>NC_133335.1:147705449-149068133 GCF_042186555.1 Aquarana catesbeiana | reverse complement strand
TTCAGGAGTACCAGCTATTGCTTCCACCCTATACTCATGGATCTCCATTGCCTCATTCTCTATTGATATGGGGTGGCTAGTAGAAACCCTAGTTCAGAACTCAGCAGCATCCAACAATTATAGGTATCACAGGTTGAAGTTCTATTTTGGAAAGTCCCAGTACCATCTCGGGAAAAAAATTTTAAGACCTGGGTAGATCAAGCAGTCCAGGCTGTGATTGAATGGGAAGTCACTGACACAGTCAAGAGACAGGGAATAATCGAACTCCAGCTTCTGACATCATCCAGAACCTAAAAAGAAACAAGCCAGGCGGGAGATTTACGGGAGAGTGGAAGACTGTTCCAAACTGGTTTACATGTTCTCACCCACCTATCAAAATGAGGGAGAAGAGTTGTCAGCCTATGTTATATGGCTGGACCAGTGGAGGATTAAGGTGGTCATGGGCCCCTAGGCTACTTTTTGTGTGGCCCCCTCCTAAGCATGCTTTACCAGAAAATAAATAATTTAGTGCCATGTGTAAATGGGTAGACCTATATTACACGCCTCAAGTGCAACTCTCAGGTCTACAGCCCAAACACATTCAGACATGAGCCTACTATAAACAGAAATGCCACAGAAAAAAAGCATTCAAAACACACCTGCAAGCTGGTAACAGATTTTACCTTTCTAAACCAACAGTTAGGACAAAAACGTCTGCAGCTGATTTGGAACAAAATCCCTGTGTCCCTCTTTCCTCCTCATTTATCCATCATTTTGGTCTGATCTTTATAGTTATATATAAAATGCATTTTTTATCTTTCAAAAAGTGTTTTCCAGTGCTAAACATTTCATCCAATTTCTAAATTGCTGCATTTATGAACTTCAAAGGCCAATATAAAGGGCTTACCTAATCTTTTTTTTGTATAATTATCCTTTAAGGGGGTGTGGCAGGGGTGTGGCCTATGCCTTTACACTCTTGCTAATAGGCATCCCTCGTTCCCATCTCAAAACGTTGGGATGTATGAAAATGTGTCACGTGATAACGTTATCTCCTGAGATATTCTTTAGTGAATTGAGCCCACAGAAAGCAAATATTTGTATTCCAGAGAGAAGAGAGGTGCTCTAAAAAGTCTAAGATGGTCCTAAAATAGTTTTAGGCTAGGGCAAAAAAAAAGCAGATGTAAGCAAAGCAGATGGGCAGTAAGCACACAATGGTGGCCAGTATGCCTCTCACCACTATGGTGTCCTGGTGACAATCCTCCCAAGTACAACCATTTCCTTACTGGCCGCTCCCTCAAACAGGATAGTGAATCAATCCATTTATGTCACAATTCCTGGGTGAGATCATGCGAAAGGCAGACCACAGTTCAGGGCCTTTCTCACAAACCTGCACTCAGCTGGTGATCCTCTTATAGAGTCTCTACCCTTTTTTAATTTCTACCACCAAAGTTATCAGCAATCAGTGTCTGGACAGCACTTAGCCAAACATTCTCTTTTGCATTTCTCGACTGTAATCCTGTACAGTACTTGTAACAGATCAGACTCTGGCCAGTGCAGCTCCCCAGCTATTTTCACAACATACAGTCTCTGGTGGGCACCAGGGTTGCCAACTGTCAGTAAATTTACAGACAGTTTGCAATAAATCAGTGATTTTTACAACTGTCCATAAATATCGGGGGCTGATAATTGTTATGCTGTGTTGAATTATTCTATGTAAACCAGGAAAATTGCTTGGTATTGGTATTGTCAGTGTTTCCATATATTGTTTATACTGTTTAAGGCTCCATTCACATCTGGGCATTCCAGAATCATGGGCAAAATCTGGTAATTCTGCAACATTGGATGCCATTATACAGGAACTCTCCTGGGCCCTTGTTTAAGCTAGCTGAAGATACAGAACATCTACAACAAAAGGACTCCTCTGCTGCTTTCCCCCCACTAAAGGGACATTGAGTACAATACCTGCCCATATTAACCACTTGCCGACCGCACTATAGCCGAATGATGGCTACAGCAGCTATTTCTGGGAGATCATCCATGATCGCGGGCAGCGCGCTTTGTGATCTAAGTGTCCGCAACTACACTGCTGAGCACAGATTTAGGTAAAGAGCCAATCAGCGGCTCTTTACTACATGATCAGCTGTGTCCAATCATAGCTGATCATGGATGTAAATAGAAGCCGGTGATCGGCACTCCTTTCCTCATGTAGAAAAATGTATAATATATTTAATATGTAAGTATAAATAATATATAATATACCAGCAGTAAGCTATAAACACGTATGATTTTTATCCTACAACAACGATCAGGATGTCTCCTTTCACCATGATTATAAAGGACTCCAAGATTAGTCAAGATGTCTCCTTCTTATTACTCCATTACTAGATCTCCATTGTAGTGGTATGGGCCATACATATACCAATGAAGAGAGAGATGCACATAGCGTAATATTGCTAAAATTTATTGTTAAACTCACAAAAAAAATGCACTTGCATAAAAGAAAGACATACAGGTAAAAATCACAGCCTTGGCATGCTGCCAGCCGTCACTGAACCTCATGTGTCTGGTCCCTGCTTGAAACGTTTTGCCCCTCCCACTGGGCCTCTTCAGAAACTAAGGGGCGCTGATTACTGGCTGTCTCTTATTTGTTAAATCCCGCCCACTACACCCAAACCTCCTACTACTCTCGCTGCCTACGATGTATATAATTTAATTTCCTTTTACCACAGGAAGTGCATCGGCCTCCATATTAGTACTCTCATTTGTTTGTAGCTAACTTCCCATGTGCACAGGAAGCCACATCAACCGCCATACTTATACTCCCTTCTCGTGCCCATCGGAAGTATAGCGGCCGCCATATTGGTACTCACATTAAACCCAGCTTAATTCCTGTATAAACAAGAAGCCGTATGGACACCATATTGGTACTTTATATGCAATCTACTCTACATCGCGGTTGCCATCTTAGTACTCCTGCGTGTTTAACTAAGTTCCTGATGACACAAGAAACTGTCGATCGTAATATAGGTACCTAATACATCGGTGACACTTTATTAGACGATCATTTGGTGTGTTTGGAGGCTTAAATAATATATACAAATGCTGCAATGGGCACTATATTATCACAGTCTACCTATATGATGCCCATCTTAAATCATCATTACATACAATAAAACAAATAAATCTAAAAATCGATAAAAATATTAGAAATAGTGAAATACATGCATACATATAAAAACTCATAGATAAAAATTGCTAATAATCAGTAATAAAACAATTAATCTCTAAATCTATGTTCAACCCTGCAGGTGCCATCGACTGTAATTGGTATATCCATTTCGTTTCATTTTGTGAAATGGATTTCTTCATATTTCATATTTGTGCCCCTCCAGTGCCACAAAAGGTTAATTTTGAGGGGTCTCTGTTGTGAAATCTCCTAAAGTGATTTGATAAACTGTGCTTGCGGAATCCTTTTTTAGTATTGTTAATATGCTCACAAAGTCTTACTTTTAGCTCTCTAGTAGTTCTACCCACATACTGCAAACCACACTTACATTCCAAGGGATACGTGACATGTGTGGTTCCGCATATGATGAACTTCACTATTTCATACACTTGTCCTGTTGTCCTAAATTGGAAATGTGCTGTTTTCCTTTTTCCTCTCTTGCATGTTCTACATGTTAGACATTTACCACACCTAAAGACACCAGTCTGGTCCAAATAGGTGACAGTTTACTTCAGTGGATCAGAGATACTCTTTACTATTTTATTTTTTAATATGGGTGGTCTTCTATAAATGAATTTGGGTTGATTTGGGAGTGTTTTGGCAAGCATTGGGTCCCTCAATAGAATTGGCCAGTGTATTTTAATAACTTTCTCTATTTGTTTATATTGTCTGTTATATTCTGTACAGAAGGCTATTTGAAAATCCACTTCTTTCCTCTATTTGGGGGTAATTCTCCTCTATCCATTAGGCCAACCTCCCCCTGAATTTTCTGTAATTATATCCTTTTTGAGCAAACCAGTCTAAACATATCAGATTCTGTCTCATAGTCTTCCATCTGGTCACAATTGCTTTTTATTCTCATTAATTGGCCTTTGGGTATACCTGTAATCCACTTGGGATGGTGGCCACTAGAGGTAGGGATGTAAATATTTCTGTCCGTACTTTTAAAATAGGTGCGTGTAAACATTTTATTTCCTTGTTTAAAAATTTCCAGATGAAGATAATTGACTTTATCTCTACTATAATTCGCTGAGAAAGAGATGTTGTATTTGTTAATATTAATTTGTTGTAAAAATTATTTTAATGATTATTCAGTGCTTTCCCATACTAGAAATATGTCATCAATATATCTTCTGTATGTTATCAAACCTGGGATTTGATGGCTACATGATGGAAATTGTTGGGCTATAGGTTGGAGAAAATGATCTAAATACTCTCTAACCCTGGAAACTAAAGAATCTACTCCATTTATAATTGGTCTACCTAGGGGTTTTAAGGGGTCCTTGTGAATTTTTGGGACTTGGTATATAATGGGAGTTTTTGGTGCCTCCGGGATAAGGTATTTAGCCTCTTTTTTATCCAGGATTCCTTCCTTCTGGGCTTTCTTTATTGTTTTAGTAAGTTGGGCTTTCAATTTGTTACCCGGGTCTCCTTTTAGTTTATTGTATGTGTCCTTATTGTTTACCAAACGATTAAGTTCTATCAACTATCCCTCCCCCTTGTGGCCCTGTTTAATTTGTTTATTACCTCTCATGGGGTGTATGTTAATGGCTTCAATGTCCTGTTCTACCATAATTTTAACCACTTCCCGCCTGGCCTATAGCAGATTGATGGCCGGGAAGTGGTTCGGTTATCCTGACTGGGCGTCATATGATGTCCAGCACGATAACATGCTGGCACGTGCCCGTGGGGGCACGCATTGCGGCGATCGCGAGTGCGGCGTGTCAGTCTGACACCCCACATCTCCGATCCTGATAAGCCTCTGTCAAAGGCTTCTTACCACGTGATCAGCTGTGACCAATCACAGCTGATCATTGCGTGAACCAGGAAGTGCCAGTAAACGGCATTCCTCGGTTCGCACTGACAGGGAGAGCCGATCGGCAGCTCTCCCTGTCAGAGGAGGGGTCAATGCTGATAATCAGCACATTGATTATCAGCACAGACCCCTCAAATGTAACTATCACCTGCCACAACAATAAAGTGTGCCAGTGCCCACCACAGTACCAATCACAGTGCCAATCACTGCCCACCACAGTGCCAATCACTGCCCAGCAGTAACACCTGTCAGTACTTCTCAGTACCTAATCATCAGTGCTGCACATCAGTGCCACCTGTCAGTGCCAATCAGTACCGCCAATCAGTGCCAATCAGTGCCGCCTGTCAGTGCCCACCATAGCCGTCTGTCAGTGCCCATCAGTGCCGCCTGTCAGTGGCCATCAGTGCCACCTGTCAGTGCCCATCAGTGCCATCTATCAGTGCCCATCAGTGCTGTATATCAGTGCTGCATATTGGTGCCCATCAGTGCTGCATATCAGTGCCACCTATCAGCGCCCATCAATTCTACATATCAGTGCCTCCACATCAGTGCCCATCAGTGCCCATCAGTGCCACTTTATCAGTGCCAACTCATCAGTGCCCATCAGTGCCGCCTCATCAGTACCCATCAGTGCCGCCTCATCAGTGCCCGTCAGTGAATGAGAAAACAAAATTTTATGAAAGAAACTAAAAAAAAACATTTTTTTCCCCAAATTTTGGTCTTTTTTAGTTTGTTTAGCAAAAAATAAAAAACGCAGAGGTGATCAAATACCACCAAAAGAAAGCTCTATTTGTGGGAAGAAAATGATAAAAATTTAGTTTGGGTACAGTGTTGCATGACCGCGCAATTGTCATTCACAATGCAACAGCGCTGAATGCTGAAAATTGTCCTGGGCAGGAAGGGGCGTAAGTGCCTGGTATTGAAGTGGTTAAAAACATCTAGGCATTGGTTGCTACTATGTTTCGGGTTAAAAGTAGATTTATTCTTTAGTCCACTGTGTTAAAATAATGGGTCTGTGGGTTGAACATCATCAATTTTTTAAGCGAAATGCTTTTTAATATTAGTTTTTCGAATCAATTTATGTAGATCAATGAAGGTTCTAAATGTATCTACGCTTTTGGGTGGGGCATATTTTAGGCCTAATTCTAATACCTTCAGTTCCTCTGCACTAAAAGTGGTGGAACTCAGATTGAATATGCCTGCATCTAGTTTTCTCTTTTCCTTTTTCCTCTTCCCTCCTCTACTACCTCTACTCTTTCTTCTCCTATATTGTGTGGGGGTGCATAACCCCTGTGCTCCCCCCCTCATTCTCCAATAGTTCATTGGTCCTCTGGGGGGTCCCCAGTAACCTCCTCTCCCTCTGTATCCTCTCCAAGGGGGTCTGCCATATCCTCTGCCCTGAAAATCCCCTCCATAATGAGGGGGATGGTGGTTGTACTCATATGGTTTATGGTAAGGTGGTCCCCCCACATTATGTGATGGTGTACGGGGTCTAATGGGATCAAATCTGTTCTGTGTAGGCAGATTATACTGGGGTATATCTAATCCACTGTTGGATTGGTAGTGGGTTTGAGGTGTGTAGTTGGGCTCATTTCTGCTATTTCCTGTGTTGTCCCTCTCTCCTCTCGCTGGAGTTCGGGAATTGGGTTCCTGTATGAAAGAAACTGCTTCTCTCTCCATGAAGGATTCTCTAGACAATGTGATCTCTTCTGTTTTTTCTTCCTGACATTTATAGACCAATCCTTGTTTATATTCATTAACATCTCGATGGAATGTATTTATTTTTTTTCTTTTGTGTGTCCTTGTCTAATTTAGTAATCAATTCTTGTATCTGTTGCATTGTATCCTTATATTCTGTGGTATTTAACATGGGATTGAGTGATTCTCTCAATGTAGATATTTTACTTTCCAATAATCTTAGTTTAGTTCTCCTTCTAGAGATAATGAGTGCCAGGAGCTTTTGTTCACTGACATTGAAAAAAATATACTATTCCTCTTGTATCCCTGGTTTATCTAATCCATCATTAGGGGCTATATCCCATCAAAGACTTTTAGGAGTAATGCCATCTTTAACATCCCACCAAACTCTCACCTGTTTATCCAAAAGTGTGTTTCAATTGTTTTAAATTGTGTTCAAAATCTACATTGGGTGTGTCTTGTGAAAATATTTCCTCTGTGTTAATCCTTTTGTTACTAATGAAATTAAATACTTACATCGCTGCTGGGTGAAATTGTGAAATTCACAATGATATGTAGAAAATTTTAAAATGCCCGTGCTATCGTGTAACATAAAAAAAAAAAAAACACTGATACAAAATTATTATACTCAGCGCTGCTCCAAAATATATCCTTAATAAACAATATAAATTCAATGAAATAAAGTACAGTGAAAATACATAGTGTAATAAAGTGCAACAAAATGCAAAACTGCATAAAGTCCTTTCAATACAAAATAAACGTGTAGACTACGGCTTATGAGGATTCTAGTGCTACTCTCTGCTCCCCTCCTGGGTCCCCACTCACCAGCAGTAAGCTGTAAACATGCAAGATCTTTATCCTACAACAAAGATCAGGATGTCTCCTTTCACCATTGATTATAAAGGACTCCATGATGAGTCAAGATGTCTCCTTCTTATTAGTCCATTACTAGATCTCAATTGTAGTGGTATGGGCAATACATATACCAATAAAGAGAGAAATGCACATAGCGTAATATTGCTAAAATTTATTGTTAAACTCACAAAAGAAATGCACTTACATCAAAGAAAGGCATACAGGTAAAAATCGCAGCCTCGGCATGCTGCCAGCCGTCACTGAACCTTGTGTGTCTGGTCCCTGCTTGATGCGTTTTTCCCCTCCCACTGGGCGTCTTCAGAAGCTAAGGGGCGCTCATGACTGGCTGTCTTTTATTTGTTAAATCCTGCCCACTGCACCCAAACCTCCTACTACTCTCGCCGCCTACGATGTACCACAGGAAGCGTATCGGCCTCCATACTTCTACACTCATTTGTCTGTAGCTAACTTCCTGTGCTCACAGGAAGTCACATCAACTGCCATGCTCATACTCTCTGTAGTAACCTTCTTCAAGTATAACAGCCACAATATTGGTACTCACATTAAACCCAGCTTACTTCCTGTATACTTCCTGTATAAACAGGAAGCCGTATGGATGGCATATTGGACAGCATGAGGATCGGAGAAGAGAGCCGATAACCGGCTTCTCTAAAAGGGACTATGTGTGCCTTCTTATCAGTGTCACCTAGCAGTGCCCATCAGTGCCGCCTACCAGTACCCATCAGTGCCGCCCATCAGTGCCACAAATCAATGCCCATTAGTGCCACCTATTAGCAACCTCATCAGTGCCCACCAGTGCCGCCTTATCAGTGCCCATCAGCGCAGCCTATCAGTGCCCATCAATGCCCACCAGTGCTGCTGTCTTGCTGAGAAAGTTACCTCGGCGGATAAGGACCCCCCTGTACTGTGCAGGCACAGCACCTGCGCAGTCCGAACTACTATCAGCCGCCGGAGATAGCCGAATCTCAAAACGTTCAATCAGCTGTACACGGCGCCTGCGCCCTGGGTCCAGGTTCCTTCCCCACCATCCAAGTGGACCTAGAGGGGGAATAAAAAAGAGCCGAGCGAAGTGAGGCCATGCCCGAAGTGTGGCGAGTGAAGCGAGTCCGCGAGGGGCCCTCTTACAGGCGCCGTGTACAGCTGATTTTCCCCTTTTCACCTTCAGCTATTCCCGCCGGATCCTACTGTGCAGGCGCAGGGCCTGCGCAGTAGAGGGGGGTCCTTATCCGCCGAGCGGAACTTTCTCGGCAGAACACCGCCTCATCAGTGCCCATCAGTGCAACCTATCTGTGCCAATTAGTGCAGTCTTATCAATGCACATCAGTGAAGGAGAAAAATTACCTGTTTCCAAAATTTTATAAGAAACTATGAAAAAGTTTTTGGTCTTTATTCATTTATTTATCAAGAAATAAAAAAAACCTGGTGGTGATTAATTACCACCAAAAGAAAACTCTTTGTGTGAAAAAAATGATACAAATTTTGTTTAGGTACAGTATTGCATGACCACACAATTGTCATTCAAAGCTGAAATTTGGACTGGTCAGGAAGGGGGTAAAAGTGCCCAGGATCTTATAGTTTGTGTAATCTGTTGGAATAGTCTTGAGTTACTTAGTCAGGTTGAAAATAGACACAAGTCCATCAATCATACAATCCCATATACAGAATCCTATACCCACAGTTGATCCAGAGAAAGGTGAAAAACCCCATCAAAGCATGATCCAATTTGCTACAGCAGGGGAAAAAACTCCTTCCTGATCCCCGAGAGGCAATTGGATACACCCTAGTCTCTACCTATAAATGTTAATACCCAGTTATATTATGTACATTTAGGAAAGAATCCAGGCTTTTTTTAAAGCAATCTACTGAGCTGGTCAGAACCAACTCTATAGGGAGTCTACTCCACATTTTCACAGCTCTTACTGTGAAGAAACCTTTCCGTTTTTGGAGATAAAATCTCTTTTACTCTAGACGTAAAGAGTGCCCCCTTGTCCTCTGTGATGACCTTAAAGTCAATAATTCAACATCAAGTTCACTATATGGACCCCTTATGTATTTGTACATGTTGATCATATCCCCCTTAATCTCCTTCTCAAGAGAGAATAATATGCATATTCCAGATGAGGTCTTACTAATGATTTGTACAGGGGCAAAATTATATCTCTCACTCTGGAGTCCATACCTCTCTTAAAAAGGACTTTGCTCACTTTGGATACCACAGCTTGGCATTGCATGCTATTATTAAGCTTAGGATCTACCAAAACCCCCAGATCCTTCTCCGCTTTGGATTACCCCAATTGTACACCACCTAGTATGTATGATGCATGCATATTCTTAGCCCCCAAGTGCATAACTTTACATTTATCAATATTAAACCTCATTTGCCATATAGTTGCCCAATTAAACAGTGCATTGAGGTCGGCTTGTAAGTTGGAGACATCCTGTAAGGACATTATTCCACTACTGTTTGTTGTCATCTGCAAAGACTGAAATGGTACTTTTAATCCCAGACCCTATATCCTATATCATTTATATTAAAAAGTAAGGGTCCCAACACTGAACCTTGGGATACACCACTAACTAACCCTAGACCATTCAGAGTAAGAATCATTAACCACCACTCTATGAATTCTGTCTTTTAGCCATTAGGACAAGCAATACATAATAAAACAAAAAATGACCCTGAACCCCCCTGATATAACAGAGACATACCTCCATCCCTGGAAAGTATATACAAATAAAAGAAATGGACATGGGACTTTAAATGAGGTCTGTCTCTGTAATAGGGAATAATGTAGCTAAATATATTGTTACATTGATAAACACTCTTGATTGTAACCAATCCCCAATGGGCAGTCCCTATCATGGATATCCCAAACAAATATTACGTGTGTACAATATAGGCACGATATAAACATATTCAATGCGCAATAGTCACATATTTATTCAAGTATAAACAGAGGAACATGATTGGTATTAAAAACAATAGTGAATAAAAGATCTGGTACATAGTTATAATAATCATAGACAGTACATGAAAGAATATAAAATTAAACAGAATATACTGAGATGAATTCATCATAATATAAGCCATAAACCTGGCATCCTTGAGTATGGACTCAACGCGTTTCATGGCGTTTAAAGCCAATCGTCAGGAGTAGGATGCTATAAAGATGAACAAAATAAGAAAAAATGAATAACTGGACCTAGGTATAGCGTACAGATACATACAGCTCTATTGAGGGGATAAATTATTGATGGTACTTAACCTGTAATGTATCTACAAAAACACATGAGCCTGCAGTAGCTAAACATAGCCAAGAGTAGTTTGTCTCCTCCGGGGTTGAGACGGGAGAACCCAGACCAATGACAATCCCTCACCGCAACGCCCGGTAAATCGGGCACAACGAGTGGGGGATCACGAGGCCACACAGCCGGGGGCAGGGGCGGACAACCACCAAACAGGAAGCAGAATAAAAGGTCTAAAAGCCCAAGGTGTATTGATATGCCTGAGTAATGGGTCCATCCATGGAAGGAATGTCCATATGGTGACCCTACAAAATATATAATAACAAGCACACTAAGTATAAGGTAATATATTAGGTATATATGAATAGAAAATGCTAGGAAAAAGGTGTAAATGAATAAGTGTATGAATGTAGGTAAATGTATGTGCTGGTATGTAAAGGTATAATGTATCAGTAAGTGTATGTAAAGAAACGTATGTGTATGTATGTAAGTGGATCTATAGTCCTAGGGAAAAACCCTGTTTACCTGGAGATCTGGTAAAGTTGATTATGACTCGTCCCTTATGGAGAGAGCAAACTGAAGGCAGCCATCGGCTCCCTCCCGGCTGAAATACTCGTGCAAAGGGGGTGGGACCCCGCCAACGTCATGCGTCAACGCAAAACGGCAAGGAGGAGCTCCACATAGCCGTAGCGTGAGATAGTGAAATACACGCACTGCCCCGGGCAGCGCCTAAGAAGACGCTGTACGGGAAAGTGCGGAGGCATGGCGCCGAGGTGCAGAGGTTAACGCCCACTCCCATCATAAGGTGAGATGGGAGAGGGAGAGAAACTAGGCACCTCGCAACCCCGGAGTGAGAACAAGACACTATGGCTAGAATGCAGGGGCTGGAATGTCTCTAAGGCTGTTACACAGAGAAGGAATAGCATTCAGCTGGTATAATAAGCCATTAATAAAAAACTACACTTGTTGTAAGTGTGTGATCAAATAGGTATATACCTAGATCTGATTAATCTGCCTATGCAGACTCAAATAAAAAATGTAAATATAAATATGTATAAACTGCACTAAAACTTAATTCTATGGATATTTGTGAATAATGGATAAATCTAGATACGAATATGTATAAGGTGGGGTAACTGGGGTCACAAATTGAGCTGGGTGTCTTCCACCCTGAATTCCATTAGGACAAGCAATACATAATAAAACAAAAAATGACCCTGAACCCCCCTGATATAACAGAGACATACCTCCATCCCTGGAAAGTATATACAAATAAAAGAAATGGACATGGGGCTTTAAATGAGGTCTGTCTCTGTAATAGGGAATAATGTAGCTAAATATATTGTTACATTGATAAACACTCTTGATTGTAACCAATCCCCAATGGGCAGTCCCTATCATGGATATCCCAAACAAATATTAAGTGTGTACAATATAGGCACGATATAAACATATTCAATGCGCAATAGTCACATATTTATTCAAGTATAAACAGAGGAACATGATTGGTATTAAAAACAATAGTGAATAAAAGATCTGGTACATAGTTATAATAATCATAGACAGTACATGATAGAATATAAAATTAAACAGAATATACTGAGATGAATTCATCATAATATAAGCCATAAACCTGGCATCCTTGAGTATGGACTCAACGCGTTTCATGGCGTTTAAAGCCAATCGTCAGGAGTAGGATGCTATAAAGATGAACAAAATAAGAAAAAATGAATAACTGGACCTATCTATAGTGTACAGATACATACAGCTCTATTGAGGGGATAAATTATTGATGGTACTTAACCTGTAATGTATCTACAAAAACACATGAGCCTGCAGTAGCTAAACATAGCCAAGAGTAGTTTGTCTCCTCCGGGGTTGAGACGGGAGAACCCAGACCAATGACAATCCCTCACCGCAACGCCCGGTAAATCGGGCACAACGAGTGGGGGATCACGAGGCCACACAGCCGGGGGCAGGGGCGGACAACCACCAAACAGGAAGCAGAATAAAAGGTCTAAAAGCCCAAGGTGTATTGATATGCCTGAGTAATGGGTCCATCCATGGAAGGAATGTCCATATGGTGACCCTACAAAATATATAATAACAAGCACACTAAGTATAAGGTAATATATTAGGTATATATGAATAGAAAATGCTAGGAAAAAGGTGTAAATGAATAAGTGTATGAATGTAGGTAAATGTATGTGCTGGTATGTAAAGGTATAATGTATCAGTAAGTGTGTGTAAAGAAACGTATGTGTATGTATGTAAGTGGATCTATAGTCCTAGGGAAAAACCCTGTTTACCTGGAGATCTGGTAAAGTTGATTATGACTCGTCCCTTATGGAGAGAGCAAACTGAAGGCAGCCATCGGCTCCCTCCCGGCTGAAATACTCGTGCAAAGGGGGTGGGACCCCGCCAACGTCATGCGTCAACGCAAAACGGCAAGGAGGAGCTCCACATAGCCGTAGCGTGAGATAGTGAAATACACGCACTGCCCCGGGCAGCGCCTAAGAAGACGCTGTACGGGAAAGTGCGGAGGCATGGCGCCGAGGTGCAGAGGTTAACGCCCACTCCCATCATAAGGTGAGATGGGAGAGGGAGAGAAACTAGGCACCTCGCAACCCCGGAGTGAGAACAAGACACTATGGCTAGAATGCAGGGGCTGGAATGTCTCTAAGGCTGTTACACAGAGAAGGAATAGCATTCAGCTGGTATAATAAGCCATTAATAAAAGACTACACTCGTTGTAAGTGTGTGATCAAATAGGTATATACCTAGATCTGATTAATCTGCCTATGCAGACTCAAATAAAAAATGTAAATATAAATATGTATAAACTGCATTAAAACTTAATTCTATGGATATTTGTGAATAATGGATAAATCTAGATACGAATATGTATAAGGTGGGGTAACTGGGGTCACAAATTGAGCTGGGTGTCTTCCACCCTGAATTCCATTAGGACAAGCAATACATAATAAAACAAAAAATGACCCTGAACCCCCCTGATATAACAGAGACATACCTCCATCCCTGGAAAGTATATACAAATAAAAGAAATGGACATGGGACTTTAAATGAGGTCTGTCTCTGTAATAGGGAATAATGTAGCTAAATAAACACGTTGAGTCCATACTCAAGGATGCCAGGTTTATGGCTTATATTATGATGAATTCATCTCAGTATATTCTGTTTAATTTTATATTCTATCATGTACTGTCTATGATTATTATAACTATGTACCAGATCTTTTATTCACTATTGTTTTTAATACCAATCATGTTCCTCTGTTTATACTTGAATAAATATGTGACTATTGCGCATTGAATATGTTTATATCGTGCCTATATTGTACACACGTAATATTTGTTTGGGATATCCATGATAGGGACTGCCCATTGGGGATTGGTTACAATCAAGAGTGTTTATCAATGTAACAATATATTTAGCTACATTATTCCCTATTACAGAGACAGACCTCATTTAAAGTCCCATGTCCATTTCTTTTATTTGTATATACTTTCCAGGGATGGAGGTATGTCTCTGTTATATCAGGGGGGTTCAGGGTCATTTTTTGTTTTATTATGTATTGCTTGTCCTAATGGAATTCAGGGTGGAAGACACCCAGCTCAATTTGTGACCCCAGTTACCCCACCTTATACATATTCGTATCTAGATTTATCCATTATTCACAAATATCCATAGAATTAAGTTTTAGTGCAGTTTATACATATTTATATTTACATTTTTTATTTGAGTCTGCATAGGCAGATTAATCAGATCTAGGTATATACCTATTTGATCACACACTTACAACGAGTGTAGTTTTTTATTAATGGCTTATTATACCAGCTGAATGCTATTCTTTCCCTGTGTAACAGCCTTAGAGACATTCCAGCCCCTGCATTCTATCCATAGTGTCTTGTTCTCACTCCGGGGTTGCGAGGTGCCTAGTTTCTCTCCCTCTCCCATCTCACCTTATGATGGGAGTGGGCGTTAACCTCTGCACCTCGGCGCCATGCCTCCGCACTTTCCCGTACAGCGTCTTCTTAGGCGCTGCCCGGGGCAGTGCGTGTATTTCACTATCTCACGCTACGGCTATGTGGAGCTCCTCCTTGCCGTTTTGCGTTGACCCATGACGTTGGCGGGGTCCCACCCCCTTTGTACGAGTATTTCAGCCGGGAGGGAGCCGATGGCTGCCTTCAGTTTGCTCTCTCCATAAGGGACGAGTCATAATCAACTTTACCAGATCTCCAGGTAAACAGGGTTTTTCCCTAGGACTATAGATCCACTTACATACATACACATACGTTTCTTTACACACACTTACTGATACATTATACCTTTACATACCAGCACATACATTTACCTACATTCATACACTTATTCATTTACACCTTTTTCCTAGCATTTTCTATTCATATATACCTAATATATTACCTTATACTTAGTGTGCTTGTTATTATATATTTTGTAGGGTCACCATATGGACATTCCTTCCATGGATGGACCCATTACTCAGGCATATCAATACACCTTGGGCTTTTAGACCTTTTATTCTGCTTCCTGTTTGGTGGTTGTCCGCCCCTGCCCCCGGCTGTGTGGCCTCGTGATCCCCCACTCGTTGTGCCCAATTTACCGGGCGTTGCGGTGAGGGATTGTCATTGGTCTGGGTTCTCCCGTCTCAACCCCGGAGGAGACAAACTACTCTTGGCTATGTTTAGCTACTGCAGGCTCATGTG
Source organism: Aquarana catesbeiana (assembly GCF_042186555.1). Classification (NCBI taxonomy): domain Eukaryota; kingdom Metazoa; phylum Chordata; class Amphibia; order Anura; family Ranidae; genus Aquarana; species Aquarana catesbeiana. Next base: position 149,052,544 of record NC_133335.1, on the reverse strand, counting down.
TTTTTGTAGTTACATTACAGGTTAAGTACCATCAATAATTTATCCCCTCAATAGAGCTGTATGTATCTGTACGCTATACCTAGGTCCAGTTATTCATTCTTTCTTATTTTGTTCATCTTTATAGCATCCTACTCCTGACGATTGGCTTTAAACGCCATGAAACGCGTTGAGTCCATACTCAAGGATGCCAGGTTTATGGCTTATATTATGATGAATTCATCTCAGTATATTCTGTTTAATTTTATATTCTATCATGTACTGTCTATGATTATTATAACTATGTACCAGATCTTTTATTCACTATTGTTTTTAATACCAATCATGTTCCTCTGTTTATACTTGAATAAATATGTGACTATTGCGCATTGAATATGTTTATATCGTGCCTATATTGTACACACGTAATATTTGTTTGGGATATCCATGATAGGGACTGCCCATTGGGGATTGGTTACAATCAAGAGTGTTTATCAATGTAACAATATATTTAGCTACATTATTCCCTATTACAGAGACAGACCTCATTTAAAGTCCCATGTCCATTTCTTTTATTTGTATATTCTGTCTTTTAGCCAGTTTTCTATCCATTTACAAACTGATCTTTCCAAGCCTGTAGACTTTACCTTACACATTAGCCGTGTGTGGGGAACTATCAAACGCTCTTGCAAAATCCAAGTATACTAAGTCCACAGCCACCCCTCTGTCCAAGGTTTTACTATCTCATAAAAAAAAACACAGATTTGTTTGACAACTTATTTTTTTGTTATTTTATCCAAAGTACAGAGCAAGCATATATACATCTATGGTCATACATTGTTACATTTGGTGAGACACAGAGGACAACATATAGATTAGTGCATTGACATAAGATTCATAAACAAGCGTTTACTATTGTGTAATAACAAAGAGAGCAATGTATTTCCATTAACAGAAAATAAACAAGAACTGTAGCTGGGTTAATTCCAGATTGTATATAAGGGGAATATTTGAAGAAGGGGAAAGAAGAAAAAAAAAATAAAATGTCCAATTTATCTGTCTATGGAGGGAGGGTTTGTTGAAAAGGTAGAAAGAGCAAGGGGAGGATTTAATACAGTTGCCAATGGAACCCTCCTTTTAGAAGCTGAATTTGTGAGAAAAAAAAAGAGAAAAAAAAAAGGAAGGCAGAGGGGGGAGGTAGGGGGGAGGAATAGGGTAGAGTAGGTTGAATCAGTGCAAGATCTCTCTGGCTAAAGGAGCTTTCCCCCAGTTTCTCAAATTCCTAAGATTGGTGTGGTATGTTGGTTTCTCAAGGGGATCCTGAATCAGGTATAGAAAGGGGGAGGGAGGGAGAATTTAGATGTTTGTAGTGATCGGTTGTGCGGTAGTGGCGCCAAGAGGCCCAGATAGTTATGAATTTGGATGGGGAATCTTTGGCTATATGGAAAATTTCTTCAATGTCAGAGCGTTTTTGCAGGTGTGTGAACCATTCTGAGATTGAGGGAATGTGGGTTGTACCCCAGTGTACTGGTATACACATTTTTGCCGCATTCACCGTGTGCATTGGGAGAGATTTGTGGTCGTTTTAGTGAGGGAGAGATGTGTGGTGGAGGAGGTATTGCCCAGGTGAATAATTTAAAGTGTAAGTAGATACCTGTGTGATCACAGAATGTACTCTAGACCAGAAGGTTTGTATGAGAGGACAAGCCCACCAGATATGCAACAGTGTGCCCTTTTGGTTGCATCGCCAGCACTTTTATGGAAGGTTTGGATTAATCTTGTGGAAGAGAGCAGGAGTTTGGTACCATCTCGATAGGATTTTGTAGAAATTTTCTTGCATGGTTAAATTAATAGACCCTTTATGTGTGTGAGTATAGACGTGGTTCCATTCTTCGGGGGGAAAGATTTGTGTCAATGTCCCGTTCCCATGCTACACATGCCTTTCCTATAGTAGAAGATCTGTTCAGGAAAAGAAAAGTGTGTATTGAGGAGATAACATTTTGTTGGGGTGTATTCTTGGAACACACATTTTCATAGGGGGTAAGGGGTTTAGATATTGTGTCTAGGGATCTGAGAAAATGGCGAACCTGCAGGTATGACCATTGTGGTATGTGAGTGTTTGGCCATTTTGAAATAAGGTCTGCTCTGTTTAAAACCTTGTCTTCACAAAATAGGTGATGAGCGCAGAGGAATGGGTTGGGAGCTACCCCCAGTAGGAATTTGTTAGACAAACCGGGTGGGAAGTCTGGGTTGGATCATATAGGTGTCATGGGTCCCCCTACCGTAGAAAGACCGTATTTCGAATTAGCCTCTCGGGAACATTCCAGGGTGGGACTAATGTGTGGATAGTCCTTGATAGAGGAGGGGGGAGATGGCGTGATGATAGCTAGGGGGTGGACTCTAGAGATAGAGTTGAAAATGAGTCATCAAGAGTTACCTAATCCTTCACTTGACTATGTACATTCCAGTCTACTATCCGTGCTAGGTGACAGGCCCTGTAACAATTGTGTGTATCTGGGAGGCCTCTTCCTTTTTTTCTTTGGGGAGGGTAAGTTGATTGTAGCTAATTCTAGGTCATTTGTGTTGCCATAGAAAAGTTGTACAGAGTGTTTTATAAGACTTAAAAAAGGAGGGCGGTAATCATATTGGGATCGTTTGTAGAAGATAGAGCAAGCGTGGAAGAGCATTCATCTTCAAGATGGCTGCTCGACCAAACCATGAGAAGAAAGGTTTATCCTAGCTACGTAAATCCTGTGTTATTGTGCGTAAAACAGGTAGGATATTTTTGGAGTATAGGTCAGATAAATGGGTGGGTAATTGGATGCCAAGGTAGGTAATTGCGTCTTGTCTCCATATAAAAGAGAAATTCTGTTGACATTGTGAAACAGTTGAGATGGGTAGATTAACATTGAGAGCATGAGATTCATTGAAATAAACCCTTTCACCATCCATTCATAATTGTCCTTACACCAAACGCCACTCACACCCATACACACACAAAAAAATAAATAAATAAACCCCACCCCCCTATAAATCCTTCAATAAAGTCGATGAGGCCCTATACTCTCCCCAAGCTTGCCAGGCAATGGTCTGTTTCTTTAGACCTCTTTCAAGCACCATCCTCTCTTCCAGTGAACGCATCTCGCCCATCTCACACTCCCATTCTTCTATAGAAGGTTCAATTTCGCTTTTCCACTTTCTAGCTATAATAGTGCGAGCTGCTGTTAAAAAACGTTTTAGGATATCCTTTTTTATGTTTTTCACCGATCCTGGGATCATTGATAGTACTGATATAAGTATATCAGGCTGTAGGTTGATTCCTGTCACATCCATATACACTCTAAATATTTTTCTCCAAATTGTCTGGACCCCCGGGCAGTAGTACCAAATATGTGACATTGTACCCTTTGCCCCCCCGACACCTCCAGCATACATCCTCCTTATTTGGGTTTTTTATGCATATCTACTGGACATCTGTTCCACCTTGCTAATATCTTAAAATTTCTCTCTTGATGTCTATTGGAGATCGATAGTTTATGTGTTATTGAATTGCTTTTTCCCATTTTGCTTTGGGGATATTTATCTCCAAATCTTCATCCCATCTTTTTATATAACTTACTGTTCCTTATTTTTGAGATTAAGTATCTGTATACCTTGGGTAGGATATGTATTGGTTTTTGCTCTTGTAGGAGAAGTTTTTCCAATTCCGTCGGTGGTCTGTCCATTAAAGCCTCTTTCGTCAGAGAGAGGATATTCTCCTGGAGCTGTCGATACTGCATACATTTCGTTTTGTATTCCATACTTAGAGCCTCTAAAGGAAGGAGTCTGTTCCCCTGCATTGTCTCTACTATCCTAGTATCCTCATTTCTCTGCCATTTGAGGAAGGCCCTGGCTTCTAATGTTGGTGGGAATTCCGGGTTGCTGAAGAGAGGGGTCATTGGACCTCTGTAGGTGGACCCTAGCCCCCTGCCTCAACAATCCGTCCCACACCTTCAATGTTGAAGAAACCAGGAAGGGCATTTCACCCTCAGGTGGGTGAATTTCCTTTGTTATCCATGGTAGTGACTTCAATTTTGTGGCTGCGACTTCTTCATTCAACTTTACCCATTGCTTACAATCTGCATTGTGAAACCAATCCACTATCCTAGCTATAAATACAGATTTAAGATAAACCGATAAATCTGGGAGAGCCAACCCTCCATCCTTTTTTAGTCTAGTTAATACTTCTCTACTGATTCTGGCAGGTTTACCTGCCCAAATAAAGCTCCCTATGGCCTTACGTAACGGATTCAGGATATTTGTTGAAGGGAATATTGGTAGGGATGAGCTTCTTGTTCGAGTCGAACCCATGTTTACCTTACACATTAGCCGTGTGTGGGGAACTATCAAACGCTCTTGCAAAATCCAAGTATACTAAGTCCACAGCCACCCCTCTGTCCAAGGTTTTACTATCTCATAAAAAAAAACACAGATTTGTTTGACAACTTATTTTTTTGTTATTTTATCCAAAGTACAGAGCAAGCATATATACATCTATGGTCATACATTGTTACATTTGGTGAGACACAGAGGACAACATATAGATTAGTGCATTGACATAAGATTCATAAACAAGCGTTTACTATTGTGTAATAACAAAGAGAGCAATGTATTTCCATTAACAGAAAATAAACAAGAACTGTAGCTGGGTTAATTCCAGATTGTATATAAGGGGAATATTTGAAGAAGGGGAAAGAAGAAAAAAAAAATAAAATGTCCAATTTATCTGTCTATGGAGGGAGGGTTTGTTGAAAAGGTAGAAAGAGCAAGGGGAGGATTTAATACAGTTGCCAATGGAACCCTCCTTTTAGAAGCTGAATTTGTGAGAAAAAAAAAGAGAAAAAAAAAAGGAAGGCAGAGGGGGGAGGTAGGGGGGAGGAATAGGGTAGAGTAGGTTGAATCAGTGCAAGATCTCTCTGGCTAAAGGAGCTTTCCCCCAGTTTCTCAAATTCCTAAGATTGGTGTGGTATGTTGGTTTCTCAAGGGGATCCTGAATCAGGTATAGAAAGGGGGAGGGAGGGAGAATTTAGATGTTTGTAGTGATCGGTTGTGCGGTAGTGGCGCCAAGAGGCCCAGATAGTTATGAATTTGGATGGGGAATCTTTGGCTATATGGAAAATTTCTTCAATGTCAGAGCGTTTTTGCAGGTGTGTGAACCATTCTGAGATTGAGGGAATGTGGGTTGTACCCCAGTGTACTGGTATACACATTTTTGCCGCATTCACCGTGTGCATTGGGAGAGATTTGTGGTCGTTTTAGTGAGGGAGAGATGTGTGGTGGAGGAGGTATTGCCCAGGTGAATAATTTAAAGTGTAAGTAGATACCTGTGTGATCACAGAATGTACTCTAGACCAGAAGGTTTGTATGAGAGGACAAGCCCACCAGATATGCAACAGTGTGCCCTTTTGGTTGCATCGCCAGCACTTTTATGGAAGGTTTGGATTAATCTTGTGGAAGAGAGCAGGAGTTTGGTACCATCTCGATAGGATTTTGTAGAAATTTTCTTGCATGGTTAAATTAATAGACCCTTTATGTGTGTGAGTATAGACGTGGTTCCATTCTTCGGGGGGAAAGATTTGTGTCAATGTCCCGTTCCCATGCTACACATGCCTTTCCTATAGTAGAAGATCTGTTCAGGAAAAGAAAAGTGTGTATTGAGGAGATAACATTTTGTTGGGGTGTATTCTTGGAACACACATTTTCATAGGGGGTAAGGGGTTTAGATATTGTGTCTAGGGATCTGAGAAAATGGCGAACCTGCAGGTATGACCATTGTGGTATGTGAGTGTTTGGCCATTTTGAAATAAGGTCTGCTCTGTTTAAAACCTTGTCTTCACAAAATAGGTGATGAGCGCAGAGGAATGGGTTGGGAGCTACCCCCAGTAGGAATTTGTTAGACAAACCGGGTGGGAAGTCTGGGTTGGATCATATAGGTGTCATGGGTCCCCCTACCGTAGAAAGACCGTATTTCGAATTAGCCTCTCGGGAACATTCCAGGGTGGGACTAATGTGTGGATAGTCCTTGATAGAGGAGGGGGGAGATGGCGTGATGATAGCTAGGGGGTGGACTCTAGAGATAGAGTTGAAAATGAGTCATCAAGAGTTACCTAATCCTTCACTTGACTATGTACATTCCAGTCTACTATCCGTGCTAGGTGACAGGCCCTGTAACAATTGTGTGTATCTGGGAGGCCTCTTCCTTTTTTTCTTTGGGGAGGGTAAGTTGATTGTAGCTAATTCTAGGTCATTTGTGTTGCCATAGAAAAGTTGTACAGAGTGTTTTATAAGACTTAAAAAAGGAGGGCGGTAATCATATTGGGATCGTTTGTAGAAGATAGAGCAAGCGTGGAAGAGCATTCATCTTCAAGATGGCTGCTCGACCAAACCATGAGAAGAAAGGTTTATCCTAGCTACGTAAATCCTGTGTTATTGTGCGTAAAACAGGTAGGATATTTTTGGAGTATAGGTCAGATAAATGGGTGGGTAATTGGATGCCAAGGTAGGTAATTGCGTCTTGTCTCCATATAAAAGAGAAATTCTGTTGACATTGTGAAACAGTTGAGATGGGTAGATTAACATTGAGAGCATGAGATTCATTGAAATAAACCCTTTCACCATCCATTCATAATTGTCCTTACACCAAACGCCACTCACACCCATACACACACAAAAAAATAAATAAATAAACCCCACCCCCCTATAAATCCTTCAATAAAGTCGATGAGGCCCTATACTCTCCCCAAGCTTGCCAGGCAATGGTCTGTTTCTTTAGACCTCTTTCAAGCACCATCCTCTCTTCCAGTGAACGCATCTCGCCCATCTCACACTCCCATTCTTCTATAGAAGGTTCAATTTCGCTTTTCCACTTTCTAGCTATAATAGTGCGAGCTGCTGTTAAAAAACGTTTTAGGATATCCTTTTTTATGTTTTTCACCGATCCTGGGATCATTGATAGTACTGATATAAGTATATCAGGCTGTAGGTTGATTCCTGTCACATCCATATACACTCTAAATATTTTTCTCCAAATTGTCTGGACCCCCGGGCAGTAGTACCAAATATGTGACATTGTACCCTTTGCCCCCCCGACACCTCCAGCATACATCCTCCTTATTTGGGTTTTTTATGCATATCTACTGGACATCTGTTCCACCTTGCTAATATCTTAAAATTTCTCTCTTGATGTCTATTGGAGATCGATAGTTTATGTGTTATTGAATTGCTTTTTCCCATTTTGCTTTGGGGATATTTATCTCCAAATCTTCATCCCATCTTTTTATATAACTTACTGTTCCTTATTTTTGAGATTAAGTATCTGTATACCTTGGGTAGGATATGTATTGGTTTTTGCTCTTGTAGGAGAAGTTTTTCCAATTCCGTCGGTGGTCTGTCCATTAAAGCCTCTTTCGTCAGAGAGAGGATATTCTCCTGGAGCTGTCGATACTGCATACATTTCGTTTTGTATTCCATACTTAGAGCCTCTAAAGGAAGGAGTCTGTTCCCCTGCATTGTCTCTACTATCCTAGTATCCTCATTTCTCTGCCATTTGAGGAAGGCCCTGGCTTCTAATGTTGGTGGGAATTCCGGGTTGCTGAAGAGAGGGGTCATTGGACCTCTGTAGGTGGACCCTAGCCCCCTGCCTCAACAATCCGTCCCACACCTTCAATGTTGAAGAAACCAGGAAGGGCATTTCACCCTCAGGTGGGTGAATTTCCTTTGTTATCCATGGTAGTGACTTCAATTTTGTGGCTGCGACTTCTTCATTCAACTTTACCCATTGCTTACAATCTGCATTGTGAAACCAATCCACTATCCTAGCTATAAATACAGATTTAAGATAAACCGATAAATCTGGGAGAGCCAACCCTCCATCCTTTTTTAGTCTAGTTAATACTTCTCTACTGATTCTGGCAGGTTTACCTGCCCAAATAAAGCTCCCTATGGCCTTACGTAACGGATTCAGGATATTTGTTGAAGGGAATATTGGTAGGGATGAGCTTCTTGTTCGAGTCGAACCCATGTTCGACTCGAACATCGTCTGTTCGGCGAATTGCGAACGATATGGCCCGTTCGCACCAAATTCGAGTGGCGCGTCACGGCCCATAATTCACTGCGGCGTCGCAGTGCATTGCTGGCTGATGATTGGCCAAGCATGCACTATGACACGCATGCTTGGCCAATCACAGCGCCGTCTGAACAGAGAGCCGTAATTGGCCAAAGCCAAAGAGGTTTTGGCCAATTATGGCTCAGGGGATTTAGTACACGCCCCACACTATATAAGGCCGCCTGCAGGGCGGCCCTGTGTAGTGTGTGTTCCGGCGTTGAAAGAGATAGACAGAGAGGCAGTGTCATTTGATTTAAGTTAGATAGATTAGACAGGACAGTCAGTGAGTTAGCTGCACTTACAGTGTATTGTGTATATATATGCATCCCAGGTGTTGTGTATATATATATATATATATATATATATATATATATATATATATATATATATATGTACACACTGTATTCAGTTTAGCTAGATCCGTTCCTGTTATGTCTTGTTACAGTATTTACAGCTATCTGAAGAAAATTGCTGGTGTTCTTTTGATCCTATTAGTACCACAGTCAGGCAGCTAGACTATTTACAGTTAGTGTAGTGCGTCCTCCTCACAGTGTTCAGTTAAAGCTACAAGTTAGTTTAGTGTGACCTCTACACAGTGTTCAGCTAAAACTACAAGTTAGTGTAGTGCGTCCTCCTCACAGTGTTCAGTTAAAGCTACAAGTTAGTTTAGTGTGACCTCTGCACAGTGTTCAGCTAAAGCTACAAGTTAGGGTAGTGCGTCCTCCTCACAGTGTTCAGCTAACGCTACAAGTTAGTGTAGTGCGTCCTCCTCACAGTGTTCAGCTAAAACTACAAGTTAGTGTAGTGCAACCTGTGCACAGTGTTCAGCTAAAGATACCTGTAGAAGGTTGGTGGTGTTTTCCTGATCCTATCACTACCGCAGGCAGCTAAATAAACTACAAGTTAGTTTTTTGCAAGCTCTGCACAGTGTTCACCTGAAGCTACCTGCAGAAAGTTGGTGGTGTTTTCCTGATCCTATCACTACCGCAGACAGCTAAATAAGCTACAAGTTATTTTTTTGCAAGCTCTGCACAGTGTTCACCTAAAGCTACCTGTAGAAGGTTGGTGGTGTTTTCCTGATCCTATCACTACCGCAGGCAGCTAAATAAGCTACAAGTTAGGGTAGTGCGTCCTCCTCACAGTGTTCAGCTAAAGCTACAAGTTAGTGTAGTGTGTCCTCCTCACAGTGTTCAGCTAAAACTACAAGTTAGTGTAGTGCGACCTCTGCACAGTGTTCAACTAAAGCTACAAGTTAGTGTAGTGCGTCCTCCTCACAGTGTTCAGCTAAAACTACAAGTTAGTGTAGTGCGACCTCTGCACAGTGTTCAGCTAAAGCTACAAGTTAGTGTAGTGCGTCCTCTGAACAGTGTTCAGCTAAAACTACAAGTTAGTGTAGTGCGACCTCTGCACAGTGTTCAACTAAAGCTACAAGTTAGTGTAGTGCGTCCTCCTCACAGTGTTCAGCTAAAACTACAAGTTAGTGTAGTGCGACCTCTGCACAGTGTTCAGCTAAAGCTACCTGTAGAAGGTTGTTGGTGTTTTCCTGATACTATCACTACTGCAGGCAGCTAAATAAGCTACAAGTTATTTTTTTGCGAGCTCTGCACAGTGTTCACCTAAAGCTACCTCTAGAAGGTTGGTGGTGTTTTCCTGATCCTATCACTACCGCAGGCAGCTAAATAAGCTACAAGTTAGTGTAGTGCGTCCTCCTCACAGTGTTCAGCTAAAACTACAAGTTAGTGTAGTGCACGGTGTTCAGCTAAAGCTACAAGTTAGGGTAGTGCGTCCTCCTCACAGTGTTCAGCTAAAGCTACAAGTTAGTGTAGTGCATCCTCCTCACAGTGTTCAGCTAAAACTACAAGTTAGTGTAGTGTGTCCTCCTCACAGTGTTCAGCTAAAACTACAAGTTAGTGTAGTGCGAGCTCTGCACAGTGTTCAGCTAAAGCTACCTGTAGAAGGTTGGTGGTGTTTTCCTGATCCTATCACTACCGCAGGCAGCTAAATAAGCTTCAAGTTATTTTTTTGCGAGCTCTGCACAGTGTTCACCTAAAGCTACCTGTAGAAGGTTGGTGGTGTTTTCCTGATCCTATCACTACCGCAGGCAGCTAAATAAGCTACAAATTAGTGTAGTGCGTCCTCCTCACAGTGTTCAGCTAAAACTACAAGTTAGTGTAGTGCACGGTGTTCAGCTAAAGCTACAAGTTAGGGAAGTGCGTCCTCCTCACAGTGTTCAGCTAAAGCTACAAGTTAGTGTAGTGCATCCTCCTCACAGTGTTCAGCTAAAACTACAAGTTAGTGTAGTGTGTCCTCCTCACAGTGTTCAGCTAAAACTACAAGTTAGTGTAGTGCGAGCTCTGCACAGTGTTCACCTAAAGCTACCTCTAGAAGGTTGGTGGTGTTTTCCTGATCCTATCACTACCGCAGGCAGCTAAATAAGCTACAAGTTAGTGTAGTGCGTCCTCCTCACAGTGTTCAGCTAAAACTACAAGTTAGTGTAGTGCACGGTGTTCAGCTAAAGCTACAAGTTAGGGTAGTGCGTCCTCCTCACAGTGTTCAGCTAAAGCTACAAGTTAGTGTAGTGCATCCTCCTCACAGTGTTCAGCTAAAACTACAAGTTAGTGTAGTGTGTCCTCCTCACAGTGTTCAGCTAAAACTACAAGTTAGTGTAGTGCGAGCTCTGCACAGTGTTCAGCTAAAGCTACCTGTAGAAGGTTGGTGGTGTTTTCCTGATCCTATCACTACCGCAGGCAGCTAAATAAGCTACAAGTTATTTTTTTGCGAGCTCTGCACAGTGTTCACCTAAAGCTACCTGTAGAAGGTTGGTGGTGTTTTCCTGATCCTATCACTACCGCAGGCAGCTAAATAAGCTACAAGTTATTTTTTTTTGCGAGCTCTGCACAGTGTTCACCTAAAGCTACCTGTAGAAGGCTGGTGGTGTTTTCCTGATCCTATCACTACTGCAGGCAGCTAAATAAGCTACAAGTTAGTTTTTTGCAAGCTCTGCACAGTGTTCACCTAAAGCTACCTGTAGAAGGTTGGTGGTGTTCTCATACTACAGGCAGGCAGTTGATTTTGCTAGCTGCAGTATCAGTATATATATATATATATATATATATATATATATATATATTTATATATATCCCAGCTTAGTGCAGCTACAGGCCATTAGTATGTTTGGAAGGCCAACAAGGAGAGGCAGACAGTCACAAGCCAATAAAAGAGAGCAAGCAGGCTCTGTGTCTAGAGGTAACAGTGCTGGTCGTGGAGACGGTGCATCCTCATCAGCACGTGGCCGTGGGACACGCTTGGCCTTTTTTTCGGCAGCTGGCCGTGTTAAGCCGCAACATGCAGAAGACTTGGTCGAGTGTATGACCAAGCCGTCCTCATCCTCCTCATCCTCTCTCACCCATGCTCAGGGTACTTTGTCTGGCAAAGCAGCTGCCAACGCGGCCTCTTCCCTCGGCTCAATGGCATCAGTGACTCCTTCCCTAGCCCCACCATATCCTCCTGAGGAATCCCTCGAACTGTTTGACCACAGTGTTGGGTACATGCTCCAGGAGGATGCCCAGCGTTTAGAAGGCTCTGATGATGATACTGAGATAGATGAAGGCAGTAACGTGAGCACGGACAGAGGGGGTGCCCAAGAAGGACAGCAATCTGGCAGTCATGCTCCCCCTGCTGCAGCATACTGCTAGGTTTGCTCCAGTGAAGAGGAGGGAGGGGATGATGAGGTCACTGACTCAACGTGGGTGCCTGATAGGAGAGAGGAGGAGGAGAGAGGAGGAGGAGGAGGCACATCACCAACGAGGCAGGATGTCCTCCAGGGGCCAGACTAAGGGCAGCACACTGACTGCATCACACCCCAAAGCTCTGCATGTGCAGGGCACTGTTGTCTCTGCGCGTTATTCCAAAAGTTCTTTGATGTGGGCCTCTTTTGAGACGAGTGCATCAAATCGCACCGCTGCTATTTGCAACATATGTCTCAAGCGTATCTCGCTTGGCCAAAACATTTCCCGCTTGGGCACCACATGCTTGACCAGATATATGTTGACCTGCCATGCAGTTCGTTGGCAATTGTATCTAAAAGACCCACACCAAAGAACAAAGAGGACCTCTCCTTGCTCCTCATCAGCTGAGATCTCCAACCCCACTATACCTTCAGTCCTCTCTGTGACCTGAACTGAGAGGAATGAAGGTGTAGAATTAGGTGTGTCACAGCCAAGTGGGGGGAATCTGCTTTCGGTACACCGACGTCAGATTGTACCAGGCAAATTTCCCTGCCCCAGCTGCTGCACCGCCGAAAGAAGTTCGCTCCCAGCCATCCACATGCCCAGCGGTTGAATGCTAGCTTGGCAAAATTGCTAGCACTTCAACTGTTGCCTTTTCAGTTGGTAGACTCTGCCCCCTTCTGTGAGTTTGTGGAATGTGCAGTTCCTCAGTGGCAGGTACCCAAACGCCACTTTTTCTCACGGAAGGCGATTCCGGCTCTCTACCGGCATGTGGAAGGCAATGTCAATGATTCGCTGGACAGGGCGGTCAACGTTAAGGTGCAGCTGGGAAGGATGCAGGACAAGGTGCAGTAGTGTTGGAGGTTCTTCCACCACCACGCCTCCAAAATGCCACTACTAATGATTGTGACACACCTCTCTCCTCCACCCCCTCCTCTTCTTCTTCCTCCACGGCCTCTTCCTCTGCTTGGTCCTCGGAACCAGCGGTGCTCCGTAGCCGTTCAAGGGGCTACGCAAGTATGCAGGCCAAAAGATGCCATGTGGTGCTTGAGCTGGTGTGATTGGGGGACAGGAGCCACACTGGGGCAGAGGTTCTGTCAGCTCTGCAGGGGCAGGTTCAGAGGTGGTTGACGCCACACCAACTTAAGCCAGGAATGGTGGTTTGCGACAATGGCACCAACCTCCTCTCTGCCCTCCGACAGGGACAAATGACCAATGTGCCCTGTTTGGCTCACGTCCTTAACTTGGTGGTGCAGCGGTTCTTGGGCAGGTACCCGGGCTTACAGGGTGTCCTGAGGCAGTCCAGGAAAGTCTGTGTGCATTTCCGCCGGTCATATAATGCCAGTGCTCCAAAAGGAGTTTAACCTGCCCAAGAACCGTCTAATCTGTGACATGCCCACCAGGTGGAACTCAATGTTGGCCATGCTGCAGCGGCTGCACACGCAGCAGAGGGCCATGAATGAGTACCTGTGCGACTATGGCACCAGGACAGGGTCAGGGGAGCTTGTTTTTTTTTTCCCCACGCCAGTGGGCCATGATCAGGGATGCATGCACTGTCCTGTCACCATTTGAGGAGGCCACGAGGATGGTGAGCAGTGACAGTGCATGCATCAGTGACACTGTCCCCCTTGTCCATTTGTTGGAGCACACGCTGCGTGGAATAATGGACAGGGCACTTGAGGCAGAACAGAGGCAGGAAGAGGAGGACTTCCTTAGCTCTCAAGGCCCCCTTTATCCAGACAGTGTTCCTGCGTGCCTGCCGATCACACAGGATGAGGAGGAGGAGGAGGATTGTGTCAGTATAGAGGTGGAGCCTGGCACTCAGCATCAGCCGCAGTCTTTAAAGGATCAGTCCCAAGAAACACATGGACTTGTACGTGGCTGGGAGGAGGTGGCTGCAGACCATGTCGTCCTTAGTGACCCAGAGGACTCTGGACCGAATGCCTCAGCAAATCTACGCTGCATGGCCTCCCTGATCCTGCAAAGCCTGCGTAAGGATCCTCGTATTTGTGGTATCAGGGAGAAGGACCAATACTGGCTGGCAACCCTCCTTGATCCACGTTACAAGGGTAAGGTTGCGGACCTTATCTTGCTGTCGCAGAGGGAGCAGAGGATGAAACATCTTCGGGAGGCCTTGCAGAAAGGTCTGTGCAACGCATTCCCAGAGACTGGGAGGTTACAAACTCCTGTTTCTGGACAACGTGTTGCTGAGGCTTCGGTCAGTCAAAGAAGGAGCGGTGGAGAAGGTGGCCATCTGACCGATGCGTTCAGACAATTTTTTAGTCCGCAGCCCCAAGGTATGATCGGTTCCAGCAACCATCGCCAGCATCTGTTTTACATGGTGCAGGAATACCTAGGGGCAAGATCTGACTTGGACACCTTTCCCACCGAAAATCCTCTAGATTACTGGGTCTTGAGGATTTATCACTGGCCAGAGCTTGTACAGTATGGAATTGAGCTACTGGCCTGTCCTGCATCCAGCGTTCTTTCAGAATGCACATTCAGTGCTGCTGGAGGCTTTGTAACCGATCACAGGGTGCGTCTGTCCACCGACTCGGTCGATCGACTGACCTTCATAAAAATGAATCGGTCTTGGATCACCACCAGCTACCAAGCACCTGATGCTGATGTAACCGAATAATTTTTTTTGAAATCTCAGATCCCTTCAAAGACTGCCTATGCTGATGCTGAGTGACTATCCTGAGTAATTATCCTCTTCCTCAATGATCACGCTGATAGCTTGTAAGAACATTTTTGGTTCTGGGCGCCGCCACCAGTGCCTAAGGCCCAATTTTTCAGCCCCTGTTTAACAGGGCCGTGTAATTACAATTTTTGATGCAATACTTTGCAGCAGGGCTCCTTCCTGCGTTGCAACTAGAGTATCTGTGAGGGGTTGCAGTGTTGTGGCACCAGCACCAGTGCCTAAGGCCCAATTTTTCAGCCCCTGTTTAACAGGGACATGTAATTACAATTTTTGATGCAATACTTTGCAGCAGGGCTCGTTTCTGCGTTCCAACTAGAGTATGTGTGAGGGGTTGCAGTGTTGTGGCACCAGCACGAGTGCCTAAGGCCCAATTTTTCAGCCCCTGTTTAATAGGGGCGTGTAATTACAAATTTTGATGCAATACTTTGCAGCAGGGCTCGTTCCTGCATTCCAACTAGAGTATCTGTGAGGGGTTGCAGTGTTGTGGCACCAGCACCAGTGCCTAAGGCCCGATTTTTCAGCCCCTGTTCAACAGGGGCATGTAATTACAATTCTTGATCTAATATCTCACAGCAGGGCCCGTTTCTGCGCCCACCAAGAGCGAGTGAGGACTTACAGTGTTGTGGCACCAGCACCACCACCAAAGGCCCAATTTTTCTGCCCCTGTTTAACAGGGTGTGTAATTACAATTTTTGATGCAATACTTTGCAGCAGGGCTCGTTCCTGAGTTCCAACTAGAGTATCTATGAGGGGTTGCATTGTTGTGGCACCAGCACCAGTGCCTAAGGCCCAATTTTTCAGCCCCTGTTCAACAGGGGCATGTAATTACAATTCTTGATCTAATATTTCACAGCAGGGCCCTGAGAGGGCTTACAGTGTTGTGGCCACAACAACACCTAAGGCCCAAATTTCTGCTGAGTATATAGGGCAGGCCCCTACTTTCAAACATCCAACTTACAAACTACTCCTATTTGCAAATGGAAGGAGACAACAGGAAGTGAGATGAAATCTACCCCTAGGAAGGGAAATTCTCTCCTGTAATGCCCCGTACACACGGTCGGATTTTCCGATGGACAATGTCCGATCGGAGCGTGTTGTCGGAAATTCCGACCGTGTGTGGGCGCCATCGGACATTTTCCATCGGATTTTCTGACACACAAAGTTGGACAGCAGGAGATAAAATTTTCCGACAACAAAATCCGATCGCGTCAATTCCGACCGTGTGTGGCCTGTTCCGACGCACAAAGTGCCACGCATGCTCAGAAGAAATTCCATTGCGTTCGCAATGGATACAGCACTTTCGTCACGCTGCAATGTTAAAAATGGTTTAATACAGCGCACTCTCTTCTTCTTTATAATGTGACAAGAATTAAGTCGTTTTGCTGCTCATATTCACACACACTTCTCACAAAGTTTTATTTGTGTTTTTTTAGTGGGATTCCCTCAATATATTGTTATTAGTTGTCACATCTGACAGTTTTATTTATTTTTTTTTTTTTTTGGATTTTCAGCCTTTTTTTTTCTTTAATGTTTGGATTTTGTCCAAGGCTGATCTTTGCTCAATGTTATTTTTATTTTTACTCCAGAATATTTTTGTGTGTGTTTTGTGTGTCAAGTTACCCCAACATCATTGATATCTTTTATTATTTAATCTCCAGGAGATTGTTTGGTGTTGGTGTCCCTTGTTCATTTCACATTGTATATTTGAAATGTACCTGAATCCTCACAAACAAACCGTCATTTTTGAAGTAAAACACATAGGAGAGTATAATTCAAAACAAAAATCCTTTATTAAGGGATCAGAACCAAACAAAGAGGAAGGCAACACTGGATCAACATGAGAAATTAGCGAAGCCTGGGACCCCCACGGCAGACATCAATTCTTCAACATCAAAATTGGTGGCCTGAGGAGTCCATATGTAAGGGAGGGCAGTCTGGTCCAGAAGTCCCAGAGATCCGGATAGCAGCAGATGACATCTGTGTCCCCAGGCTGTGGTACCACAAGAGGCTGCATCTTTTGGCCAACCAGACTGAACCCAGGGCAATCACTGTCTGGTCTTCCTTCCACGCTTCCTTCCGGGCTGTGGCTGTGCAGTTGGAGATGTGGCAGGAGGAGGAGTAGGACCTGGAGGAGGAGGAGGACTGGGAGGACCTGGAGGAGGACTGGGAGGACCTGGAGGAGAGGGAGGAGGAGGAGGACCTGCAGGAGGAGGAGGAGGACCATCCCAAAGCTGTGTGTGAGGTGTAATTTGGCCCCTCATACCTTTCTCCAGAGCCTCTGATATGAGGGCCTCACACATGGCTTTTTGGCCCTCCTCCATCCTCTGCATTTTATATGCTATGAATGCAGCAATGTTCTCCTCCATGGTGTGGGGTGCTCCCAGGACCTCTGTAGCCCTCCAAAAGAATGCTATAGCCGCCTCCTCTAGGGCACTCGTCCTACTGCCACTTTCTGTTTTCAGGTGTAGGGGAGGGACCTTGATATTAGCCAGCCGGCTTGGCCTGGCCACCTCCTGGCTGAGACTTCCCTGTGTATGAAAAAGGGACATGGTTGTAATGTTTTGCATCATCAATCACAATCCTAAATTAGTACTCCCAACTAACATCTAGTTATCATCATTGATTGGACAAGCAGAAATATTTAGAGGAATGCTATACCTGGCTCAATCTGGGCTCCTCCACATGTGGCCTGGAAGGCCCAGGTTGGGCGTCAGAAGCCTCAGCCGGGGGGGAAGGAAGCGTGGAAGGAAGACTGGAGAGGGATGGCCTGGGTTCAGTCTGGCCTGCCAGAAAATGCAGCCTGTCGTAGTACAACATCCTGGGGACATAGATGTCATCTGCTGCTCCGGATCTCTGTGAATCCAGGACTTTCTTGCGCTCCCTTAGATATGTGTTCCTCAGGCCACCAATGAAAATCTTTAAATAAGTGATGTCTGCCGTGGGGATCACCTGCTTCACAATTTCACACAATTGCTCCAGTGCTGCCTTCCTCTTTGCTTGGTTCTTGAAATGGGGGTGGGTAATCTCCCACAGACAGGGCAGCTCACTTAGCATATCTATGAATACTGACATGAAGTCATTATCTTTCATTAAGATATCCATGTTCACTGCAAGACACAACACAAGACAAAGCCTAATGTCAGACAAAACTCTCCTAATCTTGTTACAATATAGGCCTCAATCTAGAAGCAGTATAGGCACAAGTTTGGCTCTTACCTTCGTTCTTACGATCGGCGCGTCCAATGCTCCTTCCTCCGCTCACAGATCGTACGTAATACGCACGCGTGTTACGCTTTATACACACTGCGCATGCGTGTAACTCCGCCTGCCCCTGACGTTCTTTCTAGTCTATTCCCCGCCCCTTTTCGTTCGGCGCAGTGAGTGAAGAGCACATGGCGGAGTTACAGCAGGTGCATGCTAATTCGAACAACGAGGAGGAGGAAAGCCCGGATCCAGGCACGTCCCGATCCAGAAGGAGACGTTTTAAGGCCACAAATATGTCGTTTGGGGAGATGTTGGAGATGGTCGACATCATGAAGAAGTCCGACTATGACGGAAAATATGGGCCTTACCCCAACCCCAACATCAGAAAGGCCAAAATCATGGCGAAAGTGGTCAGGAGTCTTGAGCGGAATTTCGGGGTACGAAGGTCTAAAGATCAGCTCAGGAAGCGGTGGTCGGACCTGAAGTTGAGAGAGCCAGAGCAGTACCGAAAGATCCGGAGAGTGCTGCAAAAAAGTAAGTAGTTGTGCTGTGTTCCTATTCTTTCTGTCTTTATTCCGTTCGTTCTGCTCCATATGCTTTTAGTAATTGTAACGTTTCAAAAGGTCAACTTTAATGTTCATGGGCCCATTATTCGTTCGTATCAAACATTTTTCTTTCGGCCTCTAGAACACCATTGCATTTTCACACATTTTTGGGGGCCTACTTGGATGCCAAATATTTGTTTGTGTAGATGGGTTTGTTACTAGAATGAAATGCAAACTAGTGTAAGGAGAGGACACTGAGCAGCTGTTTTCACATCTGGACACTGGAGCACTAGTGTGGGACCCCAGAACACCCTTTTTATTAGGGGGGCCACACAGGTGCTCCAGTGTATACTATAGGGGGGGCTACATCTGTGAAGCTTGTACCAAACAGGTAAAGTATTGCAGCTTGACAAAGGGCAATAAAAAATATACATCTTGGAACTCGGCTAAAATAGATAATTGTACCCCACTTCCAAGCAATGTTTCCTATTTCTAGTTCTGCCATCAAATATCTGTGTGCTAATTATACCATTTTTGTTTTACATAGGGGAGAAAAGACTCGGACACCCCTCATCCCAGGATACCAGAGACCCCCCCCTCTGGAAGAAGGGGAAATACCAACCCAAGAAGCTGAGCAGGAGGAAGAAGAAGATGTGGTGGAGATTGGCACCACAACAGGTGAGTGTCTGCGACCACAGACTCAGGTAAAAGAGATGGATGGTGGCAGATTTTTGAGACCTTTTTTTTTGTTCTTTATCTCTTTTTAGGTGATCGTGATCCAGAACGCTTTACATCTGAAAGTGCCCAGATACTCATCGGGGAGATCATGGGGTGTAATCTCCAATTGCAAAACATCCAGCAACAAATCACTGATGTTATTAAAAAAAATAATAACATCATTGATGTTTTGGGGCGAATTTAAACCCCACAAAATCACCTGTTTTATGTTACTAAAATTTTTACAATGTTTAGAAAAGCCAAATTTGGAGGATGCACACAGTGTGCCAACATGTGCTATCTGCCATCACGGGAGATCAATGGACGCGTTTTGGGGGTGCAACCCCTTCCTCAATTATAAAGTCGCATTGAGGAAGGGCTTGCTCCCCCAAAACACGTCCCTTGATCCCCCCTGATGGCAGATAGCACATGTTGACATTCTGAACTTGGTGTGCATCTTCCAAATTTGGCTTTTCCAGGGGTGATTTCCCCCCATCTGAACGCTATATCAAACACAGTTCCTAAATACTCATGTCTGATATAGCCTTCAGGTTTTACCATATGTGAACTTTGTAAGTTCAAGTTTTTTGGCTTTCTTGTTGGTTTTACACAGGCCTGTTTTATCTGAAATGGATATTTCGATTTTTGATAATGCTACTGCAAACATTGTTATACAACAAACATGTTGGTTTGTTTTAAAAACCTTGCGGAAATGCACATGTGATTGTGCAGCTATAAAAAAGTGCCTTACTCAAGAATGTGTGGATTATTGTCTCAACACTACAACACTTTTGGGGTGATGTAATTGCTGTTTTATGCACAAATAGGGGTTATTTCCTAAGGGCAATTACACTTTGCACTACAAGTGCAGGTTCAGTGCAGTTGCAAGTGCACTTGTAGTGAAATGTGTTTTGGCATTTAGGAAGTACCAGCCAACACTATTTTTTATAAGGTTACCCAATCACGACATTTTCTGCACTCAAAACATTTCTGTCAGGGTCAGCTAAAACAAACACAAGCAGTAAATGTCCACCAAGAATTTCTTTTGTTTGTTTTTTATTTTACAAAGGTGTCACAGATTCTCTGGCATATTGATAGCCCCCCTACCCGCAAAGAACTCCAGGTAGCGTAACCGGACATCACGGGCATTCAGGGAGGGCAAGCCAGGACGGCCACTTTCAAGCGCCGTCAGTGTTGATGGATTTGGGATTCCGGCCTCAGGCCCAACTGAGCCAGCATAGTTGGCTGAATGTTTTCTTAAAAAATTATGGAGAACACAGCAGGCAAGTATTATATGGTTCAGTTTATACTCCGCCATATGGATGGGTGTCAGAAATAATCGGAACCGGCTGGCCAGGATTCCAAATGTGTTCTCCACCACTCCTCGGGCTCTGGCCAGCCGGTAATTAAAAACCCTCTGTTCCGGGGTGAGGGTCCTCATCGGGAATGGCCGCATCAGGTGGTCCCCCAGCGCAAATGCTTCATCAGCAACGAACACAAATGGGAGACCTTCAACATTGTCCTCTGGAGGTGGCAAGTCCAAGCTGCCATTCTGGAGACGCCTGTAGAACTCCGTCTGGGCGATCACTCCACCATCGGACATCCGGCCATTCTTCCCCACGTCCACATACAAGAAGTCGTAATTAGCCGACACCACCGCCAACATCACTATACTATTAAACCCCTTGTAATTATAATAGTACGACCCCGAGTTGGGTGGTGGGACGATGTGGACGTGTTTCCCATCAATTGCCCCTCCACAGTTAGGAAAGTCCCACCGCTGGGCAAAGTGGGAGGCCACAGTCTGCCATTCCTGTGGCGTGGAAGGAAACTGTTCAGGAAAAAACAATAAACATTACTATTTTTTCACAGAAACATGGCAAGCAGATTATACACAAACATTATGGGGCAACCTCCAGATAGCATTTAATAAGGGGAATTTAACAAGGCCAAAGTATAAGGTACACCTGACATATTCCCCCTCCCCCCCTCTCATGGGCCATTTCTAACATTATAGGGGGGGGAACTCTTGGACAGGTAACCCTCTTCACTTCATTTTGAGATGAATGCCTAAATACAGGGTATTACTTGGAACAGCCCCTCCTTAGTTACACTATTAGCAGACCACTGGACAGGTAAGAAGTGTCTGAATACAAAGATATAAATACACATTGTACACATTTGAGGACATTTGGACATTCTGCTATTACCTATCAAGATAATAATAGGATACAAAAACTTTAAACAGTTCCATTGGAAAGTATACAGGCAGGCCCTTGCACTACATGCTTTGGGGAATTCATCCATAAATCTGACCAGTAAAGAGATGGGTATAGTGTGTATGGGTTTGGCAAAGTCAGCAGATAGATGATTGAGGATAGAGAATTGGGATCAGCTGACTTAGCAGTTGGGGGCAGGGAGGGTTACCAAAAATTTGTGGACACCACAAAAAAAGCCTCTGGCACTCTGCCTGAATTTAAAGCTAAAATAACATTAACAAACATTTTAGGGGGTGTTTGGGGTAAAGCACTACTATGGAGCTGATAAAATACATTGTTAAGTGACTACATGAGGTGAATATAGGGCAGGAGACACCATGCTGGAGAGGTTATTGAAGGGCAAATATGTATGAAGGACATAAAATAAGAATTACATAAAAATCCAGCATGCATGAGGACAAAGGGGACATTCACAGCATATTCCAATCATGGTAATTAGGGAATGAGGAAAGAAATACAAGATATTAGCAAACATTCAATACAATAAAATATGATATAAAAGGATAAAAATCTTACCTTCATATACTCCTTCTGCAGGACCTGGATGATGGCAGAACAGGTCTCTGGGATAATGATCCCCAGAGCCTGGGGGGAGATGCCTGTCGAGAATTTCAAGTCCTGCAGACTTCTCCCTGTGGCCAAATACCGCAAGGTAGCGACCAACCTCTGCTCCGGAGTGATGGCTTGCCTCATGCAGGTATCCTGCCTGCTGATATAGGGGGTCAGCGAAGCCAACAGATGGTGAAACACGGGGTCCGTCATCCTGAGAAAGTTCCTGAAATCATCAGGATTATTCTCACGGATCTCGCGGAGCAAAGGCATATGACAGAACTGGTCACGCTGAAGCAACCAATTCTTGGTCCATGAACTCCTCCCCACCCTGTTCATGGACTGGACTTGTGTCAAGGTCAGGACCCCAACACCAAGCCCCCGCACAGCACGAACTCTACGAGGAGTACGCATACGAAACATGGCTAGAAAACGGTCGGCTGCTCAGAACGAAGTAAGAGAACGCACTGAAGAACAGCAAGGCCTGTGAAGAGCGACCTGAAAACCAGTAACGAACGAACAAGAATACAGTGACTAAAGTCACGCAGAACTTGCTTGCACACACTGAAGACCAGATACAAACCCACAAGCACAAACTGAACGGCAGAAAACGATCTGAAAGCCACGAGTCTGAAAAAGCGCGAATCGTCTCTCACCAAACTTTTACTAACACGAGATTAGCAAAAGGAGCCCAAAGGGTGCCGCGCTTGGTTCTGAACCGGCCTTTTCTAGTCTCGTCGTACGTGGTGTACGTGACCGCGTGGTTGTCGATCGGAAATTCCAACAACTTTGTGCGACCGTGTGTAGGCAAAACAAGTTTGAGCCAACATCCGTCGGAAAAAATCCGAGGATTTTGTTGTCGGAATGTCCGAACAAAGTCTGACCGTGTGTACGGGGAATAAGAGTTAATATGGGAAAAACATTTCTCCTTTCCATGGATGCTTTATCACCAATCCTTGTTTCACAAAAAAACCCAAATTTTCAAAAAACATTTGTCATTGGGACAAAAAGTGAAGTGAAATCTTCTGAAGAGGAGCACAGACAGCAAATCAAATGTCACAGGGGTGATAAACCCTTCCCTATGTTTTCCAAAAAGCTTAAAATAGATTTTTTGGCTGGAGCTAAACACGTTAAAAATGTAACAGTTCACAATTACAAACAGATTCTACTTAACAACAAACCTACAGTCTCTGTCTTGTTTGCACCGCCTGTATACTGCTGTTCAGAGTACAGAGCCTGTATACTGCTCTTTCCTTTTTTAATTTGGGTGCGGGGTTCCCCTTAATATTCATACAAGACCCAAAGGGCCTGGTAATGGACTGGGGGGTACCCATGCCATTTGTCTCACTGATTTTCATCCATATTGCCAGGACCCGACATTACATTAAAGCCGCAAGCAGTTTTAAATGACTTTTTTTCCTTTAAAAATGACATTTTGTGCAGGGACTGTTCTAAGCACGGGAAACACGCGGCACTTTACAGGCATACTATAGACACCCCCCAGGTACGAGATTTAAAGAAATATTTCATTTTTATTTTTTTTAATTTAAGCATCATTAAAATCACTGCTCTAGAAAAAACGCAGTTTTTAAAAGTTTTTTTTGCATTGATACATGTCCCCTGGGGCAGGACCCGGGTCCCCAAACCCTATTTAGGACAATACCATGCAAATTAGCCTTTAAAATGAGCACTTTTGTTTTCGAACATTCGAATCCCATAGACGTCAATGGGGTTCTAACGTTCGTGCAAATTTTCGGTCCGTTCGCAGGTTCTGGTGCGAACCGAACCGGGGGTATACGGCTCATCGCTAAATATTGGGATGGTCTGAAATATATAAAGTATCTTAGGCAATATGTCCATTTTAAGATGCTTATCCTACCCATCCAAGAAAATATTCCCTTATCATATTGCTGTGTGTTTTTATAGTTTTTTTGTATTATTGGAAGGTAATTATATTCCTGGATCTTTTCCAAGTCCCTAGGGATGAAGGTTCCAAGGTATTTAAGGGCATTTGCCTGCCATTTGAAAGGAATTTTTTTTTAAGTAGTTCCACACTATCACTTGGTAATGTAATACTCAGAGCTTCTGATTTATTAAAATTCACTTTAAAGTTACTCAACTCTCCAAAGTGCTTGAATTCCTGTATTAAATTTGGAAGCGTCACTAATGGATTTGTGATATAAAGTAGCAGATCATCTGCGTATACTGACATTTTATACTTGACATCCCCTACTTTTATTCCTTGTATATTACTATTGTTCTGTATAGCTATCGTTAGATACTCCATAGCCAATATGTACAGCAATGAGGACAGCGGGCATCCCTGTCGGGTTCCATTCGCTATAGTAACTATATCAGATACATCTCCGTTCGCATGTATTCTAGCGGTTGGATTGTGGTAATAGACCATTCTTTTTTCCAGAAGCACTGGGCCCAATCCCCACTGCTTTAGTGTCTCCTCGAAGAAACGCCATCCCACGCTATCAAAAGCCTTCTCTGCATCAATTGCCAGAAGGTAGGATGGGATGGCGTGTCTCCAGGCATATTCCACAAGTGACAGAGTTTTCAGGGTATTGTCTCTCGCCTCTCGTCATTTTATAAATCCCACTTGATCTAAGTGTATATATGTCGGTATTATCGGGGTAAGTCTGTTAGCGATAATTTTTGAGTATACTCTAAGATCGATATTCGTCAAAGAGTTAATTACCACATACAGTATGGTCCTTCTCGGGCTTAGGTATCAGCGAGATGTAAGCCTGCATACCCTGTGGGACGAAAGGCTGGAAGGCAGATACTGAGTTAAATGTCCGCTTCATAATTGGAATTAACAAGTCTTTAAAGATTTTGTAGAAGCCATCTGGCCCGGGACTCTTACCTGGTACAACGAATCTATTACGCTTTGTATTTTGACCTCTGAAAACTCCTGTTCTAGCTGCTCTACTTCTGTTATTGTTAGCGTTGGCATAGCAGTATCTTTTATATATTGTTGTGTCCTCTGCTGAAACATTTCCGGATCACCCTCTGCTAATTGGTTTGAGATATTATATAGCCTAGTATAAAAGGTATGGAATGTTTTCAGGATCCTTTTTGGGTCATATGCCGTATCGCCTATTTCAGTTTTAACCCTCACGATAGATGATGTATTAGCTCGTTGGCGCAATGCCCTAGCTAAAGGTTTGCCGGGTTTGTTTCCTTGTTGGTAATACAGAGTACGGTTTTTGTCCCTGACCCGTAGTGTTTGTTCATTTAACAAGGATCACAGCTCTGATCTTTTTTCTATTAGTTCCACTAGTTTTTCCGATAATGGCGCTTGCTTGTGTTGTGTCTCCAGTTTCGTTATTTCCTTTAAAAGCGCAGCTATTCTATTCCTTTTTGCTTTTTTAATCTAGATCCATGTTTTATAAATAGGCGCCGTACTATACATTTCAATGTTTCCCACTGAATAGATAGAGAAGTAGTATCTCCTACATGGTCCTTTGTAAAATTCGATATTGCTGCTCCAATCTCTGATACACAGGCCTCGTCAAATGATACATTATCATTCAACTTCCAAGAACCTCTTATACTAGTCCCGTTAGAAACTGTTATCACCAAAAATATCGGCATATGATCCGACCATACCGCACTGCCTATATCAGAAAAAGAAGTCGCATTCACCCCCAACTGGTTAATCAGGAAATAATCGAGTCTATGGTATGTGCCATGGACTTTTGAGTGGAACGTATAGTCCCGCTCTAATGGGTCCCGCTCAATCCACCAGTTGATACTTCTCCATCATATCTTTAAATTTCTTTTTATCACTGCTCTTCTGAGACATTGAGGATGCCGTGGTGTCCATATCCCTGTCAAGGACAAAGTTGAGGTCTCCGCCTATTATTGTTACCCCCTCTGCTCTTTCCATAAGATCTATTAGTAAGTGCGTTCCCACTTTGATCTGATCATGATTGGTTAAGTATACATTAATAAAATTGTACTTTTTACCATATATGGCAAGTTTTAATAATAATGCTCTTTCATCTCTATTCCTCCAGGTTTCTAATACCTGATGAGGTATTGACTTATGAATTGCTATGGATACTCCCCTAGATTTTGAATATGTAAAGGAGTCATGATACCAGGTTGTATAGTATCTATTTTGTATACTAGGTGTATGATCTGCACGAAAATGTGTCTCCTGAAAGAGGGCGATGCTAACCTTTTGTTTGTAGAGAGAGTATAGGATCTGTGATCTTTTCACTGTAGAGTTCAATCCTCTAACATTGTAAGAACATATTTTCATTGTACCCATGAGAAAAAAAAAAAAAGAAAGAAAGAAAAAAAAAAACCCCTCGCACCGACCTGAAGCACACACTCAAGCACACAATCACTCCACAATCAACCAAACCACACTAGTCTATCACTCACTACCTACTTGACTCCCTGAGTCTAACCTTACTAGGTAAGTTCCTTAATTGGGGGATTAAAAAGGGCCTTCCCCAGAAAGGACGTGCCCAGCCCAAGCATAATAATTTATAAAAAATATTCATTCCCAATTAGTACAAAAAGGGAGAGGGAAAGGCAGGAGGGAAGGAAGGGAGAGAGGGAAGAAGAGAAAAAAAAAAGAGGGGGGGAGGGGGACCCCCACTAACACCCCATACCCTCCTCCAAATGCCCTCCTACTGACAATGATATCTCAATTATCCTAGATTATATTGTAACCTACGTGTGAACTTAAACCAACGTTCCTTCGTATATTTCACTCTATACAGCCTTTTTCCAATCATATCGCAATTGAATAAACCAAAAAATATTCTTGTATATACAGTATATGCTTCAACCGAGGAGACCTCCCCCCACCCTATCCAATAAACATAACAACCAAATTATAATTATATGCAAAAATTAATATCCAACATTACTTCATGAATTTTCACTTTATGTCCGCATATTATTGTTATAAAATATTTCCACATCGTATTTATGGAGAAAAAAAAAGTAAATTTTCCCCATCGATCCCTTCCTACCCTCCCTCCCACCCACTTCCTTCCACAAATTCCTGCCCATACCAAATTGTGCAAAAAAAATGCATATATTACGTCCAATATACTACATAATTACCTTATCCCCATGACCCACCACCTTAAAATTTGGACGAATATACCCCTAAATAAACTGAACGTGCATTATATAGAGAGAAAACAAACAAAAAAAAGGTGCCTATATTAAGTCACATAGTGTCATTATCCCCATAATGCATTACCACCATTTTGAGTCAAACTTTAATTTTGAGTAAGCCAATCTAACATTATATATGAAGTGAGGTGATCAAAAACAGAAAAAAAAATGAAACCCCCTCTATTCAAGTTCATTCCTTAATCCTAAGTGCATGTATTACATCCCAACATCTGCATAGTGTCATTATCCCCGTGACATATTACCAACTTATTAAGTCAACCTTACACATTGATTGAATCAACCTGATATTATATATATCGTGAAGATAAAAAAAAAGGAGAACCCCCATAACCCCTACCCCCCACACCCCTCACTCTCCCAAACCCCTTAACCCATGTGACATCTGTGTATAATAGTGATAACCCCTAACACACCACACCCACATCACCCCCCCCCCCCCATACTGAAGTTTGCCCAGTTCCTTTTCAACTATATAATAGAATAACAACAAGGAGAAGAAAAAAAAGCCCCACTCAGATCCCCCGCCCTCCCCTCCCCTTCCCCCCCCCCCTCTTGCTATTCCCAACCAGTTATCTATCTCCCCCTGGACTGTCTTCCTGGGTTATCATAATATATTTGGGGCCATGCTGGCAAATCAATTAGGGGAAGTTGAAGGCAGTTCAGGAAATTAGGAAGATCCCCCATATCCTGAAAAATAACTTTATGTCCATTTTTGTGAACAATGATCTGAAAGGGTAATCCTCATCTGTAAAGAATCTCCTTCTCCCTCAGCACATCCAGAAGTGGTTTCACTGCTTTCCTCCTAATCAATGTGTATCTGGACAAATCCTGCAAAAGGATAAGCTGGATACCCCATACTCAACGGTCCCCTGCCATAATACTTTCCTTGATGTAGAAGAAATGTATTCTACAAATCACGTCTCTTGGAGTCCTTGTCTCTGGGGCCTTGTGTCCTATGTGCTCTATCGATCTCTAAGTCTGCTGTCGTTTTAGTAAAGAATTAAATATGCCTTGGAGTTTCGATTTCAAACCCTCCGTTCCCACTGATTCTGGCAGGCCTCTAATTCTTATGTTATTATGCCTACTTCTATTTTCAAGGTTGTCAGTAGCGTCAATTACAAGATTTAGGCGTCGGTCTACTTCATGATTCTTATCTTTCAGTAACAGTATTTTTTGATCAATGATTCTTATCTTCCAGTAACAGTATTTTTTGATCAATAGCAGCCATTCTAGAGTCTATGGTATCAATCTTATTTTGTGTGTCAGCTAGAGAAGCTGTCTGTATTTCAGTCTTGTATGCAGTTTCCAACCTATATACATATTTGTCCATATCCTCTCTTGTTGGTGGAGACTTTATGTATGCCTGCATATCCCAGGTGGAATTTCCTTCTAATCTCTCCTGATCAGTCGTGGATTGTTGCATATTGCCCGGTGGACTACCGTTAGGTCTGGTCTCTATATCCCTTACAGGAGACATAAAGTTAAGTTCGGCTGCTATAGAGCCTTCACATTGATCCTGAGGCTGTGGGTGCTGAAAAAAACCCTTAATATCTATTTTTTGAGCTGATGAGGGTTTAGGGGGGGTTCTTGACTGTCCCTCCAGTTGATCCCCTTTTGGTTTTCTGAACATGTGTGCTTTTTGGAGGCATATTATAATCAGATTAATTGAAAATAGAAGATAAGGAAGTATGGCTCACTCCTATAAATTTTGCTCTGTATATTGCACAACTGTACCTTTAAATAATGTATTTTTATACAACCTTATATTTTTATTAGTCCCGCAGCTAATTCCTAAGGATCTAAGAGATCCGTTTGCACCAATCCCTCCGGTCACGAATGGTCCCTATCCAGGGCTTTCCAGCTTATCAGGGATCCTACTTCATATCCTGTCTCTTGTTTGTTAATCCAAGATATTTAACGCTGTCAATAACCCCATCAAACACATGAGGGAAAAACAAAAATTGCTGCAGCCACACATTACCTTATCATCTCCGGGGTCCCGATCCCCATCCTAGGCTTTATGCTGCCCCTCTACGATCACTTCACTATTATGCAATACCTGGCTGAACAGTCACATATGCCCGCCCGGACCCTGTGCTGTAAACTGGGCTCGGATCTCTTTGTGTGTCCTCAGCCGCCCACAGAAAACCTTCGCAGGGCTTAGATTTGAGGGAAAGCTGAGCATCCTCTGTCTCCTCAATATCCAGGAGGGCTCGGATCAGCTCGGCTCCGTCCGCTTGAGTGTCGGTTGGCTTCCTTCTCTGTCCCCTCCCGTCTTCACACCGGATTCGGGGCATTCCAAGGAGATGTCTACTAGCTGTCTCCTCTCACGGCAAGGTTCTTCTATGTTCTTTTCCCCACCCAATGCCGGGGTAGAACAGGGGTAGAGCTGGCTGATAAATCGGATAAATCCATATCACACTATGGCACACTAAAGCACGCTGCACACTGCAGAGAGAATCCAGAGGAGTCCATTAAATCATTGGGAGTTAGTGCAGCTGATTGCCTGGGCTAGGAGGAGTGAACTCACCGCACGTCCATCTCGGGCAGTCCCTCCCCCAAAAAAGAATTTGACAACGCATTGAAATTAATTTTAAAGTTGGAAAGGTAAAGGAAATGTTTGAAATCTTTCAGTAGGTTGGGAAGTGTGGTTTGAGGTTTTGAGAGGAACAAAAAGATGTCGTCAGCGAATGCAGATAATTTATACGAGTGGTTCCCCACGTCTAGGCCTTGAATGTCATTGTTTGCTCGTAGACGACGGAGAAGGGTAGTATAAGTACGTAAGTTCTAGTGTAAGTACAAATAGCAGGGGCGATAGTGGGCAACCCTGTCTTGTATCATGGTAGATAGGGAAGGCGTTTGACTGATGGCCATTGACTCGCACTCGTGCTGAGGGATTGTTGTAGAGAAACATGATGAACTGAAGTAGATGGTCTCGAATGCCAATTTTGCACAGAACCGCTTCCAGCCAATCTGTCAAACGACTTTTCTGCATCCAATGATAGAAAGAATCCTTGTCTCTTTGATATGGCAAGCAAGTGGTGCAGGTTAATAGCTTTAGTGGTGTTGTCTTGAGATTCTCCTCCCGGGATAAACCCCACTTGATCTTTAGTGATAAGGGAGTGAAGAAATGGGTGTATACGAATGGCCAGAATTTTAGTGAAGATTTTTAGGTCGATATTTAATAGTGAGATTAGTCGATAATTTACTACCAACGTTGGATCTTTTCCCAATTTAGGGACAACAGCAATATGAGCTTCCAGTAGGTCGTGTCCAGAAGGAGTAGTGGGTGACAAAGAGTTAAAAGCACAGAGAAAAGGGTCTTCTAGGAATGTTTTGTAATAGGTTGCCGTAAACCCATCCGGTCCTGGGCTTTTGCCTAATTTCAATTGTTTAATGGATAGTTTAAGTTCTGTTAGGGTTAGTGGTTTGTGGGGGGGCGCATTCATAAAAGAGTTTCTGTTATAGCGTAAATTTACATCTGTCTTTCATGAATCCATGCTGTCTCTTGCATAAAATATTTTTTTTTCCCTGCAAGAACTCATCTATGTGGTCTATTATTGAACTATTATTGAACTCTCCAGTATCTTCCCGACTATAGAAGTTAAACGAACAGGTCTATTGGTCCTTGGTAAAGACTTTGATCCCTTTTTAAATATAGGCACCACATTGGCCCTATGCCAATCCAGTGGTACTATTCCAGTCATTAACGAGTCCCTAAAAATAAGAAACAATTGCTTTGAAATGACAGAGCTCAATTCTTTTATGATCCGTGGGTGGGTGCCATCTGGTATAGGGGCTTTATCCACCTTTATTCTGTCTAAATATTTGTGGACCATATCACTTTTGAGCCATTGTGGATCATTTGGAGCCGTGTCAATACCATCCCCATTATGGAGCTCCCCCATGCTCTTTTGTATACACAGAGAAGAAAGTATTAAAATAAATTTGCCTTCTCTTTGTCCCCAGTCATCCACTCCAGATTATTTTGTAAAGGGCCTACATGCTCAGACCTGGCCTTTTTACTATTAATATATTTGAAGAATTTATAGGGGTTTGGCCTACTATGTTTTGCAATCTGCCGTCCATTTTGAATTTTTGCATTCTTGATTTCCTTTTTACATATTCTGTTATATTCTTTGTAACATTTAAACGATGATAGTGTTCCTTCATTTTTAAACTTTTTAAAAGCTCTTTTCTTATTATTTATAGCTTTTTTTACTTTTTTTTTAAACTCTTTTTATTGAAAGAGATACATGACAATGACAGTTATCAAATGCGCTCAACATGAGCGAACAAAACAGTGCGGTACATCTTATAGTGCAAAAACTTCAATGTCTTTACAAGTACACTGCATTTCTCAGTGTATTGAGCCCGATACTCATATTATAGAAAACACCATAGAAACACTAAAGTACAATAGCTATTTCTCAAATATTTTAGTGATATATTTACTTGTTGGTTACAGTAAGGGCAAAAGAACACCAAGCATCCCACACTTTAGTATACTTAGTTGGGCAGCCCCTGTGCTCAAATATGAGTTTTTTCATAGGGTAATACCTGATTCAGTAACCAAAGCCATGTATGTATGAATGGAGGTGTGGGCTGGATCCAGTTAAGTGCTACAGCTTTACGGGCCATAAATGTCTCCAGTAGCATGGTCCTAATATGTCTTGGCCATTGCTCCTCATCGAGGATCCCCAGCAGA
This sequence comes from Aquarana catesbeiana, assembly GCF_042186555.1. Classification (NCBI taxonomy): domain Eukaryota; kingdom Metazoa; phylum Chordata; class Amphibia; order Anura; family Ranidae; genus Aquarana; species Aquarana catesbeiana. Next base: position 149,020,816 of record NC_133335.1, on the reverse strand, counting down.
CACACCAGTGGGGTACATGGAACAGGAATTGATAAGACTGCAGACAATATCTCCGTCACCTGTTGCCAGTATCTCACTATAACTGGACAGAGCCACATAACTTGCGCAAAATCCGCATGCGAACAGGTGCACTTAGTGCAGGCAGAGGTAGGTATATGCAATGCGTGCAGTCTGACCAGGGTCAGGTATGTTTGATGTAGCATATAAAGGTGGATTCATTTATTGTTGACTGCGGGAGATACAGATAGATGGGCGGAGCATGTCTCCTCCCAATCCTCATCAGACAAATCGGGGACAAGTCGTGGCAGAGAGTAAATATAGATACAGAGTTGAGATAAGTCCCCTAGGGCCCTGAGATAGAAGCACTCCTATCAGAATTGAGTATGTAACACATGTCGAAGTTGTAAATACCTATAAAAGGTAGATTGGGGCAATTCATATTTCCTTTGCAATCCCTCAAATGAAGCCAATACAATTCCATCATAGATGTTGTCCAGAGAAACCATTCCCCTATGCTCCCAGAATCCAGAGTCCACAAATTGCTTTAAATGGGGGAACATTGGATTGTGCCAGAGTGGTAGCACCTCGTTAGTACCCTGAAAATGTGTAATTTTCTTGGTCTCCCTCCACACCGTACGGGCCAATGTCAATATTGGTATATGTCTTTCCCCCAGTGTGGCCATAGGTGCCTCTAGTGCTATCAACAGATGTTTGATTTTAAGGACATAGGCGAGATATGATTCAAGCACCGCCAGCGTAGCTGGTCCCAACCAGTCTGTCAGATGGCGTAGCTGCCCAGCTAAATAATAATAGTATAAGTTAGGCAATGCCATGCCAGCATCAGCCTTAGGGTGCTGCAGAGTGGAGAATTTAAGTTTAGCCGAAATAAAGGTGATAAGTAGCGTGTCCAGGGTTTTAAAAAATGATTTAGGTTCTGAGGTAGGCATGTGAGAAGTCACGTACAGACACTTGGGCAGAAGGATCATCTTAATTAGATTAATCCTGCCTGCCACAGACAGTAAGTTTAGCTTTAATCATGGTAACCAGAGGGTCCAGATTCGCTTGGGAAGCCTCTGAAGGAGACAGGGTAATAATGATTCCCAAATATTTGAACAAGGTCACTACCTTAAGAGGGCATGGAGGATCACTGCATGGAAGGGCCTGCGAGGAAAAGGGCATCAGGGCTGACTTCTGCCAGTTAATTTTAAGGCCTGAATATGTGCCAAATTTGTCTATGATTTGCATTGCTATTCCTAATGAGGCAGAGGTATCCTGCATATATTAAATAATGTCATCTGCGTATAGTCCTATAGTGTCTACTTTCTCACCCATAGTGATGCCTTTAAAGAGAGGAGACTGCTGAAATCTCAGTGCCAGCATATCGATAGCAACCGCAAACAACAGCGGAGACAGAGGGCACCCCTGCCTGGTACCTTTTTGAAGCTGTATAGATGGGGATAGGAGACCATTGACTAAAAGGTTAGATGTGGGATCCCTATAAAGTATAGTGACCCATTGTTGGAATTTATTGCCAAAGCCAAATGAGCGCAACGCAGCCATAAGAAAGGGCCATTCTATTGAGCCGAAGGCTGTTGAGCTATTAGTTGCGTCCTACGTATGTTAGTGGAGGTAGACTTTCCTGGCATAAATCCAGTTTGGTCTGGATGAATTATGCTAAGAATGACTGCACTGAGACGTTTGGCCAGAATCTTTGTTAGTATTTCATAGTCAATATTCAATTTCAAAGAAATTGGCCGATACGACGCACAATCAGCCAGGTCCTTCTCAGGTTTAGGAATAAGGACCACCATGGCAGAGTACATAGATGGTGGCAGTCTCGTCCGGCCATGTCGATGGTAGCCAAGTCCCTAGCTTTTTTAACTTTGACTGTAAGCCACATAGGTTTTATTTTTAGCCTTTTAAACGTATTGCCCATGGGAATATACTTTGCAGTGAGTTTGCATAGTCTTTTTGAAAAATTCTCATTTCTGTTCTTTGTTCATCGATGCCAATATTCCTTCCCAGCCTAAGGCTACTTTCACATTGAGGCGCTTTACAGGCGCTACAGCGCTAAAAATAGCGCCTGCATAGCACCTGTAAAGAGCTTCTCATCTTTACAACGCTGCAGGAGCGGTGTATACACCGCTCCTAAAGTGCCTCTGCCCATTGAAATCAATGTCGGCGGTTTTAACCCTTTTTCAGCCGCTGGGGGGGTTAAAAGCACCCCGCTAGTGCCCGAATATCGCCGCTAAAACGACGGTAAAGCGCTGCTATGTTTAGCCGACGCCTTCCCGCCCCAGTGTGAAAGTAGCCTAATGCCGCGTACACACCGCGGACTTTACGGCAGACTTTGTCCGGCGGACTTTTCGACGGACATTACGACAGACTTTCCGAATGAACGGACTTACCTACATATGATCAACCAAAGTCCGACGGATTCGTACGTGATGACGTACAACCGGACTAAAACAAGGAAGTTCATAGCCAGTAGCTAACAGCTGCCCTAGAGTAGTTTTTTGTAAGTCGGACTAGCATACAGACGTGCGGACTTTTCGACCGAACTCGAGTCCGTCGGAAAGATTTGAAACATGTTTCATTTCTAGGTCCGTCAAACTTTTGGGGAAAAAAAGTCCGCTGGAGCCCACACATGATCGAATAGTCGGACGGACTCCGGTCCGCCGGACCAAGTATGCCGTAAAGTCTGGTCGTGTGTACGCGGTATTAGTCTTGGAGAGCAGCCCTCATTCTTGGAAAATTTGCTCTCTTATGTGTTTTTATATTTCCGTATGTGTTTGTTGCTTACAGCTAACATTAAATGAAATCATGTTATGGTCACTGCTACCCAGATGTTCTTTTATATGAATATTGGTAATAAGCTCTGCATAGTCTGAGATTACCCAGTCCAGCAGAGCATCATTCCTAGTCTGGGCCTCAAAAAAACTGGACCATAAAATTGTCTTGTAATAAGTTTATAAATGTTTGCCCTTTAACTCTTCCTAGAGTGCCATTACTCCAGTCAATTTCTGGGTAGTTAAAATCCCCCATTATTATCACTGTCCCAGCCCTTGCAGCCCTTTCTATCTGTGCAAAGAGCTGAGTCTCCACCTCCTCATTAACATTGTAAGGTCTATAACAAACTCCAATGATAACCTTTGTAGTACTCACCCCCATGTACAGTTCCACCCATAATGCTTCAGACTCATCACACTCTCCATCAACTAGGTCCTCTTTCACATTCGCTTTGAGATCGCTTCTTACATACAGACAAACACCACCACCCCTCCATTTTACCCTGTCTTCCTGAAAGAGAGCATAGCAAGGAATATTAATAGCCCGGTCATGTGAAGAATGAGGCCAAGATTCAGCAATACCAATTAAATCATGGTACTCCACATGCACCAGAGCTTCCAACTCACCTATTTTGCTTGGCAGACTTCTGGCATTGGCAAACAAACACTTTAATTCATTGTCACATTTTGCACACTTATTTTGCATATTTTTTATTTTAGCACAAATATTACCATTTCCAATGGTTGTTTGTAACATGGGAACTTTCATATCACCTGCCATAACCCTCCCCCCCATCTTTCAACATTTCACCCACCAATAGGGGTTGACCCCTGTCTGAACTGTCTAACCCATTGTAATCTAATTCACCCACCCCTCAATCCTGGATTAAATAGTCCTCCAGCCTACCCACATACCTCTCCCCAGCACAGCAGACCCCCTTCCATTTAGGTGCAAACTATCTTTAGCATATAGGCTGTACCCCATTAAAACGTCAGCCCAGTGCTCTAGAAACCCAAATCCCTCCTTACACCAGGTTTTTAGCCATGCATTCAGCTCTCTAGTCTCTCCCTGTCTTTCCTGTGTTGCGCATGGCACAGGCAATATTTCAGAGAATATCACCTTGACTATCTGTGTTTAGTTTGCAGTTGTGGTGTCAGGGGGCAAAAGGCAGTAGTCTGACATAAAGAAGGTCATTCTCCTTCCCCTTTCTTACCTGTGGCCATAGGCCTTATACAGATTACTGGTTGCTGCCCTCCATTCTGTTGAAACTTTATATTCATAATTCTCTTGTTTATTTCTGCTAAGAGTTTGATACGAACATTATACTTGCCTAAGCCACATCTTGTTAATTTGTCACTGCATAACTCTAAGTAAAGAATTACTTAATTACTGTGTCATAATCTGGTGTCTGTATAATTACATTGTTATTCAGAAATGTCCGAACATATGTTGTCAGAGGTGTCGGGGGACTTGCAAGGTCAGGGCAATAATTGGGGTCAGTCATCTTTAAATGGCCCTCCCAAGCATGGCACTACACATGTATGTTGCCTACAAATTAAAGGGTGGTGTTTAATAGTCTATTCCAAATGGAGGTGAACATATTTTCTGTGAAAGCATGCATTCAAGCAGCATGATACATGGTCCCTCTACTCCTTACCTCCTACTGCTGTGTGCACTGCCCAATCTGTATTTGTGCATGGTTTATCCAATACAATTTGTAGCAGAAATGCTGTACTCTGGAAAGGTATTGGAATTGCATTGGGATGATGCATACAGCTAAGTGTGGTGGGACAGCACTGAGATGCTTCTTCAGTGGCAAAATGGAGTGTAACGTTTCTGGATGCAAGACTTCAATACAGAAGATTTTTGATTTTGCAGCCTTTGCTCATACTTTTAATGTGTTTCCACTTTGCTTTCACAGACTGAAGAATAGATATCGGCATTTGCACTGACCTCAACAGTTACATATAGTCTACATGCCAGGTCAGCCACAGTGATAAGCGTTGATAGCAAACGCTAGTGTGTACTGCCAGCACATTCCACAAGGGACTTAGTCATAGTTACTCAATCACTGGTCTGTGGGTCACAGGCCAGATATGCTGAATTCAAACAAACAAGTGACAAACTGAGCAAGAGAGCTCTGTAATAGACTTGATTATATCTACCCAGAGCTGTACAACAAAATCTAAGGATAATTATAACAAAAGATAAAATTTATGAAAATGAATTGCATATGTACTATTTTGTATATAAGATTTTTTAAACCTGCAAATTTGTAAAGAAGAAATTTATGTACTATTTAAGTGCAAAATAATGTAAAAAGTGTAGTCCTAATAGGCTGAAGAACACATAGGCAGCCCATAAGGATAATGCAGTGAAGTAAGACTAACCACTTCACTGAAACCTTAGGCTGCATTCACACTTGTGAATGCACCCTGTCTGCGATCAGCTGTAAGAACCCCAGCGGGAGGTTCCTGTCAGTAGGCAGTCTCATTAAAAGCAATAAGAAGCTGCTGGTTCTCGCAGCTAATTGTTCATGCAGCAATCACATGTGAATGTTCAGCCCTGGATGCATACTGCCTGTGTGCAATGTCAATCACTCACATGTGATTGCCACATAAATAATTACATGCGCGTGGGCACGATTAAAGTGATTGTAAAGTCTCAAGGTTGTAAACCTTCTTTGGTGCAGCTGCCCCCAGACCCCCCCCCCCTCCCCTTTTCTTACCTGATTGCAATGTCTTAAGCCTGTAAACCTTCTTTGCTGCAGCCGCTCCCAGACCCCCCCCCTCCCTTTTTCTTACCTGAGCCCGATCCAATCCAGTAATGTGCACCATCGCAGCGGCTCCAGTCGCTGTCTCCCTCCTCATTGGACAGATTAGTAGCTGGTGTCAATCAAATCTAGTGACACGAGAGCGAGGTCATGTAGTGCCAAGCAGGGCTATACAGTGTAGATCATTAGAGCATGACTGGATGTAAGGCTGGCCATACATGGATCAGTTATTTTTTTGATCAGCCAGATCGAAAAATCTGAACAGATTCCTCGATTCACACAACTGAGGTGGGTGGATGAATGCTCCAAAGTGGTCTATTGTATTCCGACAATGGGGACTCCTCTGCTGTCAATACACTGATTTGGCTGCAGCTTTGATTGAAGGAAAATTTTCCAAGAAGCTGGTTCGGAAGAAGCCAATCATTATAGATTATTATATATATATTATTAGAATTCTAGATTATTATATATATATATTATTAGACTTGTCTGAAATGGGAACAGCCAAATGTAGCTCTACCCCTGAAAGGGGCGCTAGTTAATGATGATTAAAGCACAGTCACTACACTCCTCCTGACAGCATCAGCACAGATAATAATCAGAGGTCGATTGATATGGGTTTTACTCTGGCCGATGTTGGGGCGGCCAATGGCCAATATACGATGACGATTTTTGCGGCCGATATTTTAGGCTGATTATTCTTTTTTTCCCCCCTTCATCTCATAAACTCACCCACTCCCACTGCTTGCTCCTGTCACTTTACCACACACTTGATGTCCTCACTACAGTATACTACAGTACACTGATTGGAAGCACTGGCACTGATTGGCACTGATAGGCACTGGTAGGTGGCACTGATTAGAAACACTGGTTGGCACTGATAGGTGGCATTGGCTGGCACTGATATTAGGCGGCACTGATTGGAAACACTGATTGGCTCTGACAGGTGGCACTGATTGGAAACACTGTTTAGCACTGACTGGCATTGACAGGTGGCACTGGTTGGCACTGAGAGATGCCACTGATTGGAAACACTGGCACTGAGAGGTGGCACTGATTGGAAACACTGGCCCTGGCAGGTGGCACTGATTGGCACTAGCAGGTGGCACTGATTGGCACTGGCAGGTGGCACGGATTGGTACTGATTGGCACTAGCAGGTGGCACTGATTGGCACTGGAAGGTGGCACTGGCAGGTGGCACTGATTGTCACTGGCAGGTGGCATTGGTTGGCACTAACAGATGGCACTGGTTAGCATTGATAAGTGGCACTGGCAGTGGCACTTTTCAAACACGTTTCAGGCCTTCGTTCATTCCATTACATATACTGATATCTAAGGGTGGGTGCAGTGTAGTCTGCCTCCATCCCAAAATGTTAACATCAATGATTAGATTGCGCGTGGTGTATCCGAAAACCCCTCATGGACTTTGAAGGCAGATTACAATGTACATACCGGTATATACAGTATAACAATTGTATACATTTTATTTGAAGACTCCTGGTAAAAAGGAAAACATATGCCCTAGTAACATGACATAGTAACAAAAACTAGAGTTAGACTTACCAGTAACTCTGTTTCTAGGAGTCGTCCAGGACAGCACTAGAGAGAGATAGGCTCCACCTCCGGAGGCAGGAAACACAACATTCAGATCCTTAAAGTGTGGCTTTAAGTCTAATGCCACGTACACACGAGCGGACTTTACGTCAGACTTTGCTCGGCGGACTTTACGCCGGACTTTGTCGGCTCCTTGCGCCGGACTTAAATAGGGACGGACTTGGACACACACGATTACTGCAAAAGTCCGCTGGTTTGGAACGCGGTGACTTACAGCACGTATGACGGGACTATAAAAAGTAAGTTCAAGCCCCACTACGGCACCCTTTGGGCTCCTTCTGCTAATCTCGTGTTTATCTCGTGTTAGTAGAAGTTTGTTTAGAGACGATTCACGCTTTTCACACTTCAGCTTATTTCGATTATTTTCTGCGGTTCAGTTTGTGCTTGTGAGGTTTGTATCTGCTTTTCAGTGCGTGTTGGTTAGTTCGTAACCTGCCTTGCAGGCCGTTCTGGTCTGCTCGTTCCTGATTTTCAGGTCGTTCTTCATAGGCCTTGCTGTTCTTCAGTGCGTTTGTTATAAGTTTGTTTGTTTGACCAGCCGACCGTTTTGAAGCCATGTCGCGTGGACGTACTCGTTCTCGAGTTCATGCTGCATGGGGACTTGGTGTTGGGGTTAATACTTTGACCCTAGTCCAGTCCATGAACAGGGCGAGGAGGAGTTTATGGATGAAGAATTGGTTGCGCCAGCATGACCAATTCTCGCATATGCCTTTGCTCCGTGAGCTCCGTGAGAATAATCCTGAGGATTTCAGGAATTATCTCCGGATGACGGACCCCGTTTTTGAGCGTCTGCTGGCTATGCTGACCCCCTATATCAGCAGGCAGGATACCTGCATGAGGCAAGCCATCAGAGTTGCCACTTTACGTTACTTGGCGACTGGGAGAAGTCTTCAGGACTTGAAGTTCTCGACAGGCATCTCCCCCCAGGCTCTGGGGATCATAGTCCCAGAGACCCATTCTGCCATTATTCAGGTCCTGCAGAAGGACTATATGAAGGTAAGTTTTATCCTTTAACATTACATGATATGTATTAAATGTTTGCTAATGTATAGTCTAAATGTCCTCCTTATCTAATTACCATGCTTGGAATATGCTGTGAATGTCCCCTTTATCTTCATGCATGCCTGTTTTTGGACATTAATCTTTTATTGCCCTACATGCATATTTACATTCAATAACCTCCCCACCATGCAATCCTGGGTCCATTTATATCTCTAGCCTATAGTCCCTTGAACAGTGTATATTGTCAGCTCCATTGCACTGTTTGACCCTCCCCCACCCCCTCAAATGTTTGAAACTGTCAGGTGTGTTTTTGACCCTAATTAGAACCCCTCCCCCACCCCTCAAATGTTTGAAACTGTCAGGTGTGTTTCTTAACCTAATTAGAACCCCTCCCCCACCCCTCAAATGTTTGAAACTGTCAGGTGTGTTTTAGACCCTAATTAGAACCCCTCCCCCACCCCTCAAATGTTTGAAACTGTCAGGTGTGTTTTTGACCCTAATTAGAACCCCTCCCCCACCCCTCAAATGTTTGAAACTGTCAGGTGTGTTTCTTAACCTAATTAGAACCCCTCCCCCACCCCTCAAATGTTTGTAACTGTCAGGTGTGTTTTTGACCCTAATTAGAACCCCTCCCCCACCCCTCAAATGTTTGTAACTGTCAGGTGTGTTTTTGACCCTAATTAGAACCCCTCCCCCACCCCTTAAATGTTTGAAACTGTCAGGTGTGTTTCTTAACCTAATTAGAACCCCTTCCCCACCCCTCAAATGTTTGAAACTGTCAGGTGTGTTTTAGACCCTAATTAGAACCCCTCCCCCACCCCTCAAATGTTTGAAACTGTCAGGTGTGTTTATTAACCTAATTAGAACCCCTCTCCCCACATTCAAATTGATCAATGGGCCATCAGAGGGGGTGATTAATCTTATAAGTGGGCCTTATGTTTTTTCTAATTTAAATTACAAATACACATATTAATAATGTTTGACTGCTGTTGTTCACTAATGTTTTTGTGTAATCTGATATCCAAGTTATGTTTAAAAGTCCTTATCTTAATTTATTTTTTTTTGCATTCCACAGTTTCCTTCCAGTACACAGGAATGGCAGACTGTGGCCTCCCAGTTCGCTGACCGTTGGGACTTTCCCAACTGTGTCGGGGTGATTGACGGGAAGCATGTCCGCATTGTGCCACCACCGCATTCGGGGTCTTATTTCTATAACTACAAGGGGTTCCATAGTGTAGTTTTGATGGCGGTGGTCTCAGCACATTTGGACTTTCTGTTTGTGGATGTGGGGCCTTCCATCCACCTCCACCCCAGCTGAGGAGTCCCAGGAAGAACTGGACCTTTTCATCCCTGATGAAGTGGATGCGCCCAGCTTCAGCCAGGTATCCTTTTTTGTGGAATTTGTGATTGTGTAAATGTTATTAATGATGTTAACGTGTCAAATTTTTAAGTGCTTGCAAAAAAATGACTTCATCACAAATATTAATATGTAGACATATCACTAGACAGTAGTGGCCAAAAATATACTTCTGCATAGGTGTGCGCAGCCTCTTGCATTAGGGTGTATACCCCAAAGCTCAAATATATATGCATGTGTATATGTACTGATGGTGTCAGTAGGGCAGTGGACAGTGTAATTTTGTTTATTTTATTTAAAAAAAAATAATTTTCTTTTGTAACTTTTTTTTGGGGATGAAATATCAGTGGTCTAAACAGGGTGGGAATATGCACCACACAAGGCGATTAGGGTGTGCCCAGGCACACCTGGCACACCCTGTGCGCACGCCTATGTACTTCAGATATTGTTGATCAGCTGTAATAATGGTGGTGTCAAATAGATAGCCTTTACTATTTGTTGAGAATTATATTTCATGAGCTGAAAATTGTGTGTGATTGCGTAACACAAAATTACAACTATGTCCCTTTTTTCGACACAGGATGACCTCAGCCAGGAGGAGGCCTTGACCAGTGGGAGAGAGGAGGAGGCCTTGCCCAGTGGGAGAGAGGAGGAGGCTGTGGCTGGGCCGAGTAGAAGCCGCACGGAGTGTCAGGTGCCTCCCCTCCACATTCTCACCAAAAGGCCCAGGAGAATGACCCAAACTGAGGAGGAATCCCTAGCCCTCATACGTGAAGCAAGCCAAATCCTGAGTACACCACCCAATACAGAGGAGGTGTATGGTACATATATGGCCACCAGATTGCTGGAATTGGAAAAGGGGCAACGCCTCCTCTGTGAGGGTTTGATTTTTCAGGCCTATCAGAAGGGCTTGAGAGGGGAGCTTACTGCTACAACGTATCTGGCAGATGAAGCCACTCCTCCTCCTGCCCCAAGTACACCACCAGAGGCCCAGCCTCCGAGGAAGGCTGCAGAGAAGCGTGGAGGGAAGGCTGCAGAGAAGCGTGCAGGGAAGGCTCCACGGAAGACTCGAAAGTGATTGCCTGGTTTCTGTCTAGTCTGACTGTGCTCCCTGTGCTCCCTAGTCGCAAGATATCAATTTTCTTGTCCTAAAACTTGATGTGTGTCCTGGGGGACGAAAGGCTTCACAGATTCTAAAAGTGTCTCCAGTGTTGCCTTCCTAATTTTTTGATAACAAAAATAAATGGATTTTTTTGTTACCTTACATTATTGACTATATGTGTTTTGATTCCAAAACAACATTTTGTTTGGGAGTAGGCAGGTACAGGTCAGTTGCCCTCTGTAAGTGCAATTGCTCCCGAGCTTAGGAAATGAGGTAAGGCTTGACTTTACAAAGAGTACCCAATCCTGTGTAAGGAAAATTCAAAAAACAGCATTTTTGCTTGCACATGATTGATTGATGGAAGTCAGCAGAGCTTCTGCTCATTTACTAAGCTCTGGAGCAACTGCTCTTGCAGAGGGCAACTGCACTTTGCAAAGTGCACAGTCTTTTTCCTTTTAGTAAATCAACCCCTATGTGTGTTTTTGCCAAAAGGCTAAATCATTTCTAAAATCAAGTGCTAAATACTAGTGAAAAGTGCACTTTAGAAATTGCACAGCAAGTGCACTTGTTGGAAGTGCAGTCGCTGTAAATCTGAGGGGAAGAACTGAAATTAAGGGAAGCTCTGCTGATTTTATCATACAATCATGTGCAAGAAAAAGTTTTTTTTTTTTTTGTGGCTCCTTGCATGTGCCCCTCGAATCCACAGCAAAGGCACATATCAAAATGCTCTTTCTGTGCAATTCCAAGTACAATTTGCACCTGTAGCGAAAAATGTATTTGCCTTTGGAAAATAAACCCCCCTATGTCTAATTAACAAGGGACACCAACCTCATTAAGGTTAATTAAAACAACACAAAATATTAAGGTTATTGTGGTAACTTGAAACTACAAAAATAAAATTAAAAAAAAAAAATTTTAATAATTTAGCACACATTGTAAAATAGATAGTGTGGAAATCAATCCAAAAAAAAAATATGAGGCCAAAATCTAATTTAATACTTTATTTATGGAGATCTGGCTTTTTAAATATATCGTATTAGTCATGGCATGAGGATAAATCATGAAGAAAGTAGTTTGTGAGAACTCTGTGTGAATATAAAGCAGAAAAACAACTTAATTCCTCTCGCATTATAAATAAAAAAAAAAGCGCTGTATTAAAAGATCACAGAAGAGGAATCTGCTAGCTTCAATACGAAGGCTAGTTTCACCAGACCGAGCGCTTCCGTCTTGTAATTTGCTTCAGAGCATGCGTCAGTTTGAGTTCGTCGGACTAGCACACAGACGACCGGTTTGTCCGCTAGAAAGAAGAGTCCGTCAGATAGATTTAAAACATGTTCCAAATCTAAGTCCGTCCAACTTTTGAGCAAACAAAGTCCGCTGGAGCCCACACACGATCAAATTGTCAGACGAAATCCAGTACGCCAGACCAAGTCTGCCGTAAAGTCCGCTCGTGTGTACGCGGCATAAGACTTTAAATAATGGGCAGCTAATCACCTAGAACTCTTACTGGGGTCCTTGCATGTAATCAGTGTCAGATGCATTCACAGATAAGAAATTATTTAAATAATGTCACAACAGTTCTAGACCTTAGTGGCTGTGGAGGACGTTGAGGAAGTCCATTGTCAAACATCTATTCTATGAGCCACAAATTTTGAAGGCTACAGCACAGCTTTTATAAAGGGTACATGCCAACAACCCAAGTGTGATAAAGCCAAAAGAGATGAAGGAGCTGTAAGTTTGTTTTGAAGTCGGCGACACTATTAGAGATCGGGAGTGGGGTCCAGGACCACCAGTAGTTGGAGTGATCGTTATTTTTAAAGGTGGAGATTTGATCTATCCCTAAGAGATTGTTAAGGCGGTTTATACTCCTCTTTTAGGTAAGAGCTCTGGGAGCCCTAATTACGAAGATTTTACACAGAAGAATCACTGCACATAAGAATTTATTAGAGTACTTTATTATAGGAATTGGTGTCACAGGACTTTTTATATATTTGTTATATAATTTTGACACACTTATTGTAAGATATTTAGCACTTTATTTATTAATGTTATTTATCACGATAATTTATAATATAGGAAGTTGCGCTGACCATTATTTATCCATATCCATTGTTTCTGCACACTTTAGGTTTAGCAGCAGTTTTCACTTAGTTTTCACTTAGTTTTTTCACACCATTGATTTAGTTATTTGTTCACTTGGTAGCAAAAAGGATTATCCCAAATCTTTTTACTTGCAAAAATTAAAAGGTCGTCCAAGTATGGGATAACCGATATCCCTTTCAGCCTCAGGGGGTCCAGTGGCTCCGCCAGGATTTTCATAAAAATCCTGGGGGATGAGGACAGGCCTAATGGCAGGGCCCTGAATTGAAAATGTCTAACCTGGTTTCCCCACTTGATTACTACCCTCAAAAATTTTTGAGATTCTTCGTGGATCGGGACGTGGATCGGGACGTGTAAATAGGCGTACCTCAGATCGAGGGAGGCCATGAAGCAATCCGGGGGAAGAATTGACTTCACCGTAAAGATTGTTTCCATCCGAAATTTCTTGTAGGCAACCCATTAGTTTAGTGACTTCAAATTCAATATTAGATGGAATTTGCCCGGCGGTTTCCTTACTACGAAAACGTGAGAGTAGAAACCGTGGTTTATTTCTCGCTGTAGCACTGGAATAAGAACCCGCTGGTCTACCAAGTCGCCAATTTGTGACAACAAGGCTGTCGTCTTCTGAGGAGTGCCCTTGAACTGGTTTCGATAGCCTTCCCTGATTATCCTCAGTATAAATGCATTTGGGGTAGTCTTTTCCTACTGTGGGAGGAACTGCCTCAATCTCCCTCCCATGGGAACCAAGTCACTGGGATTTGGTGGTTTTCTTAGGAGAAGAAAACAGGACACCTTTCTGCTTCCCCCTTCCCCACTGTTTCTTAGAAATTGACCCTTTAGAGGTCTGTCTCTGTGATGGCCCTTGTCTTTGGGGGTGAAAAAAAACGTTTCCCCGGAGCTTTCTTACTTTTGATAGGAAAAGCCTTTTTCTTGTCTGCAGTACAGTCTAGAACTTTTTCTAGATAGTCCCCAAACAAGAGGTCTCCTTCAAATGAGATGCCACACAGCCTAACCTTTGAGGCCGGGTCCCCCGACCAGGATTTTAACCATAAAGCCCTGCAAAAGGAATTTATTAGGGCAGCGGTCTTTACCGATAGCTTGACCGACTCGGCAGACGCATCTGCCATATAACCTGCCGCCTTGTGCAGTATGGGAAGGGACACAAGAATTTCCTTCCTGAAGGTCCCACTTACCAAATGGCCTTGTAACTGGTCCAGCCAGACCTCCAAATTACGAGTCACTATTGTTGTAGCCATTGCTGGTTTTAAATTTGTCATGGCTACTTCCCATGACCTTTTCAGCTGTACCTCTATCCTCTTGTCCATGGATTCCCTAATGACACCCATGTCCTCAAAGGCGAGGTCCATTGATTTGGCGCACTGGGAAAAGGCTGCATCCACTTTGGGCACTTTGTTCCAAATACAGACGGAATCCTCACTGAAGGGAAATCTCCTCTTCAGACTTTTAGGAGAAATAATTTTTTCTCCGGTTCCACCCATTCTTTTTTGATAGAGTCCACCAGTGGGCTGTGTACCAGAAATACCTTTTTTGGTCTTCTTTCAGGGTCTGATACATCTGGTCATGTAGGAACAAGGAGGCCTACTCTTCTTTGATACACAACGTCTCATAGATTACCCCCAATAAGGCATTCACCCCCTCGAGCGAGAGCCTGTATCTGGGTGAACTTATCCCTTGGCTCGGAATATCTTTGGATGATGCCGTCTCACTTAGCTCATCCAAAGGATCTGATTCCTCTCCCCTGATTCGTCACCCTCCTCTGGGGCTGAAGCGGGGGGAACTGCGGCTGGTTGTTTTGGAGTTTCAAGGTTTGACAGCATTGACTTAATGGACTTCATTTCATTGCATACCCCGTTGCCTCCTTGTAAACCAATTTATCAATACAGGGTTTACAAAGGGACTTTAAATTTGTTTGTACATGACGGACACCTCTTCTTCCCCCCTGACCTCTCCGGTTCTTTGGGCTGAGCCTGAGACAGGAGAAGGAGAGAAGAGAAGGGAGGCAAAGGAAGGGAAAAAACAAAGACAAGCTGCTGTCAGGAAAAACCTTAGCCAATCAGTGGGTGTATACCTTCACCAACCCTTATATGCACCCCCACAAGCCGCTGACGAGATTCACATGACTCTTTTGCCTGGATCCTATCTCAAAAAAGGGGGGGGACAAACATGGGTGCTTCATTGAGTCCATCACCCCCCCCAGCCCTGTAGGTCAAAGGCACCCCAGTGTCTGCCTACCTGAGCTAGGCCGGCACCACTGCCACCTGGTTTAGCTGGATCCATGCTGTCCTCTCTTCCTTGCTGGAGCATTGCGCTGTGGATCAGGAACGTCCTGTGGTTGTTTTAAAAAGTTCGCCATGGCTCAGGTGTCCACGCTTGCCGCATTCCCGGAAGTGGTGTGCCAGAAGTCCCCACCCTCCTCCTGCGCTCCACAAGCCAGAACTCGAGGCCTGCGCCCACCCCCCCGCCAAACTCATGCTGGGATACCATAGTATCTGGCCAGCAGATCACCGTGAGCCCCGTGCGGGGAACTCCAGCCCTCTCCAGGCTATCCTGTAGGAGGACGCTGGTACCAGCTCCTCTGCAGCCTGACTGGGGGACTCAGATTCCATCCTGCCATCCTTTCCAGGTACTTGCAGACCTCCTTCCCCTTCTCCCTTAGGCAGCCCCTAGGCCCAGGGGAAGGAGAGCTCCATCCAGCCTCCTTCTCCAGTGGAGGAAACACAAAGACTGGGGAAGAGGGACGGAAGCCGCCCTTTAAGGATCTGAATGTTGTGTTTCCTGCCTCCGGAGGTGGAGCCTATCTCTCTCTAGTGCTGTCCTGGACAGATGACTAGAGAAAAACATACAGATATACATATCTCATAGCTTAGTGTTCAAAGATACCCTTATAAACCATCTAATCCATCCATAGAGCCATCTATGTTCAACTTCAGGTCAGCCCAGGTAAATTGTAGTGGTCAAAAACAACATGTTTCGGACATATAGTCCTTACTCAGGGGATGGGGTATATTTGCTTCTAGAAACAGACATATGACAATTGATTAGTTACATCTGAGAATCTATTCATAAGCACAAATATGTGAGCATAGGTCTAAAAGTAATATAAATTTACATAAATAATGGTTGCTGGTAATACTTACAACAAGCAGAGATGTGAAAATATACAAATAAAAGAGACATATGCATTCCTGTCTGGGGGATTCTATTGAGCAGAATAATAATTTAATCTGGCCATTGAAATGAATTAACATTCAAGCCCCATGTGTTAGGTGCAATTAGACCTGTCGGGCGTTTTTTCTGCCCAAACGCTCCTCTCCTGAATGTGATTTTCGTGAGTTTAGATTTCTTCCTCTAAATGCCTCTATATGCCTGTAAATGTGTTCGTAGACATGTAGGCTAGTGTAGAGGGGTGTTTAGGGGCAGGAAAAAAAACCCAAACTCCTGTAAAATTTGACGGCTGCAGTGTGCATGAGGCCTTACTTAAAAGAAATGATAAAGATGAGATGACTGACTTCTGGCCGATTTTGACTGGATCAGGTGACTAATATGTTTATGGGTCACAACATTCAGTGGTTATGTGGCCTTTAAGACATTCCAGCTATATTTCCTATGTGTCCTATTTGGAGTATACAGCTGGAATGTAGTAATTCTCAGCCCTGCAATGAGTATCTATATTGGTACTACTACTGACCCTCCTTCAAGCTCTTCACAAGACAGTGTGAATGTTTAAGAAGCCTCTGAAGTTCTGACCTGGGCAGCCTCTCCCAGGCTGGGTTAGGGATATTTCCATGACAACAGAGCTTCTCTGGAATGCTGGGAGGGAGTGGAATTTCTGACGTTCCTGCTTCTCTCAACACTCTCCAGGTACCTGACAAAAAAGGTGCCAGTTATGTGAGGGTAAGAGGGGTGAAAGCCAATGAAGAGCTACATTCCAGGCATAGCTGTAAATTGCACTCCTACATATCAATGCCAAGGTTCAACTGAGAGCAGTTCTATGAAGGGTTTATAAAGAGCATGTGCTATAAATGACAATATATGGGGGAATGCATGAACTAAAGTGGAGCTTCAGCCCCCCCAACCAAAAAATGTAATATTAGGACACTTTCCTGTCCAGGGATCTCGAGATGTCAGTACCCCAGCCAATTTTTTGATCGGCTCTCAGGTGCTGCCGCTGCCTTTCCGTGTAAGGGAAACCGGCAGTGAAGCCGCAAGGCTTCACAGCCGGCTCCCTACTGCGCATGCTCAAAGTGCGATACGCTTTGTGAATGGCTCGGCGGCGTGTGCGTTAATAGAGGCTGCTCAGGAAGTGCATCTTTGGTTTGCTTTTTATAAGTGCATCAAAGGTCTTTTTAAACTGCAGCACAAATGCAGGGCAATGAGGTGAAAAATCTCATAGCCTTTTTTGATGTGCTTTTGTCCTGCTGGAATGTTACATTCTAGAGCGGCAAAAGCGCATTGGTGGGAAAGGGCCCTAAAGGTTTTGTCTCTTGTCACCAGCCCTCGGAAGGGTTTGTTTAATTGTTGAAAAGATGTGAGCACCACACTAGTTTGTACAAGCCAACCAATTTCAGAGGCTCAACAACCCTTTCATCAGGGCTAAAATACAGATGCACTTCTTCTTGTTGAAGTCAATGGGAACTGCAACACAAATGCACCAAAATCCCATCTGGGGTGTATTTTAGGTACGTTTTTGCTGGTTGTTAAGAAGCGGCGACACGTGCTGGCTTCCTTTAAAATCAGCGGGGATATAAATTGCCCTCCCTTGCACAGCCTCCTGCCCCTTGGTGCTTACCAGTAGCTTGGTCTGGCCTTCCCCTGCCTCCTGCTCTCAGATTCTGGGAGCCAATGCTCCCTGTTGTTCCACCTGCTTTCTCTTCGCCTCCTCCTACCTCCAGTGGAAGAATCGCTCCTGAACTGGAGCATGCTGATAACAGGGGATGCCAGTGTCCTTAACAACCAATGTATAGTATAGTGCGTATTAAAAGCCCTGCAATATAAAAATACATGCACTGCAGTGCGAAAGGGCCCTTAGGTGTTACCAAACTGCAGTAGAGAAAAATCTGGAAATGCACAGACAGGCAAACAAATCCTTTTGAAGGTGTCTGATCTGTGTACGTAACAATCTGCTTGAAGTTCAGCTATAATATGGGTTTTTTGAAACTCCAGGCCAAGCCTATTGCCTATGGTAACCTGGTCCATATCCAATATTCTGGGACTGGCTTTTGGTGGTGTTTTTTATCCATGCAACTACTCATTCCCCTAGCTTTGTGCACTATGAAAATTAATATGCAAAAATGATTTGTTCAACCTTTCTTTTCACCACTATTTTTCATTTGTACAGGCTTTTCAAAATCACAAATGCAACCATTTAGGGCCCTTTCACACTGGGGCGGTTTGCAGGCACTATTGCACTAAAAATAGCGCCTGAAAACCGACCTGAAAGTGCTGCTGATTTGCCTCCAATGTGACCCCCAAGGGCTTTCACACTGGAGCGGTGCGCTAGCAGGATGGGAAGAAAAGTCCTGCTAACAGCATCTTCGGAGCCGTGAAGGAGCGGTGTATACACCGCTCCTTCACTGCTCCTGCCCATTGAAATCAATGGGACAGCGCAGCTTTACCACCGGCAAAGTGCCTCTGTAGAGGCGCTTTGCGGTAGTTTTTAACCCTTTCTTGGCCGCCAAATACTGACGGTAAAGCGCCACTAACAATAGCGGCGCTTTATCGCGATGCTGCCCCCGCCCCAGTGTGAAAGGGGCTTTAGAGGTTCAATAAAAGGTTTAGAATAGTATAAACACTGTTAGTTGTTAAATAGTAAATTTTTTATAGAGGTCAATACTCTAGACCGGTCCTTCAGAACCAGAGTTTTGTGGTACATTTGTTGGCAGGGATTAATTCATTGTCCTTTTAAGGAGTTAATTTCCTTCCTGGCAGGATCCTATATAAGGTTTGGATGGAGCTTAGCTAGAGAGGAGTAGGCTAATGGGAATGGAGCTACCTGGTCATGGATATGCATTGAAAGTCTAAGTAATTTCTCTTAATCCAAAATCTGGGTTATGACAGAGGTACACTGCTGTCTTAAAAAGGGCTGTTATATAAAATGCGACAAAACACCACTAGGCCACAGCGCTGGACAGGTGCATCTCATGAGTGATACAGTGGCATACAGGTTCTTGAGAAGAGTGAAATGGTGCAAACCTAGTCAGGTTGGGGCTAGTGGTGAATAGGGGCGAAGTTGCTGAGGAGCTGACCCCCCCTCCTCCATGTAGCATGCGACAAGAGACCTGGGCTCGCTGTTGAAGAGGATACCAGGGGTTATGGCAGCTAGCTGCTGCCATAACAACGGTATCCCACTTCAAACAGCCGATGAAGTTTGAAGTGGTTAAATTTGGAGATTTAGTTAAAAGGAATAGGGTGGACTATTCCTATTCCTAAATCTATGGTCACAGCATACACTTTCATTTTAGAACATCAACATTGTAATACCAATTAAACATTGGTTTTATGTGATAATCCAATATACAGTAAGCTTACTTGGAAAATCTCCTATCATGTTGTGAGTGCTGCTTGTCTGCTGGCCATCTCTTCCACAACTTCCTGGATTCCCTGCATGCTTTGCAGCATCCCCTCTGCTGTTTACTTTCAATTTCTAAGGATTACATATCCCATAGTACCTACAATCAGTAATTCATGTACTGACTGTTTCCTGAAACGCCTCCTATCAGCATCTCTGCAGTTCAGTAGTTCAGAAGGCAGACTCATGAAATGTATGACACAGCAGTGCTCACCCACAGGGCATAGTGAATACGTGTCACAGAATTCAAGGAAATATATGTGTGCGGATCTTCACAAGGTAAGTTTACAAACTTTAAATTATTTTGATTAATTGGCGTAGGGTATAAATAATTGAAATACAGTAAAACCTTGGATTGCAAGCATAATTTGTTCCAGAAACATGCTTGCAATTCAAAGCACTTGTATATCAAAGCAAATTTCGCCATAAGGAATAATGGAAACTCAGATAATTCATTCCACAACCATTTTTCATAAATCCTTCAGTTTATAGTCCATATAAAAAGATTATAGCAATGTCCATCCACAAATGAAAGCCTCCATAAGGGGATTAGAAGCAAAATCCAGCAGGAGCTGCACAGTATAAAAGAGAAGAGAGGCACCTCGAAGTGTAGCAATATGATTACATTTAATGAAGGTAGAAAATTTAGCACCTCACAGGGTTGATGGTTAAAGGAGGCACATGGCATCCCCCGCACCGCCGGCTCTCACTGCTGTCAGTCTGCAATCGTGACCGGGAAGACTACCCTGCAGTAGAGCGATCTGAAAGCGAGCCTTGAACCACTTGTGAAGCGCAGCGTGGAAGGGAGGTCGATGGTGGTGAGGAGGATGGACAGCTGTACCACGGATGCTTGCATACTTAGATGTGTCTGTTTTAATCATCAACCATGTGAGTTGCTAAATGTTGTACCTTCAGTAAATGTAACCATATTGCTACACTTATGCCGCGTACACACGGGCGGACTTTTCGACCAGACTGGTCCAACGGAACGAATCCGTCAGACAATCCGACCCTGTGTGGGCTTCATCGGACTTCCGACTGACCTTTTTGGTCGAAAATCAGATGGACTTTAGATTTGAAACATGTTTCAAATCTTTCCAACAGATTCGAGTCCGGTCGAAAAATCCGCTCGTCTGTATGCTAGTCCGACAGACGAAAACCAACGCTAGGGCAGCTTTTGGCTACTGGCTCTCAACTTCCTTTTTTTAGTCCGGTTGTACGTCATCACGTACGAATCCGTCGGACTTTGGTGTGATCGTGTGTAGCCAAGTCCGTTCGTTCAAAAGTCCGTCGGAAGTCCCTCAAAAGTCCGTCGAAAGTCTGTCAGAAAGACCGTCGGACCTTTGATGCCGAAAAGTCCACCTATGTGTACATGGCATTAGAGGCACCTCTCTTCTCTTTTACACTCAGTTGTGACATGATGCTACTTGTATATCAAGACATCGCTTGTATATCAAGTCAAAATGTATTTAAAAATTTTGCTTGTCTTGCAAAGTGCTCTCAAACCAATGTGAAAATCAATATATGGTTTTAATCTTTGACCATAAATATGCTTTAACACCTTCCCTCCCACCACAGCATTTCTTTAAATAGTTCAAAAAGCGGAAAGGAAAGATTGAGATTGGGGCAGAGGTTCACCTTCCAGCAGGACAACGACCCTAAACATACAGCCAGAGCTACAATGGAATGGTTTAGATCAAAGCATATTCATGTGTTAGAATGGTCCAGTCAAAGTCCAGACCTAAATCCGTTTGAGAATCTGTGGCAAGACTTGAAAATTGCTGTTCAAAGATGCTCTCCATCCAATCTGACAGAGCTTGACCTATTTTGCAAAGGAGAATGGCAAAAATGTCACTCACTAGATGTGCAAAGCTGGTAGAGACATATCCAAAAAGACTTGCAGTTATAATTACAGCGAAAGGTGGTTCTACAAAATATTGACTTGGGGGCTGAATACAAATGCACGCCAAGACTTTTCAGATATTTATTTGTTAAAAAAATTGAAAACCATTTATCATTTTCCTTCCACTTCACAATTATGTGTCACTTTGTGTTGATCTACCACATAAAATCCCAATAAAATACATTTACGTTTCTGGTTGTAACATGACAAAATGTGGAAAATTTCAAGGAGCGAATACTTTTTCAAGGCACTATAGGGCTCCTGGATCCTCTATCCCATCCCAGTTGGGGTGTTTTATGTGGACAGACTTTAGTCATAGGGTAACGTTACTTGTATACTCTGGCCAGTATCTACATATATTAGTAAGCTTGTGAGCACAGTTTGATGTTTGGCTTTATTGTGATTACAGGATTGTGGACTGAGTTGGAGAATTTATTACTAGCCTTTATTGCATTGTAATACTTAAAGACCTCTTTATAATCGTTTATTATACCTGTTGTGATTATCATCAAATCTTGTATTCATTTGGGAGAAGGCCCAAATCAATGAAAGACTGAAGTCCCTATTTTCTTACACTAGGTATTCATTATCAGGAAAATGGAAAAAATACTGCGCTACCAATATACAGAAAACCCCCCAAAAAGCAGCAGTTGAACTGTGAGATGCACACCAAAAATATCAAATATAAAGAAAAAACTGCGCTAAACCCTGGATTAAATGTGAATGTACATAAGTAATTCATACATATCATGAGATCATGAAATATAAAAGATTCCTCTTGTGAAAACACAACAACAAAAATTGTGCAACAATCAAATATATCATAAAAGATCAGTGATAATCCATGACAGATAAAATCGTGAGTCAGTATATGCATATGATCTTAGCTGCAGAGAAACAGAGACCTCAAGTGGAATGAGAAAAAGTCCCAAAGAAAGCCCCTCAGTATTGTATGAAGAGGACTTGATTGTGAAGATTACATTGACACACCGCTCACAGTGATCCTTCACAACATAGATTTTGCGCTTACCAAAAAGCAAGCAATAAAGGCTTGTGTGTAGTCCAAGCAAGGAATGTCCAGCTGGCAATATGACTTGTCTGTGTGCAGCGTAGCTACAGAAGTGCAACAGGGAATCCAAACACTCAAGCTCAAAGGCATGTAGACAAAGGAGAAATGGCCATAGTGTAAATCTGATAGGACATTTTATTTTAAAAAGTAGAAAACTTACATAAAACAGGATAAAAACAGCAATTCGCCGGCCGGCATAGCGAGCGCCCATTCACACTGAGATAGCAATGACGTCAGAGCATCAACCTCCCGACGTATGTTTCATCCACAAATGGCGTCGTCTGGGGAACATTATTAGGACTATGTGGGAGTTCCTGTTTTACATGCCAGCATTTAAGTGCAATGTACTTTGGCTAGTTTGAATATATTTTTCTCTGTTGGATACCTCTAGTCAGTGGCATCGGGAGGGGGGCTGACGGGGGCTGGAGCACCGAGTGTGCCCCCAAAAAGCCCTGGGTCTCGATATTCCTAAATGCATTATTAGCCCCAAGCCATTTACACAGGCAACAGGGAATGATCTCCCGCTTATCCAGCGTGGCCGAGTGACGTACAAAAAGTCCCACCTCTGGGACCCGGCTCCTATGATGGATGTCACACTGGTCCAATGCCGGGACAGCAGGATGTGTGACGTCCATCATAGGCGCTGCCGGGTCCAGGAGGGGTGAAGAATGACACTGCAGCCGCGCTGGGCACTGGGAGATCCCTATTTGCTCTGTGTAAATGGGCGGGTGGCTCTTCTATCCTGGCTCTGGCTGCCTGGTGCCTGCAGGGCTGTCTGAGTGGTGGTGAATGCCGGGATGAGTGTACTCGCACACTACAGGTAAGGCTGAGCAGCAACAATCTGTGTATGTCAGGTAGGTCAGTGTATGTCAGATAGGTCAGTGTATGTGTCAAATAGGTCAGTGTATGTCAGGTAGGTCAGTGTATGTCAGATAGGTCAGTGTATGTGTCAGGTAGGTCAGTGTGTATGTCAGGTAGGTCAGTGTATGTGTCAGATAGGTCAGTGTATGTGTCAGATAGGTCAATATATGTGTCAGATAGGTCAGTGTATGCCAAGTAGGTCAGTGTATATGGAAGGGGATCACTGCTCCAGGTGGATATATGGATACAAGACTCTCCTCAGAGCTGGAACACCAGGTACAGGCTAAGCATATAGCAAAATGAAGCAAAAAGGAAATTCTGGACAGCCGCACTCCAGAATATAGCCTTTATTGTGAAAAGTCCAACAGGTACAAACCACAGCAAAAAATGGCACAAATGATCTGACGCGTTTCACACTTAACAGTGCTTAAAGGGGTTGTAAAGGTATAAATTTTTTCACCTTAATGCATTCTATGCATTAAGGTGAAAAAACTTTTGATAATACCGCCGCCCCCAGCCCCCCCGTTTTACTTACCTGACACCTCAAAAACTCGCCTGCTCGTTCCCGTCCTCCATTCAGCCGATCAGCCTGGTCGCTAATTGGCTATAGTGGATGGATTGAAAGCAGCGCAGCCATTGGCTCGTGCTGCTGTCAATCACATCCAATGACGCGGCGCGCCGGGGGGCGGGGCCGAGTGATACAGCGAGCGGCTAAAGCCGCCGGCTGTATCACGGGAGCGCGCCCGCAATAACGAACCACCATGCGAGGGAGCTCGCATTAAGGTGGTTAGTTATTGCGGGGAGGAGCTGAGACAGCCGCCGAGGGACCCCAGAAAAGCAGGTTCGGGGCCACTCTGTGCAGAACGAGCTGCACAGTGAAGGTAAGTATGACATGTTAGTTATTTTTAAAGAAAAAAAAAATTACCTTTACAACCCCTTTAATCAGTGCTCAAGCTATGATTAAGCACTGTTAAGTGTGAAACACGTCAGCTCATTTGTCCCATTTTTTGCTGTGGTTTGCACCTGTTGGACTATTCACAATAAAGGCTATATTCCGGAGTGCGGCTGTCCAGAACTTCCTTTTAGGTCAGTGTATTTGTCAGGTAGGTCAGTGTATGTCAGGTAGGTCAGTGTATATGTCAGGTAGGACAGTGTATGTGTCAGGTAGGTCAGTGTATGCCAGGTAGGTCAGTGTATGTGTCAGATAGGTCAGTGTATGTGTCAGGTAGGTCAGAGTGTGTGTCAGATAGGTCAGTGTATGTGTCAGGTAGGTCAGTGTATGTCAGGTAGGTCAGTGTGTGTGTGTCAGGTAGGTCAGTGTGTGTGTCAGGTAGGACAGTGTGTGTGTCAGGTAGGTCAGAGTGTGTGTCAGGTAGGTCAGTGTGTGTGTCAGGTAGGACAGTGTATGTGTCAGGTAGGACAGTGTATGTGTCAGGTAGGTAAAGCAAGTGAGCCTATCACCCTCCCCGCCCGCCCCCCCAGCTTTACCCCTGGGCTGAAGCCCCTGGTCTTTTTCCTACCTAGCAACACCCCTGCCTCTAGTATACACTAGATATACCTCCCAACTTTCTGAGATGGAAATGAGGGACACCTATTAGCAAAAGTATGTAGGCATAGGACACACCACCTGCCACTGAACAAACAAACGGCAACTGCCCCAACCTATAACAGGCCTTAACAGCAAGGAGCTCATGGAAGGGCAACTCATGTCAAACAACTTTCCCAGCTCGATTCACGAACCAGCCTGCAACAAACCAAATTGTCCTGTCGAACTGTTCACGTTAAAAACAGGGGTTTAGTTTGCACACATTTGCAAATGCATGCGTAAGCTGCAGATGCCACAACAACCCCAGTATTATCTCCGGTCCTAACGCTATACATTTTGAGAGCCTCCATAGTAGGAGCACATATACTGTATAGATTGAGGGTGCATTAGACCAGTGTTTCTCAACTCCAGTCCTCAAGGTGCACCAACAGGTCATGTTTTCAGTATTTCCCTCAGATGAAATGGCTGTGGTAATTACTAAGGCAGTGAAAACTGATCAAATCACCTGTGCAAAATAGTGGAAATCCTGAAAACATGACCTGTTGGTGCGCCTTGAGGACTGGAGTTGAGAAACACTGCATTAGACACCCAGCAAATAGCACAATGTCAGTGAAGGTGTTCAGTATGCCTCCTCACCAAACCCCCTGCCACGCCCTCCTTAAAAGAAATACATGCAAAAAAAAATGACTGGTTAAACCCACCAGTGCGTTTTTATCACTACTTTTTCTTTATATTGGCTTTTGAAATTTACAAATGCAGCAATTTAGAAATTGGATGAAAGGTTTAGCACTGTAAAAACACTTTTGGATAGATAAGTAGTGCATTTTATATACAACTATATAGATCAGACCAAAATGAGGAACAAATGAGGAGGAAAAAGAGACAGAGGGACTTTGTTCCAAATCAGGGACAGTCCCTCGAAATCAGGGACAGTTGGGAGCTATGACTGGAGGATCCCACAGGAATCTCTGAACAAAGCTCTCTCCTTGCATTGGCAAGTGTTGGAAATTTGTCCATTTGTTTTATTCAGGTAGAGTGATTCTCATGGTTGTTTTGATTTTTTATATATTTAGTTATAGTTCCCGGAGCTATGGGGCAGCCTTCTTCTGCTTTTTGGTCCCCCTTTTGGGCCCCTTTTCATGGTGGTTCGGTCTTCAGGTCATATTGGTACTTCATGATTGTAATATATGTATATTCTTTTTTTAGATCATTTTGATACATTAAATAGACTGGCGGCTCCTGAGGAAGTGGATTTATTCAATGAAACAGGTCGGGCCACATAAGACCAGCATCTGCCTATACTGCTACAACAAAATGTTGTTTTGAAACTAATACAGCCAGGTCCATAAATATTGGGACATCGACACAATTCTAATCTTTTTGGCTCTATGCACCACCACAATGGATTTGAAATGAAACAAACAAGATGTGCTTTAACTGCAGATTTTCAGCTTTAATTTGAGGGTATTTACATCCAAATCAGGTGAATGGTGTAGGAATTACAACAGTTTGTATATGTGCCTCTCACTTTTTCAGGGACCAAAAGTAATGGGACAATTGGCTGCTCAGCTGTTTCATGGCCAGGTGTGTGTTATCCCCAAGTCAAGTCGCAAGTCATTAGTGACAAGTCAAAGTCAAGTCGAGTAATTTATTTAATTTTGTCAAGCAAGTCGCAAGTCCTCAAACAGGTGACTCGAGTCTGACTCGAGTCAAGTCATGTGACTCGAGTCCCCCACCTCTGGTGTATAGAGCCAAAAAGATTAGAATTGTGTCGAAGTCCCAATATTTATGGACCTGACTGTAGATATATTGTATCATAGATCTATTTTATGATATGTTGTATGGCATAACAGCATGTTTTTATATGCATTTACAATAAAGGTTCAGGTTGTAAAGTGCTGTGCAAACTGTTGATGCTATATAAATCCTGTATAATAATAATAACAATAAAGGAAATATATTTTATGGAAAATAGCTGTGCCTCAAAAATCCCATCCTTTACACTGTAACATAGAATGATCCTTAAAGCTGAGAGCATGCAGTGAGTGCACTCTAGGCACATAAGCATCAGCCTTCCAGTGATGCATATGTGTAACCTGTGGGCATTAAAGCCCACCCTTTTTCCGCTGCACATATGCGTTGGGCAGTCGGAAAGGGGTTAAAGGTACCAATCTTTATTTTTTTTATATTATATACTATTAAAAGGGTCCAAAATAATACCCTATGGACAGTTTAACATCACTGGATGAAATGCTAGTATATGTACAGGCCATGGGATTTACTCAAGGTTGCCAGCCATCCTAGGCCCAATCATAGGCAGCCTGCTAACAGTTTTTGACCAGATTTTGAGCACATGACATCTGGATACTTGAGGGCAAAAATAGTAACCTAGTAGTAAATAGTAAAGCCTCAATGACAGCAAGTGAAAGTGTGCAACTCCTGACACTGGCCACCTCTGGATACTGACTCCACAACATTTTTTTCAGCTGCTAATAGAGTACACATCTGTTACTGAAAATTATGGAGATAGATGTTGCTGACCTTCTGAAAATGCTACTTTCTTGGTTGTGACTTTCCTATAGTCACAGACTTTGAAGAGGCAATCAGTCAGTGATATCTGAGCAAAGCTAAAACTCCTGATCAGCATTCCAGATCAATGACCCATAGATAAAATCAGCAAGAATGCCAGGTAAGTGGAATTTTCAGGAGAGGCTAGTAATTGCAGGATCATTTTTTCTCTTAGTATAGGTATTTTAGAAGTGCTTTCAATTAATATCTCTGCAATGATATGAATTCCCATAAATACAACTCTGTATTTAACAGCAACAAGGTGCTCGTGAGCTCTGAACTAAATAAGTACATTCTGTGAACTGCAGTGCCAGGTGCTATTTCAAATATGCTCCATAATGAAAAATGGAAGCAGTGTAAAATAGCTAGGGTAGATGTTGGAGCTGGTACTGTAGGAGTTAAATCTGTATAAAGGCATTCCCTTTTGGCAGTAATCCCAGAAACAACAATATAGGGAAAATGGAAAGGCTGAAGCATTAATAGTGTTTATTCCTGGACTCTACCTTGTGAAAAGGAATCCCAGAACAGGTCTGGCCCCGCTGACTAATGTTTTCATTAGAGGGAGATAAGGCAGCTAGGAGCAAATGTGCAATGGGTGAGCCTAAAGTGAGAGCACACACATTCCACCAGTGAAGGAAAATCTGACGTGCAATTAGACTGTGCTTGAATTCACTAAAACTAAAGAGCATTTCAGAGTTTCTACGTATGGGTTCATAAAGGGCATGAGAGTTTCTCTCTTACCTACGCAGAACTGATTTTTTTCTTTGCCGAAAGCAAACGTAGTAGCAGTGCTCAACTGCGGTTTTTGTTTTCAGTTGTCCACCCAGAACTGATATTTCAGTTTTGGGCTTTGAGAAACTTTGAGAGGCCCAGGTGAGGTTGTTCTCTATAAGATTATGTAGGGGATCCAATATGGGTCCAGCAAGAGACATTTTATGTGGCGATCTGGGCTGGACTACATCCATGTAACACTTTAAATACATGAAAAGGGATATAATTGTGGCTGCAGATTGCTCAAAACCAGCCTCTTAAGCAGGCCACACACTTTGCGCATTGTGGGTGGTTCCCAATTAACCGGCTGAAATTCGATATGTAGGTAGCCCTGTTGTCCCCCTCCTGCCCACCATTTTGATTGAGAAATCAAAGGAGCCGTATAGGAAACTGTTATCCAAGCAGTGTCTGTATACATTTAATGCAGCCGCTGTTTGGGTGTTCTGATCCAATAGACACACAGCAGGAGATTCACCCATTTGCACTGTCTAGCATGGATGAAGGAATCTGTTCACCCACCCCATTACTAGGCACTAACCCTCTTGTAACCTAACACTTATCCTCACACTAACTCTTCCTGTAACCTAATACTAGCCCTCCTTGTAACCTAAATCTAAGCTTCACACTAACCCCTCCTGTAACCTAATACCAACCCTCCTTGTAACCTAAAACGAATCCTCCCACCAAACCTTCCTGTAACCTAATACTAGCCCTCCTTGTAACCTAACATTAATCTTTACACTAACCCTCCCTGTAACCTAATACTGACCCTCCTTGTAACCTACAGCTAATCCTCTCACCAGCCCCTCCTGTCACCTGATACTAGCCAGGGCTCGAGTCCTGCAGGAACACATGTACGTTTTCCACAGCAGGAATGCCGTTCCCATTAACAGCCGCATCCTGCAGGACTGGCCTCAGGTATGTGAGCTGTGGCAGGCAGTGTGGGTGCATGGGAAGGGGAAGGCATCCGTGCCAATGGGGGGGCGGTCCGCCCCGGGTACCACACATTGGGGAGGTGTCATCCCAGCGCGCCCATTCCTCCCCCTCCAGCAGCTGCTGTAACAAAGTCCCGCCTCCAGTGATAGGCAGAACACTGATCCAATGCTGGCAAATTGAATCTGTGTGACGTGTAATATAGGAGCCAGTCTAGGAGGTGGGACCTTGATACAGCAGCCACTGGAGGAGAAGGACCGAGGGAGGGGAGGACAGGCGTGCCGCGATATTCAAATCCAAGATCCAGACGCTGATGAGGCTGCATTGCTGGGCAATGGTAATGCTGCATTTGATGGGCACTGACAAGGCTGCATTTGATGGGCACTGGCAAGACACAGAAGGTGGCACACACAGGTTAAAATGGCAATTAAAGTTTAATTTCCCACATTTGTGGCTTTTTAAATCACAATTAGTGCCTGTGTATAAATAGTCGATGAGTTTGTTAGCTCTCACATGGATGCACTAAGCAGGCTAGACACTGAGCCATGAGCAGGTAGAAAAGAACAGTCAAAAGACTTGCGTAACAAGGTAATGAAACTTTACAAAGCTGGAAAAGGATATAAAAAGATATCCAAACCTTGAATATGCCAGTCAGTGCTGTTCAATCACTTAATAAGAAGTGGAAATTTTGTGGATTTCTTGATACCAAGCCAAGGTCAGGTAGATCAAGAAAGATTTCAGGCACAACTGCCACAGGAACTGTTCGGGATACAAAGAAAAACCTACAGGTAACCTCAGAAGAAATACAGGCTCCTCTGAAAAAAGATGGTGTGGTTGTTTTCAAGGAGCACAATACGATGATAATTGAACAAAAAATAGCTGCATAGTCAAGTTGTCAGAAAGAAACCTTTACTGTACAAGTTCCACAAAAAAGCCTGGTTACAATATGCCCAACAACACCTTGACATGCCTCATTGTTTTTTTTGTGGCATTGGCGCAGTAAAGGCTTCCTTCTAGCAGCTCCACTATGCAGCTCTTTTTTGTTCAAGTATCGTTGAATTGTGCTCCTCAAAAACAACCACACCGTATTTTTGGAGAGCAGTCTGTGTTTCTCTTGCAGTTACCTGTGCGTTTTTCTTTGTATCCTGAGCAATTCTTCTGCCAGTTGTGGCTGCAGTCTTTCTTGGTTTACCTGACCTTGGCTTGGTATCAAAAGAGCCCTTAATTTTCCACTTCTTAATATGTGATTAAACAGTACTGACTGGCATATTCAAGGCTATGGATATCTTTTTAGATCCTTTTTCATCTTTGTAAAGTTTCATTACCTTGTTACGCAGGTCTTTTGACTGTTCTTTTCTACCTGCTCATAGCTTAGTGTCTAGCCTGCTTAGTGTATCCATGTGAGAGCTAACAAACTTATTGACTATTTATACACAGACACTAATTGTGATTTAAAAAGCAACAAATGTGGGAAATTAAACTGCTCTGTGCAGGCACCTGCCTCTAGTATTACCTCTATAAGAGGTATGTCTGGTTCCGCTCTGCTTCCCCAGCAATTTGGGGGCAATCCTGTTTAATGCAGAGGGTTTCTCAACCAGATTGAGATTTACTTTGAGATGCTGCCCCAGGCATTTCCCACGGACAGAAGCAAAGTAGGTTTTGTGATATTTTTGCTTTCTGAGAGAGCCTTGGCCTGGGCAAACCCTCTGAGGGAGACACAAAAACCTGTTGTCTTGAGCTACCCTGACTTTGTGGCCTCCTTTAAAAGGGTATTTGACGTTCGCGCACGCTCTGCTTCTGCTGCCAAGTGCCTCATGTCCATCAAACAGAGTACGAGAACTGTTGCCGACTACACTATTGAATTCCGTACTCTGGCAGCAGAGGTTGCTTGGAACAATGAGGCCCTCGTGGCTGCTTTTTCTCATGGTCTCTCGGATTCCATCAAGGATGAGATAGCAGCCCGAGATATACCCACTGAGCTGGAGAGGTTGATCACATTTGCCATCCTCATTGACTCCAGACTCAGAGAAAGACTCTCTTTTAAGGAGCTCTTGTGGAAGCCCCCTGTATGTTTGCCTCCGAGCTTTGCAGTCCCACCCGTGCCTCCCTCACCTCCCATGCCTCCTGGTACCGAGTCGGTCAGTGAAGATGAACCCATGCACTTGGGCTTCACACATCTCTCTGCAGATGAGAGAGCCTTTAGGAGGAGGGAGAGATTGTGCCTTTATTGTGGCCAGGCAGGTCACTTTTTGAAGTCTTGTCCTACCCATTGTCAGAAACCATGAACCAGACCGAGACAGAAGTACAGTAAAATCACACTTGTTTATTAATAAAAATAAAAAGGTAAATAGAGTAAGCATAGTCAAAGCATAGCCAGAGTCCAGTAACCGGATCGGGTAGTCAGCCAAGCCAGAGTTCAGTAACCAGATCGGGTAATCAGCCAGGTCAGAAGTCAGGGATCCAAGTAGAGGAACAGCAAGCAGGATAAGGAGCCAGAAGGGATGTCAGCAAAGCCAGTCTTTAAACAGGAACGCAGGAGATGGTTTCTTGTGATGTGACCAAGGCGAAGGCAGGAATGAATTGAGCTGGATATCTTTAAGTAGGCGGGACTGACGAGCAGATCCACAGCAGCTGGTTAACTGTGGAGAGAGATGAGAGCTGGCAATTAGCTGACAGCTGAGCGGCCAGCTCAGAGAAGGAAGGACTGAGCCAGCCCTGACAGTACCCCCCTCCTCAACGACCCCTCCCCCTCGGAGGACCACCGGGCTTGAGGGGAAAACTTCTATGGAAATCATGGAGGAGGGCAGGAGCATGTACTGGTATGAGACCCAGGAGCGTTCCCGGACCGTACCCCTTCCAATGCACCAGGGACTGTATGCGCCCACAGAACCTATGGGAGTCAACAATGGATTGTACCTCATACTCCTCATGGTTCTCAACCTGTATAGGATGAGGACGTGGCACTGAGATTGTAAAGCGGTTGCAGACCAACGGTTTCAATAAGGAGACATGAAACACATTAGAGATGCGCATACTAGGAGGAAGGTCCAATGCGTAAGCCACTGGGTTAATCCTGCGAAGGATACGGAAAGGTCCAATAAACTGAGGTGTGAAATTCAGTGAGGGAACACGAAGTCGGAGGTTACGAGATGACAGCCAGACCTTGTCCCCAACCTGGTAGGAAGGTGCAGGCAGGCGTCTGCGGTCAGCATGGAGCTTAGCATGACACAATGCCTCCTGGACTTGTGCCCAAGTGGAACAAGGTCCACGGAGATGCTCCTCTAGCGCAGGAATACTCTGTGGAACAAACAAGTCAAGCAACATGGAAGGTTGGAAACCATAATTCGCCATAAATGGATACAATTGGGAAGCAGAATTCAAGGCACTGTTGTGAGCAAACTCTGCCCATGGTAATAGGTCTGACCAGTTGTTGTGATGGTAAGAAATATAGCAACGTAGGAATTGCTCCAAGGACTGATTGGCTCATTCTGCGGCCCCATTAGACTGAGGGTGATACGCAGAGGAGAAAGCAAGCTGAATTCCCAGATGTGCACAAAAGGCTCGTCAGAACCGGGACACAAACTGACTACCCCTGTCCGAGACAATCACCTTGGGTAGCCCATGTAAGCGAAAGATTTCCCGAGCAAAAATGGAAGCCAGTTCCTTAGAAGTGGGCAACTTCTTAAGTGGAATACAATGACACATCTTTGAGAACCGGTCAACCACCATAAGGATAACTGTGTTGCCTTGGGAGTTGGGCAACTCCACAATGAAATCCATAGGTGGGTCCAGGGCCTCTCTCCATTGGGTATGGGTTGTAGGAGGCCCACTGGAAGGTGTCGTGGAGTCTTACTCTGTGCACACACGGAACAGGCCGCTACAAAGGCAGTTACATCAGCCCGTAGACTAGGCCACCAGAATTGTTAGGAAATGACCCAAACGAGTTGATTCCTCCCAGGGTGGCTAGCTGCCTTGGGAGAATGTTAAGTCTGGACCACGGCAGTACGGAGACTCTCTGGGACTCTGGGACAAAGCAGCAGTCACAAGGTTTCTCAGGAGGAGCATGGACCTGAGCAGCAAGAATTTTGTCACCCAAAGGAGAAGTAAGACAGGTGCGAGCCGCAGCCAGAATACGATCAGGAGGAATCACAGGAAACGGAACCGACTCCAACTTGGAAGTGGAGGAAAATTGTCGTGACAAGGCGCCAGCCCTTTCATTCTTATGCCCTTTATGCACGGTCGGATTTTCCGTCAGAAATGTGCGATCGGAGCTTGTTATCGGAAATTCCAACCGTGTGTGGGCTCCATCGGACTTTTTCCATCGGATTTTCTGACACACAAAGTTTGAGAGCAGGCTATAAAATTTTCCGACAACAAAATCCGATCGCGTCAATTCCGACAGTGTGTGGACAATTCCGACGCACGAAGTGCCACGCATGCTCAGAATAAATTCCGAGACGGAACTGCTCGGTCTGGTAAAATTAGCGTTCGGAATGGATATAGCACTTTCGTCACGCTGCAATGTTTTAAAATGTTTAATGCAGCGCACTCTCTTCATCTTTATAATGCTAGAAGAATGAAGTAATTTTGCTGCTCATATTCACACAGACTTCTCACAAAGTTCTTTCTTTATTATTTATCATGATTTCATCAATATAATATTTTTATTTGTCACATCTACCAAAAAAATATTATTTTTTGGATGTTTTTATATTAAATATGTTTTTTTTTTATTTTTTTAAAGCCTGATCTTGTGTTTTCTTTTTCTTTTTTTTTTTTTTTTTTTTTTACTCCAGAATAGTTTTGTGTGTGTTTTGTGTGTTAAGTTACCACAACACGATTATTATCTTGTATTATTTAATCTCAAGGAGGTTGCATGGTGTTGGTGTCTCTTCTTAATTTCAGATTGTATTTTGAAATGTACCTGCCTCCTCACAAACAAACTGTCCTTTTTGAAGGAAAACACACATAGGTGAGTATAATAAAACAAACCAAAAATTTGTTAAGGGGTCCTAACCAAAGAAAGAGGGAGGTAACGCTGTAGAAACAGCAGAAATTGGCAAAACCTTTGGCCCCCAGGGCACACATCAATTATTTTACTGCAAAATTGGTGGCCTGAGGAGTCCATATATAAGGGAGTACAATCTGGTCCAGAAGTCCAAGAGATCATATATATATGTGTGGAGCGCTGCGTAAAAATTGACACAGCGCTATATGGGTTTCTTTAATAAAAATATAGGGCTAATTGTAGACACACACCCACACTTGCTCGGGTTGAACTTGATGGACTGGTGTCTTTATTCAACCTTACTAACTATGTAACTATGTAACTACCATGAACAGCAGCAGATGACATACATGTCCCCAGGCTGTGGTCATACAAGAGCCTGCATCTTTTCAGACCAGACTTAACCCAGGTCATCACTCTCTGGTCTTCCTTCCCCGCTTCCTTCCACACTGTGTCTATGGTGGTGGAGTTGTGGCAGGAGGAGGAGGAGGAGGATGATGCAACTCACTCAGGTGGGTATTGGGTGTGATTTCGCCCCTCAACCCCTTATTTAATGTTTTATAAATGATTTCCTCACACATGAGGTGTTGGCCCTCCTGCATGTCCTGCAGTTTTGTGGCAGCCATGGAGGCAAAGGCCTCTTCACGAGTGGGGGTGGTTCTGAGGGACGCAGAAGCCTCCTGAATCAGCCTGAGTGCTGACTCCTCCACGTTACTCCCCTTCCTGGGTCTTTTGTTTGGAAGGCAGAGGGGAGGAACCTGGGATTCTGTGAGGCTCCTACTGAGCCCGGCCTTCTCCTGGCTGCCACTTACCCCGGCCACCTCCTGGCTGGCACTAACCCCCGCCTCCTCCTGTGTGCCACATTCCACAGCCTCCTCCTGGCTGCCACATTCCACAGCCTCCTCCTGGCTGAGGTCTTCCTGTGTATGAAAAAGGGACATAGTTTTAGTTTTTTCTTCATCAATCACAGACAATTCTCATCTCATGACTGATTGAATGTTAACAAATATAACAGACTATCATTCTGAGCCCAGCATTTTTCATTCTTGTCCCAATTATTTTTGCCCATTACTGTCTATTGATATGTAAAACACTTTATTAAATCAGCAATTAGTGATCAATAATAACATCTAGTAAACATCATTTAGTTATTGACCAGAAATCTGTAGAAGAATGCTATACCTGGCTCCAGCTGGGCTCCTCCACTTCTTCCTGGCTGGAAGTCCCAGGTTGGACATCGGAAGCCTCAGCTGGGATGGAAGATAGGGTGGAAGGAAGAGTGGAAGGAAGGGCTAAGAGTGATTCCCTGATTTCAGTCTGGTCTGACAGAAAACGAAGTCTCTCATAGTACCACAGCCTGGGGACATAAATGTCATCTGCTGCAGCTCCGGATCTCTGGGAATCCTGGACCTTCTTGCGCTCCCTAAGATAAGTGCTCCTCAGGCCACCAATTTTGGCTTTTAAATAGGGGATGGTTGCTGTGGGGACCACCGGCTTCACCAACCCCAGCAGTTTCTCCAGCGCTGCCTGCCTCTTTTGTTTATGATTATATTGCGGGTGTTTGACCCGCCACAGACAAGGCAGCTCCCTGTACTTGTCTATGAACAGGGGAAGGAAGTTGTGGTCATTGAAGCCATCCATTTTATCTGCAATACACAAGACAAACCCCAATGTCAGGCTAAAATCTCCTAATCTTTTCCCAATATAGGCCTCAATCTATAAGCAGTATAGGCCCAAGTTTAAATGTTACCTTCGTTATCACGATCGGCGCTTCCGATACTCCTTCCTCCACTCACAGATCGTACATACTACGCATGCGTGTTACGCTTTATATACGCTGCGCATGCATGAAACTCCGCCCGCCCCTGACGTTCTTTCTAGTCTATTCCCCGCCTCTTCTCATTCGACGCAGTGGGGAAGAGCACACGGCGGAGACAGAGCAGGTGCGTGCTAATTACAGCAACAAGGAGGAGGAGGAGGAAAGCCCGGAGCCAGAAACGTCACAGTCCCAGATGGTCGACATACTGAAGAGGGCTGACTATGACGGGAAGTATGGATCTTACCCCAACCCCAATGTCAGAAAGGCCAAGATCAGTTGTGAAAATTGTGAAGATTCTGCATCGAAATTTTGGGGTACAGCGATCCAAGGATCAACTCAGGAAGCGGTGGTCGGACCTCAAATTAAGGGAGCACGATCAGTATAGAAGGATCAGGAGAGTTCCTCAAAAAAGTAAGTAGTTGTCCTGTGTTCCTATTCTTTATTTTTATAATGTTCGTGCTGCTCCATGTGCTTTTCTTTACTGTTGTACAGTTTAAAATGGCAACTTTCATGTTCATGGACACATTATTCGTTTGTAGGAAATATTGTTCGTTCGGCCAATAAAACACCATGTTTTGTCCAGATGCATTTCAATACATTTTTTCTGGCCTACTTCTCTTAAAATAATTTTGGTGTCTAGATGGGTTTGTAACTAGAATGAACTGCAAACTTGATTCTGTGTAAGGAGAGGACACTCAGCAGCTGTTTACACATCTGGACACAGGAGCACTAGTGTGGGACACAAGAACACCCTTTTTATTAGGGGGTCCCACACAGGTGCTCCAGTGTATACTATTGTAGACATGTGCATTCAGTTTAGTTCCGAATCGAAATTCGGACAAATTTTTCATTATTCGGAAATTCGTCTGCATCTGAATTTCCGAATTACAAAAGTAATGAATTTAAACGAATCCGAAAAAAGCGAACGAATTCGAATCAAATTCGAAAACATATTCAAATCAAATTTGAAAACATAATCGAATTCGAAAACAAATTCGAATCGAATTTGAAAACAATAAAAATCGATTTTCTAAAAAATACAATAAAATAGAATATAAAATCATAAAGCAATAGAATACATATATTTTTTTTTATTCTGTTTTATTGTTTTTCTATGCTTTCTTTTCTTTTCTATTATTTTCTATTCTATAATAGTCTTTTCTATTCAAATTCAAATTCATTCTATACGAAATTCGAATTTCGGAACATGGCTTCTGAAGATCGAATTTTGTATAGAATGAATTTGAATTAGAATAGAAAAGATTTGAATAGAAAACAATAGAAAAGAATAGCCTAGAAATTCGAATATCATATAGAATTGAATCGAATTTGAATAGAATAGAATTTGAATAGAAAAGATTAGAATAGAAAAGAAAATAATAGAAAAGAATAAACTAGAAAAACATATATTGTATTTTATTCTATTCTGTTCTATTGTTTTTCTATTCTATTCTTTTCTATTATTTTCTATTCTATTCTAATCTTTTCTATTCAAATTTGTTTCAATTCTATATGATATTAAAATTTCTAGGCTATTCTTTTCTATTGTTTTCTATTCAAATCTTTTCTATTCTAATTCAAATTCATTCTATACGAAATTTGAATTTCGGAAAATGGTTATAATATATATAGAATGAAATCAAATAGAATAGACTGGAAAAACAATATATATATATATATATATATATATATATATATATATATATATATATATATATATATATATATCATTTTTCCAGTCTATTCTTTTCTATTATTTTCTTCTATTCTAATTTGATTTCATTCTATATGAAATTAGAATTTCTGAAAATGGTATATATATATATATATATATATATATATATATATATATATATATATATATATATATATATATATATATAATAATGGTATATATATATAAATATATATATATTTAATATTTTTTTGTTCTATTCTGTTCTATTGGTTTCTATGCTATTCGTTTCTATTATATTCTAATCTTTTCTATTCAAACTTGATTTAGTCTATATGAAATTCGGAATTTCGGAAGATGATATATTTTATATATATATATATATATATATATATATATATATAGTATTTTTTCTATTCTGTTCCATTGTTTTCTATGCTATTCTTTTCTATTCGAATTTGAATTCATTCTATGGCTTCCATATAGAATGAATTTGAATTTGAATAGAAAAGATTAGAATAGAAAATAATAGAAAATAGACTAGAAAACAATAGAACACAATAGAATAAAATATAATATATATATTTGATTTTATTCTATTCTGTTCTATTGTTTTTCTAGTCTATTCTTTTCTACTCTATTCTAATCTTTTCTTTTCAAAATCGAATTTTATTTTATAGGAAATTCAAATTTCAGAAGATGGTTTTATATATATATATATATATATATATATATATATATATATATATATATATATTTTTTTTTTTTTTTTCTATGCTGGTCTATGGTTTTTCTATGCTATTCTTTTCTATTATTTTCTATTTTATTCTAATCTTTTCTATTTGAATGCAAATTCATTCTATACGAAATTCGAAATTTATAGAAATAGAATGAAATCGAATTCTAATAGAAAAGACTAGAATAGAAAAAACAATAAAACAGAATAGGAAAAAAAATAAATATATATATATATATATATATATATATATATATATATATATATATATATATACATATATATATATATAAACATCTTCCGGAATTGGAATTTGGTACAGAATTAATTCGAATTTGAATAGAAAAGATTAGAATAGAATATATTATATTTTTTTCTATTCTGTTCTATTGTTTTTCTATGCTATTCTTATTTTCTATTCTATTCTAATCTTTTCCAATAGAATTCCGATAGAAAAGATTAGAATAGAATATATTATATTTTTTTCTATTCTGTTCTATTGTTTTTCTATGCTATTCTTATTTTCTATTCTATAGATAGAAAAGATTAGAATAGAATATATTATATTTTTTTCTATTCTGTTCTATTGTTTTTCTATGCTATTCTTATTTTCTATTCTATTCTAATCTTTTCTATTGGAATTCGATTTCATTCTATATGAACTTCGAATTTCACAAAATAGTTATATATAGTAGTTTACGATTTCAAATTCAGTCAAATTTTTTCGAATGCGGTAGAATTTTTTCAAATTTGATAGTTTTTTTCGAATGGGGTAGAATTTTCTCGAATTTGATATTTTTTTCGAATTCAGTAGAATTTTTTTCGAATTTGATAGTTTCTTTCGAATGCGGTCGAATTTTTTCGAATTCGAATACGAAACTAAACGAATCCCAAAAACGATTGTAACAAATGCAACGAATTTAACTAAACAAATTTAGTTAAATAACGAATCGAAACAAAACGAAACTAAACTAACTTTTTCATCCTGCATATGTCTATACTATAGGGGTGTCTCCATCTGTGAAGCTTGTACAAAACAGGTAAGTATTCAAGCTTGACAAAGGAAAACAATATTTCTTCATCTTGGAACTCTGCCAAAATAGAAAATTGTACCCCACTTCCAAGCAATGTGTCATATTCCTATTTCTGCCATCAAATATCTGTGTGCTGTGGCCTGGAGAGTGATGGGGTAGGACGCGTTTAGAAGGAGCTCCGCTTCCAGAACACAATCCTCCCAAAATCCGGGCGATCCTCACCTAATTGCGGTGATCAGCAAGCCTATCCTGCTTCCTGACTGGCCATCAAGGTAATCTGGCCTTTTGGAGTGCCATCCGCGGCCGCGATCGCTGGATTTCCCCGCCCGGGGACTGCTTGTAGGACAGGCCGCGGCTTCGGCCTAGTCCGTGGAGCGGCGGCCATCTTGCTGCACCCGGCGGCAGCCCTGACACAGTTTCTGGCCACATCCTGCTCCCCAGAGACCCCTGTTTGACTGCCCTGGCCACCGGACCACCTGTAGACACTGCCATAGTAACTTTAAGCCCTGTGGCAGCTTGCTGGAGAGACTGAGGCCCCGGCCTGCTGCCTGGAGCGGCGGCCATCTTGCTACACCCGGCGGCAGCTTGTATTCATTTCCCTGCCACAGCTTGCTCTCTGGAGGCCCCTGGTTACCTGCCCTGGCCACCGGACTACCTGTGGGCACTGCCACAGCATTTTTGCACCCTGTAGCTGCTGGTTGGAGGGTCTGAGGCCCCGTCCTGGTCTCTGGGGCAGCGGCCATTTTGCTACACCTGGGACCACATCCACCCCTGGCACTCACTTGTGGGGGATTCCTTGAGCGGCATCA
The DNA here is from genome assembly GCF_042186555.1 of Aquarana catesbeiana. Taxonomy (NCBI): domain Eukaryota; kingdom Metazoa; phylum Chordata; class Amphibia; order Anura; family Ranidae; genus Aquarana; species Aquarana catesbeiana. Next base: position 148,980,757 of record NC_133335.1, on the reverse strand, counting down.
GCAGCAGGTCTCTAAGCTGACGGATTCTTCACATGCACCGCCGATCATCACGGCCAGCCGGAGGAAGGGGTAAGCAGCTGAGATTTCCCCCCGATCTGGTGGAGACAGGGGCGGCCTGTGTGGGCCGCGTGGGGTCCGGGAGGCACACCAGTGGTGACATGGCGTCCCAGACAGAACAGCCGGAGCAGTCCCCTTCCACGCAGCCGGGCCTGGCGGATGTCCTGGCGGCTATAGGAGACTGCCAAGCCTCCCTTACTACCCTTACCTCCAAGGTAGATGCTGTGCAATTAGATGTTGGTCTAATAAGGCTAGACATGGATAAAATTAGGGGCAGACTTTCTGCTGCGGAACAGCGCCTGGGGCAAGTGGAGGACACTGTAGAGTCTCATGGAACAGATTTAAGGGCCCTGCAAACCAAAATTAGAGCACTGGAATATAAATCCGAAGATGCGGAAAATCGTAACAGGAGGAACAACCTCCGTATTGTAGGTCTGGCGGAAGGAGCTGAGGGGAAATGTCCGACGGAGTTTATTGAAGGCCTGCTGCGTTCCCTCCTGCCAGGGGCTCAATTTTCACCTTTCTATGCGGTGGAGCGGGCTCACCGGATCCCTCCCAAGCCGGGCCCTCCTGGAGCACCACCACGCACATTTATCCTAAAGTTTCTGAACTTTCGTGACAGGGATGAGGTGCTACGGGCTGCTAGAGTGCAGGGAGAAATACGTCATCAAAATAACAAGCTACTTATCTTCCCTGACTACTCTGTTGAAACTCAAAGGCTCAGACGCTCCTTTGACCAAGTGAAGGCTGCCATGCGTCTTAAGGGCATTCGATACAGTGTTCTGTTCCCAGCACGATTGAGGGTTCAAGACGGGGAAACCACCAGATTTTTTACTTCCCCCAGGGATGCTAACACATGGCTGGAATCATTGCCCCCTAATAGTTAAACGCTGCAAAATGCTTCTCTGCACTTCCGCTCTGAATATTGGCCGCTGATTGTTTAAATATCAACAGGGGATTTAACCTTGCACCCGTTGTGCCTTTTGTATTCCCTGTCGGTGTACAATATAAGTGTTGTGCCCCTGGCTATGCCAGGTGATACCTACTCTCAAGCTTGCCACTGTTTGAGTCTACTGTGGGATAACCTTTTCTGTTCTTTACAAGATGTTCCTGAGATGTTGGGGGTTTTTTTTTTTTTTTTTTTTTTTTTTTTTTTTTTTAGAGATGAAGATTTACTGTGCTATACTGATCTACTGCAGCAATATCCTGTTTGGCTTTTTTTGGAGGCTCAGATTTCAGTGATAACCTTAATCTCTGAAGGAGGGTCACTGGCGGACTCTAGTGTCCATTATACGTTTTACAGGTTCACTTCTTCCTCTTTTTTCACCTGCAAGAGATATGCACCCTTTATTTTGAATGCCAAGGCTGGAATTCCACTCTGGGAGACAATTAGCTGCTAACCGCAGGAGACAGCACCTTGCCAGATAGACTGCCTGGAGTTTGACATACCCTGTCTTCATGGGCTACAGAATGGTCTTCCTCATTTATCCTGAACAGAGAACATATTCTATTTTTATTTTTTATATATTATGTATGTTCTGCATGTACTGCTAATTTAATCCACACATCTACTTACCCACAATGGTCCGAAATGAGAAGGTTCGAAATAACCTTTGTTGGTTGGAACGCTAATTTTCTCCTTACTCTTAATGGCGGCGGAGTCTCTCGTCACCTTACGTGGACAATCCTCTCCACTAAGGGTCTACACCCACTGGTTCACGCTCCCTGAACTTGGGGTCTTATTTTTCTTTGTTGATGCTTGGGGAACAAGGCATTCCTAGGTTGGGGTGGGGGATGCGGGGTGGGGGGTGGGGTCTAATGCTAGGTTTGTTTTTGTTAACACTATTTTGTTGTTTCAGGTGCTTTAGATTTTCTCTTTGGGGGTTTTTCTCTGTTTTTTTTTCTATGTGCTTTGGAGTATCGACACGGGGAAGGTTTCTAGATATTGGAGTGTGCATGACAATTTATGTAATTGAGTGTGCGGATGCTGATCCCTCGGGCTGGGTGATCCGTGTACCCCTATCAATTCTACCACCTAATGGCTGAACTTAAGGTAATCTCATGGAACGTGCGAGGCCTTAACACTGCAGTGAAAAGATCCCTAGTGTTTAAGTTCCTACAAAAACACCAACCGCAGATCTGTATCCTCCAGGAGACACATCTGCAGGGTACCAAAACCATTTGTCTTAATAAGACTTGGGTCGGCCTACATTACCACTCCACATTTTCCACGTATGCCCGTGGGGTCAGCATCTTAGTACACAAGACAGTGCCGTTTAGGCTTCTGGAAGTCAAGACAGACAAGGAGGGTAGATACGTAATTTTATATGCTAACATATATGACAAAACTGTGGTATTAGTCGGATTGTATATTCCCCCTCCAGCTAACGGTAATGTTCTTCATGAAATCATGCAAACTGTGGTACAATATGATACAACTTTTGTTTATTTACTGGGAGATTTTAACATGGCCCCCTCGGTGGAACAAGATAGGTTGCACCGGTCGGCTCGTGATACTCCGGACCTCAGACAGTGGGCTGATCTTTATGCCCTCACTGATGTCTGGAGACACATATACCCGACCTCAAAGGTATTTACTTGCCACTCTGCTTCTCATAAAACTCTATCTAGAATCGATCTGATATATGCCTCATGCCCTGCCTTACAATTCGTTAAAGACATTTCTGTGCTTCCCAGGGGAATCTCTGACCACACGCCCCTCTGCCTGACGTTGACTTTGACTGCCCCCCCGGGCCCCCGGCTTTGGAGGCTGTCCAAGTTCTGGGCTGATGACGAGCGACTGCAGGAACCCCTAACAGCAGCCATTTGCAATTTTTGGACGGATAATGTAGATTCTGCCCCACCGATCGTGCTGTGGGACACCTTTAAGGCTTGGGCTAGAGGGGAGTTTATGACCAGTATTGCTCGCCTTAAACGTGACTCCGCTCATGAATTGGAGGAACTTGAGAGACGGGCGGCTATTCTGGAGGCTGACTTTGTCGCTAACCCAGGAGACGACCGATATAGGGAGTGGAAACGGGCTCTATGCAGACTCTCCACAGCTAGGATGGCACAAACGAACAAAGCGCTACTCTTTTCGGCCCAAAGAGTGTTTGAGCATGGGGGGAAAAATGGGAAACTCCTTGCATGGTTGGCTAAGGGTAATATCCCAGCTACCCCTATTGGTTCAATCAGGGACAGTTCCGGCCAGTTACTCACATCCCCTCAGGATATTAACACTCGTTTTCGGGAATATTTCCGAGAGGTTTACTCCTCCAGGTCTGAGGCGTCTGACTCAGACCTGGTCAGGTTTCTAGATTCATTGTCCATCCCTAACTTAACAGCGGAAGCCAGGGAAGAATTGGAGAAGGATATCTCGCTAGAGGAGATTCAGGTCGCTATGGGACATCTCAAGGGGGGGAAGGCTCCTGGGGCAGATGGCCTACCATCTGAAGTCTATTCCAACTTCAGCGAAATTCTAGCTCCTAAATTAACCTCGCTATTATCTAATTTTATGGCCCTAGAATCTTTACCAGAGTCCATGAACGAGGCAGTAATTGTGTTGATTCCCAAGCCGGGTAAGGATCCGCTAGACTGTGCCTCGTACAGGCCAATATCGCTACTTAATGTAGACGCCAAGATCTTTGCGAAAGTTCTGGCTATCCGCTTATCTCACGTCATAGAAGACCTGATCGGTATAGATCAGACCGGATTTATGCCTGGCAAGGGAACCGATATCAATCTGAGGCGTCTCTTCCTCAATCTTACCATTCCACATGACAACGTAGGGACCAGAGTTGTAGCCTCTCTCGACGCCGAAAAGGCGTTTGATTCTGTGGAGTGGAACTATTTGTGGCTGGTATTACAGAGATTTGGGTTTGGCCCTAAGTTTATACATGGCATTCGATTGTTGTATCAGGCTCCCAGAGCTAGGGTCCGTACAAATAGTTGGGTCTCGGAGCCCTTTGATTTATTCCGCGGCACGAGGCAGGGCTGCCCGCTCTCCCCCAGCCTGTTCGCTCTGGCGTTGGAGCCACTGGCAATCTCAGTCAGGAGTGCTCCGGATGTCCTGGGCTTGCGGGTGGGTCTGCTGGAAGAGCGGCTGTCCCTGTACGCGGACGACGCGCTTCTATACCTGAATGATGCGGGCCCGTCTCTCCTTGCGGCATTGAAAATCTTTGACAACTTTGGGGGGTTATCTGGTATAAAGATTAACTGGACCAAATCAGTACTGTTCCCTCTGGACGACGCAGCTGCCTCTGGGCCATCATCCTCCCCACTACAGTGGGTGACGGAGTTTAAATATTTGGGGATAGTGATCACGAAAAACCCATCAGACTTTATAATTAAAAATTTGAGCCCCATCGTGAGTATGTTGCGTGCGAAGTGTTTGGCCTGGGCTGACTTGCCCTTAAATCTATTGGGACGCATCGGCCTCATTAAGATGATGATGCTTCCTAAATTCAATTATGTTTTTAGAAATTCCCCGGTGTGGGTCCCTGCTTCATTTTTTAGGGAGGTTGGTGGTCTGGTGGGTACTTTTATTTGGAGGGGTGGGAACCCCAGATTGGCGCGCTCCACCTTGTGGCTACCTACCTGTTTTGGAGGATTAGCCCTCCCCAATTTTCAGGTATACTACTGGGCGGCTATGTTGGTGTCGGTTTACTGGTGGTTTCAGGGCTCTAAAATGAATGCGGCAGTCTGCCTTGAGGCAAACTATTTGGGCTCCCTTACTGATCTACGTAACTTTCCCTATCGAGGACCGGGTGCGTATACGCGAGTTCCTGGGCCCACTCGGGCAACGTGGAGGGTGTGGGTGGCCGCAAGACGTAGATTCCTCTCTCCGGGTCAGTTATCGCCAGCGAACCCGCTATGGGGAAATCCAGCTCTTAAACACTTCCGGACTGTGCCTGACCCACAGCTTTGGGCCAGGTTCGGCATTACAACTATAGAACAAATTATGCCCAGAGGGGATTTGCTCTCTATCACCGAAATTATGAATAAATTCCAGCTGCCCAGAGGGATGAGGTTTAGATGTTTTCAACTAAGACATGCGGCACGGGCTCAGTTTCCTCAGACACCTTTGCTTCAAGCAGATCCCATTGAGGAGCTATTGGCGTCTGGAGATGTCTCTAGGCCCCTTTCCACCTTGTATGCTGTACTCCTGGGTAGGGACTCTCCTAAAATAGCAAAATTATGGGACAGTTGGCACACCGACATTCCATCATTAGACAGAGAGGATTGGGAGGAATGTCTAGATAATGGCCCTAAATTGGTGATTGCATCCAGGGATAAGTTAATCCAGGTCAAATTTATACATAGGACTTATTACACCCCACAGAGGCTCCATCGCATATTCCCTGACAGAGACCCTATGTGTAACAAATGTAAGTGTCATATTGGAACTTTTTTCCACATGTTTTGGGAATGCCCATTGATAGCAACATATTGGTGTGCAATATTTGCAGAGATAAATTCCAGGTTGCAAATATCCATACCAATCACTCCGGAGTTGGCCCTTCTCGGGATTCATGACAATGAACAAAGAGCCTATCATTTAAAATTGCTTATCTCCCTTCTACTTTATTATGCCAAGAGGGAGATACTGATGAAGTGGACAGACCCCTCACCCCCGACCGTATCGGCCTGGGAGGCACAGATTGAAGCAGTTATACCTATGTACAGAATCACATATATCAATCGAGGTTGTCCATGGAAATTTGAGAAAGTGTGGACACCTTGGCTCTCATCTTAGAGGGCCACGGTGGATTCATGTATTATGTGGGGGGGAGGGAGGGGTAATCCCCGGATACATGAGGTACTTTTCTCTGTGATCATTTTGTCTAGAACGTTGACATGTACTGATGTTTCACCTCCTGCACATGTATGACACTGCTATGCGATTGCTCATGCTTATCTGTCATGTAATTCTCTGAATTATGTCAAGAGGTATTATGTAACCTTCTTCCTTGTGATACAATAAAGCACACCTGTTTGTTAAAAAAAAAAAAAATATCTGTGTGCTAAGTATACCTATTTTTTTTACATAGCGGAGAAAAGACTAGGAGGACACCACTCATCAGAGGAGACCACAGACCCCCCACCTCATGAAGAAGGGGAAATCCCACAAACACAACAGGAGGAGGAGGGGGGAGACATGTGGAAATTGTCACCACAACAGGTGAGTGTCTGCGACCACAGGCTCAGGTAATAGATGGATGCCTGCATATTTATAATACATGGTGTGGTTTTTTTCTATATTTTTAGGTGATCGTGATGTTGTGGAAGAAGGTAATTTCACCAGTGAAAGTGCCCAGATCCTGATTGGGGAGATCATGGGGTGTAATAGGGACTTGGAAAACATCAAGCAAAACATCAATGATGTTCAAAAAAAAATGAAGAACATCATTGATGTTTTAGGGAGAGTTTAAAACCCCTCGGAATCCCTTACTTCTTTCTGCTTTATTTTTCAGAAAATTTTTGGCACATTTTTTGACATATTCTAGAAAAGACAAATTTTGATGATGCACACAGTGTGTCAACATGTGCTATCTACCATCACGGGAGATCAATGTACGTGTTTTGGGGGTGCAACCCCTTCCTCAATAATAAAGTAGCTGAGAGGAAGGGGTTGTACCCACAAAACACGTCCATTGATCCGCCATGATGGCAGCTAGCACATGTTGACATTCGGCAATTTGTGTGCATCTTCAAAATTTGGCTTTTCCAGGGGTGACTTCACTCCATCTGAATGCAATATCAAACACAGTTTATAAATACTCTTGTCTGATATTGCCTTCAATTTCTACAAAAGTTGATCTTTGTAAGTTCCAGATTTGTGTATTTCTTGTTGGTTTTAAACATGCCTGTTTTACTTTAAAAGAACATTTCTACTTTTAATGTCACCTAAAAAATTGTTATACAACAAACATGTTGGTTTGTTTTAAAAACCTTTTATAAATGCACATGTGATTGTGCTTCGATTAAAAAGATTGAGAATCAACAATGTGTGGCTTCTTCTTTCAATGCTCAAAAGCATTTTTGGGTTGTAAAGTTGGTGTTTTCAGTGACAATGGGGGTTATTTACTAAAGGCAAATCCACTTTGCACTACAAGTGCACTTTCTGTGCAGTCTCAAGTGCACTTGTAGTGCAAAGTGTCTTTGCCTTTAGTAAATAACACCCAACAGTGCTTTCTAATGTTACACAATCATGCCAGAATTTCACAGAACATCAGAATTTCGCCTTAAAAAGTCGTGGAGAACACAGCAAGCCAGGATGATGTGATTGAGTTTATACTCCACCATATGTATCGGTGTAAGAAATAGGCTGAACCGGCTGGCCATTATTCCAAACGTGTTCTCCACCACTGTTCTGGCTCTGGCCAGCAGGTAATTAAAAATCCTCTGGTCCTGGGTGAGGGTCCTCATAGGGAATGGCCGCATAAGATGGTCCCTCAGCACAAATGCTTCATCCGCAACGAAGACGAATGGGAGTCCTTCCGCATTGTCTTCTGGAGGTGGCAAGTCCAAGCTGCCATTCTGGAGACGCCTGTAGAACTCTGTGTGGGCAATGACCCCACCATCTGACATCTGGCCATTCTTCCCCATGTCCACATACAGGAACTCGGAAGTAGCCGACACCACTACTACTATTGAACCCCTTGTAGTTGTAATAGTATGACCCCGAGTTGGGTGGTGGGACGATGTGGACATGTTTCCCATCAATTGCCCCTCCGCAGTTAGGAAAGTCCCACCGCTGGGCAAAGTGGGAGGCCACAGTCTGCCATTCCTGTGGGTTGGAAGAAAACTGTGGAGTTAAACAAGAAAAAAAATAATCATTTTGCACATAAACATGGAAAGCAGATTAGACACAAACATTCTTGGCCAACATCAGTATAACATTTATTTTAGGGAGTATTTAAAGACAAAGGTATAAAGTCCACCTATCAGATTCCTCCCCCCTCTCATGGGCCATTTTAGAAATTTATGGGGGGGGGGGTGTTTTGGACAGGTAACCCTCTCCACTTCATTGAGAGCTGAATGCATAAATAATGTGTATTACTTTGGCCAGCCCCTCCTTACTCACACTATTGGCAGCCCACTGGACAGGTAAGAAGTGTAATAATACAAAGATAGAAATACACACTGTACACATTTTAGCACATTTTTACATTCTGCTATTACCTATCAAGATAATAATAGGATACAAAAACTTTGAATATTACCATTTGAAAGTATTTAGGCAGGCCCTTGCACTACATGCTTTGGGGAATTTATCCATAAATCTGACCACAAAAGAGGTGGGTATAGTGTGTATCGGTTTGGCAAAGTCAGCAGATAGAGGATTGAGGATAGATAGAGGACTGGTATCAGCTGAGTTAGCAGCTGGGGGTAGGGAGGGTTCCAAATGATTTTGGGACCCAAAAAGAAAAACGTCTGGCACTCTGCCTGAATTTAAAGCACAAATCACAATTTTACACATTTTAGGGGGTGTTTAGGGTAAAGCACTACTATGGAGCTGACAAATACATTGTTAAGTGACTACACAAGGTGAATATAGACCCAGGAGAGCATGCTGGGGAGGTTAGTGAAGCCAAATATGTATAAAGGACAAAAAAATAACATAAAAATCCAGCATGCATGAGGACAAAGGGGACATTTACAGCATATTACAATCATGATAATTAGGGAATGAGGAAAGAAATACAATACATTAGCAAACATTCTATACAATAAAATGTCATGTTAAAGGATAAAAATCTTACCTTAATATAGTCCTTCTGCAGGACCTGGATGATGGCAGAACAGGTCTCCGGGATAATGATCCCAGACCTTGATGGGAGATGCCTGTCGAGAACTTAAGGTCCTGCAGGCTTCTCCCCGTCGCCAAGTACCGCAGGGTGGCGTCTAGCCTCTGCTCCGGAGTGATGGCTTGCCTCATACCGGTATCCTGCCTGCTGATATAAGGGGTCAGCAAAGCCAACAAACTTTGAAATACAGGGTCCGTCATCCTGAGAAAGTTCCTGAAATCGTCAGGATTATTCTCATGGATCTCACGGAGCAAAGGCATATGACAGAATTGGTCACGCTGGAGCAACCAATTCTTGGTCCATGAACTCCTCCTCGCCCTGTTCATGGACTGGGCTTGTGCCAAAGTAAGAACCCCAACACCAAGCCCCCGCACAGCACAAACTCTACGATGAGTACGTACACGCAACATGGCTAGAAAACAGTCGGCTGGTCAGAACGAAGAAACAGAACGCACTGAAGAACAGCAAGGCCTGTGAAGAGCGACCTGAAAATCAGTAACGAATGAACAAGAACACAATGACAAGTCAATGGTAACTCGCTGCACGCACTGAAGAACAGATACAAACCCACAAGCACAAACGGAACACCAGAAAAACGAACTGAAAACCACGAGTCTCAAAAAGCGTGAATCATCTCTCACCAAACTTTTACTAACACGAGATTAGCAAAAGGAGCCCAAAGGTTGCCGTGCTTGGTACTGAACTGCCTTTTTATAGTCTTTTCGTACGTGGTGTACGTCACCGCGTTCTTGGCGTTCGGAAATTCTGACAACTTTGTGCAACCGCGTGTATGCGAAACAAGTTTGAGCCAACATCCATCGGTAAAAATCCATGGATTTTGTAGTGGGAATGTCCGATCAATGTCCGACCGTGTGTATGGGGCATTAGTACCGGTAAGAAGAGTCAGGCAACATGGAAGTTTGGAAACCATAATTCGCCATAAACGGGGACAATCGGGAAGCAGAATTCAAGGCACTGTTGTGAGCAAAAACTCTGCCCACGGTAATAGGTCTCACCATTTGTTATGATGGTCAGAAATATAGCAAGAATTACCCAAAGGAGAAGTAAGACTGGTGCAAGCCGTAGCCAGAATACGATCAGGAGGAATCACAGAAACCGGAACTGGTTCCAACTTGGAAGTGGAGGAAAATTGTGACAAGGCGTCAGCCCTTACATTCTTAGTACCGGGTAAGAATGAGACAATGTAATTAAAACTCGACAAGAAAAGAGGCCATGGCGCCCTTTTGGGAGAGAGGCGTTTAGCCTCAGACAAGAATGTGAGATTCTTATGGTCAGTAAGAATGAGAACCGGCACAGTGGTACCTTCAAGGAGATGTCTCCATTCTTTCAGGGCTAAAATGATTGCCAACAGCTCTCTGTCACCAATCTCGTAATTGCACTCAGCAGGTGACAATTTCTTGGAAAAGTAGCCACAAGGATGCATAGCAGTCTCAGAGGTAGGACGTTGAGACAGAAGGGCGCCAACACCAGTCTCAGAAGCATCAACCTCAAGGATAAAAGGTAACGTAGGATCAGGATGTGCCAACACAGGAGCAGAAACAAATGCAGCCTTGAGACTTTCAAAGGCCTTAATGGACTCCGGAGACCAACTCTGTGGGTTACCGTTCTCTCTGGTCATATCGGTCAGGGGCTTGACCAGAGACGAGAAATTATGAATAAACTTCCGATAATAGTTGGCAAAACCCAGGAAACGCTGCAGAGGACGTAACCCCACAGGTCGAGGCCACTGTAGGACTGCCGAAAGTTTCTCTGGGTCCATCAAAAAACCAGCAGTGGAAATGACATTGACAAGCCCAGTAATTTAACCTGTTCCCAATGGAACTCACACACTTCTCCAGTTTACAATAGAGATTGTTTTCTCCCTCGTGGCTGTGTTTACCCTTTGATGATAAGGCCATGTTGCAGACGCACTTTCTCGAGGTTTCATCCGCAAATTCTCGTCTCCTGCCGGTGCTGGTTTCTTCTTTGCGAAGAAGAAGAGCAGTGACTTGAGATCTTGTATTGATTTTAGGGGTCTCAATCATTTCACGATTAAGAATGCCTACCCGATTCCGTTTATTACAGAGTTATTTGACCGCCTCAAGGGAGCAACGGTTTTCACAAAGCTTGATTTGAGAGGGGCAATCTCATGCGGATTAAGGAGGGCGATGAGTGGAAAACTGCGTTTAATACCAGAACAGGCCATTATGAGTACCTCGTAATGCCTTTTGGCCTTTGTAACGCCCCGGCAGTTTAACAGGAATTTATTATCGATGTCCTCCGAGATTTGTTGCAGTTATGTGTGGTGGTTTATCTTGATGATATCCTCATATTTTCCAAGTCCCTGGAGAGCCAAGACACAGATGTCTGTTGTGTGCTTCAGAAACTAAGAGAAAACAATCTCTGTTGTAAACTGGAGAAGTGCGAGTTCCATCGTGGACAGGTTAAATTCCTGGGCTATGCCATTTCCACTGCTGGTTTTTCGATGGACCCAGAGAAACTTTCGGCAGTTCTACAGTGGCCCCGACCCGTGGGTTTACGTCCTCTGCAGCATTTCCTGGGCTTTGCCAACTATTATCGGAAGTTTATTCATAACTTCTCATCTCTGGTCAAGCCCCTGACTGATATGACCAGAAAGTAACCCATAGAGTTGGTCTCTGGAGTCCATTAAGGCCTTTGAGAGTCTCAAGGCTGCCTTTGTTTCTGCTCCTGTGTTGGCACATTCTGATCCTACGTTGCCTTTTATCCTTGAAGTTGATGCTTCTGAGACTGGAGTTGGCGCCCTTCTGTATCAATGTCCTACCTCTGAGAGCGCTATGCATCTGTGTGGCTACTTTTCCAAGAAATTGTCACCTGCAGAGTGCAATTACGAGATTGGTAAAAGAGAGCTGTTGGCGATCATTTTAGCCCTAAAAGAATAGAGACACACAGTGCCAGTTCTCATTCTTACTGACCATAAGAATCTCATATTCTTGTCTGAGGCTAAGCGCCTCTCTCCCAGAAGGGCAAGATGGGCTCTTTTCTTGTCGAGTTTTAATTACATTGTCTCATTCTTACCCGGTACTAAGAATGTAAGGGCTGACGCCTTGTCACAATTTTCCTCCACTTCCAAGTTGGAATCGGTTCCGGTTCCTGTGATTCCTCCTGATCGTATTCTGGCTACGGCTTGCACCAGTCTTACTTCCCTTTTGGGTGACAAAATTCTTGCTATATTTCTGACCATCATAACAACTGGTCAGACCTTTTGCCGTGGGCAGAGTTTGCTCACAACAGTGCCTTGAATTCTGCTTCCCGATTGTCCCCGTTTATGATGAATTATGGTTTCCAAACCTCCATGTTGCCTGGCTTGTTTGTTCCACAGAGTATTCCTGCGTTAGAGGAGCATCTCCGTGGTCTTCGTTCCACTTGGACACAAGTTCAGGAGGCTTTGCAACATGCTAACGATAGGTAAAGACTCCATGCTGACTGCAGACGCCTGCCTGCACCTTCCTACCAGGTTGGGGACAGAGTCTGGCTGTTGTCTCCCAACCTCCGACTTCGTGTTCCTTCTTTGAAGTTCGCACCTCGGTTTACTGGGCCATTCCAAATCCTTCGCAGGATTAACCCAGTGGCTTACGCCTTGGACCTTCCTCCTAGTATGCACATCTCAAATGCGTTTCATGTCTCCTTATTGAAACCTTTGGTCTGTGAAGTAAACGATAATATAATAATAATTAATATTATATCTGTGTATTAATTTGTCTAGTCCCTATAATTAGTTGGTCTATTAAACTCTGAGCACATGTTATTGTTAATATCACAATCCGGGCCACATGGCTTAGGCCCGAGCCAGCATCCAGAGCAAGGCCTCAAGATGGCCAAGACATGAGGCTTGCAAAGACCAACCTAAGCAGAGGGAGAGCATGGGGCATGGAGAAAGACCTCCCTGTGTGTATTCTCTTTTCATTCAAACATACACGCCTACTCGTAGCCACCCCCATTTGCCTTCCATCCAATAGAAATCGTCAAGAGGTAAGCCTTCAAATGTCTGCCCATTCTTCAGGAAACATGCTGTATTGTCCACTGGGGTCAGCGTCTCTATTAGCCCTGTGTCAAATCTCAGCTAGCTCTTATTCCCTTTGAAGCCTGTAATCCCACATGTCACAGCAGGTGGGCTTGAGCCAAGCCATTGTTCTTCTGATTACAATGCTTTGATGTGTTTCATTCCAACTGAGTTTACCTGGCTGAGCTTGGCAACAGGAAATATATATAGACAATCCAGAAATGTGATATTAATCCAGGTTAAATTCCAACAGTCTGCAACCGCTTTACCACCTCGGTGCCAAGTCTTCACCCTATACAGGTTGAGAACCATGAGGAGTATGAAGTACAATCCATTGTTGACTCCTGTAGGTTCCGTGGGTGCATACAGTACATGGTTCATTGGAAAGGGTTCGGTCCGGAGGAACGCTCTTGGGTCTCATCCTCGGACTTACATGCCCCTGTCCTCCTCCGTGATTTCCATAGACGTTTTCCCCTCAAGCCTGGTGGTACTCCGAGGGGGAGGGGTTGTTGAGGAGGGGGTACTGTCGGGGCTTAGCTCAGCCCTTCCTTCTCTGAGCTGGCCGCTCAGCTGTCGGCTAATTGCCAGCTCCCATCTCTCTTCACAGTTACCCAGCTGTTGTTGATTCTGCTTGTCAATCCTGCCTACTTAAAGCCGTCCAGCTCACTTGATCTCTGCCTTTGCCTTTGTCAACATCACAGAGACTTTCTCCTGTGTTCCTGTTGAAGACTTGCTCAGCTGACGTTCCTTCTAGCTCCTGATCCTGCTTGCTGTACTACTAAGTTTATATCTGGCTCTCTGACATTTGCTTAGCTGACTACCCGATCCAGTTACTGAACTCTTGCTTGTTTTGACTACGCTTACTCTGTTTACCTTATTATTATTATTATTAAACAAGTGTGATTTAACTATACTTCTGTCTCGGTCTGATTCATGGTTCCTGATACAGGGCCATTTGTGTGATTTCTGTTATTATTATTTAAAAAGGATCTTGTGATAATAAATGGCGTCATGTGATTGCTATCCTTAACCTGTTCCCATCCGCGCTGTAGCTGTTGATCTACTTTGCCGGGAGGCCGTTAGTAGACGTCCTCCCCTTTGCACGCTCCCCACGTGCCCCCTGCATGGCGAGCGCGGTGCGTGCTGTGATCACTGAGTCAATGAGACTCGGGTGATCACAGATCAGAGTAAGGGGCCAATCCTGGCCCCTTACCACGTGATCAGCTGCCAGCCAATGACAGCTGATCACGTGATGTAAACAGAAGATCGGTAATCTTTTCTTTTCTCCTCACACTAACAGCGTGAGGAGAAAAAAAAAAGCCGATCACCAGCTTCTGTGTAAGGGACATCAGCCCTGAAGAGGAAGAGGCACAGCCGCCTCATCTGTGCCAAACAGTGCCACCTGCCAGTGCCCACCCAGTGCATATCAGTGCCCACCAGTGCAAATCAGTGCCACCAATCAGTGGCAACTATCAATGCCCAGGAGTGTCACCTATCAATGCCCACCAGTGGTGCCAATCAATGCCTCATCAGTGCCACCTAGCAGTGATGCCTATCAGTGTCACTTACCAGAGCCCATCACTGTCCATCACTGCCACCCATCAGTGGCACCTATTAGTGCCCTTCAGTGCCACCTATCAATGCCCTTCAGTGCCGCCCATCAGTGCCCGTCAGTGCCATTCCTCAGTGCTCATCAGTGCTACCTCTCAATGCCACCCCTCAGTGCCACCTCTCAGTGTCCACCTGTGCCACCTCTCAGTGCCCACCAGTGCCACCTCCCAGTGCCGCCTATCAGTACCCACCAGTGCAGCCTTATCAGTGCCTATCAATGCAGCCTATCGGTGCCCATCAGTGCAGACTCATCAGCATACATCAATGAAGGAGAAAAATTACCTGTTTGCTGAATTTTAATAACAAAATATAAAATGGTTTTGTAGTTTTTTTCAAAATGTTTGGGCTTTTTTCATTTTTTTAACAAAAAATAAAAAACCCAGAGGTGATCAAATACCACCAAAAGAAAGCTCTATTTGTGCGGAAAAATTTAATTTGGGTACAGTGTAGCATGACCGCGCAATTGTTATTCAAAGTGTGACAGCGCTGAAAGCTGAAAATTGGTCTGGGCAGGAGGGGGGTTTAAGTGCTCAGTAAGCAAGTGGTTAAATAAAGGACAGTTTTTTGGCATGGTTAGTCATATTTTCAATATTAATGCCAAAATTTCTCAATTTCTGCCAGGGTATGCAAACTTTTGCAGCACAACTGTGTGTATGTATATATATATATATATATATATATATATATATATATATATATACAGTATATATATAAACACACATACACACACACACTCACTTTTCACACTTTTTTATTTTTGAGGTGGGGATAATCTTGGGTTCGAATAACCCCTGATACAAGCCCTGCTTCTGACATAATGCTGAGCTTCACACTAACCCTCCCTGTAACCTATGACTAGCCCTCATTGTAACCTAGCATTCATCTTCACACTGACCCTCCCTGTAACCTACCGGTAGCACTAATCCTTACACCGAGCCTTCCTATAAACTGATACTAGCCCTCCTTGTAACCTAACACTAATCTTCACACCAGCCGTTCCTTTAAACTAATACTAGCCCTGCTTGTAACCTAACATTAATCCTCACATCAACCCTTCCTGTAACCTAATACTAACCCTCCTTGTAGCCTAACACTAACCCTCACTGTAACCTAGCACTCCCCCTTTTCTCCAACCTAACACCGACTGTCCCTGTAACCTAGCATTAACCCTCCCAGTAACTTAACACTAAACATCACTCTAAAATAAACCCTCCCAGTAACTTACAGTGTATGCAAACCCTAAAAATTAACTTATTTTATATGCTGTCTTTTGTTTTATTAAATGTACCATTGGAATCATTTTGTAATATCAGTTTGATAAGTCCAAAACACCATATTTATCTTGTAATAAATTCAGAGCAGTCCTGTGTCATCTTCACACTTCCTGTGGTATTTCTAGTTCTTATCCTGGATGATTCGTGGGCAGCTGCTGTCACCAGTTGATATACCCTGTGAGGTATATATACATATAAAATTAGAATAATTAAGGTGTAGCGCTACCAAACCTCTCCTTCATATTCTATTTCCACATATAAAATCAAATACCATATATACTTCAAATGAGCCACTAGGAAATAGGTCGCTCCAAAAACAAAACGCGTTGAACAGAGCTAATTGCGTCACTTCCTGTTTTGATCTTTTTCAGTACATGGGATGCAGGAGCATCCTGTAATTAGTGTTCTCAAATCACCATTGTTCTATATATGTTGTATGTGCATTTTTTTGGTTTATCAACTTGTAATAAAAGGGTATAACACTATTGGAGATTCCCTCTTTTAATTTCATCTGCATGGTCCATTTTGAAGAGAGGAGAGAGAATTGGAGTGGTCAGTAAAGACGTGGAGGCAGCTGGGAACCAGTGGATAATTTATTTACAAGCATTTAGACTCGCTTAGTTACAATTTTTTTCCTATTTTTAAGGGAGGTGTTTTGTAGTACAGCACCATTCAACAGATTTTTTGATTGCTGATGTAGGTCACCTTTTAATTAGGGTCATTTTCACATTTGAAGTATATATGATTTCATATGTGAAAATGGGGAGGTGCATTATAGTTTCGTAGCACTTTTTTTTGTATATATTTTTCATTTTCACAGTATTGAAGATAGAATAGGAAGGAGAGGTTTGGTAGCGTTACACCTTAATTATTCTAATTTAATATGTGTATATATACCTCGCAGGGTATATTACCTGGTGACAGCAGCTGCCCATGAATCATGCTCTCCTATACTCTCCCATAGAGATGAGCTGAACACCCCCACCCCCCCCCGGTTCGATTTTCACCAGAACCTGCGAACGGACCGAAAATTTGCACGAACGTTAGAACCCCATTGAAGTCTATGAAGTTCAAAATCAAAAGTGCTAATTTTAAAGGCTAATTTGCATGGTATTGTCCTAAAAAGGGTTTTGGGGACCCGGGTCCTGCCCCAGGGGACATGTATCAATACAAAAAAAAGTTTTAAAAACGGCTATTTTTTCGGGAGCAGTGATTTTAATGATGCTTAAAGTGAAAAAAAAAAAAAAGTGAAATATTCCTTTAAATATTGTACCTGGGGGTGTCCAGTGTTGCCAACCGTCCGTAGATTTACGGGCAACCTGTAAAAACAGGGCACTTTTCCGGTGCCTGTGGAAGATGAACGGTGCCAGTAAAAATGGCTGCGACAGGCTCAGATGAGAACTGCGCATGCGCAGCGCCAACTCCAGAGTCCGGAAATCCCCGAGACAATCTGATCATGAGCCCCCCCCACGCCGCCCGGCTCGCGTCGGCTGATGATGTCATACCACGCAAGCCGCCTAAAATGCCAGGATCCGAGCGGGAAGACAGAGTGGCAGTGGACATAGATAGTGCATTGAGGCGGAGGCAACAGCAGCACCGCGAGAGATGGACAGAGCAGGGCGCTGCGAACCCGGCCGGGCCGACCCCCTGGATGGACACGTAGGGCCCCCTGGCCCTGACCAGTGCCACTGACTAGCATTGAGCACCCTGCCCTGGCTGCACCCCCCTGGTTAGTGAGTGGCAGCAGCTGTGCATGCATATAGTTATGTAGCACGGACCCCCGAAGGAGCTGCTGAGTTATTTGGGCCTGTACTCTGCTTTATACCCCACTGAATGTCTCAGTCCCCCCGACACAGCTGTGGTGTACTAGTGTGCAGTTAGAACGAAATCACAAAGGCAAGTTCACAATACTCAATATAATATACCTGTTTGTAGTTACCTTACCCTTCTCTTGGCTGGTGATGAAAAGTAAAACAACACTCACACAGTTGTTGTCAGGAAAGAGGCAAGTACCAGTCTCGCCAATATCGCTGCCTTCCTTCACACATGCGCGGTAGAGCGGCACTCCGGCGCATTCCTGGGCACAATACGGCGAAACGGCTAATGCACGTGCGCAATTCGGCTAAATGGCTAATGTTTGTGTGCAATTCAGCCAAACGGCTAATGCGCGTGCGCGATTCAGCGTAACGGCGCACAACATGAGCCTCCCACTGGCCTATAAAAGCCACTTTGTGCCATGACCAGATTGCTGGTTTGTCTTTCAGCTCCCCGTGTGTTTCCTGCTTTGTATCCTGATTCTTGATTACCGGTTGTGACCCGGATTGACCTTGACCTGCTCTGATCTCTACCTGCATCTGACCCTCGGCTTGCCTCTCAGACTTCTCCACTTGCTTTCTATGTTTGACCCTCGGCCTGTCTACGGATATTGCTTCCTGTCTCCAGTGATTGACCATCAGCCTGCTCCTGGACTTTGCTATTGTCTTCGGTGCTCGACCCCTGGCTTGCTCACAGACTTTGCTTCCAGTCACCTGTGTTTGACCTTCGGCCTGCCTACAGACTTTTGCTATCAATCTTCAGTACTAGTCATCAGCCTGCTGACAGACCTGCTAACAGTCCTTGCACTAGACTGTTTTTGCCTATATAGAGACTCTTACTAGTCAACGGTGTTTGACCCCCGGCCTGTTGTTGGATCAGCTGTTCATCCTCCTTCTTGAGCTTCAGCATCTTCCAGTCCTGCACAGCTGTCTCCCTGCCGGTGACCTTCACACAAGACCTGCCCAGCCTGCTGGTGACTCGTGCCTCTTTGTGCCCTTCACCCCCTGTACCATCTCCAGGAGTGGAGTGCGCTTAGTCGCAAGAGGTTACCGCTCTCAGCATCTCGGCCTCAGTGAGTACCCTTATCTGACAGTTGTACTTAAATAATAACAGTATTTACTGTTGTTGTATTAGAAGGGTTAAACTACAATGGTTGTACTGTCAGACCAACATAGTCTGACAGACAACTAAACTTTACAAGGGTACAATACAGGTGTATAATGTCTGAAGTAATATATGAGAGGTATAACAAAGTAAATAGGATACTGTCAGAGCGAGTGTATCTCACTCTAAGCACTGTCCTATTTCCTGAGCGCTTAAGGCTATACTAAATCAAATGTTGACTTGATTTAGTATAATACAACACTAGGGAGCTCCCTCCTATAATATCACATCACCCTGATATAGTAAAATAACCCAAGGCCTTATGTGTTACTGAACAGTCCTTCTTTATCTTCTTTTCTTCTGCTAGTAACAAGGTAATTTTGTAATCCAAGGATTAATGATTCCTTATCAAAGTATGCTGAAAAGATGATAGCCAGGCTCTGGTGCCGTGGTACTTTAACTAACTTTGATGCCATGAACTCAGTACTAATTCCTCTTGAATCTGCTTGTGGAACTATGGGTCCCAGCAACTCTGTCTTGTGTACACGTGTGTATAAAAGTGCATCAAGGAACTTGTGGGCAACAGCCCTCTCACTCAACCAGGACAGTGTTGTCAGAAGACTCCGTTCTGATATGCAGGGTTCTGTCTCCGGCCGGCCGACACTGCTGCGATGCTCCGCTCCTTTCCACAAAAGGCTCCGGAACTCCCAGATGACTACGACAGGCTCCTCTGGCTCCTTCCCAGTCTTGCCCCGTCGTAAGTCTAGCTCTGTGGGATGTCACAATACCGCTGCTCGGATTGCTGTTCCGTGGAGGTAGGCCGCGCTGTGCTGGAGACTTCACACAGATCCTCCCAGGCTGGCCATGCGTGTCCAAGAGACCTAAGATGGTTGCTCCCAGCCTTTTTATAATCTTGTGGGTGGGGTAAGTTAGTGTCCAGATATAAACAAACAAAAGACTTCCAGGTCAACTTAAATAATAATAATAGAAATAAAACAAAGATTCAGTCCTTGTATATTTTGGCCGCTAGATGGCGCCAGAGGATAAGATATAACATAACATAACACTATTAGGCATTATTAAGCTAATAAGTGACCGCTACACACTCCCCCTGCTTGAACTCTTTGGTCCCCATAGTGAGGTAAGATTTTGTTTCTGTAACATGTTTTGGTTTTTATTCGATTATACAAAACTGACAGAGGAGCTTCCCACCAATTTTCACATGATGGGGAGCTGTCCTGTACATTTACAGCTGACACTGCAATGTCGTGTACAGGTGTGTCAGTGGACGAGACTGGGTTTTGGTGTTTTGGGTCAACAGCAGGAGTATCAGGCCTTTCAGGGTTTCTCCTGGCAGTAAAGTTAACTCCTTCAGAACACTCGCCCAATGTTTGATAAGTCAGTCTCTTTGTGGGACGAATTACTCTTTTGGTCCTTTGTGCTTTTGGCGTTACAGATAAGTGCATATGTTCCTCAATTCCATCTTCTTCTGGTGGTTCAGAATCAGCACTTAGATCTCCTGAAGTTATTTCGGGTAAAACAACATGAGACTCTCCTGAATCTTCTCTTAACCCATTTTTAGGTATAAATTCAGGAGCTTCTGGTCTAAGTATTCCACTGTCTTCTCCCCCTGCTTGGAATGAGAAGTCCATTTCAGATTCTTCTACCTCAGATGGCCATAACCAGCTTATCTCCATCTCCTCTCCCTCATTTTCAGTATCAGAAGGTTCAGGCCTAAGTCTGGTCACTGGTCTGTGCACAACAGTGGAGGTGGATGGTAGCTCTTCCTGTGCAGTAATTCTGACTGCTTCCGTGAGAGGCAGGAGGTGATTACGATGTCAAGTCTTTATTGGCCCAGAGCTTCCTTCTGGCTGAATCTCATATACTGGAAGCCCTGGAAGTCGTTTACATATAACGAAGGGCTGTGACTTCCATCTGTCCGCCAGCTTGTGCTTTCCCGGTATACCCAGATTCCTTAACAGGACTTGGTCGCCAGGTTGTAAATCTTGAACCTCACTTTGAGATCAAAGTTCTTTTTGTTTCTGGATCCTCTGCAATCTGATGTGACTTGAGCTTTGTCATAAGCAGTCTTCAAACTCTTCCTCAACCTATCCACATATCCTTTGTGAGAAATCGCTGAGGTATGATCCAGACTGGTTCCAAAGGCCAAGTCCACCGGTAGTCTAGCTTCTCTTCCAAACATTAGTCGGTAGGGGGAATACCCTGTTACATCACATTTTGTACTGTTATATGCATGTACTAGTGCAGTGATGTGCCTGCTCCAGTGTGGTTTTTGCTCCGATGTCAGGGTTCCCAACATATTTAGAAGAGTCCTTTTAAATCTCTCTGGCTGAGGATCACCCTGTGGATGGTATTGAGTGGTTCTAGATTTCCGAATACCTAAAAGATCCAACAGCTTTTGAATTAGGGTACTTTCGAAATCTCTCCCTTGATCGGAATGAATTTGTTGTGGCAGACCATAATGGACAAAGAACTTCTCTACCAAAACTTTCGCCACTGTAGAGGCCTGTTGATCTTTAGTGGGATAAGCTTGAGCATATCGGGTGAAGTGATCTGTCACTACAAGAATGTTCCCTTTTCCACTTAAGTCAGATTCCACACACAGGAAATCTATACAGATCAACTCCATCGGTCCTTGGCTCTCCAAATGGCCCATTGGGGCAGCTTTCTGTGGCAAGGTCTTCCTCTGTATACATCGGAGACATGAGTGACAATAGCCCTCCACTTAAGTTCTCATATAGGGCCAGTAGAACCTATCCTTCACCAGCTGGAAAGTCCTTTCTGCTCCCATATGCCCATGGTGGTCATGTAGAGCAATCAGTACCTTCTCTCGGTACTTCTCAGGTAAGAACAGTTGCCACTTTTCTTCGCCATTGTCAGAGGGGCCCCTTTGGTAGACCACCCCTTGTTTGAGCTGTAGCCGATCCCACTCTTTGTGTAGAACTCGAGCTTCCTTTACAGTGCTCTTGAGAAGTAGGTCAGGGTTTTTTCCCTCCAAAGCCTTCAGTGCCAGGCTACAAATTGGGTCTCCCTGTTGATCTAATCGAAGATCCCTCCTGGACAGCTTTGGTAAACCTTCCTCTGCAATTTGGGTGACATCACAGTAACACTTAGGCACTCCGGCAGCAGATACTCCAACTTCTTCTGCTCTAGCCCCACCTTTAGTTTGCTGTTGTGCTCCATCACAAAGGGCCCTTACTCCCTCCGGGGTGAGTTAAGTCCATTCTTCTTCTTGACTTTGGGAACAGTGAGGTCGTCTTGATAATGCATCAGCATCTCTATTTCCTATTCCTGCTCTGTATTTTAAGTTGAATGTGAATGCTGAGAATGCAGCCAACCACCTATGGCCAGTAGCATCCAACTTGGCTGTGGTAAGTAGGTAAGTAAGTGGGTTATTGTCTGTCTTAACTACGAACTCTGCACCATACAAGTAATCCTTGAGTTTATCCACCACAGCCCATTTTAAGGCCAGGAATTCCAATTTGTGAGTGGGGTAGTTCTGCTCAGCAGAAACTAGACTCCTGCTCATGTAGGCTATGGGCCTTTGTTGTCCATCATGTTCCTGGTAGAGTACTCCACCTAGCCCATCTCGGCTGGCATCCACATGTAATTCATAGGACTTAGAAGGGTCTGCATAGGCTAGAACCGGAGCAGTGGTAAGGTTCCATTTCAACTGTCTGAAAGCTTCTTCACACTGTGTAGTCCATTCTTCTTGGATGGACTCTTTCTTCTTTCTGGGGCCTTCTTTTGGCTTCCCCAAACCTTCTGATTCTGAGCCAATTCCGTCTTGATTCTTCAACAGCTCAGTGAGTGGGTGGGCTATCTTAGCAAACCCTTCCACAAACCTTCTGTAATAAGAACAGAATCCCAGAAAGGATCTAAGCTCAGTCACGTTAGTTGGTCTAGGCCAGGAGGTAACAGCCTCCAATTTCTGCGGGTTGGTTGCCACTCCTTCAGCGGATACAATGTGGCCCAAGTAGTTCACCGAGGTTTGGTAGAAATGACACTTCTCCAAGGAGCGCTTCAGGCCTTCGTCATGAAGTCTCTTCAAGACCTTCTCCAGGCGCTCTTCGTGCTCCTCCAGTGTTCTGCCAAACACTATGACATCGTCTAAATAGACCAACACCTCGATCAGGTTCATATCACCCACTGTCTTTTCCATTAATCGCTGGAAGGTGGCTGGAGCTCCAAACAGACCTTGAGGCATTCGATTAAACTCGAAAAATCCCACAGGAGTGATAAAAGCGGTCTTCTCTCTATCGTCAGGGCACATGGGGATCTGATAGTACCCACTCTTGAGATCTAGCACACTGAACCACTTTGCTCCTGTTAAACTCTGTAGGGCATCCTCTACCTGAGGTGTGGTGTACTGATCTTGGATGGTCCTCCGATTTAGTGTCCTGTAATCAATACATAATCGCAGAGAGCCATTCTTTTTCCTTACGACCACTATGGGAGAGGCATATGGACTCCGGGACTCTCGAATAATCCCCGTCCTCTTCAGCTCAGCTAGCTGTTCCCGTAGATCTTCCAGATCTCCCAACGGGATCCGCCTTACCCTCTCTCGGAAGGGTTTGTCTTCTTCTAGGCGGATTTTGTGTTCGCCACTCTTTGCAAGCCCCACATCGAACTCACTTTTTGAGAAGGCAGTCCTCCATCTCAGGAGCTTATCCTTCGCTCTCTCCATCCAGGCAGGGGTGAGAGGTGTATTCTTTGGGTAGATCTCTTCCTTAGGAATCTCTCCCTCCTGTTCTCCCATGATGCCACACGATGAGACTGGGGTTGCTTGGCTGACTTGCCCCAGCAGCATCCGGGCAGGTACCTTTACAGGTAAGGCTGTTGTGTTGGGAACACTGACCGAGACTCTTCCTTTACATCTCTTCAGCGCCTTGGTTGACAACACTTCAGGGATAACTTCCAGGCCCTTACCTTCTTTCTGCCTGTCCATCTCAAGGACGATGAAGGGACTGGGCTGTCTCCAACTTAACTTGATAGAGGCTTTTAGGCAGACTACTTCACCCAGTTGTACCAGCTTTTCACTCTTGTCCAGACGCCAGACTTTTCCCACTCCTTCTGGTGGGGCCTTTTGTTCCTGTACAAGATCCTGGTACACCGTGTTAACATGGGGTGTACACCCTTGGCTGGGGTGTTCTTCTCCTGCAATAGTGGTGTAAGCAGTCTTCATACCAGATCATTGTTGGTCCCAATAATGAGGGAACTTCTGTCAGCCCCTGGAGGGCGAGGACACACCACTGCCAAGGTATCAAAGGTTTCGGCCTTCCCTGCCATACTCAGGTCGAAGGTAAGTTTAATAGGTAGGTAGCCATCATAGGGGAAGTTCAGGGTCCCTAGGCCCCATATCTCCAGCTCTTCTAGCTTCTGCAATGGGAGATGTTTGAGATATTTCTCGTAAAAGTTCCTGTATAACAGAGTCACTTGAGCGCCAATGTCCAACAGGGCTTTAGTGTATATCCCTTCTATCTGGATGGGGACAATCGGGGAAGGTCCCACTAGCTTGCGAGGGAAACCATGGGGAGTGGCACTCTTTGTCTGCTTTGTGACTTGTACTTTCACACTTGGCTTCCGTGGGTTGCTTTTCTTCCGTTTTGGGTTAGCTGTGATTGCAGAGGTCTGGGGTGTACAGGTTTGGAGTTGACTATTGTAGTAGGGCGCCCAGTTGACTCCTTCACTGGGGCCCTCTGAAGTTTTCTGCCGGCCGTTGGAGTTTTGTTTCTGTTTTTGGGCTTGGGCATACCCGCCTGTAATGTCCAACTCCTCCACAATTGAAACAGGACTTGGGCTTTTCCACAACTGTGGGGCTTAACAGTTCTTTGGGTGCTTGACCTCCTCCATCAGGTGGAGTGACATGTTTGGCAGTCAACAGGGCCATCATCTCCATCAACTGTGCCACCTGTGTCTGAAGAAGTTCGATCTGAGGGTTGCCATTAGTGGCACTAGCCGTCCTAAATCCAACGACTGATTTTGGCCTTTGGATTTTTTCTTTCTTCTTCTCCAGGATGGCTTCTTCTTCCTGCACAATTTGGATCGGTACTTCAGGATGCCACCATCCTGACGGGTTCTTAACTGGAGCATTATGGGGTCCAATGGCTGGGCACCCCTCAGGACTTGTTTGGCTCGGACTTCATCCACCTTCCGAGGGTCTAATACTTTTTTTTAACAAGATCTGGTGTATGATCCTATCCAAACGCCTTATATACTCTGATAGCTTCTCCCCTTCACTCTGATAAGTGTGTTCCAGCTGGTAGATCAGGTCGGAAACCTTCTCTGTCCATCCAAACACATCCTGTAAGATGTCTAAGTAGTCCTGAGCCACGCAATCTTGCTTGCTAAACTTCAAATTCCAGATGGCTTCTGAAGCAGGTCCTTTTAAGCTCTCTGCAATCCTCTGTTTCTTGTGTGTTTCTGGCACGTCCCATTCATCTACGGCTTGAGTGGTTTGCTCCAACCACTCCTCAAAGTTGTTTTCCTCTGGGGGTACAGGCTGTCTTACAGAGAAAATGCTAAGTTTCTGGTATGCATTTCCAGGATATGTGAGGTTGCCCTTCTGACATTTTGCCACAAAGTTCCCTAATGCTGTAAAGAGCTCCGGTTCAACTGTGGTCAGACGTGACCGGGAGGGAACTTTTGCCTTGACTGATTTCACTTGCGTGGATTTGGAAGGGTTCTCACCTGGCCTCTCTGGGTGTGTCAGACAGAATTTGGTTTTGTCAGACCATTTCACACTGTTACCTTGGAAATTTTCAGGGACACCCTTCCTCCATTCCAGTAAGGCATAAGTGTGGGAGGTCCCATGGTCTGGCCTCACAGCTATCACCCAGGCCTTCCTCTCTGGGGATAGTACCTGCACCACTTCTTTCACCTGAAACAAGGATTGGTGATAAAGCATCAGTGGAAAGCAGAAACGTTTTTCCCATATTAACTCTTACAGGAGAGAATTTCCCTTCCTAGGGGTAGATTTCATCTCACTTCCTGTTGTCTCCTTCTGTTTGCAAGTAGGATTCGTTTGTAAGTTGGATGTTTGAAAGTAGGATCCTGCCCTATATACTCTGCAGAAATTGGGGCCTTAGGTGTGGGTGTTGCCACAACACTGTAAGCCCTCACAGGGCCCTGCTGTGAAATATTAGATAAAAAATTGTAACAGGGGCAGAAAAATTGGGCCTTTGGTGATGGTGGTGGTGCTGGTGCCACAACACTAAGTCCTCACAGTTACTCTTGGTGGGCGCTGGAACGGGCCCTGCTGTGAAATATTAGATCAAGAATTGTAATTACATGTCCCTGTTGAACAGGGGCAGAAAAATTGGGCCTTAGGCACTGGTGCTGGTGCCACAACACTGCAGTGTGAGGTTGCCCTTCTGACATTTTGCCACAAAGTTCCCTAATGCTGTAAAGAGCTCCGGTTCAACTGTGGTCAGACGTGACCAGGAGGGAACTTTTGCCTTGACTGATTTCACTTCAAATCGCGTGGATTTGGTAGGGTTCTCACCTGGCCTCTTTGGGTGTGTCAGACAGAATTTGGTTCTGTCAGACCATTTCACACTGTTACCTTGGAAATTTTCAGGGACACCCTTCCTCCATTCCAGTAAGGCATAAGTGCGGGATGTCCCATGGTCTGGCCTCACAGCTATCACCCAGGCCTTCCTCTCTGGGGATAGTACCTGCACCACTTCTTTCACCTGTTTCTCCTCCCATCCTTCCCCAGGGAGTTCAATTGCCACGCTCGCTTCTGAGCGTGCACCTTCAGCTTCGCACCACTGGACCACAGTGGCAGGGTCCATACTGGTGCCAAGGGGTATCTGGGGGTTGCTTGCAAAATCACAGGATCCCGGACGAGCCCCCACATGTAGCACGGACCCCCGAAGGAGCTGCTGAGTTATTTGGGCCTGTACTCTGCTTTATACCCCCTTGAATGTCTCAGTCCCCCCGACACAGCTGTGGTGTACTAGTGTGCAGTTAGAACAAAATCACAAAGGCAAGTTCACAATACTCAATATAATATACCTGTTTGTAGTTACCTTACCCTCCTCTTGACTGGTGGTGAAGAGTAAAACAACACTCACACAGTTGTACTTAAATAATAACCGTATTTATTGTTGTTGTATTAGAAGGGTTAAACTACAATGGTTGTACTGTCGGACCAACATAGTCTGACAGACAACTAAACTTTACAAAGGTACAGTACAGGTGTATAATGTCTGAAGTAATATATGAGAGGTATAACAAAGTAAATAGGATACCGTCAGAGCGAGTGTATCTCACTCTAAGCACTGTCCTATTTCCTGAGCGCTTAAGGCTATACTAAATCAAATGTTGACTTGATTTAGTATAATACAACACTAGGGAGCTCCCTCCTATAATATCACATCACCCTGATATAGTAAAATAACCCAAGGCCTTATGTGTTACTGAACAGTCCTTCTTTATCTTCTTTTCTTCTGCTAGCAACAAGGTAATTTTGTAATCCAAGGGTTAATGATTCCTTATCAAAGTATGCTGAAAAGATGATAGCCAGGCTCTGGTGCCGTGGTACTTTAACTAACTTTCATGCCAAGAACTCAGTACTAATTCCTCTTGAATCTGCTTGTGGGACTATGGGTCCCAGCAACTCTGTCTTGTATACACGTGTGTATAAAAATGCATCAAGGAACTTGTAGGCAACAGCCCTCTCACCCAACCAGGACAGTGTTGTCAGAAGACTCCGTTCTTATATGCAGGGTTCTGTCTCCGGCCGGCCGACACTGCTGCGATGCTCCGCTCCTCTCCACAAGACGCTCCGGAACTCCCAGATGACTACGACAGGCTCCTCTGGCTCCTTCCCAGTCTTGCCCTGTCATAAGTCCAGCTCTGTGGGATGTCACAATACCGCTGCTCGGATCGCTGTTCCGTGGAGGTAGGCTGCGCTGTGCTGGAGACTTCACACAGATCCTCCCAGGCTGGCCATGCGTGTCCAAGAGACCTAAGATGGCCGCTCCCAGCCCTTTTATAATCTTCCCACAATGCAGTTCTGTTCCCTGAGGTTCATGGGAGTCACCGAGCATTGTGGGTGGGTTAAGTTAATGTCCAGATATAAACAAACAAAAGACTTCCAGATCAAATTGAATAATAATAATAGAAATAAAACAAAGATTCAGTCCTTGTATATTTTAGCAGCTAGATGGCGCCAGAGGATAAGATATAACATAACATAACACTATTAGGCATTATTAAGCTAATAAGTGACTGCTACAGTTACAAGCCAACTTATTTTGAACTGAGTCCTACCACTGGACCCCCTGTCCCCTGGCCTGGCTGCAACATCCATCTATTGCTTGACTGGCTGCCACAGACAGGCACAGGCAGCAGTTTCCAGACAAAAATGGCAGTGGTGATATTGTACAAAATCATTGTATGCAATCTCTGTCTGCTGTCTCTCTGATATCTCCTGTGTCCTTCCGCATGACCATCTCCTGTCCACATGACCATCTCCTGTC
The DNA here is from genome assembly GCF_042186555.1 of Aquarana catesbeiana. Lineage (NCBI taxonomy): Eukaryota > Metazoa > Chordata > Amphibia > Anura > Ranidae > Aquarana > Aquarana catesbeiana. The sequence goes on along the minus strand of NC_133335.1, from coordinate 148,952,535 downwards.
CGCATGACCATCTCTTGTATCCTGTCCGCATGACCATCTCCTGTACCATGTCTGCAATCTCTGACCATCTCCTGTACCATGTCTGCAATCTCTGACCATCTCCTGTACCATGTCTGCAATCTCTGACCATCTTCTGTACCATGTCTGCAATCTATGACATCTCCTGTACCATGTCTGCAATCTCTGACCATCTCCTGTTCCATGTCTGCAATCTCTGACCATCTCCTGTACCATGTCCTCAGTCTCTGACCATCTCCTGTACCATGTCTGCAATCTCTGACCATCTCCTGTACCATGTCTGCAATCTCTGACCATCTCCTGTACCATGTCCTCAGTCTCTGACCATCTCCTGTACCATGTCTGTAATCTCTGACCATCTCCTGCACCATGTCTGCAATCTCTGACCATTTCCTGTACCATGTCCTCAGTCTCTGCCCATCTCCTGTACAATGTCTGCAATCTCTGACCATCTCCTGTACCATGTTTGCAATCTCTGACCATCTTCTGTACCATGTCCTCAGTCTCTGACCATCTCCTGTACCATGTCTGCAATCTCTGACCATCTCCTGTACCATGTCCTCAGTCTCTGACCATCTCATCTTTTATTATGTCTGCAGTCTCTGAGGGGGAGCCTGGAGAGGAGTCAAGAGTGGAAGTGCCGCCAGATTGGGGATCACAAGAGAAGTCAGATGTGTGTGGACTGTGTAGCGGAGACTGTCAGATAAAACCAGAGCCGCCAAGCTGGAGTTGCCTGACTGAGCCCTGCTTGGTGCACCTGAGAGGAGGTCAGTCTGAGGAGGGGTCACTGATGTAAGGGGGGGAGTGAACCCAATAATGTAAGGGGGCACTGAAATAAAAGTTAACCCTTATTTCAGTAACCCCCCTTACCTTAGTGTATTCACTCTGCAGAAGGTAATCTCTGGTCACCAGAGTCCCCCCCCCTCATTAGAGTTCCCAATGTTCCCCTTTACATCAGAGTCTGCAGGATTTTCACTTATAGTGCAAGGGAGAACTCTGCGGACCCTGATGTAAAGGAACGCGGGGGAATGCAGTTCTGGCACCGCCAGCACTAGGGGTCTATTGTTGCTGAGGAGGTCTACTGTTTCTGGTGGGGGATCTATTGTTGCTTGGGGTGGGTCTTATATTGCTAGGGGTCAGTTGTTGCTGGGAGAGATCCACTGTTGAGGGAGAGGTCTATTGTTGTTGGCTGCCCTAAATTCTATTGATGCTGGCTGTGAGATATCTGTTGTTGATGCCACAAGTCTATTGTTGCTTGGGGGTAATTTTGTTGCGGGTGGTCCATTGTTGATGGGGGAATCTATTGTTGCTGGGGGGGGGGGGGCTCTATTGTTACTGGCTGCAGGGGATCTATTTTAGTGCTTTTCTTGTTATCATTACCAAATTCCATAAAAATTCCAAACAATTTACAAAATGATACTTGGTTCTGTATTCTCTAAAAAAGGCAGTACTGGGAGATGGGTAGGGGGTGAAACTAAGGAATGGTGCTCGTAGGTGGGTAGGGGCGGAGAAAAGAGGTGACTCAGAAAGGGGGAGTTCCTGCACCTATTCTCTAAGAAAAAAAGCCCTGTAAAGGACATTGCTGCAGACCCTGATGTAAGTGGGAACTCTGATGTAAATGGGAGCACAGAGCCCCCCCTTACATCAGAGTTCCCCCTTAGATCATGATCTGTGGCATCGTCCTTTACATCATGGTTCGCAGAGTTCTCCCTTGCACTGTAATGGGGAACTCTGTGCTGGCTGTTTTATATTAACCTGACCTTCATGTAAATAGAGAAATTCGTTTTTTGACATTTGTTTAACTTAAACACATTGCTAATAGCACTAGCTACATGGTTATAGTTTAAATATTAAAAGTTGCACAGTTTAGCACCAAAAACAGCCATTTTAGGTACTTTTTTGAAGTGCCAGTAAAAAATGGGTGTCATTTGTAATTTTTACGCATCTTGCCAGTAAATTTCACTTGGGGGGTTGGTAACACTGGGGGTGTCTATAGTATGCCTGTAAAGTGGCGAGTGTTTCCCGTGCTTAGAACAGTCCCTGCACATTTTTTAAAGAATAAAAGTCATTTAAAACTGCTTACGGCTTTAATGTAATGTCGGTCCCGGTAATATGGATGAAAATCAGTGAGACAAACGGCATGGGTACCCCCCAGTCCATTACCAGGTCCTTTGGGTCTTGTATGGATATTAAGGGGAACCCCGCACCCAAATTAAAAAAAGGAAAGGCGTGGGGCCCCTAGGCCCTATATACTCTGAACAGCAGTATACAGGTGGTGCAAACAAGACAGGGACTGTAGGTTTGTTGTTAAGTAGAATCTGTTTGTAATTTTGAACTGGTACATTTTTAACATGTCTAGCTCCAGCCAAAAAAATCTATTTTTAAGCTTTTTGGAAAACACAGGGAAGGGTTATCACCCCTGTAACATTTGTTTTGCTGTCTGTGCTCCTTCTCAGAAGATTTCACCTCACTTTCTGTCCCAATGACAAATGTTTTTAGAAAATGTGGGGTTTTTACTGAAACAAGGATTGGCGATAAAGCATCAGTGGAAAGGAGAAAAGTTTTTCCCATATTAACTCTTACAGGAGAGAATTTCCCTTCCTAGGGGTATATTTCATCTCACTTCCTGTTGTCTCCTTCCGTTTGCAAGTAGGAGTCGTTTGTAAGTTGGATGTTTGAAAGTAGGATCCTGCCCTATATACTCTGCAGAAATTGGGGCCTTAGGTGTGGGTGTTGCCACAACACTGTAAGCCCTCACAGGGCCCTGCTGTGAAATATTAGATAAAAAATTGTAACAGGGGCAGAAAAATTGGGCCTTTGGTGATGGTGGTGGTGCTGGTGCCACAACACTAAGTCCTCACAGTTACTCTTGGTGGGCGCTGGAACGTGCCCTGCTGTGAAATATTAGATCAAGAATTGTAATTACATGTTCCTGTTGAACAGGGGCAGAAAAATTGGGCCTTAGGCACTGGTGCTGGTGCCACAACACTGCAGCACCTCACAGCTCTAGTTGGAGCGCAGGAACGAGCCCTGCTGCAAAGTATTGAATCAAAAATTGTAACTACACGCCCCTGTTAAACAGGGGCTGAAAAATTAGGCCTTGGGCACTGGTGCCACAACACTGCAAATCCTCACAGATACTCTAGTTGGAGCGCAGGAATGAGCCCCGCTGCAAAGTATTGCATCAAAAATTGTAATTACACGCCCCTGTTAAACAGGGGCTGAAAAAATGGGCCTTAGCCATTGGTGGCAGCGCCCAGAAACAAAAATATTCTTACAAGCTATCAGCATGATCATTGAAGAGGAAGAGGATAGTCCACTCAGCATAACAGGATAGTCACTCAGCATCAGCATAGGCAGTCTTGAAGGGATCTGACATTTCAGAACGGAACGGGCCCTGCTGTGAAATATTAGATCAAGAATTGTAATTACATGTTCCTGTTGAACAGGGGCAGAAAAATTGGGCCTTAGGCACTGGTGCTGGTGCCACAACACTGCAACCCCTCACAGATACTCTAGTTGGAGCGCAGGAATGAGCCCCGCTGCAAAGTATTGCATCAAAAATTGTAATTACACGCCCCTGTTAAACAGGGGCTGAAAAAATGGGCCTTAGCCATTGGTGGCAGCGCCCAGAAACAAAAATATTCTTACAAGCTATCAGCATGATCATTGAGGAGGAAGAGGATAGTCCACTCAGCATAACAGGATAGTCACTCAGCATCAGCATAGGCAGTCTTGAAGGGATCTGACATTTCAAAATAATGTATTCGGTTACATCAGCATCAGGTGCTTCGTTTACATCAGCATCAGGTGCCTGGTGGTGATCCAAGACTGATTCATTTTTAAGAAGGTCAGTTGATCGACTGAGTCGGTGGACAGGCGCACCTTGTGATTGGTTCCAAAGCCTCCAGCAGCACTGAATGTGCATTCCGAAATAACGCTGGATCCAGGACAGGCCAGTAGCTCAATTGCATACGGTGCAAGCTCTGGCCAGTGATCCATCCTCAAGACCCAGTAACCCAGAGCATTTTCGGTGGGAAAGGTGTCCAAGTCAGATCTCGCCCCTAGGTATTCCTGCACCATGTAAAACAGACGCTGGCGATGGTTGCTGGAACTGATCATACCTTGGGGCTACGGACTAAAAAATTGTCTGAACGCATCGGTCAGACGGCCACCTTGTCCACCGCTCCTTCTTTTACTGACCGAAGCCTCGGCAACACGTTGTCCAGGAACAGGAGTTTGTAACCTCCCAGTCTCTGGGAACACGTTGCACAGACCTTTCTGCAAGGCCTCCCGAAGATGTTTCATCCTCTGTTTCCTCTGCGATGGCAAGATAAGGTCTGCAACCTTACTCTTGTAACGTGGATCAAGGAGAGTTGCCAGCCAGTAACAATCCCTCTCCTTGATACCACGAATACGAGGATCCTTCCGCAGGTTTTGCAGGATCATGGAGGCCATACAGCATAGGTTTGCCGAGGCATTCGGTCTGGAGTTCTTTGGGTCACTAAGGACGACATGATCCGCAGCCACCTCCTCCCAGCCACGTACAAGTCCATGGGTTTCTTGGGATTGTAAATGATCCCTTAAAGACTGCTGCTGATGCTGAGTGCCAGGCTCCACCTCCATGCTGACACAATTCTCCTCCTCCTCGTCCTCTTCCTGTGTGATCGGCGGGCACGCAGGAACACTGTCTGGATAAAGGGGGCCTTGAGAGCTAAGGAAGTCCTCCTCTTCCTGCCTCAAGTGCCCTGTCCATTATTCCACGCAGCGTGTGCTCCAACAGGTGGACAAGGGGGACAGTGTCACTGATGCATGCACTGTCACTGCCCACCATCCTCGTGGCCTCTTCAAATGGTGACAGGATAGTGCATGCATCCCTGATCATGGCCCACTGGCGTGTGGAAAAAAAACAAGCTCCCCTGACCCTGTCCTGGTGCCATAGTCACATAGGTACTCATTGATGGCACTGGCATTATATGACCGGCAGAAATGCACACAGACTTTCCTGGCCTGCCTCAGGGCATCCTGTAAGCCCAGGTACCTGCCCAAGAACCAATTAGTACATGTGAATGCGTTATTCGTATCTCTACACCACTTACAATATATCTGTTCCTAGTGCTATGTGATAAAGAAATTGTATCATACAGTATTATCTCCTAAAAATTCAAATAACCACCTCCTGTGTTTAAATCAAAAAATCATAAATCAAATATGTGCATGTAAACCAATGGCCTTCCACTGCGTGTGAGTCACACATGAAAGCCTGTTAAAACAGCTGAAAACCATATACTAAATTTTCCCTCATGTGCATATAACAGTTTTCAAGTCCCATAAACAATGAGAATCCAAAAATCCTCTTTCAATTGCTGTGACTGTGTTCTTATCGTGCTCTTGTGTCTCTTCTTATTTATATGTGACTTTGTGACACACCACCACCTTGCAGGTTAGCCACTCACCAGATGCTTGTTAAATGATGTGCCTTTGGTTCATTCATGGGATAACCACTCCACCTTAAAAACGCTCCACCTTAGTGTCGCTCCACCTTAGTATCACTTTCTCACCGATTAAGCTTTAGTATTCCTCATGTAGGGTATATAGATAGACGATCATTGCGCAGTGCGTTTAAAACATTTATTGAGTAAAAAACCAAAAATAGATATTACACTCACATTTAAAAGTGCCTTCGAGCCGGCACTGAGCGAATCCAGCAGATAAGGACAAGTACTGAGCGGTTCCGTGGTTCGTATATAACCTCCACATTTAGCTTGCGCCTCACCCCTCGCTCTCGTGTGTGTTTCCGCCCGGTGCCCGGACGTTTCCGATCACCTGTTCCGAGAAAACTCCCAGCAGCCTCTACGCGTTTCGCATCATCAATTGCGTCATCAGGAAGCTGCTGTGTGATTGGTGCGTGCAGTATTTATACTCCGTACAACCGGAAGTATGTGTATCGCCATCTTAACTAAGGGATGCTTTTCCCAATTCCTATTCTTTATAGCCGGAAGTGCGTGTCCCGCCATATTAACTAAGGGATGTTTTGCCCAATTACTATTCTCTGGTTTCCTTCCTTATAGTATCGTATATTTGTTCTAATTGTTCTATTTCGAAACCAGGTATTTTTTCAAAGATATGGCCCATCTTTATCTGCTGAAGAGACTCTTACAATATTTTAAAACATTTGAACCAAATTTTAGTATTCCGCAGTTTTGACTGATCTGTCAGGCATTATGGGGAGATAAAAAATTCTATGTTGCCCCCATATCCTGAACCGTATCGATATATTTTATGCACCTCATATAAGATGGGGGATTATTCTGTTGTTGACAAATAGATACAGAAAAGAACTAAAAAAAGAACTAAAAAAATGGAAATGAAAAATATTCTAAAAATGAGGAATTTAAGAAAAAAAGGTAGAAAATATTAATTATGAAGATAAAGATAAAAATAAAAATAAAATAAATTTAAATTGGAAAAAATAAAAAATAAAAAATAAATAATAAATAAATAGTAAATGTAAAAATAAGTAAAAAGTGAAAAATAAAATAAAAAAATGTGAAAAAATATATACCAGAAATAATGAAAATGAAAAACTGGAAAAAATGTGAAGTGATCGAAAAAAAATAAAATAATAAAATAAAATAAAAATAAAAAATAATAAAAAAAAAAAATAAAAATAAAAACAATAATAAAAAAAATTTGAAAAAAATAAGTATACTAAAATGAAAAAATGAAAAAAATGAAAAAATATATGAAAAAATATGAAAAAATATGAAAAATTTGAAAAAATGAAAAAATGAAATAATGAAAAAAATAGAAGTAAATAGAATAAAAAAAAAATTAAAAAAAAATTTAAAAAATTAAAAAATAAAAATAAAAAATAAATAAAAAAAAATAAAAAAATAATAAAAAATAAAATAAAAATGTGCAAATGTATTAATAATCTTCCAAAAAACAATTGATGTCTCGCTCCACATTTAACCCCAGTGGCCTCATCGTGTCCATTTTGAATATCCAATGTGTTTCATTCTTTGACACCTCTCTTTTCATATTGGTGTTCCTCCAATTCTTTTCTATCTTATCTATTCCATAGAACTTCAAATGTTGGGGGTTTCTTCCATGTACATCCCTAAAGTGTTTAGATACACTATGATGTTTGAATCAGAGTCACCCAATGCACCATGAAACTTAGGTAACATCCCTGTCCATGCCTGCTGGACCATGAGTCAGCGGTAATATGCACCTTACAGCTGACAGCCCTGTCCAGCGAGGCAAAGACATTGCCTTCCACATGCCAGTAGAGAGCCGGAATTGCCTTCCGTGAGAAAAAGTGGCGTTTGGGAACCTGCCACTGAGGAACCGCACATTCCACAAACTCACGGAAGGGGGCAGAGTCTACCAACTGAAAAGGTAGCAGTTGAAGTGCTAGCAATTTTGCCAAGCTAGCATTCAACCGCTGGGCATGTGGATGGCTTAGACTGAACTTCTTTCTGCGGTGCAGCAGCTGGGGCATGGAAATTTGTCTGGTACAATCTGACGTTGGTGTACCGATAGCAGATTGCCCGCAAGTACTTGGCTGTGACACACCTAATTCTACACCTTCATTCCTCTCAGTGCAGGTCTCAGAGAGTACTGAAGGTATTCTGGGGTTGGTAGGCTGGGGAGGTAGGCTGGGGTTGGAGATCCCAGCTGATGAGGAGCAAGGAGAGGTCCTCTTTGTTCTTTGTGTGGGTCTTTTAAGTACGCTTGCCAACTAACTGCATGGCAGGTCAACATATGTCTGGTCAAGCATGTGGTGCCCAAGCGGGTGATGTTTTGGCCACGCGAGATATGCTTGAGACATATGTTGCAAATAGCAGCGGTGCGATCTGATGCACTCATCTCAAAAAAGGCCCACACCAAAGAACTTTTGGAATAACACGCAGAGACAGCAGCGCCCTGCACATGCGGAGCTCTGCGGTGTGATGCAGTCAGTGTGCTGCCCTTAGGCTGGCCCCTGGAGGGCATACTGCCTCGTTGGTGATGTGCCTCCTCCTCCTCTTCCCTCCTATCAGGCACCCACGTGGAGTCAGTGACCTCATCATCCCCTCCCTTCTCATCACTGGAGCAAGCCTGGCAGTATGCTGCAGCAGGGGGAACATGACTGCCAGATTGCTGTCCTTCTTGGGCACCCCCTCTGTCTGAGCTCACTTTACTGCCTTCCTCTAGCTGAGTACCATCATCGGAGCCTTCAAAATGCTGGGCATCCTCCTGGAGCATGTACCCAACACTGCGGTCAAACAGTTTGGGGGACTCCTCAGTAGGACATGGTGGGGCTAGGGAAGGAGTCACTGATAGCATTGAGCCGAGGGAAGAGGCCGCGTTGGCAGCTGCTTTACCTAAGTACCCTGAGCCTGGTTGAGAGATTGAGAGAGGATGAGCACGGCTTGGTCATTCACTCGACCAAGTCTTCGGCATGTTGTGGCTCAACATGGCCAGCTGCCGAAAAAAAGGCCAAACGTGTCCCACGGCCACGTGCTGATGAGGATGCACCATGTCCATGACCAGCACTGTTGCCTCTAGACACAGAGCCTGCTTGCCCTCTTTTATTGGCTTGTGACTGTCTCCCTTTCCTTGTTGGCCTTCCAGACATACTATTTACTGCAGTGAGATGTAGCTGCACAAAACTGGGATGTATATATATAACGATTATACTGCAGCTAGCAGAATTAACTGCCTGCCTGTAGTATTATTAGTATGAGAATACCTGCACTTGTCTTCAGGTAGCTATACTGTAGGTGCAACTGTGCAGGGTACACAGTACAGTAACTGGAAATACGTCAAGAGCCTACACAAGCACCTGGCTTCAGGTAGCTATACTGTAGGTGCAACTGTGCAGGGTACACAGTACAGTAACTGGAAATACGTCAAGAGCCTACACAAGCAAGCACCTGGCTTCAGGTAGCTATACTGTAGGTGCAACTGGAAATACTGTAAAAACACCTGCCTGCCTGTCAGTATATTAGGAAGAGAATAACAGGAACGGATCTAGCTAAACTGAATACAGTGTGTATATATATATATATATATATATATATACATATATATATATATATATATATATATATATATACACACACAACACCTGGGATGCATATATATATATATATATATATATATATATATATATATACACAATACACTGTAAGTGCAGCTAACTGACTTGACCTGCCTACTCTATCTAACTTAAATCAAATGACACTGTCTCGCTGTCTATCTCTCTCCAGTCTCCACCACAACACACTACACAAGGCTGCCACGGAGGTGGCCTTATACAGTGTGGGGCGTATACTAAACCCCCTGAGCCATAATTGGCCAAAGCCTCCTTGGCTTTGGCCAATTATGGCTCTCTGTACACACAGCGCTGTGATTGGCCAAGCATGCGAGTCATAGTGCATGCTTGGCCAATCATCAGCCAGCAATACACTGCGATGCCTCAGTGAATTATGGGCCGTGACGTGCCGCGCGAACGGCCCATAACGTTCGTAATTCGTCGAACAACTGAACACACGATGTTCGAGTCGAACATGCGTTCGACTCGAACATGAAGCTCATCCCTACTCTCCCATAAGTCTATTGCATGGAAATAGCTATAATGTATAGAATAATTAGCCCTTATGTTGTAGGGAGAGTGGGAGCTGTTGAATAGTTGGGCATCATTCAACCCGGAAGTATATTTTATGGTTAGGTAGCAAAAATTTAGCCCAGAGTTGTGCTTTAAAAATTTGTTCTCATAATTTTGGTGAGGGAGTTATTAAAGTAGACCTGTCATATGAAGGCAGCTATTTTGTCAACCTATCCATTACCTGGTCAACAACAGACTTGAAACAAGTAGGACTACAAGAGGCATGATGTAAGTAGCATGTGGTGCTTCAATCTTCTTATAGTTTCCTAGAAAATGTGACATTGATATTAGATCAGGCTAGTGAAAAAACGTAATCTACCGAATACAACTTAAAGGATAAGTTCACCTTTTTTCCTTTTTTTTTTCCTTCTAAATTCCAGCTCCCCTATGTACCAATAGAGCATCCATGTACTTTTTTTGCAAAACTATCAAAGCTTTCCATTAATTATACATACACTTACTTTTCTTGTCCTCATCCATGTTTCCAGATGTATCCATTTGTAATGGCTTACCTCCTTACAGACTTTGACCATCTGACCTCATTACCACACACCCTGCATCATCCACCCTCCCACTCCCAGCTGCACATTTTTTAAATGAAATGCAATCAATCAGTGATCACCCTTCTCACTAAATACACAATATACAATCAGATTGCACAGTGTATGACCATCTTTATACAAGTACATAGAAGGGAGTGGACAGAAACAATCAGCTGTCAAGCCCTGTTCACATCTCTGCATAGCGGGAACTCACATTCCCACCACATGCACCTTTTTTTTTTTAGCGAGGTGGGGAGGCATTTTGGAGCATTTGCACTCATCACACATAGGGCAGCCCATCTACCTGAATGGGCTGCCCTACACACAGCAATCGCCCCAAAGAAGCTTCAGAACTTTTTTTTTTAGAGCAAAGCTTGGTGCATTTTTTTACTGTGATTTTTGGTGCAGTACATTTCTGAAATGCAAGGAAACACACAGATGTGAATGGAGCCTCATTGTTCTTGTGTTAACGCACCAATTTCACTTACAGGCCTCATTCACATCTAGCATAGTGGGAGCGCACGTTTTGTGGCTTGTTTTTCCCGTGACATGCGTAGGTCAGCCTGTTGATTTCAATGGGCTGCACTACATGTGGTTAATGGAACATTTTGGCGTTTTGTGGGTTGCGTGTTTTTTTACTGTGCGTTTTGCAGCATTTGCCCCTTGTTTTTTCACATGGTAAAATGTGTGTTTGCGTCTGTGTTTTATGCGCCGTTAACAATTAATGTCACTGAAAGCACAACTAGTAATTTTAGGTGTATAAAGATGGAAACGCTGGAATAAAAAAAAAATAAAAGTGAACAAAGGTGAACTTATCCTTTAAGTATAACAAGAAAATGTAATCAATTAAATACTGCTGCAAAACAAGGTTAGCCTTGGTAGTTAGCAGATTTACTACGGTACATCTCAATGTAGAAAATTATACATGGCATCAACAAGGTTCAGTGATTGAATCTTTCCACTTCCTTTTTATTGTTTCTGTAGTGCTTGGAAGAGAGCCACACTGGATGTCACTGCATTTCTTTGTTATGTATAATGAACCTGCCAGCCATATTGAATGATTAAAAGCAAAAGTACTTTAATATACCTTTTTAGCCAGAAACATATTTTCTGTGTACGCCTTTAAATCTTCTTTCACTTTCATACTAGGGGCCTGTAATAAGGACTAAGGCCGACCATGCACACATAGAGTCAAAGACATCTAACAGATTTAATGTACTAATGGAGATGGATAAATCATTCCTGCTGGTCATTTTAACTCTGATGCCCTGTACACATGACCGGTTTTGCCATTGGAATAAACTCTGAAGGTTTTTCTGACGGAGTTCTGATGGAATTCCGCTCAAGCTGTCTTGCATACACACGGTCACACCAAATTGCGACCGTCCAGAACGCGGTGACCTACAACACATACGAAAGGACTAGAAAACGGAAGTTCAATAGCCAGTGGCCAATAGCTTCCGTCTCGTACTTGCTTTAGAGCATGCGTCGTTTTTGGTGTGTCGGAACAGCATACAGACGAGCGTTTTTTCCGATATTAATTTGTTCCATCGGAAAAATATAGAACATGTTCTCTCTCTAAGTCTGTCTGAATTTGACAGAAAAAGTCAGATGGGGCATACACATGGTCGGACTATACGATGAAAAGCTCCCATCGGACTCTTTCTGTCGGAAATTACGTTCTTGTGTACGCGGCATTACAGCCAGCTCTAGCGGCTGTCAGAATACCGAAACTTGGTGCTTGACGGAGGATTTTCGACCCAGCAGCAGGTGCACCCACGGGTGGAATTCAGTATGAATTTACCAAAATATGAGCTCTGTATGGCAGTTTTAGTCCCCTTGCACATGGGACATCTTGCCACCGTGTGTACAATCCCTGCATTTTAATACAGTCCCACTGCTTGTAGCCTGTGCAGGCTGAATTGTACTGCAGCTGGAAGAGGATCAACACTGTACTGAGTGAATGTTGTACCAAGTGGTACTCTCAATTAAAGTGGTTGTAAACCCTCCTCCATAAGTTTATCTGTTCATAAAGTAGATAGCACAGGCAGCTGATTGCTGCCTGTGAAAGTGTTCTTACTGCTGTCTTTTCCAAGGAAATCGTCTTTTAATCTTAGATGACGTAATGCGCAATTGTGCAGTAGGATCGTTCATTAACGGGCACCTAAAGTGTGCCGTTTCTGTATTAACTGCATGTCTGGAAATGTCTGTGGACGAGCTTCCCCTCTGAACGGCACAGTGGAGAAGTCTTGCAATGCTGCAGTGTTTATTTCCTTCCTGATAAGGTGCTACAGCGCATGCGCGAGATTTCCTAAGGGATACAGAGTAAGGGCAGAAGTGACGTCCAGAAAGGATTCAGCAAACAACACATACAATGGCGCAGCCAATACCCAGAAATGAAGATAATCTAAAGACCCTAAAAAAAGGTATTTTCAGACCTCGTTTTAGGCCGATTTCTATCTATTATAACTTGTAATGAGCTATTGTATGTTAAAATTTGAAAAATAAGAAAAATCGGCCGGGGTTTACTTCCTCTTTGAGGCCTTATGCATTCAGGGAGGAATGCCCAGCATGCAAAATACTTGCACTCTGGTCATTCATCCCTAAACGCATATGGCCCTAAACATGAGTACCAATTGGTACAACATTAAGCCGCATCCAGCCGCAGCCTACCATAAACTTTGACAGGTTGCAGGCAGCGGGGTTGGATGCTGCACCTGGGCAAAGAGCCTTAAAGCTATAGTTTAGTAAAAAAAAAAAAATCTCTACAGGTTTAGTGGCATTACTAACCAATAATGAAGTATGTCCCACATCATGCAGGTAGCTGAATCCTGTAGAAACCCTCTATGCAGGGATGCTGGTTCTCTTCCTGTCTCTGTACTTCTGGTGCTGTGGGGGTTACTAGCTTTGGGTCTTTGGGTAGAACAGAAAAGTTTTTTCATTGTCTACACTGCATGTAAAAAATTATCTAAGATGGGGCAGACGCCGAAAACTTCTAAGGCTGCACAGCGGGCCGCAGCCCAGCAGCAGCAACTTGCGGAATCCCAGATCCACCCTCCGTGGATGGTGAGTGACTCTGTCCCCCCAAACTCCCCGGGATCCTCGCCCTCACAAGACAGGGGCTCTGATATGGCAGACCTCTTAGAGGATGAGGACATTAAATGCCACATCTGGTCTCTCCCTACCCGGGTGGACCTGGAGAAATTTACCACCAGGGTGGAAAAGGCCTTTAAGGAGGACTTAACCAGCTTAAGTCTGATACCAATCAACTGGGGGCTAGGCTAGAAGCCTTAAACAGAGATTTGATGAGGCCCTGCCTGCCATCGCTATACTCCAGGACAGATGCAGCACCCAAGATCAGAAAATTGCAACTTTATTGTGCCAGTTGGATAACTTTGAGATCCACAGCTGGTGGGCAAATATCCACATTCGTCACATTCGTGGCCTAGCGGAAGCCACGGCCCCTAAAGATATTGTCCCTACACTGGAGGACATATTCCGGGAAATCCTGGGGTTGCCTGCTACAGCGCTCATTGAGATTGATCGCACCCACAGGGCACTCAGGCTTCCTTCCCAAGATGTGAATAACCCTAGGGAAGACATCTGTAAACTTCACAAATATAAACTTAAGGACCGTATTATGCAAAAAATGCGTGGGAAACCATACTTTGATTTTGAAGGAGCGCATCTTTTCTTTTCTCAGGACATTTCCAGGTGTACCCTCATGCAGCGCAGAGCACTCTGCCCCCTGCTAGAGGCCGTTCAAAAGGCAGGCTTGCCTTAGTGCTGGGGCTTCCCCTTCTATCTCCAGGTAACCAAAGATGGCAGACAAGGTACGCTGGTAACAAAGATGACCTCCCACACTTCTTGAGCACCCTGGGGCTAGAACCAGTAGACTTTCCAGATTGGAGAAGATCACAGGATTACCCCCTCATTCAACTCCTTCAGCCCTGGCTCCCGGCCAAGCCCAGAAGTCGCAAGAGAGACCGTCAACGTCCGCCCTCTGTTTCACCCCCGGGCCCAGCACCTCCAAGAGACCGAAAGGGCACTTTCCTACACTCCTCTCTCTGTTTGTTTTTTTTTTCTTTTTCTCTCTGAGAGAGGACTTGGCCCTCAGGGGCTGTCCCCTGTCTTGGGATTGGAATTGGGAAGCCATATCGTGTGCCTTTGAGTGTATCCCAGTGGAATACCTGGCACTACATGTTAAATTGACTGTGCTCTACCCTGTTACCTTACTGAGATGGCCTGAGGCTGCCCTAGCTCAAGATGGGGCAGACACCGAAAACTTCTAAGGCTGCACAGCGGGTCGCGGCCCAGCAGCAGAAACTTGCGGAATCCCAGATCCACCCTCCGCAGATGGTGAGTGACTCTGCCCCCCCAAACTCCCCGGGATCCTCGCCCTCACATGGCAGGGGCTCTGATATGGCAGACCTCTTAGAGGATGAGGACATTAAATGCCACATCTGGTCTCTCCCTACCCGGGTGGACCTGGAGAAATTTACCACCAGGGTGGAAAAGGCCTTTAAGGAGGACATATCCCAGCTTAAGTCTGATACCAATCAACTGGGGGCTAGGCTAGAAGCCCTGAAACAGAGATTTGATGAGGCCCTGCCTGCCATCGCTATACTCCAGGACAGATGCAGCACCCAAGATCAGAAAATTGAGACTTTATTGTGCCAGTTGGATGACTTTGAGAACCACAGCTGGCGGGCAAATATCCACATTTGTGGCCTAGCGGAAGCCACAGCCCCTAAAGATATTGTCCCTACACTGGAGGACATATTCCGGGAAATCCTGGGGTTGCCTGCTACAGTGCTCATTGAGATTGATCGCACCCACAGGGCATTCAGGCTTCCTTCCCAAGATGTGAATAACCCTAGGGAAGACATCTGTAAACTTCACAAATATACACTTAAGGACCGTATTATGCAAAAAATGCGTGGGAAACCATACTTTGATTTCGAAGGAGCGCATCTTTTCTTTTATCAGGACATTTCCAGGTGTACCCTCATGCAGAGCAGAGCACTCTGCCCCTGCTAGAGGTCGTTCAAAAGGCAGGCTTGCCTTAGTGCTGGGGCTTCCCCTTCTATCTCCAGGTAACCAAAGATGGCAGACAAGCTACGCTGCGTAACAAAGATGACCTCCCACACTTCTTGAGCACCCTGGGGCTAGAACCAGTAGACTTTCCGGATTGGAGGAGATCACATGATTACCCCCTCATTCAACTCCCTCAGCCCTGGCTCCCGGCCAAGCCCAGAAGTCGCAAGAGAGACCATCAAAGTCCGCCCTCTGTTTCTCCCCCCCGGGCCCAGCACCTCCAAGAGACCGAAAGAGCACTTTCCTACACTCCTCTCTCTGTTTGTTTTTTTTTCTTTTTCTCTCTGAGAGAGGACTTGGCCCTCAGGGGCTGCCCCCTGTCTTGGGATTGGAATTGGGAAGCCATATCGTGTGCCTTTGAGTGTATCCCAGTGGAATACCTGGCACTACATGTTAAATGGACTGTGCTCTACCCTGTTACCTTACTGAGATGGCTTGAGGCTGCCCTAGCTCTAGACGGAACCCTTCAGTTACGCTGCAGTGCTCTCTCCCCCTATCATTAGACAAGCAGCCGAAGTGAGGTGGTGGACAGAGGCTGAAGCTCACAGCCTTTCCTCTCATGTTGGCCCACATTCCCCACTTAGGCTGTACCTTATTGGGTATAATTCCCTTTTGGGATTTAGGGTCGGGGTCCGGGGGCTTCTACCTAGTGGGGCTGTGCCTGGCACCTGCCTCCCAACTGTTTTGTAACGTGGTATTGTTACCAATGGTTTTGGCGACTGAGCGAATCCCTGTTGGACGATGCTGCAGTGATTTCTGGAGTTACGGATGTTCTGACCCATTACTTTAAAGAAAACAACATGGAAGGTATTAGTAAGGGGATTATCTGGGAGATTCACAAGGCGTTGGTGAGAGGGTAGCTGATCTCTCTGGGCTCCAAGCTCAAGAAAGCCCATCAAGCTAACTTCCACATAGTATTTCAGGCCCTCCAACAGGCTGAACTTCGGCATAAACATGGCTGAGACCCAGGGGCACTGACGAGACTGACTGAACTGAGAGAACTATTCCTATGCCTACTAAATCGACAGGCACGTAGACAACTATGTTACATGTTGCATAAATATTATGAGTGTGGCAATAAATGCGTCCGAATGCTTGCATAGGCTCTCAGGAAGAAACGTGCACTGATGTATATACATAAGTTGCGCTTACCCTTTTGGTGAGCTCTCGGTCCGGTCCTCTCAAATCGCCTCTGGGTTTCGTGATTATTATGCTGCCCTTTATAGCTTGGGCTCCGACTAGACCCCAGATACTCAGATAGTGAAACTGACTGCCATTCAAGATCACTTCTGGCTTCTGGCCTTTCCCCGCTGACTGACGAACAGTGCTCTATTTTAGAGTCCCCCATTACCTCTACTGAGATTGAGTCAACGGTGAAGTCCTTGCCTAATGGAAAGAGCCCTGGCCCTGATGGGTTCACCAAAGCATACTACAGGTTATTCCTACCTCTGCTGTTGGAAATCCATGTGTAGCTACTTTAATTCTATAGCAGAAGGTGCCGCAATTCCCCAGAGGCAATGTTGGCTCATATCTCAGTGATCCCCAAGGATGGGAAGGACCCTACTATGCCCCAAAGTTATTGACCCATATCCCTCCTTAATGTGGATATAAAAATTTTAGCAAAAATCCTTGCGACCAGACTGAAACACCTTATACCATTTATCGTTCACCCTAATCAGACGGGGTTCATTACAGGCTGGAAGGCTAGAGACAACTCCATTAGAGCGATACAACTTATTCACTGGGCACATACCTCCCAAGAATCCCCGCCCTACATTATCTTGTCTACCGATGCAGAAAAAGCATTTGATTGGGTCGACTGGACCTATCTGCAAGCAGTGTTAGAGACCCTGGGAACACGAACGCATATGCTGACATGGATCATGGCCCTGTATTCTGACCTGAGTGCACAAGTCAATCGATTTCTCTTATCTAGATTCTCGATCAGGAATGGCATGAGACAGGGATGCCCCCCCTCATCCATTCTTTTCGCCCTGGTGCTTGAACCCTTACTATGCACTGTGAGAGTGAATGTGGATATAAAGGGTTTGAAGGTCGGTAATGCGGAGCACAAGCTCTCGGCGTATGCTGATGATGTGCTATTTCATCTCACAGATCCCCTGCTCTCATTGCCTAACCTGATGCGAGAACTCCAGCATTTTTGGGACACTTTCTAATTTTAAAATGAACTACACAATATCTGAGATGCTCCCTATCCAGTTGTCGCCCTCCCTGGCTAGTAGGTTACAAGCGGCCTTCCCGTTCACTTAGGCTGGGTGATCCTTAAAATACTTGGGCATTCAGCTGACGGATAGATTTGACACTTTATACGCGGTCAATTACCCCACTCTGTTGGCAAGTGAAAAAGGATCTTGCCCACTGGACTAAGACAGCTTTTACCTGGTTGGGGCGAGTCAACATTATAAAAATGAATATCCTCCCACGAATACTGTTTTACATGCAGATGATACCTGTGCCCTTGCCTAGAGGATTTTTTACTCAAGTGTCCAGCCTGCTATCAGGATTTGTCTGGAACAAGCGGAGACCACGAACCACTCTTATGCCCCGTACACACGGTCGGACATTGATCCGACATTCCGACAACAAAATCCTAGGATTTTTTCCGACAGATGTTGGCTCAAACTTGTCTTGCATACACACGGTCACACAAAGTTGTCGGAAAATCCAAACATTCTGAACGCGGTGACGTAAAACACGTACGTCGGGACTATAAACGGGGCAGTAGCCAATAGCTTTCATCTCTTTATTTATTCTGAGCATGCATGGCACTTTGTGCGTCGGATTTGTCGGAATTTCCGACAACGGATTTTGTTGTCGGAAAATTTTATAGCCTGCTCTCAAACTTTGTGTGTCGGAAAATCCGATGGAAAATGTGTGATGGAGCCCACACACGGTCGGAATTTCCGACAACAAGGTCCTATCACACATTTTCCGTCGGAAAATCCGACCGTGTGTACAGGGCATTAGAGTGCTGAGCCACCTGAGAGTTGCAGGAGGCCTATGCCTACCGGACATTCAGAGGTATTATAGGGCAATTGTCCTCCAGAGGATACTCAATTGCAGCTTCCACACTCAGTCTAAACTCTGGGTCTCCCTAGAGAAATACATGGCAGGTAGGAAACTGTCTTATGCCCGTGACTGTCTCAAGAACACAGGGGGTTGTCAGACTCTACCTCCCCATTGACGACTCATGCTCTGGCAGTATAGGATTGCATCAATCTGATGCTGGACCTGGCACCCTCTGTATCCCCATGGGCCCCATTGGGGGGGTTTCCTTTGGTTTCCCCCTGGGGAGCAAATGGCCTTTTTTGGGCCCTGGGTGGACGATGGTAACGCTAGCTGTGGTAAGCTTCTGCAGAACGGTAAACTACTGACCTTTGAGACCCTACAAGACTGACACAGGAGTTTCCCTATGGACTTCTGGAGGTATAGGCAACTCCACCACTTTTTTTAGGTCAATGGACGCTCCGTAAAAGATATCTCTACCCTTAGGCCCTTTGAGCGCCTTTTTATAAAAGGGGAACTGATACCGCATATGGCCCCCAAACTCTACCAACTGATAGGCTCTGCCACTTCCAAAGCTAAGCCCACATATATCAGGACCTGGGAACGGAACCTGGGCTCGAATTCACCTCAGCCCAATTGACGCACCTTTATCAGTTTACTTGTTCCAGCTCTATTGGTTCCAAAACTCAGGAAACAAACTATAAGATTCTGTCACGTTGGTACCGTGTACTCGCGGATTTAGCACAAATTAATTCCTCTACTTCTGACTGGTTCTGGAGGGGCTGTGGTCACAAGGGTACACTCTTGCATATCTGGTGGGATTGCCTGGTGATTAGACCCATTAGGTCCCAGATTAGGGACATCATGGACATGGACGTCCCTCTCTCCCCCGATTCACTTCCTTTTGCACATTCCTCCCATGCCAGTTAGCCAATATAAGAAAAGCGCATTACCTCATTTATCGAATGCCGCTAAATGCCTGCTTCCAATCTGTTGAAAGTAATCACAAATCCCAAGCAGGGAGGAATGGATGCGTAAGGTAAGTGAAATAAAGGAAGCGGAGGACTGGATCGCTACCTGCAGGGGTACCCGGGATTGCTTCTCCAGCACCTGGTCACCATGGGTAGAATATGTTTTCGACCCAGGACAAGTGTCCTCTAGTTTGGACTTGGATTTGCTGCAGTTGACTGAGCCATCCCTTAGGCGTTGCCTTCAACCTCTACAATTAAGAACAGAGACCTAACGTAGGTGCATGAGTTAAAATATCTTTTCTTTCATAACTCATTTTGCTATGGCATTAGAGGCTGTGTGTGAGAGGTGGTGTCAACTGCGAGATTCGACGTATGTACCTGTTCTTCTATCTTCCCTTTCTCATCCCCTATACTTTTCTTTCAATTTTTAATTCTGCTTCTCTCGGTCCCCTGACCAATGGTTTATCATTTGTTTATACATCAGGAAGTAGAATATAAGAGGACATGCCGGTGTTCTGCCGAGAAAGTTCCGCTCGGCGTATAAGTTCCCCCCTCTAATGCGCCTGCGCAGTAGGTATCGGCGGAAATAGCCGAAGCACAACAGCTGAAAATCAGCTGTACACGGCGCCTGGAAGAGGGCCCCTCGCGGGCTCGCTTCGCTCGCCACGCTTCGGGCACGGCCTCGCTGCGCTCGGCACTTTTAGATTCCCCCTCTAGGTCCACTTGGATGGTGGGGAAGGAACCTGGACCCAGAGCGCAGGCGCCGTGTACAGCTGATTGAAGCATTTGAGCTTCGGCTATCTCCGGCGGCTGAGAGTAGTATGTACTGCGCAGGCGCTGCGCCTGCGCAGTACAGGGGGGGGAACTTATCCGCCGAGGGAATATTCTCGGCAAGACACCGGCCAGACAGGCAAGCCAGAAAGTTTGTTGTTATGGGGCGAACCAGATCATCTGGGGTTGGTATTGTTTTGTCCCCATGGAGCTCTGCCTTAGGGGTGTGTAGGGGATGGTTAGCCAGAGGCCCTTATATGCCCCCCTCCACTTGCGCTCTGCCCAGGGGACCCAGCCCTTAATTTCTTTAGCACACTGTTATTACTTGCTGTTTGGGAAGCTGACCAGTCCACTTTCGTATTACAATTCTTCCTCTTATGGCACACAAATGTAGGAGACAGGGAGGTTGGGGTTCCCCCCACTCCCTGTGAGAGGAGGTGCTCTGCTCCCACCCTGCTATATGACTTTTGATCCTTATATACTTCCTGTTATAACACCTATTATACCTATGTTATCTGTGTTTTAAGTGTTTTATACTTTGATATACTGACTCGTGCAACATATGCTTCTTATGCCAATCGCACTGCTGAATGAGTTGCCTTGTCTTTAAAAAATAAAGATTATACAACAAAAAAAGAGGGTGTGTCCCTGTGAAACCATCTTCACTGGTGTTGTAGCTGAAGATCCAAAGCTATTAACCTGTGCAGTACCAGAAGTTCAGAGAGAGGGAGAGGTCTGGCATTCCCAAAGGAAGGACTCCACTGCCACCATTTGATTTTAAAAGCGCTTATTTGATCCACTAAATGTAAGTTTTATAGCTACATTAAAACATTTTTAATTTTAAATGGAATCACGCTATGTGGCCCTTTCTGTTCTCCTCTTTTATAATCACCCTCACTACATTCATGGATACCTGATAACCGTTTCCCACAAAACAATCCTGCAAGGACACCCTCCATCCTGTGGATAGTCGGGCGTTCCCGGTCCAGTGATTTGGAGATTCCAAGCGTTCATCTACACTTGTTGTCCATACAACACAAGCTCGTCTGACTCATAGAACATATGTTCTCTTGGGTTCAAATGTTTTGATTAGCCTTCTTTTTATCGGTGGTGGTTTCACTCACTTTAGTCATACATCCATGTTCACCGTTTGGATATCAACATGAAGTTTTTGAACTTTTTCTGAACAGTGTTATTTTGTCTTTGCCCTTTTATGGAAATGTAACCACTTGTATGCACAGATCATCACATATGCTTATGTTATTTTATTTTTTACATCAATATTGAGAGTATTTGGGTTCACTGCCCATACTAACTTGTATTACGTTTAGCTCATTCATTTAATTCACAGAGCGCTACACTATTTGTTTTTTTATTGTTTTGCTATTATCTAGTTGCTATGTTAGCTGCTATTCTTAAGAGCAGTTAAGAATTATTTTTTACACTAAGGGCCTGCTCTAAGCAATATTGTTGCACAGAGAAGGTCAGTATAACATCTTTTTTATTTTAAGAAAAAAAAAATGTGCCTTTTATTATCACTTTACCTAAGAGATTTACCTAAACATATAGGTCTAAAAGACATTTGAACAAAAAAATTCCACAATATTGTGTGTTTCTTGCTATTTTTTATAGGGGTGGGTGCCATGACCTTTACAGTGACCCTTTAATGTGATACTGTCTGCACGGGGTCACTTGTAGCCAAAAGTTTACCTGCTAAAAGAGGGAAAGTATTATGCTTTCCAGCCGCTCATATTTTGAAATGCTGTTGCTTTGCCACCCCCATGTAGGCTGCAAGAATTTAACCAGTCACGGGGACTAGGGATGCGCTTCAAGTTCGAGTCGAACCCATGTTCCACTCAAACATCGCATGTTCGACCGCTCGTCGAATTTCGAACGTTATGGGCCGTTCGCGCCAAATTCGAGTGACGCGTCACAGCCCATAATTCACTGCGGCATCGCATTGCAGGCTGATGATTGAGAGCCGTAATTGGCCAAACCCAGGGTGTTTAGTACACGCTCCACACTATATAAGGCCGCCTGCGAGAGAGAGCTAGACAGAGAGACAGTGTCATTGATTTAAGTTAGGTAGAGTAGGCAGGTGAGTCAGTTAGCTGCACTTACAGTGTATTGTGTGTATATATATATATATATATATATATATTTATATATATATATATATATATACTGTATTCAGTTTAGCTAGATCCGTTCCTGTTATTCTCTTCCTACTGACAGGCAGGCAGGCGTTTTTACAGTATTTACAGCTACCTGAAGAAAATTGATCCTATTAGACCTATTAGCTACAGTATTTACAGTTAGTGTAGTGCATCCTTTGCACAGTGTGCACCTAATGCTACCTGAAGAAAATTGGTGGTGTTCTTCTGATCCTATTAGTACCGCAGGCAGCTGCATTATTTAAAGTTAGTGTAGTGCGTCCTCTGCACAGTGTGCACCTAAAGCTACCTGAAGACAATTTCTGTTGTTCTGATCCTATTACTACCACAGGCAGGCAGCTGCATGATTTACAGTTAGTGTACTGTGTCCTCTGCACAGTGTGCACCTAAAGCTACCTGAAGAAAATTGGTGGTGTTCTTCTGATCCTATTAGTACCGCAGGCAGCTGCAGTATTTACAGTTAGTGTAGTACGTCCTCTGCACAGTGTGCACCTAAAGCTACCTGAAGACAATTACTGTTCTGATCCTATTAATACCACAAGCAGGCAGCTACAGTATTTACAGTTAGTGTACCGTGTCCTCTGCACATTGTGCACCTAAAGCTACCTGAAGAAAATTGGTGGTGTTCTTCTGATCCTATTAATACCGCAGGCAGCTGCAGTATTTACAGTTAGTGTAGTGCATCCTCTGCACAGTGTGCACCTAAAGCTACCTGAGGAAAATTGGTGGTGTTCTTCTGATCCTATTAGTACCACAGGCAGGCAGCTACAGTATTTACAGTTAGTGTACTGTGTCCTCTGCATAGTGTGCACCTAAAGCTACCTGAAGACAATTGCTGGTGTTCTCGTACTAATAATACTACAGGCAGGCAGTTGATTCTGCTACCTGCAGTATCAGTATATATATATATATATATATATATATATATATATATATATATATATATATTAACTTTAATTTCCTCGTGCCAGCCATGGTCCACAGGCTAGGGCAGTATACAGACAGGCTAACTGTGTAACTGCCTGTCTGTACAGGCATACAGATACACTGACAATGCTTTACAGGCTGCTACTAAAAATAATAAATACACATTTTTGTACCTGCAAAAAGATCTGCATTTGTAAATTTTTTTACAAAGTGGACTTGAACAGCACACCTCAAATCACCCCAATTCCTTTATTTTCAGGTCTCAGATCACTACAATTCTTCCACCTTCACACCTCAGATCACCCCATCACTGTATCACCCTGAATGCCTGTTCCCCTTGCCCCCCCCTGCACCTTTCTTCCCCTCAGACCCCCCCACACATCAGTTCCTCTCTGTATCCCCCCACACACATATATGTTCCCCCTCTATACCCCCCTGCACATCTGTCCACCCCCACACACATATCAGTACCCCCCTGCATGTCTGTCCCCCCCACATATCTCTTCCACCTCTGTACCCCCTTGCACATCTGTCCCCCCTTCCCCCCACACATATCTGTACCCCCCCCTGCACTTCTGTCCCCCCACACACATCTGTACCCACTGCATGTCTGTTCTCCACATATACTGTATATCAGTTCCCACTGCACATCTGTTTCCCCCCCTGCACATCTGCCCCCCCCCCACACACACACATATCTGTACCCCCCTGCACGTCTGTCACCTCCCACACATATCTGTTCCCCCTCTGTACCCCTCTGCACGTCTGTTCCCCCTCCCCCCACACACATAGCTGTCCCCCCCTGCACATTTGTCCACCCCCACACACATATCTTTACCCCCCTGCACGTCTGTTCCCCCCCCCCACACACACATATCTGTTCCTCCTCTGTTCCCCCCCTGCACATCTGCCCCCACCCCACACACACATATCTGTACCCTCCTGCACATCTGTTCCCCCTCCCCCCCACACACATTTATCTGTGCCCCCCTGCACGTCTGTTCCCTTCCCACACACTCACACATATATCAGTTCCCCCTCTGTACACAGTGCAATGAACTATAAACTTGACAGCAGAGAAATGTTTTTATTTCTTGTGACGGGTGAAGGCTGCAGCACTGAGCATGCTGCCTGTGCTTCCACTATATCTGAGAAAGCGGCAGTGATGGCTTTACTCTGGGAGAGCGGCGCTGCTGCCTGCCTGTCCGTTCCACAAAAGATCCCTGAGTGACCAGGAGGAGGGGGGAGCGGATATCGCGGCAAGCCTGGAGTTACACATGCAGGGCTTCCATCTCATCTGCCCCAGCCGGTTCCAACGATCATGCACCACTTCCAGTGAGCTGCTCCTTGTCCTGGCTCTCTCCTCTCCTCACTGCCACTGCTAGAGCGGCACTACAGGCTGGGGACAGAGCGGTCCGGGACGTCTTCACAGGCGCCACCTCCCCCTAGCCTGGCGGCTGGCGCCATAAGGAAGCATGTATTTAAAAAATGCCAGTCCTGGAGGTATTTTAATAATCCGAATACCCAGCGAGTGGCTGGGGATCAGAATTTTGACGCCCCCCCCTACCTTGTCGCCCTAGGCAGCCGCCTGACCCGCCTATTGCTAGCGCCAGCCCTGGATACTTGTAGCAGCTGGGATGCAGAAAAGCAGCAATGTTTTAAGACTAGGGATGGGCTGAACACCCCCCAGTTCGGTTCGCGAACATGCGAACCCTATTAAAGTCTATGGGACATGACCATGAAAAATCCAGTGCTAATTTTAAAGGCTTATATGCAAATTATTGCCATAAAAAGTGTATGGGGACCCGGGTACTGCCCTAGGGAACATGTATCAATGCAAAAAAAGTTTTTAAAACAAAGTTTTTTCAGGAGCAATGATTTTAATAATCCTTAAAGTGAAACAATAAAAATTAAAATTCCTTAAAATATTGTGCATGGGGGGAGGGTCCCCTTAGTCTGCCTGTAAAGTGGCGCATCTGTGCGATGTGTAGAACAGTGCCACAGCAAAATGAAATTTCTAGAGGAAAAAATTTTAATTCAAACTTGTTCGCAGCTCTAATGTATTGCCAGCTCCCGGCAATATAGATTAAAAAACTCAGGAAAAAAAATGGTGTGCGGTCCCCCCCCACCCCATCCCCAGTCAGTACCAGGCCCTTCAGTTCTAGGATGGATTTTAAGGGGAACTCCACTCCAAAATTTTTTTTAAAAATTGGCATGGGGAAGAGGCTCTTGTAGATCAACATGGGGACAAGGTGCTTTGGGGGGACCCTCCCTATGTTGAGGGCATGTGGCCTGGTATGGTTCAGGAGGGGGGGGGGGCGATCGCTCGTCCCCGCCTTTCCTGGCCTGCCTGGCTGCTTGCTCGGATAAGGGTCTGGTATGGAGTTTGGGGGGACCCCCACGCCAATTAAAAAAAAAAATTGGCATGGTGTTCCCATTAAAATCTATGCCAGACCCAAAGGGCCTGGTAAGGATTTGTGGGGGAGGGGGTGATCCACACTGTTTTTTTTTTTTTACAATTTTGCCATGGAGTTTCCCTTAAAATCTATACCAGACCCAAAGGGCCTGGTATGGATTTTGGGGGGACCCCATGCCGTTTTATTTCTTAATTCTGTCATAGGGTTCCGCTTAACCACTTCAATACACTGTATTATATACTCTGCACTACACTATTTACCCTGCACTGTGTGTGTGTGTGTGTGTGTGTGTGTGTATATATATATATATATATATATATATATATATATATATATATATATATATATATACAGTATATATATACATACACACACATACACTAGACTGCCTGCACTGTTTATATAGTCCACACTGAATACACTGTATATATATTGTAAAGTTGGGGGTTGTTTAGCTCTCGTAGTAGATGTGTTTGCCAGTGATTCAAACCAGTCAGAAGCTATATTTTAGGGCATGGTAGCCCATTTTTATTAAAAAGGCAAATAAAAGTCCATAACATAACGGTTTCCCATGCAGGGGTTCTTCTCCAGCAAATAAACACAACAGAAAATGCTAGCCCACCTGGCTCTCTGTAGCAATACTTCTGCTCTTTATCCTGGTCACACCGGCCACTGGATCCTTCAGTGTGGACGGCTTTACTGTAGCGCCCACAGCCCCGCTCTGGCCTTAGACCTCAGGCCGTTTCACTGCCTCTTGCAGTCACACGTGTTCTGGCTGCCTCCTGCAGCCCCTCTGACTCCTGGAGACCTCCAGTCTCTTGGTGTGGAGCAGTCTCCAACTGGGAGCCCTGAGGTGTTCCCATAAGCTCATTATAAGGGCTGTGCTCACCTGAGCACACACCCTGCTGGTCATCTGCAAAATCTGGACACAGAGTTGGAGATCCCATCCCACCCAAGACACTGTGGAAACGTTTAACTACAGAGCCCCATGACGGAATACAAAAACCTGGAGAAAGCTGTGAAAGCACATCTATGCTCTGCAGTTTTGCACCAAGCAAATGTGCACACCCTGTGTCCCCCAAACTACCTATTTTACCGTGACAGCATCTCCTACTGTCATATATCCCCCTTGTTTCGAACCCGAAGGGGTGGAACACACCAGCCCGAATCCTTGATTGGGGCACCTCTGCGCCAGCTGTCCGCTACGTTGGCCCAATCTTTTTTTCTTGGGTTTGTTTCCAGGCATGCCCTAGCCTGGACTGCAGCGGGGTCCTACAGTTCTGTGTCCTCAGCCTACTCCCTCTGTCCTTGGGGTTCCTGAACTCACATTTCTTTTCTGGTGGCCCCCTGCCTTTCCTGCTACTTCTGTAGGGAACCTGCTCCTGACACTACTCCTGATGAGAAACCAAATTTTCCCTCGCTGGTACCCTTTTCCCTATCACAATAGGTCTCTTGGGTTTACCAACTCCTTTGCCATTACCCTTCACCACCAACTCCCCAGAGCTCAACATCCGTGTATCACGCTCATTTTACAAGAAATTATTCATGGTCATATGAAGGCCATTATTTACATTAATATTCAGTAACACATCACCATTTCTCCAATTACCAATACCGTCCATTCGCTCTTTTTCAGGGTTTGTTATGCCGCGTGCACACGATCGGAACTCTCGTCGGAAAAAGCTATGATGGTTTTTCCGACGGAATTCCACTCAAGCTTGTCTTGCATACACACAGTCACACCAAAGTCTGACCGTTCAGAACGCAGTGACGTACAACACGTATGATGGGACTAGAAAAGGGAAGTTCAATGGCCAGCGCGCCACCTTTTGGGCTCCTTCTGCTAATCTCATGTTTATCTCGTGTTAGTAGAAGTTTGGTGAGAGACGATTCGCGCTTTTCAGACTGTGTTACTGTTGTTCAGTTTGTGCTTGTGGGTTTGTATCTGCTTTTCAGTGCGTGAAGTCCGTTCGTATCTGTTTTTCAGTGCGTTCTTGTCCGCTCATTACTGATTTTCAGCTCGTTCTTCACAGGGCTTGCTGTTCTACAGTGCGTTCTGTTTAGTTCGTTCTGACCAGCTGACCCTTTTGAAGCCATGTTGCGGGTACGTGCTCGTCATAGAGTTTGTGCTGTGCAGGGGCTTGGTGCGACTATCCTAATTATGTTGCCTCAGTTGGGCCTGAGGCCGGACTTTCAGAAACTCCAATGATGGCCCTGGAAACTGGCTGTCCTGGCTTGCCCCCCCCCCCCAAAGCGCCCGTGAAGTGCGAGAAAAATATGTAGAATATTTTTGGGGTAGGGGGGCCATTGCTATGCCAGCACATTTTGAATAACTTTTCTCTTTTATCAGATCAAATCTTGATTTTCATTTACTGCTTGGGTTTATTTTTGCTGTCTCCTAGGTTATCCTAGTGCAATTGTAGTGTCAGGTGGTTTTTCCATTATTAAATAACACCCATTGTCACTGTAAACACCAACTTAACACAAAAAATGGTATTGATCATTGAAAGAAGAAGCCACACATTGTTGAGTATAAAACATTTTACTCCATGCACATTCACACGTGCGTTTTATAAAACATTTGGTGGTAAAAAAAAAAAAACACATTTTTTTTTCAAAGTTTTACCTTGAAATTTCTGAAAAAATACAGAAACAGGCATGTTTACTAACATAACATACACAACTCTGGAACTTACAAAGTTCAACGTTGCAAAAAAGAAGGCAATATCAGACATTTTATAGTGTTAAAAAGGTCTTGATCTTGCCTTCATCAGATTGGGTGAAGTCACCCCTGTAAAAGCCAAACTTAGAAGATGCACACAAATTGTGAGTCAAAATGGGGATTTCCTTTCTGATCCCATACCTAATGTCAACATGTGCTATCTCCCATCATGGGGTATCAATGGACGTGTTTTGGGGGTGCAACCACTTCCTCTCACCTACTAGAGTTGGGAGGAAGGGGTTGCACCCACAAAACGTGTACATTGAAATCCCCTGACGGCAGATAACACATGTTGACACACTGTGTGCATCTTCCAAATTTGGCTTTTAAACTGTAATAAAACTTTAGAGAAAATTATTGTAAAAAAAAAAAAAATCCAGGAATCTTTTTAGGATTTCAATTCTCCCTAGTACATCAATCATGTTCTTCAGTCTTTGTTCAGTCTCCTTGGTTTTTTCTTTGATAATGTCCAAATCACGACTACAAAACATGATTTCCTGAATCATCCGTTGTGCACTGTCACTGGTGAAATGACTCGATTTTGGTACCACAACCTCAACATCACCTAAAATAAAAATACACACCATGTATTATAAATATGCAGGCATACATCTATTACCTGAATCTGTGGTGTCAGACACTGACCTGTTGTGGTGACAATCTCCACCACATCTCCTTCCTCCACATCCTCAGGTTGTGACCTTTGTTCCCCTTCTTCAGGAGGTGGGGGGGAGGGTCCCTGCTGTCCTCATATTTTCCGAGTCTTTGCTCCCCTATGAGAATGACACAAAAGGTATACTTAGCACACAGATATCTGAGTCCAGAAATAGGAATATGAAACATTGCTTTGGAAGTGGGGTACAGTTGTCTGTTTTGGCAGAGTTTAAAGCTGAAGACATGATTTTTTTCCCTTACCAAAACTGGAATACTTCCCTTTTTAGGACAATTTTCACACATGTAGACACCTCAAGTATCCACTGGAGTACCTGTGTGGGACACCCTAAAAAGTTTGTTCTTGTGTCCCACACTAGTGCTCCAGAGTCCAGATGTGTAAACAGCTGCCGAGGGTCCTCTCCTTAAATTACACTGAATCAAGTTTGCAATTCATTCTAGTTTGAAACACATCTAGACACATCCTGAACTTCTTTGAATACAAATTATCATGACCAAATGTAGTTAACCCTGTATCTGGCAAAAACAGCGTATTTATTTGCAAAGAAACGATGTTTACTACGACCGATTACTGTGCCGATGAACATGAAAGTAGCCATTTTAAACTGTTCAACAGTAAACCACAATATTGGACTCTCACTCTCTCTCACTGATAAAGTAGTGGTTGCTTACTCTCTGCCACTCCTCTAAATAAGAGGCTCTAGCCGTAGCCTATGTAGAGCATACAAGAATTATATCTATCCCAGGGAGAATCACCAGAGTGGATATCCCAGAAATGAAGATAGCTACTTGTGGCCAGAGGGGGGCAATAAAGAAAGAAGTAAGTAAAAATCAATACCAAATTTTATTAAGTTATCAAAACCACAAAAGTATATAAAACATATTGCCAATGGAAGCTGAAAATGATAGGTCCCTGTGAACAACCATAAAACGGTATACCAAGTGTACTGATTACAGATGGTGTATCGGTGAAACAGATAGACTGACAATACACACACAATAACAAACAAGGAACACATGCGGTGCAGGCGCCTATAGTGATCCACACATGCATAGAAACCCCACTGGCTAATCGCCAATAAAGATAAATTGTAAAGATAATGAAGAAATATAGGGGAGACTATGCATGTGTGGCCCCCGGGGGAGCAATAAGGCTAAATCTGGCTATGATGATGCCACCAAAGAATGAGGGCCACAGAAAATGAACCGTATGTAAAATAGCAGATTGCGCTGAGTTAAGGTCTAATGGGACATGCTAGAGATATTTAAAGTCACACAGTTGCATGCGCATGTAAAAGGCATATCCTAAGAATGTAAGAAATCCAAAGTAGGACTCTTAGTTAGAATAATGTTCAAATAACTGTAGGCGTGGATCAAAACCAGTAATTAGTCAGGCTGTGCCAAAGTGACAGTTGTCATTGGAGAGATAGCCTATATCAAAAAAGAGTTTTGAATAGTGCTGTTCCAAGTTACTTCTCAGGCCATCACCAATACACAGCTTGCCCTAGCTAAATGTCCATCACAGCATACTGTCACGGGATCAGGGTCAATCCCCAAACCACTCAGTTCGTAACTAGCAGAATTCCAATGCTTGAGTACAGTAAAGTGTAAGTAAATGTTGCAGTGATAACGATACCGTCTTCCTTCCCAGTACAGGGGTGCTGGCTGTGAGTTCGAACGCTTCAAGGGTGTAGCAGGCTCATCACATTCCCATCTGTCTGCGAGGGGTAGATTAGCAGGCGCCAGTGGATCTAACGTCCTGGATGTCTACCAGCTCTCCGTTCGTTAGTCAGCCGCGCCACGGCCGTGTCCTGTAACAGCTAACAACTTTACTGATGACAACTTCAGCTGTGTGGTTGGAATGTTTGGCACAAAGCTTCTCTGCTTCTCCGCTTCCTGAGATGTTCAGGTAATCACTAAAGCGGCGTCCGCACACCGCAGTTATGTCGACGCGTTTCGCAACGTCATGTCACGTAGCTTCAACTGGACGTGGAAGGGGCAGA
Source organism: Aquarana catesbeiana (assembly GCF_042186555.1). Classification (NCBI taxonomy): domain Eukaryota; kingdom Metazoa; phylum Chordata; class Amphibia; order Anura; family Ranidae; genus Aquarana; species Aquarana catesbeiana. The sequence goes on along the minus strand of NC_133335.1, from coordinate 148,921,536 downwards.
CATACACCTCTCACTTATAGTACCTCGAGGTGTATTCGCCCCTCCTCCTGTTGTTTCTTTCATTGAAAAGTTTAGCTGGGACAAGCTAAAATAGAAGCTCGGATAGATGTCTTTCATTTATCTGTTACACATCTATGCTTACCATGTATTTATCATAGATACAGATGGCACACTCTTGTTTAGTGTTATAAAGCACGTTTCTATAATTGGCGGCTCATATCTTGATACTCTAACCCCTTTCTAGCTACATAAACATTAAACATATAAAAACAAACATCAAAGGTAAGTCCAAAATATATAAGAATTATATATTCTACTGGAAATGGGTATTTCCATCTCCAGATATACGGGGAAAGAGTCTGCATTAAGGAGAGGATAAAGTAAATGTATAGAGGAAAGAGAGCAGACAGAGGGAGGGGGAGGGAGGCCAAAAGGTCAGAAGTTCTATAGGTGAAATTCCACAGAAGTACAGAGGGGGGGGGCCTTTTAGGTAATCATGGTCCAACACCTTGCTGGGAAAGAGATGAGAGTAAGGAGGAGGAAGAAGGGGGAAAAGTTCTGGGGGCAAGATAGAGAGGGAGAAGGAAAGCAAGAGAATGGAGAGAATAGCAAACTATGCCTTAATAAGGACAGATTTCATTGGTCCAAGAATGATTGCATATTTAATTCAGTATTCATACCTAGAGGTACGAGGGACTTCAAAGTGTATATCCACCACTTTTCCTTCTGCAGGAGGATGCGGTCGAAGTCCCCCCTCCTCGCTGGTAGCTTTAGGGTATAGATGCCTTTTACCTTCAGTCCATCAGTTTTACCCTGGTGGTATTGTACAAAATGTTTAGCCACCGGTCTCTCCTCCTTTTTCTCCTTCTTTTCCAGTACTCTCTCTCCTTTTCTAATATCCCTTAAATGTTCCCCTATCCTGACCTTAAGGGGCCTCTTGGTCTTACCGACGTAGATTTTGGGGAAGGGGCAAGTGATCATATAGACCACCTTGGTGGTGGAGCAATTGATTAGGTCCCTAATTTCATATTCCTTTTGTCCCGTAGCATCCCTAAAGACATTAGTTCTCTTGACAAAGGGGCACACTTGACATTTTGTACATCGGAACATCCCCTTACACCGCGGGTACTCAGACAGCCAGGTGGGATCCTGTCATCTGGTAAACTCCGAGTGAATGAGGATGTCCCCCAAGTTCTTAGATCTCCGTGCCACCATTTTGGGCCTATTGCCCACAATATTGGCAAAGCTTTTGTTGTTCATTAAAATACTCCAGTTCTTCTCCAGGACTTTACGCACTGAGCCCCATTGTGCACCATATGCAGTAATAAGTCTCACTGAGCCTGGTTCTATTGTCTTTTGTGTCTTTGGTTTTTGGTCCATGAGAAGCAAACTTTCTCTGGTTCTCCTTAATGCAGACTCTTTCCCTGTATATCTGGAGATGGAAATACCCATTTCCATTAGAATATATAATTCTTATATATTTTGAACTTACCTTTGATGTTTGTTTTTATATGTTTAATGTTTATGTAGCTAGAAAGGGGGTTAGAGTATCAAGATGTGAGCCGCCAATAATAGAAACGTGCTTTATAACACTAAACAAGAGTGTGCCATCTGTATCTATGATAAATACATGGTAAGCATAGATGTATAACAGATAAATGAAAGACATCTATCCGAGCTTCTATTTTAGCTTGTCCCAGCTAAACTTTTCAATGAAAGAAACAACAGGAGGAGGGGCGAATACACCTCGAAGTACTATAAAGGAGAGGTGTATGTCTGCCCCTTCCACGTCCAGCTGAAGCTACGTGACATGACGTTGCGAAACGCGGAGACGTAACTGCGGTGTGCAGACGCCGCTTTAGTGATTCCCTGAACATCTCAGGAAGCGGAGAAGCTTTGTGCAAAACATTCCACCCACACAGCTGAAGTTGTCATCAGTAAAGTTGTTAGCTGTTACAGGATACCGCCGTGGCGCGGCCGACTAACGAATGGAGAGCTGGTAGACATCCAGAACGTTAGATCCACTGGCGCCTGCTAACCTACCCCTCGCAGACGGATGGGAATGTGATGAGCCTGCTACACCCTTGAAGCGTTCAAACTCACGGCCAGCACCCCTGTACTGGGAAGGAAGGCGGTAACGTTATCACTGCAACATTTACTTACACTTTACTGTACTCAAGCATTGGAATTCTGCTAGTTACGAACTGAGTGGTTTGGGGATTGACTCTGATCCCGTGACAGTATGCTGTGATGGACATTTAGCTAGGGCAAGGTGTGTATTGGTGATGGCCTGAGAAGTAACATGGAACAGCACTATTCAAAATTCTTTTTTGATATAGGCTATCTCTCCAATGACAACTGTCACTTTGGCACAGCCTGACTAATTACTGGTTTTGATCCACGCCTACAGTTATTTGAACATTATTCTAACTAAGAGTCCTACTTTGGATTTCTTACCTTCTTAGGATATGCCTTTTGTATGCGCATGCAACTGTGTGACTTTAAATATCTCTAGCATGTTCCATTAGACCTTAACTCAGCGCAATCTGCTATTTTACATACGGTTCATTTTCTGTGGCCCAAATTCTTTGGTGGCATCATCATAGGCAGATTTAGCCTTATTGCTCCCCCCGGGGGCCACACATGCATAGTCTCCCCTATATTTCTTCATTATCTTGACAATTTATCGTTATTGGCGATTAGCCAGTGGGGTTTCTATGCATGTGTGAATCACTATAGGCGCCTGCACCGCATGTGTTCCTTGTTTGTTATTGTGTGTGTATTGTCAGTCTATCTGTTTCACCGGTACATCATCTGTAATCAGTACACTTGGTATACCGTTTTATGGTTGTTCACAGGGACCTATCATTTTCAGCTTCCATTGGGAAGCAATATGTTTTATATACCTTTGTGGATAACTTTGTGGATAACTTAATAAAATTTGGTATTGATTTTTACTTACTTCTTTCTTTATTGCCCCCTCTGGCCACAAGTAGCTATCTTCATTCCTGGGATATCCACTCTGGTAATTCTCCCTGGCATAGATATAATTCTTGTACAGTCCATACTTCCCATCATAGTCGGCCCTCTTCAATATGTCGACCATCTCCACCATCTCTTTAAAGGACATATTTGAGGCCTTAAATCTTCTCCTCCTGGATCGGGACATTTCTTGCTTTGGGCTTTCCTCCTTGTTACTGCTATTAAGCACCTGCTGTGTCTCCGCCATGTTCCTCTCCCACTGCGACGAAAGAGACCGGGCGGGGAATATTCTAGAAAGAACGTCGGGGCGGGCGTAGTTTCACACATGTGCAGTGTATATACAGCGTAACACGCATGCGTCGTACATACGATCTGTGAGCGGAGGAAGGTGTAGCAGAAGCACCGATCGTTATAACGAAGGTACAATTTTAAGTTGGTGCATCAGTGGCCTACACTGCTTATAGATTGAGGCCTATATTGGGTCAAGATTAGGAGAGTTTCGCCTGACATTAGGGTTTGTCTTGTGTTGTGTCTTGCAGAGAAAATGGATCTATTTAATGATGAGGACTTTATGCCCACATTCATTGATATGTACAGGGAGCTGCCCTGTCTGTGGCAGGTAAACGACCCCTATTATAACAATCAAACAAAGAGGAAGGCAGTGCTGGATCAATTGGTGGAATTTGTGATCCCCACGGCAGACATCCCCTATTTGAAGGCCCTAATTGGTGGCATGAGGAGCACTTATAATAGGGAGCTCAAGATGGTCCAGGATTCCCTGAGATCAGGAGCAGCAGATGACATTTATGTTCCCAGGCTGTGGTACTATGACAGACTGCATTTTCTGCCAGGCCAGACTGAACCCAGACCAGCACTCTCCAATCTTCCTTCCACACTTCCTTTCCCCCCAGCTGAGGCTTCTGATGTCCAACCTGGGCCTTCCAGGCAGCAACATGTGGAGGAGCCCAGCTTGAGCCAGGTATAGCATTCTTCAAAATATTTCTGGTTGTCAAATTAATTATGTTAAATATATGCGAATTTTGATCACTAATTTCTGATTTTACAAAGTGGTTTACATATCAATAGACAGTAGTGGCCACAAATGATTGGACAAGAATGAAAAATGCTGGGGTCAGAATGATAGTCTTTTCTATTTATTAACATTAAATTTGCAACAGTCATCAGTTGAAAATTGTGTGTGATTGATAAATCAAAAACTAAAACGATGTCCCTTTTTCATACATAGGAAAGCCTCAGCCAGGCCATAGAAAGTGGCAGCCAGGAGGTGGCCGGGCCCAGTAGCCTGCCAGAATCGCAGGTCCCTCCCCTCCGCCTTCCACCAAAAAGTGGCAGGAAGAGGAGTAACGTGAAGGAGGCAGCAATTGGCCTATTTCTGAAGGCTACTGTGGCCCTCAGAACCCCCCACAGTGTTCAAGAGGACTTTGCATACATCACAGCCTGCAAAATGCTGGAAATGGAGGAGGGCCAATGCCTCTTATGTGAGGAAGTGATGTTACAAGCCCTAAACATGGGGTTGAGGGGCCAACTCAAAAGTCAAAGCCACATTTGTGAGTTGAACCATGGTCCTCCTCCTCCTCCTCCTCCACCTCCTGCCACACCTCCAACACCACAGCCACAGCCTGGAAGGAAGCATCTAAGGAAGACCAGAGAGTGATGACCTGGGTTCAGTCTGGTCTGGCAAAAGATGCAGGCTTTGGTATGACCACAGCCTGGGGACAGATATGTCATCTGCTGCTGTTCCTGATCTCTTGTAGTCCTGGACCGGATTGTGCTCACGATTATGAGGACTCCTCAGGCCACCAATTTAGACTGTAAAATTATTGATGTCTGCCCTGGGGTACAAAGGCTTTTGCAAATCTCACCAGTTTCTCCAGCGTTGCCTTCCTCTTTATTTTGGTATGACCTAGAATAAATGCATATTTTGTTTTCAGAAATACTTGCCTATGTGTTTTACTTCAAAAAGGACAGTTTTTTTGGAGTAGGCAGGTACATTTAAAAAATACAATGTCAAATTAACAAGGGACACCAACCAACCTCATTAAGATTTACAAAGACAAGATAATAATGGTGTTGTGGAAACATGACATACAAAAAAAAAATGGAGATCACTATAAAATAATTTTAAAAATAAATAAATAAATAAACGGAGATCACTATAAAATAATTAAAAAAAAACAACAGGCGATCTTGATTCCAAAAAAAATAAAAAATGACTATAAAAATTAATTCTAAACATTATTAGGGAGATCTGGCTTTAAAAACCAAAAAGATTTTTCAGGAGATCACGAGAAATAATGAATACGTTTGTGAGAAGTCTGTGTGAATATGAGCAGCAAAACAACTTCATTCTTTTAGCATTATAAAGAAGAAGAGAATGCGCTGCATTGAAAGATTTAAAAATTTGCAGTTTGACGAATATGCCATCTCCATTACGAGCGGTTGTTTTACCAGACTGAGCGGCTCCGTCTCGTACTTGATTCTGAGCATGCATGTTTTTTTGCACATCGGAATTGTATACACACAAAAGGAATTTCCAATAGAAACTTTTTCTGTCAGGAAAATTGAGAACATGCTCTCAATCTTTTTCTGGCAGAAATTCGGCCAGCAAAAGTCCGATGGAGCATACACATGGTCGCATTTTCTGACCAAAAGCTCTCATCGGTCTTTTGCTGGCTGAATTTCCAATCAGGTGTACGCGGCCTTAGGGCCTGGCCCAAGGAGGGACAACACACAGGTGAGCAGCTATCCCTTATGGGACCTTCATAAGGCTTCATTTCACCTGTTGTCCAAATCTCTATGGGCAGTTGTCCCAACAACTGACATTGAGCAACGCATGACCCATTGCTAACAGCATCAATCTTTGCTAGCTCACACTTTTCTATGTCACAATTTTTGTTCATTTCTGTACTAGATTTTAGAGCATCTCCGGGTATCTCAACTTGTACCTCTTTGCAGGTGACAGACAGAATCTCTGCTTTTGCTGCGTCCATATCTGTCCCTTCCTTCTTTGGAGGTCTAGCAGGTGAGGGAGTATCCGTGGCATTCACTAATCCCTGCTCAGCCGCACCTCGGACCACACTAGCAGACATGTCCATCACCCCATCAGGCAGAGGGACCTCTGATGTCTCCAGCAGCTCCCCAGAGCGCCTTCCGTCCTGAACTGTATCCGGAAGCACCCTCTCCGGAAACCGGGAGATCACTTGCCACACTATTAGAAAGCACCGTACCAACCAGTTCCACTGGTGATTAATGTTAACCGACACAGCTTGTACTACCTGGCTCCATCCATTGGTACCACGCAGCACCACCACATTCGACTGTAATGGAGGCACCCAGGTATACAAGGAATGTGCTTTCATCAGTTCAAGCAGTTCCACTAGCATACTCGTCATTTCAATACACTCCACATCAATATTTAAGACCTTTTTAGAGACCTTTCCTTTATCAGAGACGTGCAGGGGCTCTTTCACTGCAGCTTAAGAGGCGGAGACATTTAAGGGGGCCTCCACCTCACTGGAAGTACCCATCACAGCCTGACGCTCCTCTGAAACACTGTCAGACGCATGTCTCCCACTCATGCCCTCTATCTCACCAATAAGCCTCTGCAAGTCAGCCTTCATTACATTGTCAGCTTGACACTTGGCATTCAGCGGCTGGGCTGTGGAAAACACATCTGCCATACCTGTGCCCTGATCTGGTCCTTCTGACTGGAGGGAAACAACCCTTGCAGGGACCAACACACCTTCAACCATCGGCCACTCTGCAATCTCCCCGTCTGGCAAAGCAGTTGTTGTGTCCACACCCCTGTCGCTGAACATAGCCTTGTCTAGCATGGCTAGCAATTGTTTGGCCCAACTGTCCGAATCCATTGTGCTTCCGTTCCGAGTGCTCTGCAGCACCTCATCACCTGCTCTAGGAGGCACCTGGGATTCTGCAGCGCAAACAGTCCCAGACTGCCAGAAGCTTCCCGCTGCGTGCCACCAATGTCACGGAACGTCCCTCACTCCACTTGAGTGCTTCCGTCAGTATACCACTTCCTTGTAGTCTGGATACAGATATCAGATATTCCAAATGCTTGGATGCTAGATGTTAACATGAACTGTTTTATTTAGAATCAAAATTACAAGACTTTATATGCCGTTGGAACCTCCTCTAACAATACAACTGTAACCTAATTAACATGAGCTAATTATCTCATTCTTTATACAGCCTAGGTGACTACGTCTCCTAGCTCATTGACTATTCAACACACATTACCATAAACATCAACACAGGGTTAATTAGAACAAACAACAATGAGTTGAATACCCTTAGAACCTGTGGTAAGCCAGACTAAACTCATTTACATTAAACACATTATAGCTGACATCAGAAAGGTGAGTGGAGTTGATGACATTAGCATCTTCTCACAGTATGAGTCCCAACAGTATGACTCAGTCACTATTGCTACTATGGCAAATACAGGGTCCCCAGAGTCTGTGTGTCCTGGGGGACAAGGACCCGAAGCCAAAGTAACAACACCTCAAGGGTACCCCAAATGCCAAGGCCCATAATCTGTAGGCAAGAGGCTCACATTCATTCCCCTCCAAAAGCCTCTATTTCGGGTGAGTCTGTCACAAGTACCTTTGTCCATTTTATATAAATCACATTTTGACAACATGCTTTCACTCTTAGATAATGCATCATCCATCAAAGCAGGCTGCAATACACCATTTTGTCCAGCTTGCCCTGGGGGCGCTAATACACTCAGCTGTGTGCTTTCAGCTTTGGCTGGCTGACTTTACCCCTTACCAACTGGTTTACACATAGTGTGAGTGGACTGCTCCCACACACTCTCACAGCATGGTGCAAACCCATCTGTTCAACCAGAGCAATATCAGGGCTGTCCTGGCTCCAACATATGGAGACCCCCAGATATTTCAATGGACAACACTGTGGCTCTGCTTCTGGTTGCCAAGAGAGACATCCCTTCTTCCTCATTATTAGTGAACACATCACCAAAATAAGTACACGTACCAGCAATATCTCTATCATCAGCATCATAAACATAGCAGGGTTTTATGCTTTATCAGGCTGTTTATGATCATAATGCACAGCACCCTGTGTGGCGCTCAGCACACCACCCTTCCTCTCCAAAGGGAGTATTTTGCCCACTAGGGCGGCTCCCCAGTTGTCCTGGGAAACCACGTGCTTCACCACCGCGGGCACCTGGGAGGTTTCCTTGGGCAACTCTGCAGCACCTGTCACTGTCGCTAGGGAACATGGTACACCGACTGCTTTGGTCACCCATAGCACATCTCTCCCAACACTCTGCTGGATTACCTTAGGTGCATACAGAGTCCATATGTCCTTTTCAGTCCTTGACCTTGCTGCCAGCTGGGTTTTAACCTGCGTCTCCCCACTGCTCTGGGTAGCACACTGCAGCAAGTCCATTTTTACATCTTCTGCGGATCTCCCCACTGGACACACTGCCACTTCACTGGGATCAGTCCCACAAACTGCAACAGGCTTACCATATCCTGTACCAGGTAACTCTGGCTTCATTTGAGTGCGCTATCTCACAGATGCATCTTCACAACCTACTGCCTCTTTGTGGTCGCAGGGTGACACTGCAGCCTTTCCAGACTCTCCAGTGGTGTTCCAGAACCTTGGGCAAGTAAAGATCCCATGCCCTAATTGACCACACTCTAAGCATTGCATTGGAAGCTGAACTTTAACTCCTTGGCATCTCCTCAATGACTGGCTCTCACTCGTTGCCACGGGATACCACCCCTGAGGACACTGCTGGTCACAATCATCAGTAGGCAGACTTCTGATTACTTGATCCCTCTGTCTGGGATGCCACTGGTGACATTCTCTAGCAGGTGAGTTCCAGAATTCATCAACCTCCCGTCTAGCTTGGTTACTCTGTGAACATTCCTGTGACAAGGGGCACTGGGCAACACCATGTCCCCATTCGCTACAACGTTTACAGCGCAGAGGCCTCCTTGCCTCATGCTGTGGCATCTTTGTGTTCCGGCTGCGAGGGACAACGTCCTCTTTCACTTCTCCTTTAACTGGGGGTGACATAACTAATTTACACCAGTCCACAGATGATTCACACATGGATGAATTTTCTGGCTTGGCTGGAGCATGTGGGGAAATACCCTCCAGCAATAGTAGCCTTTTTCTTGCTTCAAGGATCGCCTCCTTCTTCTGCTTTGACCGCCCCATCTTTGTGGTTTTGCACACAGCAACTTGTAATACAGTTCACAGCAAAAAAAATAAATAAAAAAGTTTGACTCTCTGTTTACAGGTACACCACCTGCAACGCACAATGCCTTTTGCCTGGCTGTACTGCCACACACAGCCACCAGTTCCTGACATGAACTCACTGTGGAGTAAAGGCATGGATTCCACCGTCATGTACCCGCATTCTCCACTAGTTGTATAGTTGGGGGTTGTTTAGCTCAAACCAGTCAGAAGCTATATTTTGTGGCATGGTAGCCCATTTTTATTAAAAAGGCAAATAAAAGTCCATAATAATGGTTTCCCACACAGGGGTTCTTCTTCAGCAAATACACACAACAGAAAATGTCCCTGCAGACACAACAAGATTCTGTGAAAGGTCACGCACAATTCGAAAAGAAATGGCAGGAACTTAAGAAGTATTTAAATAGATTGAATAAAGATATCATCTCTAAAATGTACAGAGATAACATGGCCTTTTTGGAGGGCTATGCTTATCGCTGGTACTTGGTGCCACAAAATAAAAGGACCAGACAAGGCCCTAAGTCTACAGCTTATGGCTCAGGTCACTTCTGTAGGGAGGAGGATACTGAATCCGATTCCTCCCTATCCTCCTCTTCTACTCGGCCTACTCCTTCTCAACCTACCAACACACGTTTTAACTCTAATTTAGGTGCACGGAAAAAAGGACTGAATGGCAATCAACCATTTACTCTTCATCCTAAAAAACGCCCTGAAGAGGCTACCAAACACAACCCACATGTGCCTAAATCACACTCTGAACAGTCACAAATGGGTTTCAACTTGGTTGCTCCTGTTGGCACTCACACAACCACTCATCTAGGTCCTTTAGCAGCACAGGCACTTAACTTGCTACATAAATCACCTGGTTCTAATTTGAACCCCACTCATGGTGGTGGTTCAAGCACTGCCACTACGTCTACACGTTCTTTAGTGAGCACGCCACTTTTACCTAATTCAGGGGCATCTTTATTGATTCCCACTAAACAGAGCACTCTTGACTCCCATTTAGCATCTACAGTGACACAACCTACAAATTTTCCCTTGCTCCCAATACTGACCCCTCCAACGTAGAACTGGATATTATCAATCTTGCTCCATATTCTTTTTCTAAAGCAGACTTCGATCTCCTTAGATATGAACTTAGTTTCTGTCCCACACTCCAGTTGGATAAGTATGACACTATCAAAACGTCTACCTTTTCTGTAGAAAGTTGACTTATAAATTCCTTTTTGATCATGAACGCATTCGTTCTAAACAAGATAGGGATCTCTCTGAAAGTATTAAACACTTTACTATGGATGAGTTCAGAGCCTTCAGAGATCTTATCCTTTTGCTAGAAAAGAGCGATTCCTCTGAGCCTGGAGTACCTACCACTGACACCAGTGGATCTTCACTACCTTTAGGGCCTAAATCAATTAAGAACTTCAAACTCAAGTCTAAGAAATTTCCAGATTTAACTACTAACCCTCAAGTGTGGGCCTTTCTGACGGCCACCATAGGGGATATGAGGCAACTCGTACTGGATCCTATGCCTAAAAACGTATCGCCCGACCAATTGCAATCTTTTTCCAGACTACGTAACCACCCCGATCTAGTCATCAAACAGGCGGATAAGGGGGGAAATATTGTACTAATGACTAACCAGCAATACGTCGGGATGTGCATGGGTATCCTTTGCAATCAGTCCTGGTATCGTCGGATTGCGGTTAGTTCAACCAAACGATTTATCAACTAATACAAATCATTCATAGGAGATGCTTACCATACAGGTTTGATTGACCAGGATACCCATGCATATCTTGACAACAAGTTCCCACGTACTGCTACATTTTATGCACTACTGAAGATACAGAAGAACGTACATGCCCCCCCAGGTCGTCCTATAGTTTCCGTGATAGGCTCACTGACCGAAAACGCTAGCAGACTTATCGACTTCTTTTTGACTCCACATGTCACATGACTACCATCGTATGTTCGCGACACACTAGATCTCCTCAAACATATTGAGGGGGTTGCGGTCCCTCCCGATGCCCTGCTCATGACTTTGGATGTGGAGGCTCTATACTCCAGCATCCCCCACGAGCAGGGCGTCGGAATGGTACACACTTTCCTCAGGGAGGAAGATCATCATTCCTGGCCTTTTAGTTCCTCCTGAAATTAATTTTCTTTATCTTGACACACAATTGGTTTACATTCAATGGCTCCCACTACCTCCTGTTGTGCCCCGACTTACGCGAACCTGTACCTGGGGGGGTGGGAGTGGGATATCTTCTCCAATAAGGACTTTAGTAGCCACACCAGTCATGTACTGGTGTGGTTAAGATATATTGATGATATATTTGTTATTTGGGTAGGCTCACAGCAAACCTTAGACACCTTTGTTGATCGTTTGAACAACAATACTTACAATTTGAAGTTTACAGTAAAAAGGGACCTACGCAAAATTTCATTTCTTGATCTTGCAATTTTTAAAGACCATGACAACTGTCTGGCTACCACGCTGTACCAGAAGGAAACAGCTGGAAACACGATTCTGCATGCGTCCAGTGCTCACCCCCCCCCCCCACACTTGTGCGCAGCATTCCCTACGCCCAGTATATCTGACTCAGAAGGAACTGCACTTGTGACAGTGACTTTAGATATCATGCGGATCGCCTAAGGGGACGACTTCTCTGACGGGGATATTCAAAGTCACTTCTACGCAAAGCTTTCAATAAAGCCTATGAAAAACCTAGAAACACACTACTGTACAAAAACAAAACCAAGTCAGAAGACCACTCTACGGTAAAATTTATTACGCAATACTCGCACCAACAATACCAACTAAGGAACGTGCTGAACAGACACTGGCACATTTTACATGAGGACCCCATTTTGAGTAGATATGTCAGTGATCACCCCGAGATCATCTTCAAGAGAGCGGTCTCTCTATGTGATAAACTGACCAAGAGTCATTATATACGTTTCCATGGTCATACTACCACCGAACGTGGTATGTACACTTGTGGACACTGTGCCTTTTGTCCCTGGATCTCTACTGGTCATAAATTTAGACTCCCCAATGGGGAACTTTTCTACCCACATTTCTGAGCTGATTGCAGTACCCAGGGGGTGGTCTACTTAATGACATGTAAGTGCGGGATCTTTTACATTGGGAAGACAATCTGCCAACTATGACAAAGAATAAATGATCACATTTATTCCTCTGCCAATGGCAGGATACTTAGTCCTATAAGTAGACATCTTGACCTTTGTCCAAGATTCGACACCTCTGTTGCTACCTTTACTGTCCTGGCAGTGATCCCACAAGACCCGAGGGGAGGTGATTGGGACAGAAGGATACTCCAGTATGAGGCAAAGTGGATAGAGTGCCTTAATGCCACACGTTGGCCAGGCATTAATGAACTACAATCTTATAAATCATTTCTGTAATTAACTAGCTATCTGCTTTATTACTCCTTGAGATTTAAAATACTATTGACCATATGCTTCTATTTATCCTTTCCCCTGCTGTTGTGGCCCCCTGTCCCTTTCCCTTCCTCTCTTATGGAGATGTGTTCCTTACTATCTAGTGTTTATTCAACTGTATAATGGTGTGTGTTTTTCAATCCATTTCTTTGCCTATTTATTGTCCATTGCCCAACTGTTGTCATATATTTAGAACGTTTTTGCAGTTAATATATTACAGTTTAATGCTTGTTTATATATATATATATATATATATATATATTTTTTTTTTTCTTTATTTTCTTATAGGTGTTACTTGTTACATTTATCCCTGATTATGGCTCTTTGTCTCCGGCCTGTGGTGTAGATCTTTTTGCCATCAATTTCTGGGCTTCCTTGACGTGCTGGTGCTGCTAGTTGCAGTGTGGCCGGGGAGCCGCAATTTGTTCCCTGGTTGGTAACTTTAATTGCGGCTCAAGGTCTGGGCTTGTTTTTCTTCCCACTTGTGGTCTTTCTCCCTCTGGTCATTTCATCACCTATTCATAGGCTCCTTACATCTGCCCTTTACAGCGTTCTACACGCTGTGACTCTGGAGTGTCCACCGGGGGGGAGCTCTCATCCCTCAAACCTTTAGGGCTGCGCTCCTTCCTTACGGCCACGTCTATTGTAGCCGCATATGCTTACTGCGCATGCGCGGCCGTGGCGGGGTTGCGCGCGCACCCCTTCCCGGCCGAATCGGGTGATGCGAAAGCCACACGCCTGATTGGGACGTGCATTTAAGGCTGATTATTCAGCCTTGTATCATGGTACTTCTCTCAGATGGTGCTCCGTCTCTGAATCCATTTATAACCTATTACTACAATTAACCTGGTAAGACTTTTGATTCTTTTATACTTAGCTTGTTTAACTCCAACTTCTGGGCTGTTAAAATACATATATTCTAGTTATATAATCCATCTTTTTTAGATGGTTCTGACTTGTCATCTGCTATCTTACTGCGCTGCTGCATTTAAAACCTCTATCAAGTTCTTTTTTTTCTGCTGACAGTCATTTGAAGTAAGCAATCCCTACTTCTGACATAAAGGTTTTATAGATAAACTACTAACATTACAAGGTGAGACCCTGTATATTACTAATATCGCCTAAATTGTGTGATAATTAGTTCAGAATCATTTCCACTCAAGACTAAATAAAATAATGATAACCACATTTCAGGCAGACATCAATAAGTTTATCTGATTAGATTCTCACCCACATTTATCAAGAGCGGTTCTATATAGATCACAAAAACGCGGCGGTCTAGACCTTCCAGATTTCTGGTTATATTATTTAGCCGCCAGATGGTCTCAAATAGCACAATGGCATATTCACAACCCCAAGATTCCATGGGTTAAATTTGAACAAGACTCAATTAAGCCATATTCTATCTCAGGGGTCTTATGGGGCAACAAGATCTCAAACTATACCCTAGATACCCTTAACCAACTAGTTTCACAGTCTTACCAACTCTGGAAATTACACAAGAAATACAATCTTATCTCTAACACAGCCCCACTTGCTTCTTTCATAGGTAACCCAAAATTCCTTCCAAACATTCAAGACTCAGAGGAATTCGCATGGTGGATTAACAATAACTTGACTTCCCTCTCTAAATTTATAGAAAACACCACCTTCACCTCATTCTCTTCACTTAAAACCAGATATCAGATTCCCAATAATGAATTTAGTAAATTCCTCCAAATAAGACATTTTTACAATAAGTACTTCCTAACGAAAAAAACAAATCCACCAACATTCTATGAGAACATTTGTCTGAAGTCTCCCAGAAAATCATGACTGATATCAGAAATATATTCTAACCTAGTTAATAATGATACAAGACGTACTTTCCTATATGCACAAATGGGAGCATGAGTGTAATATCTCATTTTCAACATAAAACTGGGACGACTGTATAAATAACATGCATAAATGCACAAGATCACTTACAATCAAAGAGACAGCGATTAAACTGTTCACAAGGTGGTATTACACTTCAGAAAAAATTCATGCCATTTTCCCTACAACTCCCCCATCTTGTTTCAGAGGTTGCATAGCCACAGGATCATTTTCGCATATTTTCTGGGACTGTGAGAAGGTCTCAAATCTATGGAAGCAACTAGAAAAATTTGCATAAAAAATCTCAGATAATATCATAAAACTCACTATACACAACTGCCTATTATTCTCCTCGATCCCTGGGCTAACTATCCATCAGATGAGACTGATCCACACAATTTGCATAGCAATACATTGGCTGATGGCATACCATTGGAAATCCCCATTGGTTCCCCTAGTACAGTTGAAAACTAGAATTAACAATATAAATCTTATGGAAAAAATATTTCACACCTTGCATAATACTATTCATTTATATGATAAAAAATGGAATCCATGGTTTAATCACTCCAATCACTTTTTCAACTCTGAATACTTTTTATTAAAGATAGTAAAGTCTATATTTAAAGATATTATTACTAACAAGATGGTTAACCTCACAAAGTATTTCTCCCAATTAATGTATACTACATGTTATTTTTCCTACTTGTAAACTCTATGTAATATCTTTTCATGGCATAGGTTAACAACTTTTTGTACCTTTTTTTGTACCCAATAAAAAAGTTTGTAAACAAAAAAAGAATCATTTCCACTCAGAACTGCTCCCTATCATTATACATATATACATATATATTCCACAGGCGGCGGTGCCTAATCCCAAGCACAGTTCCATCTTTTAAAGCTCACATTATATGAGCACTTACCATTGATCTAGATTTACATATATAAACGTCCTATTAAAAGGTAGGCTCAATGATTTGTGTATCTGACTACACCTGTCTACTTTTTTTCCTGCATGGAGTGAACTTTTTTGATCCACCCTAGTTAACCCTTTAGGGGTCTTATGCCTCCCTTTCGCCGGCAGTGTATTTCTATCCTATCCCTGCTACTATCATCCCCTTTCCTACACCTTATAAAGTTTTACTACCAGGCACGTCCCCACATGTGATCTGCGTCACTTCATGCATGTCTTTTCTGAAACCCACTTTTTGATTGCCTTATGGTACTCCTCGCAAACTCTTGAGAATCTCTACCAAGAACTCTATGAATTTTGTAAGCAGCCTTATATAGTGTGGGGCGTGGACTTGGCCCCCTTAGCCATGATTGGCCAAAGGCACCTTGCCTTTGGCCAATCACGGCTCTCACAGCAGATCGCACTGTGATTGGCCAAAGCATGCAGGTCAGGCGCATGCTTTGGCCAATCAGCAGCCGTCAATGCACTGAGATCTTGCAGTGCATTATGGGGCGCTCGAATTTGCCACGAACACCCTATATGTTCGGTTCTTCTGCGAACAAATGAACACCCGATGCTCAAGTCAAACTTACCTTCAATTTTAACATCAGGACCATCCCTATTCAAGACACAGGCCACTGGAAAGACAAGTGACAGGTTACTTTAGGCCAGTGTTGCCAACTGCCAGTAAAAAATGGGCACTTTTCTTCTGCCAGTAAAAGCCAGTGACAGGAAAGAGTTGCCAGTAAAAAATATGGCTGTGATGCTTGGCTCAAAACTGCGGCAGAAAAGTTCTGATCTGGAGTCAGCTGAGACCATCCAAGTGCCCTCTACAGTGTGTTAGGGTGGCGCCGTTGAGGAATCTGGTGGAGCCTGAGCATGTCGTATGATGTCATAGTGCAAGGGAGCCAAGCAGAGCAGCCAGACATCTGCAGGATGGGAGCAAGGCAAGCCTGGAGCGGGACTGTCAGTACTGTTTGGACTGGAGTGGACTGAAGGGATCACCTGGTGTAGAGAGGACTGTCACTGTGACTCAGGAGGGGACGTGTCATGTCGTTAAGGTGTCACTGAGAGAGTCAATTTCATGTGTGTGTGTGTGTGTGTGTGTGTGTGCCTGCCTGTCCTACTGTCTTACCCTCCTGAGTCCTGTCCCTGAGCTACTTACTTGCTATATCAAAAATAAAATAAGAAATATGTTTTTTGCCTTAATATCTACCTTATATCACATTGATAATTGCATATTGTATTGTTTGAAGCTTAAAGGGGTTGTAAAGTTGTTTTTTTTTTTTTTTTAAAATAACAAACATGTTATACTTACCTTCACTGTGCAGCTCGTTCTGCACAGAGTGGCCCCGAACCTGGTCTTCTGGGGTCCCTCGGCGGCTGTTTCAGCTCCTCCCCGCAAGCATTTACCACCTTCATGCGAGCTCCCTCGCACGGTGGTGAGTGCTTGCGGGCGCGCTCCCGTGATACAGCCGGCGGCTATAGCCGCTCGCTGTATCACTCGGCCCCGCCCCCCGGCGCGCCGCATCATCGGATGTGATTGACAGCAGCGCGAGCCAATGGCTGCGCTGCTTTCAATCCATCCACTGCAGCCAATCAGCGACCAGGCTGAGCTGCAATGAAGCTGACGAGGACGAGGAGCGAAGATTCGAGGCGTCAGGTAAGTAAAACGGGGGGGCTGGGGGCGGCGGTACTGTCAAAAGTTTTTTCACCTTAATGCATAGAATGCATTAAGGTGAAAAAATTTTTACCTTTACAACCCCTTTAACACTGAAATTTGCACTTAAAACTGCAGTTTTGTAACATTTGGAAATGCCAGTAAAAACTTTGCTGTGCCAGAAAATTTTGGGTGTCATGTCAGTAAATTTCAATCTGGTAGGTTGGCAACACTGCTTTAGGCTGTATTTACATTTGGCGTTTTGGGATCTTAGACAGAATTGGTGTGATTATGCCCGCTTTCTCAAATGGCAAAATTTATGTTTAGGTACCATTTGAGCTATTAGCCAGGCCTTAAGAGTTACTTGTCACCAGTTGCCCCACCCAATCCCCATCCTTCCCTGCCCCTAATTCCTCTCCTAAACATGCGCTCGTAAATTATCTCATGAAATGACACTGTTAAATGTTTTGTATAAAATTAGTTACAAAAATAAATATTAACAACAACTTAATAATAACATAAAGCAATGTAAACATAAGGAAAATAAGTGTTTTACATCAATAGCCAATTCCACACCCCCCACCCAATCTATCATACCTATGCCTCCAATTCCACCTCCTCCCCCCAATCAATCATGCCTATGCCTCCAATTCCACCCCCCAATCCATCATGCCTATGCCTCCAATTCCACCCCCCCCCGCCAATCTATCATACCTACGCCTCCAATTCCTCCCCTCCCCCCAATCTATCACACTTATGCCTCCAATCCCCCCCCCAATCCATCATACCTATGCCTCTAATTCCACCCCCCAATCCATCATGCTTATGACTCCAAATCCACCCCCCCCAATCCATCATACCTATACCTCCAATTCCACCCCCCGACCAACCTATCATACCTATGCCTCCAATTCTGCCCCTCCCCCCAATCTATCATACTTATGCCTCCAATTCCACCCCCTCAATTCATCATGCCCATGCCTCCATTTCCACCCCCCCCCAATTCATCATACCTATGCCTCCAATTCCTCCCCCTCCCTTCCAATCCATCATGCCTCTGTGTACAATTCCACCCCCCCAATCCATCATACCTATGCCTCCAACTCCACCCCTCCAATCTATCATACCTATGCCTCCAATTCCACCCCTCCCCCAATCCATCATGCCTATGCCTCCAATTCATCATACTTATGCCTCCAATTCCACCCCCTCTAATCTATCATACCTATGCTTCCAATCCCCCCCCCATCTATCATACTTATGCCTTCAGTTCCACCCCTCCTCCCCTAATCCATTATACCTATGCCTCTAATTCCACCCCCATCTATCATACCTATGCCTCCAATTCCACCCCTCCCCCCAATCCATCATGCCTATGCCTCCAATTCCACCCCCTCCCCACAATCCATCATACCTATGCCTCTAATTCCACCCCCCCAATCTATCATACCTATGCCTCCAATTCCACCCCTCCCCCCAATCTATCATACCTATGCCTCCAATTCCACCCCATCCCCCCAATCTATCATACCTATGCCTCCATTTCCACCACCCTCCCACCAATCTATCATACCTATGCCTCCAATTTCACCCCCTCCCCCCATTTATCATACCTATGCCTCCAATTCCACTCCCTCCCCCAATCCATCATACCTATGCCTCCAATTCCACCCCCACCCCCCCAATTCCTCGTTTCATCATACCCATGCCTCCAATTTAACTCCCCCCCCCCCCAAATCTATCATACCTATGCCTCAAATTCCACCCCCTCCCTTCCAATCCATCATACCTATGCATCCAATTCCACCCCACCCAAACCATCATGCCTATGCCTCCAATTCCACCCCTCCCCCCAATCCATCATGCCTATGCCTCCACTTCCACCCCTCCCCCCAATCCATCATACCTATGCCTCCAATTCCCCCCTCCCCCCCAAATCTATCATACCTATGCCTCCAAATCCACCTCCTCCCCCAATCTATCATACCTAATACCTATGCTTCCAATTCCACCCAACCCCCCCCCCCCCCATCTATCATACTTATGCCTTCAGTTCCACCCCTCCTCCCCTAATCCATTATACCTATGCCTCTAATTCCACCCCCATCTATCATACCTATGCCTCCAATTCCACCCCTCCCCCCAATCCATCATGCCTATGCCTCCAATTCCACCCCCTCCCCACAATCCATCATACCTATGCCTCTAATTCCACCCCCCCAATCTATCATACCTATGCCTCCAATTCCACCCCTCCCCCCAATCTATCATACCTATGCCTCCAATTCCACCCCATCCCCCCAATCTATCATACCTATGCCTCCATTTCCACCACCCTCCCACCAATCTATCATACCTATGCCTCCAATTTCAACCCCTCCCCCCATTTATCATACCTATGCCTCCAATTCCACTCCCTCCCCCAATCCATCATACCTATGCCTCCAATTCCACCCCCCCCCCAATTCCTCGTTTCATCATACCCATGCCTCCAATTTAACTCCCCCCCCCCCAAATCTATCATACCTATGCCTCAAATTCCACCCCCTCCCTTCCAATCCATCATACCTATGCATCCAATTCCACCCCACCCAAACCATCATGCCTATGCCTCCAATTCCACCCCTCCCCCCAATCCATCATGCCTATGCCTCCACTTCCACCCCTCCCCCCAATCCATCATACCTATGCCTCCAATTCCCCCCTCCCCCCCAAATCTATCATACCTATGCCTCCAAATCCACCTCCTCCCCCAATCTATCATACCTAATACCTATGCTTCCAATTCCACCCAACCCCCCCCCCCCCCAATCTATCATGTAAACAAGGCAGAAACTAAAATCTATCTCTTCTCCTAGTAAAAGCAGCACATACAGTATACAAAAGCACACAGTTAAAAAAAGTATTTTAGTTTTTTTTCAGAACATTTACCTAGGTGGATGCAGCATCTGTGCCCCGTCGACTCTAAGACTGAGAACCAAGCGATCAAACACCACCAATCACTCGGTTCTCAGGGCTCCCTGAGCAGAGAGCTGGTGGTTGTCAGTCACTGCTCTCTGCTCTGCCCCCTCCTCATTTACTGGGGCGCTAGGCTGTGGAGAGGATCACTGAGAGGCTGAGCTGGGTGCTGGTCCAGGCATGTGGGTGTATCCCAATTTCTTGTTGTGATCTTACCCAAGCCTGGACCGGCTCTGTGACTTCAGCCAACAGCGGGCTTCAAAAACCACACAAATCGATGTGCCTCTAAACAGGGCTTTTTTCTCAGAGAATAGGTTCAGGAACTCCCCTTTTCAAGTCACCCCTTGTCTTCGCCCCCTATCCACCTCTGAGCACCTTCCCTTGGTTCCATCTTCTACCCACCTTCCTGTATGGCCCTTTTTAGAGAATACAGAACCAAGTATCATTTTGTTGTGCTAAGTAATTTGTATAGATTTTATTAATAAGCATTAAGATATACACCCTTCCTTCAACAATAGATCCTCCCTTACAACAATAGACCCCCACCGCAACAAAATGACCCTCCAGTAACAAAAGATCCACCCTAGTAAGAACAGATCCAACCCAGCAACAATAGACCCCTGTCAGCAACGACAGAACCCCCAGCAGCCAGCATCAATAGACCCTCCAGCAGCCAACAATAGACCCTTCCCTCAACAGTAGATTCCTCCCATCAACAATAGATCTCCCAGCCACACCCCAGCACCCTTTGTCATTACATACATTCAGTGCAGGAGGTGCCAGAACTGCGTACCCCCACATTCCCGCTGAAAAAAAGCCCTGCCTCTAAATTACCATGAGCTCTCTGCTTTGGCACTCATTTTGGATATTGCACTTCCTGCTGCCCTCCACAGACTGGGGAGTCCAAAAATCTGGAGCATGAAAAGAAACAGAATGCACGTGGACCTAGCGCATAATCCTAAAAAAACAGGTATTTATTAAATACGAAGGTAAATATCATACTCACAAACATAGACTTGGTAAAAGTATGTCATAAAGATCCTCCACATAAGTCCATAAGAAACTACCCGCATGACGTGCGGACAGTGGAGGCGTAGACTGGCTAACGCATTTCGAGAAAATTCCTCTTCCTCAGAGCCTACTAGCTTTTTTCTCAAATTTTCTTATCATGTTTACTGGCCATAATGCATTGCCATAATCTGCTTGTGGCTATTCCTTTAGCAAGCCAGAAACGGAGTGCTCAAATACTCTTTATGGCATATTGAAGGGGTATGGTGCGATTAGTGGAGGAGGAGAAACAGGACTCATTTGAAACACTGTCTGAATACTAGCTGCTCTGTGTCTGGGAGGAGGAAGATGATGCAGGCTTTATGAACCAGTCAGTTATCTCCTCTGTGTGCTGTGTTTGGATTGATCAGCATCTCTACCACCACTTTGATGTGTAGGACCTGCTTGTAGAGCTGATCGCTCCCTACTACCTTCTACCATCACGCCAAACACGCCTCTGCCTATATTCCCTTTTTTTTTTTTTTTTTTATATTATTAGGTATATCTCTTACTTTCATTTTTACTATGATTCTTACTCTGAACGGTCTAAGGTTATCAGTGGTGTACCTCAAGGTTCAGTGTTGGGACCCTTACTTTTTATTATCTTTATAAATGATATAGGGTCTGGGATTAAAAGTATAATTTCATTCTTTGCAGATGACACCAAGCTATGCAGTGGATTAACGTCCTTAGATGTCTCCAATTTACAAACCTTCCTCAATGCCCTGTCTAATTGGGCAACTATGTGGCAAATGAGGTTTAATGTTGATAAATGTAAAGTTATGCACTTGGGGGGCTAAGAATATGCATGCATCATACATACTAGGGGGAGTACAACTGGGGGAATCCATAGTGGAGAAGGATCTGGGGGTTTTGGTAGATCATAAGCTCAATAATAGCATGCAATGCCAAGTTGCGGTTTCCAAAGCGAGCAAAGTCCTTTCTTGTATTAACCTCCTTGGCGGTATTCCGGTGGGGCTCGGGGTGAAATTTTAGTACCATTAGCGGCAGTGGCGACTTGGGCCCCAAATTTTTGGGGGGGTGCAAACAAACTGAAAAATTCTGAAAAAAAACCACATCAATTGTAGCCACTGTGCCCATCAAACATAGCCACTGTGCCATCAAACGCAGCCACTGTGCCATCAAACGCTGCCACTGTGCCATCAAATGCTACCACTGTGCCATCAAATGCAGCCACTGTGACAGCAAATGCAGCTACTGTGCCCAAACACTGCCACTGTGCCCATCAAACGCTGCCACTGTACCATCAAATGCAGCCACTGTGCCCATCAAACGCAGCCACTGTGTCCATCAAATGCTGCCAGTGTGCCCATTGAATGCTGCCAGTGTGCCCATCAAATGCTGCCAGTGTGCCCATCAAATGCGGCCACTGTGCCCTCAAATGTTGCCAGTGTGCCCATCAAATGCTGCCACTGTGCCATCGAATGCCGCTTGCCTTCTGCCCGACACTTACCCAGTCTCGGTGGGGCAGTGGGTGACGGCGACGAGCGGGGTCCTCCATCTGCCTCCTGCCATCCTCATCTCCCGTCTTCTCCTCTTGCATGAATCTATCCATTGGTCATAGAAGGGGTGGCTGGAGAGAAGGGGCGGCGCCCATGCGCCCTTATGGACGCATCGCAACTGATAGCGGTAACCCTGAGCCACACTCAGGATTGCATCGCTGGATCTTGGAAGAGATGACTTACTTTGTCCCTGGAATCCCGCGATGTACACCCGCTGTGTCCGGTGGCTGAATCTTCCACCCAATGTTCTGTGTATTACGGCTTCCTTTCCCTGCGAGCTCCGCGACGCGGGGGGGTGCTACCGGCGGCAGAGTCAAAATGTGTAAAACACAACACACACAATACATTGTAATTTTATCGGATTACATTACTGTATCAAATCATTTGACCTCAGTTTGTCCCCAGTGCTTTGTCCAGTGCCCTTGCCTACAGTTTTACCATAGAGCCGCCCAGCTAGAGCCACCTAGTGGCTAGCAACCAGTGACGTCACGGCCGCAACTTCCTTCCTGCCCATTGTGCTCACACTGCCCAGCATTCAAAGCGAAGGAGGATTGCACTCCCTTCACCTTCGCGCTAGTGCTCGCGGGGCCTGGCCTGCAACTCTTGGACTGAAGCGTCCCGCCGCTGGTCCATAGCGGCGTGGAGTGCAGAGCAGCAGGATCAAACAGGGAAGAGCCCAGGAGGGAGAGAGAGAGAGAGAGAAAACACCGCCACCCTGAACAGCATCCCAGGCACCTCCCAGAGCCTGCACTCCTCCAACCTCAGTCCTCTTTCAGCTCGCGGTGACTGGAACAGGAAGAAGGCTGCAGAAGAAGGCTCCAGAAGGCCACAATGATCCCCGCACGGCGCCCGGCTCTCTTCCTCTCCTCTGGCTGCCTCGCACACCAGCACCACGGCTGAGCTGCTGCTGCAGGACCTGGACACATGAAGTCTGTCTCCTCCTGGTCAGGTAGGTCAGTCAGTGTGTGTATGTCAGGTAGGTCAGTGTATGTTTGTCAGGTAGGTCAGTGTGTGTCAGTGTGTGCCAGGTAGGTCAGTGTGTGTCAGGTAGGTCAGTGTATGTCAGGTAGGTCAGTGTGTGTCAGGTAGGTCAGTGTATGTAGGTCAGTGTGTGTCAGGTAGGTCAGTGTATGTAGGTCAGTGTAGGTCTGTGTGTGTCGGGTAGGTCAGTGTATGTAGGTCAGTGTAGGTCTGTGTGTGTCAGGTAGGTCAGTGTATGTCAGGTAGGTCAGTGTAGGTCAGTGTGTGTCAGGTAGGTCAGTGTATGTAAGTCAGGTGGGTCAGTGTATGTCAAGTAGGTCAGTGTATGTAGGTCAGTGTGTGTCAGGTAGGTCAGTGTATGTTAAGTAGGTCAGTGTGTGTCAGGTAGGTCAGTGTAGGTCAGTGTATGTATGTCAGGTAGGTAGGTCAGTGTATGTATGTCAGGTAGGTCAGTGTAGGTCAGTGTGTGTCAGGTAGGTCAGTGTTTGTATGTCAGGTAGGTAGGTTAGTGTATGTATGTCAGGTAGGTCAGGTAGGTCAGGGAGTGTTAGGTTAGTCAGTGTATGTATGTCAGGCAGGTCAGTGTTTGTATGTCAGGTAGGTAGGTCAGTGTATGTATGTCAGGTAGGTCAGTGTAGGTCAGTATGTGTCAGGTAGGTCAGTGTGTGTCAGGTAGGTCAGTGTATGTATGTCAGGTAGGTCAGTGTATGTAGGTCAGTGTGTGTCAGGTAGGTCAGTGTGTGTCAGGTAAGCCAGTGTATGTAGGTCAGTGTGTGTCAGGTAGGTCAGTGTGGGTCAAGTAGGTCAGTGTATGTAGCTCAGTGTAGGTCAGTGTATGTCAGGTAGGTCAGTGTGTGTCAGGTAGGTCAGTGTATGTAGGTCAGTGTGTGTCAGGCAGGTCAATGTGGGTAAGGTAGGTCAGTGTATGTAGGTCAGTGTGTGTCAGGTAGGTCAGTGTGTGTCAGATAGATCAATGTGTGTCAGGTAGGTCAGTGTGTGTCAGATATGCCAGCATGGGTCAGGTAGGTCAGTGTATGTATGTCAGGCAGGTCAATGTATGTCAGGTAGGTCAGTGTGTGTCAGGTGGGTCAGTGTGTGTCAGGTAGGTTAGTGTATGTATGTCATGTAGGTCAGTGTATGTATGTCAAGTAGGTAGGTCAGTGTATGTCAGGTAGGTCAGTGTAGGTCAGTGTGTATCAGGTAGGTCAGTGTGTGTCAGGTAGGTCAGTATATGTCAGGTAGGTCAGTGTATGTTAGGTAGGTCATTGTATGTATGTCAGGTAGGTCAGTGTAATGACACCCCGAGTACGAAAGGGGTTAAAGTCGTTTAAGAAATTCCATTTCCGAACACAAAGGCAGCTACAGAACACTTCAATCAGCCGAACAAGCAACCCATAGGAATAATTCTCCCCCCAAGTACGAGACAAGATGCCCTGTCTTGAGGTTCAAGCAGGAATCAACTCATTTATCTCACACAACAGATAAAATAACTCAGAGACTCTTTCCCCCCACCCCTGGAAAAGAGGGCGGGTTAAACCGCCCAATGACAATAGACACACAGGTCAGGTGTGTTCAAACTTCTCATCAGTACACAGTCTTATCAGCAGGGGGCTGCTGGAGGAATCCACCATCCCTCCATAGAGATACACATCCTGTGATCCAAGGCAGACCGACACAATAGAACATTGGAATACAGCCCCACCCCAAACCAGCACAGCAAACAGTACACAACAGCATGAGACAACACACAATATATACACACAACTTTGTGAAGCAGTCACTATCTATAATATGGCACATACGGGGTTCCCAGAGTTTTGTGTTTTGGGGGGACATGGACTTGAATCCAAAGAAATATTACTTCCAGGGTACCCAGGCATACAGCTCACAACGAGCACCGTTCCACCAAATGCCAGGGCCCCTAATCGGTCGGCAAGAGGCTGGGATTCAGTCCCCTCCAAAAGCCTCTGTCTTGGCTAGGTCTGTCACAGTCAGTGTATGTCAGGTAGGTCAGTGTAGGTCAGTGTGTGTCAGGTAGGTCAGTGTGTGTCAGGCACAGTGGGGACGGAAAGTATTCAGACCCCCTTAAATTTTTCACTCTTTGTTTTATTGCAGCCATTTGCTAAAATCATTTAAGTTATTTTTTTTTCCTCATTAATGTACACACAGCACCCCATATTGACAGAACAATTGTTGACATTTTTGCAGATTTATTAAAAAAGAAAAACTGAAATATCACATGGTCCTAAGTATTCAGACCCTTTGCTCAGTATTTAGTAGAAGCACCCTTTTGATCTAATACAGCCATGAGTCTTTTTGGGAACAGGGGCGTAACTACCACCATAGCGATCCATGCGGGCGCTATGGGGCCCGCAGCCGAGTGGGGCCCAGTGAAGATAAGAGCACCGCCGGCACAGTCTCCCGGCCAGGGGAAGAGAGAGGAAAGGAAGAGGCGAGCTGTCCGTATCAGCAGAGAGCTGAATTGCCCGATGTAAGAGCTTTCATTAGAACTTCCAGTGTTCCCGGGGCTCACGTCACATAGCTCCACCTTTTGGCCCGGTGCCTTTGAAAGACAGAACGCCGATCCAATGCGGGACATGTGACGTCATCAAAGGCGTCGGGCCAAGAGGTGGGGCTATGTGACGATGAGCCCCGGGAAGACAGAAAATTCAAATAAAAGCTATTACAGCGGGCAATCCCGCTCTCTGCTGATCCGGGTGACTTGCCTCTTCCTCTGCATAAGTGGGGCTGTATGGGGCACAGGCAGACCAGGCTGTATTGGGCACAGGTCACCCTGTATGGGGCACAGGTCACGCTGTATTGGGCACAGGTCACGCTGTATGTGGCACAGGTCACGCTGCATTGACACTAGGGCAGCTGTGGGGGGGGGGCTGTTTGCAGGGGGGCCCATACATTTTGCTATGGGGCCCTGCTATTTCTAGTTACGCCCCTGTTTGGGAAAGATGCAACAAGTTTTTAACACCTGGATTTGGGGATCCTCTGCCATTCCTCCTTGCAGATCCTCTCCAGTTCTGTCAGGTTGGATGGTAAACGTTGGTGGACAACCATTTTTAGGTCTCTCCAGAGATGCTCAATTGGGTTTAAGTCAGGGCTCTGGCTGGGCCATTCAAGAACAGTCACGGAGTTGTTGTGAAGCCACTCCTTTGTTATTTTAGCTGTGTGCTTAGGGTCATTGTCTTGTTGGAAGATAAACCTTCGACCCAGTCTGAGGTCCTGAGCACTTTGGAGAAGGTTTTCGTCCAGGATATCCCTGTACTTGGCCACATTCATCTTTCCCTCGATTGTAACCAGTCGTCCTGTCCCTGCAGCTGAAAAACACCCCCACAGCATGATGCTGCCACCACCATGCTTCACTGTTGGAACTGTATTGGACAGGTGATGAGCAGTGCCTGGTTTTCTCCACACATACCGCATAGAATTAAGGCCAAAAAGTTCTATCTTGGTCTCATCAGACCAGAGAATCTTATTTCTCACCATCTTGGAATCCCTTAGGTGTTTTTTAGCAAACTCCATGCGGGCTTTCATGTGTCTTGCACTGAGGAGAGGCTTCTGTCGGGCCACTCTGCCATGAAGCACTGACTGCTGGAGGGCTGCAGTGATGGTTGACTTTCTACAACTTTATCACATCTCCCGACTGCATCTCTGAAGCTCAGCCACAGTGATCTTTGGGTTCTTCTTTACCTCTCTCACCAAGGCTCTTCTCCCCTGATAGCTCAGTTTGGCCAGACAGCCAGCTCTAGGAAGGGTTCTGGTCGTCCCAAACGTCTTCCATTTAGGGATCATGGAGGCCACTGTGCTCTTAGGAACCTTAAGTGCAGCAGAAATGTTTTCGTAACCTTGGCCAGATTTGTGCATTGCCACAATTCTGTCTCTGAGCTCTTCAGGCAGTTCCTTTGACCTCATGATTCTCATTTGCTCTGACATGCACTGTGAGCTGTAAGGTCTTATATAGACAGGTGTGTGGCTTTCCTAATCAAGTCCAATCAGTATAATCAAACACAGCTGGACTCAAATGAAGGTGTAGAACCATCTCAAGGATGATCAGAAGAAATGGACAGCACCTGAGTTAAATATATGAGTGTCACAGCAAAGGGTCTGAATACTTAGGACCATGTGATATTTCAGTTTTTCTTTTTTAATAAATCTGCAAAAATGTCAACAATTCTGTGTTTTTCAAATATGTGTCAATATGGGGTGCTGTGTGTACATTAATGAGGAAAAAAATAAACGTAAATAATTTTAGCAAATTGCTGCAATATAACAAAAGAGTGAAAAATTTAAGGGGGTCTGAATACTTTCCATCCCTACTGTAGGTCAGTGTATGTAGGTCAGTGTGGGTCAGGTAGGTCAGTGTATGTGTGTCAGGTAGGTCAGTGTGTATCAGGTAGGTCAGTGTGTGTCAGGTAGGTCAGATAGGTCAGTGTATGTCAGGTAGGTCAGTGTATGTATGTCAGGTAGGTCAGTGTATGTCAGGTAGGTCAGTGTGGGTCAGGTAGGTCAGTGTATGCATGTCAAGTAGGTCATGTCAGATAGGTCAGTGTGTGCCAGGTAGGTCAGTTTGTGTCAGGCAGGTCAGTGTATGTCAGGTAGGTAGGTCAGTGTGTGTATGTCAGGTAGGTCAGTTTAGTGGTCAGCATTGATGGGCACTGGTAAGCCAGGCAGCAACCAGCAAGTGAGCTTACCCCCGCCACACAACCCCAGTGCCCAGCCAAAAGACCCTGAGCCACTAGAATCACCCACCCCCTCCAAGCCAGCCTTGGACTTCAGGCTGAAGCCCCAGGAGCCACCAATCTTTGTCCATAAGAAGCTCAAGGAAGGAGAAATGGTTGCCTGGCAGAAAGGCAAAATGATGGCACTGCGATGGCGTGACAAAAAAGATGTGTGTCTAATGAGTACAATCCATAATACCTCCACTGTCATGGTACACACAAAAGGTGGGAAAGACATCATGAAGCCACAGGTAGTGATAGACTACAACGCCATGGGAGGTGTTAACAGGGCTGACCAAGCAATGACATTTTATCCAGCAATGAGAAAACAACAAAGAAAGTACTACAAGAATTTCTTCAGGCATCTTCTTGAGCAATGCTTGTGGAAGGCCTACATTCTGCTAATAAAAAGAGTGACAAGCCTGTGGTTCATGCTGACTTTTTTTGGAAAGTTGCCGAACTGATCTTTCTGAACCACCAAACACCAATGGCTGTGAATAGAGCTGGACGTCGTGCTGCTGGCGTTCTTAACGCGGAACGCCTGACTGGTCGTCACTTCATTGACTACATCCCACCAACTGAGAAAAAGTCAGCACTTACAAGGATGTGCGTGGTTTGTTGCTCAAAGTGTGATGACAGTGAAAAGAAAATCCGAAAGAAAACCAGGTTCCATTGTCCTGATTGTGACGTTGGACTTTGTGCAGTCCCATGTTTTAAAATTTATCATACCCAGGATGTTTACTGAAGCAATATGACTAGTAATATTGCACTCTTGTTTGGCCAAAAAAAGTCAGTGTTTTTGATTTGATTTTATTATTGACTAAACTTTATTGAATAAAATGTATTATTATTATATTATTTGCTATTATTTATAGTTATTTATCATATTATAATTTATGATTTTGTGTTTCAAACTCTATCATACCCCGGATGTCTACTAGACTCTTGTTTGGACAAATTTGAGTGAGTTGTTCCTAAGAATTACAGGCCTACAATATAAAACGCCAAATTTCCATGCAAAACAACTGTACCACTTTCAGGATCAGAAATCTGACATAATCATACCACCAGGGAGGTTAAGGTATGGACTCCAGAGAGAGAGAGAGATCATTTTGCCCCTTTACAAATCATTAGTAAGACTTCATCTGGAATATGCAGTTCAGTTTTGGGCACCAGTTCTCAAAAAGGATATCAGGGAACTGGAGAAAGTGCACAGAAGGGCAATCAAATTGATAAGAGGCATGGAGGAGCTCTGCTACGAGGAAAGATTAAAGGAACTGCATTTATTCCCTCTTGAGAAGAGGGGATTAGAGGGGATATAATCAACATGTACATAAGTGGTCCATATAGTGAACTTGGTGTTGAATTATTCACTTTAGGATCATCACAGAGGACAAGGGGGCACTCTTTATGTCTAGAGGTAAAAAGATTTCATCTCTAAATACGGAAAGGTTTCTTCACAGTAAAAGCTGTGAAAATGTGGAATAGACTCCCCCAGAAGTGGTTCTGGCAAGCTCAGTAGATTGCTTTAAAAAAAAAAAGGCCTGGATTCTTTCCTAAATGTACATAATATAACTGGGTACTAAGTAACAGTTATGGGTAAAGCTGATCCAGGAAAAATCCGATTGCCTCTCAGGGATCAGGAAGGGATTTTTTCCCCTGCTGGAGCAAATTGGATCATGCTTTGCTGGGGTTTTTTTGTCTTCCTCTGGATCAACTGTGGGTGAAGGATTGTGTATATGGGATTGTATGATTTTTTTTTTTTGGTTGAACTCGATGGACTTGTGTCTTTTTTCAACCTGACTAACTATGTAATTATGGGGACAGGACAGGAGAGTACAAGAGATGGGGGTGATGGTGAGAGGTTATTTTGGTGCACACTGATTTTACACTTTGGAAGGTATCAACAAAGAATGGCATATATATATATATATATATATATATATATATATATATATATATATATATATATATATATATATGATACTTGCACCACTTTCCTAAACTTAGAAAGCAAGGCAGACGCTGCTGCTAATTAACAAAAGGAGCACAAAACCCTTTGTTTATTAGGACTGACCTGCTTCATTTTTTATGCTGTGTCCACATTAGGTACAGCACAGAACAGTACAGCTGGAGCTGCATGCTCTGATCTCTTTCTGTTCCTACTCTCCCCACTCCCCAAGGCCAACCTGGCAGTTTATTTTATCTTTAGAATGTCCCCTTATGCTCAAGTCAATTCATGTCCTGTCTGTGACACGGATCGCACTGGTTGACTTGACAATTTTAGTAATTTGTTGACATTTTATTGCTTTTTTTGGGGTACCTATCTCCATATGAGTTCTATGGTTCCCAGATACCTGACCTCATAGCCCCTTCCAGCCAGCGGTTTATTGCAATTCATGATTTATTCTTTCTACAGTGATTGTGCACACACTTGCGCACCTGACACCACTCAGTGTTTGGGATTATCTGACCTGGGTAGGCTCGCTGATGATTCGGCATTCACAGTGAGGCTTGGTTTAGTGAGGCACCAATCAGCGCTTGGGATTTTTTAATTTTTTGTGCAAGTCTGCAGATGGAGTGGAACTTAAAGCGAGGCTTGGTCAGGCTCTTAGTACTATAAGGGGAGGTGACGAGATGCGCCGCACGTGCCCCTGGATGATGTGACTCTATCACGAAACGCCACGTAGGGCAGAGCGACGTGTTCTCGTCACCTCCCATTGCTGCTGTTGTTTCCAGTACAACGGGCTGTCTGTGCGCCTCCGGCCGGCGCTCCAGACTACACTACATGCCTACTATTGTCTACTAACATGTGAGTTTAACTTTTTACTTATCCAATAAAGTCAATGATTTTACACTATATGGAGCCTTTTTTTCCTTCTATGACCGTATCTGCAATGCTGTGGGCTGATGTCTGTGTACCTGTCAGTGTGAACATCTTTAGCCTGACCCTGCAGTCTTTGATGTCCCATCTCGGTATAAGGTCTCTGATCCATTGGTCGTGGTTCGAAGCAGTATTAACAAACAGCTTTCTCTGATCCTCTGTAACGGGGGATCATGAGTTTCTGGTAAGCGGCCAGTCTGATTTCACGGTGGTGGAGCAAGCACGCTTTTTTCTGCTCACAGCAAGAATTTATGTTTTTTGGAACTTTTTTAAGATACTTTCATATCACTTGGGTGATTTATTTTTTATACATGGACTTTTTATTATCACTTTGAACATTTTATTTTTGGATTGATTATTCATTTGACATGTGTTTTGTATATTATGTATACACTAAAGGGGAACTCTTCACTTAGTTCTAAATATTTGGTTTGGTGATGATGTGTATGATCACCAATCTGTTTTAGCGCGATTCAACCCCCCTTTTTTTCCAACCTGGCAGGGATCTGCGGCAATTCTCTATACTGAAAACTGCGGCATTCCCTTTGCTAATTATTCGCAGAAACCACAACCCGTTTCTATTTTACTCTGCAATAGAAACTGGCATAGGTTTTACATATAGACTAGGTATATCTGCTTAAGGTGGTTGTAAACTTGAATCTTTGACTTGTACCTATAGGTAAGCCTATAATAAGGTTTACCTATAGGTACTGTCAATATCTCCTAAACACTCACCATTTAGGATATATTTACTACATATGCAGCCAATGACATAATCGGTGCATGCGCTTTAGAATCCTGTGCCGTAAATGGCAGCTCCCCTGTGCATGCGGCCAGAGCCACGAACCCAGAAGGAAGATGGGTGATGATGGAAGTGGCCTCCAGCGATGGTAGCGCATCGCTGGAAGGCTTTGTTTTCAGGTAAGTTTCACATAATGTGCTAGTATGCGATGCATACTAGCACATTATGGCTTTACATTGCAGGTCAGGAAAAAAAAGGAAACCCCTTTAATGTGGCACTGGCCAATTTTATGGTGCAAAAGCTTAGTTAATTCCCCGGTTTGTGTCTTTTGTTTTCTTTTCAAATGATGCTATGGATTGCTGTGAACACAAGGCATTAAAATGTGGTCAGTAAGATGTGACTGCTGTGCTTTAACAAAACCCTCAAAAAACGACTACTTTAACACAAAATAAAAAATATACCCAAAAAATATAAAATGACCACAATACCACAATCCAAAAAACCCTCCAACACCATGAAAATGTTTCGGATGTAAAGATTCTGTTGACAACATCAAAGCAATGATTCCAGAAATAGGTGGAAACAAAGAAAGAATGTGGAGAGATTTCTTCATTTTAATTCCATATAAGAGTGATTTTAATGTAATGCTGTGCATACTATGTTAATAGGGTGAATCACTTTTTTACTAAGAAACTCTTAAAATGTAACACATATGTAATTTCAGTGGTGGCAATAGGGTTAATACCTGATCTGTTTTTTTTTTTTTTTTGTAGGTAAATTTGTTAGTCCTTTGAGAGAATGTGCTGGCTACAACATAATCATTAAGGCCATTGTGTGTGCTTTCAAAAAGGAACTATAACAATGACATTACCAGAAGTTGTGATCATAACTTAGATGAGCCAAACTTCCTGCACCTTGTATTATAGGAATGTCGGTGGTATCCTCTAAGAGGTTATTTTTTCCACGAGTACCATATTAAGCAAACCCTTCAGAAAGTAAGGTTTGCTATAGGATTATTAGATATATGAAATTACTGAAGGCACTGGATCAGCCGGTCTACTTCAAAATGTGGTCAGGAGTGACAGCCAACTTTATTTCTAACAGTACAGGTTTAATTCAATTATAAAATTTGTGTATACAGTGGGGCAAAAAAGTATTTAGTCAGCCACCAATTGTGCAAATCCCACTTAAAAAGATGAGAGAGGCCTGTAATTGTCATCATAGGTATACCTCAACTATGAGAGACAAAATGTGGAAACAAATCCAGACAATCACATTGTCTGATTTGGAAAGAATTTATTTGCAAATTATGGTGGAAAATAAGTATTTTGTCAATATCAAAAGCTCATCTCAATACTTTGTTACATATCCTTTGTTGGCAATGACAGAGGTCAAGCGTTTTCTGTAAGTCTTCACGGTTGTCACACACTGTTGCTGGTATTTTGACCCATTCCTCCATGCAGATCTCCTCTAGAGCAGTGATGTTTTGGGGCTGTCGCTGGGTAACACGGACTTTCAACTCCCTCCAAAGGTTTTCTATGGGGTTGAGATCTGGAGACTGGCTAGGCCACTCCAGGACCTTGAAATGCTTCTTAAGAAGCCACTCTTTCGTTGCCGGGGCGGTGTGTTTGGGATCATTGTCATGCTGAAAGACCCAGCCACGTTTCATCTTCAATGCCCTTGCTGATGGGAGGAGGTTTGCACTCAAAATCTCATGATACATGGCCCTATTCATTCTTTCATGTACACGGATCAGTCGTCCTGTTCCCTTTGCAGAGAAACAGCCCCAAAGCATGATATTGCTACCCCCATGCTTCACAGTAGGTATGGTGTTCTTTGGTTGCAACTCAGCATTCTCTCTCATCCAAACACGATGAGTTGTGCTCCTACCAAACAGTTCTACTTTGGTTTCATCTGACCATATGAAATTCTCCCAATCCTCTTCTGTATCATCCAAATGCTCTCTAGCAAACCTCAGACCGGCCCGGACATGTACTGGCTTAAGCAGGGGGATACATCTGGCACTGCAGGATCTGAGTCCCTGGTGGCGTAGTGTGTTACTGATGGTAGCCTTTGTTACGTTGGTCCCAGCTCTCTGCAGGTCATTCACTAGGTCCCCACGTGTGGTTCTGGGATTTTTGCTCACAGTTTTTTAGATCATTTTAACCCCTCAGGGTGAGATCTTGCGTGGAGCCCCAGATCGAGGGAGATTATCAGTGGTCGTGTATGTCTTCCATTTTCTAATTATTGCTCCCACAGTTGATTTCTTCACACCAAGCTGCTTGCCTATTGCAGATTCAGTCTTCCCAGCCTGGTGCAGGTCTACAATTTTGTTTCTGGTGTCCTTCGACAGCTCTTTGATCTTCACCATAGTGGAGTTTGGAGTGTGACTGTTTGAGGTTGTGGACTGGTGTCTTTTATACTGATAACAAGTTCAAACAGGTGCCATTAATACAGGTAATGAGTGGGGGACAGAGGAGCCTCATAAAGAAGAGGATACAGGTCTGTGAGAGCCAGAAATAAATTCTTTCAAAAATCAGACAGACAATGTGATTGTCTGGATTTGTTTCCACATTTTGACTCTCATGGTTGAGGTATACCTATGATGACAATTACAGGCCTCTCTCATCTTTTTAAGTGGGAGAACTTGCACAATTGGTGGCTAACTAAATACTTTTTTGCGCCACTGTATATATAATATTTTGGTTAGGCAGAGCAATAATGATTCATAGGTCTATAAGCACTTTCAAATGCATTCAGACACTGCCAGTTCTTTATTCTTAAGGCTGGGTTCACACCATTGCAAATTGGATGTGGATTCACCGCATCCAATTCATAATAGCAGAAGATTTTGACCCACTCTCTAAGGAATCGGTTCACATATCTCCGCAACGTGTCCGGTGCATTTTGCACAAAAACACTGTGGGGGTCATTTACTATAGCGCCAAAAAATTATCCTGCAGTACCAAAAAATAGCTCTCAAAAAAGGCTAGAAAGACTTCAACTCTCAGAAATTAGCGCTAATGCAAATGGAAAACAGTGCTATTGCCAGCAATAATGCCTGTCAGATAACATATGCTGGAATAGTGGAAGTCAATGGGGCTCGAACCTGCAAAATCCAAAGTTCTCACTGAAGGCTTATATGCAAGTTCTTTGCCATAAAAAGTTTTTGGAGACCCGGGTCCTGCCCCAGGGGATATGTATCAATGCAAAAAAAAAGTTTTAATAAAGGACATTTTTTCGGGAGCAGTGATTTTAATAATGCTTAGAGTGAAACAATAAAAGTGTAATATTCCTTTAAATTTCGTACCTGGGGGGTGTCTATAGTATGCCTGTAAAGTGGTGCATGTTTCCCGTGTTTAGAACAGTCTGAGAGCAAAATGACATTTCAAAGGAAAAAAAGTCATTTAAAAGTGCTAGCGCTAGTGCCGGCTATTAATGAATTCTCGGTCCCGACAATACACATAAAAGTTCATTGATGAAAACGGCCTGAGATCCCCCACAGTGCATTATCATGCCCTTTGGGTCTGGTATGAATATTAAGGGGAACCCCGAACCAAAATTTAAAAAAAAAATGGCATGGGAGTCCCCCCAAATTCCATACCAGGCCCTTCAGGTCTGGTATGGATATTAAGGGGAACCCCACGCCAAAATTAAAAAAAAATGGTGTGGAAGTCCCCCTAAAAATCCATACCAGACCCTTATCCAAGCACGCAACCTGGCAGGAAAAGAGGGGGGGACGAGAGAGCACCCCCCTCCTGTACCGTACCAGGCCACATGCCCTCAACATGGGGAGGATGTCCCCATGTTGATGGGGACAAGGGCCTCATCCCCACAACACTTGCCCAGTGAGGTGTGGGAATCTGCGAGCGGGGGGCTTAGCAGAATCTGGAAGCCCCCTTTAACAAGAGGACCCCCAGATCCCCACCCCCCCCGTGTGAAATGGTAATGGGTACATTGTACTCCTACCATTTAACAAAAAAAAGTGTCAAAAATTGTAAAAACACACAGACCCAGCATTGGACAAGTCCTTTATTAAAAAAGAAAAAAAAATTCCAGCAATGTAATCCTTCCTCGTCCCGGGATACAGAGAAAGACGCCGCCACGATACGAGCCACCTCCATGGGAGGAGCCTGCTGAATGACGCTAGAACTGGCGTGACAGTTCTTAAAAGGCTGAGGGCGGGGCCACCCATGACTTGAGCAGGTGACCCTGCCCCCCTCTGGCGCAACGGGGAAATGCCACGGGGTTACCAGTGACATGTACAGGTGACCTCGCCCCCCTCTGACACCACGAACTGTCACGGCAGTTCTAGCGTCATTCAGCGGGCTCCTCCCATGGAGGTGGCTCGTGTCGTGGCAGCGTCTTTCTCCGTATCCCGGGACGAGGAAGGATTACATCACTGGAATTTTTTGTTCTTTTTTAATAAAGGACTTGTTCAATGCTGTGTCTGTGTTTTTTACAATTTTTGACACTTTTTTGTGAAATGGTAGGAGTACAATGTAACCGTTACCATTTCACACGGGGGGGGCCGGATCTGGGGGTCCCCTTGTTAAAGGGGGGTTCCAGATTCCGATAACCCTTGCCCGGTGGTTGTTTGGGTCTGCGGGCGGGGGGCTTGTGGGGATGAGGCCCTTGTCCCCATCAACATGGGGACATCCTCCCCATGTTGAGGGCATGTGGCTTGGTACAGGAGGGGGGGCGCTCTCTCATCCCCCCTCTTTTCCTGCGGCCTGCCAGGTTGCATGCTCAGATAAGGGTCTGGTATGGATTTTTAGGGGGACCCCCACTCCATTTTTTTTATTTTGGGGCGGGGTTCCCCTTAAAATCCAATTGGATAAGTAAAATACCGCGCCAATCTAATAAATTGAAACAGCAGCCAACACTACAGAACGACTGGGACTGTGTAGAATATATAAACAAATAAGTGTAGCGCTAAAGTAAATACAGTGGAGAAAAAAAAGGTTTTAGAACGGGGAGAGGTCAATCCACATTTAAAGTGGCACGTAACCTCAACCAGGTCGGAACCAAATATGTGTGTACACAAACAGTATAATATCATCACCTAAATCAAAAAGGTGCAATGCTCTTTTCTTTTGAGGAAGGTGCGGATATACATAAAAGTGAAAATAAAGTGAAAGTAAATCAACAAATAATAATCTCAAAAGTCCACCTTTTTGGTAGTGAAAAAATATGGAATATATCCACAATAATGGTGGGGAAATATTAATCCCATGTGAATGATAAAGAATTATTAATGTAGTCCATATGTTGCATAGTGCAGTTGAAACAGAAGGGACCCAAGGCAGATATCTTCACAATAAAGAGACTCCAAATCAAAGTGAGAGGTAGAATACTCTTACCAACTTCCGTGGACTCACAAGCCGTGGGCGGTGAGTCAAACGAGCTTGTACTGTCTTGTGATGAATGACAGTGTAAAGATGGGTTGTACACCGGAAGGTATCCTCCTTGGATGGGGGGCCCGGAACCTGTCCTGAAGGTCTGCACGATCACCGTTTTTTGTCAGCATACATGGACCATATGGAAAAAAAGACAAGGAGCCTCCACATAGTGTAAATCCAAAAAATTACTTCTCAATTGGCATTTATTAGATCATTCACGATCATCAAGGCAATCCATAAAAGTTTTTGTTTAAAATAGAATCGATTCAAGTAAAATGGCAAAAAAATGGCAAAAAAATAAGCGTGGTGTGGGTGGCTGGGTACAGCAAGGAGACCCGACGCGTTTCGTCTGAAGAGACTTCTGCTGGGGTATATGCCAACCTGCCACCACCACGCTTTTATACATATGTTATAATAATCACCCATGTGCAGCTGCTTCAGCAACATGCACGCTGACTTCCTGAACTGGTAGCGTGCGTTCCATTCAAGGTCACATGTTTATTGAATTCGCCAATAAGATGCCGGGTGGTAGATCCACCTCTAACATCCAAGCCTCGATGTGAGTATCATCTCAAAGTGCACGCTCATAGGGTGAAGGGGCGCCTTTCTCTGTTACTCACCCAATGCAGATCATCGCCGTATTCGACGCGGACGTAACTGACATCACGTGATAGCGTCTGACGTGACCTTATGCGTACATCATTGCGTCAAACCAGGAAACGTAAACACACCGCGGAGGCTATTGGAGCGCTTATGCGTTCCAAACGGATCATCCGGAAAGGAAGTACTATCAACGAAAATAAGTACGGCAGTCATAAAGGTCCGCCGAAACGTTAAGTGTATGGACTTAATAAAATTAAATTGAATATCCTATTAGTGAAAATATGGTGTCCAATCAGGAAGTCAGTATGCATTGTAGCTACACTAAAAGAAAAGAACAGCCATATGACAAATGGATATTCTTATTCTTAGTAATACATATAAGACAAGAAAATATTGGTGTCCATCCAAATCTAAGTCAGATACATATAAGACAAGGAAATATTGGTGTCCATCCAAATCTAAGTCAGATCTCAGCGTATGTGAGGCCACTGTCCCATAAAGGACAGACGGTCAGACTACACTGTGTAAGTATCAGAATTTCATTTATTTATTTGAGAAACCCAGATCTCGTTGAAAATCTGACTCAAAATAAAAATATAAAAAATGCAAATATACAATACAAGAAAATATAAAATAGAATAAAATAAGAAATGTACTAAAGATATAGTATTAAAAATATGATATTAAAAATATGAAACCAGGACCTGATGGTGAGCAAAAAAATAATAACTAGTAGAACTAATCTTGTATTAAGAGCCGCTTTAACCCTATAGGCCATAAACAGGGCCCAAATGCATCTCCAAGCAGGTTATGCTAGCTGATGTTGAAATTGATATGGATACGACTGGGGACAAATTTGATGGAGGGAACAAAAGGAAGGAAATAAAAGGGAACCATTGCTAAGATTGATTAATAAATGAATTGATGTCCCATTCCACATTTAATCCATGTGGCGTGAAACATCTTAACTGGTGTATCCAGAAAGTTTCAAGCCTTGATACTCCTCTTATGCATGATTCACCTCTCCAGTGGGGAGTAAACTTGTCTATTATTTGGAACTTAGTGCCAGTGGGGTCCCGATTATGATGTATTAAGTAATGATTAGGTACACTATGATTTGTACGTCCCTTTTTAATAGACTTGATATGTTCGTTGACCCTTATAGCGAAGGTACGGATAGTCCGCCCTACGTACTGTTTCCCGCAAGGGCAGGTGATGAGATATACGATATACCTCGTCGAACAGGTGACAAAGTGTTTCACAGAATATTCTCTCCCTGTAGTGGTTGATCCAAAAGTGTCGATCTTCCGGGACTTATGTGTATTATATTTACACACCCTGCATCTCCGACAAGGGAAGAAACCCTTCATGTTTTGAAAAAAAAGAGGGAACAGAAGGGGGGTCTGTTACATTAGGCGCTATCTGTCCCCTCAGGGGCATAGCACCTCTATAGATTACTCCTGCTTGTTCTGGGAGGACTGGTCCAAGGACAGTGTCATTTTTTAGAACCTTCCAGTGCTTATGGAGGATGTCCCTGATCTGTCTATGTTGAATAGAGAAGTTCATAAGAAAAGACCATTTATGTTTATTTTCTACAATAGGTTTAGGTTGTTCAGAAATGAGAGAATTCCTATCTATTAAGGAGACGCTGTGGATAACTTTATCTATTTCTAGTGCATCATAACCCTTGTTCACAAATCTCGACTTCAAGGTATCAGCTTGATCATAATAGTCGGTGAGTTGTGAACAGTTGCGTCTGATTCGTAGCATCTGACTTCGGGGAATAGACTTTAGCCACGCTGCGTGGTGGCAGCTGTCGATCGGAATGTATCCATTCCGATCCGTGGCCTTGAAGAAAGTCTTGGTAGAAAGGTGGTGGTCAACCACCGAGATTTCAAGGTCCAGAAAATGAATGGTCGACTGGCTTCATAAGTTAACTCTATCCCGATTTGGTTGTTATTCAAAATGCGTATAAATTCGTCAAGAGACTCCATGTTCCCTTTCCATAGGAGGAGGATGTCGTCAATGTACCTAGCCCACAACACCAATTGCGGTGGGTCTAGGGCATAGACGACATCCTCCTCCCATTTGGCCATAAATATATTGGCTAAGCTGGGAGCGAATTTCGCCCCCATCGCTACCCCTTTCTTCTGGAGATAATAATCTCCATTGTACCAGAAGTAATTGTGTTTGGTGGCAAAGCACAGTAGGTCCATAATGAACCTCTTCTGAGTACCCGGAATTGTGTCGTTCCTAGAAAAAAAAGAATTGACTGCTTCGAATCCCAAATCGTGGGGTATACAAGTGTACAGTGCCTTGACGTCGGCTGTAGCCAGAATAAGGTCCTCACTGTATGTGACACATTCAAGTTTAGCAATAGTATCCTTGGTATCCCTTAAATAAGATGGTGTGGATTTCACTAACGGTTGAAGAAAGAAATCAATATATTTCCCGATGCGGGACGTGATAGAATTTATGCCGCTAATAATAGGGCGGCCAGGAGGTTGTGTGACATTCTTATGGACTTTCGGTAAGTAGTAAATTATAGGAATACGTGGAGCAACCGGGACCAAGAAGTTCTTCTCCTTTTTGTCAAGAATTCCTAATTGGGACCCAGTGTCTATCAAATCTATCAAAGCTTTTTTGAAATCAGATGTAGGATTTTTGGTTAATTTAAGGTAGGTGTCTGTATCGCTGAGAATTTTAGTCATCTCCGTATGGTAGTCTGCTTTATCGAGAATAACGATCCCACCGCCCTTGTCAGCTGGGCGGATGACAAGGTTTTTCCTTTTATCCGGTAACCTGTCAAGGTCTTTAAGGACCAGATCCCGAAAGACCTTGATAGAAGGTGCCACTGAGCAGGGGGGGTTGAACAGCGACGGGTTAGCCAGGCCGGAATGTACTGCATGTGACGTAATATCCATAGTCCTCGGTCTAATGGGATTAGACATAATGTATCTCTGAACATTCAACTTTCTGATGTATTTGTGTACATCTATGAAAGTTGAAAATTTATTTAATTTTTTAGGAGGTACATATTTCAACCCTTTATCTAATACTGATTTTTCGGCTTTGGTTAGTTCTATATTGCTCAAATTGAAAATGCCACTGTCTACTTGACACGTTTTCTTTTTCCTGGCACGCCACCCCCCTCTGGAGCCGCGCCCGGATTTGGATTTCTTACATGGCTTTCCCCTTCCCTGTGAAAATCCCTCCTCGTGGGTGGTCCTGGTAGGTTCTGATTATAATTAAAGGGTGATCTAGTATGGTATCCCTCATCCCTATCAGAATAGGGGTATCTAGAACCCTGATCATCATTATTGAATCTTCTCTCTCTGAGAGGTGAAAACCTATTCTGTGTGTGAATCGGGGTTCTCTGGGGGTAGTGATAATCTGATAATAGACAGTGGCATTTTCAATTTGAGCAATATAGAACTAACCAAAGCCGAAAAATCAGTATTAGATAAAGGGTTGAAATATGTACCTCCTAAAAAATTAAATAAATTTTCAACTTTCATAGATGTACACAAATACATCAGAAAGTTGAATGTTCAGAGATACATTATGTCTAATCCCATTAGACCGAGGACTATGGATATTACGTCACATGCAGTACATTCCGGCCTGGCTAACCCGTCGCTGTTCAACCCCCCCTGCTCAGTGGCACTTCTATCAAGGTCTTTCGGGATCTGGTCCTTAAAGACCTTGACAGGTTACCGGATAAAAGAATATATAGTGATCCCAACCTAAAAACTGGGCTAAAGTCCCTTTGTGAACGGAAAAACCTTGTCATCCGCCCAGCTGACAAGGGCGGTGGGATCGTTATTCTCGATAAAGCAGACTACCATACGGAGATGACTAAAATTCTCAGCGATACAGACACCTACCTTAAATTAACCAAAAATCCTACATCTGATTTCAAAAAAGCTTTGATAGATTTGATAGACACTGGGTCCCAATTAGGAATTCTTGACAAAAAGGAGAAGAACTTCTTGTCCCGGTTGCTCCACGTATTCCTATAATTTACTACTTACCGAAAGTCCATAAGAATGTCACACAACCTCCTGGCCGCCCTATTATTAGCGGCATAAATTCTATCACGTCCCGCATCGGGAAATATATTGATTTCTTTCTTCAACCGTTAGTGAAATCCACACCATCTTATTTAAGGGATACCAAGGATACTATTGCTAAACTTGAATGTGTCACATACAGTGAGGACCTTATTCTGGCTACAGCCGAAGTCAAGGCACTGTACACTTGTATACCCCACGATTTGGGATTCGAAGCAGTCAATTCTTTTTTTTCTAGGAACGACACAATTCCGGGTACTCAGAAGAGGTTCATTATGGACCTACTGTGCTTTGCCACCAAACACAATTACTTCTGGTACAATGGAGATTATTATCTCCAGAAGAAAGGGGTAGCGATGGGGGCGAAATTCGCTCCCAGCTTAGCCAATATATTTATGGCCAAATGGGAGGAGGATGTCGTCTATGCCCTAGACCCACCGCAATTGGTGTTGTGGGCTAGGTACATTGACGACATCCTCCTCCTATGGAAAGGGAACATGGAGTCTCTTGACGAATTTATACGCATTTTGAATAACAACCAAATCGGGATAGAGTTAACTTATGAAGCCAGTCGACCATTCATTTTCTGGACCTTGAAATCTCGGTGGTTGACCACCACCTTTCTACCAAGACTTTCTTCAAGGCCACGGATCGGAATGGATACATTCCGATCGACAGCTGCCACCACGCAGCGTGGCTAAAGTCTATTCCCCGAAGTCAGATGCTACGAATCAGACGCAACTGTTCACAACTCACCGACTATTATGATCAAGCTGATACCTTGAAGTCGAGATTTGTGAACAAGGGTTATGATGCACTAGAAATAGATAAAGTTATCCACAGCGTCTCCTTAATAGATAGGAATTCTCTCATTTCTGAACAACCTAAACCTATTGTAGAAAATAAACATAAATGGTCTTTTCTTACAAACTTCTCTATTCAACATAGACAGATCAGGGACATCCTCCATAAGCACTGGAAGGTTCTAAAAAATGACACTGTCCTTGGACCAGTCCTCCCAGAACAAGCAGGAGTAATCTATAGAGGTGCTATGCCCCTGAGGGGACAGATAGCGCCTAATGTAACAGACCCCCCTTCTGTTCCCTCTTTTTTTCAAAACATGAAGGGTTTCTTCCCTTGTCGGAGATGCAGGGTGTGTAAATATAATACACATAAGTCCCGGAAGATCGACACTTTTGGATCAACCACTACAGGGAGAGAATATTCTGTGAAACACTTTGTCACCTGTTCGACGAGGTATATCGTATATCTCTTCACCTGCCCTTGCGGGAAACAGTACGTAGGGCGGACTATCCGTACCTTCGCTATAAGGGTCAACGAACATATCAAGTCTATTAAAAAGGGACGTACAAATCATAGTGTACCTAATCATTACTTAATACATCATAATCGGGACCCCACTGGCACTAAGTTCCAAATAATAGACAAGTTTACTCCCCACTGGAGAGGTGAATCATGCATAAGAGGAGTATCAAGGCTTGAAACTTTCTGGATACACCAGTTAAGATGTTTCACGCCACATGGATTAAATGTGGAATGGGACATCAATTCATTTATTAATCAATCTTAGCAATGGTTCCCTTTTATTTCCTTCCTTTTGTTCCCTCCATCAAATTTGTCCCCAGTCGTATCCATATCAATTTCAACATCAGCTAGCATAACCTGCTTGGAGATGCATTTGGGCCCTGTTTATGGCCTATAGGGTTAAGGCGGCTCTTAATACAAGATTAGTTCTACTAGTTATTATTTTTTTGCTCACCATCAGGTCCTGGTTTCATATTTTTAATATCATATT
Organism: Aquarana catesbeiana; assembly: GCF_042186555.1. Classification (NCBI taxonomy): domain Eukaryota; kingdom Metazoa; phylum Chordata; class Amphibia; order Anura; family Ranidae; genus Aquarana; species Aquarana catesbeiana. The sequence continues at coordinate 148,877,585 of NC_133335.1, read as the reverse complement.
TTTAATACTATATCTTTAGTACATTTCTTATTTTATTCTATTTTATATTTTCTTGTATTGTATATTTGCATTTTTTATATTTTTATTTTGAGTCAGATTTTCAACGAGATCTGGGTTTCTCAAATAAATAAATGAAATTCTGATACTTACACAGTGTAGTCTGACCGTCTGTCCTTTATGGGACAGTGGCCTCACATACGCTGAGATCTGACTTAGATTTGGATGGACACCAATATTTCCTTGTCTTATATGTATCTGACTTAGATTTGGATGGACACCAATATTTCCTTGTCTTATATGTATTACTAAGAATAAGAATATCCATTTGTCATATGGCTGTTCTTTTCTTTTAGTGTAGCTACAATGCATACTGACTTCCTGATTGGACACCATATTTTCACTAATAGGATATTCAATTTAATTTTATTAAGTCCATACACTTAACGTTTCGGCGGACCTTTATGACTGCCGTACTTATTTTCGTTGATAGTACTTCCTTTCCGGATGATCCGTTTGGAACGCATAAGCGCTCCAATAGCCTCCGCGGTGTGTTTACGTTTCCTGGTTTGACGCAATGATGTACGCATAAGGTCACGTCAGACGCTATCACGTGATGTCAGTCACGTCCGCGTCGAATACGGCGATGATCTGCATTGGGTGAGTAACAGAGAAAGGCGCCCCTTCACCCTATGAACGTGCACTTTGAGATGATACTCACATCGAGGCTTGGATGTTAGAGGTGGATCTACCACCCGGCATCTTATTGGCGAATTCAATAAACATGTGACCTTGAATGGAACGCACGCTACCAGTTCAGGAAGTCAGCGTGCATTTTGCTGTAACAGCTGCACATGGGTGATTATTATAACATATGTATAAAAGCGTGGTGGTGGCAGGTTGGCATATACCCCAGCAGAAGTCTCTTCAGACGAAACGCGTCGGGTCTCCTTGCTGTACCCAGCCACCCACACCACGCTTATTTTTTTGCCATTTTTTTGCCATTTTACTTGAATCGATTCTATTTTAAACAAAAACTTTTATGGATTGCCTTGATGATCGTGAATGATCTAATAAATGCCAATTGAGAAGTAATTTTTTGGATTTACACTATGTGGAGGCTCCTTGTCTTTTTTTCCATATGGTCCATGTATGCTGACAAAAAACGGTGATCGTGCAGACCTTCAGGACAGGTTCCGGGCCCCCCATCCAAGGAGGATACCTTCCGGTGTACAACCCATCTTTACACTGTCATTCACCACAAGACAGTACAAGCTCGTTTGACTCACCGCCCACGGCTTGTGAGTCCACGGAAGTTGGTAAGAGTATTCTACCTCTCACTTTGATTTGGAGTCTCTTTATTTTGAAGATATCTGCCTTGGGTCCCTTCTGTTTCAACTGCACTATGCAACATATGGACTACATTAATAATTCTTTATCATTCACATGGGATTAATATTTCCCCACCATTATTGTGGATATATTCCATATTTTTTCACTACCAAAAAGGTGGACTTTTGAGATTATTATTTGTTGATTTACTTTCACTTTATTTTCACTTTTATGTATATCCGCACCTTCCTCAAAAGAAAAGAGCATTGCACCTTTTTGATTTAGGTGATGATATTATACTGTTTGTGTACACACATATTTGGTTCCGACCCTTAAAATCCATACCAGACCTGAAAGGCCTGGTATGGAATTTGGGGGGACCCACACGCATTTTTTTTTTTAAATTTTGGTTTGGGGGTTCCCCTTAATATTCATACCAGACCCAAAGGACCTAGTAATGGACTGTGGGGGAATCCCAGGCCGTTTTTGTCAATGAACTTTTATGTGTATTGGCGGGACCAGCCCTGTTACAGGCGCCGTGTACAGCTGACTCACAGGTGTTCAGCTACGGCTATTTTCGGCGGCTCGTACTGCGCAAGCGCTGCGCAGTACAGGGGAATCCTCATCCGCCGGGGGGAACTTTCTTGGCAGAACACCGGCACAAGCATTTGTAAATGACTTTTCTTCCTTTAGAAATGTCATTTTGCTGTCAGACTGTTCTAAACACGGGAAACACGCACCACTTTACAGGCATACTAAAGACACCCCCCCCCCCAGGTACAAAATTTAAAGGAATATTACACTTTTATTGTTTCACTTTAAGCATTATTAAAATCACTGCTTCCGAAAAAACAACCGTTTTTAAAACTTTTTTGCATTAATACATGTCCCCTGGGGCAGGACCCAGGTCCCCAAACACTTATGGCAAGAACTTGCATATTAGCCTTTAAAATTAGCACTTTTGATTATTCATGTTCGTGTCCCATAGATTTTAACGATGTTCGCACAAATTTTTTGTCTGTTAGCATGTTCTGCTGCGAACTGAACAGGGGGGTGTTCGGGTCATCCCTAGTTATCATTGAGAATCATGGGGTACAACTTCTCAAGCAACTCGGAGGTCCAAAGTCACCCAACTGTGAAACAAGTCCTATATTTTAATAGAAAGGAGCTCTCATTTATACTTATATTTACATCAGCAGAACAAATGCAGGAAGTGATGTGTGCACATGGGCCAGAAGCAAATGTGTGGGGATGCCAAACAAATCAATGAACCCCACCCACACCAAATCTAACTACCACATCCACCACCACATTGATTAAGCACAAGTACATATCATACCCTTATCCGGGAAATGAGCAACACCTTCTCTTTGCTAAAGAGGGACCTCACCATGTCCACCTAGATGGAGATCCTGACCAGCACAGGAACTTCCGGGTGATTACAATGACTTATTTCCGGGTCAGAATGTGAAACCACACTCTTTTGATCGCTGCTGCGAATATTTGATCGCAGCCACAATTAGAATTGTATTATTTTTGTTTATTTGCAAATTTGTATTTCTACTCATGATATTTAAAGGCGCTCGATAAGAAATGGTGTCCCTGGGTTAGCAGCAGGTAAATGACAAAAGGCCCAGTTTGAGCCCTGGTTCACACTGACAGAGGGAGGAGATTGTTCACCTGAAATCACACAATTTCATTCCTGCATGTCAGTCTCGACTGCAGGGGGAATTTCAGAGACATCTGTGCAGGTTTCTGCACTGATATCAATACAAATTGCACCCCAAAGTCACACCAATTAAAACAGTGCAATTGCCACCGCTTTGACATGTCAAATCGCACCAATGTGAACTAAAGCTGACACATACAACACTGCCTATCCACCAGCTGAATTCATTACCTGCAATTCTCCACAGCTGTTATATATAAAGATTCCACCTTTATCATTTACTTGCAGGTGTGCAGAAGCCTAGGTTTACATTGGAGAGATATGTCATGCGATTTGAGAGATCAAATCGCATGACTATTGGCAGCAATGGCACTGTTCCAATCGATGCGACACCGATTTTGTGGTGCTGCACAAATTTGCTATAGCAGTTCCTGCACTACTTTTGCCGATTTCAGGTGTGACTGCAATAGACATTTGTGTATGAAGCCACACGGATGTCTATCAAGTAGCACCTGAAATCACGCTGACATTGCTACTTTGAAATCGTGCTACTTCAAGTGAAGTAGCGCGATTTCAAAGTAGCATCAATGTGAACCAGGGCGAAGAGATTAGTTTTTTGGTGCACAAATACATATTGAAATAAAATATAAGAGATATTGCACTTTCCCAAAACCACCACCCACAAAAACTAAAGAGAAAGAGAAGTAGAAGAAAAAAAAAAAGACACCACAACAAAGCTCAATAATGTACTTTTATTTTACCAGCAGAAAAAAAAAATGTACATTCATTTACTAGTTTCAAAAAAATGTGGACAGGATATATGGTGCTACATTTAGCAATGGGATTTTAAGGGCCCTGCTCATAGGAGCTTACGAAATAAAATTTGACAAAACCTTAGAGTGGACACAGCTTTAATTTCAGTGTATAACTGGCAACACATCACATTTTATCTGCAAGATTGTAGAAACATACTTAACAGTCATTATGCTTACAAAGCATTCCAACATAATATTAAAAATGACTTATTCAAAACACCCACCACCAGCCCACAATCCACACATACATACACGATGTTTACATGATCAGACAGGAACAATACACACACAACATTGACAGCATGGCCACATAAACCCACCTTTGATTGAAAAAATGCACAAGAATTTTAGCAAATATCCCTAGTTGGGCATTTGTCAATATGCACAATATCATTCCTTTGCCCCCACAAATCACAGGAAAAACCTGACCTTCTCAGGCCAAACAAACCTCCCCCTACTGCAGGCCTTTATATAAGAGAGGTTGTATTGTTAGCACACTGACACACCCAATAGAAGTACACACCCACCAGTATCTTTCAATCTGTCTCTTCATGTGTGTCTAAAGTGATTGCACCTGATGAGCAGGAACACATAATACTATTCGCACCTGTGTTAGCCCTTGGCTATGTGCATCAAATCTCCAACTACAGGCCAAAGATCAAAGTCCATTTGCATCCACATAAACAAAGCAACGGTTTTCTAAGCATATGTACCTGTGCAGTGTAAACCCTAACATTTTAAATGTCCAAGTCCCTGGGCATGATTAGTGCTAATAAACATTAACATCAGTCCCTGGCTGCAATGAGCTTCCAATCTAAAGTTCAAAAGTAACTTTCTTACATTAGAACCTATTTCGACAGGAGACAAATAGAGTGCCAGCATATCTTTGGACTGTAGTGAGAATGTGTGTAAAAAAACACTGCGCTAACAAGTGAAGCACCCCCTTTACCCAGACAACCCACCTAAAGAAGGACACAGAGGTGCTCAGGGCTGTACATGTGCTGCAGCAAAAACTAAACCTCCTGTCACATTCAGCAGACAGTGACCATTCAGGAAACCAGCGTGTGATTCAAGCCTAGGTTTCATCGCGGTTCAGAGGCAGGATGTGACGTCAGTGTCGCTCAACTAGCCTCAACGCATTTCGCATAGATAAGGCATCATCAGGAGTGGCGAGCACAGGCTCTATTTGGAATGCTGGATAGACTTAGTGCCAGTCTAAAGGCACCAATACATGCAACCTGGAGTGGATGGTTTATGCCCCAGTAGAAGACCCCTAGGTCGAAACGCGTCGGACCAATTTATCTTCCTCCATGTTGCCCATTTTTCCTTTTTATCTTGTTGTGATGACGTTTTTATTGTAAAGTTTTTTTAGCAATAAAAAACATCCCCTTTTTATCTGCACCATGTGGAGGCATATCTTTTCTTTCCACATACCATCTGAATGAGATCCAGTGTTCACTCCAGTTCTATGAGGGATATTTTTGCCTTCCTAATCCGTATCCTGGTTACCTACTACGAGGACTTACCTGGTGACCCCCAGAGATCTACGCGGAGTCCAGCTTAGATGGTTCGAGTGTTGGGACATCCTTCCCTATGCCCTGGGTGGCACACTGCTCACCTGACTACCTGTCGCTGACAAGGGAGTCCATAGGATCTGGTAAGAGTTTTTTACATACCATCCTTCCCATGATTTCTTCATCTGGTTGATGTGTTTTTTCTTCGCGGATTTAATCTTCTGCCAACTGTTGGATCATCATCTTCCTTTGGATTATATCTATATTTCCATGCAGTGGGACATTACATTCCTTACCCATCCACTTATTTATTGACTTTGTGTTTATTATATGTTATTTGGTTAATGATTCACCAACACCTTTTTTGGATTGAAGTACAATTGAGTAATACTCTTTATATTTTGATTACATACATATTTACCATGCGCTACATTTTTTCTATTATGTATTCATCGTGATTGTAGTGAGAAACCCACACAGGGAGAACATATAAACTTCAACACAAGCATTAGCATGTTGGGGAATTGAACCAACATCCCAGGTGCTGCTAGACAGAACTGCTACCCACTTAGCCACACTCACACATATTCTCTACATCTCTGTGGTGTGAACCAGCCCTAAGTCCATAGCCATGCTCAGGGTCACAAGCAACATACAATATATTGGCCTAAGTATTGGGATGTCTGCCTTTAAACGTACATGAACTGTAATGGCATCCCAGTATTAGTATTGTGTTCAAAACTCATTTGGCCCACCCTTTGCAGCTATAACAGCTTTAACTCTTCTGGGAAGACTGTCCACAAGGTTTAGGAGTGTGTCTATGGGAATGTTTGACCATTCTTCCAAGTGCATTTGTGAGGTCAGGCACCGATGTTGGATGAGAAGGTCTGACCTACAGTCTCCTCTCTAATTCATCCCTAAGGTGTTCTGTTGTGTTGAGGTCAGGACTCTGTCCAGGCCAGTCAAGTTCCTTCACCCCAAAATCACTCATCCATGTCTTTATGGACCTTGATTTGTGCACTGGTCCAAATGATTTGGTGGAGGGGGGATTATGATGTGGGGTTGTTTTTCAGGAGTTGGGCTTGGCCTTTTAGTTCCAGTTATGGCGTCAGCATACCGAGACATTTTGGACAATTTCATGCACCCAACTTTGTGGGAACAGTTTGGGGAAAGCCCCTTCCTGTTCCAACATGACTGTGCACCAGTGCACAAAGCAAGGTCCATAAAGACATGTATGAGCAAGTTTGGGGTGGAGAAACTTGACTGGCCTGTACAGAGTCCTGGCCTCAACCCGATAGAACACCCTTTGGCTGAATTAGAGCAGAGACTGTGAGCCAAGGCTTCTCTTTCAACATCAGTGCCTGGCCTCACAAATGCACTTCTGGAAGAATGATCAAACATTCCCATAGACACACTAAATCTTGTGGACAGCCTTCCCAGAAGCTGTTCTAGCTGCAAAGGGTGGGCCAAATCAAATTTTAACCCTACGGACTAAGACTGGGCTGCCATTAAAGTTCATGTGTGTGTAAAGGCAGGTGTCCCAATACTTTTGGCTAAATAGTGTATCTGGAAAAGATTTACAATGGTGGTGGGACCCTCCTACACATAAATACTACAATTAGACTTAGTTATAGGACCTGGGAGATAAGACAACTTATCTACATGAAGCAGCATGCTTGGGATTTGAACCCAGATGCTCAAGGATACTAAGCACAAGTTCTAACCTCTAAGCCACGGAGCTGCCACATGTGAGAGCCTCCTACACATAAATACACATAAAAACACATAAATACTGCATTTCTTTGGACACACAAGTGATGGAATTACATTACTCAAGAGTTATTCTTCTTGATTTATTCTGTGATATTTGGTGTTTTTTTGTGAGTGAGAGTAGAAAATTACCCTCAAATTTTTGGGAATTGCATTTTGATTTCTGATGTTGGTACACGTCACATTTTTTGGGCTCAAATTATGAATATTTGGAAATAATAAAAAGCACAAAAAATTGTGATTCATTTTAAATTTGCATCAGCAATGGTATTGTTTGTGGATTATAAAGACACCTGTGTCAGTTTGGGGTAAAGATTGTTGTGAGATGGAGAGTAACAAGTGAAAGTGACAGAGAAAAATATATTTTACCAAAACATCCAAACATTCCACATTCTAGTTCTTAAAAACAAAATATTTTATGTAATAGCAACAATGTTGCAAAGGAAAATTTATTTCAGAGAAAGATACAGTTCATCTCAACATTAAAAGGTTTTTTTTGGTGAAAGTTACAATTGTTCCATTAGAATCAATGGCTGAAACTTGCATTGGACTAGAATAGAGCAGTTTTTCACGTCCAAAGAATGCTCTCTAATTAGCTCTCATTTTGGTATTTACTATAGCACCAGCTAAAAAAGACACTTGAGTTAAAATGAGAACTATTTGCAGGTCTGAGCATGCTCAGTTGTGTTGGCACCTAGTTGTCCAAAACAGAGAATTTTGCACTTCTCAGACTTTTAAAGATATTTCAGTGTAGAAATCACTTTTTCACACAGTTTAAAAGCAGATTATCTTTAAATAATATACCATTTCAGTACCATTTAGGCAATTATATCATGCTCTAAACATTATTTCCATGTGCACTACTCCAAGTTTTAGCAGAGTAAGGGTTTGGGCACTATTTGGTTCCAGGGAACTATAGTAAATTCGATTGTGGGAGTATTTTCTCACCAGCGCTATAGTGAATACTGTTTTAGCACTAATTAGTGCCAAATTGCTGCAAATTAGTGGCAATTAGCGCCGCAGCTCTATAGTAAATGACCCCCTGTGTGTCTTTTGGTCTGTTTCGGTTCCGAATTCAGCCCAAAATTTGGGCTGAAATCGGACCTGAAACGGTGAACTAGGACGAACTGGACCCCTGCTGTAAGCTGCATGCGGCTCATATGTGAACCCAGCCTAAGGGATAAAACAGAATGGATTAGTTGGAATTTTATGAAAAACTACTATGGCTCCTCGGAGACGGAGCTCGCAGTCCAAAAGACAAATACAATATGGGTGTATATGTCTATGCACCTTTTGGACTAGTGTTTGTTGTCTTTTCCAATTAAAGGATCTTTTCAATAATAGATGCTTTGAAAGCCAAAAAGAAATCCAGTCTTAGGTAGTTACAACGTTCAGAGCTAAATTCTGCTAAGTGCAAACCACAGATCCTGTAGTCACAAGATTTCCAGGGGACAAAATTAGATAACTAAAAGGCAAATGCACTTTGCTGATTAAATAGATCTGTTTTAAAATACCCTATAAAACCACTAGGTGGCCTATGAGGCACAGCTGCTGTGCAACATACTTTGTAAACTATACTGGAATGTGAAGGTGGCATACTTGTGTGTGCTTCATATGAATTTTTATTTTTTATTTTTTAAATCTTCCGCAGTCATTCCAAACAAAGAAAATGTGTGCAATGCACACACACATGATCCAACAACAAACCCATCCAAAAGCAGCATAAAAATGACCTCTATAAAACATACTATTCCTATTAACGAAGACTGAGATGAAATGAAAAAAAAAATCTCAGTGTATAACCAGCGTAAGACTGCCAGGCAGAGAGAACAGGAGATTGCCATGCAGCTACCTACAGCATACTAAGGCATGTACAGCCTGAGTCTAATTATAATAGCAATATACACTATATACACAATAGCACTTTGGAGCCAGAAGTTGGTGGCAGGTGGTAAGGTTGGCATCCTTACATTCTGTCATTTTAATATTTACATAACTCCTCCCAAAAGCCAGCTCATTGTTTGTAGTACTGATGGGATGGGCAGGATGTTGCTTTATATAGCTTCCTGACAGAGACTTTACAACACCTTGCTGACCAATTCTATCAGCCATGATCTGCCCCTCAGTGCATAGTCATATCTCCCAACTTTGTGAGATGGGAATGAGGAACACCTATCAGCAAAAGTATGCAGTATAGGACACACCCCCTGCCACGCCCTCTTAAAGGAGAATTGTATAAAAATAAAAAATAAAAATAAAAACAAGATTGGTTAAACCCACAAGGGCTTTTTTTACCACTATAATTCCTTTATATTGGCTTTTGGAATATACAAATGCAGCAATTTAGAAATCAGATGAAAGGCACTGGAAAACACTTTTTTGAAAGATAAAAAGTGCATTTTATATACAACTATAAAGATCACACCAAAATGAGGGACAAATGAGGAGGAATGAGGGACAGAAGGACATTGCTCCAAATCAGGGACAGTCCCTTCAAATCAGGGACAGTTGGGAGCTATGCATAGTGAAGCACAGAGACTCAATGATGACATCACAAAATAATGTATGTAATGAAAACAGGTTTTATTTAACCACTTTAAGACCGGGCCTATTTTTCAAACTTTCAAATCTGTTTTTTTTTTGCTAGAAAATTAATTAGAAGCCCCAAACATTATACATTTTTTCTAACACCCTAGAGAATAAAATGGCGGTCATTGCAATACTTTGTCACACGGTATTTGCGCAGCGGTCTTACAAGCGCACTTTTTTTGGAAAAAATACACTTTTTTGAATTAAAAAAAATAAGACAACAGTAAAGTTAGCCCAACTTTTTTTATATTGTGAAAGATGATGTTACACCATGTAAATTGATACCCAACATGTCACACTTCAAAATTGCGCCGGCTCATGGCAAAAAAATCTCCATAAGCAAGGTTTAAAATATTCTACAGGTTGCATGTTTTGAGTTACAGAGGAGGTCTAGTGCTAGAATTATTGCTCTAACGATCGTGGTGATACCTCATGTGTGGTTTGAACATCGTTTTCATATGCGGGCGCTATTCACATATGCGTTCGCTTCTGTGTGCAAGCTCGGCGAGACAGGGCACATTAAAATATTTTTTTCTTATTTATTTGACTTTTTCTTTTTTTCTTTTTACACGGTTCTTTTTTTTTTTTTTTAAATTGTGTCACTTTTATTCCCATTACAAGGAATGTAAACATCCCTTGTAATAGAAAAAAATCATGGCAGGACTACTTAAATGAGATCTGGGGTCAAAAAGACCTCAGATCTCATAAATACACTTAAATGCAATTTAAAAAAAAATGTGATTTAAAAAAAAAAAAAAAAAATGAAAAAGTCTGTTTAAGAGCTATGGGCGGAAGTGACGTTTTGAAGTTGCTTCCACCCTACAGTGATGAGGACCGATCGCCTCTGCCGGCGGCTCCTGTAAGCGGCGCAGGGCACCGAATCTGACGCAGAGACCACTTTTATCTGAAAGCGGACTGCCTGCTGAAGAAGAGGATACTGGGATTATGGTAGCTATCCGCTGCCATAACAATGATATCCCTCTTCAAAGTGCTGCCGTATTTTGGCGGCGGGTGGTCCGTAAGTGGTTAAAATAAATTAGCATGTTGATGAAGGGGTTAGGGGAGAAATCAGAATGGGCATGAAATATAAGCACAATTAACTTCAACTTTAAAGCCTCGTACACGATCGGATTTTCGTCCGGGAATTGTGTGATGACAGACTGCCTAAAATCTGACCGTTAGTACGCTCCATCAGACAATTGTTGTCCAAATGTTGGATGGCAGGCTAGTAAAATTTTGGTGGACAACGGTCTGTTGTCAGATTTTCGTATCGTGTGTACACAAGTCTGCCACACAAAAGTCCAAAGTACAAACACGCATCAATGCCCACCAAACACGACATTAGCAGAAGGTGCCCAAAAGGGTGGTTGCCAAGAGCTGAAATTCCACTTAGTACGTCGCTACATTCGTGTTTGTTGTCTGACACTTGTGTACCGTTTGTATGCAAGACAAGACAAGTTCATGGCACACGACCTTCGGACAAAAGTCTGACGCTTTGTTGACCAACAATCCGATCGTGTGTACGAGGCTTTAGACTGGGTTCACACCTATGCGAATTGGATGAGGGCTGAAATCGGACCTGAAGCAGTGAATGGGGATGCACCAGACCCCTGCTGTTAGCCGCATGCACAGCAATAGTATGAACCCAGCCTAAAGCTGATCTTCACTGCAACTGAGAGCCACAAACCAAAAACACTTTTTTTTAAATTCATTTTAATACTCAAAGCAAACTCACTCATCCATCCATGTCTCTATTACTTTGAAAAAAACATTCCCCCTTCCCCTAGCATTTCTGGCCGTGGTTCTTTTGAGTAAGGGCAAATGGTTCATGTAGCATTTACTTCCTGGAATCTGTCCTTAGATGTATGACATAAATTGCCTAGGCAATAAACCAGGAAGTAACTGAAGAAATGTAAAAAAAAAAGTTTAAAACAAGTAAAAATTATATACATGGGTACTTTACTATCTATTTACTAATACTAGCAACATGAGGATTAAATATAATCAATGCTGATTGGAAGAGTGAAGTTGCTCTTTAACATTATTGTTCAGTAACAAAATGGCAGCAACCAGAGCACATAGCTCCCAACTGTCCCTGATTTCGGAGGATTGTCCCTGATTTGGAACAAAGTCCCTCTGTCCCTCTTTCCTCCTCATTTCTCCCTCATTTTTGTCTGATCTATATAATTCTATATAAAAAGCACTTTTATCTTTCAAAAAGTATTTCCCAGTGCTAAACCTTTCATCCAATTTCTAAATTGCTGCATTTGTAAATATCAAAAGCCAGTATAAAGGAATAGTAGTAAAGAAAAGAACTTGTGGGCTTAACTAATCATTTTTTTGTATAATTCTCCTTTAGGGGGTGTGGCAGGGGGGTGTCCTATGCCTAAATATTTTGCTAATAGGTGTCCCTCATTCCCATCTCAAAAAGTTAGGAGGTATGAGAGCATAGAAGAGGACATACAGTAGATATAGGGTAATTTCAACATGCTAGAATATCAGGTATGAGGCATATATGACTTACGGCACCTGTAGGCATGTGTCTAGTGTGCCCAATGGTTAATCTGAACCTGGGGGTCCTGGTGCTAGTACATTAGCTTTTGTCCTCTTAACCTCCCTGGCGGTATGATTATTTCGGATTTTAGGTGCTGAAAGTGGTACAATTACTTTGCATGGAAATTTGGCGTTTTATATTGTAGGTTTGTAATTCTTAACAATAACACACTTAAATCTGTCCAAACAAAAGTCTAGTAGATATCCCGGGTATGATGAAGTTTGAAACACAAAAACATAAATTATAATATAATAAATAAATATAAATAATAAAAAAAAAAATATATATATAATAATAATAAAATAAATTTCCCCACTATTCACTATTGCTCAATTCTGCAAGTGTTCTAATTTACTATCGCTGTTTTCTAGCTGGTCTAAAGCCACTTTTGACGTAAAGGGACACTTTTTGGTTGCTATGGACAATCTCCAGTATCCAGGCAGAAAGAACAGTATATATAACATAAAACTGCATGCAAGGCATTGGACAAAGCACTGGGGACAAAAGGGATGTGAAATAATTTCATACAGTACTGTAATCTGTTAGATTACAGTGCTGTATGTGTTATGGTTCTTACATCTTTTTGAATCTGCCGCCAGGCTCCGCCCCCCTGCATCGCGATGCTCGCAGGGAACGGAGAGGCTTCTGAGGAGACACAGCCCGCAGACACAGCGGGGGACATCGCAGGATCCTGGGGACAAGGTAAGTAACGCCGCACCAGGATCCTGCAATGTAATCCCGAGTGTGGCTCGGGGTTACCACTAATGGGACTGAAATTTAACCCGAGCCACACTCAGGAAAACCATCAGGGAGGTTAACATGGACTTCAAAATAAACCCAGCATTTAACATTTACAGTATACCATGCACCTAGAGTATTACATTCCAAAACCCAATTTATTGCAGCTGAAAAAAGAAGTAATTTACTAAAACTTAACACCAATGTAGCACCTTACCTTACCTCTAAACATAATCCTTGACTTAACTAACGCTTACCTTTTGTCTCAGCAAAGCTCTAAATCTAAAATTGAATCTAATCATTTAGCATAACATCACATAACCCAAATCTTGCCCCAACACTAAACCTCAGTGTAACACCGTAAAGTGATTGTAAAGGTTTTTTTTTTTTTTAAATAACAAACGTGTTATAACTTACCTGCTCTTTGCAAGGGTTTTGCACAGAGTGGCCCTGATCTTTTCTTTTCTGGGGTCCCCCGGCGAGGCTCCTGGCTAGTCCTCTGCATCGAAGGCCCCCACAGAGAGCCGCTTTCCATGGGGGCACTCATGCAGGCGTGCTCCCGAGTTCTGCTGCTGCGTCTATTGACACAAACAGCAGGGCTTCCGTGTCACTGGATTTGATTGACAGCAGCGGAAGCTAATGGCTCCTGCTGCTATCAATCTATCCAATGAGGACAGTGGCTGGAGCTCGTTCTCGTTGCTTGAAAGATCGGGTTTAGGTAAGTAAAAATATTAAAAATATTGAAATATTTACATATTCCTTACAAGCAGTAATGAGTTTCAAAACAAGCCCTCCCTGACCTCTGTAGCCGAAGGCACTGGGCAGCAGTTTTTCTCCAAATTAACAGCACAAGCACTTAACTATTGTTTCTCAGCATCTCAGCTCACTCTGCTCCTCTCTCCTTGAGCTCCTGCTCTGTAATTACAATAGAGATGAGAAGGCTGGCAAATCACTGCTAATAGTGGGAGCAGAGGGGTCTCCGCTGCTGTGAAATGGATCAAAACCACTTCTGTTCTTATGCTTCGAACCTTGAATATGAATTATTCCACAGTTCTGCAGTTACTGGCAAAATATTATTTAGATGTAGCACTCTGGTGTTAGGCAGAGTTACTAACAAATTTAGTTTGCTCGGCGGTAACCAGCCTAGCTGATTATTAGGGAGATCCACTGACCTTTTCCTAAATCTGGGTTTGATGCACCTCTCTCTTCTGTCACTAAGTGGCATTAGATTGACAAGGGCTTAGTAAATCTGGACTAGGAGTGGATGGGTTGTCTCAGCCAATTGGCAGGGGTTTCTTTGCCCTTGGCCTGCTGGGAGAGCCTATTTTTTCAGGCAGGGTCAGGTGCCACCTGGGCGGCTGTCTCGGTGGACATGTACTGAGAAGCACCCGGCTGCTAGGCCAGAAGCCTGAGGCCTATCTGGGAGTACCTGGCTGCTAGGCAGTCTGAGGCCTATCCAGGTTGGAAGCAAGCAGCACGGGGTTGGGGCTTCAGGCTTGGAGCCCTCCACCCCTTCCTTCTCCTCAACCATACCAGACTACATGCCCTCAACATGGTGTGGGGGGTTCCTTGCCCCCTGGCAAAGCACCTTGTATCCATGGTGTTGAGGACAACGGCCTCCTCCACATAACCCTGGTCCAGTCTGCAGTAAAATAAAGTGTACTAAACACCTCAAAATAAAAATACATGCTATAATTAATACATTGTTTTTAGTGAATCATCTTCTTCTGAGATAAATACTGCATGAGCATCATCGTCTGTTCGACCGTTCGTCGAATTGCGAACGATATGGGCCGTTCGTGCCAAATTCGTGTGGCGCGTCACGGCCCATAATTCACTGCGGCATCGCAGTGCATTGCTGGCTAATGATTGGCCAAGCATGCACTATGACCCGCATGCTTGGCCAATCACAGCGCCGTCAGTAGAGAGAGCTGTAATTGGCCAAAGCCAGGGTGGCTTTGGCCAATTATGGCTCAGGGGGTTTAGAACATGCCCCACACTATATAAGGCCACCTGCACGGCGGCCCTGTGTAGTGTGTTCCGGCGTGCTTAGAGAGAGACAGTGTCATTTCATTTGAGTTGGCTAGATTAGGCAGGACTGTCAGTGAGTTAGCTGCACTTACAGTGTATTGTGTATATATATGCATCCCAGGTGTTGTGTGTGTATATATATATATATATATATATATATATATACACACACACACACACACACACACACACACGTACACACACACTGTATTCAGTTTAGCTAGATCTGTTCCTGTTATCTTCCTACTGACAGGCAGGATTGTCTTATTACAGTATTTACAGCTACCTGAAGAAAATTGCTGGTGTTCTTTTGATCCTATTAGTACCACAGTCAGGCAGCTAGACTATTTACAGTTAGTGTAGTGCGTCCTCCTCACAGTGTTCAGCTAAAGCTACAAGTTAGTTTAGTGTGACCTCTGCACAGTGTTCAGCTAAAGCTACAAGTTAGGGTAGTGCGTCCTCCTCACAGTGTTCAGCTAAAGCTACAAGTTAGTGTAGTGCGTCCTCTGAACAGTGTTCAGCTAAAGCTACAAGTTAGTGTAGTGCATCCTCTGAACAGTGTTCAGCTAAAACTGCAAGTTAGTTTTTTGCAAGCTCTGCACAGTGTTCAGCTAAAGCTACCTGTAGAAGGTTGGTGGCGTTTTCCTCATCCTATCACTACCGCAGGCAGCTAAATAAGCTGCAAGTTAGTTTTTTGCGAGCTCTGCAGTGTTCAGCTACCTGTAGAAGGTTGGTGGTGTTCTCGTACTACAGGCAGGCAGTTGATTTTGCTAGCTGCAGTATAAATATATATATATATATATATATATATATATATATATATATATATATCGATCCCAGCTTAGTGCAGCTACAGGCCATTAGTATGTCTGGAAGGCCAACAAGGAGAGGCAGACAGTCACAAGCCAATAAAAGAGGGCAAGCAGGCTCTGTGTCTAGAGGCAACAGTGCTGGTCGTGGGGACGGTGCATCCTCATCAGCACGTGGCCGTGGGACACGCTTGGCCTTTTTTTCGGCAGCTGGCCGTGTTGAGCCGCAACATGCGGAAGACTTGGTCGAGTGGATGACCAAGCCGTTCTCATCCTCCTCATCCTCTCTCACCCATGCTCAGGGTACTTTGTCTGGCAAAGCAGCTGCCAATGCGGCCTCTTCCCTTGGCTCAATGGCATCAGTGACTCCTTCCCTAGCCCCACCATGTCCCTCGAACTGTTTGACCACAGTGTTGGGTACATGCTCCAGGAGGATGCCTAGCGTTTAGAAGGCTCTGATGATGATACTGAGCTAGATGACGGCAGTAAGGTGAGCACAGGCAGAGGGGGTACCCAAGAAGGACAGCAATCTGGCAGTCATGCTCCCCCTGCTGCAGCATACTGCCAGGTTTGCTCCAGTGATGAGGAGGGAGGGGATGATGAGGTCACTGACTCAACGTGGGTGCCTGATAGGAGAGAGGAGGAGGCACATCACCAATGAGGCAGGATGCCCTCCAGGGGCCAGCCTAAGGACAGCACACTGACTGCATCACACCCCAAAGCTCCGCATGTGCAGGGCGCTGCTGTCTCTGCGCGTTATTCCAAAAGTTCTTTGGTGTGGGCCTTTTTTGAGACGAGTGCATCAGATCGCACCGCTGCTATTTGCAACATATGTCTCAAGCGTATCTCGCGTGGCCAAAACATCTCCCGCTTGGGCACCACATGCTTGACCAGACATATGTTGACCTGCCATGCAGTTCGTTGGCAAGCGTATCTAAAAGACCCACACCAAAGAACAAAGAGGACCTTTCCTTGCTCCTCATCAGCTGAGATCTCCAACCCCACTATACCTTCAGTCCTCTGAGACCTGCACTGAGAGGAAAGAAGGTGTAGAATTAGGTGTGTCACAGCCAAGTACTTGTGGGCAATCTGCTTTCGGTACACCGACGTCAGATTGTACCAGGCAAATTTCCCTGCCCCAGGGACCGCCGAAAGAAGTTCGCTCCCAGCCATCCACATGCCCAGCGGTTGAATGCTAGCTTGGCAAAATTGCTAGCACTTCAACTGCTGCCTTTTCAGTTGGTAGACTCTGCCCCCTTCTGTGAGTTTGTGGAAAGTGCGGTTCCTCAGTGGCAGGTACCCAAACGCCACTTTTTCTCACGGAAGGCGATTCCGGCTCTCTACCGGCATGTGGAAGGCAATGTCCATGCCTCACTGGACAGGGCGGTCAGCGGTAAGGTGCATATTACCGCTGACTCATGGTCCAGCAGGCATGGACAGGGACGTTACCTAAGTTTCACCGGGCACTGGGTGACTCTGCTGGCAGTTGGGAAGGATGCAGGACAAGGTGCAGTAGTGTTGGAGGTTGTTCCACCATCACGCCTCCAAAATGCCACTACTAATGATTGTGACACACCTCTCTCCTCCACCCCCTCTTCTTCTTCCTCCATGGCCTCTTCCTGTTCTTTGTCCTCGGAACCAGCGGTGCTCCGTAGCCGTTCAAGGGGCTACGCAAGTATGCAGGCCAAAAGATGCCATGCGGTGCTTGAGCTGGTGTGCTTGGGGGACAGGAGCCACACTGGGGCAGAGGTTCTGTCAGCTCTGCAGGGGCAGGTTCAGAGGTGGTTGACCCACGCCAACTTTAGGCAGGAATGGTGGTTTGCGACAATGGCACCAACCTCCTCTCTGCCCTCCGACAGGGACAAATGACCCATGTGCCCTGTTTGGCTCACGTCCTTAACTTGATGGTGCAGCGGTTCTTGGGCAGGTACCCGGGCTTACAGGATGTCCTGAGGCAGGCCAGGAAAGTCTGTTTGCATTTCCGCCGGTCATATAATGCCAGTGCTCAGCTGGCAGACCTCCAAAAGGAGTTTAATCTGCCCAAGAACCACCTAATCTGTGACATGCCCACCAGATGGAACTCAACGTTGGCCATACTGCAGCGGCTGCACATGCAGCAGAGGGCCATCAATGAGTACCTGTGCGACTATGGCACCAGAACAGGGTCAGGGGAGCTTGTTTTTTTTTTCCCCCCACGCCAGTGGGCCATGATCAGGGATGCATGCACTGTCCTGTCACCATTTGAGGAGGCCATGAGGATGGTGAGCAGTGACAGTGCATGCATCAGTGGCACTGTCCCCCTTGTCCACCTGTTGGAGCACACGCTGCGTGGAATAATGGACAGGGCACTTGAGGCAGAACAGAGGCAGGAAGAGAAGGACTTCCTTAGCTCTCAAGGCCCCCTTTATCCAGACAGTGTTCCTGCATGCCCGCCGATCACACAGGAAGAGGACGAGGAGGAGGAGGAGGATTGTGTCAGTATGGAGGTGGAGCCTGGCACTCAGCATCAGCAGCAGTCTTTTTATGGATCAGTCCCAAGAAACACATGGACTTGTACGTGGCTGGGAGGAGGTGGCTGCGGACCATGTCGTCCTTAGTGACCCAGAGGACTCCGGACCGAATGCCTCAGCAAACCTACGCTGCATGGCCTCCCTGATCCTGCAAAGCCTGTGTAAGGATCCTCGTATTCGTGGTATCAAGGAGAAGGACCAATACTGGCTGGCAACCCTCCTTGATCCACGTTACAAGGGTAAGGCTGCGGACCTTATCTTGCCATCGCAGAGGGAGCAGAGGATGAAACATCTTTCGGAGGCCTTGCAGAAAGGTCTGTGCAACGCGTTCCCAGAGACTGGGAGGTTACAAACTCCTGTTTCTGGACAACGTGTTGCTGAGGCTTCGGTCAGTCAAAGAAGGAGCAGTGGAGAAGGTGGCCATCTGACCGATGCGTTCAGACAATTTTTTAGTCCGCAGCCCCAAGGTATGATCAGTTCCAGCAACCATCGTCAGCGTCTGTTTTACATGGTGCAGGAATACCCAGGGGCAAGATCTGACTTGGACACCTTTCCTACCGAAAATCCTCTGGTTACTGGATCACTGGCCAGAGCTTGTACAGTATGCAATTGAGCTACTGGCCTGTCCTGCATCCAGCGTTCTTTCGGAATGCACATTCAGTGCTGCTGAAAGCTTTGTAACTGATCACAGGGTGCGTCTGTCCACCGACTCGGTCGATCAACTGACCTTCATAAAAATGAATCAGTCTTGGATCACCACCAGCTACCAAGCACCTGATGCTGATGTAACCGAATAATTTTTTTTTTAAATCTCAGATTTCTTCAAAGACTGCCTATGCTGATGCTGAGTGACTATCCTGAGTAATTATCCTCTTCCTCTTCAATGATCGCGCTGATAGCTTGTAAGAACATTTTTGGTTCTGGGCGCCGCCACCAGTGCCTAAGGCCCAATTTTTCAGCCCTTGTTTAACAAGGGCGTGTAATTACAATTTTTGATGCAATACTTTGCAGCAGGGCTCGTTCCTGCATTCCAACTAGAGTATCTGTGAGGGGTTGCAGTGTTGTGGCACCAGCACCAGTGCCTAAGGCCCAATTTTTCAGCCCCTGTTCAACAGGGGCATGTAATTACAATTCTTGATCTAATATTTCACAGCAGGCCCAGTGAGGGCTTACAGTGTTGTGGCCACAACAACACCTAAGGCCTAAATTTCTGCTGAGTATATAGGGCAGGCCCCTACTTTCAAATATTCAACTTACAAACGACTCCTACTTGCAAAGGAGACAACAGGAAGTGAGATGAAATCTACGCCTAGGAAGGGAAATTCTCTCCTGTAAGAGTTAATATGGGAAAAACATTTCTCCTTTCCACTGATGCTTTATCACCAATCCTTGTTTCACAAAAAACCCCAAATTTTCAAAAAACATTTGTCATTGGGACAAAAAGCGAGGTGAAATCTTCTGAAGAGGAGCACAGACAGCAAAACAAATGTCAGAGGGGTGAGAACCCTTCCCTATGTTTTCCAAAAAGCTTAAAATAGATTTTTTGGCTGGAGCTAAACACGTTAAAAATGTGCCAGTTCAAAATTACAAACAGATTCTACTTAACAACAAACCTACAGTCCCTGTCTTGTTTGCACCGCCTGTATACTGCTGTTCAGAGTACAGAGCCTGTAAACTGCCGTTTCCTTTTTTAATTTGGGTGCGGGGTTCCCCTTAATATCCATACAAGACCCAAAGGGCCTGGTAATGGACTGGGGGGTACCCATACCGTTTGTCTCACTGATGTTCATCCATATTGCCAGGACCCGACATTACATTAAAGCTACAAGCAGTTTTAAATGACTTTTTTTCCTTTAAAAATGACATTTTGTGCAGGGACTGTTCTAAGCACGGGAAACACGTGCCACTTTACAGGCATACTATAGACACCCCCCAGGTATGATATTTAAAGGAATATTTCACTTTTTTTAACTTTAAGCATCATTAAAATCACTGCTCCCGAAAAAACAGCCATTTTTAAAAGTTTTTTTTGCATTGATACATGTCCCCTGGGGCAGGACCCAGGTCCCCAAACCCTTTCTAGGACAATACCATGCAAATTAGCCTTTAAAATGAGCACTTTTGATTTCGAACGTTCGAGTCCTATAGACGTCAATGGGGTTCTAACGTTCGTGCGAATTTTCGGTCCGTTCGTAGGTTCTGGTGCGAACTGAACCAGGGGGTGTTCGGCTCATCCCTACTTGGGAGGCTGTAGGGGATGAGGAAGAAGGTGGGCAGGCTTTTTATCCCTCCCAAACTCTGGCATTATACGTGCGTGGGGTGAGCAGTTGCAGGACAAAGCTGTCCTGGAGGTTAGAGTCCTTCATTTTCCAATGCCTATTCAAGGACCTGTGATCAAGGAGAAGGACCACTGTTGGGCGTTCATCCTATTGGAGCCCCAGTAAAAGACCAAAGTGGCCAATCTGCTGCTGTCAACCCAAAGGGAGCACAAAATGTGTAATTTAGAAGTGCTTTGACAGTGCCTCTTTGCCACATTTTCCAATAGGGGCAAGAATCTCTCTGCTAACCAACACTTCTCCGCTGCTGACATTCGCTCAAGGATTGGCAAAAGCACAACTCTAGTATGGCTTTACGTAGATTTTTCAAGCCA
Organism: Aquarana catesbeiana; assembly: GCF_042186555.1. Taxonomy (NCBI): domain Eukaryota; kingdom Metazoa; phylum Chordata; class Amphibia; order Anura; family Ranidae; genus Aquarana; species Aquarana catesbeiana. The sequence goes on along the minus strand of NC_133335.1, from coordinate 148,856,607 downwards.
CAGTGCCCAGACACAGCTGCTGGTGCCAATTAAAGGAAACATCTGAACCTTATGATCGATAATAATATTTGTTCCAGAAGTGATATAGAAATGCTAAAAAAGGAGAAGGCTCCATGTACTTCTGGGTGTCCAGAATAGACCCCTGGTTTGAGCTTTCCTAATATACTCTAGAAATACTGTCCTGCCCTGCTGCAAGCTATTCTATCCAAGTGGGCTTTCAGTACAGCAAGAGGACTTGACACAGAGAAGTGCTTCTGTCTGTCCATAGACAGCATCGACTGGCTGACTTTTATCAAAATAAATTAGGCTGGATTGCAGGAGACTTCAAATCACCTGCTGCAGATGCCACAAAATCAATGCTGTTTAAATTTGAATACTCAGTTACTGGAGCCTGACCACCTTCTGGCACCTCTCCTCTTCCTTTCATTGCAAGAAAACTTCTGCCATGTATTTCAGATTTTTGAAGCATATTTAATTAAAATAGTATAGTGCTCTTACTAGAATTTTTTTAGTAGTTGTGCCTCAGCTGCAAAGCTATAATTTTTTGCAGGAAAGCTCCTGACATTTATCCCTAAATCAGAGGCCTATTCAGTCTAAAAAAGTGTAAGCTAAAATTTTTATTGCAGAAATTTTTCTGACACTGTTTTTAAATGTAAGACCTACTCAGGCTAAAGGTATTTTGCCCTGTCACGTTTATTTTTAACTTTAAGGCTTTTTAAAGGTAAGGTTGAATTCTTAAAAAAAAAAAAAAAAACAGTTAAGGCAGTTTTTTAACACTACAATTGTTAGCGCATGTACAAAATGTTCCTGAACAATCTGAAAAAAAAAAAAATCGTCAGCATGTTCATCCATGGTTTAAAAGAAAATAACAGCAATAGCAACATATCAGCTTATCAGCTTCTAATCAGGCTGCTGATCGCAAGGGTACTGTTATGCCGCGTACACACGGTCGGACTTTACGGCAGACTTTGCCCGGCGGACTTTGACGGACTTTACGACAGACTTTCTGAATGAACCGATTTGCCTACACACAATCCACCAAAGTCCGTCGAATTCGTACGTGATGACGTACGACCGGACTAAAACAAGGAAGTTCATAGCCAGTAGCCAATAGCTGCCCTAGTGTGGCTTTTTGTCCGTCGAACTAGCATACAGACGAGCGGACTTTTCAACCGGACTCGAGTCCGTTGGATAGATTTGAAACATGTTTTAAATCTAAGTCCGTCCAACTTTTGAGAAAACAAAGTCCGCTGGAGCACACACACGATCGAATTGTCCGACGAAATCCCGTCCGCCGGGCAAAGTCTGCCGTAAAGTCCGACCGTGTGTACGTGGCATTAGGCTTAATGTACACCCTGTCTACATTTATTGCAGCTGTAGAAAAACATGAAACAAGGCAAATTGCCGTTTTTGCAGCGTTTTTTGCGTTTTTTTGTGGCCGGCAGTCAAAACTTTTTTATAGGGAGGTTGTCACCTAACCGCAGCAGCTCCTAAAGGCTCATTTCACATTGGTGCAATACGGGTACCCTGCGAATCCACTATGGGTTCCTGCATCACACCTGATTCACAGGCAGTTCACACTGCTTTATGCAATCCGCTGGGAGTGTCAATATAAAGTTAATGACACCCCCAGATCGGTTCGCCTATCGCAGTGCGAACTGTGTACACCCATGCAATCCGACTCTGGTGCAGACCAAAAAAAGGGTCCTGACGACTTTGGTCTGAATCTGTATGGCTGAAATCGCATCGCACAGACATCACATGTGATTTGCACAGCAGTGCAGTGTGAATCACATGCAATGCCTGTGATCGCACCAATGTGAACCCAGCCAAACTGTGCTAAAAGTGTACATTGACACATGGACTTTTATAGAAATGAGTTTAGGAGTTTTGGCAAACAAAAACTCAACTCAAGTTTAGGAGCTGCTAGTGTACATGAAGCCTAATGCCGTGTACACACGAGCTGAATGTCCGTCAGAAAAAGTCCGATGGGAGCTTTTCATCGTATATTCTGATCCTGTGTATGCTCCATCGGACTTTTTCTGTCCAAAATTCTGACGGACTAGTGAACATGTTTTAAATTTTCCCGACGGAACTAAATTATTATCGGGAAACCCGCTCGTCTGTATGCTGTTCCGACGTACCAAAAACAACGCATGCTCAGAAGCAAGTACGAGACGGAAGCGGTCGGTCTGGTAAAACTAGCGTTCGTAATGGACATAGCACATTCCTCACGCTGCAAATTCTGTGATCGTTTGTGCTTTATAATGCTAGAAGAATGAACCTGTTTTGCTGCTGATATTCACACAAACTTTTTTCTTTATTATTTTTCGTGATCTCATGAATAATCTTTTATTATTTAAAAGCCAGATCTCCAGAATAATGTTGAGAATTATTTTTTAGAGTCATTTGTTTTTGTTTTTTCTTCATCAAGATATCCTTTTTTTTATTCTTGCAAAATTATTTTCTAGTGATCTCCATATTTTAATTTTTTATGGTGTGTCACAATAACATTATTATCTTGTATTTTGTAACCTCAAGGAGGCTGGTTGGTGTCCCTTGGTAATTTCACATTGTCTTTTTGAAATGTACCTGTATACTCACAAACAATCTGTCCTATTTTTAGAAAAACACATATAGGCAAGTATTTTCTCAAAATAAAATATCCATTTATTCTGGTTAACAAAATAAAGAGGAAGGCAAGGCTGGATAAACTTTTGGAATTTGTAAAGCCTTTTGGCCCCAGGGAACACATCAAGTCTGTTGAAAAAAAAATTGTTGTTATTTTGAGGAGTCCATATAATTTTGAGCCCAATCTGGTTCAGGACTCCCAGAGATCAGGACCAGCAGCAGATGACATATGTCCCCAGGCTGTGGTACCACACCAGCCTGCGTCTTCTGTCAGACCAGTCTGAAGCCAGGCCATCACTTTCTTCTTTGCTGCAGCCTTCCCTCCACGCTTCCCTGCACCCTTCCCCGCAGCCTTCCTTGGAGGCTGTGTCTCTGGTGGTGGACTTGTGGCAGGAGGAGGAGGAGGAGGATGGGCGAGCTCAGATATAGGGCTGTTCTCTGTCAGCTGGCCCCTCAACGCCCCTCTGAAGGCCGTCAAAAATAATTCGCTCACAGAGTAAGCGTTGGCCTTCCTCCAATTTCAATAATCTTGTGACTATATAGCAGCCATAGGCCTCTTCAGCGTCGGGGGGGCCTCTGAGCACATCATTTGTTTCCCTAATGAGGCCAAGTGCTGCCTCCTCCATGATCGTCCCCTTCCTGGGCCTTTTTGTTTGAAGGCAGAGGGGAGGCACCTGGGATTGGGTGAGGCTCCTACTGGGGCCAGCCACCTCCTGGCTATCACTGGGCATGGCCACCTCCTGGCTGTCACTGGGCACGGCCTCCTCCTGGCTGTCATTGGGCACGGCCTCCTCCTGCCTGCCACTTTCCAGACCCTCCTCCTGGCTGAGCTCATCCTGTGTATAAAAAAAAGACATAGTTTTAGTTTTTGCTTCATCAATCACACACAAATTTTAGCTCATGACTTGCAAATTGAATGCTAATAAATAGAAAAGACTATGATTCTGACCCCAGCATTTTTCATTCTTGTCCCAAACATTTTGGCCACTACTGTCTATTCATATGTAAATCACTTTGTTTAAAAAGATTAGTTATCAATTATAACATCTAGTTAACATCATTAATATTAGGACAATAAATATGTCTACAAATAATATACCTGACCAGGATGGAAGGCCCAGGTTGTTCCTCATCAGCCTCTGCTGGGGTTGAGGGAAAGGTGGAGGGAAGGCTGCGGGGAAGGGTAGAAAGTGATTCCCTGGCTTCAGTCTGGTCATCCAGAAACCGCAGTTTGTTCAAGTACCACAGTCTGCGTACATAAACTTGTGCTGCTGAGGCTCCTGATTTGAGGGATTTCTTAATTTTATTATGCTCCTTCTTATACATGTTCCTCAAGATCCCAATTTTATTTTCCACAAACTTGATGGTTGCATCGGGGACCCAAGTCTTCACAAATTCCCTAAGTGTCTCCAGCGATGACCTCCTAGCTTGTTTATTATATTATAAGCTGTGTTTCACCTCCCACAAATTGCTCATCTTCCTGTATCTGTCTATGAACCTGCCCATGAATTCTGGGTCCTTAAAGTGAATCATCTTTGCTGTAAGACAATACACAAGACAAAAACACTAATGTCAGCCTAAACTCTCATTATCTTATCCCAATATAGGCCTCAATCTTGAAGCAGTATTGGTCACTGTGAGGGGCCAAGTTCAAATTTTACCTTCATTTAGCACGCTCGCCACTTCCGTTCATCCTTCCTCCACTCACACACACACACACACACACACACACAGATCGTATGTACGACACATGCATGTTAGCTTGATATACACTGCGCATGCGTGAAACTCCACCCACGTCGCCCACCCCCGATGTTCTTTTTCTCGAATATTCGCCACCCCTTCTCTCTTCGGTGCGCAGTAGGAGCACCATGGCGGAGACACAGCAGGTGTGTGGAAATTATTCCAGTAACAAGGAGGAAAGCCCGGAGCCCGAAACGACACGATCCCGGAGGAGGAGATTTAAGGCCTCCAATATGGCCTTTGAAGAAATGGTGGAGATCTTGCGGAGGAACGATCATGATGGGAAGCATGGACCGTACACCAACCTGAATTTGCGCAAGGCCAAGATCATGACAAAAGTTGTGAAGACTGAGGCAGAATTATGGGGTACAACACTCCAAGGACCAATTAAGGAAACGCTGGTCAGACCTTAAACTGAGGGAGCAGGATCAGTACAGAATAAAGAAAGTGCTTTCAAGAAAGTAAGTACTTGTGTGTTCATATCACTATTATTTACTTGCATGCTGCGCCATGTGCTTTTCTTTACTGTTGTACAGTTTAAAATGGCTATTCGTGGGCACAGTAAATCGGTCGTAGGAAACATTGTTCGCTCATTAAATACAATGTTTTTGGCAGATATAGGTTAAATACATTTGGTCATGCCTATTTGTCTAAAATTAAGTTTTGTACATTGCTGTCTAGATGTGTTTAACTAGAATTAAATGCAAGCTTGATTCAGTGCAATGTACGTAGAGGACACTCAGCAGCTGTTTACACATCTGGACTCAGGAACACTAGTGTGGGACACAAGAACAAACATTTTAAGGTGTCCCACACATGTCTTCAGCTTGGAACTCTGCCCAAAACAGACAACTGTACCCCACTTCCCAGCAATGTTTCATATTCATATTTCTGGACTGAAATATCTGTGTGCCAAGTATACCTTTTTTTTCATTCTCATAGGGGAGAAAAGACTCGGAGTACACCACTCAGAGGACACCAGGGACCCCTCACATCAATAAGAAGGGGAAATCAGCCCTAGACCCCCCGAGGATCTTGAGGAAGAAGAGGTGGAGGAAGTGGGCGAGATTAACACCCAAACAGGTGAGTGTCTGACACCCCAGCTTCAGGTAATATATGTATGCCTGCATATTTATAATACATGTTTTTTAACCAATTTTTAGGTAAAGTGCTGGTTGTTGAACCACAAGCTGAACTATTCACCAGTGACAGCGCCCAAAGGCTCATCCACGACATCATGATGTGGAATGGGGAAATAGACATTATAAGGAAGAAACTGAATGTTATGAAACAACAAATGAAGAACATGATCGATGTGTTGGGGAGAATATAATTGTTTTGCAAATCCAAAACATTTTCCCATTTGTTGGACATAAACCTATTTTGTTTTTATACATTTTAAAATCCAAATTTTGAAGTTGCGCACGGTGTGTCAACATGTGCTATCTGCCATCAGGGGATCTCAATGTACGCGTTTTGTGGGTGCAACCCCTTCCTCATAACTCTAGTAGGTGAGAGGAAGGGGTTGCACCCCCAAAACACGTCAATTGATCCCCCATGATAGGAGATAGCACATGTTGACATTAGGCATGGGATCAGGAGGGAAATACCCATTTGTACTCACATTTTGTGTTCATCCTTAAAATTTGGCCTTTACAGGGATGACATAACCCCATCTGATGAAGGCAATATCAAGACATTTTTGACACTATAATGTCTGATCAAGATTATGTGGTTGAGTTTATACTCCGCCATGTATATGGCTGTCAGAAACAGGCAGAACAGGCTGGCCATTATCCCGAAGGCATTCTCCACGACACTTCTGGCTCTGGCCGGCCGTTAAAAACCCTCCTCTCCGCGGTGAGGGTCCTCTGGGGGAATGGCCTCATCAGGTGCTCGCCCAGACCGAGCGCTTCATCAGCAAGGAATACGAACGGGAGTCCATCAACGTTGTCCGCATCAGGTGGCAATCCCAGGCCACCACTCTGGAGCCGTTGGTAAAACTCCGTCTGGGCGAAGACTCCTCCATCCTCCATCCGGCCATTCTGCCCCACGTCCATATATAGGAACTCATATTGTGCCGACACCACCGCCATTAACACTATACTATGAAACCCCTTATAGTTAAAATAGTATGACCCCGAATGGGGTGGTGGCACAATGTGGACGTGCTTCCCATCTATAGCCCCTCCACAATTGAGAAAGTCCCAACTGTCAGCAAAATGGGGGGCCACAGTCTGCCATTCCTGTGGTGTTGAAGGAAACTGGAGTCAAATCAGAAAAAAAAAAAAATAGTACTTTTGCACATAACATTGCAAGCAGATTAGACACAAACATTCTTGGCCAACATCAGTATAAATTTAATTTTAAGGAGTATTTAAAGACAAAAATATAAGGCCCACTTATCAGATTAATCCCCCCCTCTGATGGCCCATTGTAAAAAAATTTTTGGGGGGGTAGGGTTTGAGATGAGTTTGGGCCCCCCAAAAAAAGCCTCTGGCACTCTGCCTGAATTTAAGGACAACAATAACATTTGTACACATTTTAGGGGGTGTTTGGGGTAAAGCACTACAATGGAGTTGACACAATACATTGTTAAGTGACTAGGCTAGGTGTATATGGGCCCAGGATAGCATGCAGGGGAGGTTAGTGAAGGAAAATATGCATGTAGGCTAAAAAAGGAGCATTAAAAGATTACAGCATGCATGAGGACAAAGAGGACATTCACAGCATATTACAATCATGGTAATTAGGGAATGATGAAAGAAATACAAAACATTAGCAAACATTAAATACATAGAATGTGATGTTAAAGGAGAAAACTTACCTTAATATAGTCCTTCTGCAGGACCTGAATAATAGCAGAACAGGTCTCTGGGATAATGATCCCCAGAGCCTGGCGGGAGATGCCTGTTGAGAACTTGAGGTTCTGCAGGCTTCTCCCAGTCGCCAAGCACCGCAACATGGCGACTAGCCTCTGCTCCGGAGTGATGGCTTGCTGCATGCAGGTATCCTGCCTGCTAATATAAGGGGTCAGCAAAGCCAACAGACAGTGAAAAATGGGGTCAGTCATCCTGAGAAAGTTCCTGAAATCATCAGGATTATTCTCCTGGATCTCACGAAGCAAAGGCATATGAGAGAATTGGTCACATTGGAGTAACCAATTCTTGGTCCATGAACTCCTCCCCACCCTGTTCATGGACTGGGCTTGGGTCAAAAAATGCACCCCAACACCAAGCCTCCACACAGCACGAACTCTACGATGAATACGTACACGCAGCATGGCTTCAAAACGGTCGGCTGGTCAGAACGCACTAACAGAACGCACTGAAGAACAGCAAGGCCTGTGAAGAGCGAACTGAAAATCAGAAACGAGCGGACAAGAACACACTGAAAAAAGAGATACGAACTGTCTACACGCTCTGAAAAGCAGATACAAACCCACAAGCACAAACTGAAGAGCAGTAACGGACTGAAAAGCATGAAAGCTGAAAAGTGCGAATCGTCTCTCACCAAACTTCTACTAACACGAGATAAACACGAGATAAGTAAAAGGAGCCCAAAGGGTGGCGCACTGGCTATTGCACTTCCTTTTTCTAGTCCCGTCGTACATGCTGTACGTCACCTCGTTCTGGACGGTTGGACTTTGGTTTGACCGTTTGTAGGCAAGACCGCTTGAATGGAATTCCGTCAGAGTTCTGTCGGAGAAACCTTCGGACTTTATTCCGACGGCAAAACCGGTCATGTGTACAGGGCATTAGAAGCAGAAACAAAGGCCCACACAACCAAGCTGTGCAGACCCAGTTTGGAGATAACATCAGACCAGTGCTGGCACATGCTGTCAAGGAAGAGAAGGGTTAGTAGGCTAGAGGGGAGGAGAAGAAGGAAAGCAGAAAGGATTCTGGGGGCATCTCAACTTTCCCAATACCTAAAATCAGGTCCCATAGGATCACAGGAGAACAGGCAAGGGAGGTACATGGGAGACTCCTTGTACAAAGGTCTTAAACAGGGTCTGAGATCAGCAGCCTCCAAAACAGAATCCAAGGCAGAAGCCTGACCCCTGTTAGTACCGAGAGCCAAGACCCAGTTGTAGCTAGAAGGGGAATTGTCTCACTAAGAAACACCTAGGTTGGAAGTCCCCAAACTCACACCAAGTGAAGTAGACCTTTCAAGAAGCAGAAATGACAGCCAACATCAAGGGAATCACTGATTTATGATCTATGCTTCAACGGTTATGGCGAAATAGCCAGTGACTGTAAAGAAGGGAGGGATGTTAAATCGATACAGACAGGAGAGCCGGGTGAACTGTGACATGCCTAAGTCTTCAGCAACTGATGTCAAAAATAGTACACAGGAGCTACCGATTCCTATAAAAAGGGGTAAAACTGGAAAAATTGTGAAAAAAAAGATTCTAACCCCAAAGAGGATACCATCTTTGGCAGAGGAGCCTGTGAGAGAACTGGTGAAGTCCAGCATATATGGTTCGGGTTTAGCAGAGAAGAGCAGAAACAAACATTAGTGAACCCTGACCTACAGATGTTCCTAGCTGTGACCTGAACATCATCCTTCACCTAGTTTTATCAAATTCTATTTGGGGGTATTTCATTAGGGTCCTGTCAAAGACCTGATCCTATGTCAGAGGCCTTGTCTTTATATTGAAAGACACCACTTGAGATGGCTTCATCTGGGTTCTCTTAACACTGTCTGCCTGCCTGTATTGTCAGCCATACATAAAACTGGAGTTCAGATAGTCCATAGTCCATAAACACTCACAGATCTTTGTCTTCCTGGCAGTAGAGTATTAGCTTTTGGGACTAGTGACCTGTGTTAGCCTTTTAGGGTTCTGTGTATTTATACTGTAGCCCCAATAAGCTAGTCATAGTCCATGGACTACTGTAGATCTCTTTTTTTTTTTAGGCACAATGGAGTGTTAGCTGAAGGGTCCAGCCTGCTGAGAGAGACCAGAGCAGCCAACTCAGTGGCAGCTCCTCAGCGTGATGAATGTCAGCTCCCAAAACCATCTTGGGGTTCTATAAAGTGGAACAGTGTTGGAAATGTGGACGCTATGGCCAAAGTGCCCCTCCCCCCAGACTCTCTCCCTTTAATGCAGAGCCCCTTATTTCTCACCGAGGATGCAGTGGACCCTGTGGGTGGAGTGAACTGATCAGTGGCCTGAATAGAGGCTTGAATTCTGCCTCCTGCCTGGCTGCTCGCGGTGGAGGTGCCCCTTTCAGCAGGGCAGGTGATGTTCTCTCTCTCCCGCACCAACACGGCTGAAGAAAAACTGTGGCGTGCACACAAACACACAAGACAGTTAGCTATGTCACATTCCCAGCAAAAAAAAAAATGGGGGAAAACCGAAATAGCATTTTGAGTGTAAGGTCTCATGCACACGGCCATAGAGGGGCCATACAGCATGCAGGGGTTGTGTACTGACATTCCCAGGACTCACTACCGTTGCATACACCCACCCATTAAGATGCAGTATAAGAGGCGGTCGTGCACAGAGGGTGTCTTAAAGCACCCACATGCAAACTGATGTAAGCTCCAAATATACACTGTCTGCATCTTCAACATTGTTCAGCTGCCTAAAAATGAGATAAGGCGATGTCACGTAACTGACGGACGAGCCTGATGACAGTGGGAAGGGCTCACGTACAACCCCGATTCAAGGTCCACCGACTTTGGGAACAGTGGTCACCAGAGCCACGTGATGTATGGGTGTCTGGATCGTCTTCCGTGCAGTAGATGTCTTACCCGAGTAGACCAGCAGGTTAACGGCAGGTGTAGTCAGCTCAGCTAATGCAGACAGGAAGCAGTAACAGGAAGCAGGTAAGTGCAGAGCTGTGGAGACACTGGATGCATGGTCAGACAAGCAGGGTTCAGTAACAGACGACCGAGCAGATATAACGACAGGTAGAGAATAGTCAGGAGGCAGGCAAGGTTCGGCAACAGGATATCAAGCAGTGGAGAGGTAAGCATAGTCACAAGGCAAGCCGGGGTCAGGATAACAGAGAGCAACATAGTCAAGCAGGCTGGGTCAAACACAGGAAATAGATTTGGATCTCAGGAACAGGATTTCAGAGGTACAAGCTGCAGATCAGACAGCAATGGTTTAAATAGGGAGTCTTTTGGCATCAGTGTCACATCTAAGCGCCGGGAAGATCCCTGACATTGCCCCCTCCTTACGTGCAACCTCCTGGTGCCCAATTGTTTCTCTCTCTGTGGGTGGCTGTGGAAGAAGGCTCTGATTAAATCTCTAGCATGCACATCTCGTTCAGATTCCCAAGAGTTTTCCTCCGGGCCACAGCCTTTCCATGTTACTAGGTATTGTACCTGACCTCCTCTCCTCCTACAGTCCACGATGGCCTCCACCTCGTATTCCTCTTCACCGTTGACGGTCACAGGTCCCAGTGGTCTGGAGACTGTCTGGAAAGGAAACAGGCATTGTAGGTTTTAAGAGAGAGACATGGAAAACAGGGTGGATCTTGAGAGGTTCAGATAGAGACAGCTCATAAGACACATCATTTAGTTTTCTTTTAACTGGGAATGGTCTAACAAATGTAGGTGCCAGCTTCTTGGAGGGACATGCTAGCCTGAGGTTGGTGATCCCAGCCATACCTGGTCTCCAGGGTGGAGGATCAGTTCTCCCCTTATTTTCCTGTCAAAGGCTCTTTTGTTCGCTGCTTGTGCCTTGGTGATTGCTTCCTGCAGCAATTTACTATTGCGGTGAAGGAACTCCACTGTGTCTTGGGTAGCAGGAATGGTGGCCTCTGGAACAAAGTCAAGCAGAAATGAAGGATGGAAACCATAATTGGCAAAAAAGGGAGAATGACCTGTGGCAGAGTAGCTGGCATTGTTGTAGGTGAATTCCGCCAGTGGCAACGGTGATACACAGTCATCCTGGATGAAAGAGGTGAGGCAGCGGGTGTACTGCTCCACCGTCTGGTTGGTCCTCTCGGTCTGCCCATTGGTCTGAGGATGGTAGGCAGAGGACAGAGATCTTTCGATCTTGATGGTCTCACACAGAGCTTTCCAAAAGCGGGACATGAACTGGATCCCCTGATCGGAGACAATATTTGTAGGGACTCCGTGAAGTCTCACAATCTCTTTGATGAACACCTGGGCCCTCTCCATGGCCGAAGGTGTACCCTTCAGTGGCCGGAAGTTGGCCATCTTGAATAGGCGGTCAACTACCTCAAAGATGGCTGTGTACCCCTCCGATGGCGTTAGTTCCACGATAAAGTCCATGACGATCATACTCCATGGCCTGTCAGGAACTGGCAGTGATTGGAGTAGACCCCAGGCTTGGTTTTTAGTACTCTTGCTCTGGGTGCAGGTTATCCGCTTGCCGACCAGCGCACGCCAATGTACGTTGGCAGAATGGCACTGGCAGGCAAAAGGGCTGTCAGATAAGGGTACTCACCGAGGCCAAGATGCTGAAAGTGGTAACCTCTTGCAACTAAGCGCACTCCACTCCGGAAGATGGTACAGGGGGTGAAGGGCTCAAAGAGGCATGAGTCACCAGCAGGCTGGGCAGGTCTTGCGTGAAGGTCACCGGCAGGGAGACAGCTGTGCAGGACTGGAAGATGCTGAAGCTCAAGAACACCGATGACTAGTAAGAGTCTCTTAGATAGGCAAGAACAGTCTCATGCAAAGGCTGATTACTAGTACTGAAAATGATAGCAAAGTCCGTAAACAGGCAAAGGGTCAAACACAGGTAACTGGAGGCAAAGACTGCGAACAAGCCAGGGGTCTAGCACTGAAGAAAATAACAAAGTCCAGGAGCAGGCTGAGGGTCAATCACTGGAGACAGGAAGCAATATCCGTAGACAGGCCGAGGGTCAAACACAGGAAGCAAGTGGAGAAGTCAGAGAGGCAAGCCGAGGGTCAGATGCAGGAAGAGATCAGAGCAGATCAAGGTCAATCCGGGTCACAACATGTAATCAATCAGGATACAAGGAGGAAACACACGGGGAACTGAAAGACAAACCAGCAATCCGGTCATGGCACAGAGTGGCTTTATAGGCCAGTGGGAGGCTCATGTTGTGTGCGCGCGCTATTGCGTACGTGCATACGCCATTCCGCTGAATAGCGCACGCGCTAGGGTTGTCCCGATACCACTTTTTTAGGACCGAGTACAAGTACCGATACTTTTTTTCAAGTACTCACCGATACCGATTTTTTTTTTTTTAACAGTGTTTTCTTTTTTTTGGGGGGGGGGGGGGTGAACGGTGTATGTGTGTGTGTTTTTTTTTTTTTTTACAATTTTTATTTTTTACAATAATATTTTTTTTATTCTTTGTATGTTTTTTTTTTTTTTTGTTTTTTTTTTAATCAGCCCTGTTGGGGGGCTTTGGTGAGATATCAGGGGTCTTAACAGACCTCTGATATCTCCCCCTTGAGACAGAGAAAGAGACCGAGGATAGAGATTCCCCAGTCCCTTTCTCTGCAGCCTCAGCTGCACTGAGAATGAATGGAGAGAAGACAGCGGCTCCTCTCCATTCATAAACTGACACATCGTAATCACAGGAGATTACAATGTTTCAGTTATGTGAATGGAGAGAGTCAGCTGACTCTGTCCATTCACACAGCGGAGAGAGACAGCAGAACGGAGGGAGACAGAGAAGGAGAGGGGAACGGAGGGGACAGCGGAGAGACACAGGGAAGGAGAGAGGAACGGAGGGGGACAGCGGAGAGACACAGGGAAGGAGAGAGGAACGGAGGGGGACAGCGGGGAGACACAGGGAAGAGAGAGGAACGAAGGGGGACAGCGGAGAGACACAGGGAAGGAGAGAGGAACGGAGGGGGACAGCGGAGAGACACAGGGAAGGAGAGAGGAACGGAGGGGGACAGCGGAGAGACACAGGGAAGGAAAGAGGAACGGAGGGGGGACAGCGGAGAGACACAGGGAAGGAGAGAGGAACGGAGGGGGACAGCGGAGAGACACAGGGAAGGAGAGAGGAACAGAGGGGGACAGCAGAGAGACACAGGGAAGGAGAGAGGAACGGAGGGGGACAGCGGAGAGACGCAGCAGAACGGAGGGGACAGCGGAGAGACACAGGGAAGGAGAGAGGAATGGAGGGGGACAGCGGAGAGACACAGCAGAACAGAGGGGACAGCGGAGAAGGACAGAAAAGGAGAGAGGAACGGAGGGGACAGCGGAGAGACACAGGGAAGGAGAGAGAGGAACAGAGGGGGACAGCGGAGGGGGACAGAGGAACGGAGGGGGCATGGAGGAGGATGCAGTGACAGTCAGCGGTGAGCGATCACCGCTGTATGTCACTAAAGCTGCTGAAAGCCGCTGGGGGAGAATCTTGTAACTCCCCCACGCGCCGATCACAGCTGTCTTCCAGGTATCGGGGGAAGCATCGGGAGCATTTGCCCGAGTACAAGTACTTGGGCAAATGCTCGGTATCGGTGCCGATACCGATACTAGTATCGGTGTCGGGACAACCCTAGCACGCGCATTAGCCGTTTAGCTGAATTGCACCCAGGTATGTGCCGGAGTGCCTCTCTACTGCGCAGGTGTGAAGGAAGGCAGCGATATTGGCGAGACTGGTACTTGCGTCTTTCCTGACAAGGGCGTACAGGTACCTCCCCTTGTACTTCCCCTTGTAAGAAGCGGTGTCGCGAGCACGTGTGCGCTGCCGGAGGGGCGCGGGCCCGCGGTGGTCTCTGTGACCGTGACCACGGGTCCCGCGGACTTGATGTCCGCCGGGTGCCTGCAATCGTGTCACAGAGAGGAAGAACGGGGAGATGCTTATGTTAACAAAACATTCCCCGTTCTGCCTAGTGATGGGACAGTAATCTGTAATCGAGAGCAGTGACCACTGTCCTGTGTGTTCAGGCCCAGCCCCCTCATAGTTAGAATCACTCCCTAGGACACATTTAACCCCTTCACTGCCCCCTAGTGGTTAACCCCTTCACTGCCAATGTCATTAACACAGTAATTAATGCATTTTTAATCACACTGATCGCTGTATAAATGACAATGGTCCCAAAAATGTGTCAAAAATGTTTGTCCGCCATAATGTCACAGTGCCGATAAAAATGGCAGATCGCCGCCATTACTAATAAAAAAAAAAAATTTTAAATTTAAATGCCATAAAACTATCCCCTATTTTGTAGACGCTACAAATTTTGCGCAAACCATTCAATATACACTTATTGCGATTTTTTTTTACCAAAAATATGTAGAAGAATACATATCGGCCTAAAAAGTGAGGAAAAAAAAAATTTTGTTATATATTTTTGGGGAATATTTATTATAGCAAAAAGTAAAAAATAGAGCGACAATCTTGAAAAAATGCAGTTTTTTTGTTTATAGCACAAAAAATAAAAACCGCAGATGCGATCAAATACCACCAAAAAAAAAGCTCTATTTGTGGGGAAAAAAAGGGCATCAATTTTGTTTGAGAGCCACGTCGCACGACCATGCAATTGTCAGTTAAAGCGACGCAGAGCCGAATCGCAAAAAAACGCTTTGGTCTTTGGCCAGCCAAATGGTCCGGGGCTGAAGTGGTTATACAAGAGTTCACGAAAAAAAAGGGACACAAAAGGGGGAGGAAGGAGGAATGCTGCTCACCCCTATTGATCAGAGCAAAATTGGAAGGAGGGTTTCCCCAGGTGGGGTTTTTAGGCAGCAAGATAGAAGTATTGAACCAATTTTTTAAAAAAAGATTTATATTTTATTTTACAAGAGTTACTTCAACACAACGGTTAAAAAAATGAGCTCCAATATAGAGTGTCTACAAGTCTCGTGACATCCAACACGTATGATACAGACATATTTTCATAACAGCATTGTATATATACTCAATTGTGACCTAATTATATATAGACTCAATTGTGACCTAACCCGGGATTGGCCACAGAATTAATCGGGCTCATTGGACGCCCGTCCGAATGGAGTTAGCAAATCTGAAAGTATACACGACCGATCGTGTGGTCCGGGCATACATATGGGGGCGATTTCTAGTGTGACCTGTCGTAAGCCACATCTCTGGTATATTGCCCTGGTGTTGGAGGCTGCGCCGGTGGAGGCGCCATAGGACCTCTGGGGGAAAGTGAGCAGGCAATTTTTGATTTTAAGGGGACTCTTTTATAGGAAGCTTGTCATCTTAGGACACGCACTATTGGGTAACTATGTTATATAGAATATAGTACATCTTTTCTAAAAATACATGTAATCAAGTCCTGATATATGTACTCTTGTTGTATATTTATTTATTTTTTTTTAAAGATATTTTTATTGATTTTTTTCAAACCAGTTGTACAAAACAAGCACAACAAACAACCACTTAATATGCTCGGTCAGTCATTGGTAAACAGCAACAATATGTAGCTCATATAAACAAAGACAGACATTGGTGCATCTGCTAATATTTGCACACAACTACTTATACAAGCAATTCGTCCGTTTATAACAGTATTAATAATCTGCATAAATTATATGCTATCCTGGCGCCACCTGTAAATGTCCCAACTAAATATATCCTACAAGGTAAGGGTCAGGGGGCTAGCAAGCCACCTACCCCAGATTTTATGGAATGTTTTTGTCCGTTTCCTTAGTTCAAAGGTAAGTCTATACAGTGGTATAACATCATTGATTAATTTTAGCCATAGGGATTTCAAGGGTGTTGATACACCCTTCCATGACAGCAGAATGGTCTTTCTAACATAAAAGTAGAGGATTCGTAGTAATCTTTTTGCCTGTGTTGATAGTTGTAAATCTCCAAAGATCCCCAACAGACCATTTTTTGGGTGGATGATATTGGGGAGGTCTAGAGCAGAGGAAATGAAGGAGCCTACTGTTGTAATATGTTCACCGATTTATGTGGGACATTGTTGTGTGTATGTACACATGCAGTCATGTTGACCGAATGGTTGATTTGTCCAACTGAATTTTAACAGCTGAAGACTCTTTGATGTGTTAATCTTATGCAAGTCTATTTGAACATTCCAAGGGCTCAAAAGGGTGTTCTGTTTATCTAATTAATATATCTAAAGGGGACTTGTTGATGTTGATATGCGGGAATGTAGGTATTCCAAGGGCTCAAAAGGGTGTTCTGTTTATCTAATTAATATATCTAAAGGGGACTTGTTGATGTTGATAAGCGGGAGTGCAAATTGGGGTGGTTCACGGCTGTTCAAGTCCTAAATTGGAACGGCCAATCAAATTGCTCAGCCATTCAATATTTAGTGAATATAACACGGCATTCAGTCTATAGGTTGGGGGGAGTGAGGCTCGTCTGTGTATGAGTGAGGCTTGTCTGTGTATGCACACTCGGACCTAAGACATGGGGTTCTGAATTATATTTCCTCTGTCGGATTTCTTTGTCATCTGTGGACTTTGGACTTTGTTCTGTGTTGGAAGTCAATAAAGTGCATCTCTCTGGAAGAATTGGGTTGCTGCGGAAGAGTACTTACATCATCATCATTATAATAATACTTACTAATTAATTATCATACCCACTCAACATCTATACACCCATTAATATATTCGATCACTACATTTGGTGCCGTTCATGTGACCAGAAGAGCATTTTCGGACTTGGTAACAGAAGTCGGTGGTGACAACAATCCTGTGAGGTGGACAGAAGTCTGATGAAGAACCAAGAGCTGTGCTGTGACTCTAATGTCTGGTTGTGACATAAGAGAGTCTGATCTACAAAATTTAACAAGTTGGGAACCCCAGAATTATTCTCTGGAGACTGGAATCAAAAAAAAAAAGGACTGTGTCGTGTACCAGAAGACCTGGAAGCTGAAGGAGTAACTAATGCGGTGAGTAAAATATTTCCTTTTTTTTAATTATTAGTAATATAGTCAAAATGATTACTCAGTGTGAAGCTAGTGTCAGTTCTGATCAAGTTAACAGATGGGTATTAAAATGTATTAAGCGCCATGGCGGTCCTTATGAAATTCCAGAAAAATGTAAGCAGACGTGGACGATGATGAAGGAATTTTTAGAGAAAAATGTTTTTGATAGCAAAATGTCAGAAAGTAAAAGAAAAGGTTGTATTATACAGGGCTTGTTATATTGCTGTTTAACAATGGAAAGTTCATTGAATGGTAAGGTTGAGGAAATTACCCAGTTACAGAAGGCAGTTGATAATAGCAACAATGTTTGTGAGAGGTTACAAAACCAATCAGACACTGAGACAGTAAATTTAAAATTGCATGCGGTTACCATTGGTGAAGCCTTAATTGAGAAATCTAAACGTTGTGATGAATTATCAGAGGAAAATGAGAGATTAAAATTAAGAATTATGGAATTAGAGAAGAGATCTCAGGAATGCAGATATGCATCAAATCTTGGATTCAGCAATCTGCAGCAAACAGAACCTCATATTAAATCTGATAATTCATTACCAGCTGCCCCCACTGTGACTACCACAGTTTATAACAATAATAATAATACAGGTGAAGTTCAGCTTGTAATGAAGCCGTTGAAATCAAAATTATTAGACGCAATTCTTAAAGAAATAGGAATGGTTCCATACCATGATTTAAACAGATTTTTAAAATGGTTTTGTGACATGCAGCAAGTCAGAGATATGTACAATCTCAACCCATCTGACTTAGAAAGAGTTTTGCAACATTCTTTAGGAAGTGGTATTTGGATGAGAATTAAACAAATCTGTATTCAGCCTCTGAGGACAAGGGACATATTACTGGAATTATTATGTGTTTTGTATGGTGTACGTTCTGATGTTACTATTCATGGAAAGATCCAACAAATGCAAAATGAATCTCCATATGAATTGTCACACAGGATAGCAACTATTATGGAATTATTGGTCGGTAATAATCTTGCATTTGAGCGTGGTGGCTTGATACATATGAGTATGTTTCTAGATGCATTGCATGAAGATATCAAACAAAATATTTTATTAGTTACCCCAAATCCTCATGATTTAAAAGACATATTGTTGAGAGCAGACCATTTATGGAGAAAGTCAAATGAGCAGGCTGTCAAAATTGATTTAGCCACATTGTTTAGGACAAATACTGACCATAAAGATCAGAAGATAATATCCTATGATAATAGCCAGAGAGGAGACATCGGGTCAAACATAGGTGATATTAATATGAAAAACAGAGCTGACCAAAATAATAATAAGAAAAAGTCCAAGACTTGGATACCGTTTTCTCAGTTAAAACAGAGATATGACCACCTGAAAATTGAGTATGACAAGATGAGAGGGGAACGTGATAAATTATTAGAGCAGTTGAAGGGGGTACAGGGTGTCATAAATGCAGAAGATGTACATACTCCAGATCTGTTTTTGAATGCAAATGACACTTCTCTAGCAGTGGGGGTGAATTAGCTTCAAACTGTAAACGTGTAAATAATGCTTTGTTTTAACTTCAAACTACGTTTAAAGACCTTGCTAATTAGTTTTGTTGGAGAGTTTTGTCTTTTCAGGGACGTCTGAAGATGCTTGCATGTGAATAGCAGAAGCACAGTCTGAAATTGCTCGCTAGTGGGGGAGAATTATGGGAGAAATGCTGAATAGACAATATATCACTATACATGGAATTATAAAGTATTCATTGACTCTCTCGAAATTCATCAAGCAATGGACCTTTTTTTCTTTTTTCTTCAACGCCCTAATTTTTAATTTTTCTCCCTTTTCCTGATATATTTTGCTTTTCATTTTTTATTTTCTTTATGTTTTATTTCTTGAACTTTTATCTTAAAACCAAAGAGAAGCATTTTAACCTAAAATAATTTTCATAACATCTGTACATATTACATAATGCGTATTGATCAATATATTTGACATCTAAGGTGAGATGCTGCACAATGGCTTGGCATAGCATAAATTTTAGTATGTTGGGTGGTTTTCATAAATTTATAAGAGGGGTGAGTGAAATTCATCACTCTAGTCATGATTTGAAACTTTGTTGAATCAGTTGTTTAAAATATGCTAAAGGCTATGACACATATGGATGAAAAATACCTTTCTACCTTTCATGGTGAAGATACTGGCAAGAATTTCCACTGCCGCTTTGTCTGGATAGAAGATCTGATAAACACTGATGTCAATCTGATTCTATCTTAGCCATCGTGTGGGGGTATATGTATATGTTGGTATACCATTCAAGTGTAATTATGGACTGAATGATCCAAGTAACTGCTCTATTGAAGGCAATGAGGGGTCGGCCTACAGCAAATTACAAAAGCAAATTGTGGCTGGCAATCAACAAATTCTGGTACTTGACAGGTACACAACCCGGTCATCTTTGTTCAAATTGTGGAAATGGAAAGAAGCAGATGTGAATTGTAAAATGCTTGCAAGATGGACTCATGAATGTCAAGTGCAAGAAAATAGTTTGAAGCACAGTTTTCATTGCCATATCCAAACCTTTTGACCTTGAAAGTGAGTGCTGGTACATTGATGGTTCTTCTTACTATAAAGATGAAAGTAGAATGTTTGCGTAAAAGCATCTTTAAAAATGAAAAGCTTGAGTCTGGAGATGAGAGAATCCTGGACTTGTGGATTGGAGTTCCCAGAGCATACCAAGTTTACTTTCAGTGAGATGGTGAGAGATGTGATGAAGACAGAAGAAGAATGGACTGTGACATCAGCTCGTCTTTGCGCAATATTCAAGATCTTGATGTGATATAATAAGGCCTAACAGCTATATGGGCCACTGATGTTTACCAAATCCTTTTCTAGTCATGGTCTAAAAGTTATATTATCTAATAACTGTTTCATGGGGATATTTTAGAGGCTGGTGAAGAGAGATGTAACCAGTTTCAACTTCATATTTTATATGAGCCATTGTAAAGCATCCAGTACCTTAAATCATATTGATATTTTTTGTTGTTTGATTTATGGGTCAGTTCTAGTAGTTAGAACCGACCCAAGTGGGGGTATATGTTGTAATATGTTCACCGATTTATGTGGGACATTGTTGTGTGTATGTACACATGCAGTCAATGTTGACCGAATGGTTGATTTGTCCAACTGAATTTTAACAGCTGAAGACTCTTTGATGTGTTAATCTTATGCAAGTCTATTTGAACATTCCAAGGGCTCAAAAGGGTGTTCTGTTTATCTAATTAATATATCTAAAGGGGACTTGTTGATGTTGATATGCGGGAATGTAGGTATTCCAAGGGCTCAAAAGGGTGTTCTGTTTATCTAATTAATATATCTAAAGGGGACTTGTTGATGTTGATAAGCGGGAGTGCAAATTGGGGTGGTTCACGGCTGTTCAAGTCCTAAATTGGAACGGCCAATCAAATTGCTCAGCCATTCAATATTTAGTGAATATAACACGGCATTCAGTCTATAGGTTGGGGGGAGTGAGGCTCGTCTGTGTATGAGTGAGGCTTGTCTGTGTATGCACACTCGGACCTAAGACATGGGGTTCTGAATTATATTTCCTCTGTCGGATTTCTTTGTCATCTGTGGACTTTGGACTTTGTTCTGTGTTGGAAGTCAATAAAGTGCATCTCTCTGGAAGAATTGGGTTGCTGCGGAAGAGTACTTACATCATCATCATTATAATAATACTTACTAATTAATTATCATACCCACTCAACATCTATACACCCATTAATATATTCGATCACTACACCTACTTCCACCCAAAAGTCCTGAACCACTGGGAAGTTCCAGAAGCAGTGCATGAAATCAGCACTCCCTCCACAACCACGAAAGCACTCAGCGGAGGACTTCAGCCCCATTTTGTGTAATCTGGCCGGAGTAAGGTGGGAGTGGTTTCAGTCCAGTCCTCCTCAGTAAATGAAATGTCCATGGATGTCCATTTTTCCTGCGCTTTACTAAATCGGGGGTTAACGTCTGTCGTTAGGGCCGCATAGTAGGTAGAAATAAGCTTATTAGGGTCTGGTTGTCGTAGTAGTCTCTCTAGTGGGGGTAAATTAATGGGATTCTTCAAGGAGCCAAACTGAGCTCGTATAGCATGCCTAAGTTGATAATAGTGGAACAAATAAGAGCGTGGTAGGTCAAAGTCTAATCTCAGTTGTTGAAAAGTTTTAAACCCTTGGGTATCATACAAATGACATAAGTATGTTATTCCCTTGGAGTACCATCGCTTAGTGTCGGGCAATGAGTATAGTTCCTGCAAAGTAGGGTTGAACCACAGGGGATTATTTGGGGATGTGGACCAGGAATGTTTAGAGATTTTTGTAACAATATATCGAAAAAGTAAGAGAGAAGTGGCTAGCATAGAGGTGCCTGGTCGATTTGGGACCTTACCTCTATAAACAATGTTATGTAGAGTTTCCATAGAAGACGCAATGGCTCCCTCAGTGGTAGTACATGCATTTGCCGGGACCGGACATAGCCATTCATGCACATGCACTAGCTGTGATGCTAATAAAGAAAAAAATTTGGAAACGCCAACCTCGCCATGTGTGATGGCAGTCTTAACGTCTCCAGTGCCACCCTGGGGGTCCCCCCACTCCACAGGAACGTTGTACAAATCGTATCTATCCTTTTAAAAATAGATCTGGGGATTTTGCAAGGGGAATTAGCCAGCACGTATAGCTATTTCGGTAGGTAAATCATTTTAAGTAGACTTGCTCTTCCCATAAGATCTAGGGGCAGATCCATCCACTGTCTAATTTGTTCCTGTAATCGACTCAGTATGGGGTCTAAGTTGTTAGTAATGTAGGCGGATAAAGGCGATTGTACCAAGACCCCAAGATATCGGAAGGAGGTTACTACCTGTAAGTTGGAGTCCGGGTGGATCTGGGAGATTGCTGCAAAATCCAGAGGGAACAAGCTGGATTTGTCCCAGTTCACCCGGAATCCAGAGAAATCTCCAAACCTATTGATCTCAGCCAATAGCGACCAAAGTGATGCATTAGTATCTGCCAGATACACCAAGGTGTCGTCTGCATAGAGCGAAATACGCTCCTCAATGGTAGCAATAGGCAGGCCTTTGATGGAAGGGGATGTGCGAATTCGTGCCGCCAGCGGTTCCATAGCCAAGGCGAACAGAAGCGGGGACAAAGGGCATCCCTGCCTCGTGCCCCTTGTAATGGAGAATGATTTAGTGATTGAGGAATTAACTCGCACTCGGGCTCGGGGGGATGTATAAAGTAATCTAATCCATGCCACCATGCGAGGATCGAAATCATACACCTGTAGCACCCGAAAGAGATATGGCCATTCCACACTATCAAATGCTTTACATGTGTCTAAAGACACAATGGCACGTGTACGGGAACACTCATGAGGGTATTGCAGGTTGTGGAATAGTCTGCGGATATTCATTCTTGTGGACCGTCCAGGTATAAAACCCCCTTCGTCACTATTGACCAGAGACATAACTACAGTATTTAAGCGGTTTGCAAGCACTTTTGCTAGGATCTTAACATCCACATTTATGAGGGATATTGGGCGGTATGATTCACATTTAAGTGGATCTTTTCGGGGTTTCAGCAGGAGCACGATCAAGGCTTCTCGCATGGTGGGGGGAAGGATACCAGCATCCAAGGCCTTATTATATGTACGTAGCAGAAATGGGCACAGTAAGTCCCTAAATTGTGAATACCATTCAGTGGGATAACCATCCAGCCTCGGAGTCTTGTGAGCTGGCATTTGAGCAATGGCTACCGCAATCTCCTTAACCGAGATGGGAGTGTCTAACATCTCCCTCCCCTCAGTAGAAATGGAGGGGAGAGATATGTCAGCAAGGTATTCGTTTAGCTGGGGTTCAGTGTACTCAGCCCTGGAAGTGTAAAGTTCTGTGTAGAAGTTTAAAAAAGTTTCCATAATATCCCCAGGGACCTCACTTATTTGACCTGTCTTAGAATAGATACGAGGAATGGATACTGGAGGGCGATCAGGCCTTGTTAGATATGCTAAAAGGCGTCCAGCCTTATTACCATGTTCAAATGATTTCTGTGCCGTGTGTAACAGTTTCTTTTTTGTAAGGTCTAACAGACGTATTTCATATTCCCTATGTTTCAATAGCCATGTTTCTCTTGTGTCCGGGGTCGGGTCAGAGGCATATACAGATTCTGCTTGTACCATGGCAGTTTCAAGTTCTGCCGTACGCTGTTGGTTATTTTTCCTCAAGGCCCCAGTGACGGACATAAAGGTGCCCCTCAATGAGGTCTTGAAGGCCTCCCACTCTATAGCAGGGTCCACTGTCCCCACATTGTCCCTCCAGTACTCCTTGATACCCTGCCTACATGTTCCCTGTACCACCTCATCCTCCAGCCAATATGAATTTAACCTCCAAATGGAGGGGCCAGATCCCGGGAGGATGCTGAGGTCCACAGAAATGGGCGCATGGTCTGAAACCCCTGTAGGCAGGTATGAAGCTGCAGTGACAAAGGGAAGAGTGTCTGCTGGGGCGAAGGCCATATCAATTCGAGACATAGTGTGGAATGAGTCTGAATGACAAGGAAACTGACTATCATCTGGGTGTTTCCAGCGCCATAATTCAGTAAGGTCATAAACCTGCATCCAGTTCAAAAGGGAGGGAAAGGGTCTACCCCCACCCCCCAAGCGGTCCACGGCTGGGTCCAGTACAGCATTAAAATCACCGATGTAGAGGAGAGGTCCGGGGGGTCTATCCAACAAATACAGTGACAATTTCAATAATACCTCCGCCGAAAAAGGCGGAGGAATATAGAGTTTGACAATAGTAAACGTTATTGAGGAGATTTGCAGAGTAAGTATGACATATCTCCCATTTGGATCTGTCTTGACATGTAAAGTTTCTGCTGGGAGTGATTTAGACACTAAGATAGAAACCCCCCTAGAGTAATTTGTGTGTGTAGCGTGATAACCCTGAGCCAGCCATGGATGCTTAAGGGCCCTCACCTTAGTGTCAGTCAGGTGGGTCTCCTGGAGACACACCACATGAGGACGGCACTTCTTTAGGACTGAAAAAACGAGAGATCATTTTTGAGGGGCATTCAAACCTCTAGTGTTCCATGACACTATTTTTAAGGACCCTGTCACTGTAAGACAAACAATATATCATGATCATAAGGACAAATAAGCACATTCTTATCTAGTACCTCACAGACCGCGCCAGGCCACATGCATTCAATTATATCTATATCACATTTCAAATATCTATGTTTACTCGAGTCTGTACTGTCAGTATACAGACCCGAGCAAGCCAATAAACCATTTCGAGCAGCATCTATATAAATTGCAAAAAGGAAAAAAGAGAAAAAAAAAAGTTAAAAAAAGTAAAAAAAAGTAAAAAAGCACAAAAAAGAGCAAACCGTGCTTGAAAAACCCATAACCCCCACCCCGCTCGGCCATTCCCAACTTAGCAAGCCTTGGATCCCAAAACCCAAATAGACCCCTCCTACCCCGTAAAAAAAAAACAAAAAGGGGGGGGAAATGTTATTGAGGGTCCAACTATTCCGTGGTCACACCACTATCTGGTGGGGAGGTAACGTGGAGATCGGTGTGGCTCTCAACTGACAGTAGAAAAAAAAAAAAAAAAAGTTATGTCCTGATCCAGGATGTCTTTTCGGTACGTCTTATAGGAAGACAAAAAAATTTTTTTTTTAAAAATCAGTCCTTAATAGCGAGGAGAAGAAAAAGAAATGACAGGCCAAGCAGGAATGTTAAAGGTTGTTGCAGGATTACAGATTTTTCTTTTTTGTAAGACCTCTGGTATAGGTGGGTGGCCCCATATGATGAGGTTGGCATTTAGTGGATAGGGGACGGACTGCAGGGTTTCATCCATAGGGAGTTCAGCAGAGGGGAACATTAAACAGGTGGAGCTGTCAGTGACCCCTGCGTCTGTCTGCGGGCCCGTAGCGGTCGTTTAGCCAAGCCATGGCTTCTTTAGGGCTGGAGTAAAAGTGAGCTTTACCGTCGAATATGATGCGAAGCTTGGCAGGAAAAAGCATGGCATATTTCAATCCCTCCTCACGTAGACGATTCTTCACTGCTGAGAATGATATGCGCTGGCGCTGCACCTCAGCGGAGAAGTCAGGATAAATAGAGATATTGTTGCCGTTGTATTTAAGTGGACCTTTCTCTCTTGCTATTCGTAAAATGGCCACTTTATCCTGGAAGTTTAGGATGCAAGCGATGATTGAACGTGGAGGTGCTCCCTCTGGGGGAGGATGTGGGGGTGTACGGTGTGCCCTCTCAATCACATATGAAAACGATGGCACATCAGTGCCAAAGATATCTCTCAGCCAGGAGTATAAATATTTTTCAGGGTGTGAGCCCTCTGCGCGTTCAGGGAATCCAACAAAACGTAAATTGTTCCTTCTAGAACGATTCCCCAAATCGTCAATTTTGGCGCGGAGAACTGCTAGTTCCCCAGTATTATCTCTCACTTTAACAGTTAGGGGGTGCATAGTGTCCTCCACAGAACTAATATGTTCCTCCATATCCCCAGCCCTGTCACGAAGGTTTTGGACATCCTGTTTAAGGAGTGAGAAATCCATTCTTATGGAGGCTATTTGAGTAGTGAGTGAGGCCTTACAATCTTGTATAGCCAGCATAATGGTGGCCAGGGTTGGTTCAGCAGGGGGATTCAGCTCACCATCATCATCAGTTGATTGCTGGGGGTCCTGAGCTGTCTGGGGGTCTTGTGATAACTGGGAGATAGTCTGTGTATGGAAGATAGCAGGAGTAGAAGCACTCACCCCACTAGCAGAGCTCCGGTCATCAGATAGATGTGCCTGCAGCGTGGCTGCCTGAGAGGCCTGTGACCCGGCGCCATCTTGCCTCCGGAATCCCGCCAGACGGTCCGACGTGGATGGGGGCCAAGCCAGCCCGTATTTCACCATGGTAGCCAGACTGCTTTGTGCCCACTGCCGTGGGGAACAAATTGAGACACTCGGTAAGGAGATAGGACTCAGGATGCCTGCAGGATGGTTGTTGAGAGCCGGAGCGCTGTGACTATGCGGCCGCTCGCTCCACCATCAAGCCACGCCCCCCTTGTTGTATATTTCTAGCAGACTGACCTCTGAAGAAGACCTGGGATATATAGGTCGAAACGCGTCAGCTCCATTTTTCTGACATTGACAATATATATACAATGCTGTTATGAAAATATGTCTGTATCATACGTGTTGGATGTCACGAGACTTGTAGACACTCAATAATGGAGCTCATTTTTTTAACCGTTGTGTTGAAGTAACTCTTGTACAATAAAATATAAATCTTTTTTACAAACATTGGTTCAATACTTCTATCTTGCTGCCTAAAAACCCCACCTGGGGAAACCCTCCTTCCAATTTTGCTCTATACAAGAGTTCACGTACCTTCTGCAGGTGTCTTCCAGATCTGGCCACCAGAATGTGCACTCTAGATCAAGCGTTTTGTGCACTCCGAAATGACCTGCAAGGGAATGGTCATGACACAGACCTAACACGATTATGCCTACATTTTCAGGTGCAAATACCTTGTTATTATTCCACAGCAATCCATCCCGAAGTGTCAGCATGACCCCTGGAGGGCTAGGAATGCCTGCTGAAGACTGCTTCATCTAGGTGAGAAGGTTGCTCTGCAAGAGTAAAAAAATTACCTTCAGACAGGATGGTATCTGGTATGGGTGGTTCCTTGGGGTCATGGAATATGCAAGACAGTGCATCCGGTTTTCATATTCTTTGAGCCTGGCCTATAGGTGATGTGAAATGCAAATTGGGAAAAGAACAGGGCCCAGCACACTTGGCGCAGCTTTAAACGCTTAGCAGTCCTGAGGTACTCTAAGTTTTTGTGGTCCGTTTAGACCAGTATGGGATGCGATGCTCCCTCAAGGAGGTATCTCCATTCTTCCAGCGCTGCCTTTATGGCCAGCAATTCTCGGTCCCCGATGTCGCAGTTCCTCTCCGCAGGAGAAAGCTTGCGGGAAAAGAAAGCCACGGGATGCAACAGATCTTTAGGACCTTGTCGTTGGGAAATGACTGCTCCAATGGCGAATTCTGATGCATCTACATCTAGCACATATGTTAAGGATGGGTTGGGATGTCTACGGACAGGTTCTGAAGTGATGTCTACTGGAAGCGGAGGTTCTGCTTCATTTTTTTTTTTTTTAAAGGGTATTTATTGATGTTTCACAAAATAAAACAATAATGACATCATCCAATTCTTATAAAGTACATGGTTACATAACAGTAATAAAACATTTGTTCAACTAGAAATATGGGTTCTCAAGATATATCAGTGTAAGTATTCTCCAAGTCTGTGAAAAGAATACTGTTGTTACAATGAGTCCTAAAGTGCAATAAACTTAACATATACAGAAATAAAGTGGGAAGAATACCGCGCTATAGTGTACAAAGATTTCTTACAAAACGTGCCTTAAGTTATAGTATTATGAATAACTAAACAAAAATTACCAAAGCAGTGATAGAGGATTATAAAAAATACATCATAAACAAGCAGCCGCTCTATGTGAGATACACACATTAACATAAACGATATCAAAAGTAGCAGCGCTGATATTCCTAAGTAAATAAATAATATTAAATAGTGAAATTAACCTTATTTTTTATCAAGAAAAATAGCAAAAACCTTGAAAAAGTGAATCAATATTCACCAATACATCCTAACACAGCAAATAATAGTTCATATAAATTGTAGTGAGGAGACCTAGGCTCGGATACCAGTCTTCAATATAAATACATAGGATAAAAGAATTCCTCCACCGCACCACCGTGATAGCTCAAATGAAATGCGCACTTACCATAAGGCAAGCACAGGACAGCTTGCGACCTTAACCCGGTCGGGGCCTTTATCTGGATGGACTGGTATGGAACGACACTCCACATCCTATAGCCAGAGGGGATGATAATTATCGCTACTCCACCAAGCCACAAGGAATCGGTCACACCATGGAGGGAGGTATGTATAACTCCAAGTTAGGGATGGTTCCCATTCAAAGGTTCCCCGGGAAAAAAAAGGGAGACACCATAGCGTAATCCTGGTACTAACGTTTATTAAGAAGATTAAAAGAACACTTACAGTGTAGTAGATTCGTATCAGCATAAAAACAGCCGGCCGGCTAAAACGATCACCCGTCCTGCAGACGGTACATGCAGCACGTCAGCGCCTCCATTTTTATGCTGATACGAATCTACTACACTGTAAGTGTTCTTTTAATCTTCTTAATAAACGTTAGTACCAGGATTACGCTATGGTGTCTCCCTTTTTTTTCCCAGGGAACCTTTGAATGGGAACCATCCCTAACTTGGAGTTATACATACCTCCCTCCATGGTGTGACCGATTCCTTTTGGCTTGGTGGAGTAGCGATAATTATCATCCCCTCTGGCTATAGGAAGTGGAGTGTCGTTCCATACCAGTCCATCCAGATAAAGGCCCCAACCGGGTTAAGGTCGCAAGCTTTCCTGTGCTTGCCTTATGGTAAGCGCGCATTTCATTTGAGCTATCACGGTGGTGCGGTGGAGGAATTCTTTTATCCTATGTCTTTATCTTGAAGACTGGTATCCGAGCCCAGGTCTCCTCACTACAATTTATATGAACTATTATTTGCTGTGTTAGGATGTATTGGTGAATATTGACTCACTTTTTCAAGGTTTTTGCTATTTTTCTTGATAAAAAATAAGGTTAATTTCACTATTTAATATTATTTATTTACTTAGGAATATCAGCGCTGCTACTTTTGCTATCGTTTAACATATACAGAACACTCAGAACCTTAATGTAAAATATCGTCTGCTTAATTAGTTGTGTGATGGGGTTATGATGGCGGAGAAGCCTTGGATGAACCTCCTGTAAAAATTGGCAAATCCTACAAAGCGTTGTACCCACTTTTTGTCAGTAGGTGCGGGCCAGTCCAGGATGGCCAATCCATCTTTCTTCCCTCAGGTGAGATCACCAACCCTTGAAACTGGATGCTGCGTTGTTCAGATTCCCATGCCTCACCTTTAGCGTACAGTCCATGTTGGCGAAGCCGAGCCCAGCACCTTCCTGACGTGGCACGATGAGCATCTAAAGAAATGGAAAAAAATCAGGATATCGTCAAATCTAGTGCAAAAGGCCGTCTTGCACTCATCCCCTTGACAGATGCGGACTAAATTGTGGGCCCCCCGCAGATCCAATTTGGTGAAAACGATTGCCGACCTCAGTCTCTGAAATAGATCAGGTACCAGGGGGAGAGGGTACCGATTCTTAATGCTCTTTTTGTTGAGATCTCGATAGTCCACACAAGAACGTAGGGAGTGATCTTTCTTCTAGACAAAGAATATCCCTGCACCTGCTGGGGAAGTAGAGGGCCAAATGAACCCCTTCTTTAAGTTTTCCTAAATATAATCTTTTAGTGCTTCCTGTTCTCGCTCAGCGAGGGGAAAGATCCTGCCAAAAGGAATTTCAGCCCCACAAAGGAGTTCAATCGGGCAGTTGTATGGCTGATGTGAGGGAAGGATGTCAGCTCCTAGTTTACTGAACACGTCCAGGAAATCATGGTAGGGTTCAGGTATGGCTTGTCGTCCATGCAAAATAATGTAGCGGGCGTTACTGAGGGCTCTGGTAGACAATGTTTCTGGCAGTAAACTGAGTGGAAGTGGATCTTCACTGTGGCCCAATCAACTTGGGGGTTGTACGCCTGCAGCCAAGGTAGGCCCAGAATGACAGGAAATAATGGGGATGCGATAGCGTCAAGGCTGAGAATCTCCTTATGCTGGGAGGTGGTCAATACGGGTAGGGGAAGAGTCTCTTGCGCTACAGGTCCAAACTTGATAGTTGACCCGTCAGCCAGGAAGACAGAGTCCTTGCGCCTTGGACCTTAAAGGGATGTGCTGTTGTGAGGCAAAGGTCAGGTCAATAAAACAACTGCAAGCCCCAGAGTCAACGATCACGGTGACTGGCACTTCCCTTTCCGGCAACTGGAATGAGATGAGAAGAGTAAGGTGATTGGCACTGGTGGGTGAAGGGAAGTGGTTGACAGAGGAGATTGTTTGCCACTTATGGGCACGTGCGCACATAATGGCCCATACCCCTGCAGTAGAGGCAGAAGTTCTGTCATCGGTGTAAGCATTCTTCAGGAAACAGAGGGGGGCGTATGAGGCCAAGTTGAATAGGCTCCGGTGCTTCAGCTGCAGGAATAACTGGAGCAGGCTGGATTGGAGCAGAGCTGGCAGGAGTGGGATAAGCAGGAGCTGAGATTCGAGGCATCACCCTAACTGGATGCTGCTGCTGGGCAGATCTTTCTGACCGTCGCTCCTGGAGCCGCCGGTTGATCTGGATGGTCAATGTAATAAGGGCCTCCAAGGTGCTTGGAACTCCGACGCCTTTCGTCCTTTAGGCTCTCTGAAAGTCCTAAGCGGAACTGGTGTCACAGGGCTGCATCATTCCACTGTGTGTCTGCACTCCAGCACCTAAAGTCAATCACATAATCCTCGGCCGTCCTGCGGCCTTGCTGGAGGGCAGGCATGAAGGGCAGCCTCTGCTGTGGAGGTCCACTGTGGGTCATCATATAGACTAGCCATCGCATCACAGAAGGTGGACATAGACTGTAGCAATATGTCACTCCTCCCCAGCAGCTGGTGGGCCCAGGACTGGGGTTCGCCCTGGAGCAATAATAAATCCCACTTTGGTGGATTCCAGGGAGAATGTTCGAGGCTGCAGGACGAAGTACAACTGACACGAGTTGCGGAAAGATCAAAATTTTCCCCAGTCCCCAGAAAACCTCTCCGGGGCTGGAACGTTAGATTCAGGAGGTAACATCACCACTGAGGGTGCTGTGGTGGCAGTCCCGGTGGCAGAGGATGCAGCAGTGGTCGTTGTGGTACTTGCTGGTGCAGATAGAGTCTGCACTCTGTTCCAACTGCTCATAGCCCTCCTGCAGAGATGTGACAGCTTGCGTCACATCTCAGCGAGATGCTGAAAGATCTCATCTCTGGCCGACTTCCCACTTGCAGGCTCAGACATGGCTGTCTGATTCTGTCACATACCTGATGGATGAGCCTGACGTTCAGTGGGAAGCCCCCACGTACAACCCCGGTTCAAGGGCCACTGATGTTGGGAACAGTGGTCACCAGAGCCGGGTGGTGTATGGGTGCCTGGATCGTCTTCCGTGCATTGGATGTCTTCCATGAGCAGACCAGCAGGTTAACGTCAGGTGTAGTCAGCTCTGCTGATGCAGACAGGAAGCAGGAACAGGAAGCAGGTAGGTGCAGAGTTGTGGAGACACTGGATGCGTGGTCAGACAAGCCGGGTTTGGTAACAGACAATCGAGCAGATATAACGACAAACAGAGAATAGTCAGGAGGCAGGCAAAGTTCGGCAACAAGATATCAAGGAGTGGAGAGGTAAGCGTAGTTACAAGGCAAGCCGGGATCAGGATAACAGAGAGCAACGTAATTAAGCAAGCTGGGTCAAACACATGAAAACAGATCAGGATCTCAGGAACAGGATTTCACAGGTACAAGCTGCAGATCAGACAGCAAAGTCTCTGCAGCTGGGAGGTTGAATTAGGAAATTTTTTGGTGCCAGTCTCACTGGCGTGCACGGCCATGCACGTGCCTGTGTGCTGACGCACGCTATCCAGCTCGCATGCGTACATCTAAGCACCAGGAAGATCCCTAACAGGCGAGGAAAACATTCCTGGGAAGCAGTTTGGAAGAAACAGCAGGCGCAATGCGTGAAAACGTCACTCCATTATCAAACCCGTTAATATGTTAGGAACGTGAAGGTGAAGAGAAGTAAGGGCAGCACAAGAAACAATGCTCAGTCACCATACAAGTCATGCATGTGGCCCTAGTGCAATAAAATAGAGGGTTCCCACCCACTTGGCACAGCAAAATGTTGGGTGTAGCAGCTTGCTCTAAGGGTGAACAAACCTAGACGGGGACAGACGGAGCACTGTCACAGATATGACTTTGGGTAACACCTCTGCAGCATCCCCAGATATACAGTAGGAAAGTCCTTGAATGAGAGCACAGACTGGGTTATCTTGCAGGGATGCAAAGCCGCTGCAGAGAGAACACCAGTATACACAGAAAACCTGCACTTCATGGCTAACTGGAGAGACTTCCAAGAATTCATGTCAGGGAGAACATCAGTATGAACGGGAAAAACCTTCAGAGCCTGACTGGGGAGACTTCCAGGATTTTAGTGTGTGGCATGGCCCTATAAGCAGTTGTTGATAGTAGAAAAATCCTCCAATTAAACATAAAACAGCAGAGCTGTAGAAAACATGTCCAAGTGGGAGGGGTTATTAAGTGCTGGCCTACAGTTTTTATGTTGCCAGTGTCAACATAAGTCATTCAGGAATTCATGAATGTGCAACCTGTTTTATTGTCACTTCAGGAAGCTGATCAGGAGAAACCTGGGAACTATTTTTCCTTTGTTGGTTACTGGAATCTTGATATGAGTGAATAAATATAATTTTTTTAACACTTATCCAGATCTGCACTATTTAGGATATCTACATGTGATCGTACTGTTCCCGATCGTATGGCCTGGAAAGTGCACCAGGGGAGGAGCCTAGAAATGGTGCCATTGAAGGTTTTTGGGCCTACAGATCAGTAAGGATTTGTGAGCACAGCAATATTTCAAGACATGACTAGGGCAGTCAGATAAGGTACTACCCTAAACCACACACGTATGCAGCCTTACCATTACTATTGAACAATGACACTGACACCTGTTGGATGTAAATGGCCTGTTCGGCCTTTTATTAACAAAACCAAATAACTCTTCAAAATGTTCCAGCTCCAATCCAAATACTTGGTTGCCAGTCCCTGACGACCCCATCTTCAACTTTTTAGTCTGTGATACCTTTTAGTTAGCATCTGTCCCCAGCCGCCAAATTGCCTCGAGGACTCACTAATTGACCACAGACCCCCACCAACTTATTACCCAGTAGTCTAGACTGAAACCAGACAAACCGGGAGGACTCCACACCTGAGATGGGTCCCACCATTTTCTCAATACCTCAAGTTTTTATATCTATCGTCAAGGACCCAACCACACTTTCATAGTCCACTCCAAAACCAGGAAACCCTTCTATTAGGGCGGGAGGGAGGGAACTTTCCACCACGCTTCTTCCCCCAGACTGCTGACCTCTGCTCCACCCCCCTCCTGGACTTTAACTACCACTCCTCCCCCAACTCATCCTGCCCTCCAATCTGGTAAGACAAGTTCTTTTCTCAACACCCTCCTTTACTTAACCTATTCCTCTCTGTAAGCTACTTACACCCTGTCATGTATGTCCTGCGCCTCCTTTTCAATTCGGCTGCGTACATGTCTTGACTAGGGCAGTCAGATAACTTACTACCCCAAACCACACACGTATGCAGCCTTACCATTACTATTGAATAATGACATTAACACCCGTTGGATGTAAATGGCCTGTTCGGCCTCTTATTAACAAAACCAAATAACTAACCATTATTTAAAATGTTCCAGCTCCAATCCAAATACTTGGTTGCCGGTCCCTGACAACCCCATCTTCAACTTTTTAGTCTATGATACCTTTTAGTTAACATCTGTCCCCAGCCGCCAAATTGCCTTGAGGACTCATTAACTGACAACAGACCCCCACCAACTTATTACCCGGTAGTTTAGACTGAAACCAGACCAACCGGGAGGACTCCATACCTGAGATGGGTCCCACCGTTTTCTCAATACCTCATGTTTTTATATCTATCGTGAAGGACCCAACCGCCACCGCGGCACAAGTGTGAAACCTTACACTTGTGCCTGCAGTCTCACCAGTAATGCCCTGCGAATACCACCTTCCAATCTCAATGCCCAGAGATCAATCCCGACTGGGTTGAGATGTACTCCCTCTCAAGTACCTCCAGGTGTCAACCTCTAACTCCAAATGCTGGACCACCACCCTACCATTACGGGCAATAAACCTACCCACCTCCTTGTTGACTTTTATACGGGTCTTGTTCAGTTTGTCAATAGACCTTGCCCCCCTCCAAGACATGCGGGCCACAATGGCTGACCATACCACAATCATGTCAGGGAAAGAAGTCCGCAACCTGAGAAAATCCTATTGAATATCTTTTATGACCTGCCTCACGGGTCTAATGCTCAAGTCAAAGCCTACCAAAATATCCGGAGGCTTGTCCAGATGTGCGAAGCGATGTACCTCAGGGACAACCCTATGCCACATCATACCTGGCACCCCAATCCACCTGATCCTGCCTTCCTCTCTAGCCAACCCCACCTGCCTGCCTTCCGGCCTAACATCCACCCTTTTTGCTCCCCAAAAAACATACGAATGTCCCAGTATCCAGATGAGACATTGTGGGGAATCTGAAAAGACACAACAAAGACATACCCAGCAAGAGACCAACAAACAAGCAGGAAACAGGTACTCACAGTGTGAAAACAAATCACAACAAATGTGGACGAACATACAACTGATATCTAGTGGATTCCCACCTGCCAATCTTTTTTATTGCCTCCGTAGGACGTCCCCACCGAGACGCCTCTGTGGCTGTCCCGATACGAAAGGAATTAGCTGCATTATCCCCCTGGATCAACCCTCCTGCCTGCAGGCATTTACGGAAAACTGCCATAAACTGAAACCTGGACAGACACAAGCCATCAAGGTGTATGAACAACGCCCCATCCCCCTGTGGGCGCAGAACCAGGAACTGCCCTAAGGCTGCCACTGGGCAGAATTTGGTGCAGTAGCCCCTGAACAATTCCACTCTGACCCCTTTTCCGAGCTGGTCCATTTTTGACCACCTTATCCAAATCAGGACCGATGATGCCGAGCACTGTATGTCTCCAAACCGCAAACCCCCCATCACCTGCTTGGAGGGAGAAACCAGCTCAAGGCAAGCACAAAAGCAGCCCGGAAAAGGACCTGTTCAAAATACGAAGAACACACATTCCCCAGATTCGCCAGAATTGTACACAGCACCTTGAATGACACCGGGCGTCTGGAATCTTTGTTGGAACTTCCTTTCCGATAGCCCCTTAACGCCCAACGAACTACAAAAGATTTGGTGAAATCCCTGTGACCCGCCAACTGAAACATGAAAGCCAAGGCCGCCACCTTTTTCGCTATTGCAGCCCCCGAAACACCATTTGAAAAGTTACTGCATGTAAAACACACCCAGGCCTGTATATCTTCGGAGTCTTCCGACCCGCCTACCTCCTCCAGCAGAGCAAACCATTCCTGCCACACTTTAGAATGCACCTTCCATGTTCCAGCGCTGAGGGACTGCCGTATCAATCCAGCAGCGACTCCAGTGCAATTTTCCATAATCTTGGCGGACATGGCTCCCCCATACGGTCCGCCTCTGGTGCCAGAATGAGAAATTCTTCCCACTGGAAATGAGACATTAGCATCCGCTAAGTTGTTGTCCACCCCGGGGATATGCACTGCATAAATAAAAGCATTTAGCCTTAAACAACTGAGCACCAGATGCCGTAACAACCTCACCATTGTAGGGGGGGGGGGGAGAAGGTGAGATGTTAATTGCCGACACCGCCCCCATTTTATTGCAATTACTGTTCCTCAAAGCGTCTCCCCATATTTCCACCGACAGGACAATAGGAAACAGTTGCAGCAGAACCGAATTCCTAAGGAACCCAGCCTCCCTCCAAATCGCAGGCCATGGCTCCGCACTCCATTGCCCTTGACAGTAAGCGCCATACCCCCCAGACCCAGCCGCGTCCGTGAACAAGACCAAATCAACATTGCTGACCAGCCCCGACTGCGACAATGAGTTACCATTAAAAGATTAAAAAAATGCATTCCAAATCCTCAAATCATCTTGCAGTTCCCTGTTGAGATGTACAAAGTGATTGGGGACCCGTACCCCGGACGTGGCTGCCGACAGCCACTTACAAAATATGCGACCCATGGGGATGATCCTACAATCAAAATTAAGTTCCCCCAATAACGATTGTAACTCTTTCAACCAAATCTTAAGCTTGCCACTCGCCATACTCACCTCCCGCCGCAGGGCCACCAATTTGTCCTCTGGCAACCTACATTCCATGGCCACTGAATCAATGGTGATTCCCATAAAAACCAACTCCGAGGTTGGTCCTTCCCTCTTGTCAGCCGCCAATGGTATCCCAAACTGCTAAGCCAAGTGTTGAACCATCCCCAACAAAACCCGGGAATAGCGGGACTCCGGAGGACCAATGCACAGGAAATCAGCCAAATAAGGGATGACTGAGTTAACCCAAGCAACCTCCCTAACTGTCCACTCAAAAAACAAACTAAAAGCCTCAAAACAGGGCACAGGAAATCGAACAGCCCATTGGAAGGCAATGATCTACAAAGTAAGACCCTTGACACCAACACCGTAACAAGTGACAACTTTGGGGATGTACTGGCAGTAGCCTGAACGCCGATACTACATCGGTTTTTGCCATGAGGGCCCCCTTCCCATATTTCCTAACCCAAGAGACTGCTGCGGTGAAGGGTGTATAGGTAACCGCACAAACTTGCGGGTCAATACCATTGTTCACCGAGCCACCCTTGGGGTAAGACAGATGATGAATCAACCGGAACTGCCCAGGCTCCTTCGGAACCACCCCCAACGGGGAAACTACCAAACCTGGCAACAGAGGGACAGGGAATGGTCCGGCCATCCGACCTAGCACCACTTCCTTGAACAGCTTGGCCGATACCACCCCCTGATGGAGAAGTGCCGACCTCAAATTATCCGATACAGGCAGAACCTCCCGCACTGTGCTCGGAATCCGGAAACCCTCCCTAAACCCTGCTTCTAACAATCCTGCTGTCGCTCTGTCGGGATACCTACAGCATCCTTTCCAGTCTCACCGGCGTCATCCCTTTTTCCAGCGACGTCCCCTGACCGACCTTTTCCTTGTTTGAAACAACGCATGAGGGGGTGAGCACCACTGCACCCAGAGCATTCGTGTGTGTAGCGACATGAGTTGCCAAACCGGCACGTTCCTTTGTTAAACTGCCAGCAGACCCCTTTCTTTTTAGGGGTCGGCGATCCTGTGGAGGAAACGCCGCCAGCCCCCCCTGGAAAAAACTGACTCGTAGCCCTGGAGGAAGTCATCAACTTCATCCAGGGACTAATATCTTTGTGATCCCACCTAATAGAGGGACGAATGGCCTTCCACTGACGAAATTGTTCATCATACTGAAGCCACGCTAAGCCCCCATACACCCTGTGCGCCTCACTAATGGCCTCTAGGTAGCAGAGCAAAGCTGAACAATTCTTAGGGGTTTTTTCTCCAATCACACTCGCAAATATCGCAAACGCCTGCAACCAGTTTGCAAACGTAAGCGGGATAAGCCTGTACCTCCTCTTTTCTTCCTCCTCCTTCTTGCTCTCATCCGACTTTACCCGGTCTAGATTGAATTTTTCCAACGGGAGCAGGGAAAATATTTCCACAAACTCGTCCTTCCAAAATTTTTCCCTCACGTCCTGCTTCAAATGAGCCCCTAGCGGTCCCTCGAAGCACACATACACCTCGGACCACGCCGCATCTGCCAAGTGCACCTTTTCTGCATCCTTGTCCTTCTGTGGCACCACCGCCGCTATTCCCATGACACCTTTTTCCGTCTGCATGCCAGCAACCACTTTTACCGCCTGTGGGGGGTAAACTGTGACCGAGGACTTCCTAACCACTGTGGGGGGGTGGGACGCAGGGCCTAACCGGGGCCGCGTCTTGCGACGCCCTACTCTCTAACCGGCGCAGCAACTCCCGCAAGGTATCCTAGAGACCCGCTCCCCCCCCCCAGGGGGACCCTGGACATTACTCCACCCCCACTACCAGGTATCTAAGACATGACAGGCAGAATAGCAGAAGACAGACTCAGTTTGCTTACCAGGCCATGTGGCCACCGCCCTTCCTCCTCCTCTCTTCCCCTCCCCTTGGGCACTGTAGGCGTGATTTGTGGTGTAGGGCTGACATCCCCTTGAGGGCTTCATCCTCCATTACTGTGTCCCCCTTCTGTGATGTCATCGGGCTGACGCGGCCAGCGCACAGGCACCTCTCTGGCCAACCCTCCCAGGCCCCGACCTGGACCTGGAGGCGGGGAATCCTGACTGTAGGCCGCAGAGCCTCCTCCACGAGGCAAGATGGTGCTGCCATGAGGCGAGCTGCCAGCCACATCAGAGGAAAGGCCGGCGCCTGACGGACCTGCTCTCCTGCGCCGGGTTGCCACCCCGACCGGAGCTTCACCAGAGGTGGCAACCGCATGTACCAGGGCCTAGACGACTATGGAGGGGACCGGCCTAGATGCCTGTTGAGTGTCCCCCCCTCTCGGACTCCGCTGTTGACGGGGATTCCTCCCAGGCCCCCTGCCAGCCGATGAGGGGGTCTGCTTAGCAGGGGGGGGCCTGAAGGGGCCCAACTAGGACTACCAAACCAGCGCTGAGTCCTGGGGGTATTGTCTGGGCTAAGGCACTCCGGAGGCCTGGACCTCCGAGCCCGTGTGGAAGCAGTTCCTAGTGTGGGGGGGGGGCCCTGGCTCACCCCCTGCAGAGCTGCGGCGATCTAACTCTGCAGCCAGTCAGTGCCATGTAGCTCTGCCGCAGCCCTAATGTCATGTACCAGATAAGACCAGAACTGTGTGGACTGCAACAGAGGAAACCCAGATGTGTATAAGTGAAAATATAAATGATTTATTAAAGATAAATGAATAAATATAACACAACCACCTCCAATATCACTCAGTGCACCACAACCAATACAAAACAGAACCCCACAAATAATAATAACAGAACAAGTATATACAAGTAAGGGAAATACCGAGATCGTAAACAGAGCCAGGCCAGGGTCGTCAACGGGAGGTCAGCAGCTGGGGAAGGGAAACAAACAGGACAAAGAGGATGGATGGATCACAGGAGGGACGGGTAAGATACAAGGCTCAGGGTCCAGGGTTCAGGTAACAGACGGGGAACAGGATCCACAGGTTCTAGGAATCAGGTTTCAGGAATCAGGTAATCAGGATGCAGGCTGCGGGTCAGGGCTCAAGGAAGATACCAGGGCAAGATGAGTGTGCACTTGCCGGATATTCATACTGCAGCTGCTAATTAAGGTCAGGTGACACATGTCTGCAGAGGGGAATACCTGCTCCATACTGCCAGGATTCCTCCGCTGGTGGACGCCAGTACTGCGGTCGAAAGGTGACAGAATACCAGCAGGAAAAAGCTCTGACAGCTCCAAACTGCCAGGAGACACCTGCTGGTGGACATCAATACTGCATGCCAAATGATTGATATTACCAGCGGAGGGGACCTTTCCTGACACCTAAGCTGCCCTAATGGCTGCTCTAACTCACTCATTTTCCCTATCTCTTATAGGAACCGCAGCTCTGCCCTGAGAATTTCCACCACGCTTCCTCCCCCAGACTGCTGAACTCTGCTCCACCCCCCTCCTGGACTTTAACTACCACTCCTCCCCAACTCATCCTGTCATCCAATCTGTAAGTTCTTTTCTCAACACCCTCCTTTACTTAACCTATTCCTCTTTGTAAGCTACTTACACCCTGTTGTCAGGTCCGGGTATGGAGATCGAGGTGCTAAGAGGGCTCCCCTTGCAGCTAAGTGCAGCGCGTTTCTGGAGTTGGGAACAGAAAGCGTGGTGCCCAAAGAAGCATGGTTGGCCAGGTGCTTGTTTGCAGTCTGATGAGCTCAGTCACTGAGGGATGACCAATGCTGGCAAAGCAGAACTTGCTGTGTTTAGGTAAACGGAGAAACCAGGAGACAGGCCAGGGGTCATACACAGTTAAGTCAGTGCAAAACACAGGAGCGAAACACAGGAGCGAGCCAAGGATGTTCACAGGCAGGGTCCAGATACAAGCTGAAGGTCAAGCCGGGAGATCAGGAAACTGAAGCAGAGTCCAGGAGCAGGCCAAGGGTCACACCAGGAGATCATGAAGCAAGGTCAAGGCAAGCCGGATCACAGGGATTCTCAGATCAGGAAACAAGGTCAAGGTACACAAGGGAGCTGAGAAGATAATCCAGCAATGTCCTGTGGTCACAGGCTGGCTTAAATAGGGCCACTGGCGCCAGCGTCTGTCACTCCACTTGCGCGCTGTCGCGCACGCTCTGTATTGCGCGTGCGTCAATGCACGCTGATGCGCGACACACGCTCGTGCACCCCTCTATCAGATACTATATTATTAGGAAGTCCATGTAGTCTCACAATCTCCTTGATGAAGATTTTTGCTGTGTCAATGGCAGGTGGTATACTGAGCATGGGTAAGAAGTGGGCCATTTTTGATAGTCAGTCCACTACTCCCAAGATTGTAGTGAAACTC
The DNA here is from genome assembly GCF_042186555.1 of Aquarana catesbeiana. Classification (NCBI taxonomy): domain Eukaryota; kingdom Metazoa; phylum Chordata; class Amphibia; order Anura; family Ranidae; genus Aquarana; species Aquarana catesbeiana. The sequence goes on along the minus strand of NC_133335.1, from coordinate 148,816,061 downwards.
TCTGATGGAGGGAGATCAACTATGAAGTCCATAGAGAAGTTCTTCCAAGGCCGCTCTGGGACTGGTAAGGATCTTAACAGACCCCAAGACCTGGTTTTGGGACCTTTGTTACGTTGGCACACCAGACAGGAATTAACATATCTTTTGCAATCAGATCTTAGGGAAGGCCTCCACAGGTATCGTTGGATGAGGTCAATAGTCTTCCGGACCCCAAAATGCCCGGCCAGCTGATGGTCATGGAATCTTTTTAAGGCCTGTAGTCTGACTTCCTGGGGAACAAAAATTTTGTCCTGATGCCACAGGAACCCTTCGTGACTCCTTAAAGTTGGACTTCTTGGCTCTGTGTACTGAAAGACGCTTGAACAATAGATGCTCTTAGGTCAATCTGAATAAGAAGAAAGTTCTGAGAGGACAGGATTGTGCCGGGAGTGGTTTCTTCAGGAGTGTCTGGGAACATCAGAGATAGAGCATCCGCCTTTCCATTCTTTGATCCGGGACAATAAGAGATGTGAAAATTGAATCTCGAAGGCGCATGCGCGGCAGCGTCCAAGATGGGCGCTTAGTCCGGGGGCTCTGCGCCTCTCCGACCTAATGCCAGCCATAGCAGCGGTGTAAGCCCTTGTTTCGGCCCGACACCCGTACCAGCTAATAGGGGACACCTCCAGCCACGATCGAGCAAAAATCTGACCAGGCTATCCTGAGAATTAATCAAAATACTTCCAGAATCCAGGATCTCCAGGACCAACTGGAATCCGCTATCTCCAAAATAGATGACCCCGAGAACAGATCGAGACGTTACAACTTCCGTATTAGAGGGCTCCCCGAAACCGGCAAAGACACCCACACGGCAGTTCAGGACTTTATCAAAAGTTTAATCCCTACCATCCCAGCCCACCGTCTGGAGCTTGACAGAGCCCACAGGGCACTACAACCACCTCGTTCTGATGGACTGCCACGAGACATTATCGTGAAACCGCATTTCTATGCAGTTAAAGAAGAAGTGATGAAACTCTCCAGGACAGCGGAGAAGCTGATGATCCAAGGCCACCAGGTTCAAATCTTCGTGGATTTATCCCCATATACCGTACAAAAACGTAGGGCTCTGAAACCGCTACTACAAGTCCTGGCGGGCAAAGAGATCACGTACAGGTGGGCCTTCCCACTGAGACTGAACTTCTCATATCGCAACAAACCATACAGTTTTTCAACATTCCAAGACGGGGAACGACTTTTCCTACATCTAGGCCTGATTTCTCAGGAAGTTCCACAACTTTCTGCCTCTCGAGGAGCATCGTCTGTCAAGAGAACATCCCCCACCAGCCCAGTGTCGCCAGTGTGGCAGAAACAGCTTCCCAAACGTTCGAAGGAATCCTTTCCCCCATGATCGGGCCTGCAGTCTGAAAAGGCTCTACCTTTGGTCCTCCCTATGGACTATGTCGGCGCTTGACCTGACGCCAGTATTTTGGTGACTTTCCTCATCTAAGTTCTCTCCAGGACTTCCTTTTGGATCCTTACGGGTTCAGATTCCCCTGGGAAGGTTTTTCTCTGTTCCGTTTTTGTTATTTTTTTTTGTCTCCTTCCACCACTATTCAAAGATTTTTGAACACTACTACTATGTGATAGCAGGGCTTACACTGCATTGTTTATATACCGCCCTAGTTTCATCCAAAGGCGGCGTTGACCGGAGTGGTTGTAGTGCGCCTCCCTCTGGCTCCGATAGTTGAACCTTTGTTTTCTCATCTATCGGACCCAGACTCTCTCAACCCTCGGGTCATAGACCTTTTTCTTTTTGGGTACCGGCCCAGGCAGGGAGGGGTCCCTCGCTGGTCAGTGGGGATTTGGGTTACGACTTTAAGATGCACTTTCTAATGCCTTGTTTCTCTACTCCCCTCTTCCTCTCTTCTTTCTCGCTTCTCTTTACTCCCCCCTCTCCCTTCCTCTCCCCCACCCCTCCCCCTCCTCTTCAGATACAGGTACTCGCTGGATCTCCCGTCTGCTGTGGCACGGATCAAATTCACAATGCCACTGGGGTCGTCCCCTATCTGCCAGGGACAACTACGACGTCAGGTAAGACTTACAAACACTTAGCTCCGCACTTATTACTTCCCCATGACTGACTCCACGCCAACGACAGGGACACTTAAGATTTTCTCAAATAACGCACAGGGCCTTAACTCCCCTGTGAAGAGACGCAAGATACTGCAACAGTTTTACACTCTGAAGGCTGATGTAGTAATGCTCCAGGAGACTCATTTCCCCGCTTCCTATCAGCCCAAATTCCTTCACAAGAACTTCATGAATTTTCACCTAGCCAATGCTAACAACAAAACGAGAGGAGTGGCGGTCTGCTTCTCAAACAAAACTCACTTTGCGCATGCACATACCATCAAAGATCCAGAGGGAAGATACATTCTAGTGACAGGAATGATTAATGGTGAGGCTTACACATTTGTCTCATACTATACTCGGAATACACATCAAGACCTTTTTTTCGATACCACACTGAAGGTACTAAAGCCGCACTTCATTGGCACAGTAATTTTGGGGGGAGACTCCAATACCCCGTTTGACTTCTCAGACAAATCCAACCCCCTGAGGCCCAAACCCAAACGGCCCCCTAAGTGTAGCCTTCGGGTGGCGCAGACAGTTCAATCTTTTGGCCTGGTTGATATCTGGAGGGAAATGAATCCCCAAACTAGAATGGATAAAAATCAGTGTAGCGCTGGATAAAGAATAAGAGTTACCCTAAAATGTGTTTTGCTCAATCCCTAATATCACCAGATGCCTAATGAGTTAGGCATCAGCAGTAGAAAAAATGATGATAAGTACACAGTGAATAAACAACGTGACATTAAATAAATAAAGCAGTGCATATAAACAATATAAACACACGTGGTTTGCTCATCAAAAACTATGTAAACTTAAAATGAAATCCATATAAGTGATAATGACCATTAATTGTGAGTCCATACCCACAGGGTATATATGAGAAAAAGCACAAAATATGTGAAAAAATATTGTGAAATTAATATTAGGTTCATAAGTGTCCCAAATAAGGAATAAGTGATAATTCCAAAGAAATCCAGAGAATCCACAGGGTTCAGGATTGTTTGGTTCACCTCGAGTGCGGCCCGCCACCAGATGTAAGGATTAAAGGCTTACCAGAAAGCCAGCGACCACCCTTGCTCAGGGGGGGTCAGTACAGGCTTAGTAGTGGAAGGTAACCGGGGATGGTAAACCTCTGGACTCTCAACCCACTTTGTTCATCCGACCAGTAGTCCACAGCAACAGGGGCTCCAGTGTGGAAAAAAAGATCCTGGGGTTCCTTCAACACTCCTTCTCAGGAGGCAAAGTACAGATAAGCCACGGGTTCCAAAAAAACACAAGAGGGGACTCCAATAGTGCAGATTGAAAACGAAGGTTCAATTTATTAAGCTTAATATGCTATAAACAACACTTACAGCGAAGTGACAGTAAAAAAAAAGTTCCTAGGTAGTTTAAAAGCGGTTCGCGCATGCGCGATGCGTAACAACGTTGTGACGTTGTTTCTGCCTTATATCGAGGTTTAGTGTTTAGCAGCAGGACGTTTCATTATAATTTTGTCATTTCACAACTCACTCATTTTATTTATGCACTTAGCGCAGTTCTTTTTTTATTCTTAATCCCCAAACTAGAGACTACACGCACTACTCAGTCCCCCACCAAACCTTCTCTAGGATTGACCACATATTTGTCCCACCACATATAATCCCGAGAGTAATCGCCTCCAAAATATATGACACACCACTATCCGACCACTCGATAATGTCACTAATGTTGAGGGGAGGGTTGGGAATTAAGGGTCCCTTTAAATGGCGCCTCAATGAAACTCTCCTGAGCAATCCAACCCATTGCACGATTATAGACAAGGTTTTATCCGACTACCTTAGCGAGAACGACACGGGGTCGGTTTCGCCAGGTTGTCTGTGGGCGGCACACAAGGCGGTGATGAGGGGCAGGCTCTTACAACTCTCCTCTCAACTTAAGAAGGAGAGCAGGGCAGAAGTTTCGCGACTCACAGCAAACTTCCGCTTATTAAGTAAAAGTCATAAACACCCCACGCCAGATAGCCTGGCCAAACTGGACTTGGCTCGAGTGAAACTCAACCTCTCTCTCACTACTTCCACGGAGAAACACTTGCGGCAGTCAGGCGCTCGTTTCTATTACCAATCAGTTAGGATAGGCTCTAAGTTGGCAACTAAACTTAGCCCTAGGATCCGTACCTCGGTATTCCCCAAAATTCGGGCAATTTGACGCAAAATCCAACACTTATTATGAATTCATTTCATAATTATTACTCACGCCTTTACGAGAAACTGCCATGCGCGCATCACAAGGCCAGGGAACTGTTTCTCTGAGACATTAACCTGCCTCACCTGCAGCAAACGCACCGTGATCTGCTTGATGCCCCCTTCTCCTCAGAGGAAATATTAGATGTCATTAAATCCTTGAAAACGAACTCTGCCCTGGGTCCGAACGTTTTTTCGGTATGTTATAAGAAGTTTGGCTCTCGTCTGGCCCCTTACATGGCTCGGTTCTTCAACTCCCTCCGGGATGGAGCCCCTCTCCCTAGTGATTTAAACTCGGCTTTTATCTCGGTAATCCCTAAACAGGGTAAAGACCCAAGCGAGGTGGGAAGCTACCGCCCTATTTCGTTAATCAATAACGATCTCAAAATAATGACTAAAATACTAGCAAACAGGATGTCTGACTTTATAGCGAATTATATACATAGGGACCAAGTGGGCTTCATCCCGGGGAGACAGGGCCCGGATCAGGTTCGCAGAGCTATTGATTTGATTTCCCTTCTGCAGACCCAGTGGGATGGCGGTCCTGCTCAAGGGGGCTTTCTGTTGTCACTGGATCTGCAGAAGGCCTTTGACTCCATGTCGTGGCCCTACCTTTTTGACATTCTTGAACGCTGGGGGTTTGGCGAAGGATTTCGCTCAGTAATCCACACACTGTATTCCTCACCCTCAGCTCAGGTGCAACTAATGGGTCATTACTCGGATCCCTTCGATATTCGCAGGGGAACTAGACAGGGTTGCCCCCTCTCACCTTTGATTTTCGCTATTGCGATCGAGACTCTGGCTATTGCCATTAGATCAAACGAGAACATCAAGGGAGTGAAATGCGGTCCTGACATTCACAAATGTGCCTTATTTGCCGACGACATGCTATTGTTCCTCACAGCCCCTCTCATAACTACACCAAATGTCTTCAGACTTCTTAGAGACTTCGGCGTTATCTCCGGTCTTCAGGTGAACGTGTCTAAATCCGTGGCCCTCAATGTTTCGGTCCCGGCGCCTCTAATAGACCAACTCCAACAACACTTTCCCTTCACGTGGGCAGGTAAATCAATCCTCTATTTAGGCATCAAACTGACGAGAAATATCGGAGATTTATATGCCGCCAACTACCCCCCCATGTTCCGCTCCCTAGAGCTAGATCTCCAGAAATGGTTGAGGGAGGGCTTGTCGTGGCTGGGTAGACTCAACGCAGTCAAATCCTCCACTCTCTCTGTACTGACAAGTTGAACACTCCCAAGGCCACGATGTACGAGCTATGGTGCTCCTTGACAGGTCCCCAAAAAGGCGGGATATCCATTATTTACACTTCCCTGGCAGATAGGACAGACACCCCAGCATACACTCGATCTTGGGAATCGGACCTGGACATCCAGTGTGACCCTGCTAAATGGTTCCAAGCCTTCAGCAGATCATCTAAAAGGTATCTTAAATATTGCCCTGATAGAGGCCAACATTAAAGTTTTTACTAAATGGTACTATGTCCCAGCAAGGCTCTCGAGGATATTCCCAGACTCCTCTCCCCTATGTTATAGAGGGTGTGGTCATATGGGCACGATGCATCATATTTGGTGGACTTGCCCTCACATACAGAGTTTCTGGAATAAATTCCTCCATATTCTAAGGAGAGTCTCTGGGATAGATGTTCCACAAGACCCCACATACATCCTACTAAACTGCAAACTACACAACACTCCTAAAACTACACAACAACTTATCTTTTTTATGTGTTTGGGAGTCAAAGTTACTCTGGCGAAAGCCTGGAAAACCCCATCGTTATCTATTTTGGCCACCAAATGGAAGATTTCTTGGATAATGTCACAGGAACAAATAGTGACTAAACTGCTTGACACGGTCCCACGCTTTGAAGCGATCTGGGAACCTTGGGCTAGGTATGTCGGTATCTCTCTTTACCCGGGTCAATCGATACCTTAGGGGAGAGTCCAGCGAGACTACCATCCTGCTTCATATACCCCACCCCACCTCCCTCCCTCTGCCCTTCATCTTGCTTCCTCTCTCTTCCTCATCTTTCTTCTCCCCCTTCTCTATTTTTCTATTCTCATCTTCCTTACACTCTCTAACAGCAGATAACGGTTTTACAAGGCCAAAACCTGTTCATTAGCCCCCATTGATTGACCTCATTTACTCATTTGGTGTCCCAGCATAGGAGGCAGCCAGTTACTCTCAGGTATACTTCCTAGACAATGTGACCATGGGCTCCGTCCGGGGGATGGCGTCGCTGGGGCATCTTCTCGGTGGGAGCACCTCCCCGGGGTGCTGATGGGCGACAGGGGGGAAATCTCTTCTGGGAGGGTTCCTGGAACTCTCGCACTCCACAGTGTGTCCCCTTTGGGGTGGAGTGATGACCTCGGGGGCCTGCTGGGGGGAACCCCCTGGCTGCAATGCTTATCAGATTACCCGTCTTCCATGCGGGAATTAGCACCTTAATGTTATGTCAGTAAATATACCAGGAATTTTGTTCTACTTTAATCACATCACCCTTGTAAGTGATATGTTTTTCATTCAATGTATTTTCCTCCTTTGGCTGCCTTAGTCATTGAGGAGTTTCATATTGTATTTTCTGTCATTATTATTTCTTCTTTGAAAAACACAATAAAAATATTGAACCAGAAAATTGAATCTCGAAAAGAATAGCGCCCACCGCGCTCGGCGCGGTCTTAAACATCTGGCAGTCCTAAGGTACTCTAGATTTTTATGATCGGTAAAGATCATGATGGGATGTGCTGGCACCTTCAAGTACCTTCATTCTTCCAAGGCTATTTTAATGGCCAAAAGCTCCCGATCTCCAACATCATAATTCCTTTCTGGTTGCGTCATCTTTCGAGAGGAAAAAGCTACAGGATGTAATAATGATTTGGGGCCTTGCCGCTGAGAAAAGATAGCTCCTGTGCCACTTCAGATGCATCGACTTCTAGAACATAGGGCAATGTGGGATCAGGATGCTGCAGGACTGGTGCTGAGACAAATACTGTTTTAAGTTTGTCAAAAGCTGCTTGAGCCTCTGGTGTCCACTGGAATCTGAAATGCAAACGGGTTAGTTGGGTAATGGGTGATATAATGGCTGAAAAGTTCTTAATAAATCTTCTATAGAAATTTGAAAAAACCAATAAATCTTTGAACGCCCTTTTTGTCTGAGGGGGCAGGCCATTCCAGGATCGCTTTTACTTTCTGGGGATCCATGGCCACTCCTTTAGTGGAAATGACAAGAGCCAAGAAGTGGATAGTTTCTTTTTCAAAGTCGCACTTTTCGGCTTTCACGTACAGTCCATGCGTTCTTAGAATAGTTAGTACCTTTTTCAAGTGAACTAGATGGATCTCCAGGGTGGCTGAGAAAACAAGGATATCATCCAGATATACAATGAGGAAGTTGTCAAGATGGTCTCGGAAAATATCGTTCACGAAATGCTGGAGCATTGCAGAGTCCGAACGGCATTACCAGGTACTCGAAATGTCCGAAACGAGTTCGGAATGCTGTCTTCCACTCATCCCCTTCACGGATGCGCACCAGATTGTAAGCACCCCCTAAATCCAGTTTAGAGAAGACTCGGGCAGAACGGAATCGTTGGAAGAGTTCCGGGATGAGGGGGAGAGGGTAGCGATTTTTGATGATGATTTTATTCAGCTCTCGGTAATCTATAGTCTTAGTGTCTTATCTTTTTTTTTGACAAAAAAGATGCCAGCACCTGCAGGAGATGAAGAGGGACGAATAAATCCTTTCCAGGTTTTCATCAATGTATGACCGTAAAGTTTCAAGTTCAGTCTCTGAGAAAGAAAAAAAATACGGCCAAAGGGAATTTCAGAGCTTGGAAGCAACTCAATAGGGCAGTCGTAGGAACGGTGGGGTGGAAGGGAATCTGCTCCCTTCTTATCAAACACATCCAGGAATTCTTGGTAGGCAGAGGGTACATGTGGATTCGCACAAGAAACAGGTTGTATGGACAGGCAGCTGGTGAAGTCCTCAGAACTAGGGGCAAGGCAATGTTGCTGACAGTAGGCAGATGAAAACAGGACTTCATTTTTGAGCCAGTTAACGTGAGGGTTGTATGCTCGTAACCAGGGGACTCCCAAAATGACCGCAAACAGGGGAAAGCACAACACATCAAAGCGTACCAGTTCCTTATGGCCAGACTTGGTTGTCATAGGAATTGGCAGGGTCTCCTGGGTAATTAGTCCAGAACTGGGTAGAGATCCGTCAGCCAAATGAACTGTTAATTGCTGCGTCTTGGTAACAAGGGGAATTCCAAGTCTTTTGGCCGAGGTTAGGTCTAAGAAGTAGCTACAAGCCCCAGAGTTGATGATGGCTGAAAGCCGGATCTCTTCTTTTGCCACTGATAAAGAGATAGGGAGAACAGGGTGAGATGAGGTAAGTCCTGATACTTGACAGTGAGTAGGAGGCAGGTAGGATGGTTTCTTTGGCCTGAGGTGACAATTTTGCAACAAATGTCTTTTGTCTCCACAGTAGAAGCAACGATTCGCCTGTTGGCGGTAGAGCCTTTTTTCAGGCGACAGAGCAGGGCAAAACAGACTAATCTGTTTGGGTCTGGCTTCAGATACAGGAGAACTGGAGGGACTGGATGCCAGAGAAAAGGAAGTTTCAGGCAGTCTTTGGGTTGGTTGAAGATTCTGAGACTTTTCAGAGAGACGTTCACGTAGACGTCTATCCAGTTGTATGGTTCACTGGATAAGGCCCTCTAGGGTATCCGGGATTGCTACCCTGGCCAATTCATCCTTGAGGGATTCTGATAAGCCCAAATGGTATTGGTATCGTAGGGCAGCCTGATTCCAGCAAGTGTCTGTAGCCCAAGTGTAGAACGTGTACCGGGGTGGGCTCCCCAGGATACAGCGAAGTCCTGAATGAGGAAAACAACTTCACCACCAGCTCTTGACAAAACTGAATTTTACTTAAACGTGGTAAAGAACCCAACCGCCTATTCTGGGAACATACAATAAATTTACAGACACGCAGCCAGAAGGCTGAGACCCTTGTGCTGCACAGTGCGGCGCCCTCCTTAGGATGCAGGAGAAAGACAAGTAATTTGCCTACTGGTGGGCACGACTAAACCGCCACACCTTACCTCTTAATACCCTAAGAACAACACAAGAATAACTGTATGGGTGTGCGGTGCGGGCTAGCCTATGGTGCAGCACAACAGTTTACAAATTTACAAAGCTCTACCGTATTCCCCTCCTCCCTTAACTGGTGTCATATCATGCATCTGTGTATTCCTCCTGAGCACAACGCCAGTCTGACTTAAGTTTGTAGAAAGTTCATCAGCTCTCCAATTGTGACATGCCACTTTAGGTTATGGAGTTCCGGTAATGAACAGTAGCAACAATTTTGGCCTGACACAGAGACCCTACTAACTACCTACAGGCCTAGTCTTAGTCCCTAGGCGCCAACAAAGTAATGGGGTGCGTGCACGATCTTACTGACCCGGGTCTGCTCTGCATCCGCTGGTGACTCTGACCGGAACAAAATGTCCCTCCAACAAGTATGCGGTCCCGCAGTGTATGTTGTTTTATTCCTCAGCTCTCATCCATGTTCCTGCAAGCAATTCCTCGTTCCTCTGGACAGGATCAGGATCTTGGACACAAGTAGCTTCACTCAGCTGCAGTTCTGGTCACTGAAGTCTGCTCCCACACCTGGATGCTGTAGGATTCTTTGCACACAGTCCTCAGAACCAGCTCCTTCTCAAAACGGCTCACTGCTGGCTCCTCTCTCTCTCTCATGAATTTCTGTCCAAACCACCTGTTAGCTGTGTCAGGAAAAACAGCGGCATCTTGTGGCCAAACAGCAGAATGACAGTTAAATATTTAATTTTAAACAAACAGTGTACAAACAGTGTTCAGACAATAAGAGCTGCTTCCCATCTTACACAAGTGCGGAAGTCCACTGTATAATCCTCTGCGGTACCCTGTCCCTGCTGCAGAGTGTGCAGAGCATTTTCAGCCATAGCTGTACATTGGGGGTCGTCGTATAGCTGGTCCATAGCCCTGAAGAACGTATCAACGGAGTCAGTAATGGGACTTCTCTGCTCTAATAGTCCGTGGGCCCAAGCCTGGGGGTCGGCCAAGAGTAGAGATATGATGAATCCAACTTTAATATTCTCAAGAGAAAAAGTTCTTGGTTGCAGAGCCAGGTATAGCAGACAGGCATTTTTAAAGGCTCTAAACTTTCTTTGGTCCCCGAAAATCACTCGGGGATCGGCACACGTGGTTCAGGAGGTGGACTTAACACTGTGAGGGGAGATTCCCGAGGCAGCACATCAGAAGAGGTACAGGCGGGGATGGAACTTGGATCAGGCGACACAGGGTCCGAAGATAGGTGTTGCAGACGACCCTCTAATTGAACGTAGGTGCCTTGCAGCCTCTGTACTGCTTGGGTAAGTGCGGAGACCTGTTGGAACATTGCCTCCACAGGGGAAGCGCCTCTGTCGATCTCTGACATGGCTGGATTATACTGTCAGGTCCGGGTATGGAGATCGAGGTGCTAAGAGGGCTCCCCTTGCGGCTAAGTGCAGCGCGTTCCTGGAGTTGGGAACAGGAAGCGCAGTGCCCAAAGAAGCACGGTTGGCCAGGTGCTTGTTTGCAGTCTGATGAGCTCAGTCACTGAGGGATGACCAATGCTGGCAAAGCAGAACGTGCTGTGTTTAGGTAAACGGAGAAACCAGGAGACAGGCCAGGGGTCATACACAGTTAAGTCAGTCCAGAGCAAAACACAGGAGCAAGCCAAGGACGTTCACAGGCAGGGTCCAGATACAAGCCGAAGGTCAAGCTGGGAAATCAGGAAGCTGAAGCAGAGTCCAGGAGCAGGCCAAGGGTCACACCAGGAGATCAGGAAGCAAGGTCAAGGCAAGCCGGGTCACAACGGGGATTCTCAGATCAGGAAGCAAGGTCAAGGTACACAAGGGAGCTGAGAAGATAATCCAGCAATGCCCTGTGCTCACAGGCTGGCTTAAATAGGGCCACTGGCACCAGCGTCTGTCACGCCACTTGTGCGTCATCGCGCACGCGCTGTATTGCACGCCGATACGCGCTGGCGTGCGTCCATGAATGGTCTGGGCAACATTGCCAGTACCGAGCCAGCCATGTCCCTGACACCTGTAATGTATGTCCTGCGCCTCCTTTTCAATTCGGCTGCGTACATGTCTAACTGCAGGTAAAAAGACCCCTTACCATCTGGCAGCTGGTATTGTGTCAATGTGAATCTAATTGAATCTATGTTTGCACAGTGAAGATTAGGGATGAGCCGAACACCCCCCCCGTTCGGTTTGCACCAGAACATGCGAACAGACAAAATATTTGTGCGAACATGCGAACACTGTTAAAGTCTATGGGACACTAACATGAAAAATCAAAAGTGCTCATTTTAAAGGCTTATTTGCAAGTTATTACCAAAAAAAATATATATGGGGACACTTGTACTGCCCCAGGGGACATGTATCAATGCAAAAAAAAAGTTTAAAAAAAAAACAACAGTTTTTTTCAGGAGCAGTGATTTTAATAAAGCTTAAAGTGAAACAATAAAAATGAAATATTCCTTTAAATATCGTGCCGGGGGTCCCTTAGTCTGCCTGTAAAGTAGTGCATCTTTCTGATGTTTATTACAGTAACGCAGCAAAATAACATTCTAAAGGAAAAAATGTCATTTAAATTTGCTTGTGGCTGTATTGTCGGCTCCCGGCAATATGGATAAAAAAAATTGGAAAAAAACGTCATGCGATCCCCCCCCCCAGTGCTTACCAGGCCCTTCAGGTCTGGTATGGATATTAAGGGGAACCCCACGCCAAAATTAAAAAAAAAAAATTGCGTGGGGGTCCCCCCAAAGCACCTTGTCCCCATGTTGATGGGGACAAGGGCCCCATCCCCACAACCCTTGCCCGGTGATTGTATGGATCTGCGGGCAGGGGGCTTATCGAAATCTGGAAGCCCCCTTTAACAAGGGGACCCCCATATCCCGGCCCCCTAAGTGAATTAACCAAAGTGTCAAAAAAGTAAAAATTATAGGAGACAGTTTTTGACAATTCCTTTATTTAAAAAAAAGGTCCCACGATGTCCATCCATCTTCAATCACAGTGTCCGACGGACCCGAAAAATAGAAAAAACAAAAAAGCTCTGCCTCGATGGGAGGCGTCCCTCCATCTGTTGTCTCTTGGCTTTGACAGCTGTTATATAGGCAAGGGTGGGGCTACCCAGTGATGTAAATGGGTGACCCCACCCCCTATGATGTCACATGAAGGGGCGGGGTCACTCGGTTAAGTCACCAGGTGGCCCCGCCCTTGCCTATATAACAGCTGTCACAGCCAAGAGACAGCAGGCGGCGGGACACCTCCCAACTTTTTTGACACTTTTGGTGAATGGGTAGGGGTACAATGTACCCCATACCCATTCACATGGGGGGCCGGGATCTGGGGGCCCCCTTGTTAAAGGCGACTTTTAGATTCCGATAAGCCCCTGCCTGCCTTCAGATAAGCCCATTTTTTTTTTATTTTGGCATGGGGTTCCCCTTAACCACTTAAATACACTGTGTTATATATACACTACACTGCCTGCACTGACTGCAGAGTATATTATTATTATTATTATTATTATTCAGGATTTATATAGCGCCAACAGTTTACGCAGCGCTTTACAATATAAAAGGGAGACAATACAGTTATAATATAATACAATACAATACAATACAATAGGATTAAGAGGGCCCTGCTCAGAAGAGCTTACAATCTAATAGGGTGGGGCAGGTGGTACAAAAGGTTGTAACTGTGGGGAATGAGCTGGTGGAAGTGGTAGGAGATTAGTTGGAGACGTGATAGGCTTTCCTGAAGAGATGAGTTTTCAGGGATTGCCTGAAGGTAGCAAGAGTAGGGGCTAGCCGGATAGATGGAGGTAGCGAGTTCCAGAGGATGGGAGAGGCTCTGGAGAAATCCTGGAGACGAGCATGGGAGGAGGAGATGAGAGAGCTTGAAAGCAGGAGGTCTTGAGAAGAGCGGAGAGGACGATTTGGGTGATATTTGGAGACAAGATTAGTGATGTAGCTTGGGGCAGAGTTGTGAATGGCTTTGTATGTTGTGGTTAGAATTTTGAATTTAATTCGCTGGGTGATTGGGAGCCAGTGTAGGGATTGAAGTAGAGGGTTGGCAGACACTGAGCGGTTGGCAAGGTGGATAAGTCTGGCAGCAGCATTCATGATAGACTGAAGAGGGGATAGCCTATGGAGCGGTAGGCCAATGAGAAGGGAGTTGCAATAGTCAAGGCGAGAGATAACAAGGGAGTGAATGAGGAGCTTGGTGGTTTCATTTGTTAAAAAAGGGCGAATTTTAGAGATGTTACGGAGGTGAATTCTACAAACTTTTGACAATGATTGGATTTGAGGCTGAAATGACAAGTCGGAGTCTAGGATTACACCTAGTACCCTGGCGTGAGGGGAGGGACTGATGGTTGCATTGTTGATTTTGATGGAAAAGTCATGGAGGGGGGCACGGGCGGGGGGGAATATTAATAGCTCAGTTTTAGAGAGATTTAGTTTAAGGAAGTGGTGCGACATCCATGCTGATATGTCAGTTAGTAAGTTAGTAATGCGAGAGGAGACTGAAGGAGTGAGGTGAGGAGTAGACAGATAGATTTGGGTGTCATCAGCGTATAAGTGGTATTGGAAGCCGTGGGCAGTTATTAGGTGACCAAGGGAGGTGGTGTAGATAGAGAAGAGAAGGGGTCCAAGAACCGAGCCTTGGGGGACCCCCACAGAAAGGGGCAATGGAGAGGAGGAGACAGAGTTGTAGGTGACACTGAAGGAGCGCTGTGATAAATAGCCAGAGAACCAGGATAGAGCAGAATCTCGGAGGCCAAGGGAATGTAGTTTATTGAGAAGGAGCGGGTGGTCAACAGTATCAAAGGCCGCAGAGAGGTCAAGTAGTAGGAGTATGGAGTACTGGCTGTTGGTTTTAGCAGTTAGTATATAGACTGTAATGGAAATTTGTAAGTTCTGTATATAATTGTATTCTATTTTGTATGTATTGCACACTGCCCTCATGGCACTAATAATGTTTTCATTACATGTTTGCATTCTTTCGAGTCCTGATTAGAATTAGTCTGCCTATGTTACGCCCCTTGTTACCATAAAACTACAATTGTAATAATAATGTGATACCTACGTAATCATGTGTATAATAACCTTCAATTGCTTCATAATAAAGCAGAACAGTTATTTGGAAAGATGCAAAGTGTACCTTTGGTGTCTGTTCCCTACTTGGAACCACTAATCAATATGAGGATAGGAGTTGCCTATAATTATATTATATTATATTAATATATATATATATATATATATATATATATATATATATATATATATATATATATATATATATACACACACACACACACACACACACTAGACTGTATGTATATATATATATTAAATACACTGCCACTAAATAACCTGCCTGCCTATCAATCTATCTCCGTCCACAGTCACACATTGTACACGGCCGCTATGTAAGCAGCCTTATATAGTGTGGGGTGTGGACATAGTCCCCCTGAGCCATGATTGGCCAAAGGCACCCTACTTTTGGCCAATTATGGCTCTCGCAGCAGAGCGCGCTGTGATTGGCCAAAGCATGCAGGTCCGGTGCATGCTTTGGCCAATCATCAGACATCAATGCACTGCAATCACACAGTGCACAGTGGGGCGTTCCACGGCGCTCGAATTTGCTGCGAACGCCCAATACTATTCGCTGTTCAGTGAACACCAGATGTTTGAGTCGAACTTACGTTCGACTCGAACATTAAGCTCATCCCTAGTGAAGATGCATACTTGCTAAGAACTTTTGTGCATATTGCATATTTCACTAGGCTGTGAGATTCATGGTGCCGCAAGGAAGAGACTTATACCTGGATGCCTGAACCTCTCATTACCAACCTGTTTGCCTATTGACTTCTACAAATGTTTTAATAAATTGTTTAATAATTGTAGAGAAAAAAAAAAAAAAACTATCAAGCACAAAGTGCATACAAGAGAGTACTATAGTAGACCTTCCTTCAGAAGCCTAAATAGTTTAAACTTTAATATTAACAAGATGATCTTTCTGTACATTGCTAACTAAAGAGTTCACTTTGACTGCAGCTAAACTTTAACCTGTTGCCGCCCGCCCACTGTCATATGACGGCGGAGCGGTGCGGCTCTTGTACTGGGCCGCCGTCTTGACGTCAGCTGATTAACACAGGGCATGCGCGCGATCGCGCAGCCCTGCTCTTTCGGTGTCGCCATGTCCCCGTAACACAGCGCGTCACCGACAGGGGTGAACAGCCATTGGGCATGGCTGTTCACCATGTGATCGGCCGCGATTACGTCACAGCTGATAACAAATGGGTATTCCCCGCTGTAGATCGGGAGCATGCAGCGCAGTCACGTCAGTGGCGGCGTGTTCCCAGGAACACTGCTCATCACCGACAAGGGTAAACAGCCAATGGCTGGCGGCAGTTTACCACGTGATCGGCTGTGATCCATTCACAGTCGATCACCAAATGTAAACAAAGACCGGTTACTAGTTGTTACCGGCTCTTCTCTCCTCACACACCGTTTCCAGTGTGAGGAGAGAAGAGCCAGGAGCAGTGAGTTACCGATCTGTGTTTGTACTGTACGGAACCAACACAACAAAAAGAGAACCTGTCACAGCGCCCCCCCCCCATTACAGCTGTCACCCAACAGTCACATCAGTGCTTATAAAATTGTACATGTCACCCATCAGTGCTTATAAAAGTGTACAAGTCACCCATCAGTGCCCACAAAGTGCACCTGTCACCCATCAGTGCCCACAAAGTGCACCTGTCACCCATCAGTGCCCACAAAGTGCACCTGTCACCCATCAGTGCCCACAAAGTGCACCTGTCAACATCAGAGACTGCCATCAGCGGTGCACCTGTCACCCATCAGTGACCATTGCCAGTGACCGTCATCAGTGACCCATCCGTGACCCTCATCTGTCACCTATCAGTCCTATAAAGTGCACCAGTCACCATCAGAGACTGCCATCAGTGACTGTCACCCGTCACCTGTCACCCACCAGTGACCGTCACCTGTCACCCATCACCTGACGCCCATCAGTGACCGTCATTTGTCACTCATCGCACAGCCCATCAGAAAAAATGTCCAAAAGATTCTATACAAGTGAGGAGGCGTTCCAGATCCTTTCCATGACTGATGAGAGCAGCGGGGAGTTCTCATCAGATTCAAATGCTAATTCCGATTGTGAATCAAATTCAGCATTTGAACCGATCGGTAGTAGTGGATCGGCAAATGAATCAGAGGAAGAATGGATCCCTCCTAAAAGAGCATGGCACTCTGGAAAACAAGCAGCCACCAGCAATATACCCCAGGATCAAATTCCCAGGCCCAGCACCAGCGCTGCTGCCAGTGATAAACCCCAAAACCAAAGGCCCAGTACCAGAGCTGCCGCCAGCGAAAGGCCACAAGAAATGCCCAGTACCAGCACTGCCGCAGCATCATGCCCAAATGCCAGCACAGGAACTCCAACTACCAGCACTGGAGTGCCACGTCCCCCAAGAGCCAGGGCCGCTGCATATCTCCCAGATGGTCTTGCCAATCCAACATGGCTGCCTGCCATCTCAGGATCAGCCAGAATTACCCCTTTCACCGCACAGCCAGGTGTGCAGGCCAATACACCAAATTTTTCTGAAATTGATTGTTTTCATTTATTTTTGCCCAACACTTTGCTGCAACTCATCGTGGACCAGACCAATTTATATGCCCAGCAGCTTCATATGCCCGTCCATTTGAGTGGAAGGATTTGACTCTGGAGGAGTTCAAAGTTTTTATGGGCCTCATGATTAACATGGGGCTTACAAAAAAAAAAAAAATGGACATGCCTATTGGTGAACCAACCCCATCCACCACATGCCCATTTATTCTTCCGTAATGTCCAGGTCCCAATACGAGATGATAATGCGCTTTCGTCATTTCAGTGACAACACCCAGTGCCCTCCCCACAATCATCCAAATAAATAAATTATATAAAATTCGCCCACTCAATTTCTTTTCCCAACGATTTGCAGAACTCTATGTCCCCGATTTGCAGAACTCTATGTCCCCGAAGCATATATGTGTAGATGAGTCCCTGGTACCCTTTTCAGGCCGGCTAGGAATAAAACAATACATTCCTAGCAAAAGGGCCAAATACGGAGTGAAATTTTATAAGCTTTGCGAGAGAGTCATGGGATATCTGTATGCGTTCCGCATATACAAAGGAAGAGATTGACAGCTCTAGCCCCCTGAGTGCCCGGCCTAAATGGGCACAACTGGTAAAATTGTATGGGACCTGGCATACCCACTGCTGAAGAAAGGTTACCACATATACCTGGATAACTTCTACACCAGCCTGCCCCTTTTCAAACACCTGTACCTCGCACAAACCCTGGCCTGTGGAACCTCCAGAAAGAATAGGAAGGGCTTCCCACAAGCCATAGTAAATAAGAAATTGCGAAGGGGAGAAAGAGCAACTTTGAGATGCAACGAAGTGCTGGCCTTGAGGTGAAAGGATACCAGGAATGTGTACATGATGTCCACCATCTATGACGACACTACAGTTGAAGTTCAGAGAAGATGAGGTCCCATCGTAAAGCTAAAATGTGTACAAGATTACAATCTGTACATGGGGGGGTGGATTTCAACGACCAAATGCGTCAGCCCTATTTAGCAATAAGGAGGTCCCTTTTATGGTACAAGAAAGTAGCACTATAATTCATTTGGCCATTATATTTATAATGCCTACATAATTTACACCAAATCCACCGAAAGCCCTGCCCACTTCCTAAAATTCAGAGAAGTTGACACGTCCCTCATCTACCATCAAAGACCACCTCCAGAAAACCTTCGCTCTGATGCTGTTAGCCGACTTCAAGAACGCCACTTCCCGGACCACATTCCACTATCTGAAGCAGGCCAAAGATGCCAAAAAAGATGTCAAGTATGCAGCAATAAAGGATTTCGAAGAGATACCAGCTACCATTGTCCCCAGTGTCCCTCCGAACCCAGCCTTTGCATTGGTGAATGCTTCAGACAATATCACACATCCCTAAAATATTAGCCCATATTCTTAACCATTTGCCCATTTTCATCATCTGTGCTGACCATTTCCCATGCTTCCTCAAATAACCATGCCACTGCCTTCTACGTGAACTGACCCTGGCCTGTTTTTGACTATGCCTCTGCCAACCGTTTGGACTGCTTACATGTGAACTGACCCTGGCCTGTTTTACCAACCACGCTTCTGCCTACTGCTTGGACTGCTTCCATGTGAACTTACCCTGGCCTGTTTTATCAACTATGCTTCTGCCTACCGCTTGGACTGCTTGCACGTCATCTGACCCTGGCCTGTTTTATGGACTATGCTTTTGCCTACTGCTTGGACTGATCTGTTGCCCTGCTACTGTAGGACACAGGGGTCTCACATGTGAGGGGCTCCAGAAATGTTTTACCGGATGGAGAAAACAATTTTTTTTTGTTGTCTCCGGGTTTCGTAATTTCCGGATTAGGGTCTGGAGTCCGGAGGCTTCATAGAGATTTGGGTGGGTCGAAGCCTCTACCCCTGTGCCCCTGTGCACAGGTCTTACCTGACTGCGGCCCTCAGCCTGCTGCTGACTTACTGCCGCCATCCCCCTGCCTGCAGCCTAAACTGACCACACCTCTGCCTGCTACCTGGACTATGGAAATAATTAGCTGTAGCAAGGGGCAGTATATTTATGAAGGACTGGAGAGCGGTACAATAATGAGTGCAGGGAGGTAACGGTGTACCAGGACCAATGTTATGGCTGTGCTGTCTGTCTCTGCCTGGACAATTTCTATGGACAAATGCTTTGGCTGTGCTGACGATATCCTTGTGCTGACTATAGACAATATTCCTACCTGCTGCCTGGATAATTAATATTGTTACTAAGCACATCCCTGCCTGCACCAATTCTCTCCTCTGGGGACACTACTAAAACCACAGGTAATACTTTTTTTACCCTTTCCTCAATAGAATTTATTTTGGAGTGTAATTTTTGGTATGTAAATGCTATGTGTTAGAAATATAAGGACCTTCAAAAATAATAGGTTGGCAGGAAATTAGATGTGTAATTTATGCTTGTAAAACACCTGAAGGTGCAACTTCAATTGTGGGCCTCTGTATGTGGTCAGGCTGTGTAAAAATCTCACACATGTGGTATCGCCATTCTCAGGAGGAGTAGCAGAATGTATTTTGGGGTGTCATTTTTGCTATGTACATGCTATGTGTTGGAAATATCTTAAAAATTGACAACTTTGTGGGGAAAAAAAATGCGTTTTTTTTTGTTCCATATTTTCCAAAAACGTCTGGAAAAAATGAACAGTTCAAAAGACTCATTTTTTATTATAAAGCCTCATAGATTATACGTTGGGGTGTCTGCTTTCCAAAATGGGGTCATTTTGTGGGTATTTGTACATTCCTGGCTTGTTAGTGTCTCAAGAAATGAGATAGGTCTTCAGTACATCAATTTTCAATGATTTGTACCATAGCTTGTAGACTCTAACTTTCACAAAAAACAAATATACACCAGTTAGGGTTATTTTTACCAAAGATATGTAGCTGTATAAATTTTGGCCAAAATTTATGAAGAAATATTACTAATTTGCAAAATTTTATGACAGAAACAAAGAAAAAGGCATTTTTTCACCAAATTTTCAGTCTTTTTTTATTTACAGCACAAAAAAAAATAAAAAAAACCCACTAGTGATTAAATACCACCAAAAGAAAGCTCTATTTGTGTATAAAAAAAAAAGACGCAAATTTCATTTGGGTACAGTGTTGCATGACGGAGTAATTGTCATTCAAAGTGTGAGAGTGCTGAAAGCTGAAAATTGGTCTGGGCAGGAAGGGGGTGAAAGTGCCCTGTAGGCAAGTGGTTAAAGAACATTATAATTATGATCAGTAGATGGGCTATAATTAAGTCTGTTGGGAAGTGTGTCTAGATAGTAGAGTTATTGCTCATAGTACAATGTTGGCAAGGCACAGTGCAGATGGAAGTGAGCTATGAATGGAAAGAAAAGACAAACAAACTTACTTAACGGAATTTGTAAGTTAAAAAATACTCTACATGGAAACTGACTCTTGCTCCAGAGTTCAACGCAAGGAGAAGCTTTTAAGCAATCAGTAACTTCCTTCAGCAGTGAGTTTGATGACAGGGTCTCTTCAGTTCCACTCCTTTGCTAAATACACGAACATGTGACACTACTTTGTCCCTAGTGGCCCTCCCATCCTTGGCTAGTGCCAGGAGGAGCACCAGCTGGCTTGTTGGGTGCTCCATTAACATAGTTGCCAACAGTCCCGATTTTCCCGGGACAATCCCGATTTTGGGACCCTCGTCCCGATCGGAGGCTGTCCTGAATCGTGATTTTCGGGAAAATCGGGAATGTTTGTTTTTTAATTATCTGAGCAGCTGGCTCCAGCAAAATGGCCGCCAGCGCCGCCACTAGATCTTCCCCCTTGTGTTCAGTGGAGAGAGGAAGGGGGCTCGATCTGTGCAGCCAATGAATCGTCTTCTTTAGCTGCACGGATCGGCCCCTCCCCTCTCCACTGAACACACGGCGCTGGTGTCTACGGAGCGGACACTATCCGATGGGGGGACACTTTTTGCCAGAACACCAGCCGCTCCTGGAGTTCCTGGACGTGTGCTGGGAGGGTCTACACTGGCATTGTTGGTGGGGGTGGTCTGCACTGAGGGGGTTCTGCGCTAATAGAGGGGGAGTCTGCACTGAGGAGGGGGGGTCTGCACTGAGGAGGGGGGTCTGCACTGAGGAGGGGGGTCTGCACTGATAGAGGGGGGTCTGCACTGATAGAGGGGGGTCTGCACTGATAGAGGGGGGTCTGCACTGATAGATGGGGGGACCGCACTGATAAATGGGGGGACCGCACTGATAGATGGGGGACTGCACTGAGGGGGGTCTGTATTGAGGGAGAGGGGTCTGTACTGAGGGGGTCTATACTGAGGGGTCTAAACTGATGGAGGGGGTCTGTACTGAGGGAGGAAGATCTATACTGCTGGAGGGGCGGTCTGTACTTAGTGGGGGGGTTCTTTACTGAGGGAGGGGGGTCTGTACTGAAGGGGGACCATAGTTGGTGGAGGGGGGGTGACACCAATTTTTTTCCGTATCGGGTGACACCAGCTGTAGTGACGCCACTGGCTCTTGTCTCTGCAGCAATTTAACTTTAATGTACAGGAGGGGGGTTAACTATATACAGGAGGGGGGTTAACTATATACCAGGAGGGGGGTTAACTATATACAGGAGGGGGGTTAACTATATACAGGAGGGGTTACTATGGACAGTGGGGATACTATGCCGGGGGCACCCGATGCAAGGAGGGACTCTGCCGGGGGCACCCGATGCAAGGAGGGACTCTGCCGGGGGCACCCGATGCAAGAAGGGACTCTGCCGGGGGCACCCGATGCAAGGAGGGACTCTGCCGGGGGCACCTGATGCAAGGAGGGACTCATATTTCTATTGTTGTGTAGGATCTGGGCCTGCTGTCCCTCCATTCCTCTCTCATTCATCTCAGACACTAACCACACCCCCTTTGAGCCACGCCCATTTAAGCCACGTCCATTTTTCGCAACACATTTTCTTTATTATTGCTATGCCACGCCTACAAACGCATGCCCCGCCCCTTAATTATACGGCTCCGCCTACAGCTAAAAAAAAGTGTCCCACACATTTTTTTTGCAATGTTGCATTAAGTGTTGAAGAGCAAAATAGCAAAGCAAGGACTGGTATAAGCATCATGTGCTGCTGAGCCTGGAATTCCTTCTTGAAAAAACGCCTACATTCGTTTCAGTAAAGAAATTATATCAAGGCAAAATTAAAAGAAAATCCGTTACATCTCTGCAATGCATACACATTTCATGGTGTTCCATTTAAAAACAGAGTGGATAAAAATCAATGATTTAAAAAAAAATAAATTAAAAAAAAATATAAAAAAAAAAAAAAACTGATTTTTTTGATTTTTATCAAATTTATTTTAATAAAATGCTTTTGGAGTAAAAATCTGTATATTCTGCAATATTTGCATTTTTGGTAAACTCATTCAATGAATCCAAGCTCTGCAAGCTGAGATAGCATGCACTCCATTAATGCGTTCACACAATTTCACAGTAACAATGAGATAAAACAAAGTTCAGGAATATTCCTTCATCCCATTGTTTTGCAAATCTACGGACAGCAGGCATCCACTCCCCTGCTGCCTCCATGTCCCTCACCTTGTTGTGTCACTGCCGCATTACCAGCCATCCCATTAAAGTGAATGGGACTGTCAGTGAGTCAACAGCGGGTCAGAGGAGGAGCGGCTGCAGGACAGAGATGACAGTTGTTCTTTAAAATATATGATTTAAATCAAGCCTTTTTACTAATAATTTAAATCTTGATTTAAATTGACTTGATTTAAATCAAATCCACCCTGTTTAGAAACCTTGCAAGTACAGAAAAATACATATTGATCTGCCAGAAATGCATTCAGCTTTAGGCTGGGTTCACATATTAGACATGTGCAATTCGTTTAACGAATTTCGACACATTCGCACATTCGTAAATTCATAGATTCGTAAATTCGTACATTCGTAAATTCACGAATTAGTATATTCGGAAATTCAAAAATCTGGAAACCTGAAATAATAATTAACTAATAATAACTTAACAATTACTAACTATTAAATTATAGGTATTGGAATTTCCTTTCAAATTTGGCTGTCAGTGAACGTAACAAATACAAATTTATCCGAAGTTACGAATTATCCGAAATAACGTATGAATAAATAATGTTAATAACAATAATAATAATAACAACTTTTAATTATTATTAATAATTTATTATTAATTTGTTCCGTTCCATTTGTTTAGATGTGGCATTCGTTATTTCGGATAAATTCGTATTCCTTATGTTCGCTAACAGACACATTTGAAAGGAAATTACAATACTTTAATAGTATTAATAGTTATTATTTCAGATATTCGAATTTTACATTTCCGAATGTATGAATTTTCAAATTTCCGAATTTTCAAATTTCCGAATTTTCTGATTTCCGAATGTACCAATGTACAAATTTACGAATGTACGAATGTACAAATGTACAAATGTGCAAATGTACGAATTTACAAATGTACGAATTTACAAATGTATGAATTTACGAATGTACGAATTTACGAATTGCGATCATAATGACCCGAAAAATGAAAATACATTTTGCCAGTGCACATATCTATCACATATGTGTGGCTGCGGCTCACAGCAGGGAGTTCGGTGCATCCCTGTTCACTGATTCAGGTGCGAATCAGGTCCAAATTTTTGCCTGAATTCGCACCCGAATTCGCACCCGTGGCCGCCATGGAGCTGTGTCAACCGGCTCCATTTAGGGCCGGTCACAATCTCCTGTCATGCGAATTGGATGCGGGGAAACCCGTATCCAATTTGCATATGTTCGAACCTGGCCTTAAAGAGGATCTTCACCCTGTAAACAAAAATGTAGCTGCTGAAAAACACACACTTACCTGTCCCAGGATCCAGAAATCTTCTTTCTTGGCCCTGCTCTTAGCAGGTCTTCGGGGCATCTTAACTGTGGGCAGCCGACTGACTTCTTTGCAGCTTCACAGCTGGCTGCCCACTGTGCATGCGTGAGTCACGTTGCGCCCCGTGAATGGTTCTGCAGTCTCCTGGGACCTGTGACATGTTCCAAGAGGCTGTTGGAGAAAGAAGGGGGGGGGTGAACTTCCACTCGGATCGCCATGAGGATCTAACAGATGGTGCGAGTGGGTACTTGTCAAAATCTGGTACCCGCTGCACCTTTAAAAAAAAAAGGCATTCCAAATACGGGGGGGGGGGGGGGCAAAACTTTTCCCTTTGGATGAAGTTCCTCTTTAATTCCCTATTGTGAGCTGACAGCACACAACATTTTTGCGGACTGAGTGGTGTCAGCCCTGCCCACTTTTCTTTTGCTAAACTGCTCAGCCACTACCATTGTGATCTCCCTAACTGACTGCTAGTCCCAAGAAAAAAGTGAATAAAAACACAGGGAGTGTGCAGAGGACACAAGACAGCTGTGAGTGACACTTATAAAAACAGATATAACAAATGCTTCCAGTGTGGTCATGAAAGGCTTGTTGCGCCGCTCAGTAACGGCCCATCCATTAGGGGCGCCCGGGCAACGCCCCCTCTCCTCGCCACCCCCTATATGCATAATGGATAGATTCATGCATAGCATGAATCTATCCATGGCCCCCGCAGCCACCCCCTATTCATGCGTCTGGCCCCCAGGGCACCGGGCGCATGAATTACAGCAGCCAGGTTTTTTTTTTTTAAGCACCTGATTAGAGCCAGAGGCTCTAATAGGCTTCAAAGTAAGCTGGGCTTGGGTCACAGAGTGCGCTCCAATCCCACCCAGGTGTGTTACAACAGCGAATTAATATTTGCTGTTAAAACACTGATCCTCAATCTGGCCAATCAGAAGCCGGTGAGAGAACCATTTTCTGATTGGTCAAAAAGAGAAGACTCCTGATTGGCCACCGAGGTGGAGGGAGGAAACGGAAGCCGCTGTCACCATGGCCAGGAGAACGGGAGGCCATCCCTGCCGCCAAGCAGGGGAAGCCGCCGTTGATGGGGTAAGTGCTACCTACCAACCGACGGGAAGGTTGGCATACTGTTTGCTGCCCCTCCCCCCCCCCCCCCCCAAAAAAAAAAAAAAAAAAATTTCCACCAGCCACCACTGGTGCCACTCCAAGCCGGAGATTTCAGGATCTTCCCACCGGTACTCAGAGCACAGGAGCAGGTGTTCCGAATGCACCAATTCAGACGTGTAGGGGAACCAAGGTAAAAGACGCATCTCAAAGCAGCCCAATAAGGTCACTGTCCCTTCAAACAGTAAGTATTTTCTGAAAGCAAAGACCTTGGAAAATAAAATGGTGGCAGCTGCAATTTTTTTTTAATGTCACATATTAGCGCACATTTTTATCTTAAATTATTAGTAAAAAATCCTTTAATTTTAGTGCACACAAACACATATTACTGATTTTTTGCAAAATATAAAAGATGAGGTTGTGACAAATAAATACCCAACACATCCAGCCTTACAATTGCATACACCCATGAAATGGTGACAAACTGTGGTATCGTCATTAATATTATTATTATTATTATACAGGATTTATATAGCGCCAACAGCTTACGCAGCGCTTTACAATATTAAAGGGAGACAATACAATTATACTACAATAAAATACAAGAGGATTAAGAGGGCCCTGCACAGAAGAGCTTACAATCTAATACCCAATATTGTACGCAGGCATCACTTTGAAAACCTTTACAGGTTTTCAGAGTTACCCTGAAAACAGACTCCTGATGTCTCTCTTGCCATTTCCTGAAGCTAATGGAGCACAGATTGTGCTTCATTAGCTTCTTTCTCAGCTACAGCAGTCAGGGAGAGTGAAACCTGAATCCAGAAAAAACATAATACACATTGATTCCATGTTCATGCACCAGAGAAGAGATTAATGAACAGACGTTCGCTGGCCTCTACTCCTCCCCTGTTCCTCCAGTGTTTGCCTGTCCCGCCCACTCTCCTATCCCCGGCGTGCAGCTTTGCCTGAGAGAGGGAGGATGTGTGGGTAGGAAATGTGAAAAACAGAAGCCAGCTACACATTCCTAGGTGTGTCAATGGCTGCTCTGCAGTACGCTGTGATCACTAAACTGTCCCCATCTCCCTTTCTTATCTCCCCATCTGTCTCCCTCCCCCTCTCAGTTCCTCCAAGAGCTTCAAAAACTTCACTTCTTAGCACTTAGGCAGTCCAAACATTGAGCACTTAGTTTTTTTCGTTCAACCATTAGGCCCCTTTCACACCAGCGACTAATCAGGTCTGCCCGTCCATTTTTCAGGCTGACCCGACTGGATCACCCACTGTTCCCTATGGAGCAGCGGATGTTAGCGGACATATGTCCGCTGTCACCCGCCAGCATCCGATCCGGTCCACTAAAAACAGATGGATGCATTTGTAGTCAGTCATACGTTTCCATACGACCACCCATAGAAAACAACGGGATATGTCTGTGTCCACTCTACATAGCATAGCAGACACAGACCTGTTATCCGCTTGCTCAGCAGGGAACAGCGGGAGATTCCCCACTGAGCAGGCAGATCCGCTGAACGAGGTCTGCCCCATCTTAATGGGGCCTTATGTTGAACAAAAAAAAAAAAAAAAATAATAATAATAATAATAATAATATGATCCAATTCCCCCATCTACACATTCCAGGTGGATGGGGGAATCCTCCCACTGTGGGCCAGTGACGGAACTACCAGGGTCACAAACCGGGTCCTGGCATTCCACCATCATTTGGGTTCCCAGCCCCCTCTTGCTGTCCTGTCCCTGCTATTGACTGCACTGGTCTCTGTCTCTATGGAAGCGGCAGCAGCAGCAGCGCATTAGCACCCAATGCTGGTTACTTTTTGGGGCTGATGGGTGCATGTGCAGGAGAGCCAGCACAATTGGTTGTAGACAGCTGAGCCTCCCATAGGTTGCCTAGCAGTGGTGATGCTACATAGCCTTCTCTGTTGACATGCTGATTGGGATGTGATCCAGGTGATGGTCCCAGTTGCATCCAATATTAAATAGGATAGTGGTTTTATTGATCAGAGCCTCCACCTTACTGGAAAGGAGCCCACATGGCTGCTGAACATATGGCTGATATAAATGTAGCACCTTTTGTCCTAGAATAGGGCTACAGGTACATTTAGTTATGCTGGGTGGTAGCCAGCCTGGCTAATGTGTAGTGTTTAGTGGTCAAATGGCTTCTGTCCTAATACTGTTTAGCTGTGATTTCTCCCTTTTGTCAGTAGGTGGTGCTGTTGTCTTTGATGAGCTACAGTGAGTTCAGGTTATGGATAAACATATCTTTCTCAGCCAATCATAGTTGCTGCTATGCATGCTGGAAAAAGGTATTTGTGAGAAGTCAGGTAATCGAGTTAGTCTTTTCCCACCCAGGGCTGTGGCCTGATTGGATGTGTGTGAAACAGCTCCTGGCTCCAAGGCCCAGGGCCGATCCTAGGGTCACAGACGCCTGGGTGCAGAAATATATCTGGCGCCCCCACATGGGCATGGTCATCTTACTAACGCCTGCTCTTTGCAAAGGTTTCTATGCCAATTACTCAAACACAGAGCTGCTCCCCTAAGAAGTCTTCGTTACCCTGGGATCCTCCCATGATCTTTTAACAAAAAAGAAAATACAGAAAGAGAATACACTAATGGGACCTGGAGGGGAGTCACTCTGATGCACACAGAGAGGGCTTCTGTTAGAGAGTCTGTTAGAAAGAGCCCCCAGACATACTGTAGACATAGTACAGGCGATGGTCAGAAACTGCAGACATAATACAGGCGATGGTCAGAGACTGCAGACATAGTACAGGCGATGGTCAGACAAGATGGTTGAAGAGACAATAACACTCACTGTGAAGCCACAACAAAAAGTCTACATCTTTGTATACCAGATGGGCTTGGGAAAAGAGCCTGTGCTACATTGCCGTGACATGAGAATTCTTGACACGCCTTCTCCACCTACTGATAACCCCCTTCCACATGCATGAAATTAGTTCTGGATTTCCAAAGTTGATGTGGCTTCAGTCACTCCTATTAGCACTGTTAGTAGTACAGGCGATGGTCAGAGACTGCAGACATAGTACAGGCGATGGTCAGAGACTGCAGACATAGTACAGGAGATGGTCAGGGACTGCAGATATAGTACAGGAGATGGTCAGGGACTGCAGACATAGTACAGGAGATGGTCAGGGACTGCAGACATAGTACAGGAGATGGTCAGAGACTGCAGTTCCTATGGATGTTCCAATAGATAATGGCCAACCGGCCCTCTCACCTGACCCAGCGATACAGCAACAACGGTTCATCTGATCAGGAGTCGGCTCACTCTGAATTGCCCGTGGCGACTCCGCTGGGTAGCGCTCAGATCTAGATTCTGGCAATGACTTCATTCCTTTCTTCACCAGGGATAGCGCTAGGCTGTGTGGCTTTCCCTCTGGCGCAGGGCAGCGTGGTTCTCTGATGGCGTCCCCTCAGCACTGTCCTCTCCCTGGAGTCCTGGGTGACTTCCCTGAAAGCTTTCTTGGGCTCCTGGCTCTCTCCCTACCATTCAGCTGGGCATACTGTGGGCTGCAGTTTCCGGGTTACATTGGGGCCGCCAGTCCTCAGGACTACATGTCCCACAATCCTCTTCTCTGCTCCTTTTGTATTGTATTTCTTCCCTGGCCAATATGAAGAAGGAGGGAGAAGAAACATAGTGGGTGGCTGTGCTGGCAAGCACCGCTCCCTAGTATAGCAGCGCAAGGGGGGGGGGGAGCCTGTGGCTGCTCTCTCTCCACACAGAGACATGGCCGCTCTGATCTCCAGCTGCTTTGCTCTGCTACTCTGACAGAATGAGGGGGGGTGGGCAGGAAACACAGAGAGCCCTCTTCCCATTGATAACAGCGGTGGCAGCACAGTCTCTCCTCCTCTGATTCGCTCCTGTCAGTTGCTGGCGGAGAGGGCGAGCGGGATGGGGATCTGCTGCACCCGCAATACGCTAGGCAAATTAGGTGGCTGTGAGGCCTAAGGTGCCCGCCTAATTAGAGAGTCGCCTCTGGACACAGACAAGGAGAGGAGTAAGGAGGGGATCACTCTGGCGCTTCGGAGCCCCCACCTTTGTGGCGCCTGGGTGCGGTGCACCTCGCGCACCCGCCCAGGATCGGCCCTGGTTAGGCCCGAAGCCTATCCGGATGGCATGTCCGAGGCCTATCTGTGTGTTCAAGATTCTGTTGAGGAAAGCCTGCTAAAAAGATTCAGAAACGATTCTGAGAGGGATGGAGTTCTAATGGAGCACCAGAGGTAACTGTTCACGGACCGGGTATCCATGAGATGGCTGGGAGAGCTTCAAGAGAGAACTCATCAAACAGAATTCAGTATGATGCAGTGAGTAAAGTTCAGTTGCTAAGGGAGACAGTCTATCCTACAAAGTACAGATGTGCTGGTTCAGCTTAACCACTTGAGGTCCGGGCCATAGCCGAATGATGGCCACAGCGTGGACCTCAATTTCCAGGAGGCCGTCATGGGACGTCCTCGCCCCTGCAGAGCGCGCGGTGTGCCCGCTGTGATCACCGAGTCACGGCGACCCAGATGATCACAGATCCGAGTAAGGGGCCGATCCCGGCCCCTTACCATGTGATCAGCTGTCAGCCAATGACAGCTGATCACATGATGTAAACAAAAGCTCGGTAATTGTTTTTTTTTCTCCTCACGCTGACAGCGTGAGGAGAGAAAAAAGCCGATCACCAGCTTATGTTAAAGGGACATCGGTCCCGAAGAGGAAGGAGGCACATATGCCTTATCTGTGCCTGCCAGTGCCACCTGCCATTGCCACCTGCCAGTACCCACAGTGCCCAGCAGTGCCACCTATCAATGCCCACAAGTGCCACCTATCAATGCCCACCAGTGGTGCCAATCAGTGCCACCTAGCAGTGCTGCCAGTGTAAGCAATCAGTGCCCATCACTGCCACCAATCAGTGCCCATCACTGCCACCTCATCAGCGTACATCAACGAAGTAGAAAAATTACCTGTTTGCAAAATTTTATAACAAAATACTTAAAAAATATAAAAAATTTTTTTTTTAAATTCGGTTTTTCAATTTTTTTTAACAAAAACTAAAAACCGCAGAGGTGATCAAATACCACCAAAAGAAAGCTTTATTTGTGGGAAAAAAAATGATAAAAATTTCATTTGAGTACAGTGTTGTATGACCGCGCAATTGTCATTCAAAGTGCGACAGCGCTAAAAGCTGAAAATTGGTCTGGACAGGAGGGGGGTTTAAGTGCCCAGTAAGCAAGTGGTTAAAGTCTTTTTCTGTACTGCTGTCTCCCTTATCTCACCTTTTTGTCTAAGAAGTCTGCCTGTCTGCAGATCTTTACTATTTTTGACTAAGGGTGTCCTGTGCCCTATCCCCTCTCTCCCACATTTTTTTCCTGTTTGTGAAATATATTTCTCCTTGATTAAGCATAAAAGCGACTAGCGCCCAACTTTTTTTCTTGTTCATCACCCACCATGCCTCGTAACCTGCACCCTGAGGAAGTATGTCAGCCCTCCCTACCTCGGGTAGTCATCATCAGGCTCCCAGAATATCAGGGTAGACGCTACATCTGGCATCCAACGTGGGACAAAGCGTTATTTTTGTGGAGGTCGCCCCTAGCAACAGACTACAACTACACAGAAATTTCGTTTGGCTCCATGGGAGAGAGGCAAGTAATGTCTGTGTACCTCAGAGACCTGTTCTTTTAAACCACATGGGGAAGAACCTAATTGTCTTTTTTGCTCTTGGGAGAGTGTCAGCCTGGTATTTTGTCACTTTACGCCAGTGCTAAAGGGGTTAAGGCAGACTCCAGAAGAAGAGTTTTGGCGCGCTGCTGGAAGGAAGAGGCAGGCATTGAAGTTTCTGCTGAGCAGCCGGGAAAATCCCTTGGCAGGGAGAGGAGTTGCCGCTCTGCAGAGGAGGAGGCGCAATTGTGTGCACCGCCATCTTGGGTCCACGTGCTGTGGGACGGAGAGGCAAGCATGGCATACTTTGGAGTTTCTAATGCTGACTGGAAAGTCTATGCACCAGGTGTCGGCCCTGGGCCTGTCGGTCGGAAAGAAGCTATTACCGACACCGGAGTGCATTTCATCCCCAAAGGTAACCTGGCACTCTACATTGTGGGAGGCGATTGGGCTGCTATGTTCAAAGTGCTCAGGACTGGCTACAAATATCTGGCCCTGGATCACCTGTGGCCACTGCTGGAAATCGCTACTGGAGGTAGTCTCGCCGGCCTTATCGCCACGGGTGTTGCAAGAGCAAGTGGGCAAGTGTGTTGCTATTGCTGCACCGGAACCTGCTCCAGTGGTCACTGCCACAGTTGCTTTGCCTGCTGAAATGTCCACTACTGCAACCGGGCTTACTACAACTGTGCCTACCACAACTGTGTCTAGCACAATTGTACCTACTGCACCCATGCCTACTACAAAACTAGGTGCCTTCGTGACCTCCAGCAGCCGCGGTCGAGGTTGCCTACATTCTCTGATGATGGAGCCTCCTAGGGAAAAAGCTGTTGAGTAATCCAGATGTGAATGAGGGCTGTGTAACTGTTTGGACAGTGAAATCCGTAGCCACAAAGGGAGCAGAGTCAGGAAAGTCTACCACTGTGTGTTTGAGGCCTAACTTACTCCCGGCTGAAGAATTCTCCACAGAGTCAGACTCTGATATATTGTCTGACAACATTTCTGAATTATTCTCTGACACTGTGTCCCTTGGAGAAAGATGGACCGATAGTGATCCTGAGCAGCAGTTTGAGCCTATAGAGGAAGATAATCTCTTACCTACTTGTACCTCCAGTATTAGGCCTGAACCGTCCACATCTCCTGCTCTGTCTGGCAAGTTTTCCAGAAGACCAGCGCTCAATAGCAGGGGCAGGACAGCAAGAGGAGGCTGGAAAGCCAGGGCCCGGTCCCAAGTGCAACATGTGCACCCATGGTAGTTCTGCCACTGCATTGGACCCTTATATGTTCCCTGGTGTGCTGGTGACATATCTCTTGCTTTCTGCCACCGTGGGGGGGGGGGGCCCCAAGACAGTAGGAAGGGGGCCCATTGCAGAACACGTGAAAAGGTCCTGCTGCAGGACTGTAAAAAAGGGCCCCGCAACAGGACTAAGTAGGGAGGGCCACGGGACTAATGAAATTGGGGGTCAGAGGGGCCCCTTCAAAGTTTCCTGCACTGGGGCCCTGAGGGTTCTAGTTACGCTTCTGGCATGGGTCACTTTAAACTGGCAAAACAAAACCTTCATATTCAAAAGGTACCACCTCCAACCCACCTTTGTTTCAGCACCTAGGCTTCTAAGGTAGTGCAAAACATTGTGTTGTAGTGATGGCTTGGGAACCCATCTACTCTTTCCCTGGCTGGACCCCAAAGCCCAAATGAAACTGGAATTGCTTTTTCCAGTGAAATCTTTTTCCAGTCACACATAAATATATTTGTGACTTCTGTGTATCTCTCTTGAAAAACAATTTCATTAGAAATTATTAGAAATTAGAAATTTCAATAGACAATCTCACGAAAGGTGAATGACTTTCCTAGATCATTCAGGTCAAAATTGCACTTATACCAATAATCTCTCTATTTGCTAAGACTTAATGTACACGGGACGTTTTTACAACCTCTCCTGAACGATTTAACTTGACAAATAGTAACCCACATTTTAAAACGTCCATTTGGCCGCGTTTACATGCCGCGTTTCGCAGCGTTTTCATTTACTACTTACTTGTATTCAGCGCAATGAATATCACACCCAACCACTTTTTCTCAGCTGCAGGGGCCCAACTTATGATCCTGCACACAGGCCCACTGCTTTCAGAAAATGCCCCTGACCTAAGCTCATCATTGCGCATCTATTTCAGATGCTTGTATGTGACATCACATACCATACATCACATACAAGCACGTGGGCTGGATGTGAGGTGGATCAGCAGGATGAGTGTGCCAGGATAGGTAGATGTGTCTCATCTCTGCTTCCTTTTACCACTCTGCATATCACGCATACAGTATCATAGATGAGAAGAGGGTACAGTGGTAGAGCAGATGAGCAGGAGGGTACAGGAGGGGAAAATGAGCAGGAGGGGTTTAGCAGTGGGACAGAAGAGCAGGGGGGTACAGTGATGGGCCAGATGAGTAGGGGGGTTCAGTGTTGGGTCAGATGAGCAGGGGGGTTCAGTGTTGGGCCAGATGAGATGGTGCTTCAGTAGTGAAACAGAAGAGCATGGGGATACAGCGGTGAAACAGATGTTCAGGGAGGTACAGTGGTGGGGCAGATGAGAAAAGGGGTACATTGATGGGGCAGATGAGCAGGGGGGTTACAGTGGTGGAACAGAGGTGCAGGAGGTACAGTGGTGGGAGGGATGAGAAGGGGGTTCAGCGGTGGGACAGAAAAGCAGGGGGGTACATTGATAGGGCAGATGAGCAGGGGGTTACAGCGGGGGGACAGATGAGCAGGGGGGGGTCATTGTTGGGCCAGATGAGAAGGGGGTTCAGTGTTGGGGCAGAGGGGAAAGGAGGTACATTGGTGGGACAGATGAGCAGGGGATTACAGTGGTGGGGCAGAGGAGCAGGGAGTACAGAGGAGAAAGGAGGTACATCGGTGGAACACATGAGCAGGGTGTTACAGCAGTGGCGGCTGGTGCTCAAAATTTTTTGGGGGGGTGCAAACAAACTGAAAAAAAAAAAAATCATCAATTGCAGCCACTGTGCCCATCAAACGCAGCCAGTGTGCCCATCAATTGCTGCCAGTGTGCCCATCAATTGCCGCCAGTGTGCCCATCAATTGCCGCCAGTGTGCCCATCAAATGCCACTACTGTTCCCCAAATGCTGCCAGTGTGCCCATCAATTGCCACTACTGTGCCCCATCAAATGCTGCCAGTGTGCATCGCCTGGCACTTACCTGTCTCGCAGCGGGTCAGTGGTGGTGTCCTGCACACTCCTCAATGTCTTCTTCCGTCCTCTCTATCAGGCGTCCAATCACAGTGCCTGACGTTTTAGCCAATCAGGTGACAGGTAACAGACCTGAGCACCTGATTGGCTGAGAGGTGGTTCAGCGTTAGCAAAGCGAATTCCTTCGCTCTGCTAACACAGCTGAGTGAACAGCGAACGCACAGCATTGTGCCCGCTGTTCACCTTTTTGGGCGCCTATCAGAGCCTCCGGCTCTAATCAGGTGCTTCCAAAAAACACCCCCACCGCTGTAATTCAGGGACCCGGCTCCCGAAAAGGGGCCAGCCACCTGAATAGGATGTGTCAGCGGCGACCATAGATTGATTCATGTATTGCATGAATCAATCTATGGTGATAGAGCAGTCCCAGGAGAGAGGGGGCGGCACTCCTGCGCCCTTTATGGACGCACCGCCAATGGGTTACAGTGGTGGGGTAGAAGAGCAGGGGAATAGAGGAGGTACAGTTGTGGGGCAGATGAGAAAGGGGGTTATAGTGGTGGGGCAGATGAGCAGATAAGTTCAGTGTTAGGACAGATAAGAAGATGGTTCGGTGGTGGACCAGATGTGCATAGAGGTACAGTGGTGGGGCAGATGAGAAAGGGGGGATATTGGTGGGGCAGATGAGCAGGGGGGTACAGTGGTGAAACAGATTTGCAAGGGGGGACAGTGATCTGAAGTGTGGAGTTGTAGGAATTGGGGCTGATCTGAGGCGTGAGAGTGCAGGATGTTAATTTCTCACTAATAAAGTAGTTTACAGCATTTACTTTATAAAAAAATCATTTTTTTGATTGTAGCAGCCTATGCCAATGATCTTCTCTTTATAAATAACCAGCTAGCGACTTTACCAAATCTGCTGGGATGGCTTTTCCAGATGTTCATTGTTATCAGGCGGCATGCCACCTGGCTAGGGTTCTTGATTGGCTAAAGCTTAGTTCCCAAAAACAGTGGGTGGCTATAGAGCAAGCCATATCAACAATCCCTTTGTCTATTTTTCCTTGGTGCTCTGCAATGGTACCATGAGCTATAAAGTCCCGTCCTATTATAGGAGTGACGTTATCTATTGGCCAGAAAGTTTCCATTAATAAGGCTATCTCTCCGGCTCCTTCACCTTTCTTTACAATGCTGAGAAACCCAGTCTTTTATGCAGGTCTGGAGGATTATAGCCTCCAATACCCAGTGAAGCAGAAGTTCTGTGTAATAGATGGCCTAACATGGAATTGCTGACATCTGCTTCTGAGTTAGCTATTTTCAAATTTTGGACCAAAACTCAATTGTTGCATTTCCTCTCATCACTTCCTTCAGTATCAGTGTTTGTGCATACATTCACTCCATTCAACAGCTTTGTGATTTTTCAAAGCCACTTAGACACGCAATCTCTTTGACATAAGACATGGCTGGTGGCAGGCTATAGACCAGCATATACTTGTAAATGGGAAAGAGATCTGCATATCTTGTTTACTCCAGAACAAATTATTAGAATTTTTTGATCTTCTTACTAAACTTAAAGCGGAGCTCCACCCAAATCTTGCAATGCCGGTGCCTGCACCCGAAGCTGATGGACGAATCGGCTTGGGGTGCTGACATTGTGCGATCCCTGGACAGGTGAGTGTCCTTATATTAAAAGTCAGCAGCTACAGTATTTGTAGCTGCTGACTTTATTTTTTTTTTTGTACAGGCTGGAACTCCACTTTAAAAAAAAAAAAAAACTCTAGGTACCAGGAATTGGGTTTTAAATTCTAATCAGATGGTATTATACGCCAGTCCACTTGAGCAAAATGTTCTCATTGAGTTCAAAACTGTATTGGCAATGTGGGAAGTTTGTAGGGGACCTGTTATATATGTCTTTTGGTCCTGTAATAAGGTACGCTCTTTTTGGATGGAGCTTTTCTAAGAAATTTACAGACCAGCCTCTCCAATTGGAACAAGCTCTCTTCCTGTTACACCATCATACTGACTCAATTGTATCTTACAATCGATGTATACTCCCTTCATTATTTAATGTAGGGCGTAGCTGTATTCTGGCCTGTGGGAAATAATGACAAGTTGGCAAAAATAAGGGAAATATACTGGATGGAGGATTTGGTCAGTGCCATTTTAAGAGCATTATAGGCCCCCGGCAATACAGTGCACTGGGGCCCTGTCTACACAATCACGCACAATTGCCCATCAAATGCAGCTTTACTGTGCCCATGAATGCAGCCTCACTGTGCCCATGAATGCAGCCTCACTGTGCCCATCAAATGCAGCCTCACTGTGCCCATCAAATGCAGCCTCACTGTGCCCATCAAATGCAGCCTCACTGTGCCTATGAATGAATGTTGCTAGGTGTGAAAAAGACCAGGGGCTTCAGCCCGAAGTCCAAGACCGGCGGCGGCAGGGAGGGGGGGTGTTAGGCTCACTTGCTGGTTGCTGCCTGTTTTACCAGTGCCCATCCATGCTGACCACTAAACTGACCTACCAGACTCCTACACTACTGATCTCCCCTGACACCTACACTGATTCCCCCCCCGACACCTACACTGATTCCCCCCCCGACACCTACACTGATTCCCCCCCCGACACCTACACTGATTCCCCCCCCGACACATACACTGATTCCCCCCCCGACACATACACTGATTCCCCCCCCCGACACATACACTGATTCCCCCCCCCCGACACATACACTGATTCCCCCCCCGACACATACACTGATTCCCCCCCGACACATACACCGATCCCCCCCCCGACACACACTGAATCCCCCCCGACACATACACCGATCCCCCCGACACATACACCGATCCCCCCCGACACATACACCGACCCCCCCCACCCGACACATACACCGACCCCCCCCCCGACACATACACCGATCCCTCTCCAGACACATACACCGATCCATCTCCCGACACATACACCGATCCCTCTCCCGACACATACACCGATCCCTCTCCCGACACATACACCGATCCCTCTCCCGACACATACACCGATCCATCTCCCGACACATACACCGATCCCTCTCCCGACACATACACCGATCCCTCTCCCGACACATACACCGATCCCTCTCCCGACACATACACCGATCCCT
Organism: Aquarana catesbeiana; assembly: GCF_042186555.1. Classification (NCBI taxonomy): domain Eukaryota; kingdom Metazoa; phylum Chordata; class Amphibia; order Anura; family Ranidae; genus Aquarana; species Aquarana catesbeiana. Next base: position 148,779,000 of record NC_133335.1, on the reverse strand, counting down.
CTCCCGACACATACACCGATTCCTCTCCCGACACATACACCGATCCCTCTCCCGACACATACACCGATCCCTCTCCCGACACATACACCGATCCCTCTCCCGACACATACACCGATCCCTCTCCCGACACATACACCGATCCCTCTCCCGACACATACACCGATCCCTCTCCTGACACATACACCGATCCCTCTCCTGACACATACACCGATCCCTCTCCCGACACATACACCGATCCCTCTCCTGACACATACACCGATCCCTCTCCTGACACATACACCGATCCCTCTCCTGACACATAAATCAAAGAAAAGCACCCAGAGCACCTGCTGCAAGAAGTGAAATTAATAATGGCACTCCTACGTATACTTCAATAGTGACTGTACCTACCTAAATTAATTGTTCAAAAAGTACACGTGGTGAATGGGCTGGTAATAGAAAAAAACCTATGCTCAAAAATTGTTTACATACAGTCACTCCTCACTATCCTTAGGTATGAGCAGGCTAGGAATTGAATAGAAGGTAGTGGCCGCAGAGCAGTTAAGTGGCAGCAAGTGAAGAGTTAACATAACTTTTCTCTGCAGAGCAAACATAGATTAGACTTAGGGCAGAAGCAGGAAGTAAATCAACAGGCTTCATTGTGGGATACAGCACATCATATACACACTCACATGCTGACCTATACAAATACATACACACTCATACACACATGCAGCACGGTAAACTGATCTGCTGAACATTTGTGTAGACCCCTCACCCCTGGCATTCTCTGCTACACATGGGAGAGGGGGCGTGGCTGAGCCGAGACTGAAGGGGCGGATTTCTTTCTTTAGTGAATGCAGCCAGCAGGAGCCAAGAGGAGAGCTCAGTGAGTGAAATCACAGAGCAGCTCTAAAGGGATCTGCAATCACTTGTGCTGCCGAAGGGACAGGAGGTGTTATAGGAAGCACAGCCCGATGTGCCCTAGACTGGCTACATGTGACCCCCCTCACATGTAAACTCTGCCTCCACGGAACCTGTCTAGCCTTTGTCCCAGCCCCGCTCTTACCTTATATAAGCCAAAAGCTAAAGCCAAAAAGAATTGCTCTCTCTTGTCCCAGACTTGCTGACCGACCATCTAGTTTGTAAGTTTGAATGAAGGCCGCACAAGAACTTTAAGCTAGCCATCTGCAATCCTGGCATAACTGTCCCAAAGGCTGCCACCCTGCTCGTGGCCTGGATTTGTGCTAAAATTTCAACTGAAGCAGATCTGTTTTCTCTGGTGTGTTTTGTTGCTTGTGCTGGGGGAAGATGCTGCGTACACTGTTTAGGAAGAGTAGGGCTGCAAAGCTTTCTGGTGTCCAGAAGGACTTAAAGGCTTGCACGCTTCCTATCTGGGCCAGAAATAGACAGTGGATGTCTGTTGCAAAGGAGCTGGCTGAATATGCTTCTCCTTTAAACAGAGCTTGGGGGGATGGAGTCTCTGTTCTTTTCTCAGATTTTTGTCTCAAAAGTTTTGGGTTCAGTAAGGGAGAGATGCGGGCAGTTGCTGTGTTTGGTTTGAACTTCCTGCATGCTCTACATATTGAATCTGAAAAGAGGGAAAAGGCAGAATTAGAAAGATTTACTGAAGGAGCAGCTTGCAGTAACATCCAAGTGTTTGGAAGAAACTGCAAGCAAGGCAAAAGATTTAGAAAGGAGGGTAATTAAAGTTAAACCTGCAGTGGCTTCGAAGAGTGTTCAAACCCCTGTAGGCCGAGCTGAAGATTTGAATGAGTGGTGTGCAGCCCTCATGAACTGAAGTCTAATGATGCTCTAACAAAGGACAAAGGCCCAAAGCCTGTAAGCAGAAGTAGGACATGTGTCACTGTTACTTCTCATAACCGGGAAGCAGAGGATTTGATCAGCCCAAATGACAGAGTTGATTCAGATACAAGGAAGGCAAGGCCTATGATCACCAGGAGACACATGTGGATTGATTTACTTAAGGTGGGGGTCCCTAGAGAGGAAACAGATGGGATTCCTACACCAGCATTTTTTAAGAAGTGGAAGCAAATGGTTAGGAATGGTAGATTCAGTCACATTAAGTGTTTCTGTTGCCATAAAATGGGGCATTTTGCAAAAATGTGCCATGCTGTGAAGACTGGACAACAGCAGGCCTGTGTGCTTCCCAGGACAGCACGGAGAGACATGCAAGTTTATTTGTTACGTTGGAAGTCAATGCCTTTCCGTGAAAGTGTTTCAAGGCAACAGTGGGCACCCTACAATAGTTTTGCAGTTAGAAATGGGCAGATAGAGAAATGTGAGCTATGTTTTTGGCACAGTTGGAAGGAACATATAATCTGCTTTGTCTGTTACTCTTTTCAGGTATTGAGCATCGAGATGTGGAGCAGGTAGAGCAGATGACCATGCTGGATGGGAGGAGGCAGACCAGAAGAGAGCCTAAGGAAGATGCGGATGATTTCCTGATGGTGGCTGAATTGGAATGGACTTTCATCTGAGCATTTCCTTATGACCAAGAAGACAAGAGACTTTCATCTGGGACTTTCTTTACAAGCTGCCAAAAGACATTGTTAACCCTGCTCAAAAGTAATGTTGCAGCCTTCCAGGGTCAAACAAATTGTCTGACCGCCCAGAAGATGGGGGTTGAAAGGGAATTTTTTCCTCCCATTTACAATACGGGGGTGTTTATTTCACCCTTTCCTGGACAAAAGGTTATAAGAAGTTTCCTATATTATCCTATAAAGTCAAGAGTTGGTATGTGTTGCTATGGCCATTTGCATTGTCTTGACAGCAATAATATAGAGTTAGGTTTGGTAAGAGCATATGTTTACAGAGGCCCTTCCCCCTCCATTGATATGTAAATAAACCAGATGGATAGGTTTTGGAGCTGAGCAGAGGAAGTTGGTGTATGCAGGAAATTGGTGGGAGGGGCTTGGGGAGAGTTGGAAAGAAACATGTGTTTGGACAAGAGAGATGGTTTTGGAAGGACAAAGAGGAAGACATGGCTGCCGGAAGCTGGATAACTTTGGAGACGCTTTTGTGAGTTGGACTCTGAGCAAGGAACTACGAAGGACATCTTGAACCCTAAGTTGAGTAACTGTTTAGTTTACTTAATGTGTACATATTGTACATGCTTATATTTGTAGGCATATTTTGTAAGCTATAAGTTGTGTTGTATTGTGCATCCTACGGTTTGTATGTGCAGATTTTTCCCTGTTTAGTAAGGCATTGATACACTTCAGAAGTCTAAGCTTCCTTGGTTTTACCACAAGAACCTAAAGTGGAGGTCCACCACAAAAAAAAAAAAAATAAATAAATAAAAATAAATAGCACCAAAAAATCCCTAAAAAATTGGAGGAAAGAAAAAAAAATTTTTTTAAGCTCACCTGAAATGGCTGTTGCTAGGCAGTCTTCCTAATCTGCCTCTTCCTACGCCGCGGTAATGTTCTGTCTTCTCCTCCCCGCGTTGTCTTCTGGGGAATGAGGCGCAGTGTGTTATGGGAACTGTGTGTGTCCCACAACACATCACGTCCCATTCACAAAGCACTGCACGACTCGCATATGCGCAGTAGTAAACGGGAAGTGAAGCCGTAAGGCTCCACTGCCTGTTTCCCTTAGGATGGCGGTGCCGGGACCCGAGAGCCGAGGGATGGGTCGGCCTCGGGCGGCCGACATCGCGGGCAGCCAGGACAGGTAAGTGCACTTATCTAAAGTCAGCAGCTACAGTGTTTGTAGCTGCTGACTTTTACATTTTTTTTTTCGCGGCTGGAACCCCGCTTTAATAGATAGATGGAAAGCATTACACACCCCTCTAGTCAAATAAGCTTGCAACTGTTTCAGAGCAATAAGGCCTACTTCCTGCATGCCAATCTAATCACCCTGGTAACCCAACAGTGGATGACTCTTGAGGACCTGATGGTTAAATAAAAAGATTGTCCACTTTCCTCTTTGACCAAGTACACTGTTAGTAACTTGAACATGTTTAGGGAACTGAAGTCTTCCTGCTGTGCACTCCGTCTCTCTGAGTTGTTTACACGAGAGTCACTACCAGTTTTGCTGGAAACTGGATACCACTTTAAAATTGAACTTTTGAGATAGAATCACTATTTCTGGTAAAAAAATAAAAAATAAGAACACTACAGTTGGGGGAGGGGCTGACTTTTATTTAGCTAGGAAGAGGTGGTTCTGTGGGCTCCAGAGGAGGTGTTAACCCGTTGTGTGCAGACGTGAGGAGGGGCCAGGAAAACAGCTTTGTCTGCTTCGTTCTGTTTGTAAACAAATGGTAAAAAATTCCCTTCATCTATACCAGACCCTTTTCCTATATGAGGGTCTTGTATAGATGGTAATGGGGGACCAGAAAGTAAAATTCAGTACAAAATAACAGGTTTACATAATAGCCTGAACCCTCTTTTGCAAACACTTACCTTCCCCATGCTCTCTTGACACCTCATTGGACTCAGACATGGAGAAACTCCCACCAATGGTCAGCCAGAGCAATGTCAGCTGGGCAAGACAGAAGTCTTTAGACCTGTGTAAAATCCAAGCCAGACAGACCTGAAAGTGTATTTCCATATTTGAAGTCAAAGAGAAACCCCTACTCCACCATATGTTTTTTTTTTCCCCCCATTCACACTGCATACCTACAAATATTTAAAATATATACATATTTGACTTTAGCTGTTTGTTTGGAGCAAGATTATACATATGTCAAAAAAGGCAGCTTTTATTGCTTTGAATAGCTGGCAATGTACTGACATGGGGCAAATGTGAGGCACAGGTTTGTTTTCCCAAGAGCATTAGCATTCACATACAATGAACCAGTAAGGCCTGTTTCATTTTCAACTTTTTGCTAGGACAAACAGCCCTGCTCGTCTAGTCTTCTACAAGTCATCCTGAGTTCTGTCCGCACAATGCTTAGGGGAGCAAATGATTTTATTCTAAAGTCCCAATCTGAACTGCTGTCAAATGTACCCATAAAGTGAGCCCCCGACCTATCTGCCTACCCCCTGGCACAACATGCTGGTTTGGCTAGAAGGGAGGTCTAAGTACAGATACAGGTGCATTTCATAAAATTTGAATATCATCAAAAAGGTAATTTATTTCAGTAATTCAATTCAAAAAGTGAAACTCATATTTTATATTGATGTGTTACACACAGAGTTATATATTTCAAGCATTTCTCTCTTATTTTTGGTTATGGCTTGCAGCTAGTGAAAACCCCAAATTCAGTATCTCAGAAAATTAGAATATTGCATAAGACCAATTAAAAAAAAATTTAGAATAGTATGCACTCAATACTTGGCCGGGGATCCTTTTGCATGAATTACTGCATCAATGTGGCATGGCATGAAGGCGATCAGCCTGTGGCACTGCTGAGGTGTTATGGAAGCCCAGGTTGCTTTGATAGAGGCTTTCAGCTTGTCTGCATTGTTGGGTCTGGTGTCTCTCATCTTCCTCTTGACAATACCCCACAGATTCTCTATGGGGTTAAGGTCAGGCGAGTTTGCTGACCAATCAAGCACAGTGATACCATGATCATTGTGCCAGGTATTGGTACTTTTGGCAGTGTGTCCCATGCGCTGCATTGGGTGGGGCGCTGCCGCTGACAGGAGTAATGACAGCGGCACCACTACTGTCAGCTCAGCCCTGGGAGCGAGGAGGAGAGACTGAGCCTGGAGGAAGTGTGGGCTGCCCGGCTGTGCATCGCTCAGCTGTCAACAGTCCTGTGTTTGCTGTTTTTCCCTGGATGTTTTCAGGTCGGGCTCCATAAGGAACAGAGTGTGCCTCGCTCCCTTACTGAAATGTAGTGGCTGTTACAGCCAACAGCCTCTTTCCCTTCCTTCCTCTTCACCTCCGTGTTTGCAGTGAGGTTCTGCATGGAGGACACAGCTGCTGGGGGGGAGAGGCAGGGCATCTTTCTGTGCCAACGAGTGAGAGGGGGGCACAAGCCTGCATGGAAGGAAGAAGTGAGTGGCTGCTGTCTGGAGCACAATGCAGTGCTGAAGAATCTAGTGTGCCCACTAGACATTTCTGCAGGTTTGATTTTATTTCATGTGTACATCTGTTTGTATACATTATTGCAGTGATAAAAGTTGCAGTTATTCATGGTTATCATTCTAAATAGGACATTAGGATTCAGTGGTGACCCATCGGTAGGGGGAAGGGCGGGGTCTGGTGCCCCCCCCCCCCCCCCCCATCCTAAAACTTCAGCCGCCACTGTTAGGATTACTTGTTAGAGATGTTATACTGTCGTTATGATGTGTATGAAGATGTGGAAAGTTGCTAAAGTGAACATATGCACTGTGAATGTGCATTTATATTTATTGGTAATATGAACATGTGTATATTTATTTGGGTTTAATATAGTTTATACTAGCTATAATAATTAATCCAAACATACACATGTTTACGTTACCATTAAATAAATATAAAAGCACATTCATAGTGCATATGGTCACTTTAGTAACTTTCCACATCTTCATGCACATTACGATAGAAGTTATTCTATCCCTTCAAGTGTAGGTGTGGGTTGCCACGATCCCTGATATCAACATTTAATATTTACACTTTTTTGGGGATTTTATCGGCAACCATGTAAATACATAGACACTTCATTTAAAAAGTACGAATATAGATTTCTTTATTCATTTTACATAATAAGGTATTCACCACCTAAATCTGTGCCATATTAAAAACAGTAATTTTTTACAAAACAGAGGGTCTACATATACAGGAATATACTTGTCAGTTAGTGGTAGGAACAGTTGTCCGCTCGCTGGGATGTTATCACCGCAGTGAGCTTCAGCTGGAGCATCTAATGCGTATCGAGCATAAGTCAAAACAGTTTATCAGGGAAGTACCACAATCATATCTGACTGTTAGACAACTTATGATCCTCAGATGCATACAGCAAAGGAACCCATTCTTGGCTTCATGTGTGCTTGTCTCTTCTCCTTCCCACCACACAATGTGTTTCTTTGCTGGATGCCTCCAAAGATCATTAGTGGTCTAACAGTCAGATATGATTGTCGTTCTTCCCTGACGAAGAACTGTTTTCACTTATGTTCGAAGCACGTTGGATAGCTCCAGTTGAAGCTATTGCAGGGGTAGCATCCCAGCTGGCCGACAACAAATGGTCGCACCACTAAGGTTATCACAGAGGACAGGGGGGCACTTTTTACGTCTAGAGGAAAAAAGTAATAGTTTCCAAATATGGAAAGGTTTCTTCTTAGTTAAGCCTCGTGCACACGATTGCACACAGAGCGTCAGACTTTTGTCCGAAGGGCATGTGTCGGGAACTTGTCTTGCATACAAACGGTACACAATTGTCGGCCAACAAACACGAACGTAGTGACGTACTATGTGGAATTTCAGCTCTTGAGCGCCACCCTTTGGGCACCTTCTGCTAATGTCATGTTTGGTGAGCATTGATTCCAAGCATGTGTGTTTGTACTTTGGACTTGTGTGACAGACTTGTGTACACACGATACGAAAATCTGACAACAGACTGTTGTCTGACGAAAATTTACTAGCCTGCCATCCAACATTTGTTGGTGGAAAGTTGGACAACAATTGTACTAACGGTCAGATTTTAGGCAAACAGTCTGTCATCACACAATTCCCGGACGAAAATCAGATCGTGTGTACTAGGCTTAAGAGCTGTGAAAATGTGGAATAGACTACCTCCAGAGGTGGTTCTGGCAAGCTCAATAGATTGCTTTAAAAAAGGCCTGGATTCTTTCCTAAATGTACATAATATAACTGGGTACTAACATTTATAGATAAAGTTAATCCGGGGAAAATCCGATTGTCTCTCAGGAGATCAGGAAATATTTTTTCCCCTGCTGTAGCAAATTGGAGCATGCTTTGCTGGGGTTTTTTGCCTTCCTCTGGATCAAGTGTGGGTGAAGGATTGTATATATGGGATTGTATGATTTATTTATTTTTGGTTGAACTAGATGGACTTGTGTCTTTTTTTAAACCTGACCATTTAACTATGACCAACACCAGCAGATGACATGGCTCCCCAAATCATCACAGATTTTGGAAAATTTTCCATTTTATTTGGAAATCAAGGTCCCAGAGTCTGGAGGAAGAGTAGAGAGGCACAGAATCCAAGGTAAATGAGGTCCAGTGTGAAGTTTCCACAGTCAGTGATGATTCTGGGAGCCTTGTCATCTGCTGGTGTTGGTCCACTGTGTTTTATAAAGTCCAAAGCCCTCCACCAGTAAATTCTAGAGCACTTCATGCTTCCCTCTGCTGACCAGCTTTATGGAGATGCTGATTTCATTTTCCAGCAGGACTTGGCACCTGCCCACACTGCCAAAAGTACCAATACCTGGTTTAATGATCATGGCATCACTGTGCTTGATTGGCCAGCAAATTCACCAGACATAAACCGCATAGAGAATCTGTGGGGTATTGTCAAGAGGAAGATGAGAGACACCAGACCAATGCAGACGAGCTGAAGGCCGCTTTTAAAGAAACCTGGGCTTCCATAACATCTCATCAGTACCACAGGCTGATTGCCTCCATGCCACTCCGCATTGATGCAGTAATTCATGTAAAAGGAGCCCTGACCAAGTATTGAGTGCATATTATACTGTACATGGACATACTTTTCAGTAAGCCAACATCTCTGTATTAAAAATTATTTTTTATTGGTCTTATGTAATATTCAAATTTTCTGAGATACAAAATTTTGGGTTTTCACTATCTGTAAGCCATAACCATCAAAATGAAAAGAAATAAATGCTTGTAATATATCACCCTGTGTGTAACGCATCTATATAAAATATATTTTATAGAGTTTCACTTTTTGAATTGCATTACTGAAATGAATTAACTTTTTGATGATATTCTAATTTTAGAAGATGCACCTGTACTCACCTTACCGCTGCCCTCCTCATTTCTGTGCAACTGGTTCCCTGAAGCTGCTTTACTTTACTGCCTGGCCGGTCGCAGCGCTAATGTCATAACATACAATGCAGGACTAGCAGTCCTAGCCAAACTCTCTCAACTATTTTTAATCCTTATGCTGCTAGCAGTAGGAAATAGATAGGAAGGTATATTATATTCACTTGTTTTAACTTTTTTTTTACATTTTTTCAGTTGCTTCTTGGTTCCTGGTCTAAGCCAAAATTATGTCATATATCCCAGGAGTCTTCATGGGCATTTTATTTCTTTCATCTGGAGGAGTGGAGGAGGGGCATTCTAGGCAAAGCATGCCCTCCTGCTTGCATGCCTGGGCTAAGGGAAGATGGATTCCAGAAAGTAAATGCTACATGAATCATCTGCCCTTATTCAAGATGGCCACGGCTAAGAATGCTAGGGGGGGAGGGGGTGTATTTCAAAAAGATTTCTCAACAATAAAAGCATGGAGACATGGTAGAATGGGTGAGTTTGCTTAAAGAGGAATTGCAGTCTGCTGACATAATTTGTAATAAAAACATCTTTGCCATTCCGAAGCTTCCCTCCAACCACTTTCCATATTATTTTATATATACTGTGATTCTGTACTTGCCAAATATTCTGCAGAAATCTCTCTCCACTGAGTCTGGCTGCAACCATTTTAACTGTGGGCAACTGAAGCTGCTGCCTGTTCACTTCCTGGATTTACACAGAGGCACACCTGCAGCCCTGCAGCTCTCATTGGCCCTCTTATGACTCACCCCCCCCCCCCTTCCTGGCAAACTCTCAAAAGAGTGAGAGAGAGCTGTACATGATGTCATAAGCCTAGGCTTTTTACGAGACAAGAAACAGGAAGTGAGCTGTATAAGGTATTTACTGGCAGAAAAAAAAAATGTTTTACTATCCAAAGTTAAAACAAGGGCAGAAGATTTAATAGATGGAAAGTTAAAAAAAAATGACTGAAGTTCCACTTTAACCACTTATGGACCACCCGCCATCATTTTACGGCTGCACTTTGAAGAGGAATATCGTTGTTATGGCAGCAGATAGCTGCCAAAACCCCGGTATCCTCTTCTTCAGCGGGCGGTCCGCATTCAGATAAAAGTGGTCTCTGCATCGGATTCGCCAGGCGATCACTTTTATCTGTGGCAGGAGAGGGCCCCCCACTCCTGCCACGATCTGGTGGTCTCCGGCGCCAGTAGCGGCGGAGACGATCGGGTCCTTTCCCCTGCTTGGCTAGCTGCCGAGTAAGGGGAAGATGACCCCCACTCGGCTCCATAGCATTTACTGGCAGATGCGATGTCAAACGTCACTTCCGCCCAATGCTCTTCCACTCCAGATCTCATATTGAAGAGGTCCTGTCATGCTTTTTTCTATTACAAGGGATGTTTACATTCCTTGTAATAGGAATAAAAGTGACCCATTTTTTTTTTAAAAAGGACAGTGTCAAAATAAAAAATAAAAAGTAAAATAAAAAAAATAAAAATAAAAATTAAAGATAACATTTTTAGAGCGCCCCATCCCGACGAGCTTGTGCACAGAAGCGACCGCATACGTGAGTAGCGCCCGCATATGAAAATGGTGTTCAAACCACACATGTGAGGTATCACAGCGATTATTAGAGCGAGAGCAATAATTTTAGCCCTAGACCTCCTCTAACTCAAAACTGGTAACCTGTAGAAATTTTTAAACGTCACCGATGGAGATTTTTAAGGGTAAAAGTTTGTCGCCGTTCCACGAGTGGGCACAATTTTGAAGCGTGACATGTTGGGTATCAATTTACTCGGCGTATTATTATGTTTCACAATATAAAAAAAAGATTGAGCTAACTTTACTGTTGTCTTATTTTTTAATTCAAAAACCTGTATTTTTTGCCAAAAAAGTACGCTTGTAAGACCGCTGCATAAATATGGTGTGACAGAAAGTATTGCAACGACCGCCATTTTATTCTCTAGGATGTTAGAAAAAAATATATATAATGTTTGGGAGTTCTAAGTAATTTTCGAGCAAATCAAAAAAATTATTTTAACACTGAGTCTGAAAAATAGGCCTGGTCCTTAAGTGGTTAAATACAACTGTTTGAATGAGCGTTTACATATCACTGGTTATGTGCATGTATGCGATCAGTAAACATTGTATTGCAATTCTTTCATTACTCTATACATGGTTATCTGCCATAAAGGTTCAAGTACTCCTGTTACAGGTTGAGAGCTGCCTCCCAGTTGTGCTTCTGTGTTGTCACCCTGTCACATGCCAAGTGATGGAGACTATGTTATTCAGATATGTTCCACCGTTAATCATTTCATAGCAATAATGTGCTGCTGGCTTTGGAATGAGTCCATGAAAGCAGGAAGTGGCTGAAAAAGGCTGGAGGAAAATCAGCAGCCCCAAGATGAAAAAAAAAAAAAAAGGGATGTAAAAAGAAAAAAAAAAATATGTATTTATGAACAAAATGGCAGTTGTTTATAACAAAGACATTTAGCATCCAAGATCAACTTTACAGCTGAACTTTAGGCAAATAAAAGTTAATGCAGCTCTGTGTTCCTTAATACATTGTTAAATGTAATTAAAAAAAAAAAAATACAAGCAGTGTAAGGGCAGCTTTACACTGCCTGCTGCACTTTTGCTAAAGCAGTTTGTGTGTGGATAAGCGGCGCTTTCCCATAGACTTTTATGAGGTCTCAGTTTTAGAAAGTGCAACAAAACTCCTGCATGCTGCTTCTTTGGTGCACTTTCTGAAACCGCGGGACATCATAGAAGTCGATAGGAAAGTGCAGCTAACCCGTAAGAAAATCGCCGGTAGCTGCACTTTGATCAATGGGACAATGTAAAGTAGAGCTGCACGATTCTGGCCAAAATGAGAATCATGATTTTTTTGCTTACAATAAAAAGATCACGATTCTCGCAACGTAAAATCTTTCACATTATACAAATAATGTGAAATACAAATAGTGTGAAATAAACAACGGGGGAAAAAAAAAAAAATCGCAATACCGATTCTTGACTAGGGATGAGCCGAACACCCCCCCCCGGTTCGGTTCGCACCAGAACCTGTGAACGGACCGAAAGTTTGCACGAACGTTAGAACCCCATTGACGTCTATGGGACTCGAACGTTCAAAATCAAAAGTGCTCATTTTAAAAACTAATTTGCATGGTATTGTCCTAAAAAGGGTTTGGGGACCCGGGTCCTACCCCAGGGGACATGTATCAATGCAAAAAAAACTTTTAAAAACGGCCGTTTTTTCGGGAGCAGTGATTTTAATGATGCTTAAAGTAAAAAAAAAAAAAAAGTGAAATATTCCTTTAAATATCGTACCTGAGGGGTGTCTATAGTATGCCTGTAAAGTGACGCGTGTTTCCCGTGTTTAGAACAGTCCCTGCACCAAATGTCATTTTTAAAGGAAAAAATCTCATTTAAAACTGCTTGCGGGTTTAATGTAATGTCGGGTCCTGGCAATATGGATGAAAATCAGTGAGACAAACGGCATGGGTACCCCCCAGTCCATTACCAGGCCCTTTGGGTCTTGTATGGATATTAAGGGGAACCCCACACCCAAATTAAAATAAGGAGTGGGGCCACCAGGCCCTATATACTCTGAACAGCAGTATACAGGCGGTGCAAACAAGACAGGGACTGTAGGTTTGTTGTTAAGTAGAATCTCTTTGTAATTTTGAACGGGTACATTTTTAACGTGTTTATCTCCAGCCAAAAAATCTTTTTTAAGCTTTTTGGAAAACATAGGGAAGGGTTATCACCCCTGTGACATTTGTTTTGCTGTCTTTCCTCCTCTTCAGAAGATTTCACCTCACTTTTTGTCCCAATGGATTGGAAAGCATCAGTGGAAAGGAGAAATGTTTTTCCCATATTAACTCTTACAGGAGAGAATTTCCCTTCCTAGGGGTAGATTTCATCTCACTTCCTGTTGTCTCCTTCCGTTTGCAAGTAGGAGTCGTTTGTAAGTTAGTTGTTTGAAAGTAGGGTCCTGCCCTATATACTCAGCAGAAATTTGGGCCTTAGGTGTTGCTGTGGCCACAACACTGTAAGCCCTCACAGGGCCCTGCTGTGAAATATTAGATCAAGAATTGTAATTACATGCCCCTGTTGAACAGGAGCTGAAAAATTAGGCCTTAGGCACTGGTGCTGGTGCCACAACACTGCAACCCCTCACAGACACTCTAGTTGGAACGCAGGAACGAGCCCTGCTGCAAAGTATTGCATCAAAAATTGTAATTACACGCCCCTGTTAAACAGGGGCAGAAAAAATGGGCCTTAGGCACTGGTGCTGGTGCCACAACACTGCAACCCCTCACAGACACTCTAGTTGGAACGCAGGAACGAGCCCTGCTGCAAAGTATTGCATCAAAAATTGTAATTACACGCCCCTGTTAAACAGGGGCAGAAAAAATGGGCCTTAGGCACTGGTGCTGGTGCCACAACACTGCAACCCCTCACAGACACTCTAGTTGGAATGCAGGAACGAGCCCTGCTGCAAAGTATTACATCAAAAATTGTAATTACACGCCCCTGTTAAACAGGGGGTGAAAAATTGTGCCTTAGGCACTGGTGGTGGCGCCCAGAACCAAAAATGTTCTTACAAGCTATCAGCGTGATGATTGAGGAGGAAGAGGATAATTACTCAGGGATAGTCACTCAGCATCAGCATAGGCAGTCTTTGAAGGGATCTGAGATTTCAAAAAAAATTATTCGGTTACATCAGCATCAGGTGCTTGGTAGCTGGTGGTGATCCAAGACTGATTCATCTTTATGAAGGTCAGTCGATCGACCGAGTCAGTGGACAGACGCACCCTGTGATCGGTTACCACGCCTCCAGCAGCACTGAATGTGCGTTCCGAAAGAACGCAGGATGCAGGACAGGCCAGTAGCTCAATTGCATACTGTGCAAGCTCTGGCCAGTGATCCATCCTCAAGACCCAGTAACCCAGAGGATTTTCGGTGGGAAAGGTGTCCAAGTCTGATCTTGCCCCTAGGTATTCCTGCACCATGTAAAACAGACGCTGGCGATGGTTGCTGGAACCGATCATACCTTGGGGCTGCGGACCAAAAAATTGTCTGAACGCATCGGTCAGACGGCCACCTTCTCCACCGCTCCTTCTTTGACTGACCGAAGCCTCAGCAACACGTTGTCCAGAAACAGGAGTTTGTAACCTCCCAGTCTCTGGGAACGCGTTGCACAGACCTTTCTGCAAGGCCTCCCGAAGATGTTTCATCCTCTGCTCCCTCTGCGATGGCAAGATAAGGTCCGCAACCTTACCCTTGTAACGTGGATCAAGGATGGTTGCCAGCCAGTATTGGTCCTTCTCCTTGATACCACGAATACAAAGATCCTTACGCAGGCTTTGCAGGATCAGGGAGGCCATGCAGCGTAGGTTTGCTGAGGCATTCGGTCCGGAGTCCACTGGGTCACTAAGGACGACATGGTCCGCAGCCACCTCCTCCCAGCCACGTACAAGTCCATGTGTTTCTTGGGACTGATCCCTTAAAGACTGCTGCTGATGCTGAGTGCCAGGCTCCACCTCCATACTGACACAATCTTCCTCCTCCTCCTCCTCCTCCTCGTCCTCTTCCTGTGTGATCAGCGGGCACGCAGGAACACTGTCTGGATAAAGGGGGCCTTGAGAGCTAAGGAAGTCCTCCTCTTCCTGCCTCTGTTCTGCCTCAAGTGCCCTGTCCATTATTCCACGCAGCGTGTACTCCAACAGGTGGACAAGGGGGACAGTGTCACTGATGCATGCACTGTCACTGCTCACCATCCTCGTGGCCTCCTCAAATGGTGACAGGACAGTGCATGCATCCCTGATCATGGCCCACTGCCGTGGGGAAAAAAAAACAAGCTCCCCTGACCCTGTCCTGGTGCCATAGTCGCACAGGTACTCATTGATGGCCCTCTGCTGCGTGTGCAGCCGCTGCAGCATGGCCAACGTTGAGTTCCACCTGGTGGGCATGTCACAGATTAGGCGGTTCTTGGGCAGGTTAAACTCCTTTTGGAGGTCCGTCAGCTGAGCACTGGCATTATATGACCGGCGGAAATGCACACAGACTTTCCTGGCCTGCCTCAGGACATCCTGTAAGCCCGGGTACCTGCCCAAGAACCGCTGCACCACCAAGTTAAGGACGTGAGCCAAACAGGGCACATGGGTCATTTGTCCCTGTCGGAGGGCAGAGAGGAGGTTGGTGCCATTGTCGCAAACCACCATTCCTGCCTTAAGTTGGCGTGGCATCAACCACCTCTGAACCTGCCCCTGCAGAGCTGACAGAACCTCTGCCCCAGTGTGGCTCCTGTCCCCCAAGCACACCAGCTCAAGCACCGCATGGCATCTTTTGGCCTGCGTACTTGCATAGCCCCTTGAATGACTACGGAGCACCGCTGGTTCCGAGGAAGAGGCTATGGAGGAAGAAGAAGAGGAGGGGGTGGAGGAGAGAGGTGTGTCACAATCATTAGCATTTTGGAGGCGTGGTGGCGGAACAACCTCCAACACTACTGCACCTTGTCCTGCATCCTTCCCAGCTGCCAGCAGAGTCACCCAATGCGCCGTGAAACTTAGGTAACGTCCCTGTCCATGCCTGCTGGACCATGAGTCAGCGGTAATATGCACCTTACCACTGACCGCCCTGTCCAGCGAGGCATGGACATTGCCTTCCACATGCTGGTAGAGAGCCGGAATCGCCTTCCGTGAGAAAAAGTGGCGTTTGGGTACCTGCCACTGAGGAACCGCACATTCCACAAACTCACGGAAGGGGCAGAGTCTACCAACTGAAAAGGCAGCAGTTGAAGTGCTAGCAATTTTGCCAAGCTAGCATTCAACCGCTGGGCATGTGGATGGCTGGGAGCAAACTTCTTTCGGCGGTGCAGCAGCTGGGGCAGGGAAATTTGCCTGGTACAATCAAACGTCGGTGTACCAAAATCAGATTGCCCACAAGTACTTGGCTGTGACACACCTAATTCTACACCTTCATTCCTCTCAGTGCAGGTCTCAGAGAGGACTGAAGGTCTAGTGGGGTTGGAAATCTCAGCTGATGAGGAGCAAGGAGAGGTCCTCTTTGTTCTTTGGTGTGGGTCTTTTATGCCGCGTACACACGAGCGGACTTTACGGCGGACTTTGCCCGGCGGACTTTTCGTCGGACTTTGTTTGCTCCTTGCGCCGGACTTAAAAACGGACGGACTTGGCCACACACGGTCACTGCAAAAGTCCGCTGGTTTTGAACGCGGTGACGTATAGCACGTATGACGGGACTAGAAAAAGGAAGTCCAAGCCCCACTCCTGCACCCTTTGGGCTCCTTCTGCTAATCTCGTGTTTATCTCGTGTTAGTAGAAGTTTGGTTAGAGACGATTCGCGCTTTTCACACTTCAGCTTATTTCGTTCGTTTTCTGCGGTTCAGTTTGTGCTTGTGAGGTTTGTATCTGCTTTTCAGTGCGTGTTGGTCAGTTCGTAACCTGCCTTGCAGGCCGTTCTGCTCCGCTCGTTCCTGATTTTCAGGTCGTTCTTCATAGGCCTTGCTGTTCTTCAGTGCGTTTGTTATAAGTTTGTTAGTTTGAGCAGCCGACCGTTTTGAAGCCATGTCGAGTGGACGTTCTCGTTCTCGAGTTCGTGCTGTGTGGGGACTTGGTGTTGGGGTTAATACTTTGACCCGAGTCCAGTCCATGAACAGGGTGAGGAGGAGTTCATGGACCAAGAATTGGTTGCGCCAGCGTGACCAGTTCTGTCATATGCCTTTGCTCCGTGAGCTCCGTGAGAATAATCCTGATGATTTCAGGAATTTTCTCAGGATGACGGACCCCATCTTTGAGCATCTTTTGGCTATGCTGACCCCCTATATCAGCAGGCAGGATACCTGCATGAGGCAAGCCATTAGTGCGGAGCAGAGGCTAGTTGCCACGTTACGTTACTTGGCGACAGGGAGAAGTCTTCAGGACTTAAAGTTCTCGACAGGCATCTCCCCCCAGGCTCTGGGGATCATAATCCCAGAGACCTGTTCTGCTATTATTCAGGTCCTGCAGAAGGAATATATGAAGGTAAGTTTTATCCTTTAACATTACATGATATGTATTAACTGTTTTTTGATGTATTGTAGAACTGTCCTCTTTACCTAATTGCCATGCTTTCAATCTGCTGTGAATGTCCCCTTTATCTTTGTGCATGCCTATTTTAATCATTTATTGCCCTACATGCATAATTTCTTTCATTAACCTCCCCACCATGCAATGCTGGGTCCATTTTTATCTCTAGCCTATAGTCCATTGAACAATGTATATTGTCTGCTCCATTGTCTTGTTTGTCCCTCCCCCACCCCACAAATGTTTGAGCCAGTCAGGTGTGTTTGTTAACCTAATTAGAACCCCTCCCCCACCCCACAAATGTTTGAGCCAGTCAGGTGTGTTTGTTAACCTAATTAGAACCCCTCCCCCACCCCACAAATGTTTGAGCCAGTCAGGTGTGTTTGTTAACCTAATTAGAACCCCTCCCCCACCCCACAAATGTTTCAGCCAGTCAGGTGTGTTTGTTAACCTAATTAGAACCCCTCCCCCACCCCACAAATGTTTGAGCCAGTCAGGTGTGTTTGTTAACCTAATTAGAACCCCTCCCCCACCCCACAAATGTTTCAGCCAGTCAGGTGTGTTTGTTAACCTAATTAGAACCCCTCCCCCACCCCACAAATGTTTCAGCCAGTCAGGTGTGTTTGTTAACCTAATTAGAACCCCTCCCCCACCCCACAAATGTTTGAGCCAGTCAGGTGTGTTTGTTAACCTAATTAGAACCCCTCCCCCACCCCACAAATGTTTCAGCCAGTCAGGTGTGTTTGTTAACCTAATTAGAACCCCTCCCCCACCCCACAAATGTTTCAGCCAGTCAGGTGTGTTTGTTAACCTAATTAGAACCCCTCCCCCACCCCACAAATGTTTCAGCCAGTCAGGTGTGTTTGTTAACCTAATTAGAACCCCTCCCCCACCCCACAAATGTTTCAGCCAGTCAGGTGTGTTTGTTAACCTAATTAGAACCCCTCCCCCCACATTCAAATGTATCAATGGGCCATCATAGGGGGTGAGTAATCTTATAAGTGTGCCTTATGTTTTTCAACATTTCAATTACAAACACACATATTCATAATATTTGACTGCTGTTGTTTAGTAATGTTTTGGTGTAATCTGATATACAATTTTTTTATTAAAGTCCTTATCTTATTTTTTTTACACTCCACAGTTTCCTTCAAGTCCACAGGAATGGCAGACTGTGGCCTCCCAGTTCGCTGACCGTTGGGACTTTCCCAACTGTGTAGGGGCGATTGACGGGAAGCACGTCCGGATTGTGCCACCACCGCATTCGGGGTCATATTTCTTTAACTACAAGGGGTTCCATAGTGTAGTTTTGATGGCGGTGGTCTCGGCACATTTGGAGTTTATGTTTGTGGATGTGGGGAAGAACGGCCGGATGTCTGATGGAGGAGTCTTTGCACAGACCGAGCTGTGCCATCGTCTCCAGACCGGTGGCCTGGAATTGCCACCTGATGACGAGAATGTGGATGGACTCCCCTCAGTTTTTATTGCTGATGAAGCATTTGCTCTCTGTGAGAACTTGATGAGGCCGTTCCCCCAAAGGACACTCACCCCTGAGAGGAGGGTATTTAATTATCGGCTGGCCAGAGCAAGAAGGGTTGTGGAGAATGCCTTTGGTATTCTGGCCAGCCGGTTCCGTATCTTTCTTACGGCTATTAATTTGGCGGACTATAAAATCAACCACGTCATCCTTGCTTGCTGCATCTTGCATAACTTTTTAAGGAGACATTCAGCTACATATCTATCCTCTGTTGGGCCTGAGGCCAGACTGGAAGAGGCTAGCACTTTGACAGGCCTAGAAATTGGCCGTATTCGCTTGGCCCCCCGAACCGCACGTCAAGTGCGTGACCGTTATGTCAATTATTTTAATGGTCGGGGGGCCATTGCTATTCAGCAACAGCTATAATTTTTTTAAAAAAAGAAAAAAGAAAATTTGTTTATCTAAATATCTTGTTTTTATTGTTGTTTACCTTTAAGTTATGTCTGTCTCCTAGTGCACTTGTAGTAGTGTCAAGTGCATTTAGCTTTAGTTAATCAGGCCCACAAAAACAAACCCCAAATGTTGACTTCAAGAAACAGCCACACACATTGTATAGGGAAAAAAATTTTACTTGGTGCACATTGAAAGGTGCATTTTGTATCATATTTTTGTAAATTTTTGGTTCTTTTTATTTTGTAAAAAAATATTTTACGTTGTGTAAAAAAATGATCTTTTACTAAATTATTCAAGCCATTTTTTATAAAATATATAGACCTTTATCTCCAAACATTTACATACACAACAGTGTTTTTATAAACAAAACTTACAATACATTAAAACTTACAAAGTTCAATATTTTGAGAACGGTGCATGTAATGTCACCCTTGCAGAAATTGCTCATTTATAAGATGCTCAAAATTGAGCTTTACTAAAGGGTCAAGTCAACATGTGCTATCTCCTATCATGGGAGAGCAATGTACGTGTTTTGTGTGTGCAATCCCATTTTTGGTTCCTCTCACCACCAAAGAATTTTCAGGATGAAGGGTTTGCAAACACAAAACAAGTACATTGCTAACCCATGATGGAAGATAGCACATGATGACACACCGTGTGCATCACACAATGAAAATTTGGGTATACCCCAAAACTTTAAAAAAATTTTTTTTTAACTAAATAACTTCCCAAGGAAATGAAGAACATGATTGATGTTTTTAGGCCAAACGTGATTATATTCGGCCCAAAACATCAATCATGTTCTTCATTTCCTGTTGCATGGAGTCCAGGCGAAGTTTCATGCTGTGAATTTGTTCACGCATTTGATCTATGTGGCCATTCCACAGCATAATCTGGCCAATTAATCTTTGCGCACTGTCTGTGGTGAAGTGCTCTGCCGCTTGGCCTTCCACAACCAGAAACTCACCTAAAACGAGTGAATAAAAACAAGGTTTACAATATGCACGCCAAAATACAGTAACTCAAGCTGGGGTGTCAGTCACTCACTTGGTGGGCTTGAAACCTCGCACACTTCCTCCACCTCTCCTTCCTCAAGGTCGTCGGGTGGGCGTGGTCTTGGGCTGGGGCTTGGGGTATCTTGGGCCTCAGGCTGGTGACTTGGGGGGGTCCTGAGATCCTTGGACTGTTGTCTGAGTCTTTTCTCTCCTATGAGATTAGAAAAAAAGGTAAAGTTAAAACACACTGATCTTTTATGTTTTAATAAAGAAAGTAAAATGTTGTTTATGATTTTTTTGCCAATTTTGCATCATAATAAATGTTGAAGACAGGATGAACATTACCTCTGAACAACAATTAGAAAGAATGCATATTTTTGGGCAAGTTTCACAGATGCTGACACCTCAATGATCTCCTATGTGTATTACCCCTCAAAAATTTAGTTATGGTCACATAGTACACTAGAAAATGCATTTCCTTAGCAAAATGCGGGGGAATGCTGAATAGCTAAATGGCTAAAATGGCCGCCATCAAAACTGCCCCATCATATTCCTATATTATAAATCAGTACATGGTGTGTCTGTCCCCTCCCCCCGGGCTCTGTAATCAGAGCTGAGATGCTCCGGCCACCTCCCCCCCTGTGTATAACAGAAGCTTTGGTAACCATGGCAACAAAACAAACACAGTACACTCTGATTAATGTCTAAAATTACACGAAATGACCTCTAAACAAAAAGCTTTTTCTCCAAAAATTATAAAAAGATCAAACTGAAAAGATATAGCCAGATAGCTGAATATTTAGTGAACATTGTAAAGTTTGTTTGGTGTCCCTAGGTGAAAGTATGAAGGAGCTGAAACTTTTGGGAGCGGAAGAAGAATTTGAGGATTTCAAGCATGCTCCCATTGAATTCAATGTTTAAAAAAGTGAAAAAAAAAAGATTATTTAATAAAGTATAAATGGTAGTAAAAAATTTGAAAATAACCACACATCAGCTAAAAGAGACGAACATTTTAATAGTTGAATGGTTTTAATAGCTGAAAGTATGCAGAAGTTACGCAGAGCCAAAAAACGTACGGAATAATATTCCAATTCAATATTTCAAAAAATAAAATCGAAGAACAATAGTGGGACTGCTAAATCATTCCCACTAACTATAGTGCTCGTGAGTCCAGATGTGGAAACAGCTGCTGTGTCCTGTCCCTACATTACACTGAATCATTTTTGATGAAGCATTATATTTTCAAACACATCTACACCACATCAACTCATTGTGGGAATTCGCCAAATTATCAAGCCATAAATGTATGTCCAACCCTGTCCCATCGTATTTGGCGAAAAAAATAACGTCACTTTATAAAGTATCCGATCTATTCCAAAGAACGGTATTTACGAACGATGCAGAAAAACCGCCAAAAATAAGGATCAGCATGCAAGTTCTGTATCTCAATAGTAAAACACAAGTACTTACTTTTTTTCAGCAGCTTCTTTATTCGCCAATATTGTTCTGGCTCCCGACTTTTGAGGTCAGACCACCGCTTCCGCAATTGTTCTTTCGAACGTTTTGTACCAAATTTATCTTCCAGAGCGGTGACAACTGAGGACATTATTTTGTCCTTTCTCAGATTGGGTCGTGTGTACGGTCCTTTTTTGCCATCGTAGTCCTCCCTTCTTAATATGGACACCATCTCCACCATCTCTTCAAAAGCCATGTTGGTGGCCTTATATCTCCTCCGGGATGTGGATGTTTGGGGCTCCGGGCTTTCCTCCGCGCTACTTCCACTTAATCGCTCCGCCATCTTTTGCTATCTACTCCCACTGCGCAACGAAGAGTGAAGGGGCGGGGCCAAATCGTACTCACGAACGTCAGGGGCGGGCGACGCAGGCGGAGCATGACACATGCGCAGTGTATCTAAAGCTAGTACGATGGCCTACGTATGTCCGTGCGGAAGTAGCGAGCGTCACAAACGAAGGTAAGTGTGTGTGTGTGTGTGTGTGTGTGTGTGTGTGTGTGTGTGTGTGTGTGTTTGTGTGTGTCCCCTAGATTACAACACAAACTAATCCTGAGATTTGGGACTGACATTTAAGTTTTGATCTTGTGTCTTGTCTTGCAGAAATAATGAATCCCTTTAAAGAGGAAGAGTTTTTGATCCATTTCATTGATCTCTATGAGCAGAAGAAAAACCTCTGGGAGGTCAAACACCCCCAATATTATAATCGTGATGTTAGGAAGGCAACACTGGGCACACTTTTAGAGTTTGTGAAGACTCGACTCCCCCAGGCAGACCTCAAGTTTGTGGACAGGAAAATAGGTATCTTGCGTAATATGTATAAGCGGGAACACAGGAAAATCCAGGAGTCGCTGAGATCCGGGGCAGCAGCTGACCAAGTTTATGTACCCAAGTTGTGGTATTACCACAAATTGCGATTCCTGGATGAGCAGACCGAAGCCAGGCAATCCCTTTCCACCCTTCCCCCCACCCTTCCCTCCAGCCTTCCCTCCACCCTTCCCTCCAGCCTTCCATCCACTCTTCCCTCCAGCCTTCCATCCACCTCCACCCCAGCTGAGGAGTCCCAGGATGAACTGGGCCTTTTCACCATAGATGAAGTGGATGCGGCCAGCTTCAGCCAGGTATACTTTTTTTGAAGATTTTGGGATTGTGTAAATGTTATTAATGATGTTAAGGTGTTCATTTTGAAAGTGCTTCATCAAAAATCACTTCTGCACAAAGAGTAATATGTAGACATATCACTAGACAGTAGTGGCCAAATATATACGTAACTTCAGATCTTGTTGATCATCTGAAATAATGGTGTGGTCAAATAGATAGCCTTTACTATTTTGTGTAATTATATTTGAAAGTTAGGAGCTGAAAATTGTGTGTGATTGCATAACAGAAAATTACAACTATGTCCCTTTTTTTTTTTACACAGGATGACCTCAGCCAGGAGGAGGCCTTGCCCAGTGGGAGAGAGGAGGAGGCCTTGCCCAGTGGGAGAGAGGAGGAGGCCTTGCCCAGTGGGAGAGAGGAGGAGGCTGTGGCTGGGCCAAGTAGAAGCCGCACGGAGTGCCAGGTACCTCCCCTCCGCATTCTACACAAAAGGCCCAGGAGGATGACTGCAACAGAGCAGGAATCCCTAGAGCTCATACGGGAAGCAAGCCGGATCCTGAGTAAACCTCCCAATGTAGAGGAGGCGTATGGCACCTATATAGCCTGCAGATTACAGGAGTTGGAAAAGGGCCAACGCCTCCTCTGTGAGGGTCTATTTTTCCAGGCATACCAGAAGGGCTTGAGAGGGGAGCTTACTGCTAACACATATCTGGCAGATGAAGCCACTCCTCCTCCTCCTCCTCCTCCTCCTCCTCCTGCCCCAAGTACACCACCAGAGGCACAACCTCCGAGGAAGGCTGCAGAGAAGCGTGGAGGGAAGGCTGCAGAGAAGCGTGGAGGGAAGGCTCCACGGAAGAGTCGAAAGTGATTGCCTGGTTTCTGTCTGGTCTGACTGTGCTCCCTGTGCTCCCTATAGTCGCAAGATACCTATTTTCTTGTCCTCAAACTTGATGTGTGTCCTGGGGGACGAAAGGCTTCCCAGATTCTAAAAGTGTGTGCAGTGTTGCCTTCCTAATTTTTTTGTTTATAAAATAAATACTTTTTGGTTTACCTTACATTCTTGCCTATGTCTTTTGATTAAAAAACGCCATTTTGTTTGGGAGTAGGCAGGTACAGGTCAAAAAGACTATGGGGTTGATTTGAGAAAAGCAAATAGTCTGTGCACTTTGCAGAGGGCAGTTGCCCTCTGCAAGTGCAATTGCTCCAGAGCATCAGAAATTATTTAAAAGCTTGACTTTGCAAAGAGTACCCAATCCTGTGCAAGTAAAAGAAAAAAAAAAAGATTTTTGCTTGCACATGATTGGATGATGGAAGTCAGCAGAGCTGCTTCACATTTAATAAAGCTTTGGAGCAACTGCTCTTGCAGAGGGCAAATGCAATTTCCAAAATGCACAGGCTTTTTACCTTTAGGAAATCAACCCCTATGTGTGTTTTTGTCAAATAAAAAGAATTTATTTTGATTTTACATGATTTTAGGAATAAATCAGCAGAGCTTCCCCGAATTTAAGCTCTTCCCCTCAGTTTTTCAGCGACTGCACTTCCAACAAGTGCACTTGGTGTGCAATTTCTCAAGTGAACGTTTCACTTGATATTCTTAAATGATTTAAGCCTTTTGTCAAAAACAAGCTCGGGGGAAGCTCTGCTGATTTTTTCCGAAAATCATGTCAAATAAAAATTAATTGTTTTGGTTTGGGCTTCCTTGCATGTGCCCCTCGGATCCACAGCGAACACACTTCAAAATGCTCTTTATGTGGAATTATATGTATAATTACCAATTGGAGTGAAAAATGATTTTGCCTTTGTTAAATACACCCCCCTATGTCTAATGAACAAGGGACAACAACCTCATTAAGGTTCTTTAAAACAACACAAAATATGAATGTTAATTGTGGTAACTTGAAAATACACACCAAAAATGTGGTTAGCATTTAACACACATTGTAAAATAGCTAAAGTGCGGAAATAAAAAAAAAAAAAATAAAATATCTATTTTAAAATTTCAAAGTTATGGAGATCTGGCTGTTACAAAATATTATATTAGTCATGGCAGGAGGATAAATCATGAAGAAAGAAGTTTGTGAGAACTCTGTGTGAATATAAAGCAGAAAAACAACTTCATTCCTCTCGCATTATCAATCCTAAAAAAAGGCTGTATTAAAAGACGACAGAAGAGGAATGTGCTAGCTTCAAGACGAAGGCTAGTTTTACCAGACCGAGCGCTTCCGTCTTGTAATTGCTTCAGAGCATGCGTCAGTTTGAGTTCGTCGGACTAGCACACAGACGATCGGTTTGTCCGCTAGAAAGAAGAGTCCGTCGGATAAATTTTAAACAAGTTTAAAATCTAAGTCCGTCCAACTTTTGAGAAAACAAAGTCCGCTGGAGCCCACACACATCGAATTGTCCGACGAAATCCAGTCCGCCGGGCAAAGTCCGCCGTAAAGTCCGCTCGTGTGTACGCGGCATTAGATACGCTTGCCAACGAACTGCATGGCAGGTCAACATATGTCTGGTCAAGCATGTGGTACCCAAGCGGGAGATGTTGTTGCCACGCGAGATACGCTTGAGACATATGTTGCAAATAGCAGCGGTGCGATTTGATGCACTCGTCTCAAAAAAGGCCCACACCAAAGAACTTTTTGAATAACACGCAGAGACTGCAGCGCCCTGCACATGTGGAGCTTTGGGGTGTAATGCAGTCAATGTGCTGCCCTTAGGCTGGCCCCTGGAGGGCATCCTGCCTCGTTGGTGATGTGCCGCCTCCTCCTCCTCCTCCTTCTCCTCTCTCCTATCAGGCACCCACGTTGAGTCAGTGACCTCATCATCCCTTCCCTCCTCATCACTGGAGCAAACCTGGCAGTATGCTGCAGCAGGGGGAGCATGACTGCCAGATTGCTGTCCTTCTTGGGCACCCCCTCTGTCCGTGCTCATGTTACTGCCTTCATCGAGCTCAGTATCATCATCAGAGCCTTCCAAACGCTGGGCATCCTCCTGGAGCATGTACCCAACACTGTGGTCAAACAGTTCGAGGGACTCCTCAGGAGGACATGGTGGGGCTAGGGAAGGAGTCACTGATGACATTGAGCCGAGGGAAGAGGCCGCTGCTTTGCCAGACAAAGTACCCTGGGCATGGGTGAGAGAGGATGAGGAGGATGAGGACGGCTTGGTCATCCACTCGACTAAGTCTTCCGCATGTTGCGGCTCAACATGGCCAGCTGCCGAAAAAAAGGCCAAGCGTGTCCCATGGCCACGTGCTGATGAGGATGCACAGTCTCCACGACCAGCACTAGACACAGAGCCTGCTTGCCCTCTCTTATTGGCTTGTGACTGTCTGCCTCTCCTTCTTGGCCTTCCAGACATACTAATGGCCTGTAGCTGCACTAAGCTGGGATATATATATATATATATATATATATATATATATATATATATATATATGTACTGATACTGCAGCTAGCAAAATCAACTGCCTGCCTGTAGTATGAGAACACCACCAACCTTCTACAGGTAGCTTTAGCTGAACACTGTGAGGTGGACGCACCCCACTAACTTGTAGGTTTAGCTGAACACTGTGAGCAGGACGCACTGCACTAACTGTAAATAGTCTAGCTGCCTGACTGTGGTACTAATAGGATCAAAAGAACACCAGCAATTTTCTTCAGGTAGCTGTATTTACTGTAACAAGACAAGCCTGCCTGTCAGTAAGAAGATAACAGAAACGGATCTAGCTGAACACTGTGAGCAGGACGCACCCCACTAGCTTGTAGGTTTAGCTGAACACTGTGAGGTGGACGCACCCCACTAACTTGTAGGTTTAGCTGAACACTGTGAGCAGGACGCACCCCAATAACTTGTAGGTTTAGCAGAACACTGTGAGCAGGACGCACTGCACTAACTGTAAATAGTCTAGCTGCCTGACTGTGGTACTAATAGGATCAAAAGAACACCAGCAATTTTCTTCAGGTAGCTGTATTTACTGTAACAAGACAAGGCTGCCTGTCAGTAAGAAGATAACAGAAACGGATCTAGCTGAACACTGTGAGCAGGACGCACCCCACTAGCTTGTAGGTTTAGCTGAACACTGTGAGGTGGACGCACCCCACTAACTTGTAGGTTTAGCTGAACACTGTGAGCAGGACGCACCCCACTAACTTGTAGGTTTATCAGAACACTGTGAGCAGGACGCACTGCACTAACTGTAAATAGTCTAGCTGCCTGACTGTGGTACTAATAGGATCAAAAGAACACAAGCAATTTTCTTCAGGTAGCTGTATTTACTGTAACAAGACAAGCCTGCCTGTCAGTAAGAAGATAACAGAAACGGATCTAGCTGAACACTGTGAGCAGGACGCACCCCACTAACTTGTAGGTTTAGCAGAACACTGTGAGCAGGACGCTCTGCACTAAATGTAAATAGTCTACCTGCCTGACTGTGGTACTAATAGGATCAAAAGAACACCAGTAATTTTCTTCAGGTAGCTTTATATACTGTAACAAGACAAGCCTGCCTGTCAGTAAGAAGAGAACAGGAACGGATCTAGCTGAACACTGTGAGCAGGACGCACTGCACTAAATGTAAATAGTCTAGCTGCCTGACTGTGGTACTAATAGGATCAAAAGAACACCAGTAATTTTCTTCAAAATACTGTAACAAGACAAGCCTGCCTGTCAGTAAGAAGATAACAGGAACGGATCTAGCTGAACACTGTGAGCAGGACGCACTGCACTAAATGTAAATAGTCTAGAAGATAACAGGAACGGATCTAGCTAAACTGAATACAGTGTATATATATATATATGCAACACCTGGGATGCATATATATAGACAATACACTTTAAGTGCAGCTGACTGACTGACTGTCCTGCCTAATCTAGCTAACTCAAATGAAATGACACTGTCTCTCTCTCTCTCTATTTCTCAGCACACCGGAACACACTGCACAGGGCCGCCGTGCAGGCGGCCTTATATAGTGTGGGGCGTGTACTAAATCCCCTGAGCCATAATTGGCCAAAGCCTCCTTGGCTTTGGCCAATTACGGCTCTCTGTTAAGGCGGCGCTGTGATTGGCCAAGCATGCGGGTCATAGTGCATGCTTGGCCAATCATCAGCAAGCAATGCACTGCGATGCCGCAGTGAATTATGGGCCGTGACGCGCCACGCGAATTTGGCGCGAACGGCCCATATCGTTCGCAATTCGACGAACGATCGAACAGCCGATGTTCGAGTCGAACATGGGTTCGACTCGAACACGAAGCTCATCCCTATTCTTGATGATTAATCGTGCAGCTCTAATGTAAAGTTGCTCTAAGTATGTGCATTTGACCTGACATCAATTACTTGTAATCCTTGTACAAGCAGCAGAATGAAGGCCTCTTGAGCTCCCTCCCTAGGGAAAGAGAGCCTTAACTGATGGGGGCATGGCTAGGTGCATGCCAAGAGGAATGATTGGTTGAAACATGTGGGATGGGATGGGCCTGAGCTCAGGAAATGTGTGCCCCAGGGTCTGGGTTTTTCGGAAGAGTCGGTTCAAAGAGCTGCCCACCCTCCCACCCCTTTTTCCTATGTTATGGTATGTCACAGCTTGCTGCTGTTTTCTTGACCTTGCCAGCAGTTAAAGTTGCTGTAATGGGCTATGGCAGTGGTCATCAACCCTGTCCTCAGGTCCCACTAACAGGCCGGGTTTTATGTATTACCTTGGGGAGATGCAGACTAGAATACTGCAATCACTGAGCAACAAATTATATCACCTGTGATGTATTTCAGTTATCTTGCAAACCTGGCCTGTTAGTGGGCCCCGAGGATGATGACCACTAGGCTATGCCCTTGATGTAAAATTGGAAGTAGGCTGTCTGTCCAGCACTTATGGTAAGGACAGGCCCCACTTCCCTCTTTTGGTTAAGTGCTCACAGTACGACTGACTGGCACTGGTTAAATATGTTCACATGTTTTGTGTTAAAATTTTATAAAGCTGTGGCCTTCCCCTTTCCAACCTAATGGTTGTAAGTGTCTTATTTAATGGGGTAAAGGACAAGGGTGGTGGGGGACTTGATCCCATTGTGTTACGTTAATTGGGACCTAAACCCATTGCGCCTCAGCAGTCAAGCCTCAAGGAATGTTGTATGTCAAATTGATTAGTAAATCTAGAAATGCACTTAGCCTAGTTCCAACTTTTTCTGTAAGTCAGTCCTAACCCCATCCCCCCATCTCTAAAATGATCCTTTAGCCCCTAAGTGCTCCGGGAATGCGAGCGTAAATACGCGTTGCTGGCCTCGTTTCTGGAAAAATGCATCGAGCTTGCAGTACCATTATTTCTTAATGACACCCCAAATGCAAATGCAGGTAGCAGTCCTGAGTTTTATCACATGACAAAAGGTGTAAAAAACACATAATGCCTGGCTCAGTGCCAAAAAAAAAGGGTACATGAGCTACTTTGGCACATTTGTTGTGTGAAGAGAAAAACACAGAGGAGGTGCCCCAGGGATTTTTATTACAAAGACATGCTGGTAGGTTAATTGGCTTCAGTCTAAATTGGCCCTAATATATGTATGTGAGTTAGGGACCTTAAATTGTAAGCTCCTTGAGGGTAGGGACCAATGTGAATGTACAATGTATATGTAAATTGTTGCGTAAATTGACGGCGCTATATAAGTACCTTAAATAATAATAACAATTTTAGGGGCAGAGGATGAAGACCAGATAAGAGTAGAGAACGTATATAAAAAAGTAATACAAAATGTATTGATTACAAAAAACATGTTGATACACAAAATAAATAGTTATAAAAGCAAAACGGATAATCATGCTATAACAATATAATACAGCTAGGTTCTGGAGCACGTGATTGGTCTCATAGTGGGAGGCCAAACAGAGTGGGTATCTACAGAAATCCCAACAGGTTTTTAGCCCCTACCTGACCAAGCCCTTTTTTGCGATACGGCACTGCGTCGCTTTAATTGACAATTGCACGGTTGTGCACCGTTTTTATTTTTTGCGCTATAAACACAACAATTTTGAAAGAAAAAAAAAAAAAAACAATTTTTTTTACTTTTTGATATAATAATTATCTCCAAAAAATATTTAAAAAAAAAAAAAACGGATTTATTCCACAGTTTAGGCCAATATGTATTCTTCTTCTACATATTTTTGGTAAAAAAAAAAAAAAAAAATCAAAGTTATTGTGTCTACAAGATAGGGGTTGTAGGATCGGCACAGTCTGTTAGTATCAGCACCAACGCGATCCGCGGAGCGCTCCGCCGCCTCGGCCTTAGGAAAGGCCGCGGCTTCGGCCTAGCTCCGGAGCGGCGCCCATCCTGGTACACCCGGCGGCAGCCTAGGTGAGCGGCACACTGACGTCATCATCACCCGCCTCAACTGCAAGCAAGCAGACAAGCGTAGGGGAGATGTGGATATTACAGTGGGGGGAGATGTGGGGAGATGTGGATATTAGTGGGGGAGATGTCCATTACAGTGGCCCATAGTGAATTCTGCTGTGTACCAGAGATAGTAACCTTGTAAGTATTGTCAGATTTCAAATGCCTGCCATACATTATATATACATACATATACATAGTAAATATATATTATATATCATGCTGTTTCCTACTTTTGTTTATATATTTACATACATTGTACTATTGTATATACATACTTTTTCTGACTTTCTGAAGAAGGAATTAAACATTTAACTATATATTCAGAAAACATGTTGGGATTTCTGTACGTACGCACTCTGTTTGGCCTCCCACTATGAGACCAATCACATGCTCCAGAACCTGGCTGTATTGTATTGTTTTTAGCATGATTATCTGTTTTGCTTTTAGAACCATTCATTTTGTGTATCTACATGTTTTTTTTGTAATCAATACATTTTGTAATACTTTTATATGCGTTCTCTACTCTTATCTGGTCTTCATCCTCTGCCCATAAAATCCCTGGGGCACTTCCTCTGTTTTTCTCTGTATTTTGGGATGTGGCTTAGGTTTCCAGTTCAGCATCTATAGGTAGCTCCTCAAAATGGAAAATTGTTATCACTTACCGTAATTTTCCTTTCCTGGCCCATCCTCACGTCAGCACATAGCGGGTTAACACATCCTTTGGAGCCCCCAATGACCACATGTTCCAAGCTGAATATAAAAGACAGACCCTCCCCCAACTAAGATGTTCGATAATTTAACCTGCGACAGGCCACTAGGGAGGGAGTCCTGTGCTGACGTGAGGATGGGCCAGGAAAGGAAAATTACGGTAAGTTACGGTAACAATTTTCCATGCCCATCCTCCCGTCAGCACATAACGGGATATATCAAAGCCAATATAGGGTGGGAGAGAACAAATGAAAAGATACTGACAATCAAAGAAAAGTTGCTAAAGCCAGAAAGAATTGATCTCTCTTGTCCCAAACTTGCTGGTCGCATATTTAGTTTGTAAGGTTGAATGAAGACCGCACCAGACCTTCAAGCGAGCCCTTGCCTATATCGTCCAAGCAATCCTGGCATAACTGCTCCAAAGGTTGCCACCCCTCTAGTCAAATAGGCTTGCAGATTGTTTCAGAGCAGAAAAGCGTGCTTCCCGCATGCCAATCTAATCACCCTGGTAACCCAAGAGTGGATGACTCTTGAGGGCCTGATGGCTAAATTAAAAGATTGTACACTTTCCTCTTTTGACCAAGTACACTGTTAGTAACTCGACCATGTGTAAGAAAACTGAAGTCTTCCTGCTGTGCACTCAGTGCCTCTCATGTGAAAACTTCAGAAAAACTGGGAAGTAGTCCCTCTGAAATTGGATACCACTTTAAAATTTAACTTTGGAGATAGATGTGGTATCCCTATCTCTGGTAAAAAGGAAAAAGAAAAAGCCACCAAAGGGCCCTTGCCGGAAAGTGCTGCAATCTTCAATATCTGTCTGAAGTAGTTGCTGTCAGAACTAGTTTTACCGTGAAGTACTTTAATGGAAATGAAACCTATTGGAGCAAAAGGGTGCACTCTGATCCAAGCCTAAGTCCCACAGAGGGAACCAGGATTTCCGTCAAGGTCATATGGATCGTCATCTGGAAGCATCATCTGGTCACTGGCTTTTGCACCCATCTGCAGCCTGTGAAAAGATAAGGTAGCGATCTGTACCTTAAATGGATTTGTATGCCAGCCCAACCTCTAGCACTGACTGTAAAATGTCAAGGATTTTGGCTAGAGCAGAGAACACAGAACAGAAAGCTTTTGCTGAGCAGACAAAACAGACTTTTCATATCCTCTCCTATGTAGCGTTCATGGATGATCTTCTGGTCACCAGGGTCTGAACAACCTCAGATGATACTCCCTGGACCTCTAGTGTAGCCTATTCCATAGCCAGGCTATAAAAAAAAGTAGTCTTATTGGATTGGGGAGCTGTTACTAACCTTGCCATAAAGGATTTAATTTGGCCAGAGACAAAGATCAAACGGAGAATTCCATGGCACTGTGAACCTCTTGTCTGATGGAGTCTTTGCAATGGTATCCTGTTGCAAATATCAGAAAAAGACTTTTGGTGAGCCCTTTTTAGGCAATGTAGGCTACTACTGTGTTGTTGTCAACCCCTTGAAAATCTTGAAAGGCTTGCAATGCTAGAAAAAGGCTTTTTTCCATTCAAGATACTTGGGGAGTCTGCGCTTCACCGCGCTCCAATGGCCTTGCACTTGTTTCTTCAGATTGTGGACTCCCCAGCCCCAGAGACTGGCATCAGGCTTCAGAATCATCCTATCACCTGGGCTGAGAGGCATGCCTCTGAAAGAAGCGCAGTGGTGATGTCCAAAATTTTAGTTTTTGTTGAATTTGTATAGGCACAAAGATTTTCTGATCCGTAGACAGCCCAGCTCATAGGCTAAAGAAGGCAAATTGAAACGCCCTCATGTGCCACCTGGCCCAAGGTACCACCACTGCCAATAAGATCTTCAAAAAGATTCCTGGGGCTGTGCCAATTCTGTAAAAGGCAGACAACTGGAAGTGACCTCTGGCCACCGCAAATCTTACACGCCTCTGGTGTTCGGCATTGATCGGTACATCCAGTCGAATGATTCCAACTGGTCCTCCTGCTGAACTGTACCTGTAACTGTCTGCATGGACTCCATCTTGAACCTCTTGCTGTATATGAACACACTCCATTCCTGAAACAGGTCCTGCCTTAGGTACTAGAAAAACTGGGGAGAAAGGCCCCCAGATGATTCTATGTTTTCGGCATCACTGGCTTAATGGCCTTGTAGCAGTATAAAAATTTTGCAAACATTTTCTCTTCTGAGATCTGTTCTCCATTGTCCACCCACCTGTCTTCTGGACCCACTGGTCTTCGGCAATTGTTGTCCAAACCCTCCAGAAGGAAGCTACAATCATCTACTTCACTTAGGCCCCCTGGCTCCAACTGGAAGAAACTGGTTGGACGCACCTTTAAAAGACTTTCCAGCCATCTTAGCAGCTTGCTCTGGACTTATTTCATGTCAAAAGTAACTTTGAGATACCTCCATTGTGATCTATTAAATCTGCAGCCTGTCCTATAAGCTTGGACCTCCTGCACCCTCTGAAGTTCAGTGGGCTTGAGTGAAGGATGGCGGCTTCCTCTTACTAGTCTGTGGCTACAGTCCAGACTTTTCCTCCTGTCATTCACCTAATTGAGTTGTTTAGCGTTTGGCCAAACAATAACCTTCCATTATAGGAAATGTCGAAGGCTTGTGAAGTTCCGCCTGCCCTCCAGTGGCATAACCACAATGCTCTCCTAGCAGTGACTGAGTGCGCCAGCGCTTGTACTAGGTCTATCAAAAGCATCAACCAAAAGTCAGTTGCCAGGTTCCACTCTTTCCAGAAACTGTGCCAAAACTTGCAGTTTCCAATGTTGAATGTAATGCCATTTCTGAAGTTAATATATCGAAGTTAACTATTGCTGGTTGGCAGGCAAAATCTGTCACTGTATAGATTCTGTGCAAGCCTGATAGCCAGATCACCACAGTTTCTGCATAAGTGTTTTTGATGCATTCTACATGCGTTTTGCCACTTTCCCGATGCGTTCCTATAAAGAAACAATGCAACCTTCTACTCTTGTTGATGGCATTAGAATGCGCTGTACTGGTGTGAATTAAGTCATTGGAATCAAAGTTAAACACTATCCATGCGTTCTTGATGCAGTGATAAAAACGCACTGGACTGCATCTGGTGTGAACAAGTCCATTGAAGGCAACCAAAATTATAAAAAGGCAAAGACACTTGCTGCACCGGACACAAGAGGGCAACAACCATCCCTGGAAGTGCAGTGCATAAACATACAGCAGCCATTTTATCTGGATAAAGCTTAGGGAACCTGTTACTGTAAATTGGTCTTCTGACGAGGTCTCTGTTATCCTCCATCAACGAGCAATTTACGTTCTATCATTGTTGGGAAAAGACCATCCTCCAACGAGCGATTTACGCTTTGTCATTATGGGAAAAGACCATTCTCCATCATGAGCGGTAGGGTAGGATGAGCTTCGAGTTTGAGTCGAACTTATGTTCGACTTGAACATTGGCTGTTCGCCAGTTCGCCGAACAGCGAACATTTTGGGGTGCTCGCGGCAAATTCGAAAGCCATGGAACACCCTTTAAAAGTCTATGGGAGAAATCAAAAGTGCTAATTTTAAAGGCTTATATGCATGGTATTGTCATAAAAAGTGTTTGGGGACCTGGGTCCTGCCCCAGGGGACATGGATCAATGCAAAAAAAAGTTTTTAAAAAGGCAGTTTTTTCGGGAGTAGTGATTTTAATCATGCTTAAAGTGAAACAATAAAAGTGTAATATTCCTTTAAATTTGGTACCTGGGGAGTGTCTATAGTATGCCTGTAAAGGGGCGCATGTTTCCCGTGTTTAGAACAGTCTGACAGCAAAATTACATTTCAAAGGAAAAAATGTAATTTAAAACTATTCGCGACTATTAATGAATTGCCGGTCCGACAATACACATAAAAGTTCATTGATAAAAATGGCATGGGACTTCCCCATAGGAGAACCCCAAACCAAAAAAAAAAAAAAACCCCACACACGTGGGGGGTCCCCCTAAATTCCATACCAGGCTCTTCAGGTCTGGTATGGATATTAAGGGGAACCCCAGCCAAAATTTTAAATAAAAATGGCGTAGGGTCCCCCTTAAAATCTATACCAAACCCTTCAGGTCTGGTATGGATTTTAAGGGGAACCCCACACCAAAAAAATGGTGTGGGGTCCCCCCAAAAATCCATACCAGACCCTTACCGAGCACGCAACCTGGCAGGCCACAGGAAAAGAGGGGGGGACGAGAGAGCACCCCCCCAACCGTATCAGGCCACATGCCCTCAACATTGGGAGGGTGCTTTGGGGTAGCCGCCAAAAACACCTTGTCCCCATGGTGATGGGGACAAGGCCCTCATCCCCACAACCCTTGCCCGGTGGTTGTGGGGGGATTATTGGAATCCCCCTTTAACAAGAGAAGAAGAAGGAAGGAGGAAGAAGAGTCTCTTGTCATTTTTAACATTTTTGACACTTTTTTTGTGAAATGGTAGGGGTACTTTTGTACCCCCTTACCATTTCACACAGGGGGGAGGGCCGGGATCTGGGGGTCCCCTTGTTTGTCCGTTTTTAAAACTTTTTTTTGCATTGATCCATGTCCCTTGGGGCAGGACCCAGGTCCCCAAACACATTTTATGACAATAACTTGCATATAAGCCTTTAAAATTAGCACTTTTGATTATTCATGTTCGTGTCCCATAGACTTTAACGATGTTCAAACAAATTTTTTGCCTGTTCGCATGTTCTGGTGTGAACCGAACAGGGGGGTGTTCGGCTCATCCCTAATGAGCGGTTTACGCTTTGCAATTCTGGGAAAAGGCCATCCTCCATCAGCTATTTATGCTCTGCCATTATTGGAAAAAGGCCATCCTTCATGAACGAGCAATTTACGTTCTGTCATTATGGGAAAAGACCATCCTTCATGAACCAGCAATTTACGCTCTGCCATTATGGGAAAAGACCATCCTCCATCATGAGCGATTTACGCTCTATCGTTATGGGTGTTGCTTGTGGCGTGGATATTTGCAGCATACTTTCTGCTATAGCCGCCTGAGAAATCCTGGAGACGAGCATGGGAGGAGGAGATGAAATGCACCTTGAGCTTGGCAAGGCATCTTCTATCATGCTGGCATAAACGCATGTGCCAATTTCCTGGATCGTGTCCCTTCACAGGGTAAGTGGAAACAACTCCTTTAGAGTGTATTGACTACATGCTTAATGAATGTGACAACCTGTTAGGTGTCGTCATCCTGTGATCGTTGGCGGGTCTTATGTTTTTGGAGCGTTTGCGTTCAGGGTTTCTGCTCCCAAAATAATGCAAAACACCTTAATTTGCATATTTTCCTTGGGCACTCTTTTAAGAACCATGTCCTACGTCACCCCCTCCTACCTTTGCTAATCTTCTGTGCCACTAACAGGTGTGGAAAGCTCATATTTGCACAAAATATATGGAGAAAAGCAGCTTACCTCTCACAAAAAAAAAAACATGGAACCCTGTCTCTTTAAGAGCTATCTGCCTTCATCCACTCACCTCAGAAGTGTCTGCAGGTGAGCTTCAGGCAGCATTTCTAAAGGCAGACATCCGACACAGTCAGAGACAAAAACCAGTCAGACTGTCAAACCCACAGAAGTACACAGCATAGCAAGAGAGACAGGACAGCACATCCAAAGACAGACAGGAGACTCAGCCAGAATCTGAGGCAAGTCCTTTACCTGGCAGGACTGCAGAGAGAGGGAGAGAAGCTCTCCCAACTGCAGACCTCCAAAATCAGTTACACCATTACATGGTGTCTGGCAGTTCCCATCTTGTACTACCCATCTCCCCGCCCCCTGTGACATCATTCACAGCCGCTCCCAGACTGACAATAAAGCCATCAGAGCAGTGCGGTGCGCACCTCTGCCGGGTTAGCCCCCCCATATCAAAATTTTTGAAAAAATCTTATGCAGTTTGTTAGATCAACTGTTTGCGTTAGATCTCACACAGAAGAAGCAATATTAACAGTTAGTTGCTGGGGGGGCTAACCCCTCATCAGCCCCCCCTTATAAAAAAATTGACCAAACAGTTAGATATTTTGGAAGCAATTTGTTAGATCCGGCCAGATCAAGTGGTTTTAACATTAGATCTCACATAATTAGAGACTTAAGTGATTAATGAGGGGGTCTGGCCCCCTCTTATCAAATTTTCTGGCCAAAAAAAATCACCCCGGCTAATCGATATTCATTAGATCCGGTAAGATCAAGTGATTTGAATGTTTGATTATCCAGAATTACAGGGATATTATGGATATTTGGTAGCGATGCACGTATATCCATACTAGTGTCTATATCGGAGGCGGTGATGAGCATTTTCATGTGTACCAGTGCGGAGTGCCATTGAGCATACCGAGGTATGCTGAAATTATGTGGGACATTAATCGACAGGTGTGTCCAAGCCCAGTGAAGCCTGAAGCACTGTGCCAGAAGCCAGAGGGAAACTTCGGAGGGCTCTGGTGAAGGAGCCAACCGGGTGCCCATCTACGGTAGCTGGCTCAAAACCAATGACACGAAGAGACAGCAGCGAAAGTCCAAACCCTTGCAGAGGGCCCCCCGTTGTTGCCTCCAAGCAACCCAGTGTCCTGTTTCTTTTGACAAATGCTGCCTTGGTGTCGGAGAATCAATGCACACCAGACTCCTAGAACTTAGCACAGACTTAAGCCCGATCAGAACCTCGCAGAGAGTAGCGCGGATCCATGCTCCGTGACAAGCTGGTGGGACCTTCTCCTGTTGTTCCCATCCAAGTAAAGGGAGTCTACACCACGGCCCTTCTGGATACTGGAGCTTAAGTGACCCTTCTCTACAGAGACTTCTATGACAGGCACCTCAAGCACCTGCCTTTGCAGAAGTTGGAAGAGCTGCAGATATGGGGCATTGTGACTCAGAACTTCCCCTATGATGACTATCTACCGGTCAAGCTGACCTTCGATCCCTCCATGGCTGGGAAAGCCGAGACTTTTGAAACTCAGGCAGTGGTCTGTCCTCACCCACCAGGGGCCAGTAAGAGTTCTCTCATGATAGGGACCAATACTGATCTTGTCAGAAGGCTGTTGACACCTCTTGTTCTGGAGCCGGGCACTTCAACTACAGGTGTGCACCCCATGCTGAGACAAGCCTACCAGCACCTGGTACAAAAACAGAAGGGAAAGATCTGGCGCTTGGACCAGTGTGAGAAGGTGTTACAGCCTGGTAAAGTGGCCTATTTACGAGCATCTGTCAAGCTAAATTGGAAGCAAGCAGGCCCTTTCATTGTCCTTCAATCAGACGGACAGAGAGAAGACATGGGAGTGGAGATAATTCCCGAGGTGGTTTCAACCAAAGGGTTGCAAAGAAGTCACGGGAAGATCTTGGTTAGTGTCCGCAACATAACAGCCTCGCCAGTGATGATGCCGGCTCAGATGTTGCTGGGACAAGTGAATCTGGCCACCCCAGTCCCGCTGTCTGATTTGGTGGGGGGAGCAAAGGATGGGATCTCTGTGGAGGAGCTCTATCCGGAAAATACTCCCCTTTTGCCTGAATGGAAAGAAAGGGCCAAGACTCAGCTCCTGAGATGGCAGGCTGCATTCTTCAAGAGTGAATTAGATGTGGGGTGTGCAAAAAGTGCCCAATACCGGATCCATCTCTTCGAGTGCATAAGCCGTTCAGGGAAAGAGTTTGATGGATTCCTTTAGGGGACTTGGAGGATCTGCATGAACAACTGGCAGAGTTGAAGAGGGCAGGTATAATCTGAGAGTCCCAGAGTCTATACGCTTCCCCAATAGTGGTGGTACGGAAGAAGAATGGGTCACTGAGGCTGGGTATTGACTACTGGACGCTGAACTGAAGGACCATTCCCAACCCAAGGATAGAAGATGCCTTGCAGAGCCTGTCAGGAGCGAAGTGGTTCAGCATGCTGGATTTGAAGAGTGGGTATTACCAAATCCCCATGCACCCTGAGGATCGGGAGAAGACCATTTTCATTACCCCGCAGGGGATCTTTGGATGTGACCGTATGCATCAAGACCTGTCTGGTGCCCCAGCCACCTTCCAAAGACTAATGGAGAAGACCGTGGGTGACATGAAACTGATCGAGGTGTTGGTGTACTTAGACGACATCATCGTTTTCAGGAAGACCCTGGAAGAGCACAAAGAGTTTCTGCAGAAGGTCCTTAAGAGACTCAATGGTGGGGGGAGGGTTGAAGCTGTCTCTGGAAAAGTGCCAGTTTTATCAACCCTCAGTCAACTACCTTGGTCACATTGTGTCTGCTGATGAAGTGGCCACTGACCTCCTGGCCGAGGCCTACCAACGTGACTGAGCTTAGGTCATTTCTGGGATTCTGCTCTTATTACAGAAGATTTGTCAAGGGATTCGCTAAGACGCTGACCCTGATCTGGCGAAGCCTGTCAGACCAGCTGGAGGGCCCAGAAAACCCAGAGAGTCCATTCAGGCACAATGGACTCTGAAGTGTGAAGAGGTTTTAGGCAGCTGAAGTGAAGCCTAACAACCGCTCCAGTCGTGGCCTATGCAGATCCAACCAAGCCATATGAGCTACACTTTGACGCCAGTCGAGATGGGTTAGGTGGGGTGCTATATCAAGAGCATGACTGCCATCTACGGCCTGTTGCCTACGTGAGTCGGAACTTGGCCCCTGCCGAGAAGAACTATCCCATGCACAAACTTGAGTTCCTGGCCTTGAAGTGGGTGGATAAGCTGAGGGATTACCTGTATTGAGCGGAGTTCGTGATCAAGACCGACAACAATGCTCTCACCTACATCTTCACTCCCACCAAGTTGGACGCCACGGGTCACAGATGGTTGGCTGCTCTATCAGGGTTTATATTCAGCCTGAAGTATCGACCGGGGTCAGGAAACAGGACGCTGATGCTTTGTCAAGAAGGCCCCATTGACCCTCCAGAAGAATAGGCCCAACTGACACCTGAAGGGTACAAGCCTTATGTCAAGGAGCAGAACATCAACCTGGAGTAGGATCCAGGACCGAAGAGGTTGGAGTGTCAGGTGTCCCCAGATGTTATTGCAATGTTGCCCAAGTCGGGGATGAAGGCCTGGCCAAGCTTTCAAAGACCTGCGGAGGGACCAGTTGGAGGACCCTCCCTGTAGCTTGGCATTGAAGGCCTTGGAGAGCCAATACCCTGACTTGCTCCTCGCTGACTCCCCGAAGGAAACCCATCTGCTGCACCGAGAGTGGGATTGGTTTCAGGTGCACAGAGGGTTGGTCTACCGAAATGGCCCCTCTGACGATTCTGGAGAAAAATGGCAGCTATTCCTACCTGAAAAACATACGGAGACAGTATTACCTGCCCTACTATCAGGCACCATGAATCAGACTGAGACAGAAGTATATTTAAATCACACTTGATTATTAATAATAATATTAATAATAATAATAATAATAATAATGGTAAACAGGTCGAGTAAGCGTAGTTAAAACAAGCCAGAGTTCAGTAACCGGATCAGGTAGTCAGCCAAGCAGATGCCAGAGAGCCAGAGATAAACATAGTAGTGCAGCAAGCAGGATCAGGAGCCAGAAGGAACGTCAGCCTAGCAAGTCTTCAACAGGAACGCAGGAGAATGACTCTGATGTTGACAAAAGGTGAAGGCAGAGTGTCACGACCAATACTCACCGAGGCCAAGATGCCGAGAGCGGCTCGCCCTTACGACCACGCGCACCCGAACCCCTGAGGGTGATACAGGGAGTCGGAGGCACGGGCTTCTGGTAACTGCAGGATATCGGGAAGGCAGGCTAGAAGTCCTAGTAGGTATTGGAGAACACCGGCGGGTGCCGTGCAGGACCGGGGACCTGAGAACAGGAAGTCCGTAAGGTAAGCAGAGGTCAGAACCAGGGTATCAGGCAGGTCAGAGTCCGTTAAACAGGCTGAGGTCAGGGGTATCAAGCAGGCAGGGTAATCCTTAAACAAGCAGAGGTCAGGGGTAACAGGCAGGCAGAGTAATCCTTTAACAAGCAGAGGTCAGGGGTATCAGGCAGACAGAGTAATCCTTTAACAAGCAGAGGTTCGGTGTAGGCAGACAGGAACAAGGAACTAGCAATGATTCAGGGGAACAGGAGCAGCTGACGACAAACCAGCAACCCGACTGGGTGCTGGAGTCGTTTGAAGTAGCCTCCCGGCGAGCGCGTCAGTGTGACACGCTACCGGACACCCGCACGGGCGACGGCGAGCACACGGGGACCGCCGTGCACCCGCGCGCGCTGCACCATCAGGCCGCGAACGGGTGCACGTCTCAGCACCAGCCCGCTGCGCATGCGCCCCACAGCCCGGCGGACGAAGGCGACCTGCGTCTCCTGACAGTGCCCCCCTCCTAAGGGCGGACACTGGACATCAATTCTGGATGGTCTCGATGAAAGGTTCGTATTAAATGAGGTGCATGTAGGTTCCTTGCGGGCTCCCAAGAATTGTCCTCAGGTGGGTATCCTTTCCACTGGATCAAATACTGTAGTTGCCTGCCCCTCTTTCTACAACTAAGGATGGACTCTACCTCGAACTCATTTTCCCCGTCCACCCTGATTGGTGGAGGAGGGAACTCTCCTCTTTCTGGAAAAGCACTGGGCACCACAGGCTTCAGCAGGGATACATGGAAGACAGGGTGGATCCTGTACGTCTTTGGTAGTGCTAGCTCCATGGCCACAGGATTGATAATTCTTTTAATAGGGAAAGGACCAATGAACTTAGGTCCCAGTTTCCGAGATGGCACAGGTAGTTTAAGGTTGGTGGTGGATAACCAGACCTCTTCCCCAATATTAAACGCTGGATTCTCCTTCCTACCCCGGTCGTACTGCTCCTTGTAGTCCCTTTGAGCTTTCAGTAACATGTTTTGGATCTTCTGGAAATTAGATTGTAAGGAGGTTATTCTGTCGTGAACTGCAGGGACTGCTATCTCAGGAATATCATTAGACAGAAACGTAGGGTGGAATCCGCAATTCGCCCAGAAAGGCGTTTGGTTGGTGGCTGCGTGAACGGAATTATTATAAGCGAACTCCGCATAGGGGAGAAGACTCGCCCAATCATCCTGGGATCCTGAGCAGAAGCAACGGAGGTATTGCTCCAAGGTCTGATGCGTCCTCTCCGTTTGACCGTTGCTCTGAGGATGGTAAGCTGATGAGAGGCAAACTTTGATATCCAGGGCTTTGCAGAGTTCTTTCCAGAATTTAGACGTAAATTGCACGCCCCTATCCGACACTATACTCCTTGGTATGCCATGGAGCCTTAAGACCTCTTTCAGGAAGGTATTGGCCGTCTCCACTGCAGAAGGAGTGCCCTCCATGGGCAAAAAATTAGCCAGCTTGGAGAGATGGTCGACCACGACAAAAATAGTGGTAAAGCCTCCCGAGGCCAGCAAGTCCACGATGAAATCCATGGACACGTCGGTCCATGGTCGTTCTGGAATAGGCAGGGGTTTAAGCAGACCCCAGGACTTAGTGTTTTGGCCCTTGTTCCGTTGACACAGAGGACAGGAGGCCACATACTCCCTGCAATCCCGTCTCCACCCAGGCCACCAGAAGGAGCGAGATATCAGCTCAGACATTTTCCTAATTCCGAAGTGCCCTGCCAGTTTGTGGTCATGGCACATTTTGAGGGTTGCTGACCGTGTCTCCTGAGGTACGAAAATTTTCCCCCGGATCCAAAAAAAATTCCCATCTTTCTTCAAAAAATATACCTCTGGTTCCGTACATGAATTAGATGAGGCTTTGATGGATGACATTAAGTCCGCCTGCGCCAGCCCAAGGAAATTTTGAGGAGAGAGGATTGTGCTCGGTTCCGGAGTTTGGGGATCAGCCTAGAGATAGGGCGTCTGCCTTTTCATTCTTTGCACCAGGTCTGTAGGAAATATGAAAATTGAAACAAGAGAAGAAGAGAGACCAACGGGCTTGTCTGGGTTTGAGTCGTTTTGCTGTCCGGAGATATTCAAGGTTCTTGTGATCTGTAAAGATCATCACTGGGTGGAGTGCCCCCTCAAGCAAATATCTCCATTCCTCCAGGGCGAATTTTATGGCCAGCAGCTCCCTGTCACCCACATCGTAGTTTAACTCCGATGGGCTGAGTCTTCGGGATGCAAATGCAACGGGATGTAGGATGGCTTTAGGTCCCTGTCTTTGGGAAAGAATTGCTCCTGTTGCGATCTCCGATGCATCCACCTCCAGTACAAAGGGTTGAGAAGGATCGGGGTGTCGAAGAATTGGAGAGGAACTGAACAAGGTTTTCAATCTCAGGAAGGCTTGACGTGCGGCTTGGGACCACCGGAATGAACCATGCTGGCGGGTTAGCTGAGTGATAGGTGTCACTATGGCAGAGAATCCAACAATAAATTTCCGGTAGAAGTTGGCAAATCCTATAAACCGTTGAACTCCCCTTTTATCAGATGGAGCTGGCCACTCCTGGATAGCTTGTATCTTTTGAGGATCCATTGCGACCCCATTTGCTGATATGATGAACCCCAAGAATTGCACTACTGATTTTTCGAATTCGCACTTTTCCATTTTTAAGTAGAGTTTGTGTTGCTTCAGTATGCTAAGAACTTTTCTGACGTGCCCCTTGTGTAGCTCAATCGCGGAGGAAAAAATTAGTATATCGTCCAAATAGACCACAAGGAAATCATCCAGGTATTCTCGGAATATATCATTTACTAGGTGCTGAAAGGTGGCTGGAGCATTACAAAGCCCGAATGGCATCACCAAGTACTCGAAGTGCCCAAACCTGGACCTGAAAGCCGTCTTCCATTCATCCCCGGCCCTGATTATGACTAGGTTATAGGCACCTCGGAGATCTAATTTGGAAAAGACTTTAGCTGATCGGAACCGTTGGAACAGCTCCGGAATGAGCGGCAGTGGATACCTATTCTTGATGGTAATGTTATTAAGCTGCCGGTAGTCCACACAGGGTCTAAGGGAGCCGTCTTTCTTCCCGACAAAGAATATACCCGCTCCGGCAGGTGAAGACGAAGGATGGATGAACCCCTTCTTCAAGTTCTTATCGATATATTGTTTGAGAGCCTTCAGCTCCGTCTCCGAGAGGGGGTATATACGACCAAACGATATATCTGACCCTGGCAGCAAGTCGATTGGGCAGTCATAGGGTCGATGAGGTGGTAGGCGATCGGCCATTTGTTTGCTGAAGACCTCCTGGAACTCAAGATATTCCTGGGGAACATGTTGGAGGTTATCTGGAGGAACAGTAACCGTGGCACAGATTTTTGGCACAGAAGGGAGGCAATGTTGAGAGCAGTATGAAGAGGGGAACGAAACCGCCTTAGTACTCCATTGGATCTGTGGATCGTGAGCCTGTAGCCAGGGCAGGCCTAGAATGACTGGAAACATGGGAGAGTGAATGAGGTCTAGGCGTAGGAGCTCTTGATGCCCGGAGTCGGTAGTTACTAGAATGGGTTCAGTCTCCTGGGTGATTGGACCTGAACTGGGGAGAGACCCATCAGCCAGGTGA
Organism: Aquarana catesbeiana; assembly: GCF_042186555.1. Taxonomy (NCBI): domain Eukaryota; kingdom Metazoa; phylum Chordata; class Amphibia; order Anura; family Ranidae; genus Aquarana; species Aquarana catesbeiana. The sequence goes on along the minus strand of NC_133335.1, from coordinate 148,734,985 downwards.
ACTCGTAGGTGTTGAGCTTTGGTTTGCAAGGGAACATGCAGGTTATGGGCCAAGGCAGCATCCATGAAGCAGCTACATGCACCCGAATCAATGATGGCTGGCAGGCGGGACTCCCCTTCCGGTAGCTGTAGAGAAACAAACAACATTACGTAAGATTTAAGGAGCACTGTTGTCTTGGCAATTCATTGTTTTTGGCTGAAAGAACTTACTGGGCCTTATCGGGCAGTTGCGCAGGAAGTGTCCGGCCCCCTACAATAGAGACACAAGTTGGACTGCCGTCTGCGTTGCCTTTCTTCTGAGGTCAGTGGTGCCCATACCAGGCCAAGCTGCATGGGTTCGGCCTCGGGAAGTGTAGTAGAACCAGCTGCCATAGGAGAAGGTGTTTGCACTGGTAGGGTACTCGACGGCGTCCACACAGGGTGTGGATTTTGGAACCATTCCGAACGACGTTCCCGCAAACGTCTATCCAGCTTTGTGGCTGCCTGGATTAATTCCGCCAAGGAAGCAGGGGTCTCCATCCTGGCTAGCTCGTCCTTGAGGAGTTCGGACAGGCCTTGACGGTACTGATAGCGCAGGGCCGGCTCGTTCCAGTTTGTATCGGCCGCCCATTTACGGAATTCCACCATATAATCTTCAATTGGTCTCCTTCCTTGGGACAGGTGGTGCAGGATGGCTTCGGCTGTAGCCATACGCTGCGGGTCATCATAAAGCTGGGACATACTCTCGAAGAAGGTATTGATTATATTGAGCACCTGACTTCCCTGTTCCATCAAGCCGTGGGCCCAGGCCTGAGGTTCTTCAGACAGCAGGGAGATCGCAAATCCCACCTTAACCACTTCTGATGCGAAGGTTCGGGGCTGGAGGGCGAAATAGAGAGAACATGCATTCTTAAAAGCCCTAAATTTCTTACGGTCCCCTGAGAACCGTTTAGGTGTAGGGACCCTAGGTTCCGGAAGTGCCATGACAACTGTGGGACTGGCGGTAGCCTGGTGAAGCGGGCCTTCACTGCTGGGCGTGGGAGCTGCGGCGGCAGAAGGGAGTGGCCCTGTAAGCTGTTGGAGGCGGCTGTCAATTTGAGTATATCCCTCCTGTAGTTTCTGCACTGAGTCGGCCAGGGTGGAAACCTGCTGGCACAGGATCTCCAAGGGGGAGCGCGCTCTGTCGGCCTCGGACACCTGGCTGGTTTGTACTGTCACGACTAATACTCACCGAGGCCAAGATGCCGAGAGCGGCTCGCCCTTACGACCACGCGCACCCGAACCCTTGAGGGTGATACAGGGAGTCGGAGGCACGCGGAGGCACGGGCTTCCGGTAACTGCAGGATATCGGAAAGGCAGGCTAGAAGTCCTAGTAGGTATTGGAGAACACCGGCGGGTGCCGTGCAGGACCGGGGATCTGAGAACAGGAAGTCCGTAAGGTAAGCAGAGGTCAGAACCAGGGTATCAGGCAGATCAGAGTCCGTAAAGCAGGCAGAGGTCAGAACCAGGGTATCAGGCAGGTGAGAGCCCGTTAAACAGGCCGAGGTCAGGGGTATCAAGCAGGCAGAGTAATCCTTAAACAAGCAGAGATCAGGGGTATCAGGCAGGCAGAGTAATCCTTTAACAAGCAGAGGTCAGGGGTATCAGGCAGGCAGAGTAATCCTTTAACAAGCAGAGGTCAGGGGTATCAGGCAGACAGAGTAATCCTTTAACAAGCAGAGGTTCGGTGTAGGCAGACAGGAACAAGGAACTAGCAATGATTCAAGGGAACAGGAGCAGCTGACGACAAACCAGCAACCCGACTGGGTGCTGGAGTCGTCTGAAGTAGCTTTCCGGCGAGCGCGTCAGCGTGACGCGTTACCGGACACCCGCACGGGCGACGGTGCGCACACGGGGACCGCCGTGCACCCGTGCGCGCCGCACCATCAGGCCGCGAACGGGTGCACGTCTCAGCACCAGCCCACTGCGCATGCGCCCCGCAGCCCGGCGGACGGAGGCGACCTGCGTCTCCTGACACAGAGATCAAGTGAGCTGGACAACTTTAAGTAGTCAGGACTGATGAGCAGAATCAACAACAGCTGGGTAACTGTGGAGAGAAATGGGAGCTCAGAGAAGGAAGGGTTGAGCCCAGCCCTGACACCTACATGACAACCATGGCCACCTAGGGCCCAAGACGACTTTTCTCCTGGTGAGGGACCGTTCTACTGGCCCTGCATGCAGGCTGAAGTTGAGGACTATTGCCACTCCTGCATCAGATGTATCCAAAGGAAGACTTTGCCTCACCGAGCTGCCCCAATGGACCATCTTCAGAGTCAAGGACCCATGGAGCTGGTGTGCATTAACATTCTGTGCTTGGAGCGTGATCTGAGCATGCAGGGAAATATCCTGGTAGTGACTGACCATTTCACTCGGTATGCCCAGGCGTTTTCCCCTCGAGGGACCAACAAGCATCCATGGTGGCCAAGATCTTCGCGGAGAAATTCTTTTGCACTATGGTCTGTCCCAACGCATCCACTCTGATCTAGGGAGAGATTTCAAGAGTAGTCTCATCAAGAGACTTTCAGACCTGTTGGGCATCAGGAAGTCTAAAACCACCCCGTATCATCCTCAAGGAGATCCTCAACCAGAGAGATTCAACCGAACCCTCAGCTTGGAACATGTGGTCATTGGGGGCTCCAAAGGAGGTGTTAACCCGTTATGTGCTGACGGGAGGATGGGACAGGAAACATTTTTTCTCATTTGTTGTGTGAAAGGTAGCCTATTCAAGTGAATGGGCTGCCCTATGCTGTTGGACGACAAACATGGCAAAAAAAAGCGACGCGTCCATTTTGCGCCACGGTTTTATGCCGCGATTTTGTACAGGTCAATAGGTCACCAATGTAAAATGCAGAAAAACGCCTGTAATCTGCCTAAAAATTTTTTCCAGAACATTTTTGAGCTTCAGCCATTTTGGAGCTTCTGGCTTCAAGCGTTTTAGAGTGGAGACATGAACCATCTCCATAGAGAATAATTGATTTTTTCCCCTCCAGCGTTTTGTAGCTTGAGGATTCAAGCTACAAAACGCTCAGGTGTGAATGGGGCCTTAAAGTGATGGGTTGTGTCATTCACCAGTAGGTAAAAAAGCAGCACCATCTTGAATGTAAAGCATTTTAGGGTGTGCCCCCAAGTATGTTTTTGTATATTGTATGGACCCTGACCAGGTCTCTTGGGTTGGAGCACCCCTTCTTCTCTTCATTATCTCTTATTAGTGTCCACCATTGCATAGGAGGAATCCCTTCAGTTCTCCCACATAGAGGAGTTTATCTCCCATGGTTGAGACACAGGTACTTTCATTCAGGCCCGGACTGGCCATAGGGCACACCGGGCATTTGCCCGGTGGGCCGGGGCCGTCGGGCTCAACTTTGGGGCCGTGGTCTGATGTCTGTTGATGACCGGGCCGCACAGCGAGAGGTAAGCAGCAACCGCGGCCTGGAGAGGGTTAACACAGGCCGCGGTCGCCGCTCACCTCCCGCTATGCGGCCGTGCCTGTGTCTCCTCTCCAGGCTCTCCTGCCCTGCCTACGATGTCATCTATCAGCAGAGCAGGGGCGGGAGGAGCCGGAGATCTGTACACTGAGTGCAGGAATCTGTGGTTGCTAGGCAGCAGGTCAGAGCCAATCAAAACAGCCATCTCTGCCCGCACACACGCGCTGCGCCGGGGATAGCTAGGCAACTGGGGCCGCTGATGTCATGGAAACGTATGACGTCAGGAGACCCTGCCCACCTAGGCAGATTACAACCATTCAAAAACCAAGGGGAGTGAAGGAGGAGTTTAAGTACACAGACAGAAGTGAAGCTATCAGATCAGGCGTGCATACAAGGAAAGAAGACACAGAAGGAATACAGGTAAACAAGAAAAGACAGACCAAGGAGTAATGGGGGACACAGGAAAGTGTATATAGATAAAGATGAATGGCGGGAAAAAGGAGATAAGGAAGGGGGATGGAGGGAAGAACGTTTAGCAAAAAAAGGAGGATATATAAAGAGAAAAGAAGAGAGAGAGAAAAAAGGAAAAAAGAAACAGAAAAAGAGACAATGGAGAGGAAATTAACCTCTTGCTTACTGGGCACTTAAACCCCCTTCCTGCCCAGACCAATTTTCAGCTTTCAGCGCTGTCACTCTTTGAATGACAATGACAATTGCGCGGTCATGCTACAGTTTACCCAAATTTAATTTTTATAATTTTTTTTCGCACAGAGCTTTCTTTTGGTGGTATTTAATTGCTGCTGAGTTTTTTATTTTTTGCCAAACAAAAACAAAAAGGGACCAAAATTTTGAAAAAAACAAAAAAACTGTTTCATAGTTTGTTATAAAATTTTGAAAACAGGTAATTTTTCTCCTTCACTGATATGCGCTGATGAGGCTGCACTGATAGGCGGCACTAATGGGTGGCACTGATAAGCGGCACGACTCCATGATTATCCCGTCACCAACCACCCTCGCGAACGGGCGGTTGCTGGAAAATTGGCTGCTCAGTCTAAATTGCCCGGGCCTATTTTTTGTCCCAGTCCGGGCCTGCTTTTATTCTATTACTAGGGTAGGACCCACTAATTTGGGTTACTTTGTCGTAGTAAGAGGGCATAGCATTATATGACCATATAGTGTGACCAAACCCCCGTATTTTTGAATATGTTCAGGTGTTTTTAACTAGCCCTGCAGGATAAATGTCATTTTTGGATGTGTGCGCTGTAATCTGTTTTGTATTGTTTTATTCACCAGTAGGTTACTCTGAAGTGCTTAACTTTCAGGCAGCATTCACATCTAAGTAAATAGGAAAGAATATCTTCGCGCTACCAGGACAACAATAAACAACGGAACACTAGCTGCAGCAGACACCGAACTTGTCAAACCGCAGCAACAATAAGTAAATAAAAATCAATGTATGGTGTCGCGCTCTAGTGAAAAAATTGGTACTATAAATAAAGTGCTAAATTAGTTAAAGTGCTATATAAAGTGACAACGTATGTGCAAATTTGCATAGAAACGCATAAAATTGCTAAATAATTACATAACCTTCAAGTTGCAAAAAAAAAAATGCATATAAAGTGCAAGTCCAACAGTGCACATGAATAGAGAAAAATAAAATAGAAAGGCATAAAATTGCTACATAATTGCAAAATGCAATTTAAAGGTTATGCGATTATGTAGCAATTTTATGTGTTTCTATTTTATTTTTTTAATATTCTCTATTCATGTGCATTGTTGGATTCTACCCCATATTTTGTCAGCATTAGCACCTTTTTATTCTATGCAATTTGAAGGTTATGCGATTATGTAGCGATTGTATGCATTTCTATGCAAATTTACACATACATTGTCACTACATATGCGTTTTATGCAATTTTGCACATGCAATGTCACTTTATATAGCACTTTAACAAATTTAGCACTTTATTTATTGTACTCATTTTTCACTAGAGCCATATATTATTTTTATTCACACCTAAGTGTTCCAGGAACACGTCCACAAAGTGCGTTTTTCCTCTGTTTCTTGAAATGTGCAAAAAACGCTGCAAAACGTTCATTGCACTTGCGGTGCACTTCGTTGCACTTATAATTTCACCACAAATGCAGGTAGCAGTCCAGGGTTTTATCATGTGTCTAATGCACTAAAAACGCAGCAAAACAAGCAGTGCAAAATGTGCTTGACTCATTCAAGTGAAGGAGCTGCTCTATGCTGTCGCGGGAAAGAAAGCACGGCAAAAAAACAAGTTGCGTCGCCTAGGTGTGAATGCAGCCTTACAGGCAAAGTCAAGATTTGCACTTATCTTTAGCTACCTGCATCTCTGGATTTACTGGATTTTTCGACATATGGCTTTTACTGAAGGTAATCACTGCTTGTGCAATTTTATTTTATGCTCAGTTTGAATTGCCTAAGTCTGTGACAGGTTATCCATAAGTGGGTTGTGAACGATAAATAATCCTTTTTTGACCTCTGTGTCTTTATTGGCTAACTCTGCTTTACACTTTAGGCAGTTGTGTGAAATATAACACACCTTTACTACATACTACACTGACAAAGTTAACCAAACAAGCACAGCCTTTAATTAAAGGCTTCAAATGATTATGTACTGTTTTTGTACATGACAATTCCTGGTGGTCACCCTCCTAACCCATACAGAAAACTGGGGTTGATTTACTAAAACTGAGTGCAAAATCTGGTGCAACTCTGCATAGTAACCAATCAGCTTCCAGTTTTCTTGTTAAAGCTTAATTGAACAAGCTGAAGTTAGAAGCTGATTGGTACCAGATTTTTAGTAGATAGTATATTTCCATTGTTGTGGTAGCAGATGAATTCCCAGAGAGTGTCTATAAAGCTGGTCATAGCTGGATAGGATGAAAATTATTAACAAAAGTCTTAAGAAAATTTCAAATTTCACCTTACCTGGTCCATGTTCCCTAGCGGGCTCAAGTGCATAACACATACTTTACACTTACACACACCCATCCCCTGGTGAACACCTATGGATGCAACATTCACCCTCACTGTCCACACTTACTTACTGTTCCTTTCCCAACTCATTTCTTTATCTACACTTCCCCCTCTTTTCCAGAACTGGGTGCACTTTTGCAACTTGCTTGCCCACTCCCACGTGGCGGTGTTTTGGATTGTTCCGGTATCTTTGGCTGCCACTTTCCTCTGGTCCTAAGTTCATCTTCTTGGGGGGGGGGGTGTTCTCTGCCTCAACCCTGGGTGAGACTCCCCAGTCCACCGAATTAACCCTTCCTGAGAGTGGTGATCGATCTGCGGTTTTCCTTAAGTAATCTGGAAACGGTGTTTGTTTGCTTACTCCTTACCTAGACAGAGGGCCTCATATCCTAATAGATGTTTCATTATCTTATTTTTTATGCATCTGACTCCTGATGATTGGTTGAAAGCCAAGAAACGCGTTGAGTTAGCAACTAATGGATGCTTCAACAAACCTGCTATATTTCCAATAATTTTCCTGTACTGATTTGTGTATCAATTATGTATATTATCTGATTTATTCCGTATTAACTGTATCATGTCCAGCGTTTAATCATTAAATATTTTTAGATGAATATTACTATGTAAATCCTTTGTGATTACACTATTCAGTCTATATTATTGCATATTGATATTTTTAATACTATGGACTACTGATTTGATATTGTCATTCAAATAAATCCAATCTATCTTCTAATAAATAGCCATCAACTCCTTGATATGCCTCATTTAAAGTCCTGTCCAAAACTTTTCTTTTATCTATATAAAGCAGGGATGGAGGCATGTCATTATTGTAGTAAGGCTGGGACAGGTCACGACCTCCTTTTTTCTTAAGAAAATGTTGTTTGAAAGATTTAGTTTGCTGTTAACATTCGGTTTTGGAATGAATAGACTTTACCGAATGAAAACCGCATACACTGTTAGAAATTAGTTTGAGAAAAAAATTCCATTCCATTCCTTTCAATTTTCTCGTCATTATGTTTGAAAATGAACGTCAATTTAAGCCACTAATGATTAGAAAAATGCACAAATTATACATTTTACAAAGAATTTTCATTTGAAGTTCTATCCATCTATGGCCAGCTTCACAGGGAGCATTTTTTCTGCTTCAGCTGCAGAATCAGACCAATGCTGTAGCATAGAGATGAGTATAAATGTTTATTTTTTTTTTTTTAACTACCCCAAATTCAAAATTTATCCTTTAACCGTTTGCAGCCTGCCCACCGTCAAATGAAGGAGGGGCGGTGTGGCTCTCGTTCTGGGACGATGTCATATGACTTCGTCTCAGAACGGCCGCTCTTGCGTGCCTGTGGGAGGGCGATGATCGGGGCCGCGCTCTGTTGCTAGGCCGCGGCTCTTTGACCATGTGATCGGCTGTGTCCACATGTAAACATGGAAATGCCGGTAATCATCTCTCATCGCCTCACACTGACAGAGTGTGTGGCGAGGAGAGCCAATCAGCGGCATCTCCTCGCAGGGGACATCCAGACATGTAATCAGGGCACTGATCATCAGTGCCCTGATTATAGTACAGCGCCACCAATCAGTGGCAGCAATCAGTGCCCACAATTGCCAATCAGTGCCTATTAGTGATACCAGTAAGTGCTGACTATCAGTGCCGCCTATCAGTGCTGCCCATTAATGCCCATCATTGCTGCCAATCAGTGCCACCCATCAGTGCCGTCTATTAGTGCTCATCAGTGCCACCCATCAGTGCCTGAGTGTGGCATATTAGTGCCTCCTCATCAGTGCCACCTCATCAGTGAAGGAGAAAAATTACTTATTTACAACATTTACTGACAGAAGCTAAGAAAAACCTTTTTTTTTTGCTCATAATTTTTGGTCTTTTTTTTTTTTTTTTAAAAATAAAAAAAAAAACAGCAGTGATTAAATACCACCAAAAGAAAGTTCTATTTGTGTGAAGAAAATTACAAAAATTTCACATGGTTACAGTGTAGCATGACCGTGCAATTGTCATTCAAAGTGTGACAGCGCTGAAAGCTGAAAATTGGCCTGAGCAGGAAGGGGGTGAAAGTGCCCGGTAGGCAAGTGGTTAAGGATATTCATGTGTAGGCTCTGTACAGTAGGTTCCAAAAATGCTATCTAAACTTTGTACTGAGGGTGGAAAGGGGAACCTAAAACTGCAATTACCATTTAGGTTTATTTTTTTAGTTTGAAGATCAATTTTCAGGTGTTGAATGTGTGACTGTCACATATCTGCCAGGCAATACACCTATATAGTATTAAAAAACTTAAAGTATCACTAAACCCACATCATAAAAAATGATCAATAAATGCTGTTTTACGAGGGGGTGCTGATAAGTATTGAGCCTTACCCAGAAAAAAATGTAGTTAGGAAGCTGTAAATTGCAGGGTGTACTGGCCAATTTGTCTATATTCAATGGTGCAAAAAGCAACTACCTATGATTTTAACTTATCTTTCCTTTTCAGGTCCAAAGTGAACATGGCAGCGCCTCCAGAAAAATTAAATATGGAAGAGCATAGGACCATAATCAAGTTTCTGTTTCTCCAAGAAAAAAGGTGCGAAGCAGATCCATGATGAAATGTCACAAACTTTGGGTGACAGTGGCCCTTCATATGCAACAGTTAAATGTTGGGTTGTCAATTTTAACACTGTCCATTTCAGTGTTGAAAGTGAAAAGCCCAGTGGAAGGCCTGTTTTTGTCTCTGTGCCTGCAAATGTGAAAGCCATCCATGACATAATGGAGGACCGCCGAATATCAGCCAAAAGTATGGATACATATATATGGGAATATCACGTGAGAGAGTTGGTGCCATTATCCTCAATGACTTCAAAATGAGAAAGCTTGCAGCAAAGCGGGTCCCAAAACTTTTGACAACCGAACAAAAGAGGAATTGTGTGGAGACATTGGTGGCTGTTTTGGTACATTTTGCAAGAAATTAGACAAACTAGTAAATGATGATGTGACATTGATCTACTGTTATGATCCTGAGACAACGGAACAGTCTAAGGAATGGAGGCACAGTGGTTCCCCCAGGCTAAAGAAGTTTAGTGCAGAAGCAAATGGCAACAGTTTTTTGGTATAAGAAGGGAGTTCTACCTCCAAAAGGGTTCAACCATCAATGCAACATATTACTGTGCTTTATAGACGAAGTTGAGGCAAAATATCAAGTAAAAATGTAAAGGAAAGCTCTCCAAAAGTGTTATCCTGTTGCATGACAAAGCCTCATCACACTGCAGGTGAAACAATAGCAAAACTTTCAAGTGACGCCCCATCCACCCTATTTGTCCAACCTGGCTCCTTCTGACTATCTAAAAACTAGAAAAATAGGGAGTGGCGCTGTTATAGGAAAAAAGGAGTATGATAATTCTCCTTAGAAATATAAAGTGACGGGTGTATCAATGTAATGATTAGTCTTCTTTAAGTTGTATAAAGTGACAGGCGCTAGAGTTAGCGTTAATCAAGTGTATCAATGCGATAATTAATTGTGAATATAAAGTGATAAGTGCCAAATAGTGCAATAGAAATCTGTAAACAGTATGCAAATGATAATACAATCACTATACCATATAAGTGAAAAAAAAAGAAAAAACCATAAAAGACTAAAGTGACATGTGCTTATACGTCTCATATAAATTAGTCCTTTGGTTTGGAGATCCAGAGTGACAGGTGCAAAAATATACTGAATATATGTCTTAATATATGAAACACTGTGCAATAAAAATCAATATGCAATAAAAAACAAAGTAAAATACAATTCATCAACTCGCTGTGCATCAGCTAAAAACTTATATAATGTGAAAAAGCAAAAACAAAATGTTCATAAAGGTAACATGACGTTTCTTCCAATATATCTGAATATCTCCTTTGCAGTGGTACATAAATGGGGAAGTGCAGTGGTTGATGGCGATATCCCCCTATGTGGTTACACTCACCGGAGCGGCCTACCCCTGCAGGGGTGCGAGCGTAAGATGTTATTCCCCAGGTGCCAATATCCTCCCGATTCACAGTAGGCCGATCTAGGGTCATCCACCCGCAGGAAGGAGGGAGGGAGGAAAGGAACTTCACTGGCTCCTATTTCAACGGAGATCCCAGCCGGACATCCACGTGATTTACCGAAAGGCCAACTGACGAGGCTCCTCTGCCGCCAAATCCTGCAACGTAGAAGAGATGTTGCAGGATTTGGCGGCAGAGGAGCCTCGTCAGTTGGCCTTTCGGTATATCACGTGGATGTCCGGCCGGGATCTCCATTGAAATAGGAGCCAGTGAAGTTCCTTTCCTCCTTCCTGCGGGTGGATGACCCTAGATCGGGCTACTGTGAATCAGAAGGATATCGGCACCTGGGGAATAACATCTTACGCTCGCACCCCTGCAGGGGTAGGCCGCTCCGGTGAGTGTAACCACATAGGGGGATATCGCTATCAACCACTGCACTTCCCCATTTATATACCACTGCAAAGGAGATATTCAGATATATTGGAAGAAACGTCATGTCACCTTTATGAACATTTTGTTTTTGCTTTTTCACATTATATACGTTTTTAGCTGATGCACAGCGAGTTGATGAATTTTATTTTACTTTCTGTTTTTTATTGCATATTGATTTTTATTGCACAGTGTTTCATATATTAAGACATATATTCAGTATATTTTTGCACCTGTCACTCTGGATCTCCAAACCAAAGGACTAATTTATATGAGACGTATAAGCACATGTCACTTTAGTCTTATGTTTTTTTCTGTTTTTTTTTTCACTTATATGGTATAGTGATTGTGTTATTATTTGCATACTGTTTACAGATTTCTATTGCACTATTTGGCACTTATCACTTTATAGTCGCAATTAATTATCGCATTGATACACTTGATTAACCCTAACTCTAGCACCTGTCACTTTATAACTTAAAGAAGACTAATCATTACATTGATACACCCGTCACTTTATATATTTCTAAGGAGAATTATCATACTCCTTTTTTCCTATAACAGTGCCACTCCCTAATTTTCTAGTTTTTATTTGCTTTTTGGGTTCCACTTAGGTGTTCCCTGCTTACATAGGGGGGCAGCAGTTTTTTAACAGCCTGAAGCGCTGATCCATTGATAAACCACCATTCCTTCTGACTATCATCTGTTCCCCAATGTCATAAAACACCTAAAGGGACAACGATTTGGGAGTGTTCTGGAGGCAACTAATGCTGCAAATGAATGGTTATACCAGCATAGTTACATAGTAGGTGAGGTTGAAAAAAGACACAAGCCCATCAAGTCCAACCTATGTGTGTGATGATATGTCAGTATTACATTACATATCCCTGTATGTTGTGGTCATTCAGGTGCTTATCTAATAGTTTTTCTAATCTACTATATATTGCTGCCTCTCAGAGCTTCTTATCTCCTGTAGCCCCTTTGCAGCCATTTTCTATCTAAGTAATGCCTGTATAGGATGAGGGTTCCCTAATGATGACAAGAGTGGAGCATACCTGTGCAGTGTGCTTTGGAGTGGCCACTTGTAGCCTCCATCAGAAGCCTATGTGACAGGATGACAAAGTAAAAGCACAACTGGGAGACAACTGATAGTACCACCTAGCTGCCACTCATGGCTGTGCTATGCAGCTGGGGCCTTACAATAAACCAAGACATCCATTTGACCCTCAATGCAAACTACAAACACTGTCCTCCCTGTGTATGCTGGCAAGTCCTAGACCATGGGAGAGATTTATTAAACCTGGTGCACATAGAATCTGGTGCAGCTGTGCATGGTAACAAATCAGCTTCTAACTTCAACTTGTTGAATTAAGCTTAGATAAAAAAACCTGGAAGCTGAATGGTTTCAACGCAGAGCTGCTCAAGATTTTGCACGCTGGAGTTTTAGTGAATAACCCACCATATCTCTCTATCCCCAGATCTGTACCCCCAAGTGCCTGGAGCTCATCCTAGTATAAGGGCTTGTCAATTAACCACTTGCTGACCGGGCCATAGCCGAAAGACGGTTACAGCGAGGTCGGCTTATTCTGGGAGGGCGTCCGGGGGATGTTCTCCCAGAATGTTGCTCTTGTGCGCCCCCTGGGGCGCGCTCTCGCAAACATCCGTGCCCGCCGGGTCTGGAAGACCCGGCGCATCATGGATCGCGGAAAATGCCCGCTTGTATCGGCCGTTTACCACGTGATCACTCCATCAAATGACAGAGGGATCACTTGTAAACAAACCAGCATCATGTCATGACGCCGGTTCCTCCCTCCTCTCTCTGTACAGATCTGTACAGTGCGAGGGGAGAGGGGGAGAGATTGTTTTTAGCAGCGCCGTGGGCTGGATCTGTAGTGCCCACAGCGCTGCTCTGTGCAATACCCTGCCATACTCATCAATTTTTTTTTTACAGAATTTTCAGTCTTTGATTTATAGCGCAAAAAATAAAAAACCCAGCGGTGATTAAATACCACCAAACGAAAGCTCTATTTGTATAAAATTTCATATGGGTACAGTGTTGCATGACTGAGTAATTGTCATTCAAAATGTGAGAGCACCGAAAGCTGAAAATTGGTCTGGTTAGGAAGGGGGTTTAAGTGCCCTGTTGTCAAGTGGTTAATGCAGTTGCAGCTTAGGGCTTAATAATTTGACCAAACGCCTGAAGCCCAGGCCATCTGGTGTGTGACATACTGAGTGTGAGCTATATTTGTACCACTAGGAGGGTGACCATCTCCCCTAACCACCACCAGCGCCATAGCCCATCAAGTCTTCTCTTCCACAAAATACCTCTGTTGGCTGTGCACATATTCATCTTCAACTTAGTGGTGAATTACAAGGTTTCCTTAGTCCACAGTCTTAGCCAAGAAAGAGCCAATACAAAGGCTTTTATTAACTTTTACTGAAGTATCAAAAAGGATTATAGATAACCAGTTCCATAATTCCACATGGTTGGTGATACGGTCCAGTACACATGGTATGAGAAATTTCAAACTATGGTAACTAGAGTCCAAGGTGCATAACACAAAACATCCACATCCTAGTTGTACAGGTCTAAAGTCCCTCTGTCTATTCAGGAGAGGATGCTATGGTACTGCTGTTGTGGAAAAACCACGATACTCTTTTGCTCTATTAAGCGACCCTTCCAGCTTTTCAGTATAATGCATCTTTAAACAACCCGTGTCTCCCACATTTCCCCAATAAACAGACATACGGGGTAATTTACTAAGACGAATGCGCTGTGCCGGTTCATACCTTAATTGGTGCGCCAGATAAATCATTAATTGAGCGTGTGAAACAGCGCACGCAGATGCGCAACACGATAATAAATATGCAAACGGCAACTGTTGGCAGCGTAACTGCTGTTTTCTCATTGATAATAGCGCACGCCCATCTCATTGGATGTGTCTTGTTAGGCAATTAGTAGTTCTCACTTAATTAACCCTTTTGATGCTAATCTCATTCCTATGACTTCTAATATATCTTTGAAATGTTTTTTTTTTTCGATTTTCACACAAATATTTCAATACATTACAAAAACCAGAAAAGTGTTTCTAAACCCAATAAATTAATATTTTCAGATCTTGATCTTTAAAGGTGACCATACATTGCAATGAGTTAGATCCCCCCCAAAAAAAAAAAAAAAAAATAGATTTAGTGCAAGAGCCTGTTTGATTTCCTATAATTTGAATTAATTTTTCAAGTGCGTCTTCCTATTACCTATTTTGCCAAAATATCGAGTTGTACAGAGATTGGCCAATCAGATTGCATAGTGCATGACCACCTTATGTGCCAAATTTGGAATGTACAGACATGACCCACTTGTATTTTCACAAGTGGATACAAGAACCTATATCTATAGTTACATATTTGTGTAGCACAGTGGTGTAGTGGTTAGCACTTTCACCTAGCAGCTAAAAGGGTTGCTGGTTCGAATCCTGCCTGTTACACCATCTGCTTGGAGATTGCATGTTCTCCCTGTGCCTGCGTAGGTTTCCTCCTAGAACCTAAAAACATGCTGTAAATTGGATCCTGTCTCAATTGGCCCTAATATGTATGAATGTGTGTTAGGGACCCACACAAACACCACCCCGTATTAAAAAATATATTTTTTTTCTTAATTTGCAAATAAGGATCATCTCTTCCTCATAGAACTTAGCAGCAGTACAAGCAACTTCCTGTAGGGGTGTGATGTCATACCTGTGTGCTGACCACCGATTTCCGAGAACCACATATGCGTATACCTGTGCGCACACAGCAGTTGCGCATCTAGATGCATTTGGCGCATCTAGCTGCAGAAACCCAATTTTTGTGGAAATTAATAGTAAGGCAGATGCAGATTTCCAGGAATAGACTAACAAATATTTCTAGTGAAAGGCAACTGGTGTTTTTTATTAACCACTTCCCGCCCGCCCACGTCATATGACGTCCTGGGCTTTGGGCGGGTATATCTGAATGATGCCTGTAGTTACAGACATCATTCAGATATTGCCGGTTTCAGCTGGCGAATCTCTACACCATGGGAATGATCATAGCGGCCGTTCCGCCGCTTGATCGTTCCTATGGGAGGCAAGAGGGGACGTCCCCCCCCTCCCGCCGCCCTCCGGTGCTTGCTCTGACTCACTGTTATGATCGGTGAGGAGGAGAGTGGATCCGCCGGCGCCGGATGTAGATCATAGAGATTTCTATGATCATCGGGGCCCGGGCGCGATGTTATGATGTCACGCCCGGCCTCTCCATTCAAAAAAACGTCGCTGCTTCGGCTGGGAAGCGGTGATCGTTTTATTTTTTTTTTTTTATTTCAGGCTTCCCAGCCTAGTGGTGAGATATGGGGTCTTATTGACCCCATATATCACTATTAAGAGGACCTGTCATGTTATATTCCTATTACAAGGGATGTTTAGATTCCTAGTAATAGGAATAAAAAAGTGATCAAAAATGTTTTTTTTTTTTTTTCAAAAAAGTGTCAAAATATAATTATCAATAAAAAAAAAAAAAAAAATTTTTTAAGTGCCACTGTCCCCGTGTGCTCGCACGCAGAAGCGAACGCATATGTAAGTCCCCCCCACATATGAAAACAGTGTTTAAACCATACATGTGAGGTATCGCTGCAAACGTTGGAGCAAGAGCAATCATTTTGTCACTAGACCTCCTCTGTAACTCAAAACATGTAACCAGTAAAAAAAATTTCAAGCGTCGCCTATGGGGATTTTTAAGTACCGAACATTGGCGCCATTCTACGAGCGTGTGCAATTTTGAAGCGTGACATGTTAGGTATCTATTTACGTGGCGTAACTTCATCTTTCACAATATGCAAAAACATTGGGCTAACTTTACTGTTTTGTTTTTTTTTAAAAACACAAAACTGTTTTTTTCCCCCCCAAAAAATGCGTTCGAAAAATTCCTGCGCAAATACCGTGTGAGATAAAAAGTTGCAACCGCCATTGTATTCTCTAGGGTCTTTGCTAAAAAAACATATATTTCACATCCTTACTCTTCCTTGGTCTACAACAGAAAGGGTTTACTTTGGTTCACTTGGTCCGCACTCTCTACTCACATTTGGATCTCACTATGTTTACTTGAGCCTCAGGTAATTTATATCCTATGGATGTTACCTCTGGCCCTATGGTGGCAAGTGTACCTTCCTTGCATCCTTCATCTTCACTAGTTTCATAATTTCTTGATTATTTATTCTGGGAACTTTCCTTCACTTTGTATTTTCCCTCACACCCATTCCTTACTATCACTGATATGGCTTTTCTATGCATTTTTTATCTTCACTATTCTCTCCTTTTATCCATTCCGGGGTTCCCTATCATCTCATATTTTTTCTTTACATCTACTCCTTCTAACCACTGCTATGGCCCCCTTTCTATACTAATACTTCTCCCTTATCATTTTATCGTTACAGAAGCCCTACAGGGCTCACACCTATCACTACATATTTGTTGAAGGGCGATTTACCTCAGATGTTGGCATCATATCTCCACTCTCTTGGCCCCATTGCCGCCTGCTTAGCCATCACCTCAGCTCCCGGGGGGGGGGGGTTGTCTTCTGCCTCCTAGTACCTCCGGTGTACCATCAATATCATTACTACCCATATTCTATACTAGCTACTCATAGGTAAGAATGATAGGACCATAGGTTCTATGTTCCCCTTCTTCCTATTCTTTGATGAATTACCATTGATGAAAGATTTTTCATTTATTATAGATACCTCCAACGTATAGCTGCTCCTGATGAGTGGAAACAACCCACGAAACGTGTCGAGCATGTGTTTTTGATGCTATGCCACAGCAATCATGGGTTTACTATGGGTTTAACTGTTTGAATCAACCTTATAACCATTAATGCAATTTTATATCTTTTACGATGTTTTTTCATATATTGGGTATGTTGCTGGTTCATTATCTAATATGTGCAATAATGTTTACTATATTACTTGGATTGTTATATGATTTATTAATCATGTCCTTCTTTATTCTGTATTGTACATGGTGGTCTACTATTATTAATGTTACCTGTATACAGTGCCCGATTATGGCTAACAATAAATATTCTAATTATTTAATTGATTGATTCATTCTACCCAAGTGATGTGTATCATGTAAAGTCTCAATTTTCCCAATTTTTTCCCCCTCCCCCATTTTTACCTCAAACAATAGGGATGGAGACAAATGCACGGTTTGTCATGGCCTCATATAAAGTCCCAACATTCTTTCTCTTTTTTCAAATATAATAGGGATGGATACACACACTTGTCTATGTTGCTATTTCCATGATATTCCTGTTGACTAGTATCAAGTGCCAGCGATAGGGCACTTGCTATACTGGAATATACTTCTTGTTAGTTACTCTGTGAGGTCATCTTATGGGGGCTACCGCAATCAGCCCCGGGAGCTGCGACGCACACCGCGGTCACCCCCAGCCCCCATTCCGACCGACATGGTCGCTGTGGTTGCGGATGCGCATGCGCTGTGCGTCGACGCCACGCCCACACATCTTGCGCGTGACGTCACTTTTGACGCCACGGGCAGACGTGTTTTCTATCTGCGTGCACCATGAGGGAGGTTAGACGCCCATTTAAGAGCGCTGGTCGCTCTGACATGGTCGCCCCCTCTCTCAAAGCACGCCACGTGACGTTGGTGGGGCTTTGCCGGCGGACGGGCTTCTTTCACATCCTTACTCTTCCTTGGTCTACAACAGAAAGGGTTTACTTTGGTTCACTTGGTCCGCACTCTCTACTCACATTTGGATCTCACTATGTTTACTTGAGCCTCAAGTAATTTATATCCTATGGATGTTACCTCTGGCCCTATGGTGGCAAGTGTACCTTCCTTGCATCCTTCATCTTTACTAGTTTCATAATTTCTTGATTATTTATTCTGGGAACTTTCCTTCACTTTGTATTTTCCCTCACACCCATTCCTTACTATCACTGATATGGCTTTTCTATGCATTTTTTATCTTCACTATTCTCTCCTTTTATCCATTCCGGGGTTCCCTATCACCTCATATTTTTTCTTTACATCTACTCCTTCTAACCACTGCTATGGCCCCCTTTCTATACTAATACTTCTCCCTTATCATTTTATCGTTACAGAAGCCCTACAGGGCTCACACCTATCACTACATATTTGTTGAAGGGCAATTTACCTCAGATGTTGGCATCATATCTCCACTCTCTTGGCCCCATTGCCGCCTGCTTAGCCATCACCTCAGCTCCCGGGGGGGTTGTCTTCTGCCTCCTAGTACCTCCGGTGTACCATCAATATCATTACTACCCATATTCTATACTAGCTACTCATAGGTAAGAATGATAGGACCATAGGTTCTATGTTCCCCTTCTTCCTATTCTTTGATCAATTACCATTGATGAAAGATTTTTCATTTATTATAGATACCTCCAACGTATAGCTGCTCCTGATGAGTAAAAAAAACAACCCACGAAATGCGTCGAGCATGTGTTTTTGATGCTATGCCACAGCAATCATGGGTTTACTCTGGGTTTAACTGTTTGAATCAATCTTATAACCATTAATGCAATTTTATATCTTTTACGATGTTTTTTCATATATTGGGTATGTTGCTGGTTCATTATCTAATATGTGCAATAATGTTTACTATATTACTTGGATTGTTATATGATTTATTAATCATGTCCTTCTTTATTCTGTATTGTACATGGTGGTCTACTATTATTAATGTTACCTGTATACAGTGCCCAATTATGGCTAACAATAAATATTCTAATTATTTAATTGATTGATTCATTCTACCCAAGTGATGTGTATCATGTAAAGTCCCAATTTTCCCAATTTTTTCCCCCTCCCCCATTTTTACCTCAAACAATAGGGATGGAGACCAATGCACGGTTTGTCATGGCCTCATATAAAGTCCCAACATTCTTTCTCTTTTTTCATATATAATGTTTGGGGGTTCTATGTAATTTTCTACCAAAAAAATGATGATTTTTACATGTAGGAGAGAAATGTCAGAATTGGCCTGGTAAGGAAGTGGTTAAACAAGGTCTAAATGGGCCATTGACATGCATCACAGTTGTACTTAGGAACGTGGCTTTGCAAAGTTCAACTAAATGAAATCCTTTCTTATTTTTGCTTTGGGATAGAATGCAGAGGGATTAGAAGTCTGGTCAGTTTTTGGGGATGTCTGCACCCCTGATAGGGTGAAAACACCTCCCAAATGTTGCCACTTTGTCCTTCAAATTTATTCACTTCCTGTCACAAAGCCAAACAGGAAGTGAGGGTAAAATCCTACCAATGTCTTTCCTAGGGGACACAGGTCAATTTAAATAGCTTCCCCATCAGGTGAATTGCACTCTAGCATTTTGCTGTGTACACCCCAAATTATTAGGTAACTTGGACTTTGGGGTTTATTTACCAAAGGCAAATCCACTTTGCAAGTGCACTTGCTGGAGATCCGAGGGGCACATGCAAGGAAAAGAAAAAAAACACCATCTTTGCTTCTACATGATTGGATGTTAAAATCACCAGTGCTTCCTCTCAGATTCAGCAACTACACTTGTACTGCAGAGTGGATTTTCCTTTACTAAACCCCAAACTGCCTAATCATTTGGGGTGTACACAACAAAGTGCTAGAATGCAATTTGCTTAATGGGGACACTAGTTTGATCTGTGTGTACGCGAGAAAAGACATTGGTAGACATTGGACCCTCACTTCCTGTTTGGCTATGTGACAGGAAGTGAAGCCAATTTTAAGAAAAGGGACACAAAGCTCAACCTAAAAACAAGCAGGGGTTCTAACACTCACTTGGTTTCCCTCAAATGCACACAATTAAAATAGGATTGCCTTGAGCTAGAGTTTAGCGCAGTGCTCTAAATCAGTGCTTATCAAGCCTGTCCTCAAGTACCCCCAACAGGTCATGTTTGCAGGTTTTCCTTCATCTTGCACAGATGCTTTAAATCACAGTCAATGGCTTGGTATTTTGGACAGCTATTCTACAGAAGATAAATTCACAGAACATGGCCTGTTGGGGGTACTTGAGGACTGAGGCAGAGAACCACTGTAGTAAAAAGGAAAACTGAATACTTACCGCTCTGTAATTTTCCTTTCCTGGTGCCTATCCATGGCAGCATATACACAATCCATGCATATGCTACCATGAAGGCACCAGGAAAGTAACTTAGACAAATCACACCTGTTTTGTTTTGACATGCCAGTCAGCCTAGTTAATCTGCAGCTGTGAAATCTGTTGCATGAAAAACAAAAAATAAACATCAAAATTTGCATCAAATTTTATTGGTCAACAAAACAGGAAAAGAGCAAGGAAAGCAAAAAACAAAAACAAAAACCCACACATGTATGTTAATTTGGGACACTAACAGAAAATGGTTTTTGAGGTCTGATCATTTTGCAATGGAAATTACCAGGATATAAAAGGACATCTATTAATGATTTAAACATTAGTCATAACATCTTGAGAATGATTTAGCAAAATAATTCAGCACAGACAATTAAATCAAAGTGAACAACGTAAAAATGACACACATTAGAATCAAAAATATTTCATGGAAAAAAAATCCCCCACCCAAAAAAAAAAAAAAAAAAAAAAAAAAAAAAGTCCATGAGCATGCCCAGACCAACCCAAATGCAGCTAGCACAACATAAGCCACCCTCCCTTTACAAAATGAAGCACATCATCCAGCATGCTACAGAATTAGAGATGGGACAAGCAAAGAGCCTAACATGAACAAAAGTTATACAACAAATACCATTGCAGTCTATGGGAACTGACTTGTTAATTTTGCTAGTCCCCACTTGGCTGGCTTATCTTCTAGTTATTGGCCTTAAAATGGGTATGGGGGCCCAGGTCCCACCCTAAGGGACATATATCAATTGTCAACAATTTGGAGAACCCAAAAAACGTAACAAGGAGAAATGCCTTTAAATATGCAAAATTGCTTAAGGGCCAGTTCACACCACATGCAGTCTAATGCATTTTTTTTGCATCAAAAATGCATGGAAAGTAGGTTTTTCAGTTCCAGAAAATAAAGTAGAAAATGCTGCATTTTTCCTGCACTGGAACGCTGTAAAAAGCAAAAAAAACGCATCAGAAACGCATCAAAAATGCACATGCAAGAAAGCATCTGGACTGGGTTTCTATAGAGTGAACTTGCCCTAAAGCTATTAACTGGGGGGGGGGGGGGGGGGGTTACTCTGCCTGTAAAGTGGTGCATCTGTAGCATGTATCCAAAATGCTGCAATGCTGTTTCAAAGATGTACGGTTTTAGAGCAAACTTACAAATCGACATTGCAGCTGCAAGTTTTTAACAAAAAAAAAAATAGCCCCCCCCCAAATACATACAAGGCCATTTGGGTCTGGAAAGGCTTAAAATGAGAACCCCCACATGAAAAATACCACCCCAAAAATCAAAAAATATCGTGCCCCTCCCACACACTAACAACCCCTAGCCAAACACAGCAAGCCAGCTAATGAAAGGGGGTGGATGTTTGGGGGCAGGAGGGGCTCGAGCACCCCAAAAGTGGTTTGGATTGGTGAAGGCAGCTCACAGCCTTTGGAGTATGGAGTGGAGTGTAGAGTTCCCCTTTAAAAGCAAAAACTAGCCCAAAGAAATCATATATGCATTAGAGGGGGAAGGTTAAATGCCCTTTTAGAAGGAGAGTCTTTTTACATAATTTTAACAAGGGACATGTCACATGTTGGCAACGTAACACGCCAACATGACCTGTGTGCAAATATCCTTAAAAAAAAAAAAAAAAACATAAAAGTGAACCAGCGTAAAAAAAAAATATAAAAAAAGTTTAGAGGTGCGCCCGTTCAACCCACACAAATGCATTTACGTTGCTTGATATTTACTAAGATTTTGCAGGCGCACTGAACCAACGCATTTGAACGTGCGCAAATGCCGCTTGCGCATGCGCAGTGCATAAATTGACCTCACGCAGTTCTAAACATACTTGCAGGCTTGTTCAGAAAAAGTTACTTTCTCATTCTATTTTGGGCATATTTGTTACTTGGGCAGTTATTACTACACTTCCTCACATCATCCCCATAATATTGGCACTTCCAGCTTCTTTTAATTTTGGAGGTTGAAGATGCTGAGTGCCAGGTCCATAGTGGCGCACTGATCGCCTCCTCCCGTGCGCTGAGATTACTTTAGTAAATGGGGAATAACACTGTGTTACCGGCGCAACCGTTTTGTAAATACCAAAATGTACATTGCGCCTCAACTCATGGCGCAAACAGTTCATAAATCAGCCCCACAGTCGCCATCTTAGCTTCATCGCTCCTTCATCTGCCCCTCCTGGGCAGAGGCTCTTGGCTTTTATTCATGGACAACTAAAGGAAGTGACAAATAGAAAGTCCTGGCCCCAACAGCCAATCTCTTCCTCAATACAAATTGATAACACAGGAAATGACACTAAACAGGAAATGACACTAAACAGGAAATGACACTAAAGGGGATGGCATCCACAGGATGTATTGTCACCCTGCAACAGGAAGTGCTCTAACAAGGACCTTCATGGCAGGGTCACCAGAAAATATTTTATTGAAAATTACAATAACATGTTAAAGCTTGTATAAGATTTTAGTGAATGGGTTTAGAGTTGGGGAAGAGTAAAAAAAACTCTATCAGGTTAAAGGAGATCTACAGTATGTTTACAGCATTCGCTTTCATCTTAAAAAATTAGCATTGCAATAACAATACACAAAAATAGTTAATATTGACAATCCAATATAAGCTTACTTGAAAAATTTCATTTCATGTTTTGGCTGCTGCCTGTCTTCTGGTCATCTCTGTCCACAACTTCCTGGGATCCCAGTATACTTTGAAGCTTCTCAGCTGTTTGCTTTCTATTTCTAAGGACTACATATCCCATGGTACCTTGCTGCATGAAAGCAGTGATTCCTTGAAATGATGTCACTGGTAGGCGGGACATTCGCTGTCAACATTCTGGCCTGTGGAACACATGCTGTGGCGGCGGTGTTTCTGAGCTTTACATCCGGTTATTGACATCTATTCAATGTGAGTGTTTAAATGTGGTTTAATGTATTATTTTTAATAAATGATATTGCACCATGTGGGTTCCCCCCTCTTGGTCCCCTTGCATTTTAATGGAGGTATACGAGGAAATAAGAGTAATATAAGGATACTGGGACTATTAGCATGCTGTGACTTTTTTGCTGAAAAGCATAAAGTCAATTACATCTGGTGAGTGTGTGGAAGCACAGTATTTGGCACAGAGCACTGAGCACTGGAAGCTGTTTTAGGCACCAAGCATTTTATTTACACTACAGAGCACTTTATGGAAGAATATTACAGTATATATTTTATTATTAGACAGCGCTGTGGTAAATGTTGTTGATGTAGCACAAAGGTCACAAATTGGTTTTTGGTGAACAGCAGCAGGCATACAAAGGTATAGTGGGTAGTAATTAAGTTAGGCACATATAAAGTTGATTGCGATTTCAGTGATAGTGCGTGTATAAAATAGTACAGCTGAAAACAAAAACAATTATATATCATATATATATCTATGATTAAAAGGAAGTGGTATTACCTAACAAATCTGTGTAAATGTACTGTAAAATAATAGAGAAATTCCCTGGAAAATAGGAAAATACAGAACACAAATTATATTAACAGTTGTGATACATAGCATGTTATGCAATTGCAAGAATTATGAAAGAAAAATGAATAGACTACAGAACAACACAAATGTGTTGCGTTTGTTACAATATGATTTTTTTTTATTAATCAGACATAAGATACATGGGACATAACATTACAATAGTGGTTGGTCATAGAGATATTGTCAGTTTTTTTGGCTTGAGTAGATTTCTCAAAGAAATGCGGTTTCATACAATGGGGTTAGATACCATTATTGTATTACAGTTTGAACAGGCTATTGTCTCTATAGCTACAGTACACAAGTAAGAGATTGCTGGGTAAATGTACATGAGGTGACGCTTCTAATGTTGTAGAGGAGGAAAAGAACTATGGAGAGCACCAGGAGGTGGTGGTAACATAACTACTGTATGTGTCTGGCTCTGGGAGTCGAAAAGACCCCCCATGTCTCATTAATGAGAACCTGTCTTAAAAATATAATATCACATACAGGACTTTTTATCCCCTATGTCAGCCTTTTTCAACCAGGGTGCCTTGAGGTCTCTTCAGGGGTGCCTTGAGGTCTCTTTAGGGGTGCCATGGCAAAATGCCTAAAAATTGCCCGAAAAATTGTATGCAAGGCGGCGGGTTGATGAAGACTGTCTTTTAGTTACACAAAGCCACAGGTTTTCATTGTGCAGTATTACAACCTTCTAGCTGCCGACCTCCTAATGACCAATGACATCATCAGTTGAGAAGGAGGATGTCAGTCGCCTGTATAGCATCCTTGTTTGACCCTCTCTTTCCCTTCTCCATCAGGTCACATTAGCTGAGTGATGGAAAAAAACTGAAGAAGAAGAAGAAAAGAAACATTGGAATACTAGTCAGTACTAGTTTCCACCTCTCACATTGGGTGTACCATGTGTGTGGATGTTGCTGCATTATGTAAAACTATTATGCCCCGTACACACGGTCGGACTTTGTTCGGACATTCCGACAACAAAATCCTAGGATTTTTTTCGACGGATGTTGGCTCAAACTTGTCTTGCATACACACGGTCACACAAAGTTGTTGGAAAATCCGATCGTTCTGAACGCAGTGACATAAAACACGTACGTCTGGACTATAAACGGGGCAGTGGCCAATAGCTTTCATCTCTTTATTTATTCTGAGCATGCGTGGCACTTTGTCCGTCGGATTTGTGTACACACGATCGGAATTTCCGACAACGGATTTTGTTGTCGGAAAATTTTATCTCCTGCTCTCCAACTTTGTGTGTCGGAAAATCCGATGGAAAATGTCCAATGGAGCCCACACACGGTCGGAATTTCCGACAACACGCTCCGATCGGACATTTTCCATCGGAAAATCCGACCGTGTGTATGGGGCATTAGAATCGTTTTTACATTTTAGGATGGGGCGAATCAAGACTGTCCATAATTTTAAAGGATACCTCGAGATTGTCCTTAATTTTAAGAAACACTGCCCTATGTCATAGAAAATACAGTTTTAGTGAAAGTAAAAAAAAAGTCATAAGATTAAGTTAAAAATCAATAATAAAATTCATCAAAAAACGTTCGATCGATCAGCATAAAGTCCCTTTAAGGTGTCTTCATATGTGGAAGGAAAGATAGACCATCACCATCACCCAATAGTACTGACTCTTACCATCAGTGTATGGGGTATACACTTTTGAATATACTGAGTAGCGGCACCATCGATCCTTCCTACAAACACTGTTCCACTCCACATGCGGTTAAAACTGCTCCACCTCATGTAAGACCATTAAGGGTAAGGGAATCACTCCACATCCAGAAAAGACCTACTGGAGGCAAGCTCCAGCATCCACATATATATAAGGATAGAAAGGAACGCTCATTGCGCAATGATCGATACAAATCAATTTATTGAAGATAAAAATGGATCCACTCACATTTAATGTAGGTAAAACAGGCATGTAGAAACGTCCAGTGTTTCAAACCACTAAGATGGCCGCCACATCACCGCCCACGATCTGCATCACACGTCCCAGACCTCACACGTCCAGCCATCTTAGTGGTTTGAAACGCTGGACGTTTCTACATGCCTGTTTTACCTACATTAAATGTGAGTGGATCCATTTTTATATTTATATTGTGAAAGATAATGTTACGCCGAGTAAATTGATGCCCAACATGTCATGCTTCAAAATTGCGCCCGCTTTTCAAATGCGGGTGCTACTCAGGTATGCGTTCGCTTCTGCACGCGAGCTCTTCAGGACGGGGCGCTTTAAAAAATTTTTTTTTCCTTATTTATTTTACTTGATTTTATTTATTTTTACACTGTTTTTAAAAAATAAAATAAAAATGTGGGTCACTTTTATTCCTATTACAAGGAATGTAAACATCCCTTGTAATAGAAAAAAGCATAACAGGTCCTCTTAAATATGAGATCTGGGGTCAAAAAGCCCTCAGATCTCATATTTGGACTTAAATGCAATAAAAGAAAAAATGACAACAAAAAAATGTGCCTTTAAGACGTATAGGCGGAA
This sequence comes from Aquarana catesbeiana, assembly GCF_042186555.1. Lineage (NCBI taxonomy): Eukaryota > Metazoa > Chordata > Amphibia > Anura > Ranidae > Aquarana > Aquarana catesbeiana. The sequence goes on along the minus strand of NC_133335.1, from coordinate 148,708,913 downwards.
GTGACGTTTTAACTTTGCTTCCGCCCTGCTATGGTATGGAGACGGGTGGGGGCCATCTTCCCCTCACTCCTCTCCATACCCAGCCACTGACAGGTCCCGATCACCTCCACCGCTGCCGACGGCTCCGGTAAGCAGCAGAGGGCGCGGGAAAGCAGCGAGAAGGGAGGCCCCTCTCCCGCTGCTGATAACGGTGATCTTGCAGTGAATCCGCCGCAGAGACCACCATTATCGTTACCAGGGTCGCTCACTGAATAGATGGATATCTCGGTTATGGCACCATCTTTAAAGTGCCGACGTATATGTACAGGACCCGGTCATCGAAAATATAGGGTATCGAAATTTATCGTCATTTTGTGTGCATGCACAAATTTAAAGCTTGATGTGTTGGGTATCTCTTTACATGACAACCTCTTCTTTAATATTTTACCCAAAAAATTGGCAATATATTGCATTTTTGTGCCCAAAAATGAACTTAAAGTGGAGCTCCATCCAAAAATGGAACTTCCGCTTATCTGGTTCCTCCCCCCCGGTGGCACCTTTCAGGGGGAGGGGGGAGCAGATACCTGTCTAATCCAGGTATTTGCTCCCACTTCCGGTGAAAGATCGCCGCAGAATCTACGCCATGTCCGGCCCCTGGGAGACACATGGGTCCCAGAAGACAGCAGGGACCAGTCAGAAAGTGTAGCGCGTCTCACGCATGTGCAGTCGGGCAACAGGCTGGGAAGCCGCAAGGCCCTTACTGAAGATGACGGCGCCTCCACCCAGAGCCGAGGGACGTGTTGGCTTCGGGTGAGGACATCACGGGCGCCCTGGACAGGTAAGTGTCCTTATTTTAAAAGACAGCAGCTGCAGTATTTGTAGCTCCTGCCTTTTAATTTAATTTTTTTTCGGCGGAACTTCGCTTTAAATGTATTTTTTACTGAAATGTTGCACTTTGTAAACTGTTGTGCAAATATCGTGTGACATAAAAAATTGGAACTACCCCATTTTTTTCTCTTCTGGGTTTCTACTTTCAGAAAATATATAATGTTTGGGGCTTTTAACTTATCTTCAGACCTAAAATGAGTTTTTAAACGTGTGCAAAAAAAAAAAAAAAAAAATGTAAAAATGTTTAGAAAGGGTTCAATGCATATTTCAAGGTATGTTTTGTTTTTTTTTTAAGTTTGAGGTGCCTCCAATCCAACAATCCAATCCCCCTCAATCCATCGAGCATCTGTAGGAAGTGCAGGAAAAAATGAGTCTGATCCATGGAGGCCCCACCTTGAAACTTACAGGACTTAAAAAATGTTCTACTGACGGCTTGGTGCCAAATACCACAGCATACCTTTAGAGGTCTAGTGACGTCCATTCCTTGGTGGGTTATGGTGGGTGGTCATGTGTGTGTATGGGCACACAGTTGTTAAAAGGACATATGGTACCTGACTAGACTGTTTTACGCATTGAAAAAAAATGTGCATTAACCACTTGCTGACCGCCCCATAGCACATTTACTGCTACAGGGCAGCCGCGCTGCGTAGAATCACGTATATATACATGTGCAGGATCACTGAAGTGCGGGAGCTGATCAGTGGGTCCTGCGGAGCCAATGTCCGCCGGCACCCGCTGATCATTCGGTACACTGACAGAATGGCAGTCTATGTAAACAAAGCAGATTGCCGTTCTTTTAGCATAAAAGGCATTGATCCTGTGTTTCTGTAAAGCAAAAACACCGATCCATGCATTCCACTAGTAAAAGCAGCTCCCCTCACTACACTGAAACACCCGCTAGGCACACAGTTAACCCTCTGATCACCCCTAATGTTAACCCCTTCCCAGCCAGTGTCATTAGTACAGTGCCAGTTCATAGTTTTAGCACTGATCACTGTAATAATGTCACTGGTCCCCAAACAAGTGTCAGTTAGGTGTCTGATTCATTTGCAGCAATATCGCAGTCCTGCTGTAAGTTGCTGATCGACACCATTACTAGTAAAAAAAAACCCATAGTTTGTAGACGCTATAACTTTTGCGCAAATCAATCAATATATGGGATTTTTTTTTACCAAAAATTTGTATCAGAAAACATATTGGCCTAAATTTATGAAGAAATTTGATTTTTAGAATTTTTTTATTGGATGTGTTTTAGAGCAGAAAGTAAAAAAAATATATATATATTTATATATGGTTCTTTGTTTATAGCGCAAAAAAATAAAAACCGCTGAGGTGATCAAATACACCAAAAGAAAGCTCTATTTGTGAGGAAAAAAGCACATACATTTTATTTGGGTAAAGCGTCGCATGACCGTGCATTTGTCCTATCACAAAAAATGGCCTGGTCATGAAGGGGGGTAAATCTTCCGGATGGGAAGTGGTTAAAAAGTAAGCAGTGAAAGTGTCTAAAGGCCAGTACCCACCACATGCAGTCCAATGCGTTTTTGTTCTGCATCAAAAATGCATGGAAAGTAGGTTATACTGTATGGTTTCCATTGGCGTAGTTCACACTAGTGCTTGCAATTCCAGGGCTTTTCAGTTCCAGAAAAAAAAAGTAGAACAAGTTGCATTTTTCCTGCACTGGACTGTACTGGAACGCAGTAAAACGCATCAAAAACGCACTGGACTCTAGTATAGTGAAAAAAACCCAGGAAGGACTAGTTCACATCATAGAAATGCAGTCCAGATGCGTTTCTGCATGCGCGTTTTTGATGTGTTCCAGTGCATTCCCCCCCCCCTCTTTTTTCTTAACCTTAAATAAGGACATGTGTGTTCCAGTGCGTTTCTGGTGTGTTTAAGTGCGTTCCCGTGCATTTTTGATGCGTTTTACAGCGTTCCAGTACAGTGCAGGAAAGCACGTTCTACTTTTTTTCTTGGAACTGGAACGTACTGGAACTGCGAGCACAGGTGGGAACAATGCCATTGAAAACCATATAACCTACTTTCCATGCGTTTTGATGGAGAAAAAAAATGCACTGGACTGCATGTGGTGTGAACTGGCCCGAAAAAAGCATCTGGAAACGCATCAAAAAACACGTTAAAAATGTGCATGCAGAACGAATCTGGAGTGCGTTTTCAAGGCGTGAACCGGCCCTTATAGCAGATAAATATTAGATGGAATTGGCACATCATGCACACTAGTGGTTTGGAGACCTGCAGATCAGACAATAATATAACATTCCTTGTAAGAGTGGCTTTTCTTTATTTGACATATTAATTACCAATCACCTGAAATACGCTAATTAGTGTCCCGAAATTCCACATTCCACAAGCCGATAACTGACAGCAGAGACGTCATCAGCCTGGAGTGAGTCATGTGACCTCCGCCCTCCTCAATGCGGCAGCTCCCCATCCCCCTTCTCCTCTGCTAGAATTTGTCACGTGACCTGCCTCTCTGATCTCAGCGGCCATATTGGTTATGGGCACGATAAATAGAAAGCTATGAAATAAAAGTATATGAACGTAGTCATATTCCTGAGCAGACACATTATAAATATACTGGAATTATCTCCCCCGCAGGTGACCATGTGGGGACACAATCCTAAGGGAAGACATGACAACCTTTCCCTACAGCTTAGTGACGAGCGCAGCGTCTGCCTTCTCCCTAACAGCCAATGGCGGCGCGGTGGTTTGTGGGATGGTGCGGTGACGTCATGTGGCTGTACTGTAGACTGGAGGAGGGGAAGGAGCAGCTGATGCTGGGCTCTCATCTCCAAGGTAAGATGATTGTAGAATAAATGGGGGGATCTATACATACATCTATGGCTGTCAGCACTGACCATTGGATCACATCCCTCATACACTGGCCTACTACCAGCAGCTGTGGAACTACAAGTCTCAGCAGTCGGGTACATTGGGCCCTGACCTAGCCTGGGGGCCCCTACATGTCACATTCATTGTAGATCTGAGCTGTGAGATCCTATAGAATCCTATCAGTGCTCCCTGATTGGACACAGCACAGGGAACATGTCCTCCCTCACTGATTTCTAGGAGATTGGAAACCAAAGACATCATTTGACCCTTCGTCATCTAGTTTTATATAATGATTGTATGAAGAAACAAGGACTTGATTGGCTGGAAAAACCAATAAGGTCTCATTCACGCTTGTCCTGTTTGGATCGCTCTTCAGATTCTATTTGATGTTGTATCCCCTCCCCCCACCTCCTGCTTTAACCTCTTGAAGCCCACACTAGTGCACCACAGCCCTGTGTGCGCCACTTCACTGTTCACCTGAATGGGCCGCACTCGGCGGGCGCTATGCCAGATGAAAGTGATAGAGGGTAAAATTCCTGCTGTGAAGTAAAGCATTGTGGCCATGGCATGTATACACCACTGGCTGCTGCCTCTGCAGCTAAAGGGGAGCATAAAATGTGGCTCAACTGTGGGGCTTTACCCCCCTCCCCCCTCAACCACTAGTGTGAATGAGTCCTAAATGTGTGGAATGTCATTTTCCATATCTCACCTGACACTGTGATCATGATTCCTCCTTGGGTGTCATTAGGCTGGGTTCACACTAATGCGATGCCAGACATCACATCAGCTGTGCACATCACACACTATGTCTGTGCGATGCAGATTCAGCCATACAGACTGTATGTCTAAAATCGCATTCGCACCAAAATGGTGCAGTACCCTTTTTTTTGGTCCACATTGGAATCGGATCGCATGGTTGTTCAGACCCGTGCGATCCGATTCCTGTCTGATTTCACAGTTTGCACTGCGATCCGATTAGGGGGTGCCATTAACTTTACATTGACACTCGCAGCAGTTCGCAGAGAGCAGTGTGAACTGATTGCACGGGAGATGCAATGCGGGAAGCCACACAGGAATCGCACCAGTGTTCCTGCATCGCACCAGTGTGAACCGGTTCTTACTGTATAATTTAAGCCATTACTAAACCCTCAGGTTTTTTTGCCTAATGGCCTGTACACATGATCCGAATATCGTACGACAGATCGTACAACCTTTTTCGCTTAATAGCAAGTAGAAATTGAATAGGTAAATAAAGTCACGAAAATTCTCATACAACAGAAAAAAAAAAAAAATCGGAAGTGATGTTATGTGTTGTAATTAAGGATGAGCTCCGGCGTGTTCGCACAGCCCACGTGCAGAGCCCGACAGGAAGTCGGCACTGCGCTAATCACAGGCAGGGAGACTTTGTCCTGATGTGCGGCTGCAGAGATCGGGAAATGTCTCACTGCCTGTGATTAGCACAGTGCCCACTTCCTGTCGGGCTCTGCACGTGGGCTGTGCGAACACGCCGGAGCTCATCCTTAGTTGTAATGTATTTGTATTGTATTTTCGGACGACAACTGTACTGACTAAACGAAAATCGTACGAGGAAAATTTTCGTGCTTGTCCAGTCGAATAATATCGGATGCACTGTCGTGATTGGCTCTCGACCCCATTAGGGTCCTTGGACACGGGCGATCTGCCCGACGGTCTCCGTTTTGCTCAGCGGGGGGATTGATGAGGCTGATCCCTGCTGAGCAGGTGGATGACAGGTCCATCTCCACTCACTGAGCAGAGACGGACCTATCAGAGCCCCGCTGTCCTCTATGGGGAAATCGAATAAAAACGGACCACCTGTCCGTTTTTCATCCTATCTGCCAGACGGATGGAAAATAGGGTCTCCATCCATCTGGATTTCACGGACAGGATCGAATAGTAACAGATCTCAGCAGACATGTTACCGCTGACATCCACTGCCCCATAGGGGTGAATGGAGGCTCCGATCAGGTCCGCCTGAAAAACCCGACAGGAGGACCCGATCGTAAATCCTGTGTGAAAGGGGCCTAATTCTGTTCTTGAATAATAGCATTACATAAAGAATCTAACCTTTTGCTGCAATTTCGCTTCAGCCTGGATTCACACTAGATGCGGAGAGGTTGGGCACTGCATCTAAATTGGAACCTGTCCATGCAAAATGATTGCGGAGTGTATGTTAAGGTAACCACACCCTGCAATTGGTTTGCAAAAACGCAGCGCAGTTTGCAGAATCGGATCGTATGGGTGTGAACACCCATGTGGTCCCATTCTGGTGCAGACAAAAAAAAAGGGTCCTGCACCAGTTTGGTGCAAATTGAGCCATACAAATCCATGAGCTCAAATCGCAGCCCAGAGATACTGCATGTAATTCAGACAGGAATGTGTTGCGATTTCTGTGCAAACTACATGCAGTGTCTCGCACCGCAGCAGTGTGAACCCAGGCACAAAGTTGCACAGATGGGGACTCCGGTGCTTTGATTGATCCTCCGCTGAGTACTCTTCAGCAGCTGATGAGAACTCGGCGGCGCCTCAAGTGAGTGATCCCGGAATTGAAGAAAGGCGTATGCGCGATGATGGCTAAGCATGTCGGGACGTATAGTATAGAAAGCTATGTGACGGAGCGACTGGGAGCGCATTTAGGGGAACAAAAGCTGGAAAACCAGGAAGGGCCTGATATCGGTATATTAAAAAAATATGGAAAAATAGTTTTTGTACAAAAATAAACACTGATATGAGATGTTTATATCCCTGGCACTTAAAAAGTGTAAAAAAAAAAAAGACGTGGGTTTGTAACCGCATCCAATTCACATAACATGTGAATGTGACCGGCTTTCAATGGAGCCGGTTCACGCATGTCTGGTGCAGTTTAAAAACGGGTGCTGTGCGTTTTTGGGTCTGGTTCAGGTAAAAATTTGCACCTGACCGGTGAACAGAAATACACCAGACTCCGGACTACAAAGGCATATGTGTGAACCCAGCCTTATCTTCACCTGGTGATCCAGCCATGAATACACCTCTCCTTCTGTCTTGGGGTGTCTGCATTCTGGATCAAGTAGTAAAGCAGACATCCAAGGACGGCAGCATTGTCAGTCTGGGGTGAGGGGAGCATTAGACTAGCCTGACTGGACTAAAGCTGAACTCCAGCTAACACTTTATAAGCAGTTACAGTGACAGTTTTTTCCTTCTGGGATAAAGGTTTTGCATAAATGAATAAAAACTGATCATTGTAAGCACACATATCAGTGGTAAGTGGTTTGTCTCAAACGTTTAACTGCCACTTGTGCTGGAGAGCTTGGTCTGTTAAGGGATAAGTGTACCCTAACACTAAAATCGCTACATCTACAGACATCCATGATCTAACACTAACCTACCTAGCCCTGTAAGGAAAAAATAATCCGCATACATACTTTTTTTTTTTTTTTTTTTTTTTTTAAGCCAATCCGACCCGATCCCATGCTGAGCTTTCAGCTTCGGCTTCGCTGTCTAAGGCGGGTGCAGAGGACACAGCCGACAACAGAGCCCCATAGTAAATTTATGGGAGATGTCACTCCTCATTCATTTCACAGCCGTTGTCAGCTGTGTCCTCTGCAGAGCTTCCCCCGCTGGAGACTGGACCGGAGCGGCTTCACAAAAGGTATACTGATTTTCTTTCTTTATAGGGCTAGATAGGTTAGGCTGCTTTCACACTGAATGTGACGACCGTTAGCGGTAAAGCGCTGCTCGTTTTAAAAAGGGATTAAAAACTCCTGTGTTGCGGCGTTTCCGAAGACCTTTTTTTTGCAATGGGCAGGGGCATTTTGGGAGCGCCAGCGCTCCCAAACCGCCCCAAAGATGCTGCTTGCAGGACTTTTCCGAACGTCCTACAAGCACACCACCCGGGTGTGAAAGCACTCATTGTAATGAAGTAATGAATGGGAAGCAATCTTCAGGCGCTTTACAGGCGCTATTTCTAGGGCTAAAGCGCCCGAAAACTGCCTTAGTGTGAAAGGGGTTATGGATGTCTGCAGATGTAGCGATTTTAGTGTTAGGGTGGACTTATCCTTTAAAGGCTAAATTTTTCTTTCATTCAGAAAATATGTGAGGTTAATACTACAAAAAAAAAAAATTAGATACATCTTTAAAGAAGATCTTAAAAAAAAAAAAAAAAAGTCAACAGCTACAAATACTGTAGCTACTGACTTTTAATAAAAGGACACTTACCTGTCCTGGGATCCAGCGCTGTTCTCACCCGGACTGTTTTTTTGCCAGTAATCGGGTCCCAGCGCCTGGTATATTTACTAAGGGAAGCAGACTGTGGCTCCACAGCCAGCTTCCCAATGCGCATGCGTGAGTCACCAAGTGCTTTGTGAATGGCCCCGCTGACTGCTAGGACCTGTGATGTGTCCCAGAAGGCTGTGGGAAAAGAGGGGGGGGGGTGGGGGGGCTCTGCTCGGATCGCCTAGGTGGCAGCTGGTACCTGCTTTTAACATTTGTCTAAAATTGGGAGAAGGGGGGAGGTGGCAGAAAAGAGTATACATTCTCTAAAAAAAAAACACAGCACACATTTATTATCTCATGGTACTTTAGGAATGTACAAAATAACAATGAGGGGAATTCTACATTGGTCGGTAAATACAAAGAATACAGTGTATTATTGTGGGAATGTTATGCCTTTAGCTCAGGTATGTCATTAATTAGTAACATTGCACTAGACTAGACAGAGATCATTCTGTGAAGGAAGGCAAACTAAAGGCTCAGGCTGCTTCCACACTGATCAGTTTTTCTTCCGTTATTGCGATAACAAAAGAGTGAAAGAAATACTCATTACCATTAAATCCTATGGAACTCTTCACACTAATCAGTTGCAGGTCCGTTGTGTCTTTCCTGTAAGCTGCATTTTTGGTGCGGTAAAAAAGCACCCCATTCAAATGCATGCAAAACACATCAAAAACATTGCAAAAATGAATCAAAAATGCACCTGCAGATGAATTTTTGGTGCGTCATGTCCTTTTTCCACAGGCACAAAACGCACCGGAAATGGGGCAAAACGCATATGCATTTTTACTGTGTTTTTGCAATGGAGCAGTGTGAAAATAGCCTTACACCTGCTTCAATTTATGAAGAGCAATCCACGGTAGATCATTTTTGACAGATCAGTGCAGGCATGGCTAAAGGGCATTTAGGAGGTAATACTTCTGGCTCCTAAATACTACATTTTTTTTTTTATACAGCCAAATGAGCCGTTTAAATGGGAATACTGTGCTGCAACCACGAGCCTGATGTTTGGCTTGCAGTGCAGTCCTGAATGTGACAGGGGGAATACATTTTGCTGTGCATGTGTACAATTCTGTCTGGCTGCCTTTGCTACTTAAAGCAAAAGTAAAGTTAAAAATACCTTGCCACTCTTCAGTCTGATGCCCACTAAGGCTGGATTCACACGTATGCAGTTTTAGTGCTTTTTGCATTTTGCAGATTTGCACTACAGAACGTGTTCCATAGGAAACCATGTCAAATGGACCGCAGTGCAAATCTGCAAAATGCAAAAAGCACTAAAACTGCATAGGTGTGAATCCAGCCTAAGTCCTCCTCCTGTGCCGGCATCTTCCTGGTCCTGGTCTTTGGGATGATCTCATGCCCTCACATGTCAAGGAGTCATTCGTTCTGGCACTGTGCCGGAAATGTAAGCTGAGCTGCACATGCATGGATATTCTGCAGGAGGTTGCAAGCAGGCAGGTGAGCTTATTTCTTTGAAGAAGAGGCATTGGGGTTTATTTAAAGCTGGAGAGTGAAAAATCCGGCTCACTTCTGCATAGAAAACAATCCGCTTCTAACCTCTATTAAGCTTTGGCAATAATACCTGGAAGCTGATCGGTTTCTTTGCAGAATTGGGCTGATTTTGCACTCTCCAGCTTTAGTAAATAGACCCTATTGTGTGCCTTTTCTGCAATAAAGAGCCTGCCAGTTTGCCTTTTTTTTTAAACGGTAGGGACAGTTTGGGGATGGTAAAAATCAGTGGCGCCCTGTCCATATGGGGCGCCACCCCCCTAATCCATGTGTCTGGACCCTAATCTACATGCAGGGCTCTGGACACATGGATTCCAATGGGTTTTTTTTTTTTAAAAAGCACATGATTAGAGCCTGAGGTTCTAATTGGCTTAAAAAAAAGGTGGGCGCAGAGTGGGAGATCCCTCCGACTGACCGGGGGGGGGGGGGGGAGTAGGTGTTGGTGCGGCTGATAGGACTGACCTAGGGGGGCGGCGGTTGGATTGTTTGCCCCCCCTCAAAAAAATATAGCACCAGCCGCCACTGGTAAAAATGCATCTCAAACACCTGTTTTTTACTGCCCCCAACCACAAGCATAAACTAAGCCTAAAACTGGCCATAGATGATTCATTGTCGAACAGAGGTGGCCACATATGGATTGAAATTCATCAAGTCCCTGCTTAACTGGCTGAACTTTGATCAATCTATGACTAGCTTAGGAATGTTTTCATAGCTCATTCATAGAAAATCTTTCTCTGGTGCAGTGTAAAAAATTATGATAAAATAACATAAGGAATAAAGCTAAATTTAAGTTAAAATAACATAAATATTTAAAGCGTATATTAACCACCTCAGCTCTAGAAGGTTTTACCTCCTTCATAACCAGGTCATGTTTTACTATTAAGCACTGTGCTACTTTTTAAGGCTCGGTTCACATCTAAACCGACAGCGGATCTCACAGCAACGCTGTCCGTCCCTGTTCCCCGTTCCAGGGACGAATCAGGGCAGAATCTTTGCCTGAATTCAGCCCTGAAACGGAGGCAAAGACGCACAGCGTTTCTGTGCAATGCGCTCTGCAGCCGCCCTGGAGACATGTGAACTGACTCCATAGGAGATCCGGTCATATTCTCCTGCTATGTGAATTGGATGTGGAGAAATTTGCATAGGTGTGAACCCAGCCTTACTGTTAATTGCATGGTCATGCAACGCTGTACCCGCATGAAATGTATATATTTTTTTTCCACACAAATAGAGCATTCTGTTGGTGGTATGAAAAAAGACTGGAAAATTTGAAAAAAAAAAAAACAATATTTTTTACTTTCTGCTATAAAAAAAAAATATATAAAAAAAAATCTAATTTCTTCATAAATGTATTTTTCTACATGTCTTTGGTAAAAACAAATCCCAGTAAGTGTATATTGATTGGTTTGTGTAAATGTTATAGTGTCTACAAACTATGGGATATATATTGAAATTTTTTTTTCTTTTGCTGTTATTGGCAGTGATCAGAGACTTAATGGGACTGTGATAGTGCAGCGGGCAATCTGATTCTAACTTACGCTGGCAGGAACCGATAAACTGCCATTGACATCACCGGTGACACTAAGGCTGGGTTCACATATGTGCGAACTGGATGCAGTTTTCACTGCATCCAATTCGCATGACATGCGAGTGTGACTGGCTCTCAGTGGAGCCGGTTCACACATGTCCAGGGTGGCCGCAGTGAGAATTCCAAAAGGGTCATGTGCATTTTTGGGTCTGGTTCAGGTGTGAATTCATACCAGGAAAGCACCGGACCCCAGGCTGGAAACAGTGGCCACACATATGTGAGCCCGGCCTAATACAGTGATCGGTGATATATACTATACACTGTCACTGTACTAATGACACTGGCTGGGAAGAGGTTAACATCTAGGGCGATCAAGGGGTTAAAAGTGTGCCTAACAATACGTAATGTGTGGTGCTTTTTACTAAAGATCTCTTGTTTCTTATCCCTTTGGAGGGAAAAGAAACAGAAAGATTGTTCCCTCTGTACAGAGCCCTGTGTTGTTTGTCAACACAGGGCTCTGAGCTGTGATTGGACACAGCCGATCAGCAGGTCCCAGCCATGAATCATTGGCTGGGGCCTGCGGACAGACTCCCACTGTGTACAATCACATTTGCACGCCCTAAACCTGGAAGCAGGCAGTGACACACCAGTATGTCGATTTGCCTGCACAGGCTGCCTGTCCTCAGTACATTGTGGGCGGTCCTTAAGTGGTTAAATAACACATTTAGTGAGTTGTCTACTTTTGAGATAAATCCCACAATGAAATCACCCAACACAGCCTTTTGGTACATTCTACCTGTACTGTATGTATGTGACCAGTTTTCTCATTCTGATTGGGTACATTGGATTAAGTGATTATTTGGCCAGTTGTGTTCCTGGCAGCTGCAGTTGTTGTATCTTGCTGCTTGAAAGAGGTGCAGGTAACTATTTCTGCTATGACGGGCCAACCAATGTTCTCATTCTCATCAATGGTGATGGCTGGCTGTTTTAGTTGCGTTTTGCAAAGACAACCAGTTACAAAACACAGAGTTCTGCCAGTAGTAGAATGCCGAAAATTCACACCTATGTGTACGCATACAGTACCTTAACACAATATGAATCCAAGCCATGTGACTAATGTATAAAAGCTATTGTACAATGGGTATAGAAAAGAAATCCCCCTCTTTAAAATAATCACATTTTGTTGCTTTGCAGCCTGAAATGAAAACTGACACAGTTTTCTTTTTATCCAGCTGTATTTACTAGTGCAACTTATAACATCCAAGTGAAAGATATAACACCAACATCACTGAATTGGAAAAAAGGTTTAACACCCTCCTAAAAATGACTCAATCAGGTGTAGCTAATCACCTCCTCAATGGCACACAAAGCAAATTGACTTTCAACTATGATCAGCTGTGATCATTTTGATTAGCTCAGCATGAAAAGAACTTTCCTGGAGCATTTCAGTCCCTGTAGTGCAACTGACGCAAACAATCAACTATGGGTGGCAAGGCACTGTCAAAAGATCTCTGGGATAAAGTTGTGGGTGGGCACAAGTCAGTAAATGAATTCAAAACAATTTGAAAGACTTTATCAATGCCTAGAAGCTCAGTAAAGTCTATTATGGGGAAGTGGAAGGTATTTGGTACAACACAGACCCTCCCTGGATCAGGATGTCCTCCAAACTGGATGAAAGAACCAGGAGGAAACTGGTCAGAGATGCTACTAAGAGGCCTACAGCAACTCTGAAGCATTTTCAGGAATTTATGACAAAGAGTGTTCATTGTGTGCATGTAACAACAATATCACAAATTCTCCACAAATGTGGCTTGTATGGGAGGGGTGCAAGAAAAAGCTACTCTTCAAGAATGGCCACATGAAGTCACGACTGAGCTTTGCCAAAATGCACCGCAAAGATTCCAAGGCCACCTGGAAAAAGGTGTTATGGTCAGATGAGACTATATTTGAAATCATTTGGCCTCAACACCGAACTATATGTATGTCAGAAATCCAATACAGCTCACCATCCAAATAACATCATTTCTACAGTAAAGCATGGAGGTGGTAATATCCTGTTATGGGGGTGTTTCTCTGCAGCAGGGACTGGAGAACTTGGCAGGATAGAAAAAAATGGATAGGGCAAAATACTGTCATATTCTTGAGGAAAATATGACAGAATCGCAAACATGAACACACAGTGGTTAAAGGAGAAAAAGATGAAAAAGGGATGCAGGTAGGTGAGCGATGTCATTTCTCTTCTCCCCCACCCACCGACCCACTGATTGGCCAGCCACCCGCTCACCCACCGAGCCGCCCAGCTGCCCGTCCGCTCTCCCACCGAGCCGTGCAAAGTTAGTAGAGACATATCCCAACAGACTAAAGGCTGTAATTAAAGCAAAAGGTGGTTCAACAAAATACAATGTAACTAAGCGATTCTGTTTTTTTAAATTTTTTTTTAAGTATTATTTCTGACATGTTGGTGTTAGGGGTGTCCAAACTACGGCCCTCCAGCTGTTGCGGAACTACACTTCCCATGAGGCATTGTAAAACTCTGACATTCACAGACATGACTAGGCATGATGGGAGTTGTAGTTCCTTAACAACTGGAGGGCCATAGTTTGGACACCAGATCTTTCACTTGGATGTTATAAGTTGCACTGAGTAAATACAGCTGGATAACACTGTTTGTCTTCATTTCAGACTGCAAAGCAACACAGTGTGATTATTTTAAAGGGGAGGCGATTCTTTTCTATACCCACTATACAGTGCCTCGAAAAAGTATTCATACCTCTTGACATTTTCCACATTTTGTCATGTTACAACCCAAAACATAAATGTATTTAATTGGGGTTTTATGTGGTAGACCAACACAAAGTGGCACACAATTGTAATGCACGGGTGGATCTAGAGTCTAGTCTCGGGAGGGGCACTGCCAGAAAATACGTTTTTTTGCGGGCAATTTATCGGGGAAATGGCTGGTATTGGCACTTCAATCAACATGGCACCATGGTTATTATAGTGTCAGGATGATTGAAGCGCATTATTTTTATTATTACATTGTTATATAAAATGAAATGGTTCAACTCACCACAATGCAGAATCAGTGGGAGCCCTGGGCGTGTCACTTGCCACTGTCGCCTGCCCCTAGAAGCGGATTGTCACTTGCCACGTCACCTGCCAGAAGTTGCAGATTGTCACTCGCCACGAAGCCTGCCACACGTTGTGAATTGTCACTCGCCACGTCACCTGCCACATGTTGCGGATTGTCACTTTCCTGCTACAATTGTCACTTTCCTGCTAAGGTGGAGATTGTCACTTCCTGTGTCCCAGAGTGAAGTCAGGCAGCAGAGAGATGATATAATCTCTCTTATGCCTGCGGCTGCCTGCACAGTGAGGGCGGAACTGCAGGTATGCAGGTAGGGAGCGATGTCATCTCTCTTCTCCCCCACCCTCCAGCCCACTGATTGGCCAGTCACCCGCTCACCCACCGAGCCGCCCAGCTGCCCGTCCGCTCTCCCACCGAGCCGCTCGCACGCTCACCCGTCTGCCGAGCTGCCAGCCAGTCCACACACTCACCCGTCCGCTGAGCCGCCCGCTCACTCACCCGCAACAAATTTCTCGGGGGGAGGTGGGGGCAGCGGCAATTTCCCCTATGCCCCCCCCCCCCCCCCCCGAATCCGCTCCTGTTAAGTGGAAGGAAAATAATAAATGGTTTTCAATTTTTTTTTTTTTTTACAAATTAAATATCTGAAAAGTGTGGCATGCATTTGTACTCAGCCCCCTTTACTCTGATACCTCTAACTAAACTCTAGTGAAACCAATTGCTTTCAGAAGTCACCTAATTAGTAAATAGAGTCCACCTGTGTGTAATTTAATCTCAGTATAAATACAGCTGTCCTGTGAAGCCCTCAGAGGTTTGTTAGAGAAACTTAGTGAACAAACAACATCATGAAGGCCAAAAAACACACAGACAGGTCAGGGATAAAGTTGTGGAGATGTTTAAAGCAGGGTTAGGTTGTAAAAAAATATCCCAAGCTTTGAACATCTCATGGTGCACTGTTTAATCTATCATCTAAAAATGGAAAGAGTATGGCACAACTGCAAACCTACCAAGACATGGCCGTCCACCTAAACTGATAGGCTGGGCAAGGAGAGCATTAATCAGAGAAGCAGCCAAGAGGCCCATGGTAATTCTGGAGGAGCTGAAGGGAGCCACAGGACAACTATTAGTCATGTACTCCACAAATCTGGCCTTTATGGAAGAGTGTCAAGAAAAAAGCCATTGTTGAAAGAAAGCCATAAGAAGTCCAATTTGCAGTTTGCGAGTAGCCATGTGGCCACACAGCAAACATGTGGAAGAAGGTGCACTGGTCAGATGAGACCAAAATTTAACTTTTTGGCCTAAAAGCAAAATGCTATGTGTGGCGGAAAACTTACACTGCACATCACCCTGAACACACCATATCACCCTGAACACACCACATCACCCTGACCGCACCATCCCCACTATGAAACATGGTGGTGGCAGCATCATGTTGTGGGGATGCTTTTCTTCAGCAGGGACAGGGAAGCTGGTCAGAGTTGATGGGAAGATGGATGGAGCCAAATACAGGGCGATTTTAGAAGAAAACCTGTTAGAGTCTGCAAAAGACTTGAGACTGGGGCGGAGGTTCACTTTCCAGCAGGACAACGACCCTAAACATACAGCCAGAGCTACAATGGAATGGTTTAGATGAAAGCATATTCATGTGTTAGAATGACCCAGTCAAAATCCAGACCTAAATCCAATTGAGAATCTGTGGCAAGACTTGAAAATTGCTGTTCACAGACGCTCTCCATCCAATCTGACAGAGCTTGAGCTATTTTGCAAAGAAGAATGGCCAAAAATGTCACTCTCTAGATGTGCAAAGCTGGTGTAGACATACCTAAAAAGACTTGCAGATGTAATTGCAGTGAAAGATGGTTCTACAAAGTATTGACTCAGGGGGGCTGAATTAGAGCTGCACGATTCTGGCCAAAATGAGAATCACAATTTTTTTGCTTAGGATAAAAAGATCACGATTCTCTCACGATTCTCGCGACGTAAAATCTTTCACATTATACAAAAAAAAATGGGCTAACTTTACTGGTTAGATTTTTTTTTTTTTTTTTTAATTCATTAAAGTAATTTTTTTCCAAAAAAATTGCATTTGAAAGACCGCTGCGCAAATTTTATTCTCTAGGGTGTCTACTAAAAAAAATATATATGTTTGGAGGTTCTAAGTAATTTTCTAGCAAAAAAAAAAATTATTTTAACTTGAAACCAAGAAATGTCAGAAAAAGGTTTAGTGGTTAAACTTTTTTCACTTACACAGGAAGTCTATTCCATTGACAAATTGTTACAATGTTTATACTTGAGTTCAACTGATAAAGAATGTTTTGATTCTTGGAAGACTGCCCGGTTTTTCTCTTCCTTTCTTTTGAGGGCTGTGGCTTCAGGAGAGCAGAGAGAATTCTTTGCATAGAAAGAATTGTGAAACACTTTAGTCAAGATCGCGATAACGATTCTTGACGAATAATCACGATAACGATTCTTGATGATTAATTGTGCAGCTCTAGGCTGAATACAAATGTACACCACACTTTTCACATATTTATTTGTAAAAAATGTTAAATATTTATCATTTTCCTTCCACTTCACAATTATGTGCCACTTTGTGTTGGTCTGTCACAAAAAGTCTCAATAAAATACATTTACCTTTTTGGTTGTAAAATGTGGAAAATTTCAAAGGATATGAATACTTTTTCAAGGCACTGTAGATGGACCTATATATACACAGGGCCTTCTTTTAGCCCGGGTTCACACCTATGCGAATTAGATGTGCGTTTCCGCACATCTAATTCGCATAGCAGGAGAATGTGGCTCCCTATGGAGCCGGTTCACATATCTCTGGGGCGGCTGCGGAGCGCACTGCACAAAAACGCTGTGCGTCTTTGGCCCTGTTTCAGGGCCGAATTCAGGCATAGAATCGGCCCTGATTCGTCCCTGAAACGGGGAACAGGGACGCACAGCGCTCCTGTGCGATCCGCAGCCCGTTGTAGTGTAAACCCGGGCTTAATATTGATTGGTCCCTGGGAAAACATTTTCCTTGCCCCCCTCCACCTCCCATGCAATTTCGTTCTCCAACTGCCCTGAGACATACAGTAAATAGCAGCTAGACTCAAAATCAGTTTCCTGAATCAGATCAGGCAGCGATTGCAATTGGTTGCCAGAGGTTACAGTGTATCATTACCGCTCACTGGCTGCTAGTGGTTACAGCACACATTATGGATCACTGATTATTTGCTAGAGATTACAGCACATGATTTCTGCTTGTTGATTGGTTGCTAGAGGTTACTGCACAGTATTACTGCTCACTGATTGGCTGCTAGAGGTTACTGTATATCCTTACTGCTCAGTGATTGGTTACAAGAGGTTAGTGCATACCATTACTGCTCACTGATTGGATGCTAAAGGTTACAGCACATCATCTCCTTGCTGCCTGCACACCATGAACTGGGGAGGTGAGAGGACCCATCAATAGACAGAAAACTCCTAGGAATCTTGGGATCAATGGCAGTGCTGGGGGAGGGGGGGTGTGATCAGTGGCAATGTTGGGGGATTTATGGGATCAGTGACATGGGTGGGGGGATGGAATTAGTTAGGAGGTAGTACTATGTGTCAGTTAATGAATCATGTAGAGCAAAGCTTGAAATCTTTGGCAAGTATATAGTGGGGGGATTGTACATTGCTCTGCCTTAAAGACGGCCCTGTATATACACCCTGAACGAATACATTACGACTGACGAATGGCTAGATCTTCATTTATAATGTACACTCCGGATCCAGTGTCATTACCAGCACATAGCAGTGTCCCTTCATTCTTTTCATCAAACTGTTTGGCTTTTCTGGTTCGTAAAAAAAAAATTGCTGACAGGTCAGTAGTGTGACCATAGTGTTAGAAGAAAGGGTAGGTGTAATTAGTGGGAATGCTTTAGCAGTCCCACTATTGTTATTCAATTTTATTTATTTTTATTCCGTACATTTTTTGGCTCTGCGTAACTTCTGCATACTTTCAGCTATTAAAACCATTCAACTATTAAAATGTTCGTCTCTTTCAGCTGATGATGGGACTTTTTCAACTTTTTTTTCTACTATTTATACTTTTTAAAATATTAAGCTTTTTAACACTTTTTTTAACATTGAAGTCAATGGGAGCATGCTTGAAATCCTTAAAATCTTCTTCCGCTCCCAAAAGTTTCAGCTCCTTCATACTTTCACCTACAGACGCCAAACAAACTTTAAAATGTTCACAAAATATTCAGCTATCTGGCTAAATCTTTTCAGTTTGATATCTTTTACAGTTTTTGTGAAAAGCTTTTTGTTTAGAGGTCATTTCAGGAAATTTTAGCCATTAATCAGAGTGTACTGTGTTTTGTTTTGTTGCCATGGTTACCAAAGCTTCTGTTATACACAGGGGGGAGGTGGCTGGAGCATCTCAGCTCTGATTACAGAGCCCGGGGGAGGGGACAGACACACCATGTACTGATTTATAATAGAGGAATATGATGGGGCAGTTTTGATGGGGCAGTTTTGATGGGGCAGTTTTGATGGTGGCAATATGATGGGGCAGTTTTGATAGGGCAATTCTGATGGAGCAATTCTGATGGGGCAGTTTTGGTGGTGGCAATATGATGGGGCAGTTTTGATGGGGCAGTTTTGATGGGGCAGTTTTGATGGGGCAGTTTTGATGGGGCAGTTTTGATGGTGGCAATATGATGGGGCAGTTTTGATGGGGACAATTTTTATGGGGTAGTTTTGATGGCAATATGATGGGGGCAGTTTTAGCAATTCAGCTATTCAGCATTCCCACGCATTTTCCCCAGGAAATGCATTTTCTAGTTGTGCTAAAGAAAACTTTTATTTGTTATAAAGTATCCTGTGTCTATGTGCACAGCAAACCTTTTCTCTTTTTTTTTTTTTTTTTTTTTTTTTTTTAACTAGATTTCAGTGTTTAGATCTTCAGAATAGAATTGGTCAATAAAGATGCAATGAAGAGATGGCAGTGCTGATGAGAGATTATGGTGGATCATATAAAAGACATGCAGCTCAAGAAAAATAAATAGAAATATGTCAACCCTATTAGTATAGTTTTCAATGTGAACAGAAAGAACAGACATTCCTTGGAGATCGTAAAGTAGTGTGATACAAAAGAGGACATATGTTGGAACGCAGAGTTAAAGTGGTTTTAAAGGCAGAATGTTTTTTTTACATGAATGCATTGTCTGCATTAGCCCTGGTTCACATCTGTACGACTTGTGCTGCTTCGGTACGATCTCAAAGCTGCCCGATCAGTGCGATTTGGATCTCAGATTGCATTGCGACTTCATTTAACAGAAGTCAGTGCAAGTCGCAATGAAATCACAAAGAAGTGCAGGAACCTTTTTCAAAGTCGCTGTGACTTGCACTGTAACAATTTTAACAGTTCCAAATTGAACTAACAAATCGTACTAGTGTGACGCAGGGCTTATGGTAAACCCCCACCCCTCCCCCAATACTGAGCTTGATCTGAACCCAAGATCAGAGGCTCTTTCAACTTTCTCACTCCTCACTCACTTTCTCACTCCTCATTGGCTCAGAGACAACAGTGGGAGCCATTGGCACACACACCTATAGTCACAAAGAGCTGGTTTTGAGCGAGTGCCTCCATAACAATTGGCTTCCTATGAGGGCGAAGGGGAGGAGCCTGTTGGGGATCCAAGAATGGGAGGATCAGGGCTGCTCTGTGCAAAACCATTACACAGGGCAGGTATATTACATGTTTGTAAAATATTACTTTACTTTTTTTTTAAATAACAATAACTTTAAGTTAACCATATACAGTTTGATTTTTTTTTTCCTTCTTTACATTCAGCCAATGGACTGAATGATAAAATCTAATTCGGCTACTGTATTCTGACGGTTTGCACCAGTGGCTGTCAGAATACCCGAGCTGCAGCTGCATCTGATTGAATGCTGCTTCTGTTCAAGTTAAAATTCCTGCCAATTCAGTTTTTCAGTTGAAGGATAAACATGTGTATAGGGTGTGGCCAGCTTTAGGTAGGAAGAGATGTGTGAGGATGAACTAGCCAGTTCTGGCAGATTGATAACTGAGGGCCACTGGCTTTAACCACTTGCCGACCAGCCGCCGTCATTATACTGTGGCAAGGTGGCACGATCCCGAGAAATCGCCATAGCTGTATGTCGCCTCGGGATCTCTTTCGTGGGCACGCATGCCGATTGTCCAGCGGGGGAGCCAATCGGTGGGTCCGGCGGACTCGATGTCTGCTGGCCACATGGGATTGTTCCCTGCAGTGACAGAATGGGGATCTGTCTGTGTAAACAAAGCAGATTTCCGTTCTGACAGGGGAGATCGCACAGATCCGTCTTTCTGCTAAGCAGGAAGACGGATCTATGCGTTTTCCCAGTCAGAGTCCCCCCTACAGTAAGAAAACATTTAACCCCTTGATCGCCCCCGATGTTAACCCCTTCCCTGCCAGTGTAATTGGTACAATAACAGTGCATATTTTTAGCACTGATTACTGTAATAATGTCACTGGTTTGCAAAAAAGTGTCAAATGTCAGGTGTCCGATCTGTCCGCCGCAATGTCACAGCCTCGTTAAAAATCACTGATCACCGCCATTACTAGTAAATAAAAAATAAGCCATAAATCTATCCCCTATTTTGTAGACGCAATAACTTTTGCACAAACTAATCAATATATGCTTATTGCGATTTTTTTTTTTTTTTTTTTTCTGGTAGCAGAATACATCTTGGTCTAAACTGATGAATACATTTTTTAAATGTTTTTTTATTCTACAAATGTGTTATAGCAAAATGTAAAAAAATTATGTTTTTTATTTTTATTTTTTTTGTTTATAGTGCAGTAGTTTATAGAAAGCTCTTTTTGTGGGAAAAAAAAGAACATCAATTTTGTTTGGGTACAGTGTCGCACACCCGCGCAATTGTCAGTTAAAGCGACGCAGTGCCGTATCGCAAAAAATGGCCTGGTCAGAAAGTGGATAAATCCTTCCGGGGCTGAAGTGGTTAAGTGAATATTCTGTTGGTCCACCAGCATGTGACATTTTTATTTTTATGGAAAACATTTTATACATTTTTTCAACACAGATGCATAGAAAGGCTCCCCCTTTCAAGGGCTACAACAAAACTTCTGAAGTAGGCACATTTCAAAGAACAAAATGCAGGTAAAAGCAAAGTGCAATGGTGTTGTCTATTAATACAACATGTACCAAACAACCTGTATATGGCATTATTATTCCAGACGTGGCACACCAGTTAGTGGAATAGCTTTGTTTACATGTCTTTTTATTGAGTGCAGTATTGAATAAGCACAAAGCAGCTGCTTCTACTTCAGTGGGCTTTGAGTCCATCCATCCATCCATCCATCCATCCATCGTTGAGATGATGTACGGGCAGCTCACCTGTACTTGGTCCAGCTGGCTCAAAGAAAGACATGTAAACAAAGCTGGAGCACTTCGGAGACGGTTCGCTGCCGAAACAAAAGCCTCTCCTCTGAGTTGTGTATTTTTAATACTCTACTGAACTTTCAGTTTAAATTGGATAAATACATTCCAGGTGCTGCCAAACAAAAGGCATACAAAGGCTTAGCATTTGTGTTCTTTAGAAAGCAGTCACAGCCTGAGCCTAGGTAGAAAAGCCTGTCCTCTTCCAGCATGCTGTAGAGAAGGACCCTTTCTCTCTCTGATCACCTGCTGAGTGAGAGACACCAAAGATGTTCTGAACCCGATTTACTATTGATCTTGCTAGAAATGCAGTGTCCCTGTCACATCCCGTTACACTGAAGAATATCTTCATTCCATTCCATTCTTCTGTGGGCTTCCAATTGCCTTGCATCCTGGTAAGGTGGCAGGACTTCCAGAAGCAAGCAGGTCGGTGTTCTGATCATCTATGCTAACCGGGAGCAGACTGGCATTTTTGGAGATAACACAACTATGCATCCACAGTAGAATGATCCTTTCAATGCGAGTGAAGACCTGTAGGGAGAAAGGGTTGGCGCATGGATAGGCAACAAAGCAAGACGGGCAAAAAGACCCCCCCAGGCGCCAAAAACCGGCCCATAGGGAAGGTGCAAACCATTCCGATTAAAGCCTGCACTAGTTAAGGCAAAAAAAAAAAAAATCACACATAAGTGCCTATGCTCCAGGATCCGCACACGGTGATAATAAACCGCTTAATGCATTGTCCATTTAGACTGGTTCTAAAGGCTAGACCTTTTTACCTTCATGCATTCCCTGCATTATGGGAACAAATGTCCCAGTGTTTGTATCGCCCCCCCTCACCCCGTGTATGCTTACCTGAGCCTGATCTTGTTCCACCGAAGTGCTTGTCCTCAGCAGCTCTCTTCTCACAGAGGCAGCAGCGGGATCCAATGGCTCCCGCTGCCGTCAATCAAATCCTGTGAGCAGAGAGCGGTGGGGCTAAGCTATGTTTTGTATGTCAGCAGACCCACACAGCCTGGCTCAGGATTGAGCTTGCTGTGTGCCCCCATAGGAAGCACACAAAAGAAGAGGAAGCCCAGAAGAGAAGGTTTGAGGCTGGTCTGTGGAAAACCATTGTACAGATCAGGTAAATATAGCATGTTTGTTTAGAAAAAACCTTTACAACCGCTTTAATTTTGGGGCAGTGTTAGCATTTCTAGCAAAGGAAAAAAGGAGCTGTGCTATTTAATACCTAAATGTAAGAATGTAAAAAAGAACTTAATAAAGTCCGTAGTGAGCATGATCACCAAAAATAGAAAATGTGAAAATCTGTGAATCACTTTTCAAAGTGAAAACAAGTGAAGGTTGGTGGATTGCTTATCATGATCCTCTCGTGATGCCAGTGATTCACAAACATGACATGACAAATCCATCCACCACATAAATTACATGCATAACCGATAGCAAGTGGTATGATGCTTATAGCTTAATACCCAGCCCTGGCCTTGATCCCCAATCAGAGAGTCAGTTGACAGCTCTCAACCGGATATCCTCTCCTATGATGGAGCAGGACAGATGGTCTAAGTCAGGGTTAGGCAACCTCGGCACTCCAGCTGTGGTGAACTACTAATCCCATCATGCCTCTGCCTCTAGGAGTCATGCCTGTGATTGTCAGGGGCTTGCAGTGTCTCATGGGACTTGTAGTTTCACCACAGCAGGAGGGCTGAGGTTGCCTACCCCTGGTCTAAGTTCTTGAACCAGATCCAGAGCAGCCAATCACGTTCAGTAGATAAAGATAACCCAGAAATGAAAGAAGACTCGCCATAGTGTAAAAACCAATATGACATTTATTAAAAATAAAGTATTGCACTTAACTCGTATGAGCATAAAGAACAGCATGTAAAAAAGCCGGCTAGCTAAGGGTAAACGCCCGTCCTTCTGGGATTCTAATAGCGCAGTGAGTTCAGCCCATTCCTTTCTTCCGACGCGTTTCATCAAAATCTGACGTCATTCTAGGGCCACAATCATCATGATGGAGAAAAACTGAGGAAGAAGACACATATTGGAATACTAGTCAGTACCAACTTGCATCTCTAATCTTGGGTGTCCTACATGTGTGGATGTTGCTGCATTATGTAAAACTATTAGAATAGTTTTTATATTTTAGGATGGGGTGTCTCAAGATTTTCCATAATTTTAAAGGGTGCCATTATCTGAAAAAGGGTTGAGAAACACTGGTCTGTCACATAAAATCCCAATAAAATACATTTACGTTTTTGGTTGTAACATGACAAAATGTGGGAAATTTCAAGGGGAATGAATACTTTTTCAAGGCACTGTACTGGCCGGATCACCAGGTGAAAATAAAGGAAACAAACCCTAAAAGAGAAAACGAATGCAGCCACCAAACCTAAGAATTGGTAAACTGCAATATAATAAATGTTTGCTTTTGGGTTTAATAGCACTGAATCCCACCAAAATGTTTATTTTTTTTATTTTTTTTGCAGCACTAGCAATCCCACACAGGTCCTGCAAGTTTTCTCCAGCCAGCTCAGCCAGAGACCTGGTTTAGAGCAGCTGTCAAAATGTAATGATTTTAGTAATGTGTTCACAAATCTACCAATAAATCTTCTATAAACGCACATAATTATTTAGTTTTCATTACTTAAAAGTCAAACAAAACCTTTTTCTTGTGGATGAAACAAGTTAGAAATAGTAACTAGGATATGAGAAGTGGCCAGAATATAATGGAGGTATTGTATGTGTTACTGCCAAGCATTAGTTCTAGTTGTTTGTGCTTGTTGGAAAGCTGAATAAAAGAATTTAGACTAGAATCCATTACTAATGCTGAAATTAACATATCTGAGTTCCAGCATGGATTCTAGGCAGTATTTCGTTTTTTTTCTTTTCCCCTGCATTATGGCTTCTCAGAACTCCTATGGCTTTGATGTATTGTATACGATTACTATCCATGTATTCAGTAGTTGTTTTCAAACCAAAGTAGAAGATTGCTGCTAATCTAAACCATGCTTGATTATTTAACCATGTGTTCCACAGTAAATAACCAATTTCTGTTTCTTTAAAGAGCAACTCCGAACTAATCTAGAAAATCGTCACAATGGTATAAGTGTTACCTCTATGGTAGAGCTGCATGATTCTGGCTAAAATGAGAATCACAATTTTTTTGCTTAGAATAAAGATCATGATTCTCTCAAGATTCTCGTGACATAACATCATCTTTCACATTATACAAAAAAATTGGGCTAACTTTACTGTTTAGTTTTATTTTAAATTCATTAAAGTGTATTTATTCCAAAAATATTGCGTTTGAAAGACCACTGCGCAAATACAGTGTGATATAAAATATTGCAGCAACCGCCATTTTATTCACTAGGGTCTCTGCTAAAAAGAAAAAAATGTATGTGTGTGTGTGTGTGTGTGTGTGTGTATATGTGTATATGTGTGTGTATGTGTGTGTGTGTATATATATATATATATACACACACACACACAGTGGGGACGGAAAGTATTCAGACCCTCCTTAAAATTTTCACTCTTTGTTATATTGCAGCCATTTGCTATTGCGCTAATATCGCCTGCAAACCGACCCGAAACAGCCGCTGCTGTCTCTCCAGTGTGAAAGCCCCGCGGGCTTTCACACTGGAGCGGTGCGCTAGCAGGACGGGAAAAAAAGTCCTGCTAGCATCTTTGGAGCGGTGTGTTTACCGCCGAATACCAACGGTAAAATACCACTGACGCCGCCCCAGTGTGAAAGGGGCCTTAATGTACACACAGCACCCCATATTGACAGAAAAACACAGAATTGTTGACATTTTTGCAGATTTATTAAAAAAGAAAAATTGAAATATCACATGGTCCTAAGTATTCAGACCCTTTGCTCGGTATTTAGTAGAAGCACCCTTTTGATCTAATACAGCCATGAGTCTTTTTGGGAAGGATGCAACAAGTTTTTCACACCTGGATTTGGAGATCCTCTGCTATTCCTCCTTGCAGATCCTCTCCAATTCTGTCAGGTTGGATGGTAAACGTTGGTGGACAGCCATTTTCAGGTCTCTCGAGAGATGCTCAATTGGGTTTAAGTCAGGGCTCTGGCTGAGCCATTCAAGAACAGTCAGGGAGTTGTTGTGAAGCCACTCCTTCATTATTTTAGCTGTGTGCTTAGGGTCATTGTCTTGTTGGAAGGTAAACCTTTGGCCCATTCTGAGGTCCTGGGCACTCTGGAGAAGGTTTTCGTCCAGGATATCTCTGTACTTGGCCGCATTCATCTTTCCCTCGATTGCAACCAGTCGACCTGTCCCTGCAGCTGAAAAACACCCCACAGCATGATGCTGCCACCACCATGCTTCACTGTTGGGACTGTATTGGACAGATGATTAGCAGTGCCTGGTTTTCTCCACACATACCGCTTAGAATTAAGGCCAAAAAGTTCTATCTTGGTCTCATCAGACCAGAGAATCCTTATTTCTCACCATCTTGGAGTCCTTCAGGTGTTTTTTTAGCAAACTCCATGCAGGCTTTCATGTGTCGTGCACTGAGGAGAGGCTTCCGTCAGGCCACTCTGCCATAAAGCCCCGACTAGTGGAGGGCTGCAGTGATGGTTGACCTTCTACAACCTTCTCCCATCTCCCGACTGCATCTCTGGAGCTCAGCCACAGTGATCTTTGGGTTCTTGGGTTCCGATAGCTCAGTTTGGCCAGACGGCCAGCTCTCGGAAGGGTTCTGGTCATCCCAAACGTCTTCCTTTTTAAGGATTATGGAGGCCACTGTGCTCTTAGGAACCTTAAATGCAGCAGAAACTTTTTTTGTAACCTTGGCCAGATCTGTGCCTTGCCACAATTCTGTCTCTGAGCTCTTCAGGCAGTTCCTTTGACCTCATGATTCTCATTTGCTCTGACATGCACTGTGAGCTGTAAGGTCTTATAATAGACAGGTGTGTGGCTTTCCTAATCAAGTCCAATCAGTATAATCAAACACAGCTGGACTCAAATGAAGGTGTAGAACCATCTCAAGGATGATCAGAAGAAATGGACAGCACCTGAGTTAAATATATGAGTGTCACAGCAAAGGGTCTGAATACTTAGGACCATGTGATATTTCAGTTTTTCTTTTTTTAATAAATCTGCAAAAAATGTCAACAATTCTGTGTTTTTCTGTCAATATGGGGTGCTGTGTGTACATTAATGAGGAAAGAAAATGAACCTAAATGGCTGCAATATAACAAAGAGTGAAAAATTTAAGGGGGTCTGAATACTTTCTGTCCCCACTGTGTGTGTATGTATGTGTATATATATGTGTGTGTGTGTGTGTGTGAGGTTTGCACCGATACCACTTTTTTAAGACCGAGTACAAGTACCGATACTTTTTTCAACTGCTCACCGATTACCGATACTTTTTTTTTTTTTTTATGTCAAGTGACAGTTTTAAAAGCACAATACAGACTAATGATATCTTCTTTATAATTATGAAGAACTGTAACTGGCAGTGACACTGATGAGGAGTCCCTAATATGCAACAGCGCTGATGAGCACTGATAGGTGGCATGTACTGATGGGCACTGATTTGCAGCACTAATGGCTGGCACTGATATGCAGGACTGATAGTTGGCACTGACTGATGGGCACTGATATGTGGCACTGACTGATGGGCACCGATATGTGGCACTGACTGATGGACACTGATGGACACTGATATGCGGTAGAGCTGCACGATTCTGGCTAAAATGAGAATCACGATTTTTTTGCTTAGAGGATAGATCACGATTCTCTCATGATTCTCGCGGCGTAACATCATCTTTCACATTAAAACAAAAAAATTGTGCTAACTTTACTGTTTCGGTTTTTTTTTATTTATTGAAGTGTATTTTTTCCCAAAAAATTGCATTTGAAAGTCGGCTGGGCAAATACAGTGTGACATAAAATATTGCAGCAATTGCCATTTTATTCCCTAGGGTCTCTGCTAAAAAAAAAAAAATATATATATAATATATATATATATATATATATATATATATATTCTCTAATGTTTGGGGGTTCCAAGTAATTTTTTTTTTTAGCAAAAAATATTGATTTTAACTTGAGAAAGAAGTGTCAGAAAAAGATTTAGACTTTAAGTGGTTAAACTTCCTGCATTTACACTAAAGCTTGGCAGATTGCCCAGGTTATTTGTTTACACAGAGAAGTTTATCCCTTTGATCTAAGAAGGAAGTTAGATACAATGTTTCAAGTTCTAAACTTGGCAGACTGCCTGAATGTTTTCTTTTGACAGCTGAGTGAACAGAGAATCTCTCCACTTGTTTATATGAAAGAATCGGCAAACTCAGCAGGAGAGATCTCAGGGGAGGTGAATCGAGATCACGATTTTTTAACAATTAATTGTGCAGCTCTAATATGCGGTACTGATGGCTCGCACTGATGGCTGACACTTATGGACACTGATATGTGGCACTGACTGATGGTCATATATAGGTGGCACTTATGGGCACTAATAGGTGGCACTTATGGGCAATGATAGGTGGAACTGTTTGGTAGGCAGTGGCACTGAAAATAATGCAGCACTAAAGTAAAATCGTTAAAAGAGTGAGCTGTACACTGCAACGCCCATCTTGATACACCCTGCACTCGGCCTCAGTAAGCCTAGTCAGAATGCAGCAGCGGACATCTTGTTACACGGCTGGGTGTAACAAGATGTCCTCTCTCGCCTTGTGACTGCAGGATACTGAGCCCGAGTGCAGGGTGTACCAAGATGGGCATTGCAGTGTACATCCTCTGTCGGAGACTCAGGCCGTCACTTCCGTTAATGATTCTGATGAACCAGGTCACCGATGCTGATGAATGGCTGTGACCCACACCTCTGTCCCATAAGCTTACCTTCCTCTGCTGCAGCCTGCAAGGACTCTCACTGTGCCAGGACCTGCGCTCTGCCTTCTCCCACCCACTCAGCCTGCCCACTGACTTCTGGGATGAGGTGAAGCATCGGCAGCATTTGCCCGAGTACATGTACTTGGGCAAATACTCGGTATTGGTATCGGTGCAACCCTAGTGTGTGTGTGTGTGTGTGTGTGTGTATATGTATATATATATTTACAATATCTCACAAAAGTAAGTACACCCCTCACCATTTTGTAAATATTTTATCATTTCATGTGACAACTGAAGAAATGACACTTTGTTACAATATAAAGTAGTGAGTGTACAGCTTGTATAACAGTGTAAATTTGCTTTCCCCTCAAAATAACACACAGCCATTAACGTCTAAACCGCTGGCAACAAAAGTGAGTACACCGCTAAGTGAAAATGCGGTTTAACAGGACAGGTTCCACTCAGAACAGGCCCCGCCATGGTTGACCAAAGAAGTTAAGTGCATGTGCTCAGCGTCATATCCAGAGGTTGTCTTTGGGAAATAGATGTATGAGTGCTGCCAGCATTGCTGCAGAGGTTGAAGGGGTGGGGGGTCAGCCTGTCAAAGCTCAGACCATAAGCCACACACTACATCAAATTGGTCTGCATGGCTGTCGTCCCAGAAGGAAGCCTCTTCTAAAGATGTACAAGAAAACCTGCAAAACAGTTTGCTGAAGACAAGCAGACTAAGGACATGGATTACTGGAACTGTGTCCTGTGGTCTGATGAGACCAAGATAAACTTATTTGGTTCAGATGGTATCAAGTGTGTGTGGCGGCAACCAGGCGAGGAGTACAAAGACAAGTGTGTCTTGCCTACAGTCAAGCATGGTGGTGGGAGTGTCATGGTCTGGGGCTGCATGAGTGCTGCCAGCACTGGGGAGCTACAGTTCATTGAGGGAACCATGAATGCCAACAAGTACTGTGACATACTGAAGCAGAGCATGATCCCCTGCCTTAAAAGACTGCGTAGCAGGGCAGTATTCCAACATAACGACCCCAAACACACCTCCAAGATGACCACTGCCTTGCTTAAGAAGCTGAGGGTAAAGGTGATGGACTGGCCAAGTATATCTCCAGACCTAAACCCTATTGAGCATCTGTGAGGCATCTTCAAATGAAAGGTGGAGGAGCACAAGGTCTCTTAACACCCACCAGCTCTGCGATGTCATCATGGAGGAGTGGAAGAGGACTCCAAATGGCAACCTGTCAAGCTCTGGTGAACTCCATGCCCAAGAGGGTCAAGGCAGTGCTGGAAAATAATGGTGGCCACACAAAATATTGATACTTTGGGCCCAATTTGGACATTTTCACTTAGGGGTGTACTCACTTTTGTTGCCAGTGGTTTAGACATTAATGGCTGTGTGTTGAGTTATTTTGAGGAGACAGCAAATTTACACTGTTATACAAGCTGTACACTCACTACTTTACATTGTAGCAAAGTGTCATTTCTTCAGTGTTGTCAGATGAAAAGATAGAAGAAAATATTTACAAAAATGTGAGGGTTGTACTCGCTTTTGTGAGATGCTGTGTATGTATATATATGTGTGTGTGTGTGTGTATATATAATGTGTGTTTGGGGGCTCTAAGTAATTTTCTAGCAAAAAATACAAATTTTAACTTGTAAGCAACAAGTGTCAGAAAAAGGTTTAGTCTTTAAGTGGTTAAACCGAAGTTCATTTCTTTGATCTAAAAGAAGGAAATTTATCACAACATTGCTCAGGCAAGATAAAGAGAAACATTGTAAATGTTTCTCTTTATCTTGCCTGAGCAATGTTGTGATAAACTTGGCAGGCTGCCTGTTGTGTTTAAAATTCTAGACTGATCTTTTTTTTTTTCAGTGGGCAAATGTACAAAATCAGTAGGGGATTAAATACTTTTTTCCCTCACTGTTCTATACTTGGTATGCTCAGTTTGGAAAAGTAAATGAGATGGACTGTCAGGATCATCAGGTACTTATGCCCAAAGACATCACTTGAAACACAACAAACTACTATGTGTGACACCAACATGCCCTACTAGACACATATGTGATAATAATTTTACCCTTGCACGTGTTTGGGCGTTCAAAGTGAGCAACTTATTCACTAAAAACACTTTGAAAAGTGAACAGCCTCTACTCTGTTAGTAAATAAAATAAATGCAGGTGTATGGCTCAGGTTCCCGAAATTGAAGAGATCAAGGACTCTGGCGCTGAAATGAAGACAGTTTGCGTCCAGGGATTTCAATTCTGTCTACAGCTAATCATCAGTTTGAGAGCCAAGTCATACAAGCTAACCAAAAGAATCCTAATTTTTAATGTCTGGAATGATTATTCAGCCGGTAGTTGGCGTTGGATTGCACTGTTGAGCAGTGATTAATCTAATAATTGCTTTCTGTTTATTAGGAAGATCAGCTGCTGCACATGTGATGCCTCTATAGAGCAAGCAGCGAGCTGGCGTACCCATTTTTGGTTAGTCACGCTGCTCTAATCTTGGATTCCTGGCGTATATATTTTTCCCTTGCTCACAAAACATGCCAGAACAGCTTGTTTCATGTGGTATACGTGGAAGTTTCACATGTAGAGATCTGGCAGCTTTCACTAAAAAACCACGGCTTCCCGATTGTTTCTCATTTCCCTTCCCAAAATCATCATCAGATTTTGTTTGGTTAGAAATGTATTTGTGTCAGATTAAACATCAGAATATAAGGTGTGTCATTTCTACTATCTTCTAGGATTAGTGATGCAAATGCTGTAATGAATATAATGCTCATCCTTCTTTTTTTTTTTTTTTTTTTTTTTTTTTTTTAATATTTGATATACATATACATTCGGTACTTGTATAATTGGGGTGATTTATTAAACAAGGCACATACATAAAAGGTAAATCAGGATCTTTATAAGGATTGGGAAAAACTTTGTAGGCATGTGTGACTACTGCTGTTATAATCATTGCTGCCTTGGACAGTTTCGGATACACTTTTTATTTATTTATTTTTTTTCCCAAATATAATTTTTATTAACACCCAAAACGGGCAAAAAACAAGTCATTACATCCATATTGTGTAGACAATGAAAACGTCAAGCATATAGACCATGGATCTAGGCAAGAGACAGTTTGGAAAATGCACATCCAATACAAGCAAAGTGAAATCATTAAGTGATAAAAAAGAAGTGGTTGCTGTCAGATTTCAACAATCATCGTGTGGTCACCGAAGATAGAGGTTGACCTGAGGTTGCCCCTAAACAATTTCCCCTTTTCCATAAACAAAATAAATTGAGAGAGGAGTTAAAGAAAAAGGAAGTGGGGGGGTATAGGGGAGGGAGAGAGCTGAGATGGTATTGGTTCCGGGTGACCAATATATTCCAGCTATGGCACCCGTTTTAAGGTATTACGTTCCGAGCAGGGCCGTACCCTCTGCAGAGAGAACAAACTGATTCCAAAGCCCCCAGGTCTTAGAGTATTTCTCTTGTTGATGTTGCTCAGTAAGTATTAAGTCTTCCATTTTGTTGATATCCTCTACCTTTTTTAAGCCAACCCGTTGTAGTCGGTGGTAAAGCACCAAACTTTTTACGTCGCTTTGTATTTTCTTTTTTTTTCGGTGATGACTGCAGTAGTTTTTTCTCTTTCAGGCTAAACAAATTTTCAGCAAGTACATAAGATACTTCTTGATCTTGCCTGAAATGTAGTGTCCTTGAGTTTACCTGTAAGCACTTGGCAGCACAGACTACAATCACAAGGTGCACACAGCCAGCTACAATCAGATTTCTGCCAGCGGTTCTGAACAACACTTTGTAAAGACCCCTTCCACACTGGGGCCGCGTTAGCGGGGAGCTTTTAACCCCAAAGAAGGGGTTAAAAACTCCTGTGTTGCGGCGCTTCGGAAGCGCTGCCCATTCATTCCAATGGGCAGGGCATTTTGGGAGTGCTAAATACATCGCTCCCAAACGGCCCCAAAGATACTGCTTGCAGGACTTTCCGAAACGTCCCGCGAGCGCCCCGCCCCAGTGTAAAAAGTCACACTTTGGAGACAGTTTTCAGGTGCTTAGCAGAGGATATTTCCAGCGCTAAATCGCCTGAAAACTGCCCCCGCGTGAAAGGGGTCTAACAGCTACAGTGTTTTGCTGGATAGTGGCAGGTGCTCATTGATTGGTTTCACTTTGTCAGATAGGAAAGTGAAATGACATGGGTGGCCTCTTGCATCTCTGCTCAAGCACCTTTGGAAGTGGAACAGTTGGTGGCAAGGGACAGGAGGATTGCAGAACCTCAGATCGGAGATACTGACCAGAAAGATTAATTCTGTCATTCAGGGATCAGCAGAATCACAAGCAAAACCAGCAGAAGTTAAAAGGGAAGTCCGGTTTGACTGCATGTTCAGGTCCACCAGTTATCCCAGCAGACAGGAAGCAGGAATACGCATAGACGACTGTGGCTTGTGTCACTTGAATGGGCTGCCCTATGTGCGACAAGCACCCCCGAAACCTTTTTTGGAGTGAAGGCCCATTTTTAGCATTTGTAGCGCCACCAGGGTGAGGCAAATGCACGCCTGCTACCTGCAATTGAGGTGCCATTAATGGCACCACAAGTGCGACGTACATTTACAGTGCGTTTTCGAAACTCGCTAAAAGCACGCATTTTCTGTGCACTTTGTCACAGGTTCAGGAAACGTCAAGTGTGAATGGTGCCCTATTCCATCCCAAGCACCATTTTCGGCCAAGCAGTAATGACATCTTATTAAGCCCTCTGCCATGGGCACGATGCACATCCCAGGAGGTTGCAGGAACTCCCAATGATGTCAGAAAAGAGTATGTAGATTAAAGACAACCCCGCAGCAAAACAGGTGATTTGGGGGGGGGGGGGGAGTGGATACATATACATAGTTAGAAAAATATTAATATATGGCTACATTCATATTACATATACCCCCCTTGATGTTATTTATGTAGCACACTGTTTGGTTCTGTTTATTAATATACGGGGGACAGTTTTCTTTAGTGTGTTGTCTTGGTGTAAAATGTGATAAGTTTGATGTTCTGTAGGGGTCCTTTGTGGGAAGAATTTGATATTCTGTTGACTGTTAGTTTGATTAAGTCAACAACAAGAAAATAAAACCATTCTTTGTTCACCTAGCCAAATCTCTCTGTACCACAGTCATCACTCCATGGGTATTACTGTAACAGGCAAAAAGGTTAAAGAATCTCATATTTCAAGTCTAAACTATTTCCAAGTTTTCTGTTTTTTACTGAAACACTGCACTTTAAAGAGAACCTGTCGGGGTTAGGGCTCTCAATACAGCACTTAAACCTGCCTTTGCCTGACATGGTGATTGTTCCAGGTCCTATGTGAGATGCTTCAGGAACTGGCGTCCCTTATGGAAGTTGTAGAGTGGTAGCACTCAATGGGAGCTTTAGCAAATAACTACTGTCCTGATTGGTTCTCTTTAGGATCCATTCATACTGTTGTTTGTGTTGTGGTACAAGTAGCAATGCACATTACATACAATGGTGTGCTTTGGTAACATTCATTCCAAATGGAACCCCAGTACATTGAGATATATGCTGATTTTTCAATCCACTGACCCTTGTCGCATCTAATTTTTTCTAACGCAAACAATTACCGTAAACTTTGGTAATTGTGCCACTTTAGAATCTTCCAATCTTCCCATTACACTCAAGCTCAGAAGAGGGGGCAGATCTTTGAGCCACCAAATATGTTGGCAGTTATGTATTGTCTCCTTGTAAGCAAATATCAGTATTAACTCTCAGACCTTTTGTGTGGTGCTCCCATTGAACCTTGTGCATGAAAACCTTTAAATCTGACTTCCCTGCTTTTGGGACACCTCACTTTTATTGAGAGGAGCCTTACCAGAGCAACTGTAACTATCTGATTGAGCTACTTATGGTGTTAATCCAGTGCCTTGTTTTACTTGTTTGCATACAGTGGGGACGGAAAGTATTCAGACCCCCTTAAATTTTTCACTCTGTTATATTGCAGCCATTTGCTAAAATTATTTAAGTTTATTTTTTTTCTCATTAATGTACACACAGCACCCCATATTGACAGAAAAACACAGAATTTCTGACATTTTTGCAGATTTATTAAAGAAGAAAAACTGAAATATCACATGGTCCTAAGTATTCAGACCCTTTGCTATGACACTCATATATTTAACTCAGGTCCATTTCTTCTGATCATCCTTGAGATGTTTCTACACCTTCATTTGAGTCCAGCTGTGTTTGATTATACTGATTGGACTTGATTAGGAAAGCCACTCACCTGTCTATATAAGACCTTACAGCTCACAGTGCATGTCAGAGCAAATGAGAATCATGAGGTCAAAGGAACTGCCTGAAAAGCTCAGAGACAGAATTGTGGCAAGGCACAGATCTGGCCAAGGTTACAAAAAATGTCTGCTGCAATTAAGGTTCCTAAGAGCACAGTGGCCTCCATAATCCTTAAATGGAAGATGTTTGGGACGACCAGAACCCTTCCTAGAGCTGGCCGTCTGGCCAAACAGAGCTATCGGGGGAGAAGAGCCTTGGTGAGAGAGGTAAAGAAGAACCCAAAGATCACTGTGGCTGAGCTCCAGAGATACAGTCGGGAGATGGGGGAAAGTTGTAGAAAGTCAACCATCACTGCAGCCCTCCACCAGTCGGGGCTTTATGGCAGAGTGGCCCGACGGAAGCCTCTCCTCAGTGCAAGACACATGAAAGCCCGCATGGAGTTTGCTAAAAAAACACCTGAAGGACTCCAAGATGGTGAGAAATAAGATTCTCTGGTCTGATGAGACAAAGATAGAACTTTTTGGCCTTGATTCTAAGCGGTATGTGTGGAGAAGACCAGGTACAGCTCATCACCTGTCCAATACAGTCCCAACAGTGAAGCATGGTGGTGACAGCATCATGCTGTGGGGGTGTTTTTTGGGGACAGGACGACTGGTTGCAATCGAGGGAAAGATGAATGCGGCCAAGTACAGGGATATCCTGGACAAAAACACTTTTCCGGAGTGCTCAGGACCTCAGACTGGGCCGAAGGTTTACCTTCCAACAAGACAATGACCCTAAGCACACAGCTAAAATGACGAAAGAGTGGCTTCACAACAACTCCGTGACTGTTCTTGAATGGCCCAGCCAGAGCCCTGACTTAAACCCAATTGAGCATCTCTGGAGAGACCTAAAAATGTCTGTCCACCAACGTTTACCATCCAACCTGACAGAACTGGAGAGGATCTGCAAGGAAGAATGGCAGAGGATCCCCAAACCCAGGTGTGAAAAACGTGTTGCATCTTTCCCAAAAAGACTCATGGCTGTATTAGATCAAAAGGGTGCTTCTACTAAATACTGAGCAAAGGGTCTGAATATTTAGGACCATGTGATATTTCAGCTTTTCTTTTTTAATTAATCTCCAAAAAAGTCAACAATTCTGTGTGTTTTTCTGTCAATACGGGGTGCTGTGTGTACATTAATGTGGAAAAAAAATGAACTTAAATGATTTTAGCAAATGGCTGCAATATAACAAAGAGTGAAAAATTTAAGGGGGTCTGAATACTTTCCTTCCCCACTGTATCAGCTGATGACACGGGTGTTTGCAGATTATCTGTCTATTGCATTTGCATTGCATTCTCTGTCTAGGAATTGTTACACCAAGGCAAGGCCATACATGGGTCGAATTTCGGAATAATTTTCTTTCGAAAATCTTATCTAAGAATTTTCGTTTGTATTTCGCACCATTAGTGGGCTGCAGCAACAGCCGATTTTCTAATCTATGATGGGAGAGTCGTGCAAGAAATGTAATTGAAAAAGAAATGCGCATGTGCAAGAAAAGAAAATTCCCAGAAAGAAAAGAAGATTCCCAGCCACGAAAATTCTTTTCTGTAGCAACATGAGGTGAAATTGAAGACTTGGTTGGTCGAATTTCGAAATCAATGGTGGCACCATCAGATCACAAAACGCACAAATTTTCAGATTTTCAAAAGAAAATTCTTTAAAAACTCGACCATGTATGGCCAGCCCAAGTCAGTCAGTATTTAGATTGTGCTCGGATGTTTGTGCACCATTTTTCATTTATGGTTATACAAGGGCCGCCGCTTTTCACGTATAAGTAGGGAAACAACAAGCAAGGGTCAATTTTTTTAGTTATGTAAGGAAACCTTTTTTTTTTTTTTTTTTTTTGACCTGCATCCTAATACTGTGTTAGAGAAACTTGCATAGTCATATGTAAATTGTTTCCTTTCTAGGATAAGCAGCAGACAAATCTGTAAAGATGGGGGAACTTTTCAGGAGTGAAGAAATGACGCTGGCGCAGCTTTTTCTCCAGTCTGAAGCTGCCTACTGTTGTGTCAGTGAACTGGGCGAGCTGGGAAAAGTGCAGTTCCGAGATGTAAGTATTTTTTAATCAGTCTGTATAATAGGAAAAAAAAACGTATAATGTACATAACAATTGCTTTGCCTGCACTCCTTTTATTCTGCCCATTACAGGCTGACTTGTCTTCTTCAAAAAAGGAACAGCTCTCAATAGGCACTTGATGCATCACACTACTTTGGAATATGGAAAGCAAAAACATTTCCTGTTACAGTGATGAGAGATTAACCACTTAAGCCCCGGACCATTTGGCTGCCCAAAGACCAGAGCACTTTTTGCGATTCAGCACTGCGTCGCTTTAACTGACAGTTGCGTGGTCGTGGGATGTGGCTCCCAAACAAAATTGACATCCTTTTTTCCCCACAAATGGAGCTTTCTTTTGGCGGTATTTGATCACCTCTGTGTTTTTTTTTTTTATTTTTTTGCGCTATAAACAAGACAATAGTGACAATTTTGAAAAAAAACGCATTATTTTTAACTTTTTGCTATAAAATCCCCAAAAAATATAAAAAAATTTTTTTTCCTCGGTTTAGGCCGAAACGTATTCGTCTACATATTTTTGGTAAAAAAAAAAAAAAAATCGCAATAAGCGTTTATTGATTGGTTTGCACACAAGTTATAGCTTCTACAAAATAGGGGATAGTTGTATGGCATTTTTATTAATATATATATATTTTTTTTTTACTAGTAATGGCGGCGATCAGCGATTTTTTTAAAAAATTTTTTTAATTTTTTTTTTTTTTTTTTTTATCATGACTTCGACAATATGGCGGACAAATCGGACACTTTTGGCGTGATTTTGGAACCATTCACATTTATACAGCGATCAGTGCAATTAAAAATGCATTGATTACTGTGTAAATGTGACTGGCAGTGATGGGGTTAACCACAAGGTGGCTCTGTAGGGGTTAAGTGTGTCCTAGGGAGTGATTCTAACTGTAGGGGGGATGGGCTATGTGTTGCACGACACTGATCACCGCTCTCGATTTACAGGAAGCTGTGATCAGTGTCAGTCACTAGGCAGAATAGGGAAATGCTTGTTTACATCAGCATTTCCCTGTCCTTCCCCTCCGTGAGACGATAGCGGGTATTCCCGCAGACATCGAGTCCGCGGGACCCGGAATCACAGTCATGGAGGTCGCGGCGGGTGTGCGCGTCTGCAAACCTCTTCTTAAAGGGCAACGTAGAGGTACGTTAATCTGCCTGCACGTGCCCTTCTGGCGACGTATATCGGCGTGAGCCGGTCGGCAAGCGGTTAAATTGTGTTTACAGTCGTTTGTGCTGGCTAGGAGGATTATCCTAAATGAAAAAATAATCCTTGTAGGAAACAAAGTATTTTTCATGCAATAAATGTCAACAGGCTGTTTGTGAACTTCTAGTGTTACCAAACCCTCAACAGTAAAATCAGTCTGTATATGCAGTAAAACATGCTTGTTATACTCACTGTGGAACCTAAGGTGTTAATCCTCTACATTGTGTAAAATGGCTGTTTGATCCTGTATGCACAGATCCTCCTCCTCTTCCACTGACTCCAGAACAGGTCCAGATAAGACAGAGTTACTGGAGTCAGGCTGCACATGCTTTTTCTTGGGAGAGTCCATGTGATCAGCACAGGGCCAGTCAGCACTGTCCAGACAGAGGGTCAGGGGTTCTGCATCCTCATAGAACAGCCAGTGCAGTATGAAAACTCCTCCTACAAGCTTTAACCAGGCACTCCTAGAAATCCCAAGACGGCTATATACTGCTGATGAGAAAAGGTATTTAGCAGTTTATAATTACTCAAATAATTTCATTTCCAGGTTCTGTGTACTGTGGTAGACCGGATATAGTGAATACAGGGTCCTGGGTTTAGTAACACTTTAAAACCTGAGTTTAAAATAAAAAAGATATATATATAATTTCAATAGTTTCATCATATTTCCTTAAAATTCTGTGTACATATACAGTATCTCACAAAAGTGATTACACCCCTCACATTTTTAAAAAAATATTTTATTATATCTTTTCATGTGACAACACACATTGTAAAGTAGTGAGTGCTTGTATAACAGTGTAAATTTGATGTCCCTTCAAAATAACTCAATACACAGCCATTAATGTCTAAACCGCTGGCAACAAAAGTGAGTACACCCCTAAGTGAAAATACACTCACTACTTTACATTGTAGCAAAGTTTCATTTCTTCAGTGTTGTCACATGAAAAGATATAATAAAATATTTACAAAAATGTGAGGGTGTACTCACTTTTGTAAGATACTGTATATAGCTCCCATCTGTCCCTGATTTTGAGGGACTGTCCCTGATTTGAAACAGTCTCTCTGTCCCTCTTTCCTCTTCTTTTCTTCCTAATTTTGGTCTGATCTATATAGTTGTATATAAAATGCACCCATATTCTTTCCCAGTGCTAAACCATTCATCCAAATTCTAAACTTCTGTATTTGTAAATTTCAAAGCCAGTATAAAGGAATAGTAGTGGTAAAAAAAAAGCACTTGTGGGTTTCACCAATAATATTTTTTTGTATAACTCTCCATTAAGGGGGTGTGGGTTCTATGCCTGCATACTTTTATTGATAGGTGTCCCTCGTTCCCATCTGAAAATGTTGGGATAGTCCCCATAAGCACCTTAGAATAGAATCATTCCTGAGATCCCCATCTACAATAATTTTCTTTATGCTTGTGTCTACAATTCATTTTGCTCTCACTTTATCTCCCTTTTGTAACATGCTATTCATATTCACTCAGAGCAGAGACTACAAGTGTAAAGCAGTGTATACATGCTCATTTTTTTTTTCCGTTCAACCAGTTGACAGATCCCCTACAACAAGACAACAATGTGTGATCTCTCCCACTGAGCTTGTATGTAGACAGGGGGGACTTCCCCAGTCAGAATACACCGATCAGCACTTGCAGCCATTGGCTAAAAGCACTGATTGAATACTGGTTTTCCAGCAAGACCTTCAACAGAAGTCGGACATTAAACTGGCTTCTGTTGAACAGACAGCGGTAAACATGTATCGAAAGTCAGCCAATTCTTGCTGAACCAGCTGACTTTCGGTACCATGTGTGGGTTTAAGTAAAAAAAAGTGATAATCAGACTGCATAATAAAAGTCAACACCATGTAGTGGCAGGGTACCTCTCTGGAAAGGTTCCTGAGGATGTGCTCTTTCACTTTGGCTTGGACAGAACAGCAATACAGTGGGGTCGTGGCAGGGAACCATGGGTTATGTAGTCTTGCAATCAGCAGGAAGCTGGTCAGGAATATATATTTCACTGATATCAGTAAAAGTAACATTCAATGCTTTCAGTTAAAAAAATTGACAGTTACTTACCGGTAACTGTTTTTCTGGGATATCTTCCAGGACGGCACACCTGAGAGATGAGAGGCTCCTCCCTACAGGAAACACAATCAATCGACAGCTGTTTTAAGTCCCCACCCTTCCCCTTGATCCTCAGTTTGTAGAGAAGTAACTCCTAAACCTGGTTCACAAGGGAAATTATTCCTCATAGGCACTCACCTTCTAGTGTTCTACAATTTTCCCTCCTCCAACGGGCGGGAAGTAGGCCTGCCGTCCTGGAAGATATCCCAGAAAAACAGTTACCGGTAAGTAACTGTCAATTTTCTCTAGTCATCTTCCAGGACGGCACACCTGAGAGGATAATCAAGTACCTCAGGCCTACCTTAGGGTGGGACCACTGCAAGACTCTTGGCGAACCTCGGTTCTGCAGTGAGTTTTACCTCCACTCCATATGCTTGATGAAGGTATCTTAGCTGGATCATGCGGCTGATCTGCAGGTCTGCTCCACCGATGTCCCTGCCTTCTGCGCTTCAGGTGCAGGATCTAGGTGGAGTGGGCTCTTAAAGATGGAATCAGAAAACATGTTAAACTTGTAGGTTATCAATGTTGCCTGTCACAAATCTAACAACCATGGCCTATTGTGCCTGTAGGTGCAACTTAGAACCCCTAAAGATTAATCAGAGACCTGTGTTGTAAGACAAGGACACTACATTGATCACTAAGAGGGCCTGTCTTAACACTACCCTGTTCAGGGAATTAAAACTGCAAAAAAAGGTGGGCCCCTAACAGACAACCTTTTTTTGTTCATTTTTATCTTTACGTCAGCAAAGACTAAAGGGAAGCCTACTTGAAGGGTAATAGATTAACAGAAGCTTGATCCCTGGGTTTAAGACATGCCCAGTCTGTGGCTTTACTTATGCCTGAGTGCCTACTTTAGGAGAATAAAGTCCATAGCAGGAGTAGAACACTCATACTGCTACATCTAGTTCTGCTAGAAGGGCGAGATGAAGGCCATGCACTGAGCCGTAACCTATTCGGTCGGGTTTACATCTTTATACTTCATCTTCAGGCCATAATACTCCTCTGAACAGAACTTCCAAAGTTCTTACTAAACAGGGTGATTCTTTATCGCCTTCCTCCAGTGTCCCATAACCCTACTGGGCTTCAACCCTAGGAAATGGTTCCGGTATCCCTGAATGTAAGGGGCTGAGGCTTTCTGACATGTGACATCTGCAGCCAGAACTCCTGGCCCTTCCACGGAAAAGAGGGCTGAAATACAAAAGGTGATACATGCATTATTAATATCACAAATTAAAAAAGATCATAGATTGTGGACACAGCACAACAGAATTAGACAGAAAGGACACAAGCATAGACAATAATGTGTATCCGAGAGTGGCTAGCTAAACCAACATATCAAGTATGGGAGAGACCCAAATCTGAACTTCAATGTAGACAAACAGTCCTCACAGTCTGGTTTTCTGGTGTGCGGCCAATATGTAAAAACATTAAGACACCAGCAAACTCTAAATGCTGCGTGTTTCTGAAGTGCAGCTAGCTAGGTCATAACTGATATAAATACAGAAAGGACGGGAACCCTCTTTACGGTGGTGTTTTACTGATGTACAGCCAAACAAGGCCATAAATATAAGACAGAAAGACCCAAACTTCTATGTTGCGTATTTCTGAAGAACCACCAAATACAGTTATAAGATCAATATGGCACACAAGACAATATCTTTTCTGTTATGCAGTTCTGTAGTGCATTCGCATAGAACCAACACAGAAAGGACACAAGCAACCTGCAGCATGTGTTTTTCTGAAGTGCAGTAAGGTAAGGCAATCTGAAGCAGAAAGCACCAACAAGCTTCAATGTTGAGTATTTCTGCTGTGCAGCAACATAAAAACAGACAGCCTTCCCAGCTGCGATCTTTCTGGTGTACTGCAAAGTAAGGCAATAACTCCATGATGTCTATTCCTGTTGTGTAGCAAAACCTAACCCAGAAGGGACAGATAAGCTTAGCGCTCCCACACTTGTGCGACCCAACTTGCAACCGCAAAAACGCAAGAAAAAAGTCATACATTATGGCTTCCAATGGGTACCATTCGTGTCTGTGCAACTCCAGGTCGCAGTGCCTCCAAGCAGTCCCTGCTTTCTGGATCCACAGACCTCAAGATTACACAGGTCGCAGGGAACTTGCAATTTTCAGGTTGAATAAACGAGGGGTCCCCAAAGCTGTATCTCCCTGGAGGAGTGCATACAAACGGTTTCGCTGTGTAGGGAGAAACACAATCAAACCGGTAACTGTTTTTCTGGGATATCTTCCAGGACGGCAGGCCTACTTCCCGCCCGTTGGAGGAGGGAAAATTGTAGAACACTAGAAGGTGAGTGCCTATGAGGAATGATTTCCCTTGTGAACCAGGTTTAGGAGTTACTTCTCTACAAACTGAGGATCAAGGGGAAGGGTGGGGACTTAAAACAGCTGTTGATTGATTGTGTTTCCTGTAGGGAGGAGCCTCTCATCTCTCAGGTGTGCCATCCTGGAAGATGACAAGAGAAAGTCATTTATATTTATTTATTAACTTTAAGATCTGTTTTCTACATGCAATTTTTAAAAATTTTTTTTTTTTGCAGTTGAATCCTGATGTCAATGTTTTCCAAAGGAAGTTTGTCAATGAAGTTAGAAGATGCGAAGAAATGGATCGAAAATTACGTAAGTTTTAGATCTGTTAGTTGTCTCTTCCCTTGTATGGAGGGAACCACTCTAACCACCTAATCGCCCTTCTTTAGTGGCAGTAAGACCCCATTCACATGGAGCGCAGACATGGGTCTCCCATGCAGGGCCATCCTTTACTGGCAAGGGTATGCATAGTTGTTGCGTGCATCCCTGTGCGGGTGTTCCATTAATTTTTATTGGGACATGCAGCTGCATGGAAACAGCTGCTGGTTCCTAATACAACATGCTGATATGGATCCCTGAACGCATACAGGGTGAGGACCTGCAGCCACCCACATGTTATATGAAGACACAGCGGCTGTGCCCATGAAGTGGTGTGTCCCTATAGAAATGATTGGGATGCCGACACAGGAATACATCGCCTTTCTGGTGAAAGACAGCCCTGCATGAGAGACGCATGTCTGCTCCTTGTGTCAGTGGGCCCTAATAGCGTACTCTGCTCTTGTACTTACAAAATTCTCTGGCACATAGCCTTAGTAAACAATATGGAGCACATATCAACTTTTAAAATCTGATACCTGTGCCAGAAATAGATTAAATAAGCTTCTCTTTATTGCCTTGTAAGACTCAACAAAGTTGTTATTAAACTGTTTTATTTAGCAGATGCAGATGTCAAAACAGGCACTGCACCACTCTGGCTTTGTGCCGATGACTTTTAAGGAGACCCTGTTGCTAGACCATTCATTTTAACAATATTATTACCATAAAATAATTTGTGCATTTAACATATTTTATGCATGTTAGTTACCTGTAAAAAAACACACTTGTGTAGACATCTAAATGCTCTGAGACTGTAGCTGGGAGCATTTGTGGGATGTGCTTAAAAAAACAAGTCTGATACATGGAGGCCCCACCTCGCAACTTACAGGACTTAAAGGATCTGCTAGTGATAGCTTGGTACCTTTTAAGAGGTCTAGTCTATGCCTTTGGTCATTTTTAGGTGGGTAGTCATGTTAGACAGAATAATTCGGTTGGTTGCAGACTGGCTGGTGAGTTGAGCTGGGGATTTTCTTTGGTTTTGCGGGTAGTCATGTTATGGTGGGTGGTCATAATGTTGTTGCTGATCAGTGTAAAACTGGACAGGCTCAATGAACCACTTGGTCTTTTTTTATACTGTCACTCTTTTATGTTTCTGTCTTGTATGTGATGTCAGCAGCCCCAGTAGACTCTGAGCTGTCGCTCAAGTGACACTCCATGCTATTCACCTACGACCCTTCCCAGGTAGATGCAAAAAAGATTATTCAGGGAGGTGAAGATAGGGGTGGAGAGGCTGCCAGCACAGATGAAAATAACACACTTGCTGAAGAGGCCATGACATGTAAGAGAGGAGTGGGGGTTTGCTGGGCATTTAAAAAGGTAGAGGGTGCAGTGCTGGGAAATCCACTAGTAATTTTTTTCCTAGCATGTTCTAAACACCTTTCAAGTGAATAAATCCTTATTTATGGAAAGGGAAAACACTGTAAGCATGCACTTAAATGCTTAATTCTTCTGCTTCTATACCTGTAATTATTTAGCTTAGTGACAGGATCACTTTGAAGTGTATAGAAACCCTAAGGGCCCGATTCACATCATGATTAGCACAGAAATGCGCTGTGCAT
Organism: Aquarana catesbeiana; assembly: GCF_042186555.1. Taxonomy (NCBI): domain Eukaryota; kingdom Metazoa; phylum Chordata; class Amphibia; order Anura; family Ranidae; genus Aquarana; species Aquarana catesbeiana. The sequence goes on along the minus strand of NC_133335.1, from coordinate 148,664,496 downwards.
TTCTGTGCAATTCACATGCGATCCTGGTGCAGTGCAATTTCACTCCATTAATTTGAAAGGGCTGAAGTTACACCTGACCGCACCAAAATTAGTGCATGCATTACCTTCTAAAATGCACAGCAGCCGGGTCACATGATACTACTGCACGCAAACGCTGCAGATTACAAGCGCACGACCCGAAAAAAGCAAAAAAAAAGTCCTCTCGGCGAAAGGCTCCCGCCGTCTGCCAGCTCTTAAGTAACTGAAGGCCGGGCCACCCAATGTTAATTGGTGACACCGCCCCCTTGTGATGTCATCGATCCAGCATGCCCTTGGCCGACAACGTCACAAGGACAAGGGGGCCTTAGTTATTTAAGAACTATCAGACGGCAGAGCTTGTCAGACGGTGGGAGCAGATCTTCTTCCTTTTTTTTTTTTTTTGAGGGGTCGGCGGCGGGCATTGTGATTAATGATGGATCTTTTTTAAAGGATTGTTTAAAAACCGCCTACTGTCATTTTTTAGGCTGCTTTTACACTGAGGCGCTTTACAGGCACTATAGCGCTAAAAATAGCGCCTGTAAAGCGCCTCTCCTGTCACTCCAGTGTGAAAGCCCGGCGCGCTGGCAGGACACCTAAAAAAAGTCCTGCAAGCTGCATCTTTGAGGAGCTATACACCGCTCCTAAAGTGCCTCTGCCCATTGAAATCACTGGGCGGCGCAGCCGAAGAGCCAGCGCTTTGCGGGCGCATTTAACCCTTTTTCACCCGTTAGGGGTTCAAAGCGACACACTAGCGCCCGAAAAGTGCTGCAAAAGCAACGGTAAAGCGCTGCTAAAAATAGCAGCGCTTTACCTCCAACGCCCCAGTGTGAAAGTAGCCTTACACATTTTTTTAGGTGAATGAGTAGGGGTAGCAGACAGGGTTGTGGGGAAGAGGCCCTTGTCCCCATCGACCTTATTCTTCTTCTTTTTTTTTTTTTTTTTTTTTTTTTTTTACATTCCACTGACAGCTGATGACTTATCGAAAGTCAAGGATGCGGCGGCAGCCTGCAATTTAACAACCATGAGAGTAACTGGTTAAGGACGCCGGAAGCTGCCGGCTCCTTAACAACCAGCTATTTACAGCCTAAATTACTACAGATTTTCACTAATAAAATACTGCATGACTTCATAAAATAACTCATGCGATATTTTAGTAGCGTTTTTTAAGTGACTGTCAAAAAACTTTTTGAAAAATGCTGTGCAGTATCTTACACAGTTGCATAGTTAGTCTGATTGAAAAAAGATACAAGTTCATCCAGTTCAACCAACTGATGTGGTAAGATACCGCTTTGTGGATGGAGCTCAGTGTCATCAACAAGCACTTTTCAGGCTTCTCACAAGAAAAAAAAATACAATTTACACATGCCAATGCTGTCTTTGCATAGCTTTTGTAAAAAAAAATTGAATTGAATTATTTCTGTTAGTAAGAGCAATGTAGTTTATTTTCAATGTGATAATTCCGTTAAGCCCCCACTTTGCTCTTTCTCCCCTCCTGGCCCATCAGGATGTCTGGCTGCCGCCTGTGATGCCTCCAGTGCTCTGTGAGTGACAGCAAGGAACACGCTAAGATTTTTCTGCCTCCATTGAGCATATGAATTCATTGCTGTCACTATTGATGTGCAGGCACTCTCCACAACTTTAGGGATTGGAAGCTTCACAGGCAGCAGCTGGACACTTGGTGACATCAGGCAAATTTACATAAAGCCTCTGACACTTTTAACAGTTAAGGGGCGGCATCAGTGAATTCTAATTTCAAACATTTTTATGTATATGAGCAGCCTGAAAAATTTTACCAGATTACATTGTCCCCCTAAGCTAATGGGGACAGGCACAAAGGTGAAATTACCTGGGGTTTCTAGTCTAGTCCAGTGCCGATTTACTTAGGCTACTTTCACATTGAGGCACTTTTCAGGCGTTCTAGCGCCTCTTAAGCCTCCCTAGTGTAAAACCCCAAGTGCTTTCACACTGGGGCTGTGCGCTTGCAGGAAGGGAAAAAAAGTCCTGCAAGCAGTATTTTTGGGGCGGTGAGGGAGCGGTGTATACACTGCTCCCAAAACGCCCTGCCCATTGAAATGAATGGGCAGCGCTGCCGAAGCACCTGTAAAGCACTTCAGCAGCGCTGCAACACGGGCGCTTTTAACCCTTTCTTCGGCCGCTAGCGAGGGTTAAAAGTGCTCCGCTAGTTGCCGAAAAGCGCCACTAAAAAAACAAAGCGCTGCTAGAACTAGCGGCGCTTTACCGCCAACGCAACCCACCCCAGTGTGAAAGTACCCATAATTCTACATCTGCAATCTGAATCTGGAAAGAATTAAGTTATATTTACACCTAGAAATTACTTGTATATAAATTTAGGTTTAAACTAGAGATTTGTAAAAAGTACCTCCTTTTAAATATGTACTATATTACCAGTATGCTTTTATATTTTAAAAATATTTAAAGCCCAATGGGTGGATATTAAAAGCTGACAAACTATTTGCCTCTTCATCACTCCAAAACCCCCCAAAAATTGTTAGGAGTTAGGCTTTAGGTCCACGAGATGGGAAATGAGCTGCAGGGAAATAGCGAACTTGCTAACAGTATTTAGTGTTTTCCATAGGTGCTCATTTTCTTGTTCAAGTATTTTATTAGTCAGGTAAGAGGATAATGGTACAAACAAACATTGGTCCATTACATGGGCAAAAAAGAAGAAATGAGTAAGTAGCACAACAGTAACTAAGATATTTAACACATGAGGGCTGATGCATATGCATAGACATAAGATGCATACTGGGTATTAATTGGCACAGGCTAAAGTCTAATGGTCTAGAACGTGTGAAGAGTGCCTAAATTGCATTAGAATTCTCTATCAAAGAGAGTGTATGACACATGGTAACCAAAGAGCGTTTGCATGAGAGCTCACTGTGGTGCAATGGTAAATTCTGGAATGTTGGCTGCCCAAGAAGGAATGCCTTAAGAAGAGAAGGTAGTATGGGAAAGGCCAAGACTGTGGTGGGAGGGAAGGAAGAGAGGAGAAAAGCAACAGAGTAGGGAGTCCCAGGTACCTCTAGAATGAACTTAGTGGGGAATACCACTAAGCCATGAGATGATGACACCAATCACGGAAGTAAGAGAGATTCATCAAAATTGGATGGGAGGAAATGTGCCACCCATGGGGACCAGAGGGCTTCATATTTGGCTACTCTATCAGAGATGACTGCTTCAACTTTGGCATGGCTCATGGCTTGTGTGACCTTATTTTTAATTGCAAGAGCACAAAGGGTAGGGGTCTTCCATGATTTAGCAATAATTTGTTTAGCTGCCATTGTGATCTATAGAAAGTTTAAATTGGCGTTGTGTTAAGTCTGGCAGCTTCAGATTTAATAATGCAATAGATGGGTCTGGTGAGAAGGGGACACTAAATAGGGTGGAGAGCATGTTAAATAGGCTGGACCAAAAGGCTTGCACTACTGGACAGGTCCACCGGATATGCAGGAAGGATCCTTGGGCTACACAGCCTCTAAAGCAATTGGAGGGGTAATGGGGAACATATTTAGAAATCCTGGTGGGGATTAAGTACCAGCGGTTAAGACTTTGTAATTAGTCTCAAGTGCCACAATATTCTGCAAGGACGATTTTGTGGCTTGTCAAATGTGGCTCCAATCTTTGGTGATTTCCAAGTCACTTTCCCATTTGAAGGCATAGGAGGGAGTAGAGGGGGTTTCAGAGGTGAGAAGGTGGGAATAAAGGGCAGAGATAAGGCCTCGCCTATGCGGGTCGATCTTGCATGTTTGTTTAAAGATGACATAGAGGGAGCTGGGGAGTCTTTAGTTATTAGGGGTGTAAGCAAATTCTTGATTTGGAGGTATCGAAAATCTTCAGAAGAGGGAAAATGTCATTTGACTCCCTAAGAGTGGGAAATGGCCTAATTCTGGAGGGGGTCATGAACTTATAGGCCGAAAAAGATTTGCCGGTGACCATACGCGAAAAGAGGATGGTGAGGTCCAGCCTGGGTAGAACGCAGGATTCAGAAGAAAAGAGAGCATGGGGTTTTGGGGCGATTGGAGTGAATGTTTGAACTTGAGGTGATCCCATAGAGAGAGAAAGTAATGGGTCACTGGGTTGTGTATGGTACGACAGTCGGAATGATGAAGCCACAGGAGGTTAGCGACCGAGAGAGAGTCACAGTTAACCGACTCCAAGCCCACCCAGATATTTTAGTGGCTGCATGATACTTGGGCAGTTGAGCCAACTCGGCAGCATGGAAATATCTTGTGAAGTTGGGAAGACCCAAACCTCCTCCTAGTTTAGGTAGGTATAGGGCATGTCGAGGTATACAAGGTTTGACAGGGCCCCAAACATAGGAGAATAGACGTCGTTACAGCAAGTGAAGGAAATGGCTTGGGACCGGGATGGGCAATACCCGGAACAGGTATAATATTTTCAGAAGGATGGTCATCTTGGCCACTGTTATCCTGCCCATCCAGGCTAATGGTAGAGTGGACCACTTGGTTATAAGGTTAGTAAAACATGTAAGCAAAGGGGGATAGAGCGGGAAGACCATGGGAATGGTAGGAAGGTCTGCAATTGGATCAATTCGTCAGGGAGAATGGAAATGTTCAGCGCTGTCGATTTAAGTGGGTTAACTTTCCACCCCCCGTATGTTAGGATTTTGGCAGGTAAGGTGAGCTAGGGGCTCAATAGCCAGGGCAAATAGGAGTGGTGAGAGCGGGCAGCTCTGACTCATTCCTCTATTGATCGGGAAAGGTTCTGATCTATATAGCGTACAAAGGCGGAAGGGTTGGCATAAAGAGCTGAGATCCAGGATAAAAAATGCGTACTGAACCCCCAGCGCCTGAGTATGAAATGGAGATGAGGCCAAGACAAAGTGTCAAAGGCCTTTCTTATGTCTAAAGATAAAAGACATAAGGGGATTCTGCGGGTATATGTGTTAAGAGGAACGTGCGTCAAATGTCTCCTGCCTGTCAGGTGGGAATGAAACCCACTTGGTCCCTATGTTTAAGGGATCTAGTGACTAAATTAATACGCGTGGCTAGAATTTTGGCAAGCAGTTTGATGTTGAGGTTAAGGAGGGATTTGGGTCAATAATTCGACCAGGATGAGTCGTCAGTCTGTGGTTTTGGAAACATCGTGATGGTCGCGCTCAGTGTTTCGGGCTAAACGCATGGCCCTTTAGTATAGCATCTTAGGCTTTAGTTAACATGGAAGCTAAAAGGTCTGCAGATTTTTTTTATAGTATGTGGCTGAAAACCCATCTGGCCTGGGACGTTTATGAGATTTTAGAGATTTAATGGCCTGCAGTACCTCCTCAGGCTCAATGGGTTTCTTAAGACTATCGCGTTGGGGAGAAGATAGAGACGGTAAAGCAGTGTGTGAGATAATGGTATCAGCTTGGGTTTGGTCAAGGGTGTTTCTTTCTGAGTAAAGAGTAGCAAGGTGTTTATGGAACATTTGAAGAATCTTGGTTGGATTGCTAGTATTGATATCTCGAGATGTCTTCAATTGGATCGGTTTAGGGGCCTGATCTAAGAGTCTGAGAGAGGGCCAAGAAAGTGTCAGGTTTTTTCGCTTTAGAGCAGTATCTATGCCTTGAACGCAGCAGAGTTTTTTCAGTCATCTCGGTTAGGAAGGGGTCAAGCTCTAGTCTAGCCTAGCTTTTTCTAGGGCCTGCCTGTTTGGTAGGGAGGGGTCAGTCTGAAACGCTGTGTGAGTGGCGAACGTAGACTCTAGACATTGACGAGTGAGGCATTTCTCCTTTTGAGATAAGACGCCTGACTAATGCAGGCTCCTCTTATTCCGTAACTGGTTTGTGTGCTTCCCATAGTAGGAGAGGAGAGATGTCTAGAGTGGAGTTAGTGGAAAGGTATTCCTTGAGCGCTATTTCTATTTCAAGGCAGTGGGATGGATGGGTTAGGAGGTTATTTTTAATTTATACAGGAAGGATCTTTAGTGGATGGGGCCAAGGAGGTTAAGGTGGTTATGACAGCACTGTGATCAGACCAAGGGATCGGAAGAATTGAGGAGAGAAGCTGGGGAATGGTGCCCGTAGTGAGTAGTATGTGATCGAAGCGCGAGAACGAGTTGTGCGGATGACAATATAATGTATATTGACCATTGAGCGGGGTTATGTTCACGGCAGGAATCAACTGAGTGGCGCTGCAGGAGTTGCTGGAAACCAAGTTTCTTACTGCTAAATAGAGACGGCTGTGGGGATTTGTCTAAAAAGGGGTAGAGGGAATGGTACCTCGCTTATGTAAGTCAACTACTGCCAGTAAATGGGAAAGAAACGGGAGGGGTGTAGAATTGGGTGTGTAATAGGATACGGTGGTCACTTCGGTATCCAGTAGGAGGTCAGAAAGGATTAGGTAGCGACCTTTTGGGTCCTTGATCTCCACCAGGGGGGTGAAGGGAGTTGTACGGTGGAAAGCTATTCGGACTCCCCTGCATTTGGTATTAGCTGATACTGTGTATACTTGTAAGTAAGCTGGATCCAAATACTTAGGGGTGGAGCGAGGGGTGAATTGAGTTTCTTGCAGACTCACTATGTGTGCCTTAGTAGAAGCGAATGCCTTTTAAGGCTTTGGTCCTTTTTATGTGGTGAGTTGAGCTCCTGGACATTAAGAGTTAGCACATTTAACGGTTCCATCGTAGGAATATGTGTGGTCTGGGACTCCGAGATTGAAGTTCTTTAGGGGGTACCTGGGGGGGGGGGTAGGGGGTGGTGAAGCATAAGAAAGTAAAGAAGGAAAGGAAAGAAGTGAGGCGCCTTTGGGTGTAAAAAGACTAGCAAAGAGTATTTTACAGCATGAAAGGCAAAAAATGTGTCCCTGAGACTGGTGGGTCACGAGTCTGGGGAACAAAAAACTACCATGGAGTAACTCTAAGGAGAGATCCATGGACTAGGTGGAGGTGCAGTGACAAACGCTGGGGAGAGAACAGCCCAAAAAATTATCAAATGACAACCATAAACGTGGAATGTATAAACATTGCATCAACCAGTATAATGTTAATATCAGAGGCTCAATAATATGAAACGATGAAGAAAAAGAAAACAAAAACAAAATGATGAGTTGGAGCTCCTGAGGTCTACTGTCCTGTGGATAAAAAAATACTGCATGACCTACTAGTGCGAAGTCAGAGGATCAAGAGAAGATTACTGCCTGTCATGACAACAGTTATCGTGACATTAGCCACAATAGCTGAGGGAAGGGAGCAATAGGGCAATGAGCACAACCTCATGATATAGGCATGCTAAGATCCAAATGTGAGTGGAAGTTAATGTAGGCCATTTTGGATCAAACATCAAAATGTATACTCTATATAGTTGAAGTTGCTCGATGGCTTACATATCAATGCTAATGAGGGAATAGAGACAAAGGTCAGCTAGGAGTCCTTGGGGCCACTGTGTAGGACTAAAGGCATAAGCAATAAAAAGTATTGAATATGTGAAAATGTATAGTGGTGGGGGGATATTTATACTCTGAGGGATCATAGCGGCCAAGCAATCGAGTAACAATGACCCAGGGGGTCACCGGCGGTAGTTTGCGTAGTGTTAGTGGACCCAGAGTCCACGAGACAAGTTCATGGGTATGAGATGTAGGAGTCTGATGAACAGAAGAATTGAAGCCAATTCAGTCTAGTTAGGGAAGGTCAGGACTAGCTGATTAGGCCTCAGACCAAGACATCTCAGACTGCAACAGTCAGGAAGGAAAAAACTTACAGGTGTGAGTAGAGTTCAGTCAATTGAGTCTAGATGCTCCGGGGCAGGGGATGCAAAGCATCTCTGTTTATATGAGTTGGCTTGCCCTTGAGTTTTCGTGGAATTCCAGGTTTTCTGAGGTGAGCAGGAGGCAGACTGGCGGTGAGAACCTTCATGCTGAGCATTGGAAGGCAGGGGTTATAGATGTTGCAGGGTTGCTTGAAGGTCACCGGTCGATCTACAGGTGTAGTCGCGGCCCTGGTAGGAAAAGAGAACAGAGAATGGGAAGCCCTAATGGTGATGTGATGTTTATGTAAGATTTGAAGATGAGGTTTCAGAGCTCTTCTTTAATCGTAAGCAGGGACAAATCTTGGGAATCTGGTAAGTATGCCCTTGAAAGACCAGAGCATCTTTGTTGTGGGCAGCTGTCAGAAGTTGCACCTTAGTTCAAAAATATTGAAGTTTTGCGATGCTGTCTTGCGGTGGACCATCTGCCTGGAGGGGGGTCAGGGCCCGATGGACCCTGTCCATCTCCAGGTGCTCAATTGGTATTGCAGGGGCTAGCTCTTGAAAGAGGGCTGTAACCATGGATTGCACATCGAGAATAGTTTCAGGGAGCCCGCGGATATGAATATTTGACTGCCGGACTCTATTTTCAAAATCTTCCAAGCGTGTTTGAAGGGTTAAGTTCTCTGAGGGCTTCCAATTCTTCTGAATGATTATGGATGAGAATGTCCAGGTCATCGACTCTCTACTCTAGCTCTGCTGTCCTCTGACCCAGTTCCCTGATTTCCTAGGATAGCTTATTTGTGATGTGATCAGAGGTTTGCTTAAGAGCTTTGGTAAGCATCCGTTCAAACTGCCTGAGGAGGTCTGTGGGTGCTGAGCCAGTGAGGGGGTGATCTCTAGGTCCGTGTCGGACTCACCACCTGCAGTGGCTTGATGCTGCTTGCGTGAGTGTGGAGAGCGGGGCTGCCATGAGGAAACCGCCGCCATCTTGCTGGAGGCTCATGGCACGACATCCCGGATCGATTTGATTTTGGGGAGGACAGCTCCATGGACCATCCTGTGGGAACTGGGATAAGATGCTGGCAAGGATAAGATAGCGTGCGGGCGGCAGCGGGTCCGGTGTCGGCTCTTACTGGCTGTTTCTTCCCCAAGTGGTGCAGAGCCTCAGGCAGACATGTCCGTCCTGATGGCTTCGCCCATGCGTCCCCTGATCTCAAGGTTCCATAGGTGCTCATTTTAATACATCACCAGAAAAAAACACATGCAGTACTTCTCTGCAGTACATGTACATTGCCCCATGTTTTATCCTTTTATGGGATACACATACAAAAAAATACCTGTTGTGCCAGAAATGCAATTGGCTCTTAAACCCAGTGGTGGACTAACACCATAAATTTTTGTGGATTGGTGTGATGTCAGCTCTGCCCAGTGCCTTTTGCTAAACCGCCCAACCAATTCCACTTCTAGATCTCCACAACATTATGCTAATAATTCTGTAGTCCAAGATAAGACCTCTGAGGGCTCTTGGAGATAACATATGAAATAGTGTGCAGAGGACACAGGACCACTCTGAATTTCTGATAAAATCAACAGTGTTTTTTTTTTTCAGGTATAAACATCTTCCAATGGCATATTTCATAGATCAAAAGTGAGCAAAGTTCTTTGTTACATTTTCATTAATAGCTTGAGATCTGTCCATTGGACAGCATGAACTATTTTACGAGAAGGAGTTCTATGCCCTTCTGTGCTATTGCAGTGATAATTATAAACATCTTTTAGCAACTGCAAGTGAAAGACTGACCCTAATGTAGACTTTCAGCACGTTTATTAATTACCTATATTTACCTTCTGTCATAAGTAGGCTGAGACAGATTTGTACTGTCTACTAATTTTATTTCAGTTGTCATAGACCTACCTATGTTTCAGAGATGTATAAAAGTACAATGATTATTGCAATGATATCATTTTATAGGGTTTGTGGAGAAAGAAATTAAAAAGGCGAATATCCCTATTCTTGACACTGGTGAGAACCCAGAAGTACCCTTTCCAAGGGACATGATTGACCTTGAGGTAAGTTTCAGACTAAAGTGATTTGTAAAGTTTCGTTTAAAAAAATAAATAAATACATTATACTTTCCTGCTCTGTTGCCCTGGATTTGCACAGGGCAGCCTGGATCCTCCTCTTCTCGGGTCCCTCTTTGCTACTCCTCCCTCCTGTCGCGTGCCCCCACAGGAAGCAGCTTGCTATGGGGGCACCCGAGCCGAGCTGCAGCTCCGTGTGTTCATTCAGACATGGAGCTGCTGTTTGGCCCTGCCCCCTCTCTCTCCTGATTGGCTAAATGACTTTGACAGCCACGGGAGCCAGTGGCGCCGCTGCTGTGTCTCAGACAATCAGGAGGGAGAGTCTTGGACGGCCGAGGGACTTGTGGACATTGCTGGACAGAGGGGGCTCAGGTAAGTATAAGGGGGTGCTGGGGGAGGCTGTTAAACACAGAAGGCTTTTTATCTTAATGCATAGACGAAAAACCTTCTGACTTTACAACTCCTTTAAGAGGTCAGCATTTTTTATAGCATGTTAATCAATATGGAAAATTGTTAAGATTGGCAAGTAAGATATGGCGATAGATGGAAGCCAAATGTAGACAGAATATGACCAGGCTGTGGACTTTTTAAAGTGGTTCTAAAGGCATAAGGTTTTTTACCTTTAATGCATTCTTTGCACTAAGGTTAAAAATGTTCAAATACTGTAGCTGCTGACTTTTAATATTAAGACACTTACTTGTCCAGGGATCCTGCGATGTCAGCACCTCAGCTGATTTTTACATCGACTCTCAGGTTCTGCCACTGCCATTGTCTCTAGGGGAAACTGGCAGTGAAGCCCTGTGGCTTCACAGCTGGTTCCCTACTGCGCATGTGTGAAGCGCTCTGCGCTTTCTGAATGGCCCGGCGGCGAGGGGAAGGAGGAGGGGGGCGAAATCACTTGGAAGTGGGAGCAGGTACCAGTCAAGGTGCCAAATGTGGCACCAGAGGGGGGGGGGGGGCGCAGATAAGCGGAACTTTCACTTTTGAGTGGAATTCCGCTTTAAATGTAAAGATTATTTATAAAAATAAAAAGTGGAACAATAACAGCTAAAATAATGCAATAAAATTATTCTGGTGGACTACAGAGCATAGGATAACGCTAAAAATCAACATAATTAAAACCACAATATAAGAGTTGTTCTATATTTAAATAAAATATATATTTGAACATGTGTACACAGTGTAAAATAGGCTCATTTGTGCTAAAAAAAAAAAAAAAAAAAAAAAAAAAGTTTATATTATAGCAAAGTTTCTTTTATCATCTGATTCATACTAAGAAAATGTTTCCAAAACAAAATATTTCGGCTACTTTCACACTGGGGCGGTGTGGCGATGGTGGTAAAGTGGCACTAGTTTTAGCAGCATTTTACCGCTGTTATAGCAGCGCTTTTTGGCTGCTAGCGGGGTGCTTTTAACCCCTGCTAGCGGCCGAAGAAAGGGTTAAAAATGCCTATAAAACACCGCTTTTCAATGGCAGGGGCAGTTACACTGCTCCCACACCGCCCCAAAGACGCTGCTTGCAGGACCGCCCCAGTGGGAAAGCACTCAGGCTTTCGCGCTGGGGTGGCTTTTCAGGCGCTTTACAAGTGTTATTTTTTGCGCTAAAATGCCTGAAAAGCACCCCAGTGTGAAAGGGGTCTATTACAACACAGAAATGTTCATTATAATCTGTTATTATAATCTGTTTAACTATGCAACACAGTGGAGATTTGTGTTTAAATTGTCACTAAACCCACATTATAAAAAAAACTATCAATAAATGCTGTATCACATGCTGTTCATACTCACTCCGTCACTATGAGATTTGTTTTCTGTATTCTACAAAAAAACTGGTTGATCCTGCTTTTCTCTATCTCCACCTTCTGTACATGTCACCAATTCAGTTGGAAATTTTGCAGAGCAGTGTTGGCAGCTCTGTACATGCTCAGTTTTCAGTGAGTTTCTATGCTGAACATTTCCTCCCTATCACATCTGAGCAGCCCATGAGACTGTATAGTGGGTGTATACATTTATAGTGGTAATTGACAGCCCCCTCTCTCCCTCCCTCCCTCCATGCCCACTAACCAGCTAAACACAAGGGGGCAGGATATTACATCTTGATTGATTGAGGCTTCACCTCCCTCTTATTCTAAGACACAGGCAGGAGGGGTGTGACACAGCCTGTGACTAGCAGAAATCCGTTTTTTATAATAGTTATTATTATGATATTATTAATTTATTTTTACTCTGTATTCCAAAGGCTTTTTTTTTTATTTGGAACATGTGACCAGCAGCAGAGGACTTGAAGCTTCTCTTGCTTCTGTTTCCCTGCAGACAGGCTGGGAAAGATCTGGGTCACGTGACAGCTGTACATTAATTGGCCTCCATGCACACTAGCTTAAAAATCATTGCTTCTACAGGAGTTTTGTGTTCTGCCTGTAAAAGCAGATCAATGTTATCCTTTGTGTCCACACACATTAGGACGATTAGATGCATATTCTGAGCTCAGTGCTTAGGCCCCTTTCACATGAGGCGGACTCCGTTTGTACGGAGCCCGCCTCTGTCCGCCGGCTCAGCGGGAGATCAGTCTGTTGATCTCCGCTGAGTCAGTGGATGACAGGTCCCTCTCTGCTCACTGAGCAGGGAGGGGCTTGTCAGGCGCCGCTGCCGCCTATGGAGGGATCGGATAAAACGGACAGCATGTACGTTTTCATCCGATCTCGCCCGATCCGATCCGCCAGCGACGGACCTGGACGTAGAGCCATCCGTCTGCTTTTAGTGGATTGGACGCGGTCGGATGTCAGCGGACATGTCTCCGCTGACATCCGACGCTCCATAGACTAACATGGAGCGCCCGTTCAGGTCCGCTGTCAAAACTGACAGGCGGACCTGAACGGTCCGATGGTGTGAAAGGGGCCTTAGAGTCAGGAAAAAAAACCTTCTGGTTCACTTTTGTGATTGGAGATTTCTGGAAGAAAAAAAAGAAAAATTCTCCTCGTATAAACTTTGTACAAAAAACTCTCTATATGAGCATTTGTTTCTGCCAAGGGAACTGGCATTTTTTTAAGCCCAGTGTGCATGGACCCTTAGGAAAAAGGTACTTATGTTTTTGTTAAATAAAATAATTACGGTGCCATCAAATAGAAGGAACAATGTAAATTAAACAGCGTGTGTTTAGTATCACTTTAAGGGCCCATTCACACTATATACATTTACCTGCGTTTTTTCTCATGGATAAACCCAGGCAATCTCAATGACACACAGAAAACTAATCAGTGATCCCTGCAGGTAATCGCTGGCTGTGTGGACAGCCATGAATAACTGTGGCCACCAGCAGCCTGTCATTATAGTGAACAGGGCCAGTGGCCACAGCTAGCTGCTCACAACAGCAGCCGGAATCCTGCCACTGCAATTCGCACTAGCCTAAATTTCCAGTGTGAATGTAGCCTGATATTGTGCAGGTTACAGCACAGCAGTCTTGGGTGCTGATAAAATGTTGCTGTTTAATATACTATATTTCTGTTGCATTGATAGGAATATTTCAGTGTTTTCTATGAAATGTTTCAGAAAAGCTTTTATATTATATCCTTTCACATGGGCTTGTCCTTGTACAGACTCCGCTTTGCTCAGCATGGATTGATCCGCTGAGCAGGCGGTTGACAGGTCCATCTTCTCACTGTGCGGAGATGGACCTGTCAAAGCCCCGCTGTCCTCTATGGAGATCGGATAAAAACGGACCGTCTGTTTGTTTTCATCTGATCCTATCCTATCCGATTCTCCAGACGGATGGAAAATAGGGTTTCCATCCATCTGGATTTCACGGACAGGATCGGATCAGATATTGGCGGATGTCAGCAGACGTGTCACCTCTGACATCTGCCTCTCCATAGGGCAATGGAGCGTCTGATCAGGTCCGCCTGAAAAACTGACAGGCGGACCTGATCGGACCGCCTGTGTGAAAGGGCCCTAAAATAAATAAGACTGCATGTACATTCCTTAGCTACTTACAGTAATGCTCTGCAATTTTTTTTATATATTTTTTATTTTATAACTTTACTGTCTGTTCAACTAACAGGCCAATTTTGAGAAGATTGAGAATGAGCTGAAAGAGATTAATACAAATCAAGAGGCGCTGAAGAGGAACTTTCTGGAGCTGACGGAGTTAAAATTCATTTTGCGCAAAACTCAGCAATTTTTTGACGAGGTCAGCGTTTCTTTGTCTCCTAATTTAGTAACTAACTGCGCCCCAGAACAATTGGTTTCATTTTTTTTACATACATTTTCCATTGTATTTCAATTTTAATTCATTTTAAAGTTTTTCCTTTAAGTGGTATTCCAGTCATACCCTAACTAAGCTTAAATCTACTCCCTCCCCCATTATAAGCCTATTCTATCTACCCTGTCAAAGAAAAGATGCCTATACTTACCTATTTTGAAGCTGATTTGGTCTGGTCACATGACCGGCTTCAGTGTAGAGGAGGGACATCCGACAACGGCTGCAGAGCTTGGACAATGACATCACCCATAAGCTTACTATGGGGCAGTCATTGTCTGCTGTCCCTTTTCTGCACTGTAGCTGGCGCTGTAAGTTGGTCATGTGACGGGACTGGAGCAGCTTCAGGTAAGTATAGACAACTTTTCTTTTACAGGGTAGATAGAATAGGCTTAGAATGGGGGTGGGAGTAGATTTAGGCTAGATGCTTAGATTGCAGCTGCTGGTTGCATTTTTATCCTGATTTTTAGCATTTTAATACTTTCTTTTTGTCCTATACTTGGCTCTACCATGAGGTCATTCCAGTTGTGTTAGATGAGACATGCTACAGCTGACAGAGGATTAATGAATCATCTTTATATATCTGTGTACTTGATTGTTTAATTCTTAATCACACTGTATCAAGTGAAATATGTTGTGAATGTAAGGACAGAATTGCATTGGTTTTAGCTTTCTTTCTATTTATGTTAGAATATTTGCTCTCTTTTACTGATGTATATTTCCTGGTCGCTGTATCAGCTGTGCTGATGTAACAAAAAACAGAGCCGAGAAAATAGAAGTTGCAGCTGAAGCCCTAGCAAAGACAAGTTGGAGTTTGAAACTTCAGTGGTTACCAGGGATGACTGCTCCAGTTTCCTTTGCTCTAGTTTTTGTGACGCCACTAGTGTTATCTTCTTCAGTTGCACTTGTTGCTTTACATTTTCTGCTTTTTCTTTTTTCCTGTGGTCCTGATAATTTTTTGTTTTTCTTCGTCAATCTACCTCTTTTAAAAAAAAAAAAAAAAGTCAAAAGCGCAAGAATAAATATAAAAGTAATAAGAAATCAACATTTAAAAAAAAAAAAAAAATGTTGATTTCTTATTTTATATTTATTCTTGCGCTTTTGACTTTTTTTTTTTTTTTTTTTTTACCTCACCCCATATTTTCTACCTGGTGATTTCAGGTTTCCTTTTTTTTTTTTTTTTTTTCCAATGACTGCATCTCATTTTTTTTTTTTTTGCTGTCTCTGTCACTGCCAGCTGTCTTAATAAGCTCACTGTTGTTTCTTTTTACATTTTGTAGCCTACTTTATTGTTTTTTTTTTTTCTGCCCTTTCTGGATATCTGCTTTCCTTGTAATCATGTTTTGTCTCACTGTCAGATTCCTCCCAATCACCCTCTTTGGTGCTTGCTTACTGTTTTTACGCTCCCATTTTCAGCTTCCATGCATATGTCTACATGCAACATATCTCAACATATAAGGGTTGATTTACTAAAACCGGAGAGTGCGAAATCTGGTGCAGCTCTGCATAGAAACCAATCGGCTTCCAGTTTTTTTTTTTTTTTTGTCAAAGCTTAATTCAACAAGCTAAAGTTTGAAGCTGATTGGCTACCATGCACAGCTGGCTGCACCAGATTTTGCACTCCAGTTTTAGTAAATCAACCCTATAATGTCTTGTATTCTCATTTTCATTGTTACATATTTCTTTTGTTTAATGCATTACTGACTTTACTTTCTCCACAGCTTATCATGCTCATATTCTCGGGGGTTACTTTTCATTTAAAGGGTCAGTCCAGCAAAACTGTCATTTTTAAGCTATTGGTTAAATCCAGATAGTTTAACTTTCAAACATTTTTGTATATCTCATAGTGCAAGATCTCTGTGATTATACTGACAGTTGCACACTAGCCATAGTCATCACAGTGGGATACTGCTAACCTACTTGGACTTGTGAAAATGCAACAGGAGTGAAGAAGCAAATTTTAAAACTACACCCATTCTAGTCCCTAAAGTGGTTGTAGACCCTGTTTTCCCATGTCTGAAGTATAGGGCATACCATCATCAGAAAAAGTGCAATACCTTTTTTGTTCTGTCATCACTGGGGTCATGTGACTCTTTTTTTTCTTTTTTTTTCACCTCGGCTCAGTCCAGGCCAGGGGGACCGGTCAAGCTCTAGCTTTTTTTTTTTTTTTGATTCACCCTCTTCCACAGACCATGCAGAGTGAAGTGGAGCTGTCAGACAAGTATTTTTCTGCCTGCAGGGTGGATCAGAAGCTTAATTAACTGCTCCTCTCCACTCTTCATGGCCTGGGGGGAAGTGGGCCTGAAAAAGATAAAGCGACATCACCAGGACATGTAACGCACTTTGGTTTAGGTAACCGCCTGACCTGGACTGTGCTGATGTAGACCATAAGCTCCGCCATAAGCAGGGAGTAAACAGAAGAAGTAGCAAAAGAAGGGAAGCATGCGTACTGTGGTGGCAACACTGACACTGCGATGGCCTTTTGAGCCTGCAGCTTATTTGCCACCAAGAACTACGAACTGTGAGTGCTGCCAGAATCAACAGGTAACATATTGTCAGGAAGGTTTTATTATTTTTTTACTGACTCTTTACAGATATAAGATGCACTTCTTTCCACCTTTAAAGGGAAACGCCTGACAAACAGTTAAATACACAGTTTAGAAGCATATACTGCATGTTTCTGCTTTACTTGCCAAAGGATTAGTTAGCCATTCTTGTGATACACACAGCTGTACGTGTCTGGGCAACCACTCTTTCTCTTCCTGGATTAACATTACAACTACCTGAGTCAGTTTGCACTGGACAGACCTTATCCTGTATTTATGCTGCTACAAAGCTTAACCAGGAAGCTAGATAGGTAAATCAGTGTATCACCTAAGACCCTTTTCACACGTGGTGGACTCCATAATGCGCATCCACCTGCTCAGCAGGACTTCTGTCCACTGCTCCCCGTTGAGCGGGCGGATGACAGATCAGTGTCCACTCCGGTATTCAGAGTGAACACGGACACTGCCCCACTGTTCTCTATGGGGCGTTTGGATGTAAATGGACTGCCGGATGGGCCGCTCCATAGAGAACAATGGCTGGTCCGATCACGTCCGCCTGAAAACGGACAGAATTTGGCTGACCAGAATAAAAAATGAAAAATTGCAGGTAAGATTGCGAGAACAAAAGGTAAGGAGAAGTCTTTTAATGGGGACACCTATTCAACGGGACAAATGTCTAAGAAAGCTATGCTTTGGGAGATTTCCTGTAACTCCTGTGTCTCTGGAACAGGAAATTAAGGGAAATTTCCCCAATGGTACCCAAACAGCAAAGACATAACCTGACCAGGGTTTTTTTTTCCCTTCAATACTCAATCCAAAAGGAAGAAATAAAAAAAAAAAGCAAATACATAGTCTTTAACTCAAATCTGACATTTTGATGGACTGACTTGGGTTTAGGTTAGGCACTCTTGTGGGGCTAAACATTTTTGCTTTCATGTTTCAGAGATTTCTAATCTTAGTTGTGTTATAGGGAGGTTTTATACATGGTGGGTGTGTTCTAACTTCATGTAAGGTAAGTGCAGAATGAACACCCACCAACCCCTTTCTTTGCTGATGGCTGTGAAAGAGTTTCTGAATGCTGCTGAGTTTTAGGATAACGCTTTTATATGTGTAGCAGGTTGATATCTGTAAGAGGTGTTAAGGTTTGCTAATTGATTATTATTTTGATTGGTGTGCAGATCAGGCCAATCAAAATAAATAGTGTTGCTTTTGAGGAAGAGGTTAATGGCATGCAGGTGGCATTATGGCTTCACTCCTAACACCCCCCCCCCCCCAATCACTGCTTCATCCTTGTTTTCTATGTTTTGCTTCTAAATTGTGCTTTTCAGTTAATCAATTTAAAATTAAGGCAGCATCCTTTTAACTCTTTTGCATTTCTTTAATGGACAAAAGCAATATTTAATTACAGGTCTGAGATCTTGGAATCCCAATCCAGAAAGCACAGAACATAAAAAACATACCTGTAAATAAACTGCTCTTTCTATAATCGGTATTATGCATTAAAAACTTCTGCAACCATTTTGTAAACATTTAGGCTTCTTTATTAAGTTTTTTTTTTTTTTTTTTGAAGTATAGTATCCCCATAGCAGACAGATATAATTTTACAGTTATCACATCAATTAGAGATTTGGTTCATCACAATGACATGATTTCATGGCACTTTGGACACGCTTATTAACTAATACAGAATGGCATACAGAAGAAGGTGCCTTGAGTTTTTGCAAAGGAAGGCAAGGGGGACAGCTGGAATACATTTTGTGTGTTTTATAAATACGTTGTAAAGCAGGATACTCTGAATCATATCAGTCTTTTATTTTATGTCTATTGGTTTTCATCCTTCATCTCAAGAGCAAGTGCTTGTTTTTCATGGAACAAGCGGACCTTCACCCTAAAACTCATGTCATGCTGCCCTGCCTCCTTCTTCCCCTCCCTCTCTTACAAATGGATTTTATATTTTTAACAAAGTCATTTATTTCAACTGTCAAGTAGGACTTCCACCTTTTTTTGGCTTGAGAATTAGGTTTTTTTCTCCCTGCCCCTGTGCATGTGCAGATGCGCAGCTTGGCTTTGGGCCCTGCAAAAGCCCTGTGGCACATCTGTTCATGCACTGGTGGTTTCCCCAACCATCTGCATGCACAGAATATCAACTGTGTGTGCACAGATGTGCCATAGACCGGACAATGCCTATGGCACATGCACCATAATGCCGGTGCCGTAGAGAGGGGTGGACTAAGGTTCTGCTTCAATTATTGGCACAAGGGATTGCTGTTTTTGGAGTTTTAAATATGCTTTATTAGTAATTGATTCTTTTTTTTTCTCTCGTTCAGGGAATTTTCAATTTGGCTTACAATACGCAAAATAAATAACTTTGAAAGCTATTTGATCTTTTGGCCCCATTCCACAGTCTTTAATATTTCTGTTCTCATTGCCACAATTTAGTAGTAAAAAAAAAAAACTTGAAGGGGGAAATGGTTTTTATATTATGTGCCCCTTTATTACAGCAAATATTTGGCACCCACCAAAGCTGCCTACATACAAGTCTCTCTGCCCAAGGTAGCCACTTGTATTTTAACACTGATCCTAGAGTGCAGGTGTTCCCTCAGTTTATAAACTGCTTTTGTAAAATTCCAATACAAAAGACTGGAGGATGCATGGCAAATGCCTGCTATTAAAAACATTATTGAACCCTTGTGGGCAGAGTTTGGCTACTGGATCAATTCATTTTGTATTGCGGGAGATTGGTGTGCAGTTTAATTTCTTCTGTACCGAATCTGTCTTTTGTGTCATATTTATTGCCCTTGTCTACAAAATGTATTTTTTTTAAGTCCCTTAAATTACCGAATTTAAATATAGCTCATCCAGTTATTATTTTTTTTATGTGATTTATTTACTAAAACCTCAAATGGCCATACTGAGTCTAATAGGGCAAGCAGGAGCACCCCTATTAGGAAAACGTCTAGAATAAGAATCTCTGCCATGGAGTAGTGGTTTAGTGAGCATGTCTTCTGCATATCACATTACTGTGAATAGTAGCCATCACTGATTTTCTGTTTTTCTGGATAAAGGGATTCTGGTTAAGATATCTCCTATTTGTCAATAATATTTCTGCATTTCCATTCCGTGATTTTAATGAATGGAATACTCGGCCACCAAAAAAGATGAAGTTAATTTTTTTACCTGCAGCATCCAGGCCATCCAGGTAACCTATATAATTGTGGCATTATTCGGATGTGCTGAGGGGTTTGTAGGATGCAGTATGCTTGTCATACCATAGTATTTGTGGTGGTTTGTGTTTTGTGAATATCATTACAAACAAATGTATTTTTCCCTGAAATTGAGATACATTTATAATATCAGGACTCCAGCTCTTTGTGCCTTTCATTAAGCACGTAGGGGTGGTACTGCTGTGTAATTACCATTTTATGTTTTTAATTGGTTGTCATTGTGAACATACAACACAGTGCTATCACTGTTGTCTTTGTTTGTTTTTTTGTTTTTTTGTTTCTCATATTGTGTCCAAGCACTTACTATTAAGGTTTCCAGGCACATTTCTGCTATTTGGCTTATTAAGGTTCATTTCATGCAGATTCATTATTCCAGTTGAATTTCTGCAGTGGCAAATTTGGGCAGCCATTTTGTACTCGTTCCTGACTGTGAGGAACTTTTTAGAATAAGAAAATTAAGTTATTCTCAACATTTTAATAATTGTAGTATTTCATTAAACTATGGACCAAAATCACATTTTTCTGACCATTTTTTTGAATTAAAAAATCAGCTGACAAGTTGTCTTCCTCTCTGCATTGTTCTGTTACTTGATTAGAATTTTCTTACTAGGCAGGAATTCTGCAGCAGAGTTCAAAAAGTCTTTATATCCAACAATCATTAGAATTTTAATTTTATTTCTACTAATTATAGCCTGGATTCCTTAATAATTTACTATTTTATAGTTTGTATTTATTTTATTTCACCAATGTTGTCTTTGCACAGCAGTGAAAGTTCAGTTTTTTTTTTGTTTTTGTTTTTTTGTTTTTTTGTTTGTTTTTTTTTTAGTTCGCATTATTGATGTTGCCTATGATGCAAATGTATCTTTTTTTTCCTTAGTGCTGTGTGGTGTTGTATTTGAAAGCATTTATTGCTGCAGAATAAGTCTAAAATATAAAGGATTGTGGGAATACTTTGTTTAAAGGAAATTATACCCTTAAAAGTTTTAAAATTTATCAGCCCAGTGGGTTAATACAGTATGGTGTTGTCATAGGAGTACTGACTGTATTCAGAATGATGTACTAAGAAGCCTATAGGAAATAAACTGTTTAGATACAGCTTCTGGTAGAGAGGTGTTCTTAGTGCAACAAATTCTGTGCACCGATATAAGAATACTGTGGACACTTAACCATGTTTGTAGCCAGTGAGTCCTCGTGGTACAGATACATTTTAAACCCCTTATTGATAGTCCCATAGCTTTCAAACAAAAACTTACAAATGATATTACCAATGAGGGGTTAAAATAAAAAAAAATGTAAAAAAACATGAAAAAGCTGCCTTTTAAAGAGCTCCCGTTGAGACTTGGTTTTATATTTGTAGGAAATTGTATGAAACACACATGGACTTTTTAGCCATTAAACACCAATAATGTAAAATGTAAGGCCTTTTTTAACAACATTTGGGAATTATATCCCCCTATGATGATATTAAGCCATAACAGTCCAATAATTATTCATGGGGGTTCCATGTCCCTTTTTGTATCTTGGCTCAACATGTTTTGTGGAGAGAGAAAGGTTCCAGAAGAAGCGGCTCCCCATGAAACATGTTGAGACGAGATACAAAGGGATGTGGAACCCCCATGTATGATTATTGGATTGTTATGGCTTAATAACACCGTAGGGGTGCTCTTTTAATTGCTTTCCATGTATGTTTAAAAAAATCATTTTAAATCTTTATAAGCCTGTTTATGAATTAAAATAGTTACATTTTACATTATTAGTGTTTAGTGCCTAAAAAGTCCCATGTGTGTTTCATACAACTTCCTACCAGTATCTTGTAATTAGAACGTGGCACTGTGTACTTATTAACGGATTTCCACAATACCAAGCAGTGGTTACTCATATTCTTGTATTTACTATTTCATTTTTACATTTATACTGTCCTATTATAAGTGTTCATTGTAGTTTAAGAGAAAAAAACAACCCTATATATATATCCTGAGATTCACAAAAGGTTTTTTTAAAAAAGGAAGTCTTTGTGGCTCTTTTTTTGTGCTTGTCACTGCAGTCACACAACAATATATTACGGCCTCATGAACACTGGATGTTTTTGGACATTTACAGCAGCTGTTTTTGACTTCAGACGTTTTTTCTACAGTCAATAAACTCCCATGTTATTTCAGCCCTAAAAACATGCTCTAACGTCAAAAAACCTGCTACATGCAGATAAACGCTCAAAAACGCGTCTCACCAGCGTTTTTTGATGTTTTTGATCCATTGAAAAAAAAAAAATGCTATTGCAAAAACGTTGAAAAACTCACTGCAAAGCTATTGGCGTTTTTATAACGTTATTTTAACGTCCAGTGTGCATGAGGCCTTAAACTGACCTCCCTTTTTTCTTTACAGACCTTTCTCAGGGGTGTCAAACTTTATTTAATTGCTGGCCACTTCAGCATTATGGTGGCCCTTAAAGGGACAGTTGTATCTGTAAGACTTTATAAATGTATCTACTGTTTATTATATTAAATTTTTGCTTCTGCATTCGATTATTGCTGGTTTTAATAATAACATAAGACTTAAGCTGTGAAGGGGAGGTGCAGACCAGCATGCAGCCCACTCACATTCCTGTAGCAGTATGCAAATCTGATGAGGAGGGTCGTACACCAATGGTATCTCTCCTTTTTCAGCTGGCATAGAATTGTATTATTCTCATTATAATTATAAGCAGATGTCCAAAGCCCCCCCCAGATGTCAAGAACCCCCCTACCATCATAGACAAAAGTCCTCCACCCTCCCTTACATCACAGTGCACCCCCCCCCCCCTTACCTTGTGCTGCTGCTAGGAACATAGATGTGCACAGCCTATTGCATTAGGGTGTGCACCCCAAAGCTCAAACACACATGCCTTTCTCTGCAGCCTCAGTTGCACTGAACAGTGAATGAATTGGAAGTTCTCTGTGCTGAACGACTTCCTGTTCATTCACAAACTGAAGCATAGTATATACAGTTTAATATGCTTCAGTTATGAATGAACACAGTAAGTGAGTATGCCCACTATGTCCATTTAGAAAAGGAAGGGGCTGGTAAATGACATATTTACCAGCCCCTTTCCCTGTTCTCTATTCTAAAACATCCTCTGCAGCAGCTGGGGTAAGAGGAGAAGAGGAAAGCCAGCAGTGCTGAGGGGGGAGGTGCAACACGGGAGGAAGCCTGGCCAGAAGGGGGAATTGGCACTACACATAGTGATTAGGGTGTGCCCAGGCACAGTGCACTATCCCCCCCCCTTGCCTTGTGCTGCTGCTAGGAGAAAGCTGGGGGTGGAATTGGGAAGTAGAAAATGCAGAGCCTGAAGCAGGGAAGGGCCGGAGTAAACTGCTGGAGTCTGCTGAATGCTGAGACCAATGGCTGCACCCGGAGGTGCAGGATCTGTAGGAGGAGTTCTGTCGTCCTCTCTGCTGCCAACTGCTGAGACAATTTGGGTCTGCAACTGCAGGAGAGGGCCTTGTGTTTAACACATGTGCACTAGATGATTCTGTTCGTAGAGAAGGTATATTATCTGTAATGCTACTGTTGGCATTCACATGGCTCCCTTCTTTATCTCTCCAGGAAAACAGACTTTTTAGTTCTTGCCATTGCCAGGGCAACTCCTTTCTATACTAAGGATTTAGGTTGTTTTCTGCCATTACAAATAACATTATTACAATATGTTTGAACCAATTTACAATACAGCCAGGTAAATATGTATTGTTTTTTGTTTTAGGCTGTTTTAGACTCTTGTTTCCAATTGCAGTAAGGGCTGTTAATCTGACAGCCAATGCATTCACTATTATGTATTGTGCATATTTAGGTATTCTGATGATAAATACTGTGACCTTGGCCTATAATGTTAATACGATTACCCTCTGGCAAGGCGGTGTAGGAAATCCACAGAAAGACAGATCAGTTTTGTCTTTATTTTCTGGGAAGTGGAAA
The DNA here is from genome assembly GCF_042186555.1 of Aquarana catesbeiana. Classification (NCBI taxonomy): domain Eukaryota; kingdom Metazoa; phylum Chordata; class Amphibia; order Anura; family Ranidae; genus Aquarana; species Aquarana catesbeiana. The sequence continues at coordinate 148,640,721 of NC_133335.1, read as the reverse complement.
CAGAAAATTTGTTTGCAATGGGAAAATGTTTCGCTTTTCTCCAGATTTTGTGGTGTAATGTTTGTACTGTTCAGCACACAAGCGAAGTGTGCAGTTTTAATTTAATTTAAAGTGTTTGTAATGCCAGAAGGTTTTTTATCTTCATGCATATTCTGCAATAGACCCCTTTCACACTGAGGCATTTTGGCGCTAGAAATAGTGCCTTAAAACTGCCTCCCATGCCACCCAAATGTAAAAGCCAGAGTGCAGGGGGAGGTGATCTTGCAGGACGTTAAAAAAAAAAGTCCTGCAAGCAGCATCTTTGGGGCAGTTTGGGAGCGGTGTATACAGTGCTCCCGAAACGCCCTACCCATTGAAATTAATGGGCAGCACTTCTGAAGTGCCTGAATAGTACTTCGGAAGCGCCGCAACATGGGCAATTTTAACCCCTTCTTTGCCTGCCATAGGGGGTTAAAAGCACCCTGCTAGTGGCCGATAAGCATCACTTAAACAGCGCTAAAGCGCCACTAAAATGAGTGGCACTTTACCGCTAACGCACAGGCTGCCCCAGTGTTAAAGGGGTCTAAAGATAAAAAACCTTCTGTGTGCAACAACCCCCCTCACCTCCCCCCCCCAATACTTACCTGAGCCCATCTCGATCCAGCGATGTTGGCTGTCCAAGACTCTCCCTCCTCATTGGCTGACACGGCAGCACAGCTCCATTGGCTCCCACTGCTGTCAATGAGCCAATGAAGAGAGAAAGAGGGGGGGCCCAAACCACAGCTCCATGTCTGAAAGGATGGGCAGCAGTGGAAGCCATTGGCTGCTGCTGTTGTCAATCAAACCCTGTGAGCAGAGAGCGGGGGGCTAGAGCAGAGGACAGAAATACAACAGCTGCCATTGTAGATATTGCTTTGGGCTTCATGTACATGGGACGTTTTTACAACCTCTCTTGAACGATTTAACTTGACAGATAATAACCCACATTTAAAATGTCCATTTTGTCGCGTTTACATGTTGCGTTTTGCCGCGTTTCTAAAAAAAAAAAAAAAATTTTTTTTTTTTTTTAAATAGGCAAAAATGAAAAATGCCTATAAACGAAATGCAGCTAAATGCGGGTTACCACGTTTAGCCACTGAAACATTGCAAACTTCAGTGTCTGAACTAATTTTTTGCCTTAAAAAAAAAGGCCTATAAACGCAACTGCCTAATAACGACAGTAAACAAACCTGTGTACATGTACACATAAGATGACATTGAATGAGTTCAGGGGCAGTTGAAAAAAGTGTCCAACTGCCTCTGAACTTCCGTTTAACAGCAGCAGTGTACATGGGGCTTTAAATGTGCCGACTTTTGTATTGTCTTCTGGCATCACTACCTAGAGAGAGAGTTGGTAACCTGGAGCAGCATACCTTTCCCAGGTTAGTGACTCACAAAGTAGTGACACCAAGATTAGGATGACAATCTTGAACATTGCATCAGGGTACCAATTGCAGCGTCCATATTTCTGGCCTCATATGTTTCCTTTAGAATGTATAGTACTTTTCTCTGACACATTAGGTTTCAGGGATTGATGAAAAATTGAATGAACTATAAAATTACGTTTTAATGTATGCTGATGGGTATAATTTGGAGTTCTCCCCAAATCCTTTACTCAGACACTGCTATTCTGCAGCCCCAAACACCTTACTGTCTAGAAATGCCCCCCTCCCACCCCGGGTCTATGTATTAATGCAGATTACTTCCTTGGATATTGCTCACATATTGTTAGTATATTCCCAATTTGTATTCATCCTTCTAACAACATCATTGACGTTTCTGTCTCACATATATTAAAGTATGACTAAAGGTAAAACTTTTTTTCTGTTTTGGATAGAGTGAAGAGGGATTAGAACACCTGTCAGTTTTTATTGCTGTCTGTGCCCTCATTTGTAAGATTCACACTCTCTATAGTTGTTCCGTTTACCACTATCCTTTTAAAGTGAAAGTAAATGAAAACCCCAAATGTTGGGTTGTCACGAGAACGGAAATAGAGTAGAAATCTTCCAATGGGGGACACTAGTTCTGGTCACAACCAGGGATTCCTTGACTTTGAATGGATTTTCTCTCACTTCCTGTTTTGGCTATGGAACAGGAAGTGAAGGTAAATATCCCTAATTAGACACAGATGGCACAAAAAACAGAACAAAAACATGATGGGTTATAACCCTCCCTTACTCTATCCAAAATTAAGTTTGTGCCTTCAGTTCTACTTTCTACTCTACTTAATAGTTTGAAGAGCCAGTAGCCACTTTAAGTAGCCTGGCAATATAAGCTTCTGAGTTGAGTGCCAGGAGTTAGGAGCCACTGATTTTATTTATTTTTTTTGTTATTTATTGTTACATTGGCTAGCTAGCTCCATGGGGTTGTTCAGTCTATAGAACATGTGCATTATAGCATACCTTTTTGTGGGTAAAATAATGTCCATTTGCCTTGATACATAGACTTTACCCCTGATCCTTGTGTCTACCTTCTTCCTGGCTGTAACATCTGCTCCTCATGGCCCCTGCATGCCACTAACTGCTTTGATTAGTTATTAATTGGTTTGTGAATTCAGGCTCAATTACATCATCATCAGCAGATGGCGGATCCTGACCTGCTGGAAGAGTCGTCGTCTCTCCTGGACCCCAGTGAGGTGGGAAGAGGAACCCCGCTGAGACTAGGGTATGTGGAATTGTCCTTTACATTTATATTGAGTACATACATGTTGTACTTAACTACGCAAAACGTAAGAGGAGTGCAGGCAATGAAAAAAAACAAACCTACATACCTAGCTGGCTGCTGTCCTTCACTGCGAGCTAATCGATCAAAGACTGCTAATCGCTGATTTTTCATGTCCACTCTGAGCGCAGAGTGGCAACTGTCAGTCACCGCTCTTTGCTTTGCCCCTCCAGTGCTCACTAGAGCGCCGGGCTATGGAGGGGGAGGAAGCGGCCGGCCCAGGCTGTCAGCGCCTCGCTGAGAAGCTGAAGCAGCTGCTGCTTAGGCATCTGGGCTTATCCCGACATTATTGTTGGGATCCTGACAGAGCCTGGACTGGCTGTGGGTCACAGAGTGCAAAACTAAGTGCACTCTTGTGACCCACAACTACTTTTTTAAAGTGGTTGTAAATTCTGTTACACCACTTTTACCTACAGGTAAGCCTATAAAAAGGCTTGCCCGTAGGTACCGTGAATATCTCTTAAACTTGCATCGTTTAGGAGACCTTCAGTATATGCGTTGCTGCCGACGTCATTGGTGCATGCGCACTGAAGAAGCGGCTTGCTGGTGACGTTTTTTTTCTTCAGGACTTGTGCCATGACCGGTGGCTCATGTGCACATGCGTGGTAGTGACGCGGCTCTGGCCAAACACATTGCCAGAGCGGCAAACTCGGAAGTAACTTCAGTGGAAGGCGTCGGCCATGTACTCAGTGCCGACGCCGATTCAGGGCATCGTTCTGAGATAAGTATTTTATAAAGAGCTGGTATGCGATGCATTCTAGTTCATTATGCCTTTGTCTTGTAGGGTTTGGTTTATTTATTTAATTTTTTTTCCCAAGGTTTACAACCTCTTTAAGCTCATTGTAAACCTTTCTTTTCTTCCAGCATGTTTTCCTTTATAAAGTTCATACATGTACTTCACCTTATCAAGCTGTTTGCTTTATCTAATCTTTTTTAACTGTTAAATATGTCACTGCAGATGTAGCTCACATCTTCTTAATAAAACGTTACCTGGGAATTTAATGGGAAAACTTATATATTTACAGTTTTGTTGCTGGAGTCATTAATCGAGAGCGGATCCCCACTTTTGAGAGGATGTTGTGGCGCGTTTGCCGTGGCAATGTGTTCCTTCGACAGGCAGAGATTGAAAACCCATTGGAAGATCCAGTGACGGTAAGAGAACGCCTTCTGTGTTTATTTTTAACATAAGTGTGTTTTGTTGTTCAATAGTTTTATTTTTGAATATTAGAAAGTGGTGTGGTACTTGACACTGTGATGTGTTTGTGGCAGGAGTTAACTAAAGACGGATCGAAATTTGACTGGTTCAGCAGGAATTGGCTGAATGTCGATCCATGTATAGGCAGGGTGGTAGTACATCATTATTATTATTATTATTATTATTTAGGATTTATATAGCGCCAGTTTACGCATTGCTTTACAACTTGATGGTAGACAGTACAAATACAATACACTTTAATACAGTAGGAATCAGAGGGCCCTGCTCGTTAGACAGAAATACATCTACTGATCAACTTCTGTACATCCACCTTGTCACATTTTGCCACTGCTATAGCCATAGCGCTGATCGGTATATTCCGACTGCTGTTAATTCACCCGTTGTCAGAATACAATAGCTCAGCTGTGAGGATTCCCCCATCTACCTCAAATTTTTCGATGGGGGAATCGAGTCATAATATATTTATTTATTTATTTTTCTTCTTCTCTCTTTAATACAAAGTCCCGCCTCCTGGACCAGCTTCTATGATAGACAGAACACTGGTCCAATGCCGGCCCAGGAGACGGGACTTCCGATTGTAAGCTCTAACGAGCAGGGCCCTCTGATTCCTCCTGTATTGAATTGTATTGTACTTGTACTGTCTGCCCTAATGTTGTAAAGTGCTGCGTAAACTGTCGGCGCTATATAAATCCTGTATAATAATAATAATATTACAGAGGCCGCTGAGTAAACAGGAGATTCTCGCTGTATGTAATCTTTTTTTTTTTTTTTTTTTATTTTAAGTTTTTTCTATCTTGTTCGGTTTCATTTCTCAGTCTTTCCCAACCACATTAATTTCATAAGTATTAAATGAATGCTATATATATATATATATATATATATATATATATATATATATATATATATATATATATATATATATATATATATATATATATATATATATATATATATATATTATACTATATATCATTGTAACCAGGGAACTTGTGCTTTGTTTGGTACTGCAGCATAGATGAGTGCCTAGGTATATGGTACAGTTTATGCTTGGCAGTCTTTCATATTCTTCATTGTGCAGCTGAGGAAGTGCTTTCTTAGTGAGGTCAGTCTCCGCTGATTAACAGATTGACTTCCTTCCATATTATCAGAGTATCCACCATACAAACACAGGAAAGTGTCCTGTCTATCTGCACTAAGGCAGCTGCTTTAAGGAACCCCGACTCTCCGGCCCTATTCAACACAATGCCGATGTATTGAGAAGTGGCTTTTATTCTGTCTTCATTTGTAGATGGCTTTTATGTGGTATCATAGGTGCATGTTTTATTTATTTATTACAGATACTTATATAGCGCTGTGAATTTATGCAGCGCTTCACATATATGGGAGGGGGAGGAAACGGGAGTACCGGGCGAAAATCCTAGGAGGCACAGGGAGAACATACAGGTAGTGTCGTGGTTCAGATTCAAACTGACAACCCTAATGCTGCTAGGCAGAAGTGCTAACCACTTAGCCGCTGTGCTACCCTATAGTGTCAAAACACTTTTTGAGGGATCCAATAGCATTGCTTTTAACCCTATGATGTTTATAAGCAATCACAGTTAACACCTTTCTGTCCGGCCTATAGCAGATTGATGGCTGGGCGACTTTCCTCCTCCTGAGTGGATGTTCTCTCAGAAGGCATTGCTCACGGGCTGCACAGTTGCACGATCTGTCGATAACCACAGCCGATAACTGATCAGCATGCTGGTACCATATGACCAATCACAGCAGATCACATGACAGTTGTAAAAAGTGGATGGCTTCCTTTCATGCGATCCATATATATTTATAACAGAAACAAAGAAAGTTTTTTTTTTTTTTTTTTTTTTTTTACCGGAATTTTCAGTCGTTTTTTGTTTATTTAGCAAAAAATAAAATAAAAACCCAGTGGTGATTACCACCAAAAGCATGCTCTAGTTGTGTGAACAAAATGATAAAAATGTAGTTTGGGTACAGTGTTGCATGACTGCGCAGTTGTCATTCCAATTGTGTCAGCGCTGATAGCTAAAAATTGGCCTGGGCAGGAAGGGGGTAAAAATGCCAAGTATTGAAGTGGTTAAAATGACTTTTTTTTTTTTTTTAGTGTTTGTGGTCACGTAAACGCCAGACCTCTAGAAAGTTGCGAGTAAAGATTTCCTTAGGACTGACACACGGCAAAGTGAGGGAAGGGGAGGAGAGTTGCTGTATATGCCCATTCAGACTGAGTGGTGCCAGAGCTCAGTCTAACGATTACAAAGCATGCGCATCGGAATAGGTATCCGACTTGCCTGGGTGCTTCTGGGTGGCAAAGTCGCTTTGGGGGTTTAGCTATTTGAATAGAATAACTTAGGCTAATGTAAATATTTACGGTGAATGTACACAGATTATGGGAAACTTGTAAAAGTCAGGTTTTCATTTTTGCCTGGAATGACACTTTATAGAGTCAGTTTTGTATTAAGTTAGGAAATGATTGAGTCACCGCTGCATCCTGAGATAAATGAATACATATTCACTAAGGGCTAGTTAGAAGATTAATATGTCATTAGCCATCATATTAATTCTAGCAGGTCTTACTGTTGCACAGTGACACCCACTGACCACATAGAAGTGCAACAGGTAGGAAACCTCACCTTGTGTTTTGGTGTATCATCATGTACATAGCATTAGAAGTCTGTCAAGGAGCACAACAATTATTGGTTTAGGTGGTGTTTTAAAGATCCCAAATTATTGGTTGTACTAGATGGACTTGTCTTTTTTTCAACCTGACTATGTATGTGTAAACAGGTGACTGTTGTAGAAAGCACTGCTGTTGGCAAGTTGAACACAAGAGATTCCTTCTCTGCAGCCATTCTGAGATGGACTATCAAATTCTACCAGTGCTGGGTTTAGACTACCAGTTCTAGTTGTGTCAAAAGTACCTGGGAGTACATGGGTTCAAGTGCCTGAATTGTTCAGCCTTAGTTTTGATTAAAGAAATAAAAGAAAACTGCAATCTACCATGCACACCTGGCTCCACAGTGGTACTAAGTGGGGATTAAACCTACTAGTTACTTTTTCTCTCATTGATTGGCACCTGACTGTGTCATTACCGCATCTAATAGCCAAAGGTCTTTTTTTTTGGCTTGTAGAACACCTGGGGGTTGGAGAGCCAAGTCAGCCTCATTCGGTTTGTTTTTGCACTTTGAGTTTTCGCAAATCATAAAATTGTGCCTCAGATGCTGTCATAGGCAGCAATCTCTTTCTAATATCATTCCCTTGGTTAATATTTGACATTTATGATATATATATCAGAGAAACTGAGGTCTTGTGTGAGGTATGTAGCACATTTATAAGAACTTTGAGATTATTTATAAGCTTTATTTACTGTGATTGGATGACTTGTGAGAACACTGTGCATAATGAGTGAAATAAATTGTTACTGTGGCCAGGCTATGGTCATTTACGTTTTATTCTCAATATGTAGTAAATCAGCTTCAAAACAAGCCACCGCTGTCTTCTGCAGGCACTATGGAACAGTTCATCCTTTAAAGTAAAAGCAATGAAATCCTTCAGGTCCATTCCTAAGCAGCTCAGCTAACCTTGTTTCCCCCCTCCCAGAGCACCTACTATATGTTTTCATTAGAGATTAGAAGTCTGTCACTCCTGGGCTGGGGAGGGTGAGCTGAGATGGCTTAAGCCTGGTACACACTAAAACTTAAAAATTGCCCCGATATATGATCTGACCTTGGGTATGGTCAATCTGATTTTTGATTTTAAGTTTAAAATGTGATTAATAATTTCTGCAGCAAATGTAATATTTAAGGGCAAAAATGAATTTACCCTAGCCTGTTTAAGGGTTAATAAGCTGGCTTAATGGTTCTGTTTGGTTACGAGTATCTAGTGTTTTCAGAGCTGTAACATCGGGGCAAAGCTTCTGGTGGTGGTGTTGCTTAATATTTTTTGTTTTTATCTATTCCTTTTTTTTATTTTTCGAGCAGGGTTTTGGGTTGCCATGATCTGTAATAGGTGAGGGATGCCCAAAGCTAAAATGGCGCTTTTGCTGCCAGCCACCCGGGACTCAGAACGAGGTGGGGCTCTGTAATATAAGGTGGTGAGTCAACACGCTGCCCGTTCCCCAAGACGACGTCACTATGACGAAACGCGTCAGTAGGAGGGTACGTGTGGATGTCATCACACTGTTTGTAACACGGAGGATGGGCGCTTGTTTGTTTTTAGCTGGCCGGCTCTTTATCTATGCGACTTTGAACCCTATCTATGTAAGTGCAATACTTTTTCTTATCTAATAAAGTGAGACAATATTACACTATGGCCAGTTTTTCCTTCTGGGTCCTCTTCTGAATGGGATGTGAACGGATTCCACAGTGTTTGCTAAGTGTGTGAGGCTTTGTGCAGCAATCCATCCTGGGGCCAACATTCCATACGAGCATCTGTGCAAGTAAAAGGCCTTGGCTGGGCTATAGCCATACACCTGTTTTGCTTGCTACCTGATAAGCAAGTTTTTCCTAAGGTGGCGGTGCACTGAATTGCTGTAAATCACTGTGGTGGCACTGAGAGAAGGATCTTCTCATATCATCCTCTTATACGGGACTACATTATCTATGCTGTCAATCAATGACTTCTTTACATCAATTGGGACTATTTAGCGCGGCCTTTCCAATTTTTATGTTGTGTTAAAGCTGCTGCTTTTTTATTATATTTTATTCATTTAATATCATATTTGTTGGTACATTAGTGTGGTTTTAGCTTTATTTACACACTAAAACTGACAGCTCGGTTTAGAGCCGCTGTACTAACAGTCTGACATTAGTACAGCAACCCCCCCCCCCCCCCCCCCCACGCTGAGCTGTTGTGTTCTGACAGGGGGAGGCCCCCCCTCCAGAACACTCTGGTCAATGGGAGCCAGTCTGCTGCTGGTTTTCCAGCATGCTCATCCAACAAAAGGCGGCCGGGCTCACCCGACATTTGGCCCGTGTATACTAGGCATTAGACAAGAATTGTGAAATTTGATGAATTGTTCTTCAGTGCCTGCAGCTACAGAGGTCAGTGATAATGTGTTTTAAAAATGATTTACTACTCGTTAAGAATATATAAATATTTGAATATCCCCAATCAGGCCACAGTTACTATTTAAAGCAAAGATACAGCAGTGCTGTTGGGATTGATAGGAGGAATTACTGCGTACAATTGTGGACACAGAACACTGTCAATTTCTCACGAGACTTCAGTCAGTGACTCCTCTTTATTGCATGTTTGGAGGCACATGAAGAAGGAAGAATTCATGTTATATCTAACGTGGGGCTCTTTCACATGGGTGCTCTGTTTGCCCATTTTTCATCTGTCATTTTTTGGGTAAAAAATGGATAGCAGTTTATTCCTATGGACCTGCAGATGTAAACCTATGATTATCCATGTAACGCCCCTTTCACACAAACAGACTGATTGGGTCTGCCTGTCAGTTTTTCGTGCAGGCCCGATTGGACTCTCCATTTTCCTCTGTGGAGTGGCGGGTATACATGGACATGTGTCCGTTTACACCCACCGACATCCAATCCCATCTGGATCCGATGTCAGTCGGGTGTAAACGGACACGTGGTTTGTTTACAGCCGACTGCCCATAGATGAGAGCGGTCTGTGTCCACTCTGCTATGGACCAGCCATCCGCCTGCTTAGCGGGGATCAACCGACAGCTCTGCCGCTGAGCAAGCAGACTCCTAATGGAGCCTGTCCTGTGTGGAAGGGGCCTAATAAGAAACACATTTTTGTTTGTACTTGTTTACCTGTGATTAGTTTTTTCAATACCTAAAAAAAAGAGATGCAAAAATGGATGTAAACTGACCTGAACAAAACGGAACTGTACATCCCCGTGTGGGCAAACCTGGCATTCACATGGGTGTACCCTTAAGTATGCCCCTTTAAACTAAGCCTAGATTGTTTCAGGAGGTACCAGTGCCTGTGAAAGTTTTGTCACTCTCTCTCTTCAGCTTCCCACACAGTCATCACAATAATATGTTGAGTCTTATGAACCGCACTGCTGCAGTTCACATCTGCTAAAGCAGTTGTATACCGCTGGATGTTTTTCTTTTTCATACCTCATTGGACACAGGGTCAGTATAATATTTATTACCTGCTGGGTTATACTCCATCATTAGGTGAATGGACAGTGGTAGACCAAAGGTCTTCAGACAGGAAGTGATCCCCTATGTAACCCCTCCTATACAGTAAGTACTTTAGTTTTTTACCAGTGTCTGCAATGTGGATGGCACAGTTTGTTTGAGCTCTCTGAGCTCCAGGTCTCTAGACCCACAAACGGTTCCAAAAATGAATCAAGAGATTGACTGATCGGATTCATTTGACACTTTTATGCTTAGATAAATGGTACCCGAGCCTCGCAAAGAAGACACGTGGCTTGAAAGACCCTGTTGACAAGAAATTGGAGTTATTATTAAAGGCTTCCTTTTCTTTGGCCAGTTCAGCTATCCAGCCAGCTGTTGCAGCAATAGGTATTTTCCAGCCCCTAAAGGATCAGGTCAAACAGCCGGATAGGCTTAACCAGGAGGATGATCTGTCTGAAAAGTAAGATGGATATTCCTCGAGTGCTGTGTTTTGCTGTTGATGCTTTAAAGAATTGAATACAGCAGGTTTCTCGTCTAACTCTCTTGTCTGTACATATGCGCAGACTATTATGGCTTAAAAACTGGTCAGCCGATCTTCCTTGTAAAAAGTTATTGGCAGGTTTCCCGTTTCTTGGGGAACGTTTATTCGGTGATCTCTCGGACAAATATAGCCAAAAGATTTCCGGAGGGAAGAGTTCTCTACTTCCTGTGAAGAAAAGCACCAAACGTCCCTCATTTAAAAACCCAGGGACTGCTTCCTCAAATGTCTCAGCATCAGGGCGGTTCTGCCGCCAACAGGGCGCTAGGGCCAGGGGCAAGCCACAAGGCCAGGGCCAGAAAAGGCCCTGGGTCCAAAATGCTTCTAAACCCAGAACCAAACCCTCCTTTTGAGGGGACGCCCCCACTCCATTGGGTGGGGGGAAGGCTGCTGCACTTTGCGGACATTTGGAAAACAACAATTCAGGACGAGTGGGTCACCTCAATTTATATCTCGCGGTTACAAGCTGGAGTTACAGGTCTCCCCTGGAGAGACTTTTTAGCCTCCATCGATATAAAGGACACGTATTTACATGTACCTATCTTTCAGCCGCATCAGAGGTTCCTAAGTTTTGCAGTAGAGGAACATCACTCAGTTTGTGGCTCTACCCTTCAGGCTTGCTACAGCTCCCCGGGTATTCACAAAGGTCCTAGCACCAGTACTGGGTCTTTTAAGGGCCCAAAGGATCCTGGTGCTCGGGTATCTGGACGACCTCCTGCTCAGGGATCACTCAGTACAGGCTCTAGAACAGAGCATAATATGCACAGTGAGGTATTTGAAAAGCTTAGGCTGGATTATATATACCGAAAAATCAGCCTTGAGACCAGCTCAAAGTCTAAGATATTTAGGTCTGATTCTAAACAAGGTCCAAGCAAGAGTATTCTTGCCACCCGTAAGGATCTGTGCCCTGAAGGATCAGGTGCCTCAGATAAGGATGGTATCCTCCTTCGAGGCAGTGCCCTATGCCCAGTTCCATTCCAGGCCTTTACAGCAAGACATCTTGTTGGCTTGGAACAGAGGAAGAAAAGCCCTGTATTAGCCCTCAGGCATGCTTAAGCCTAAACTGGTGGTTGCAGGATCAGAACCTGCGAACGGGAAAATCCCTTCTCCCAGTAACTTGGAGGCTACTGACTACAGATGCCAGTCTCTCAGGCTGGGGAGCAACTCTTAGATGGGCTCACAGCTCAGGGGATATGGTCAGGGACAGAGCAGACCCTGCCCATCAACGTCCTAGAATTACGGGCAGTACGTCTGGCCCTGTGGTCCTGGATGGTGGAGCTTCAGGACTGCCCCATCAGGGTTCAGTAAGACAATGCCACGGCAGTGGCCTATGTAAACCACCAAGGCGGTACCAAGAGTCGTTCAGCTCTGAAGGAGGTGAACTACATACTAGCCTGGGCAGAGGGACATGTGCCAATGATATCAGCAGTCCATATCCCAGGAGTAGAGAACTGGAAGGCAGATTATCTCAGCCGTCAGCAGATCTGCCCGGGGGAATGGTCCCTACACCCAGAGGTGTTCCAGGAAATTTGCCAACGCTGGAGATGGCCAGAGGTCGAACTACTGGCATCCAGGTTCAACAACAAGCTACAGCAGTTTGTGTCTCGAACAAGAGATCTTCTGGCAATTGGAGTGGATGCTCTGATAGTTCCATGGAGCCAGTATTCCCTGGTTTATGCTTTGCCTCCGATCCCTCTCCTTCCACATTTGTTGCACAGGTTTCAGAGAGAGGGGGTTCCAGCCATTCTGGTGGCACCAGCCTGGCCCAAAAGGCCCTGGTTCCTAGAGATTGTGAGACTGACGATAGATGGGCCATGGACGCTTCCACGTTGCCCCAATCTACTGTCTCAAGGTCCTATATTCCACCCCAATTTACAGTCTCTAAATTTGATGGCATGGCTATTGAAGCCAGGGTGTTAAATGACCGTGGCACCTGGGGACCAGCGGTGTCTACTCTAGTGAATGCTAGAAAAGATGTCACTAGGAAGATTTATCATAAGGTCTGGAAGACTTGTATTGCTTGATGTGAAACCAGAAAATGGCATCCTTGGAAATATGTGATTGGGAGAATTCTCTTTTCTACAGTCAGCTGTGGAAATCAAATTGGCTTTGAGTGCAATTGGAGGTCAAGTTTCGGCCCTATCAGTATTCTTCCAAAGACCTTTAGCCTCCCATTCACTGATCCAAAACTTTATGCAAGGGGCAACTCGCTTGCTCCCCCCCCATTAGGTCACCTATGTGTCCTTGGAACTTGAACTTGGCGCTGTCTGTGTTACAGAAACAACCATTTGAACCTATTAAGGAAATTCCATTAGACTTGCTGTCACGCAAGCTAGCCTTCCTGATGGCCATCACCTCGGCTAAAAGGGTATCGGAGTTGGCGGCCCTTTCGTGCAGGGGACCATACTTGATCCTTCACCACGACGGTCGCGTTACGACCTGTTCCATCCTCTTTTGCCAAAAGCGGTGTCGGCCTTTCATTTAAATCAGGACATTATTTTGCCTTCTTTTTTCTCTCAGCCTCACTCGGCGGAAGAGGGACGACTGCATTTATTGGACGTTGTCCAGGCAGTCAAGGTTTATTTGTCTAGATCTGCGGAGATCCGAGGACCAGACTCCTTTTTTGTTTTACCAAAAGGACCCAAGAAGGGGAAGGCAGCTTCCAAAGCTTCCATTGCCAATTGGGTCTGTCAATTGGTCATTCAGGCCTACGGTCTGAAATCTAAAGCTCCTCCCTTTAGGGTTCAAGCTTATTCTACCAGGGGTGTAGGAACCTCCTGGGCTTTTCGCCATCAGGTATCTGTGGCTCAGATTTGTAATACTGCTACCTGGTCTTCAGTGCATACGTTCACAAAATGTTATCAAGTGGTTGTTCGAGCAGCCGAGGATTCAGCTTTCGGCCGCAGTGTACTTGCGGCTGCTGTATAAGTTCTGATGGCTATTGTTTGGCAGGGTGTCTCCCTCCCCTCAAGGCTATTGCCCTGGGACGTCCCAGCAGGTAATGAATATTAGCCTGACTCTGTGTCCCATGATGTATGAAAAAGAAAATAGGATTTTTACGTCATACTTACCTGTAGAATCCTTTTATTTGAGTACATCATGGGACACAGAGATCCCTCCCCTCTTTTTTGAGGATTTTGTGCTTGCTACAAACTAAAGTACTTCCTATATGGGAGGGGTTATATAGGGGATCACTTCCTGTCTGAAGACATTTGGTCTACCAGTGTCCATTAACCTAATGATGGAGTATAACCCAGCAGGTAATGAATATTAGCCTGACTCTGTGTCCCATGATGTACTCAAAGAAAAGGATTTTACAGGTAAGTATGACGTAAAAATCCTATATCATTTTTTTTTTTTTTTTTCTTCCTGCACGGTAAACTCTTAAAGTGAAACTTACCTTAAAACGAAGCTGTTCCAGCACCGCGATGTCAACGCTGACGCCGCTTTCATTTTCACCCGTCTTGCTTCCGGGTTCGCGGGTTCCAGCTCTCTGACTGGCTGGAGATGCGATGACATCACTCCCGTGCAAGCGCGCGGGAGCGACCATTCACGGCACAGGACTTGGAAGGAACTGCACCTGCGGCCGTTCTTTCAGAGCGCATACGCCAGTGATGTCACTGGCTGCATTTAATGTACGTATCTTTTAAATGGTACATGTTTAGGAGATATTTACACAACCTATAGGTAACCCTTATTATAGGCTTGCCTATAGGTAAATTTCAGCAGAGGAGGAGGTTTACTTCCTCTTTAAGGCATTGCATTGTGCAGGACCTTCATATTTGACAGTCCATAAACAAGAAAAAACGGTTATTGTTAAATTTATTGACCTTCACTGTATTCCTTTATAAAACGTTTGGTCCTACTTGATGTAATTGGAGTTAGCCTAAGGCCTATTCCAGGAACCTTTAATTCTAGCCTAACCTAACAGACTCATAGGGGTTGATTTACTAAAGGCAAATAGACTGTGCACTATGCAAAGTGCAGTTGCCCTCTGCAAGTGCAGTTGTTCCAGAGCTTAGTAAATGAGGTAAAGCTTCTTTGCTTGCAGATGATTGGATGATGGAAGTGCTCTTGCAGAGTGCAACTGCATTTTGCAAAGTGCACTTGCCTTTAGTAAATCAACCCCATAAGCTCATCACGAATCAACTAAAATTCCAGCCATGGGTGACCCAGTCACCACCACCCATGGCTGGAATTTTAAAGTAGATTTAAAAATTGACAGAGCTTGGAGGAAAATGAACTTTATTGGATCCAGTCACTTTTCAGGTATTCAGACGGTGCTGGTGGTGCGGATGACCTAATACATTTTATTGGCAATGAAGATTCCTCCATCCATATTGTTCAGTGCGGATGGAGGAATCTATTGATTTTCAGGCTGAACAAGACAAAATAACTGTATTGCTAATTTTAGATTAAAAACAATCTTTTTTTGTAGTTTACTGATTTCTGAAATTTTAACAATGGTGTTTTTGTATTTTATCTTTCAAAACAAACATTCATTTCTTACAGATACACACTTTTTAGGCACTTTAGTGAAGGCACCCCCAAACAGGTTGATTGAATAAGTATGTTTTTATTTCTGGCCTACAGTGTGAATGTAAAAGTGGAGACAGTCTCTGGATCTGGCAAAGAAGAGAAATGTTCTGTGTATGAGTCATTGTAATTACACTGCTTATCTGAGAAGAACATTTAGTGGGTAGTGCCCATAGCCAGTGTTAGATCAAAGGATTCTGTTGTGTGCAATAAACTGCTGGATTCTAGAGATAAGACATTTAGTGGAACAGTGCCAGGGAATGCTGGCAGGCCAGTATATACATATGTATTGATATGTATCTAACGGTCTTCATTCATATCTGGTTACATGCAAGGTCATGTGTTATAGTAATGAATACATAATCAGGATTTGTAGAGGGTAGTGCTAACGCAGCTGCTTCCTCACCCGAGGATGGAAGCCAGCCAACAGAATCGCCCACTGAAATGATCTTTTACTTTGCTCACATATTTATTCATTAGGTTTTTTTTTCCTTTGAACAAAAGTTTTTATCAAACAAATTGTACATACATCTTAAGCTTGCATGTTATGTGTACAATACATCCATTACATAAGGATCAAAATATGCATTGCAGATACAGTGTAAATTTCAAGCTATTTTGTAGTAGCAAAAAAAAAAGTTTCTATCTGGGTGCAAACGTTGAACTGTTCATTGTGAAGGAGATATAATGTAAACATACTTCAAAGGGTATATTTTTAAGGAATCCTACTATTTTCATGTGCAGGTTTCTGATTCTTGTAGCCAGCTACTTAGCTGGACATCCCCTATTGATGTATAAGAATTTCTTGTAGGGTAGTGTTTATGTCCACCTTCCAATCAACAAAGTTTGGAGGTAGAGGGAGGTCTCATCCATTGTCTAGCAATAGTTTTCCTGGATGAGAATAATGTTTCATGGAGGAATATCTTTGTGTATTTATCAATAGCATCAAGAAATATCCCAAGTAGGCATAGTTTCGGGTCTAGAGAAAGAGGGGAACTCCATGGTATCATGCAGAAAGGCCACAATCTGTGTCCAAAGGCCCTGTATCTTGGGGCAGGCCCAAATTAGATGGAAGCATGTGCCCACCTCTTGGTTGCACATCATGCAAGAGGTAGACTGCCCACGTTTATATCTAGCCACTCTCAGTGGGGTGGGTGAGATATGCTCGATTTAGTATATAAATTTGGGATAGTCTGTCCAAGAGCTTAGGAGATACAGCCTTGCAAGACTCCAGAGCCTCATCCCATTGCTCATCCTCCATTGGTCCTACCTCCCTTTCCCAGCAGGGTTTCAGATCATACGCTATTTTGGTAGAAGCAGGGATAGAAAGCATACTGTAAAAAGTTGAAATAAATTTTTGGGAGGTCTGTACTTTTAACTACTGCCATAATGGCATTGGGGGTGGGTTGCGGAAGGGATTGTGAAAATAGTGAATGGACAGCGTGTCGGACCTTTAAAAATCTAAATAAACGTGATTCTGGAGCGTGAATTCTTCGTGAAGTGCGTTAAATGTCTTGAGATTTCCATCTGACAGCAAGTGCTGTAAATAGTATATTCCCTGAGTGCCCCAGACCTCTGCATTCTGTATCTGGAGGAATTCGGAGAGGAGTTTGTTATGCCATAGTGGAGTATAATCATTATATTGTGGTATCCCTAGTTTGTTAGAAGTGAGATCCCATATGCGCCTATAATGATACAATAGGGTCTTTCTGTCTCCCCCTGATTCAGCGCCCCTGGAACCCACTGCTATCGCACATAGTGGATCCCGGGTTTGCCGCGCCAAGGCCAGGCACAAAAGAGTACAGAATCTGTCTCTATCGGTATTTGTCTATGTGGAATAATTGGGATAACTGGGATGCTATGTAGTATAGGTTAAAATCGGGTAAGGCTGCACCACCTAGGTCAGTTTGGTTCTTGAGTATTTGCCAAGCAAGTTTATGTCTGTTAGTCCCCCAGACAAAAGGCTTGAGGAGGGCTTCCAGAGATTCAAAGTATTTCAGAGGAAGGTAGACCGGAGTATGCCATAAGATATATAGTATTTTGGGCAACAGAATCATTCTTATTAGGTTTATAGGGCCCCATACACCCAAAGGTAGGCGGACCCATGTTTGTATTTTGTATTTAATAAGGGAGAAAAGGGGCTCGATGTTGAGAAAGATGTGGCCAGCTGGGGATCTGGATACGTGTATCCCTAGGTATTTAATAGTGTTGACACATTGTAGTGGTAGCTGGGCCTGGGACTCAGAAGGTGGGAAGCTTAAATAGGTAAGATTTGGCACTTTTCCCAATTGATCTTGAGTCCAGAAAATTATCCAAACTGTTCTATCGTCTGGAGTGCGGTGTGAAGAGAGGGACCTGAGTCGACCAAGTACAATAATGTGTCGTCCGCATACATACTGATTTTTTTTTTTTTTTTTTCTGTCAGGGAACCCAGACCCAGCCCTCGGATCTCTTGATTTGCTCGGATAGACATGGCCAGGGGTTCTGCAGCAAGGGCATATAACAGTTGGGATAGCGGGCAGCCGTGTCTCATGCCCCTAGTGAGGCCAAACACCGGAGACGGCCAGCCATTAGCCACCACTTTAGCTGTTGGAGCCTGGTACAATAGTTGGATCCATTTGATAAACTTGGGTCCGAAGCCATATCCCTCTAAGCATCTCCAGAAATACTTCCATTCCACAAAGTCAAATGCTTTCGCCGTATCTAAAGTCACCACGACTCGTGAGCCAATGATGGGCATGCATCAAGGTCAGTATGACCTGGTTAAGACCAATGGACAGTACCTTGGCTAGTATTTTAATGTCCACTTGTAATAGGGAAATAGGGTCTTTTCCTGACTTGGGTATAGGAACTATTGTTGCCTCTCTCATGGAAGGAGGTAGTGTAAAGGTTTCGAAAAGGTGGATATATAATGTTAGCAATTTAGGGGTAAGTATCTCACTGAATTGTGAATAAAATTCAATGGGTAATCCATCTGAGCCCAAGGATTTGGACCTTGCGAAACTAGCTACTGCAGTCGCTATTTCGTTGGTGGTGATAGGTGCCTCCAGGAGGTCATCTTGGTAATTTGTCAATTGAGGGAAAGTAACACTCTCTAGGAGAAGGTTCATCGGTTCTACATCTGTAGAAACTGTCGATGTGTACAGTCCTGCAAAAAAATCTCTGAACATAGATGTTACACTGGGTGGGTCTGTGATCTGTCCACCCCCAGGGCCATGTAAATTAATAACAACTGGGGGCCTATCTTCACTATGCACTAAGTATGGCAACAGTTTGCCAGCCTTTTCCTCATGTTCGAACAACTTTTGTCAAGAGAAAAATAGTTTTTGTCTGGCTCTCTCAAACTGTAGCTGGTTCACCACTCTAGTTTGTAGTTTGAGTAGGTCTGCCTTAGCGGGGTATGGATTAGTTACATATTCCTGTTCTGTGGAGGACAATTCTGCCACTGCCTTATCAAAGGCACCAGCAAAGTCAGCCTTAAGTCTATTAATGTGAGAGATTAGGGATGTGCGGGCAAATAGTTTAAAGGAGTCCCAGACTGCCGATGGGGAAGCAGAATGGTCATTCTCTGCAAAGTACAACCTCCATTTGTTCATGATCTCATCATCCTCCATCAGTAGAGAGAGCCAGAATGTGCTTAAGCGCCAGCAGCGGGGTGGTTTGTCAATAGATACTTAAAGTAATCCAGTAAGGGCTATGGTCTGATAGAAGCCTAGGGCTGAAGACTGCTTCTAGTAATCTCGGTGTGAGTGTGTGGGATAGCAAGATAAAATCTATGCGAGACATGGAGATGTGAGTGGACAAGAAGCAGGAATACGTCTGGGCGTGTGGGAACTTGTATCTCCATGTGTCTACCAAGTTGAAGGTGGAGATGAGTCTTGAGAATCTAGTGCCCCTGGCGGTCCTTGTAGTTGGCAGTGATGGTTGGAGCCTGTCTAGTGTGGGATTTAGTGTGGTATTAAAATCTCCCAGCCAAACTGCCTGTATCATGGGGTGATGGGCCATAAACGAAAATCCCTCCATGATAATAGAAGTTCAGAATGGGGGAGGAACGTAGAAGGCTAGCAAGAGAAGGGGCTCTCCATATAGTTTGGTAGATAGAAATACATAGCACCATGAGGGTCAGTGGATACCTCACACAGTTCGAAATGCACTTACTTGGCAACAAGGACTGAGACTCCAAGAGCATGGGATGTGTGGGTTGACTAAAAGGCCCAACCAATCCATGGACGTCAGAGAGCCAGCTGCAGCCTTCCCTCTACGTGTGTCTCAACCAGCACCACCACATCTGCGTGCTGCTTCTTAAGGGATGCTAAGGGCTGCCAAGCGTTTAATCTTGTCGCGCAGGCCACTCACATTCCAAGTAAGAAATTTTATAGATGCCATAAGCTAAGTTTTGCATAATAACATATTACAGTTATACTTAATATTCATTTTCCTACAAACAGGTCAGAGGGATCTCCATAACCTGTACATTGCAATAAGAGTAGAAGGCTTGAAAGAGTACAAATAAAGAATAAGCATCACTGATTTACCTGTATGTGGGGCATGTCAGGCATATTGTTGCTCAGTAAAAGAAGAACAATCCCCTCCCCCTACCCCGCCCTACACCCTTCCCAACTGGTGTGGGCATAATCCCATAAGAGTGCGAATGTTAACTAAGAAAAAATAGATCACCCAATAAGTGAAAAATAGGTGAAGCAACTGAGACATAGAGGCTGGGTCACCATCTATAGTGAAAAGACATCAGCAAGTGGAGTTATAAGACCCATGTTAAGTATACTCAAGAGAGCAAGCGGGTCCCAGGAGCTTCCCTGACCAACATGACTGTGTTTCCTAGTGGTAAGTGGGCCAAAGTTACGCTGCACTTTACATGTGTCTTGTAGGAATGCTATCCTCGGAGCCCCTGTGTCCAGCATAGTGTAAGAAAACCCCAGGGGGGTGATAAACAAAAGAAACTTGACTCTTAAAGGTAAGATATCCGGACTCCTGGTAGTCTCTTGCTCATGTATTCAGCAAGGATTGTGGAGATGCATTTAGCCAGTTTGCTCTGTAACGAATAATAGCCAGATGGAGCCAAGAGAACATAGAATGTAGAGCCACAATCCAGTGTACTTCTTCAGGATCTTCTTCTCAGTCGGTGTTTGGCTTCCATGAAGCTCTGGCGACGGTGCTGGACCTCCACCAAAAAATCAGGGAAGATGGCTACTTTGAGATGCCCAAAGGGAATATTACCCTTTTCTCTGGCAAGTCTCAGGGCTGCATCCCGGTCCTTATAATTAAGGAATTTAGCTATGAACGGGGGGAATCTCCCTGGGGGGAAGGTCTGGCCAGCATGCGGTGTGCCCTCTCAAGCGCCAATGTGGGGGAGAAGGCTTCTCTGCCATAGGATGTGATAAGTAGCTGTTCCAGGAACATGGTTGTGTCCTTACCTTCTGCACACTCGGGTAGCCCGATGAAGCATAGATTGCACTTCCTGAGTCTGTTCTCCATATCGTCCTACTTGGTCAGGAGCTGGTTGATCTGCTGTTGCATGTGGTCAGACCCTGTCTGCAATGACGGGATTGCATCCTCCACGGGACCCAGCCGGGTCTCTGCGGTCAGAGTTTCTGTAAATCCTGCCTAATTAGTGAAATGTCCACCTTGACCTCCTCAATTTGTGCTGTCAGTGAGGTCTGGCAGAACGTGATCGCTTCCAACAGTCTGTCAGTATCCCCCCCGTCTGCTCCTCCCAAGCGCCGCTATCTTCTTCCGATTCATTCCTTTCTTGATGGTGGTATTGTTTAAGTTTGCTGCAGTGGTTTTCTGAGCCTTTGACAGGGACATGATGTCAGGAGTAAGTCAGGGTCTAAAAGGGTGTCGGTGAGTCGCAGGATTCGCTGGGTTTCAAGATCAATGGACAGCGCTATGTGTAAATGTAGAGCAGCCCGATTGGCTCCCGCTGCTGTCCATCAAAGTCAGTCAGCCAATCAGGAGAGAGAGGGGCTGGGCCAGGTCATGGCTTCGTGTCTGAATGGACACAGGGAGCTGAGACTCGACTCGGGTGCCCTTATAGCAAGCTGCTTGCTGTGGGGGCACTCGACAGGAGGGAGGGGCCAGGAGCTCCAAAGAGGAGGCTCTGGGCCACTCTGTGCAAATCCACTGCACAGGGCAGGTAAGTATAACATGTTTGTAGTCTCTTTAAAAAAAAAAAAAAATAGCAATCACTTTAAGCTTTGAACATGAAAAATAGAAGCTGATTGGTTGCCATGCACACCTGCTTCAGTTTTGATAGATTGATAGATTCCCCTCAATTGTTTGTCACTATTGGGGATTATGATAAAAGCACAAAACCACTAAACAGAACACACATCTTTATTTGTTTCTGCAAGTTGAGCCCCGTTCACGCCTGTGTGACTTGGAATTGCTGGATTCTACCCTCTGTTCCAAATTATGCTAAAAACACAGCAGAACAAACATGCGTTTGGGTGCCATTCATTGGCAATGGAGCCCCAAACACAGAGGGATTGGGTGTGATCTTTGCACAGCAAAAATGTTTGTGGAAAAAAAAAAACACATGAAGTTCTCCAACCAAAAAGATGCAGGAGCTTCTTTGGCACATTTGTCATGTGTGGGCAGCCCATTGAATTAAATGGGTTGCCCCATGTGTGGAAACGCAGCAAAAACACCCCAGCGGTATTATGCTTTTTGCTATGCAAAGTGTGAATGGAGCCTTATGCCCTGTACACACGAGTGGCATTTCCGTCGGAAAAATCTTGGATTTTGTTTCTTTTTTCCGACGAAATTCCGCTCAAGCTTGGCTTGCATACAAACGGTCACACAAAAGTTCTCTGAACTTTCGACCGTCAGACGCGGTGACCTACAACAGTACAACGAGCCGAGAAAACGAAGTCCAATGCTTCCGAGCATGCGTCGAATTGTTTACGAGCATGCATAGGAATTTTGCGCGTCGCAATTGGTACAGACGATTGGAATTTTCGATCTGAACTTTTTCCGACTGAAAAATAGAGAACCTGCTCTCAATCTTTTGCTGGCGGGAATTACGCCAGCAAAAGTCTAATGGAGAATACACACGGTCGAAATTTCCGACCAAAACCTTACATCGGACTCTTGCTGGCGAAATTTCTGCTAGTGTGTACGGGGCATTACAGTCAAAGACCAGTAATTTAATACCTTGGAGTGAATTTTCTAGCTTTTGAACATCTTGTGCGCCTCGGAGGGAGATGGTCAGGTGAGGCATATCAACCAGATAGGAAGACATAGTACCCTGTTGAGCAAATTATCTAACCTCTAGTTACGTACAGCTCAATGTCTTACATATATAACAAGGCAAGCATTCTGGTTCTTCTCTGTTGATAACAACGTCGTCTAGGCTGGAATTCCTCTTAATGTAAACCTTATGCAAGACTGTGTAGGGTTGAGTTGCTCTAATCAAAGCTTACTTATGGGAGGACTCTCTCCCTACACCAATGCGACTTTGCCTGTACTAACATTGGACACTGGCACTGTCAAATGAGAGGAAACTGAGTGGGTCACATACTACTCAATACCTGGAAGTATCTTTTCGGCGATCCTGGGACCAAAAGGAAAGATGATAATAATAGGATTTTTATAACCGCTTACCTGTAAAATCCTTTTCTTTGAAGTACATCACGGGACACAGAGCTATAGTAGTTACTATGTGGGTTATAGGCCACCTTCAGGTGATGGACACTGGCACACCCTAAGACAAAAAGTGCACTCCCTATATAACCCCTTCCACTACTGGGAGTACCTCAGTTTTGTAGCAAAGCAATACACGTGTATACCAAAGAAGGGAGGGACCTCTGTGTCCCCCGATGTACTTCAAAGAAAAGGATTTTACAGGTAAGCTGTTATAAAAATCCAATTTTCTTATCGTACATCACGGGACACAGAGCCATAGTAGTTACTATGTGGGATGTCCCATAGCAATGCCAACTGAAGGGAGGGAGACACAACAAAAGTAGGGCACCAAGAGACTAGAGGACTTATACTGCAGCCTGCAGTACACTGCGTCCAAAGGTGATATCCTCATGACCTTTTACATCGACTTGATAGAAACTGGTAAATGTATGGACTGAAGACCAAGTTGCGGCCTTGCAGATCTGAGCCATGGAGGCTTGGTGATGCACTGCCCAAGAAACACTAACAGCCCTGGTGGAGTGCGCTTTAATATGAAAAGGAGGAATTTTCCTCTTTAAAGCATAAGCTTGAACAATCACTTGACGAATCCATTTGGTAATAGTAGATTTCGATGCTGCCTGTCCTCTTTTAGGACCATCTGGCAACACAAACAAAACATCTGTTTTACGAATTTGAGCGGTCACTTTCAAATATACCTTGACCGCTCTCACCACATCAAGAGAAGGTAGTGACCTCTCTTCCACAGAACGAGGTTCTGGAAAAAATGAAGGCAGAACACTATCCTGGTTTAAATGAAAACCTGACACTACCTTTGGTAGGAATTTAGGATGAGGCCGCAATACAACCTTATCCTTATGAATAATCAAATATCACTCTTTACAAGAAAGAGCAGCCAATTCTGATACTCTTCTAGCAGAAGATATGGCAACCAAGAAAATTATTTAGGGAATATCTGGAATTGGCTCAAAAGGCTGTTTTTGTAATGCCGACAGGACTAAATTTAAGTCCCAAGGGTTCAGGGGTGATCTAACTGGAGGATTAATCCGTGTTACCCCCTGAATAAAGTTATGAACCAGAGAGTGTGAAGCAAGTGGTCGTTGAAAAACCACCGATAAGGCCGACACCTGGCCTTTGATAGTACTCAAGGTCAACTTCATTTCTAATCCCATCTGTACGAATTCACGGATCCTACCTATGACATATTTCCTGGGGTGCCAACCCCTGGATTTACACCAGGAGACATGTGCCTTCCAGACTCTATAGTATATGATTCTGGAGGCCGGCTTCCTAGCATTAACCAAAGTAGAAAATACTGAAGCTGACAGCCCACGGTCTTTCAGAATGTGGGTCTCAATAGCCTAACCGTTAAATTTAGCATTTGTAAGGTTGGATGGAATACTTGACCTTGCGAGGGAAGGTCTGGCCATAGTAGGGTCCAAGGGTCCCCTGCCGCCATCTTTATGATCTCGGCAAACCAAGATCTCCTGGGCCACGCTGGGGTCACAAGATTCACCTCCTTCCCTTCTTGCTTGATCCTGCAAAGAAGGCGCGGATGCAGCAGACCAGGAGGGAATGCATAGATCAGTGAAAACTGATCCCATGGAAAAACCAAGGCATCTGTTCCGTATGCCAGCGGATCCTTGTCCTTGATACAAAGTTGTCGGTCTTGTTGTTGAACCTGGACGCAAACAGATCCACGTCCGGAACTCCCCATCTTTGATATATTGACAAAAAAATGTTGGAGTGAAGGGACCATTCTCCTGGGAACAATTGTTGGCGACTCAAGTAGTCCGCCTGCCAAGTCTCTATTCCTGGAATGAAAATTGCTGATAGGCAAGGAATGTTGTTTTTCGCCCAAGATAGAATACGATTCACCTCTCTCTGGGCCGCGCGACTTCTCGTGCCCCCTTGGTGATTGATATAGGCCACTGCTGTGTCATTGTCGGATTGGATCCTGACAGGACAATTCCGTAGTCTGAGCATCCAGGGCTCTAGGGCCAGGCGTACTGCCCGAATATCTAGAATATTGATGGGCAAGGTCCTCTCTGATTTGGACCATTTCCTTTGGACAGACGCTTCTTCCAGGACTGCTCCCCAGCCCAGAAGGCTGGCATCTGTTGTTACCACCTTCCAGGTGACTGGTAAAAAGGATTTTCCTTTTTGAAGATTCCTGGATATCAACCACCAATTGAGGCTTTGACGCACTTCGGGGGATAAACGCATTGGGTAGTACAGAGCTTGGACCTTTTTGTTTGAAGTTGATAGGATACTGTTTTGTAGCAGTCTTGAATGAAACTGCACATAAGAAACGGCCTCGAAAGAAACCACCATCTTTCCCAATAACTTCATGCAATGTCGAATAGAAGGATTCTTCTTTGTTTTGACCAATAAAATCAGTTCCTTTATGGAACCGATCCTTTCCTGGGGCAAAAACACCTTCTTCTGAACTGTATCTATGATCAGCCCCAAGTACTGCAATCTCCTTGATGGTTTTAAGGAGGATTTCTCTAGGTTGAGAATCCAACCTAGGTATTCCAGGTAGCTGACTGCGGTGACCAAACTTTGGTTTAAGCGGGCTACCGACTGATCTATCGAGAGTAGATCGTCTAAGTAGGTTAGTATCGATATACCTTGAGCCCCTAACCTGGCTAAAGGAGGAGCCAGGACCTTTGTAAACATTCAAGGTGCAGTAGCTAGATCGAAAGACAGAGCTACAAACTGAAAATGAAGATTTTCTACCTCGAAGCGTAGAAATTTCTGGTGAGCGGGGAAAATTGGCACATGGAGATAAGCATCCTTGATATCAATTGATGCCAGAAATTCTCCCTCTTGTAGGATGGAGACTACTGATCGGATCGACTCCATGTGAAAGGAACGGATATTCAAAAACTGGTTTAGATCTTTGAGATCTAAAATGGGTCTGACATCCACGTTTGGTTTTGGAACCGTGAAAAGGTTTGAATAAAACTCTAATCCTTGCTCTTCCAAGGGGACCACCGATCTCACTCTTTGAGACAAGAGATGATCCAAAGCTAGAAAGAGAGACTTCTTTTTCACTGGATCTCTGGGAACGTTTGATCTGAGAAAACAAGGAGAGGGGAACTCTAGTTTGTAACCTAGAGAAATTGAGGAAGCCACCCATCTGTCTTGACATTGTTCCTGCCAGACCCTAGAAAACTGTAGAAGCTTTCCCCCCACTCGAGCGAGCGGGGGCACCCCTTCATAAGGAGGCTTTAGTATTTTGTTTTGTGGGTTTCCTCCCCCAGGTCCTCTTTTGGCCCTGGGACTGACCCTGAGGTTTACCTCTTGAACCTGACGGTGGAGGCCGTCGTGGCTGCCTGGAGACTGATGCCCCTGCCACTGGAGAAGAAGCACGTTTGAAAGAAAAATGCTTAAACTTCTTCTTAACCGGTAAAAGGGAACTTTTCCCATTAGAAATTCTTTGGATATACTTATTCAGATCGTCTCCAAATAACAGTTCACCATGAAATGGAAAACTGGCCAAGAGCTTTTTGCATGGCGCTTTGGCTGACCAATTTTTCAACCGAAGGATTCTACGCACATGTACCAGCCCTAGCATGAGCTGTGAGGCCTGGAGAATAGAATCTTTCATAGTGTCTACTGTAAAACACAACGCTTCTGATATCCCTGCCAAATCCTTGGCCTGCTGACCGGGAATAACCTTGAGCACCTCTATAAACTGGTCCTTTAAGGACTGAGATACACCGATCGCTGCCAGCGCAGGCTGAACGACTGAACCTGCGAGCAAAATATAGTTTTTAAAAAGGAATTTTTAGCCATGAATGGATAGGAAAAGCATGAACAGATTGGGGAGGCTTTAGTGAACCAAAACCAGAAGTGGGCTCACCGACTGACTGCGTTATTGGCAGTAAAAATGTGGAGCGGACCAATTCAGTGAGAGACTTAACCAACAACCTTTCCTGCGAATCTGATCCTTCCATGTTAGGTTCTCCAGAAGAGGAGACATCAGCCTCTTCCTGGTCCATTGAGAGAAATTCATCATCTCTCGCCCCTTGTTCCTCAGCATGAGGGTCCTGAGCAATGGACGGGGACCTGCTACACTTAGTCCTACGCTGGGATGCGATTAAAGCATCAGTTTTTTGCTCCAAACTTTACATGTCACCCTATACCTAAATGCTGATAGGTTGAGAATCTGCAACACCAACGCAATCATGAGATCACCTATGTGTGGGAGTGACAGGTATGTAGGGTAGGCTGGATATAACTTAATGCACTTTAGTAGCTATAGAGAGGGAATTTGAGATGAGAAATGTGTGTCATCGTGTTTTATTTAGGGTACCCAGGGGATATAATAATCTGAGGTGGACCGTAATGGGTTAAGTTTTTTTCATTTGTATTTCCAACCATTCAATTTTAATGCTATTTTTACTTTTTATATTATTAAATTTTTTATATTTTTTATAAGATGTTTTATAAAGTGTCACTTTATACTTGCAATATAGAACACACGTGAGTATGATTGGTGATCTGCGCTTTCCATGGATGGCTTTGCGGGACTACCAATCAGTTTTTGTGTTGCTGTATAGTGACATATTGTAACATTTGCAGTAATAGAGGATTTTAAATGTATGTTGACTCTTGTGCACAAAGCAATGTACACGTATGGTGCTAGCGGAGACACGGGTAGTGCGCAGGCGCTGTGTCATCATTGCCGCGCGTCATACGAGAGGGGGGTATTTAACTACTTAACAACCGGCCCATAGCCAAATGACGGCTACAGGGCGGTTGCTTAACTCTGGGAGGACGTCCTCCCAGAATTCTGCTCTTGCGCGCCCCTTAGGGCGCGCACTCGAGAGCATCCGTGACCGCCGGGTCCGGAGGACCCGGTGCATCACGGATCCCGGTAAATGGCCGCTGATCACATGTAAACAAACCGGCGTCATCTGATGACGCCGGTTCCTCTCCTCCCCTCCTGTGTACCGAACGGTACACTGTGAGCGGAGAGGGGGATGGATAGAAGGCTGCAGCGTTGTGGGCTGCATCTGTAGTGCCCACAACGCTGCACAGTGACATCCATCCATCCATCCATCCATCCATCCATGCTCAGCCATCCCCACTACTCTGCATGCCCTGCAATGCTGTGCAATACTCTGCAATGCCCCACAATACTCTGCCATACCCCGCAATACCCCTGCAATACTCTGCCATACCCCGCAATACCCCTGCAATACTCTGCCATACCCCGCAATACCCCGAAATACCCCGCAATAATCTGCCATACCCTGAAATACCCCGCAATATTCTGCCATACCCCGAAATACCCCGCAATACTCTGCTATACCCTGCAATACCCCGCAATACTCTGCCATACCCTGCAATACCCCGCAATACTCTGCCATACCCTGCAATACCCTGAAATACCCCGCAATACTCTGCAATACCCTGAGATACCCAGCCATACTCTGCAATACTCTGTGATACCCAGCCATACTCTGCCATACTCTGCCATACCCAGCCATGCTCTGCAATACCCCGCAAAAAATCTGCAATACTCTGCCATAACCCGCAATACTCTGCCATACCCAGCCATACTCTGCAATACCCGGTGATACCCAGCCATACTCTGCCATACCCAGTCATACTCGGCGATACTCTGCAATACCCAGCCATACCCAGCCATGCTCAGCCATACCCAGCCTCTGTATGTGGACAGGCTGTGGAAGTCTCACACATGTGGTATCGCCTTACTCAGGAGTAGGAGAATCTATTTTGGGGTGTCATTTTTGGTATGTACATGCTAGGTGTTAGAAATATTGTATAAATGGACAACTTTGTGTTAAAAAAAAAAAAAGCGTTTTAACCACTTCCCGCCTTCCGTCATACGACGTCCTTGACTTTGTGCAGGGATATCTGAATGATGGGTGCAGCTACAGGCATCATTCAGATATCAGCTTTTTCAGCCGGCGATTCCCTACACCATAAGAACGATCATAGCTGCAGTTCCACTGCTTGATCGTTCTTACGGGAGGCGAGAGGGGACGTCCCCCCCTCCCGCTGCCCTCCGGTGCTTCAACCGACTCACCGCTACGATCGAAGCCAGGATCTTTTTTTTTTTTTTTTTTTTTTTATTTCAGGCACAGCCTAGAGGTGAGATGTGGGGTCTTATTGACCCCATATCTCACTGTAAAGAGGACCTGTCATGCCATATTCCTATGACAAGGGATGTTTACATTCCTTGTCATAGGAATAAAAGTGATCAAAAACATTTTTTTTTTTGGAAAAAAGTGTCAAACTAAAATAAATAAAGTAAAATGAACAATAAAAAAAAATAAAAAATTTTTAAAGCGCCCCTGTCCGTGTGCTCGCATGCAGAAGCGAACGCATACGTAAGTCCCGCCCACATATGAAAACGGTGTTCAAACCACACATGTGAGGTATCGCTGCGATCGGTAGAGCGAGAGCAATAATTTTGGCCCTAGACCTCCTCTGTAACTCAAAATTTGTAATCAGTAAAACATTTTAAAGCGTCGCCTATGGGGATTTTTAAGTGGCGAAGTTTGGCGCCATTCCACAAGCGTGTGCAATTTTGAAAGGTGACATGTTAGGTATCTATTTACTCGGCGTAACTTCATCTTTCACATTATGCAAAAACATTGGGCTAACCTTACTGTTTTTTGTTTTTTTTTAAAGCAAAAAACAGTTTTTCTCCAAAAAAAAACGCGTTTGAAAAATTGCTGCGCAAATATCGTGCGAGATAAAAAGTTGCAATGACCGCTATTGTATTCTCTAGGGTCTTTGCTAAAAAAACATATATAATGTTTTGGGGTTCTATGTAATTTTCTAGCAAATAAATGATGATTTTTACATGTAGGAGAGAAATGTCAGAATTGGCCTGGGTGCTCCAGAATGCCTGAAGGTGCTCCCCTGCATGTTGGGCCTCTGTATGTGGCCACGCTGTGTAAAAGTCTCACACATGTGGTATCACCGTACTCGGGAGTAATAGCAGAATGTGTTTTGGGGTGTAATTTGTGGTATGCATATGCTGTGTGTGAGAAATAACCTGCTAATATGACAATTTTGTGAAAAAAAAAAAAAAGAAAAAAAAAAAACTTGATTTTGCAAAGAATTGTGGGAAAAAATGACAACTTCAAAAAACTCACCATGCATCTTTCTAAATACCTTGGAATGTCTTCTTTCCAAAAAGGGGTCATTTGGGGGGTATTTGTACTTTTCTGGCATGTTAGGGTCTCAAGAAATGAGATAGACCGTCAGTACTTCAGGTGTGATCAATTTTCAGCTTTTGGCACCATAGCTTGTGGACGCTATAACTTTCACAAAGACCAAATAATATACACCGATTTGGGTTATTTTTACCAAAGATATGTAGCGTTATAAATTTTGGCCAAAATATATGAAGAAAAATTACTAATTTTCAAAATTTTATAACAGAAACGAAGAAAAATGTATTTTTTTACAGATTTTTCGGTCTTTTTTCTTTTATAGCGCAAAAAATAAAGAACCCAGCGGTGATTAAATACCACCAAAAGAAAGCTCTATTTGTGTGAAAAAAAGGACAAAAAATTCATATAGATACAGTGTTGCATGACTGAGTAATTGTCATTCAAAATGTGAGAGCACCAAAAGCTGAAAATTGGTCTGGTTATTAAGGGGGTTTAAGTGCCCAGTGGTCAAGTGGTTAAGAAAGATTGCCAGACTGTTTAGCCAATCCCATGAATAAGTCCCTTGTGACGAAACATGTTGGGGCGTGGCTACTAGGCAATCTGACGCGCTTGACGTAGGACGCTGGGACAGGAAGCGCCATACGAGGAAGCGGGGAAGCGGCTCCAGGAGACTTCAGGGAACAGGTGAGAGTGTCACCGAATACCTAGCTGCCTGGGTCTGCCGTGACCACCATACGTCCATCTATCGTTTGGAGAGTGTGTTTTTTTTTGGTGATGACCATGTTTGCTGGGCCTCTTTGCTTGATTGAAGTTTATGAAATGTGAGTTCAATGGTGGAGGAGAGTGTTGTTTACATTAAAGTTTATTGCGTTACTGCACTATTGGATCGCTTTTCTTTTTTTCATGTGGAGAGAACACTTGTATATATACTCTGGATACCTAACAAGGATTGAGTGGAGGTTATCCCTGTGCCCCCTACTGTGTGGGAATAGCCTGTGAGCCGAACACGAGAGTGTAAGGCAAAAGTAGCTGGTGAGTTTGCTCGCTGAAGGGGAGTGGAGATCACATTTCACAGCGGTGTGGTGGAAGATTTTGTCACTGAAGATCTATATCATATTAATTTATGAATCATCACTTACATCACTACGTCGCTGAATATTGGACTTTATATGATTAATATTAGTTTAATATATATTGCTTGTTTTTTGATAACGCTAGAATATATTCTACTCTTAAGTGAGTGATACTAATTAGTTTGTCACATCCTATTTTTATTAAATATATACACAAATATATACACATATATTCTTTTAGGTATTATTTAGTTTTTAGCGCTGCTATTTGATTTCACTTGAGGTAAGGGCAGGTTATAGTGAATCATTTATTATTATTTTTAAACTTTAAAATGGTTGAAGAAAAAAACCACCTTAGTAATATACACAAGGGCTGCAGTGTTAAGAGCAGCTGCAATTCTTGCACCTTCTGATGGCTCACTCTGACCAGCCATATTACTCTCAAGGGAGAATGCCATCCTTTTTGAGATGGTTCTAGGCTTTCTAGAGCCCTTTTTTGAGGTTTTTTTTAACCCCCCCCTTCTGAATATAGCCCGATGCACAAAGCAGAGGTACTACCAGAAGGAATGCATCCACTGCTTGAGCAATAGTCCAGCTCTGCTGCTGCTATTAATGCTCATCCTGATGCAGTAGTAAATGTGTCAAAAGGAATGCCTGTGTCACCAAACCTCTTACATGCCACCTTTTGCTCTTGTGTCCCTCCGCAGCTTGCAACAGCAACAATGGTGCCTTTTAAAACACCCCTTCCTGCGCTGGACGTTGGAGGACGGCAACGCTGCGCTAAGCCCCGCCCCCATCGCCTACGGCTCTTACTCTTCCCGTCAAAAAAGAGCTTTTGCCACGTGAGCTCTGATCCTATGGGGTTTACCGAGAGAGGGGAAGACATGGCGAAAGGGAGGCCTGATAGCCGCTGAGCGGCGTGCCGTTTGCGCCCTTTTTTTTTTTTTTTGAAGCGCTCCTTCGAGAAGAGGGGAAGAAAAAACGCACAGGGGGGCGTCCCCCCCAAACTTACCAGAGGTTTGCTGCTGGCCGGAGGAAGAAAAAACTGCTGTTTCCTGGACACCTCGTGAGCTCTCTGAGAAGCGTGAGATGTTAAGTGCTCTATACAGCCCCCAGTGGTGACACATAGGCATGACAACATTTACAAAATTAAAGGAGAAATTTATAATAAAATTTTGAAAATTTCTTAGAAAACTCCACTTACCTTTCCCGCCGCAGGGTTTTCTGTGGTAAACCAACAGACCCAATCTTCACCCTTCACGGTGGGTTCCGTTAAACCTTCAGGAGCAGGGGATCCTCGGGGAAACCCACAATCCTGGACCTGTTTTGGCACCACCGCCAGTAAAACTTTATGGCCTTAATACCAAAAAGTACTGGATCCCGGGGTCCAGCTCTCTAAAAAGAGAAGCGTTACAGGCAAGACCTTGTTTCTTCGGATACAAGGCCCGGGTACCATTCAATTCAGCCAAAAAGACACTTTGAATGGATCCGGCTGCATGGCTAACCCCAGCAAGGATTGCTCCAGTGGAGCACAGCACATCTTTACTCTTGACCAACACCTTAGACACTGGCGAAAAAACTGAGGTACTCCCAGTAGTGGGAGGGGTTATATAGGGAGTGCACTTTTTGTCTTGGGGCGTTCCAGTGTCCATCACCTGAAGGTGGCCTATAACCCACATAGTAACTACTATGGCTCTGTGTCCTGTGATGTACGATAAGAAATGTACTTTTGCGAAGGGGATGGCTTTAAAACAATTTAAAGAGGTAAAAAGAGCACAATTTCCTCGCCTTTGAGATTACCTGCACAGCAATCTGTGTTGTGATTGTTCTTGTCAGTAGTAGGAGACCTTTACGTGTCAGCATTTGTGATGTGTTCTACTCTACGAGAAGGCCACGCAGCTGCCTCTGTGATGAATCACATCTGTTAGAATTTGCAATGGTGGTACTTCAGAGAAATCATACAGCTGTCTGTATTTTTATCTACACCAGAGATGGGACATGCTGCTTTTGGTACACCCCAGCACTTAAAAGGCTTTTGAAAAGTTTCAAATCCTGCAGAGTTCAACTTATGACCCCACAGCAGCCGATATCCAATTGCAGTGTTAGATCTCCAGGATTTTTTTGAAAACCATATCTAAACCCAAAAACAAAAATGTAATATGCTGCTGCTTACCAGTCCTCAGATGTGATAGTTGCATCAGTTCTCTTTTTTTTCAGTGTAATGACATTTTTAACAAGTACAGAAAATACCCGTGGATTTTGCCATAAATGCAGTGTCCTTGTCACTTCAGTTATCTGAAAGGACAAAAAAATAAATAAAAAAGATCTTATCCTACTTTTGTAAATTACTCCATTGGTATTGGAGGACTGAGTGTAGCTACCCAGGAAAATGAAATTTGTTATAAACAGGG
This sequence comes from Aquarana catesbeiana, assembly GCF_042186555.1. NCBI lineage: Eukaryota > Metazoa > Chordata > Amphibia > Anura > Ranidae > Aquarana > Aquarana catesbeiana. The sequence goes on along the minus strand of NC_133335.1, from coordinate 148,607,249 downwards.
TTAACAACTTTTCTCCTGCCAGTAAATGCCAGTGACAGGAAAAATAGCTAGTAAAAAATATGTCTGTGATGCTCGGCTCGGTACTGCGCATGCGTAGACCTGGTTCAGAGCCGGCAGAGACCATCCAAGTGTCTGCTACAGTGTGTTCAGGCAGGTCTGGTAGAGGCGGTGCCTGAGCGTGTCGTGTGATGTCATGGTGCAAGGGAGCTGAGCTGAACAGCTGGAGCCTCGTGTGCAGGTCTGCAGGAAAGGCAAACCGGGAGCCATCTGGCATAGAGAGAGACTGTGACTGTCAGTGAAGTATCATCATCATCTGTGCTGCTGCACACTGCTGTCAGTGTCACTGTGTGATTCAATTTCATGTGTGTGTACCGCCCATTCTAATTTCTTGCCCTTCTGAGTCCTGTCCCTGAGCTACTTACTTACTATATCGAAAAATAAAATAAGAAATATGTTTTTTGCCTTAATAGCTCCTTTAAATCACATTTCTAATTGCATATTATACTTATTTGTAGCTTAAATACTGAAATCTGCACTTAAAACTGTAATTTTGTAAATGCCAGTAAACTTTGGGTATCGTGTCAGTAAATTTCAATCTGGTAGGTTGGCAACACTGGTTAACAGGTGAAAATAAAGGAAAATAAGACTCTGATGTAGCCCTATTTGAGATCTTTTGCATGAACTATCCTCAACAGGAGGTCTTTCCATACCTCCAAGTTAAACACTTCCTCCAATCACAGGTGCCTGAGAAGCCCGACTTGTCTTTTCTCACAACATATCAGAGAGTCTTGCTCTTGCTAAACAATCCACGGTAGTCTATTTTATTTTGATGGCACAAATGTCATGTACTGTTGACTTTTGAGGATGATCCCTCCATCCCTTGTACAGCTCAATGTTGTAATAACTGTCCAGGACTGGCAGCCTCAAGTCAAAGGGTGGACCATGTCTTCCTTATACACCCAAACAGTATAGCCAAAAAGGAAACAAATGCTCCACATAGTGTAAAACCGTAGGTGTAAAATAATTTTTTTTAAAAAGCAGGAACACTCACATTTCCATGAATAAAAAGTGCTTAAATGAGTATTCAATAGCAGTCAAATTAACGCAATGGCATCAGTAGGGCTCGTGCCGATGCATTTCATCTAAAAAGACATCTGGGGTGTAAAGTTGCTATGGTCATTGTGTTTATATAGAGAATATGACCCCAAATAAAATACCAACCTGTGACCGGACTTCAGCATTGTGTGTACAATCAGGCAATCACTCCCTGATTGGCAAGATGGCATGGACACGTGCGGGTCAAGCCTCCATCTGAAGATCGTGTCCGCCACATCGTCGGCTCACAACTTCCTATATGGTAAATTGGCGCGGACGCGTGCGGGTCAAGCCTCAATCCTGAACAGTGAGACTGATGCCCACATTCGCCTCGTCATCTGTCCAGTTCCTCCAAAGAACTAGGAAGTGCTAAGACCAAGCCTCGATATGCACAAAGCCTCAATATGAACAAAGGGAAAAACGGCAATGCCTTATAATAAATATACACCGCAAATTGGAAGGCTAATAAAAAATTAATATAAATACAGTGCAATAAACAAATATTAGTAAAAATATTGTGACTATGCACATAAATGACAAAACACAAATGCAACAGTAAATGAATAGTGAATACTGTGCTCTGAGTAAACAAAATAAGCAATGAATGATTAAAGTTCAAAAACTACAGGGGCGTGGCTAAGCCGCGGATGTAGCAGGATGTGTTTGTCTCCCTCTCCGCCGAACATCCGTGCATTGATCCTGTGGAACACATTATCGGACCGAACCAGACCCACAAAACACAGTACCATTACCCTGAGAATAGCGCCGCACAATCGATCCCCCTCGGTTGCTGCTGTGATGTCTTAGGAGGCCCAAAGAAGGGAAAGGAGCTGTGGATGATACATGCCAAGATGGCACCGGCCCGCAGCACTCCTCCAAGGAGTGATACAATGAGGCCACTCAGAAGCTCCTATTTGGGGGAAAACCGAACAAAGACCCCCTGAACGCTGCACCTAACACAGGAGAGGCATCTGGGGGCCATCCGGAAGCGGATGACACCATCCCATTGGAGGATGCAGGCGGATTGTCTCCTGAATGGAACACAGTGAGTACTTCTAGAGACATTTTTACAGGGCCACAAGCATCCTCCCCCCCCTAACATAGAGGAGCCAGAACCCACTCTCGGGGACATTTTCTTGGTAGTAACATCATGCAATCTGTCCATTACAGCACTCTCTGATGAGATTAAAGGGGGGGGGGGGGGAGAGAGAGATCTCCTATGTGCACCATGATATGCAAAAACTGAGGGAAAGGACATCTGATTTAGAAGGCAGAATGAGCACAGTGGAGGATGGCATGGCTCCTATGAAAAGGGACTTAAACTTTAACTGCCACCTCACTGAACAACACGCTGCACGTTTAGATGATTTATAAAATCGTATGAGGTGAAATAATGTACACGCCCTGGGCATTCCTGAGAGGGCGGAGGGTAAAAACCCTGTAGCTTTTATAGAGCAATGGCTTGTTTGCACGTTTGGCAAAGACGCTTTCTCCCCATTGTTTGCCATTGAATCATCCCCGCACCTTCCTGTTTAAGTTGTTAAATTACAAAGACAGGGATGCAATCCTATCTAAGGCCAGAACCATGAGTGGGAACATGGCGATCGATAATTCAAAAGTGTCCTTATTTCCAGACTTTTCTGCAGAGCTGCAAAAACAACGTGCAAAATTTTCTTGATGTTAAAAAAGGCTCCGAAAATATAACCTGCAATATGCAATGCTATACCCTGCACGCCTTAGAGTGGTCGCACTGGGAGAAGTGCATTTCTTTGATCAACCTACTGCAGCCGCACAATGGCTGGATCATAAGGCCAGAACACTTAAAGCTGCTAGATTGCAACGCCCAGCTCCAGCATGAGGTTCCTAATCCTGCTACTTGAGAGGCTTTGAGGGGGGTGGAGGGTTGGAACCGTCCCCTCCCCCCTTCCTTTCTGCCAAACGCTTCTTCTAGTACAGGTGGACAAAAAGGAAAACTTTGAAATTTCCATTGCATGGTTCGCACTATTCACCCTGCAGTAGTGAAACCCCAACCACCATCCAGAGACTTATTCTTCTGTGGGTGTTTCCATTGTATAACCCTCCTGGAAAGTTTGCTAGGGGGAAAAATGCACTTCAGCCCTGTTGGCTCCACTCTTTAACATGCCATTGATATATTTGTTTCTTTTTTCTTCAAGCACATGTTACATAGTTACATAGTTACATAGTTAGTCAGGTTGAAAAAAGACACAAGTCCATCCAGTTCAACCATAAAAAAAAAAAAAAAATCGTACAATCCAATATACCCAATACTATACCCACAGTTGATCCAGAGGAAGGCAAAAAAAACCCCAGCAGAGCATGCTCCAATTTGCTACAGCAGGGGAAAAAATTCCTTCCTGATCCCAGAGAGGCAATCGGATTTTCCCTGGATCAACTTTACCTATAAATGTCAGTACCCAGTTATATTATGTACATTTAGGAAAGTATCCAGGCCTTTCTTAAAGAAATCTACTGAGCTGGCCAGAACCACCTCTGGAGGGAGTCTATTCCACATTTTGACAGCTCTTACTGTGAAGAAACCTTTCCATATTTGGAGATGAAATCTCTTTTCCTCCAGTCGTAAAGAGTGCCCCCTTGTCCTTTGTGTTGACCGTAAAGTGAATAACTCAACACCAAGTTCACTATATGGACCCCTTATATATTTGAACATGTTGATCATATCCCCCCTTATTCTCCTCTTCTCAAGAGTGAACAAATTCAGTTCCTCTAATCTTTCCTCATAGCTGAGCTCCCCCATGCCTCTTATCAGTTTGGTTGCCCTTCTCTGCACTTTCTCCAGTTTCCCGATATCCTTTTTGAGAACTGGTGCCCAAAACTGAACTGCATATTCCAGATGAGGTCTTACTAATGATTTGAACAGGGGCAAAATGATATCTCTCTCTCTGGAGTCCATACCTCTCCTAATACAAGAAAGGACTTTGCTCGCTTTGGAAACCGCAGCTTGGCATTGCATGCTATTATTGAGCTTATGATCTACCAAAACCCCCAGATCCTTCTCCACTACGGATTCCCCCAGTTGTACTCCCCCTAGTGTGTATGATGCATGCATATTCTTAGCCCCCAAGTGCATAACTTTACATTTCTCAACATTAAACCTCATCTGCCACATAGTCGCCCAATTAGACAGTGCATTGAGGTCGGCTTGTAAATTGAAGACATCCTGTAAGGACGTTATTCCACTGCATAGCTTGGTGTCATCTGCAAAGACAGAAATGTTACTTTTGATCCCAGACCCAATATCATTTTATAAAGATATTAAAGAGTAAGGGTTCCAGCACTGAACCTTGGGGTACACCACTGATAACCTTAGACCATTCAGCGTAAGAATCATTAACCACTACTCTCTGAATTGTCTTTTAGCCAGTTTTCTAATGTTTCCAACCTTTGCTCACTATCTGGCCCACCAGGCTCCAGCCATGGACTTCCATACCCACGGATCATGTCAAATCGGCCACGAGTGATACAGGTAACATTCTTAACAGGTACGTCCCATGCGCACTTTATGATGCCAAGATGAAGGATTCTAATACAGCGCTCTCTCGGGTCTCGCAAGACCACGTTTTTGTTCTTTACCACCCCAAATGGCGGATAAAATGAAAATAGTGTCCTGGAATGTGAGAGGACTTGGCAACCCTGTGAAAAGACTGGCAGTCCTCAGGCACCTCAAATCCACGGGGGCTAACATAGTGTGTCCACAAGAGACTCACTTTCCACCAGACCCTACACCTAGGTTTAGCCCCCGAGTATACTGTACCCAATTATACTCCACCCACTCAGCTTATTCCAGGGGAGTGAGTGTCCTGATACGTCGGGACACTCAGTTCCACTGTACTCAAAAACTTGTGGCTCAGGAGGGTGGATATATTTTTATGCTATGTACTGTTTCAGGTTTATCTTGTATAATAGCCGCAATTTACATTCCACCGCTCTATTCATCCAAGGTCCTCAAACACCTTGCGAATTTCATGGCCCAGTTCCCTAATGTACCACTCTTGGCAATGGGTGATTATAATAACTATATGAATCATTAATTGGATAAATTACCTGTTCTACCTAACCTACCCCTGAGTAAAGTGGGACAGACACCCTTCGCTGGCCTGCTTGAGGAACTCGGATTGACGGATTTATGGAGATTGGGACATCCTTTGACGAAACATTACTCATGCTGTTCAGCCTCCTTTGGGAGCTTATCAAGGATAGATTTAGGTCTGGAAAACAATCTCATAATCCCATTGCTGGTAGACTCAGGGTACAACGATAGACGACAGATGATATATCCGACCATTTCTCACTATGGGTATCGATATCACTACCCAATGCGGCCAAACGTAAATGCTGGAAACTTAACCCCTTCTGGCTTTCACTGTTTCCTGAACCAGACCCCATAAGAGAACGATTAAAATTCTTTATTCAGGACAACATCCATTCAGCCCACTTAAATGTAGTATGGGATGCAGCCAAGGCATATGAGAGGGCAATTTATTACCACAATTAATCAGATCAAAACTAATACAAAAGCATGTGAGACCGAGGTTTGTAAGACACTGAGGATAAATATATTGCCAACCCTACGGAGGACACCAGAAGACTTTGGTTAAGAACAAACAGGTTGGCTGAAAACAAACATTTTTTCCTGCAACAAACACATTTTGAAGAGGGGCAGTCTACTGGGCATATGCTGGCTATTCTAGCGCATGCACAGAGCTCCACCTCTACAGTTTCGGCCATACATGATGCGCAGGGTGTCCCTTAAACGCAGACTGCCACAGTAATGCAAATCTTTAGAACATTTTATATGGATATCTACTCCTCGAAAGTGCAACCTACAGAAAGGGAAATAGAGGGCTTTTTGGAAAAGTGTACATTACCTCATTTGTTTGCCTCGGACACGGCCTTACTTAATGCCCCACTAATGGAGGGAGAATTAGCTACAGCAATAGCACAAACTCATAATAACAAATCCCCAGGGGCTGATGGCCTTCCGTCTGAGGTCTACGAAAGATATGCGGGCACATTAATACCGACACTAATGAAGGTGTACAATGAGGCGCTGAAGGAGGGAACACTGCCCAATTCTAAGAACGAGGCTGTCATTATTCTACTATTGAAACCAGGCAAGGAAGCTACATTACCAGACTCCTACAGGCCCATTTCTCCCCTCATGACTGATGTCAAACTATTGGCCAGGGTATTGGCCACTAGATTGGCACAAGTGATACATAAGCTTATACACAGAGACCAGTCAGGGTTCATACCCACTAGGTCCACGGCTCAAAATATCAGGAGACTCTTTCTAAACTTACAGATCCCTGGCAGTAATCCAGGAAATAGGGCAATCTTCTCACTGGATGCAGCTAAGGCCTTCGACAGTGTCGAGTGGCCTTACCTGTGGAAAGTGCTTGACCATTTAGGCCTGGGTGTCAACTTTATTAGCTGGGTTAAACTGTTGTATGCTCAACCTTCAGCCCGGATTAGGGTAAATGGGGAACTATCGGAACCCTTTCCATTGTTCCGGGGCACCAGACAGGGGTGCCCGTTGTCACCCCTGCTGTTTGCCCTGGCCCTGGAACCTCTTGCGTCACGAATAAGGGGTGACAGTAACATAGTGGGATTTTAGCGTGCTACGGGTACTGATGTAGTGTCGTTATATGCTGACGACACTTTGCTCTATCTAGGTGACACACAGAACTCACTGAGTTCTGTGATGACTCTCATCAAGGCCTTCGGTGCACTATCTGGCTTTTCCATTAATTGGAACAAGTCAGTGCTAATGCCAATAGACCCCATTACAACCCCCTTGCCGGAGTGCGCGACGACAATGGGTACAGGTAGTGTCCTCCTTTCGTTATTTAGGTATCCAAATATCTCCGGATGTTTCTCAATACTTATCCCTTAATTTACTTCCCCTGCTTGTTAAATTTCAGGATAAATCTAATGCTTGGTGTAAACTGCCTTTATCCGTAGTAGGGAGAATTAATCTTATAAAAATGGTGTGGGCACCCCAATTACTGTACATTTTTAATAACTCCCTGGTCTGGATTCCTCAGCGCTGGTTCGATAGGATTGATTCCCAGTTTATGGAACTAATATGGCATAAAAAAAACAGCAAGAATTAGCTCATCGACTTTGCAATATAATAAAGATGAAGGGGGACTAGCGGCACCTCACTCTAGAGCAGTGGTTCTCAACCTGGGGGTCGGGACCCCCTTGGGGGTCAAATGATGATTTACCAGGGGTCACCAAATCCTTGGCTGTTCCTGAAGCCCGCACTGCTCTCCCAGCCTTTTTGCGGCCATACAGCAGGGCTGTCCCTGGGCTGTCACTCAGCCTCTTCGCAGCCGTCTATTTAGTTCACGGCATGGCTGGGGGTAGAGACTAGAGGTCAGCTGACTGATGAGGAATGTGAAGTGGGAGGGGCTGAAGGAGACCCTATCTCCTGATTTCGGCATAGGTGTCACTGCTGGGAGACACCACAAAGTTGGAGACACAATGAAGCCGGAGACACCGTGAGTAACACTACCTGTGATTATAGTTCTCAATAAAAGTCCCCACTACAGTTCTCAGATCAGCAGATGACCTTGATCAAGATCACCTAAGTCGGCTGATCAGAACTCCCCCCAGCACTGCCACTCATCCCATTCCCCCCACCATGGAGTAAGAGAAGGAATAAAAATAGAGAATACATGGAAGGGAGAGGAAAAGAGGGGGGCGGAACAAAGAAAAAGGAGAGCAAGAATAAGAGAAAGAACAAGAAAGACGGCTAGAAAGAGGGATGGGGGAAAAAATCAAGAAATTAGGATAGAGAGAGGTAAAAGGGAAAGAAAGGAGAACAAAGAGAAAGAGTGGTACATCCTAAAATGTACGATAAGGGGTTTTAATACTGCATGAGTGGAAGGGACTCAGGGAGCGCTAAATGACCATGGGTTAGGGGCGCAAATTACTTGTCTTGCCTTGGGTGCTGATAACCCACGCTATGAAAATAATTTTACGATTAGGGGTCTCCACAACTTGGGAAATTTTATCAAGGGGTCATGGCACTAGACAGGTTGAGAACCACTGCTCTAGAGCCTATTACCTTGCTTCACAGCTACAAAAGCTGGGAGGCTGGGGATTAACGGATACGTCAGATCCGATCCGCAAGCTCCTCCATGTCACAGCCGACGATGACACGACGGCTCTGACATGCTTGGAGGTGGGCTAGATCCTGGTGCTCCAACTATACTCCTTTTAAAAACTCTATGGTCCTATATTAAAAGGCTGCTGGGGATACGGGGCTATCTGTCCCATACTCCCTTGTGGCGAAACATGAAATTTAAATAGCTGTACAAACTTAGAGGCTTTGGGAACTGGGAAAGTGCAGGTATAAGATACAGTGCACAATTATATAATGGGACTATCCTTAAATCAATTATGGAGCTACAATCAGAATTTAATATACCACGCACTAATTTCTACAAGTATTTGCAGCTGCAACATGCACTACAGACGCAGTCAAGACAAACAGGAGCTTAGATTGATAGACCACCCACTGATGCAAGGGATCCTAATGGAAAGTGAAAAGAAAGGTATGATCTCTAGATGTTACAACATGCTTCTCAACACAATCTAAGACCCAGCCAGTCTGCCTTGTAGACGCAAATGGGAGGAGGATGTGGGAGCCATGGATGGGGAGACGTGGAATCTTTGCCTCGCCTCCGCCCTCCTGGTCTCAGTATCTGCCTCTCAAAAACTGTCCCATCTTTATTTGTTACATCAGGCATACAGAACGCCGGCACGCCTTTACAAATGGGGAGTACATGACACACCCCTATGTCCAAAATATCAGAGGGACAATGGTGACCTTTTGCACATGCTCTAGAAGTGCCCCAAACTCTTCCGCTATTGGAAGGAAGTCCTTGACACAAGTCTACATTTTCACCATTCCACGAAACCCTATGATATGTCTACTGGGTGACCTGGTCGACGAGATGTTTTCCCCCTCAGCACACACGGTGATTCTTCGCCTGTTATATGCTGCTCGCAAACTAATTGCACAACTTTGGATAACTCCCAAGGTTCCCACTAGGCGCCAACGAGTTGAGCAGGTCAGTAGAATGTTAATCAGAGAGAAACTGACATACCAGCACAGAAATGCACCCCGCAAATTTTATACAATGTGGCAGGCCTGGCTGGAGTTACCTGGGCTAGCGCCGCATCAATTAGTTAAAGATAGACTTTTACAGGGCTAACAACTAGAAAAAGCTGCTTTAAATGGTTGGAAAGAGTACTTGCACAACTCTGAAGTGTGATAGCATTCATAACTTTGGTGGGTCAGGTAGAATGTTGGGGAACGGCTTGTCCCCAGGGACCTGGGGGCATGCAGAACCCGTCCAAAATATTTAACTGTTTTACTTTTCTTTATGCTGAGTCTTTGATGCTCTAAACGGATTTCTTCTTTTTATTCATTGTGCTTTTTCTCATGTATCATTGCACATTACCTGTAAGTTCTGTCACATATTTGGACTATATGATACAAAGTTTGACTAAATAACGTGTCAATAACCGCTTTTTTTTATATTCTGTAATATCCTGTATGATATGTATATGACACAATGAACAAACAAAATAAAAAAACTTTTTTTCTGATTTAAAAAAAAAAGTTCGAAAACTACAAAATAAATGTTCACGAATCAAAAAATGATTGAAAAAAAGTGAATGAAAAAAGTCCACCGAGAAAATTAAATCCTTAGGTGAATATGAAGATACCCATGGGAAGGTACAGTAGAAAAAACAACACTGGCCAGTGGTTTGTGTAATCCACCACCTGAGAGTAAAATGGACACGATTACCAGAAATTGTGGACTCCTATACTGGTTTGTAATGAGTCAACCAATTATATGTGAGGTAACACCTCAACCCTGTCTTGCTGTATCGGATGGATGGTCTGTATACACATTGTCACTGGTTGAATGAGGAGGTTCCACTTTAACCGCAGTGGATGTGGGCGTCGGTCTCACTGATCAGGATTGATTTTGCTATATAGGTAGTTGTGAGCTGACGATGTGGCTGACGCGTTGGGCGGCTGGATTCTTAGATCGAGGCTTGACCCGCATGCGTCTGCATGCACTGGGACCAGTTCTCCCTTATTTGATGCTTCCCTCTGTTTCAACTTCTCCCACATCTTTTGCGAAGAATCCGGGAGGTAGTAACACTGTTAATGGTGTTAGCTGAATTAACCCAGGAGGGCTTGGTACACTGACATAGCGAGTCTTGCGGAGGTCGCTTCTTGAACATTCCCAGTCCAGCGGGACCTAATGGTCTTGAGTCTTGTATCTCAGCACTGTTGAGCCCCTGGAAGCCAGCTTCGGGGAACTTCAATTACAGGACTTGGGAATATTGGTTTGCCTGGGGTGAAGCCAGGAAGTGGCACCCGCAGAAATATGCGAGGTGGGAGATTTTCTCTTTCTCCAATCGGTAGGGGAAAGGAGATTGGCCTGTTACTGTTAACAGTCAGGGTTCGTTCCTATACATTTTTTTTCCAGGTGCGGTTGTTTCTCACTCCTTGATTCATACTTCATACAGCATGTAACGTAGACAGTCTCGCCTGTCAGGCCATTTTTGTGTCCTTGGGACTTGAATTTGATCTTGACTGCCCTTGCAGAGGCCACTTTTTGAACCAGTCAAGAGATTCTGTTAGTCCTTTATCTTGGAAGGTGGCTTCTTTGGTTGCTATCACTTCACTAAGTGGAGTGTTAGAGTTGGTGACTCTTTTATGCAAGGAGCTGTTTTTGATCTCGCATCATATTAAGGTGCGTCCTCATCCATTTTTTGCCTAGTATGTTGTCTGGTTTTCACTTGAATCAAGACAATGGGGGTTATTTACTAATGGCAAATCCACTTTCCACTACAAGTTCACGTAAAAGTACAGGTGCTGTAGATCCGAGGGGTACATGGAAAAAGAGTAAAAACAGCATTTTAGCTTGTAAATGATTGGATGATAAAATCAGCAGAGCTTCCCCTCATTTCAGATCTTCCCCTCATTTCAGATCTTCCCCTCATTTCAGATCTTCCCCTCATTTCAGATCTTCCCCTCATTTCAGATCTTCCCCTCATTTCAGATCTTCCCCTCATTTCAGATCTTCCCCTCATTTCAGATCTTCCCCTCATTTCAGATCTTCCCCTCATTTCAGATCTTCCCCTCATTTCAGATCTTCCCCTCATTTCAGATCTTCCCCTCATTTCAGATCTTCCCCTCATTTCAGATCTTCCCCTCATTTCAGATCTTCCCCTCATTTCAGATCTTCCTCTCATTTCAGATCTTCCCCTCATTTCAGATCTTCCCCTCATTTCAGATCTTCCCCTCATTTCAGATCTTCCCCTCAGATTTACAGTGACTGCACTTCCAAATGCACTTTCAAGTGCACTTGTAGTGCAAAGTAGATTTGCCTTTCGTAAATAACCCCCAATGTCTTGCCTTCTTTTCTAAGCCTCAGTTGGCAGGAGTTGGATCACTACATACTCTGGAGGTAGTTCTGGCAGTCAGAATTGCTTGATTTGTTGGTACAGGTCAGGAATCCTGTTTTGTGCTGCCAGTAGAGGCCGGGATGGGCAGGAGGCATCCAAGTTAACTATTTTTCATTGGATTTGACAGTTAATCATTCAAGCCTATGGCTTGAACGGGCAAGGTCCCCCACCCCCTTTTTTGGTTAAAGCGCTCGCTACCAGGTGTGTGGGAGCATCTTGGGCCATCTGCCATCAGGTCAGTGGCTCAGGATTTAAGGCAATTACGTGGTCTTTTGTTCATACTTTCACAGAATTTTACCAAATAGATATCAAAGCCACAGAGGATACTGCTTTGGCGGCAGAAGGAGTCCTTCTCAGGAGGCAGTTTCTGTGATTGTGTCTCTCTCCCCTCAAGGGCATTGCTTTAGGACCTCCCATATAGTCATTATTATGGTTTCTCTGTGTCCCATGATATACGATAAAGAAATTAGGATTTTTATACTTGCCTGTAAAATCCTTTTCCTTATAGTACATTACGGGACACAGAGGTCCCTCCCATCTTTTTTGGGATTTTTGTTGCTACAAAACTGAGGCCCTTCCTGTGTAGGAGGGGTTATATAGGGGTGGACTTCCTGTTTGACTATCTATTTTTTTGTACTTCTTACTTTTCTCCCTACTCATATGAGCATTTACCTATCCCCAGTGTAGAGGACTCCACTGCGTGGGTACATTTAAAAGCACTCTGGAGTTAAAGGAGAAGTTTGGCCAAAGCTATTTTGGCCTTAATTCTATGGATCACAGGAGTGCAGTTTGTTTTGCACTTCTGTGACCCATTTTCAGCCAACAGCGGGCTAAAGTCCACTGTCTGCTGACGTCCTTCACTTGGACCAGCTCTGGATCCATTCTGACTTTACAGTCAGGATTCACCCAGATGCCTGGACTGGCAGCTGGCTCAGCCTTTTAGCTTGCCTCTGGGAGACTGAGCCAGATGTTCCCTCCCCTTCCACAGTCCACCACTCCAGTGAGCACTGGAGGGGTAGAGCTGAGAGCTACTGATTGACCGTCACGACTCTCTGCTCAGCACGGAGGGGAAAACTGAGCAAACAGCAGTGTTTGATCGCTCAGTTCTCAGTGCAGAGCTGATACTCACCTAGGTGAGTATTTTTTTTTTTTTTTTTTAGCCTCCCTGGTGACCAGTTATAAGAGATAAATGTAGGATAGAACAAATATTTGCAGATCTGACACTGCTGTGAACTACACTACAGAAAATGTATGCCTAGGATGGTAGAACTCCCTGAATATTTATGCTATTGTTCAGCTACCCTAAAATAAACAGTGCCTGTGGAGTATATTTCCTACTGTATATAGGGAAGTTAAAGGGTCCAAGAGACAATGTATTGTAATGTTTTTCTTTGCTTACATTTTACAGGGTGACAGTGTTCACAAATCTGTTTTCATCATATTCTTCCAAGGAGATCAGCTGAAGAACAGAGTGAAGAAGATCTGTGAGGGGTAAGCCTCAGTGTCTGATGACATTTCTTCCCTGACGACCCACATGATCCAGTATATCACAAAATGATAATGTATTTTTATTGTGCTGTAGCATTCTGTGCAGCAAGTCAAGCCTTTTTCATATGTTAGGCACTTTTTAGCTTGGGGTATACCTTTTTATCTCACTTATTCATCATATCTATTTTAAACCGATACCAGCTGTTCTATTTGATGATACAGTATGATTATATGCAGTGCTCCCCTCACACAGACCTACACACTTGTTAGCACTGAATGGTATTACCCCCTCCTGCACCATCATGCCTTCTGCATATCAAATGTAAACCTGACACACTGAAATAGAAAAAGCTGAGACGTTTGCAAGTTTTGAAAAGTTGAGAATGTTTCGAGTGGCTGCCACCACCAGGCAGTGTTGAAAGGAAAATATGGTTATAGTTTACCTGCTCATAGAATGTATTGTTGGTGTTCTTATGAATGCTAAACATTCACATAAATAAAGAACTGTCTTGTGAACAATATTGAATAATGGGGAGGAGTTTGGGACTTTAAATGTAGCATATGGTAGGTGCCTCCGTCCCTGGTTCAGGTATAAGAGAAAGGAAGGTGGGACTTTAAATGATGCTATTGATTTGTGGGGGTGAGATAATTAGAAAATATATTAAATTGGCATATTGAGTCTGACAATACATAACAATAATGCACATAGTAGAAAAGGTTTAATATGTGTATACACACACACACATGGTGTTGACCTCATGAATACATTACATATACATATAAAATTGAAAAGAGATTAACCACTTCACCACCGGCCTATTGTCAAATGACATCCACAGATGGGATCTCCCATCCTGGGTGGACGTCATATGACGGCCTCGGGTTCCCGGCCGCCTAGGAGGCGCGCGCCCGCCGCGTTGCTCGGGACCTGGTGCGTGTGCCCGGCGGCCGTGATGTCCGCCGGGCACCCGCGATTGCCCGTTAACTGGGCCGGACCGTGGATCTGTGTGTGTAAACACACAGATCCACGTCCTGTCAGCTCAGAGGAGAGCGATCTGTGTTCCCAGAACGGAGGAACACTGATCGGTCTCCTCCCCTTGTGCGTCCCCTCCCCCTACAGTTAGAAGCATTCCCTAGGAAACACATTTAACCCCTCCCCGCCCCTAGTGGTTAACCCCTTCACTGCCTGTCACATTTACACAGTAATCAATGCAATTTTATAGCATTGATCGCTGTATAAATGTGAATGGTCCCAAAAATGTATCAAAAGTGTCCGATGTGTCTGCCATAATGTCGCAGTCACGAAAAAAAATCGCGATCGCCGCTATTACTAGTAAAAAAAGAATAAATAATTTAAAAAAAAAAATGCCATAAATCTATCCCGTATTTTAAAGACGCTATAACTTTTGCGCAAACCAATCAATATACGCTTATTGCGATTTTTTTTTTTTTTACCAAAAATATGTAGAAGAATACGTATCGGCCGAAACTGAGGAAAAAATTTGTTTTTTATTATAGCAAAAAGTAAAAAATATATTGTGTTTTTTTCAAAATTGTCGCTCTTCTTTTGTTTATAGCGCAAAAAATAAAAACCGCAGAGTTGATCAAATACCACCAAAAGAAAGCTCTATTTGTGGGGAAAAAAGGACATTAATTTTGTTTGGGTACAACGTCGCACGACCGCGCAATTGTCGTTTAAAGTGCGACAGCGCTGAAAACTAACAATTGGCCTGGGAAGGAAGGGGGTGAAAATGCCCGGTATTGAACCGGTTAAATATGGATAAAATGATATATTGCAAATTCATATGTGTACGCGTCATCTAAATGGCACTATGCAGTGTAATCAATAGTAAGAAACACAGTAAAATCATTTGGTGGTAGATATTGAGTCTAAGTAGGTTCCTATGAGTAGGCATTAAAATGTATCCTATAAGCCTGCCGCGTTTCGTGGATAATACCACTCTTCAGGGGCAGATGCATGCAACTCTATAAAAGACAACAAAACATGAGTAGACCAGTAACATCAAACGTTATACCCCTCAACGGGGAGGATGTGTACAAGAGAAAAGGGAGAGCGTTAATCATCCCTCTGAGTACTTGCATCATGATAAGTCTGGAAAATGGGGGACGAGTAATCAGAGGCTGTCCCAATTGTCTGTACCGGGAGCTGTGGAAGGAGCCCACAGGAGAGGAACCGGGTGCACAAAACATCATCCCCAAAGAAAACGAAAGGCAGAAATCCAGATAGTGGTATGAGTGGGCTGCATGTCTAAAAATATATACATATATTGGGTGTACTATAAATACTTTATATTGTGGGAGGTAGCTAGAGCCCAATGCCAAAGTGCAGGTGGACAAGTGAATGTAAAAAGAAGTGTGTGAAGAGAGAAAAAAGATCAGAGATGAAAAAGGAGAAAAAAAAAAGAAAGAAGGAAAAAGAAAAGGAAGAGAAAGAAAGAGAAGGGAGAAAAAATAAAAAAAAAAGGAAGAAAAGAAGACCATGAGACAGGTATGGATGACAAAAACAAAAGTGAGCATAAACAGAAAAAGAAAAACCATGTAGTTACCTGTTTAGGATATAAAAAAAAAAAAAAAAAAAAAAGAAAGTGCAATGTAGTGTGCAGTGTGCACAGGGAGGTGTTGCCATAAAGACTGGCCGAATACCGCGGTAAAACGGTGCTAAAAATAGCAATGTTTTACCGCTGACGTCCCCTACCACCCCAGTGTGAAAGGGGCCTTATTTCCTTTCATGTTTTCCCATCTTTTAGATGCGGTGAATGTATTCATTTTCAGTCTATTTTCGCCTTTTATGTTTACCTAATGATAATGCAAGTCCAACTACCTTTACTAGGGTGACAACCAGTAATGCCCCCCCCCCCCCCCCCCCCCAAAGTTCATATTCATAGAACGATTTATTTTTAAATAAATTAAGCTATGACTAACATTTTTTAACATCTTAAACTCACAAAATGTTAGTCATGTTATAATTTATTTAAAAATAAATTGTTCCACTGTGCGGAGCTGTCTATTAGCACCGTCATTTTTTAAAAAGCATGTGATTAAAGCCTGAGGCTCTAATTGGCTTGTTTAACGTTGTCCTCGGGGCGCAGAGCACTGCCCCGAACCCTCCCATTTTCGATTGTAGCAAATCAAAATTCGCCATCACGTCACTTTCAGTTTCTCGTCCTGGAAGATTTGGAACATGGAAGTCGCCAGGTATCAGGGGAGCCCTGACAGCCCAGGCTGGAGGCTCTCATTTGCAGGTAAGGACCTAGAGGGGTTTGTTTGCGCCCCCCCCCCCCCCAAAAAGAAATTTTTTTATCACAAGCCGCCATTAGTGACGATGCTGATTTTCTGTACTGTATCTGTGGATGAGCAGCATTGTCACCCTAGAACAGGATGATGGAAAACCTCCCCTCTCCTTAATAACATATGAGTGAGGTGCTTTGTTGTCCTTCGACATAGCTGGGAACAATGCTAACTGTGTAGCTGAGAGCACAGGACGTTGGCTCACAGGATTTCTGGCAGGAACAACTGGTATTTTTGCTCAAATCAAACAAATGTAACAATCATTTCAGTTGAATACTTAACAGACCAAAAGGAAGCAAATCAAAGACGGTTATTGTTAGGATTGAGTCATAGTGATTCCAGCAATATATAGCCCAGTAACTGAGTGATTTGACTTTTTGAAATTATTGTAAATATTGCTAGCTTTACTAGCTTTACCTACAGTGCTGTGAAAAAGTATTTGCCTGATTTTTAATATTTTTTTGCACATTTGTCACACTTAATGATTCAGACCATCAAACAAATTTCAATATTACACAAAAATAACCTGTGTAAATATCAAATGCAGTTTTTAAATGATGATTTCATCTATTAACAACTTGCCAACCGCCCTATAGCAGTTTTACTGCTCAAGGGCGGCCGCTGTGCACAGGATTACATATATATTCGTGATCCTGCACTTCTGGGTAGGGAGCGCAAATGCGTGCCCCCAGTGACTTGCTCCCATTGTGAATACACAGAGCAGGAGCCGATCATCAGGTGATCCTGCACTTCTGGGTAGGGAGCGCAAATGCGTGCCCCTGGTGGCTCACTCCCACTGTTATTTACACACAGCGTAAGCCGATCATCAGGTGCCTGTCAGCAGCTGATCATCAGCCACAGAGACAGAACTGCAATCTGTCTACTGTATGTAAACAAGGCAGATTGCTCTTCTGAAAGCAGGGAAGGCATGGATCCTGGGTCTCTGCAAAGCAGGGACCAGCATCCATGTCTTCCCCTAGTAAAAGCAAATCCTGCACTGTAGTAAAACACAGGCTACGCGCACAGTTAACCCTTTGATTGTGTCAGTACAGTGACGTGCATATTTTTAGCACTGATCACTGTATTCGTGTCACTGGTTGCCACCATTACTAGGAAGAAAATGAATAAAAATATCCCATACTTTGTAGATGCTATAACTTTTTTGTGCCAATCAATCAATATACACTTATTGGGATGTTCTTTTTTTACCAAAATATGTAGCAGAATACATATTGTCCTAAATTGATGAAGAAATTAGATTTAAAAAAAAAATGTATTAGATATATTTTATAACAGAAAGTAAAAATGTTTTTTTTTCAAAATTATTGGTCATACTACTGTGCAATTGTCAGTTAAAGTAACACAGTCCCGTGGCCTGGTCAGGAAGGTGGGGGTGGGGGGGTAAATCTTCTGGAAGTCAAGTGGTTAAGGGAGAAAAGCTGTCTGTACCTGCCTGGCCCTATGTGAAAAAATAGTTATTGGGCTCCCCCTTTGCTAAATCATAAATGAACTGTGATTAACCACTTTTTTTTTTTTTTTTGGAAAGCCGAGTTAAATTTCTCTTGCCACACCCAGGCCTGATTACTGCCGGACCTGTTGAATCAATAAATCACTTAAATAGAATCTGTCTGACAAAGTGAAGCATGCTAAAAGATCTCAAAAAGCAACGCATCATGCCACAATCTAAAGAAATCCAAGAACAGATGACAAAAGAATTGTCTGGAAAGGGTTACAAAGCCATTTCTAAAGCTTTGGGACTCTAGCAAACCACAGTGAGAGCAATTATTCGCAAATGGAGAAAACTTGGAACAGTGGTGAACCTTCCAAAGAGTGGCCGGCCTAACAAAATTACTCCAAGAGCACAACGACAACTCGTCAAGGAGGTCATAAAAGAGCCCAGAGCAACATCTAAAGGACTGCAGGACTCACACTTGCCTCAGTTAAGTTCAGTGTTCACGATTCAGCAATAAGAGACTGGACAAAAAATGGCATCCATTTGAAAGTTTCAAGGTGAAAGTTTCAAGGTGAAAGCCACTGCTGACCAGAAAGAACACAAAGGCTTGTCTCACATTTGGCAAGAATCATCTTGATTATTCCCAAGACTTTTGGGCAAATTTTCTGTGGACTGATGAGACAAAAGTTTAACTTTTTGGAAGGCGTGCGTCCCATTACATCTGGCATAAAACTAACACAGCATTTCATAAAAAACATCATACCAACAGTCAAACATGGTGGTGGTAATGTGATGGTCTGGGGCTGCTTTTCAGCTTCAGGACCTGGATGACTTACCATAATTGATGGAACCATGAATTCTGCGCTCTACTAGAAAATCCTGAAGGAGAATGTCCGGCCATCAATTTGCTCAAGTGCCCTTGCGTTATGCAGCAGGGGGTTTAGGGGGCAATTACTTTTTTCACATAGGGCCAGGCAGCTTATTTCACTTAAAGTGGATGTAAACCCGATTTTAATCATAATGTAGAGTATAAGATTTCCTATCATTTGAGCCCAGTCTTGCCACACAGATTTAATCCAGCTCTGAGCAATCCTCTTTTATTGTTCAGTGAGATAAATCTTGACAAACAGAGAAAATCTTTGTCAAATCCTCCCCCTTGCTGTGAGTGGCAGGTGATTTACATATCTCGTGCACTAGCCTAAGACATGCATTGCTTTTTAATTCCCACCCCCACTCCTTTCTTCAGCAGCTCTGCAAGGATTGGCTGTTCCACACCTCACCATGATTTGGCATGCTGAAGTCATGTGGTTACTTTCCTGTCTTTTAACTGGATGTTAGAGATCATAGCAGAAGTTCAGTGTTAGAAATACACAGGAGAAATGCATATTGACAAGGGGAGTATAGAGGTGGGCGGGGAGTCTACTGACATCACGACTCCACCCACCGAGCTCCAGACAACAGACCCGCCCACAGAATCTGCAGTTTTTCGGCTCTCATAACAGACAGAGGGGAGACATTTGACAGGTAAAGATACATGCAGGAGGCATGTATATCCTTATAGATAACCCCTATGGCAGTAGTTTGGAAAGGATGGCATTGGGTTTACATCCACTTTAATAAATGAAAACATTTTGCATTTACTCGGGTTATCTTTGTGTAAAATTAAAATTTATTTGATGATCGGAATCATTTAACCTCCCTGGCGGTTTTCCCGAGTGTGGCTCGGGGTTAAAATTCAGTACCATTAGCGGTAACCCCGAGCCACACTCGGGATCGCATTGCAGGATCCTGGGGCGGCGTTACTTACCTTGTCCCCGGGATCCTGCGATGTCCCCCGCAGTGTCCGAGGGCTCTGTCCTCCTCCGAAGCCTCTCCGTGCCAGGCTCCGTTCCCTGCGAGCGGCGCGACGCATGGGGGCGGAGCCTGGCGGCAAATTCAAAAAAATGTCAAAAGCATAACACATACAGTACTGTAATCTTACAGATTACAGTACTGTATGAAATGATTTCACATCCCTTTTGTCCCCAGTGCTTTGTCCCATGCCCTGCATGCAATTTTACATGATATACACTGTTCTTTCTGCCTGGAAACTGGAGATTGTCCATAGCAACCAAAAAGTGTCCCTTTACGTCAAAAGTGGCTTTAGACCAGCTAGAAAACAGCGATAATAAATTAGAACACTTGCAGAATTGAGCGATAGTGAATTGTGGGGAAATTTATTTTATTACTATTTTTTTTTTTTTTTAATTATTTATTTTTATTTATTATATTATAATTTATGTTTTTGTGTTTCAAACTTTATCATACCCGGGATATCTACTAGACTCTGGTTTGGACAGATTTAAGTGTGTTATTGTTAAGATTTACAGACCTACAATATAAAACGCCAAATTTCCATGCAAAATAATGGTACCGCTTTCAGCACCTAAAATCCGAAATAATCATACCGCCAGGGAGGTTAAGTGTTACAAACATGGAAAAAAAAATAACAAATCAGGAAGGGGGCAAATACATTTTTCACAGCACTGTATATAGTTGGAAGCAATTACACACTAGCTCTAGAGTTAGATACAATTCAGTAGAGAAAATAATCAGAAAGATTTGTAGCTGCAGCAGATCTCTTCTGAAATATTGTTGCTTTGCCTACAAGCCTCAGACTATCACATAAGGAAAACGACTGGCCATCCTAATTCTCTTGGTAGTAGTGTGTGCATTATGCTAGATTTTAACCCTTTAATATCTGTTTCTTTAAGCTAATAATTGGAAAAAAATCTTGCTCTCCATGTAGTCAAACAATATTATAGGAAAATGATTCTTTACACATAGCTCCCCTTACTTTGATTTCCTTTTTAATTCAGTCCCTGATATATAAATATCTATTCTTGTGTTTTGGGGTACTTTGTAAATTAATACATCCCTTTGATTTTCCACAGGTTCCGTGCTTCTCTCTATCCTTGTCCAGAGACCCCTCAGGAGCGCAAAGAAATGGCTGCTGGTGTAAACACAAGGATTGATGATCTGCAAATGGTAAGGCTTTTAGAGGGTATTTTCTTACTAAAATATTTACTAAAGTATTTATCTTCATTTTGCCTGAGAAACCTTTATAAGCCCAATTTTGTTAAAGCATAAGCTGACCCAAAAGTAATATTTTACTTATTCTTGTAGTCTGCTCAGCCCCTGGCTTATCGTTTGTCATGAATTTTCCAACAATGAGATTTAGACTGTTAGACCCCTATCACACCAAGGGTGTTTTGGAGGCGCTATAGCGTTAAAAATAGTGCCTGCAATCCGCCCTCAAACAGCTGCTCCATTGTCTCCAGTGTGAAAGCCCGAGGGCTTTCACACTGGAGCGGGGCGCTGGCAGGACGTCAGGAAAAGTCCTGCCAGCAGCTTCTTTGGAGCGGTGAAGGAGTGGTGTGTTTACCGCTCCTCCACCGCTGCTCCCCATTGAAATCAATGGGGCAGCTCTGGGGTATTGCGGGCGGTTTTAACACTTTCTTGGCCGCTAGCGGGGGTAAAAGTGCCCTGCTAGCAGCTGAAATGCGCTGCAAATCCAACGGTAAAACGCTGCTAAATATAACGCCATTTTACCGCCGACGCTGTGGGCAGCTCGGTGTGAAAGGGGACTTATGGGAGTTATGAGTGTTCCCACGCACTATTGCATTTTATTTATAATTTAAAAAAAAGAACATGCAGAGTTGGATACCCTAATGATAGACACCTGCTCACTAAATCCTTCACCTGCAAGATGTAGCAGGTGTAATAATAAGTGACAAGACTTCTGGAGGTTAGCACATCTGATCTCAGAAGATGTTAAGTGCCACTAGAAATGCAAAGCAAGTATTGCCTGTAAATATGATCTGTGGTTTACATAGTTCCTAATGCCCAGTTTTTTCATGGAACAGGAAACAACTGAATTGCAGTAATTATTACCACTTGCTTTTAAACACTGGAGATAATGCCGAAAGAAACTTCAACAAAGCTTCTAGAATGCATCTTTTTTTTAATCTTCAGCTCTGCTGTCCCTGGCACTTCACCCCCTGCTTCTATTACTGACCATTACTGAATGTCAAAATGAAGCCACTCACGCCTTCTGTCCCTTCCCCTTCCTGAGCCCCTTTTGCACCAAGGTTCACCCTAGCTGTCCTTTTAAGCACTCTTGATTTTGGGAATCATTCCCCTTTTGTACCTAGTGGTTGGTAGGGGTATATTAGGCCATTATCCTGTTATTATCCTCCTAAAAATCACTTTTTAACACATTGGAATACTATGGCTTGTTGAACTATGTTGGTTTTATATGCCTTGTCAATGGCTGAACGCTAATAGAAAATGTCACTGAAAATGTGTACTAATGCTTACAGTATGGCTACATTTTTTTTTTTTTTTTGCTAACACTGGTAAAATAAAATATGTATTTTCTTTATCGTACATCATGGGACACAGGGACTTAAGTAATTACTTAATGGATTATAGGCCACCTTCAGGTGTTGACACTGGTAAACCCAATCAAAGGAAGTTTACTCCCTATATAACCCCTCCTCCTTCCAGGAGTACATCAGTTTTTTTGTCAGTGTCTAAGGTTTTGGTCACGAATGAAGAAGTGCTCTGAGATGCTCCAAGAGGGATCCATGCTGGATTTAAATTCCTCCACAAAAAGAAGCCAGATCCATCCAGGAGTGCCACTGAGGCCTAATGTGGATGGTACTTGGGACCTCGTATCCGAAGCACGAGGTTTTGCCTGTAATGCCTTTCTTTGTAGGGCTGGACCCCAGGAACCCAGGTCTTGTTACATTACCTCAAGCTTCCTGATGGGGTGCTTGTACATGGCCCAAGGCAGTTGGACCCCCGTTTTTACGGACCCAGTCCTTGAAGGTTTGCTAAACGTTGCCCACCGTGATGGGTGAAAGTTGGATTTTCTGTTAATTCAGCAAAATCCTGCAGCGAGGACAAGGTAAGGGAGGAAAACTTATTAAAAACATCTATGCATTTTCTTTCATTTAAGGAAAAAATGTTAAAATAAAAAAACAATGTGTCTGCGCTAGAAAAAATCGCTGCACTCAAAGTGCAGTACCCCTAGGTGCTAAAGTATAAAGTGCACAGTGCTATGTGAAACACAGCAAGTGAGTGATCAAACAAAACAACATATCCATTAAAATATCAAAATAAAATACAAGAGGATATAACAAACAGTGAATAAATGAAGTCCAAAAACGTGTATATCCAATGATATAAAAGTGCCCAAATAAATTAGTCCAAAAATTTGGTGAATTTCACATATCCTATCTTCCAAACTGTGCCACCAAAAAACATGCTGTGGTGTCTTCCAGCCGCCCCCACAGGTGTATATGCTCACCTTCCTGTGTGTGACACAGCGATTAGACTATGTCAAACAAAGCCTTGGAGCCACTCCTGTGCTCATTAGGAACCAGCTGTGCAGACTTCCAATGTTCTCAAGTGGAGATGGTTTATGCAAGAGAAAAAAACTCCATAGCGCAATATGTAGGTATAAAGGATTTTAAAATAATCAGCTCCCCTCACATATATGTGCATGCGTAAAACTACCCCTAAGTGCTAAAGTATAAAGTGCACAGTGCTATGTGAAACACAGCAAGTGAGTGATCAAACAAAACAACATATCAATTAAAATATCAAAATAAAATACAAGAGGATATAACAAACAGTGAATAAATGAAGTCCAAAAACGTGTATATCCAATGATATAAAAGTGCCCAAATAAATTAGTCCAAAAATTTGGTGAATTTCACATATCCTATCTTCCAAACTGTGCCACCAAAAAACATGCTGTGGTGTCTTCCAGCCGCCCCCACAGGTGTATATGCTCACCTTCCTGTGTGTGACACAGCGATTAGACTATGTCAAACAAAGCCTTGGAGCCACTCCTGTGCTCATTAGGAACCAGCTGTGCAGACTTCCAATGTTCTCAAGTGGAGATGGTTTATGCAAGAGAAAAAAACTCCATAGCGCAATATGTAGGTATAAAGGATTTTAATCAAATAATCAGCTCCCCTCACTGGGGTACTCACATATTGTGGGTGCGTGAGTGCACCATCCTTAACAAGCATAAAACGGTCAATCTCTCGGTGTGGTGTGCGGTGCGGCGTGTGTAACGAAAATCTCCTGCTCTCTCTCTGCTGACAGCTCCGTCCAGGCCCCTCCCCTACGCGTGTTCGGCACCGGGACCACGTGCCTTCTTCAGGGGGAATCTGATTGGACGAGAGCTCCAGAGTGAATATATATAACTCCGGCGGCCATTTTGCCTAAGACCGCAGACACATCTGTGTCTATAGCGGCCATTTTCCCTTAGGCCATGGATCAGGCTGACACCAGCCGTGTCAATCATGGCAGCCATTTTGCCTAGGATCACAGATTAATCGACCCCAAGATTGGATCAACCAACTTAAAATTAAATATTACTAAAATATTAAAAACAAACATGACATACTTTATTATAAAAAATTGTTATTAAAAATATTTGAATCACATAAAAAATCATAAAAAAATTCTTTTTAAGATATTAATCTAAAAAATCTATTTAAAAAAATATTCCAAAATGGATAAAATTTATACACCCAACATAGAATCACTGTGGGGAGGTAATTGAACTATCAAGGGGAACATCACAGTATACAATCTATAGTGGATGCCCTAGCTAACAATAACAATTAATAACAATTTTTTATAATAAAGTATGTCATGTTTGTTTTTAATATTTTAGTAATATTTAATTTTAAGTTGGTTGATCCAATCTTGGGGTCGATTAATCATATATGGAATGCTGTACGTTTGTTTATTATGTGATATTTTATCGTTTGCGGCGATCTAAACGTGTGTGGTGTGTGGCGGTGCTCTCTTTGCGAGACCGCTCCGTCCTGTATAATATTATTATATTAAGATAGAATACATGGTTATATATCATTGTAGATTATTTTTATGCACAACATCTGATTAGATCATTTATTGTGAGATCCTGCTATTAATAGTACACATTCTGCTATTTAGCAGATTTGTAGTCTCAGGGAAAATGGCCGCTGTAGTTACCTTTACTGCCCATTAGGATTTACATCTGTGATCCTAGGCAAAATGGCTGCCATGATTGACACGGCTGGTGTCAGCCTGATCCATGGCCTAAGGGAAAATGGCCGCTATAGACACAGATGTGTCTGCGGTCTTAGGCAAAATGGCCGCCGGAGTTATATATATTCACTCTGGAGCTCTCGTCCAATCAGATTCCCCCTGAAGAAGGCACGTGGTCCCGGTGCCGAACACGCGTAGGGGAGGGGCCTGGACGGAGCTGTCAGCAGAGAGAGAGCAGGAGATTTTCGTTACACACGCCGCACCGCACACCACACCGAGAGATTGACCGTTTTATGCTTGTTAAGGATGGTGCACTCACGCACCCACAATATGTGAGTACCCCAGTGAGGGGAGCTGATTATTTGATTAAAATCCTTTATACCTACATATTGCGCTATGGAGTTTTTTTCTCTTGCATAAACCATCTCCACTTGAGAACATTGGAAGTCTGCACAGCTGGTTCCTAATGAGCACAGGAGTGGCTCCAAGGCTTTGTTTGACATAGTCTAATCGCTGTGTCACACACAGGAAGGTGAGCATATACACCTGTGGGGGCGGCTGGAAGACACCACAGCATGTTTTTTGGTGGCACAGTTTGGAAGATAGGATATGTGAAATTCACCAAATTTTTGGACTAATTTATTTGGGCACTTTTATATCATTGGATATACACGTTTTTGGACTTCATTTATTCACTGTTTGTTATATCCTCTTGTATTTTATTTTGATATTTTAATTGATATGTTGTTTTGTTTGATCACTCGCTGTGTTTCACATAGCACTGTGCACTTTATACTTTAGCACTTAGGGGTAGTTTTACGCATGCACATATATGTGAGGGGAGCTGATTATTTTAAAATCCTTTATACCTACATATTGCGCTATGGAGTTTTTTTCTCTTGCATAAACCATCTCCACTTGAGAACATTGGAAGTCTGCACAGCTGGTTCCTAATGAGCACAGGAGTGGCTCCAAGGCTTTGTTTGACATAGTCTAATCGCTGTGTCACACACAGGAAGGTGAGCATATACACCTGTGGGGGCGGCTGGAAGACACCACAGCATGTTTTTTGGTGGCACAGTTTGGAAGATAGGATATGTGAAATTCACCAAATTTTTGGACTAATTTATTTGGGCACTTTTATATCATTGGATATACACGTTTTTGGACTTCATTTATTCACTGTTTGTTATATCCTCTTGTATTTTATTTTGATATTTTAATGGATATGTTGTTTTGTTTGATCACTCACTTGCTGTGTTTCACATAGCACTGTGCACTTTATACTTTAGCACCTAGGGGTACTGCACTTTGAGTGCAGCGATTTTTTCTAGCGCAGACACATTGTTTTTTTATTTTAATACTTTGCACGAATATGGAACGTGACTGAGTGTTTGCAGCTGGTCTCCACTGTTCACTTATTATTTTGTAGGCATTTATCCGTAAGTGGCTCGCAGGGTTTCATATATATTTTGTTTAAGGAAAAAATGTTGTCATGCCTTAAAATCTCCACTAGATGGAGTCTCTATGCACATACTTTACTCTGTTGTCTCACTGTTTGCTCAGTTCTGTGCCTGGCTGCACAGCGTGTGGAAGGAGATTTTGCAAGGTAAAAACAAATCTGCAAAAAATGTCTTTTTACTTTCCCTGATGTGACCAGTGGGTTAGGGGGACAGCAGCGCTGCACCCCCTTACATTACCCCCAGCCCCCCCCCCGCCATAGGGGATGCGGAAGGTCCCGCTATTTTACCGCTATAGTTTGTTACTGTAGGCTGTATTTTTACACAAGTCTGTGCCTCACTGCAGGAGGCTCTAGCACCCCCCCCCACCTTCTTGTTGGATCTGGGACCCAAAAAATGCCACGCTCAGGTGCGGGAAACATTTTAAATATAAAAGCGGCTGAATTTTTTTGGAGGGGGCGGGTCCTAATGCAGGCGCTCCTCTGCTGATGAGGAGGAATCAAGCTGCCTGCACAGAGACCCACGAGCTGTGGGACACGTATGGGTTGCAAAACTGGCATTCCTGATACAGGAAGGACACTCTTTTCCAGCACTAGGCTGAACTTTATAGCAGCTTTAAAAGTCATGACTATTTTCAGCGATTTAGTGCAATGTGTATAGCGCCTCTGTTTTTTGTACTTAGGACTATGCCTGCCAAAAGAGTAAAGGTTTCACAGTATTTCAATGCTGTCATCCTTGCCTGAATTACCAATTATGGCAACTCAGGGTGAGCCATTGGAGCAAATTGATGGTGCAGCTGCCTCTCACATCTCAGCACCTGTATACATGACTAAAGATGTCCTTTCCTCCTCCCTTCAGGGTCTGGAAGAAAGATTAGAGGCTTTAATCGCATCCGCCATTCAGATGGATATGAAGCGTACTAGATGCCCCTCCCCCGCTTCAGCTTCGCAAGGGGAACAGTGGGCACACAATGATGTTTTACCCTCACTCGATCAGGAAGAGAAACAAACCGATGATTCTTCTGTTGAGGAAACAACAGTAGATTTCAGCTTCTCAATCTGAAAAATTGCTGATACAATCTCTTACAGAAATTGTTCGTTCCACTTCATGCTGCCTTTAACAGAGTCTCATGAAAACTTGGCTCCTTAGGTTCTTTAAAACCTTCCCATCCTTTGCATGCATTTCCTGCACATGCATTACTTGAACAGCTTATTTTTGCAGAATGGGATAAACATTTTTTCCCTCCTAAGAGGTTTTCAATTCTCTATCCTCTGGAGGAGAAATTCTCCAAAAGATGGAAAGTACCAGCAATTGATGCTGCGATTTCCAATGTGAATAATAACTTAATAATAATAACAATATTATTCATTATACCATCTCTGTTTTGTGTAAAGCATAGAAACAAAAGAACATATTATACATGTCATTGAAAAAGCTGATAGGCAGATTGATACGTTTCTTTTAGGGGGGGAAAGGGGGAAAAAGAATCTGGAAAGTCACTTCACCCATTTGGGAACAGGGGCAGAACCAAAGTCTGTAGGGGGTTCCTGTTATTTGAGAGAATTAGAGTTCCATTGTTTCATCTGTGGACATGTATATTTTTCAGTGATCAGGGGCTTTCTTTATCCTTGATTTGTGGATCCATTGTGGGCTCTGGTCAGTCAGGACTGCTGTTCTTGCAACTTTCAATACTTCAAAAAGATCCTTGGAAGATCTTCTTGCTATTGGTTGCTTGACCAACACCCTGTCTCTGGGTATAAAAGGATGTGTTGGTTCTGTGGAAAGAGGAGGAAAGGTGACAGCTACCTTGTCATAATTTTCTGTAAAGCTACTTACCAGGTTTTTCACATACTCTTCCTGTAAAGAATATAGATTAGGTTCCTCTCCTATTTCTGTCTATTTCCTCTGTGTTGGTTTTCCCATTAATATCTCATAAGGGGATAAGCCGTTTCTAGAATGGGGTGAGGTACGGATTTGGAAAAGTATTGTGGGAAGAAAATCTAACCAGTTTCTCAAAGTTCCTCCTGTCGCTTTCTTTAGTTTATCTTTAATATTTCTGTTCGTCTTTTCTACTACTCCTCCTGCACTTTGGGGATGATAAGGGATGTGTAGTTTCCATTGAATACCTATCAAATCAACCTATCAGCGAGTGCATTCCCTTTTGCTATTTCTGTTTTATCATATGAGTGCCCACGAATCTTAATTACATTAATGTGGCAAGGAAGAAGGAGCGTTTCAATTAAACGTCCACATGCTATCTGTGTAAACATTCACATCCTGTCCTTCAAAGAGGAGTTGCGCTGAAGTTACTCGCAGTGGTTTACTTTCTAAGATATTGTCTGGGAGCCTGACAACTGAGTAATCAGTCTTGTATGTGTGATCGTCAGGACGTGTACAGCTACCGTCTACAATAACATGTAGGTAATCAGGGTTGGGGGTGTCTTTTAAATCAGAACGTGGTGAAGTAGATTCTAAAAGCTGTTAATTACAGTCATGTTGAGGAATAGGATCAGTTTCTGAAAGATACAAGAGAGAGTGTAGAAACCTGAGTTGTGGTGTGGTCTCTGAACATGATTTGATGTCAAGATGTTGTGTGTTAAAGAGTATAACTTCATAGCCACTTGTACGTTGTGCTGTCATTTGCTGAGTACTCATGTTCTGCATAAGGTGAACTACCGAATGTGTTGTGTATAATGTTGTCTGCCCTCCCAATGTTAATTTGGATGCCTCCTTTACAGCCATTGCACAAGCCACGAGAGCTTGAAGGCAAGAGGGCATCCCCTGAACCTGCACGGGTAAGACCCAATGCAGGTGCCCTTGAGAGGGACGCAGTGAGGGTGGCAAATGCTTGTAGCATTTCCTCAGTCCAATTAATCATTTTTGGAGAGCCCAACAACGTAGCTGCTCTAAGGATCGAATCCCAGTGTGAGCAATCAGGTATCCATTGTCTGCAGTAGACAATCGAGCCGAGGAAGGTGAGAAGCATGGCCTTCTCCTTCGGGGGACTGAGGCATGTAAGTACTTTGACCCGAGCCGGTGACACCAAACGTTCCCCTTGTTTGATTATACACCCCAAATACTCAACCTGCGACCTGCATCACCGGATCTTTTTGCAAGACACCAAATGACCTTCTGAGGCGAGGCGATGCTCAGAGTTGGACTCACAGCGTCCCTGGCTCTCACTACACAGCAGTAGGTCATCTACATATTGAAGCAGTATGTAACCCTGAGGAGGTGTCCAGTCGTCAAGGGATCATTTCAATACCATAGGGAAGGCTGCTGGGCTGTCAACAAATTCTTGTGGGAGCCGTGTCCAATTGACCCAGCCCCAAACAAAACCAAAGATCCTTTGTGCGTCCTCCCCAACCGGTACACTAAAAAAAAAATGTGTTCCATGGACTAACTATTTCCTTTAGTATGCCTTCCTTTTTGTATTCTTCAATCAATGGTGAAATGCCCTGCCCCTTCTGTAAGGGGATATTGTTTTTGGAAGTGTGATATTGTGTTGGGTTTGAAAGTAGGAGAGTAAGGTGTATGATTAAGATGTCCTACAGAGGTTTTGTCCTTAGCCCAAATTGGGTGATTTTCTAGAGGTCTAGGTAGAAGCATGTAATGTCCCCTGAAGTCGTGATATTTAGGATTAGTCAAGTCACATAGTGGAGACTTTGCTGTCAATCCACCTTCTTGGTCAAATCTTATATTGATTCTTAAAGCAGACATTAAGTCTCTTCCCATTAAGGAAAGGTCAGTCAGTCAAAACAGCAAAACACATAGTTGTAAGAAGTTCGTCCTGTAATGTACTAACTTGTAATGTAGGAGTCACTTTATGTTGGACATCAGTTCCATTAATACCCATTGAGCAACCCTCTGTACATTCTGAAGTGATAAACCTATAATCAGTGAGTGATATATTTTATGTAGACAAACCAAAAATGAGTAAAAATCTTCCCCTGGATTTTGTTTGCAAGACAACATAGTGTATACACTTGTGTCCCCTTTGTATGCTTTCTGCCAAGCTAGTCCTAGTTGGCCCCCAAAAATATCCCACCCTTCAGGTTTGTCATAGAGATCTCCCGTGATAAAAGCTGCCACTACATCAAATTCAACCGTGGTTTCAGGGTATACTGCTTAAATAATGATTTGGAGATCTTCTGCTCCCATCCTA
The DNA here is from genome assembly GCF_042186555.1 of Aquarana catesbeiana. NCBI lineage: Eukaryota > Metazoa > Chordata > Amphibia > Anura > Ranidae > Aquarana > Aquarana catesbeiana. The sequence goes on along the minus strand of NC_133335.1, from coordinate 148,576,642 downwards.
GCTCCTATACAATACCTTTTTAGAAAAGCTGCAGCAGCTCTGGGATCCTTTCTAGCTTTAGGGCAGGTGTCCCTTATATTAGCCGACAGGGAGGGGGATCTGAACCTGAGTATTACCTATCGTGATCAAAGGAAGGGCCTTAAAGGGTTCCTTCTCTTTGTTTGCAGAACGAAGGATTATCTGACCCGCAGACTCTACTTCTTGTAATGCTATAGCTAGTTCTTCTGATTTTTTTTTTTTCTCTATGCCTCTTTGCTTCCCTCGCTTCTTTCTCCCTGTCTTTCCCTTAGTACATTTTACAACATTTCATCATATATTTACAATCCCAGTGTCACCCGGGGGGTAATTGTGTCGATTATGCGTCCCACAAATTTTCATTACCTCCTCCTAATCTTCCAGGGAACGCGGTCCCAATGACCCCAAGCCTGAAAGGTACAACTAATGTGCACGAGTTTGTACATTTTCCCAAAAAGGATCGACACAATTTGCCCCACAAGTGCCTTTTACAAAATCATAGGGGGAAGGTTGGTCCCGCTCACCTTCGGGAACTTCCTTCCCTAATTTATTTCCCATAATTATTTCACAATATCCTTAATGTCACAATGATACTTATAATACTTATTACTCCTCTTACTGTTAAACATTATTTTGTATATTGAATCTCAACATTTGAACCCTTGGGGTACCTTCTCTTAATAAAGGTCTCTTTCCCAGTTGAAGATGGTAATACACTCAAAACACCTTTGTGACATTTGTTTAACACACAACAAACACAATAACACTGATATAACTCTATAACTCTATGTATATCACTTATCAAGATCAAACCAAATAGTAAATCAATTCCCTTATGTCGAAGTATATATTCACACATGCATATGATCACAACAAAATACAGAGCAATATATTCACAAAGAAACCGTTAAATTGTGTGCACACAATTTCCCCCCTTTTTTTTTTTTTTTTTTTTTTTTTAGAGCTCCATACACCCGTCCTGTATTTTAAGAAAGCATCAAATGCTCTCTATAATTCTATAAGTCCGGCCAGCCTAGCGGGACATCGTTTAACCATTAAAACTATGCGACTTCTTTATCCCAGGAGAGCCAACCTAGCAATCCTCGAGATTATAAAATTAAAAAGAAACAATAGGGGTCAATCGTGCTAGGATAAGTGAAAAGGCTTCGTAAAATAAATTTACAAAGTTTCCACTCACCTTGCAGTCGATCGCCACCACTTCTGGTACCATTTCTGTTAAGCCGCCCCTATTTCTCCTTTGAACCCGGGTTGGACCTATGGGTGTATGGATAGAACACTCTGATCGATCGGGTAATCCAGACACACACATGGGATGGTGAATCGAAATTACAATGATTTACTGGTTTGCATATATATTATACACTTACAGAGAGAGAGAGAGAAAAACCTCCCTCTTATTATCAGCCAATGAGATTGAAGCACAGACTTTATGAAAAAATAAGCATAAAATGTCATAAATTGCATATTCTGCCTATAGATATCCCTCAGGCTATATCTAAATATAAGTTTATATATATATGTGACCACGTATGCTAGGCAATCTGCCAATGTTCCAGACACCCAACTTCTAACATGTTATAACTTTGTTGCTCATTGTCTATATTAAAATGTCAGGCTAACCACACGTACATCCTGTTCAAGTACATAGCTCGCAAATAATCTTTGCACTTCTAATTTTCTGCATAAGAAAGCAAAATACATTTCTTCTTGTATAACATATCTTAAAGCAGCACTCTAACATCCTTACAGTCCTGTAGACAATGCACAGATGCTTAAAGATCCAACAGATAAGAAGTTGGAATCCCTGCTAAAATCTGCTTTTTCCATAGCAGGTGCCGTCACTCAGCCCGCAGTCGCCGTGATAGGCGTCTGCCAATCCCTAAAGGACCAATTTAAACAGGCCCTTAGAGAGCTTCCTACACAACAAGCTCGGGATTTGGCTGAACTACCTAAGGCATTATGTTTTGCCATAGATGCCATTAAAGACTCTATTCACCAGGCATCCCGCCTTACGCTTATGCTTGTACATATGCGCAGAATCCTGTGCTTGAAAAATTGGTCAACTGAAACACCATGTAAAAACCTCCTAACTGGGTTCCCCTTTCATGGGGAGCGACTGTTTGGAGAAGACTTGGATAAATATATCAAGACAATTTCTGCTGGGAAAAGTACTTTTTTACCAGTCAAAAGAAAATAAATGCCCTTCATTTAAACTGGCTCTTTCCCCTGCGCCAGGGGCTTCCGCCTCTAGGCAGTGGCGACGGCCTCCGCCGTCAGACTCTAGAGGAAAAAAAAAAGGGGCAGACCGAGGCTCAAAAGAAGCCCTGGGGTAGGAAATCTGCAAAACAGAATCCTAAAGCCTCATCATTAAGGGGAAACCCCCCTTACCAAGGTGGGAGGAAGACTTCTGCAATTTTCAGAAGTCTGGAAAAATGAAATTCAGGACAGATGGGTCATCTCCACAGTAAGGCTGGGGTACAAGCTGGAATTTCATGACTTTCCACCCTCTCGTTTCCTGAGATCAAGCGTTCCCAAAGATCCAGAGAAAATAAAATCTGTTCCAGGCACTAGACCGATTAATATCTCAAGGGGCTGATCATACAGATACCCACAAAAGAGCAAGGTCTGGGGTTTTATTCAAATCTTTTCATGGTACCAAAACCAAATGGAGACGTCAGACCCATTCTAGATCTAAGAAAGCTAAATCAATTCCTGAAGATCCGCTCCTTTCGCATGGAGACAATCAGGTCAGTAGTTTCTATCCTTCTAGGAAGAGAACTGCTGGCGTCAATTGACATCAGGGATGCATATCTGCATGTCCCTATATTTCCTGCTCATCAAAAGTTTCTGCGGTTCGAGTTAGAACAGCAGCATTTCCAATTTGTAGCCCTGCCCTTCAGGCTAGCCATAGCACCTCGGGTGTTCACCAAAATACTGGCCCCACCTCTATCCAGGTTAAGGGCACAGGGCATAACAGTCGTAGCGTACCTAGACGATCTATTACTTCTAGATCAATTGGTGACTCGTTTGGAGCAAAGCGTACGCACTACAACCAACTATCTGAAAAGTTTGGGTTGGATTCTCGACCTAGAGAAATCTACCACTAAAAAGGCTGGAGTATACTTGGGTCTGATCATAGACACAGCCCAGGAAAGGGTGCTCTTGCCTCAAGTAAAAATTAATTCTATAAGAGAGCTGGTAGGAGGGTCAGGTCAAATGGCAATCCCTCCATTCGCCACTGCATGAGGTTGCTAGGAGCCATGGTAGCTTCATTCGAAGCAGTGCCATATACCCAGTTCCATTCAAGACTATTGCAAAACAGTATCCTGTCTGCTTGGAACAAAACAATTCAAGCTTTAGACTTACCAATGCGGCTGTCCCCAAGAGTGGCCCAAAGCCTCACTTGGTGGTCATTAACTCAGAATCTGCTGAAAGGAAAATCCTTCAGACCAGTCATCTGGAAAGTGGTAACGACGGATGCCAGCCTTTCAGGCTGGGGAGCAGTACTAGAAAAGACAACTGTCCAAGGACAGTGGTCAAGAACCGAAAGAATCTTGCCCACCAATATCCTAGAGATTCGGGCAGTACGTCTGGCTCTAAAGGCCTGGACTTTCAGGTTACGGGATTGTCCTGTCAGGATTCAATCCGACAATGCCACAGCTGTGGCCTATATCAATCACCAAGGGGGCACCAAAAGTCTCTCAGCACCGAGAAAGGTGAACCATATTCTAACTTGGGCAGAAAGAAATGTTCAATGCCTTTCTGCAATCTTCATTCCGGGAGTAGACAATTGGCAGGCGGACTACTTAAGTCACCAGTAGTTATTCCCAGGGGAATGGTCTCTTCACCCCGACATATTTCGGGCTGTTTGTCAAAGATGGGGGACTCCAGATGTGGATCTTCTAGCATCCAGGTTCAACACGAAGTTGGTCAACTTTGTGGCCAGAACAAGGAATCCATTTGCATGTGGAACGGATGCGTTAGTGACCCCATGGGATCAGTTCTCACTGATCTATGCATTCCCCCCTATTCAGTTGCTGCCTCAACTTCTTTGCAGGATCAAGCTGGAAAGAAAGCTGATAATTCTGGTGGCACCAGCAGGGCCCAGAAGGTCATGGAACGCAGAAATCGTAAAGATGGCAGTGGAGGGCCCATGGTCCCTCCCACTACGGCCAGATCTGCTCTCTTAGGGAACGATATTCCATCCTTCCTTAGGGTCTCTAAATTTAACGGCTTGGCTATTGAAACCCACATTCTAAAGAAAGGGGGGCTTTCTTGGTCAGTTATCTCTACCCTGATTAATGCTAGGAAGCCAGCTTCCAGAACTACATATTATAGAGTCAGGAAGGCTTATGTTTCCTGGTGTGAATCCAAGGGTTGGCACCCTCAGAGATATATCATAGGCAGAATTCTTGCCTTTCTACAATTAGGGGTAGAAATTAAATTGGCCTAAAGTACTATTAAAGGCCAAGTCTCAGCTTTATCGATCTTATTTCAAAGACCACTTGCTACTCATTCTTTAGTCCAGGGCTTTATACAAGGGGTAGGCACGGCTTAATCCGCCCTTCAAACCTCCCTTGATCCCTTGGAACTTTAAACTTATTTTTGTCTGTTACAAAAACAGCCATTTGAACCAATACAACAGATTCCCCTAGTCCTTCTGACAAGGAAGTTGGTATGTTTGGTTGCTATATCCTCAGCAAGGAGGGTTTCAGAATTGGCTGCTCTTTCTTGTAAAGAGCCATATTTGATTTTTCATGAGGACAGAGTGGTGTTACGCCCTCGTCCAGGTTTTTAGCCAACAGTAATTTCAGGGTTTCACCTGAACCAAGATATTGTCCTGCCATCGTTTTTTCCAAAACCATGTTCCAGGGAAGATAGATCACTGCATTGTCTTAATGTGGTGAGAGCAGTGAAAATCTATTTAAAGAAAACTGCTCAGATTCGTAGTACTGATGTCTTATTTATTCTGCCAGAGGGTCCTAAGAAAGGACAGGCAGCGTCGAAATCCACTGTCGCTAAGTGGATTTGGCAAGTGATAATTCAAACTTCTGATTTAAGGGGTAAGATTCCCCCGTTTCAAGTTAAGGCGCATTCTACCAGGTCAGTTAGTGCTTCTTGGGGCCATCAGGCCTCCATGGCTCAGATCTGTAAGGCCGCAACTTGGTCTTCAGTGCATACATTCACAAAATTTTATCAGGTAGATGTAAGGAGGTATGAGGATATCGCCTTCGGGTGCAGTGTACTGCAAGCAGTATAGATCCTCAAGTCTGGGTGTACCCTGCAGGTTGTTTTCTCCCACCCCTCATGTGGCATTGCTATGGGACATCCCATTAAGTAATTACTTAAGGCTCTGTGTCCCATGATGTACGATAAAGAAAATAGGATTTTTATTACAGCTTACCTATAAAATCCTTTTCTTGGAGTACATCATGGGACACAGAGGTCCAGCCCCTCTTTTTTGGATATAAGTATATTGCTTTGCTACAAAAACTGATGTGCTCCTGGAAGGAGGAGGGGTTATATAGGGAGTAAACTTCCTTTGATTGGGTTTACCGGTGTCAACACTTGAAGGTGGCCTATAACTCATTAAGTAATTACTTAAGGCTATGTGTTCCATGATGTACTCCAAGAAAAGGATTTTAAAGGTAAGCTGTAATAAAAATCCTATTTTTGTCTGAAGATAACATAGAATAACATAGAAAATACAGTTTTTGCAAGATGAAATTGCTAAACCTAAGCCTAGTTTGTCTTCAAAAAACATCTTTGTATTACTTTATCTTAAGCAATGACAACGTTATTGCAGAATAAACAGTATGTGAAATATAAAATTGCTCTGGTACATTAGGGGTAAAGGTACAAAAGCTGAAATGGTTCAATAAGGCTGCATTTGAGGTTTAGGCTTATAGTATTCTACAGCAAAGTTCACCTTCCTTCTTTTGCAATGCCAAGGTTCTCAATCAAACAGAAGACCATCGCCAGCGTGTCCTCCAGGCTGCAGCGAAAACAATCCGAGTATGGTTCATCAAAGTACGGAAAATGAAGGCTATTTATCATACTTTGAACCTCTGTAACATTGATGTGACACAGAAGTGTCTGATCGCAGAAGTATGGTGCCCAGTGGCTGATTTGGATTCCATTCAGTTTGCTCTTAGGAGAGGGACAGTAAGTATACATTTGTTACCCATTCACGTAACATCCTATATAGATGGGAGTTGTGCTTGGATGTGTTTTTTTGGCAAGAGTTAATTTAACGTGATTAGCATAATAAAAGAAATCCATCTTTCTTTTAGGAACACAGTGGATCAACTGTCCCTTCCATCCTCAATAGGATGCAAACTAATCAGACTCCACCAACCTACAATAAGACAAACAAGTTCACATATGGCTTCCAAAACCTGGTAGATGCCTATGGTATTGGCACTTACCGAGAAATAAACCCAGGTAATCCCATTCTTACTTAAAAGAACATTAATGACTAGAAATAATTGTAGTTTTTTACATGCAAGGTAGGTAGTTGGTGTATATTTACTAGAATTATTCTCTTTTCAGCTCCATATACAATTATTACTTTCCCGTTCTTGTTCGCTGTAATGTTTGGTGACTTTGGTCATGGCATATTGATGACACTGTTTGGAGTATGGATGGTCGTGAGGGAAAGTCGGATTCTGTCCCAAAAATCTGACAATGAGGTAAGATTTTCTCACCTACTCAGCAGTGTTTTCACTTTGTATGGCTAGAGAACCAAGACCTCTCTTTCAAGAACCTCAGGCCCATTTAAAAGGAAATTTGCCATCATGAGAGAAACATGTGGTCTACCCTTGCTGATTTCCAGTTGCCTGGCTGTGACCACTTTGGTTTAAGTCACTGACCTGGAGCAATAATAAAGTTAAGGTACACTGACCATTTTTGACTTTTAATAGCTGCATGCTTGTTTCACCAGCATCATTTGGGTATTCGCACAGCCATGCAACCAGCAATTTCTAGGAGAACAGCAACAGCAGTTCACATGTTTTTATCATTACAATTGTACTTGTATAAGGCAAAGAGCAACATGTTTAATGTAGTAACTCCTAAATCAGTCATCTTCCTCTTATTGTTTAGTAGTTGATGCCCCAGACCTGAGTTATTCTTGAAATTTTGCAGCATTGTATATGGAAAAGCTTATATAGGGCCCATTCACCCCACTGCATTACTGTAACAGGTGTTAACGTGCTTAGATGCCATTCATTCTGAATGGTACATCAACACACCTTCACAATGCACCTGTATTGCACCATTGTAGTGCTTTAAACTGGCCATTGATAGATTGAATTTTGGCCGGTTCAACAGGGACTTGATCCATCGATCGACTTGGGTACTACCAGCATGTCAGCTTTTTAGCATGTGGTTATTGCCAGCAGCTATAGCCACTAGCGGTAATCAGTGTGTTCTCCCGAAAGAGACTGCTCATCATGCACCCCCCACCAACCACCCCCTCCCCTGCTGGGAGAACACACAAGCTTTGCGAGAGAGATTCCCTCATCAACACTGACTGTGTTGATGGGTGCATCAAACAATTTTCCACAGTTTGCAGGAAAGGAAATCGCATAATCTATGGCCTGCTTTAGGCAGCCCTTTCAAATAATGGGCTTCCTTAAAACAGTGTGTGTTAAACAAACTGCACTGGTATGAAGGAGCCTTTAGTGTCCTGAAAAATATACCATTAGCTGAACAAACATACTGAGCTCACTCAAAGGACATGGTGAAAAAGGAAGTTTTCATAATCTGTGATATGATATAGACACTTGGAGTTACAGAAAAAAGCTTTCTAAAATGTCAAATGTTGCTGCAGACATGGACAGTATACAGTGCATCTGGAAAGTATCACAGCTCTTCACTCTTTCCACATTTTATGTTATGTTACAGCCTTATTCCAAAATGGATTAAATTAATTATTTTCCTCAAAATTTTTCAAACACTATCCCATAATGACAACATGAAAGAAGTTTTGTTTTCACAGCCTTTACCATGACACTCAAAATTAAGCTCCTACTGGCTCGGCGGCGGGAGAAGGAGAAGGGAGCCAAGCTAAAGGGGTTACAGACAGCTTTAAGACAAGGGTCACTATCAGTAGCAGAGACTACTAATAAATAACAGGACAAATAGTTATTCCTGACCAGTAAAGTTGCACTATAATAACAGTCTAGGATGGGTGGGGGGGGTTCAATTATTGCAAAAGTCATTTGTGTCTTGTTTCCCCTTTAAATTACAAAATGTCTTTTTTAATGAAACTGGATTTTTCTTTTAAAGAAAAATAACTAATGCACACCTTCAAATATACAATAAACTGAAGATAAAGATCAGCTAAATTCTCTCTTGGTTTTGAAGCTTTATACTACGCTATAGCCCATCTTGCCTATCCTACTGTTTTTCTTTGCAAGTTAAACAAAAGTATTATAATTATTCATCTCACAGGTTTGCAATGCAAGCTGAAATTTACCAGTCTTCTCTGACACTGTTGATCATTGTGATCACTGTTGGCTCAGTTGCTGTTACAATACCATAAATGAAATTATCAATCTCCATGACAAATCTTGTTGTATGTGAAGAATTATGGTTTGTGTGTCATTCCTATAATCGAACTGGTCTTCTTCTCTGATTTCAGCTCTTTAACATGGTGTTCAGCGGTAGATATATCATTTTGCTGATGGGCCTGTTTTCCGTCTACACTGGCCTGATTTACAATGACTGCTTCTCCAAGGCTCTGAATATGTTTGGTTCCTCGTGGAGTGTTAGGCCAATGTTCACCAGCCCAAAGGCTAACTGGACGTACGTGTCAGAAAGTCATTATTAAGTATGGTTTTCTTTTTAATAAGGAGTTTCTCCCATATTTTTAAACATTGCTGTTGCCCATCTGCTTCATGCTTATACCTGGTTGTTCCTCTGGACGAGGGTCACACCTTGATCATAGAACATGTATCAGAATGCTTACTTGAAATATGCAATAGATTCACTTCTGTAGCTGGCACTGTGTAGGATCATTACCTTAAAATCTGCCCATATTTGACCATCCAAAGACATAAGCGAAGACTCCAGGTCGGGCATCTGCAATCTCCAAAAAAAACCCTCTGTACACAAGGCGTCTCCTGTACCTCCAGAAGACTGCCTTCAGTTTCTTCTCTCCCTTGCTCCCTCCAATGCACAGCCCCGTGAGACCTGGTGTCTGTAGAAAGATGAGCTCCCAATCCAATGACTGGGAGCCAGTCAGAAGCCTTCCTCATTGAACACTCCGACAGCCAATCACAGTGAGCATTTAATGTAACCTTTTGTAAACAATAACAAAAGTAATACACTACCTGTTGTATCTCCTCAGTTCCTAATCTGTGAGTGAGAGAGCTGCAGCTGACAGAAGAATGTTTATTGTGTGCACAGGGAGTTAGTTAAAGGAGAAGTATAGCCAAAGCTCATTTGACTGTACTTCTCTTATGGATCACAGGAGTGCAATTTGATTTGCTCTCCTATGACCCGTTTTCAGCTGAAGACCACGGAGTCTGGTTCCGCCAGGTGCCTGGACTGACACCCGGCTCAGCCTCTCAGCGAGCTGCTGAGAGACTGAGCTTGCCGCCCCTGCCCCCCCCCCACAGCCCAGCGCTCCAGTGAGCGAGGAGGGAGCAGAGTATTTTACTACATAAAGTGGAGTTCCACCCAAAAATGGAACTTCCGCTTTAAGTGACGATGACCCCCTGACATGCCTTATTTTAGAGGCATCCAGCTCTCACTTCCTCCCGGGGCTCCGCGGAGTTGGTAGGAAGTTCACCTCTCCCCCCTCCCTGTAATCTTCTGGGACACATCACAGGTCCCAGAAGTTTGCCTGGCCATTCACATCGTGCAACGCGGCTTGCACATGCGCAGTGCCCCATGGTCCAGCGATGCGGGCATACGAAGCCCCGCTCCTCTCCCCCTCCTCTCCACGGCCTCGCCATTCTTACTGTGGGTGCCCGGCTGTGGCTTCAGGGGGAGAGGAACAGGGCTTCGTATGCCTGCATCGCTGGACTGTGGGACAGGTGAGTGTCTGATTTATTAAAAGTCAGCAGCTACACTTTTTATAGCTGCTGACTTTAGATTAGATTATTTTTCCGGTGGAACTCCTCTTTACCTCATTCATTTCAACCTGTATAAGCACTATTTAACATGTTTTATCTCCTGCTCAATGTTTCTATTTTAAATTATTTGTTGGAAAAAAATATTATAAAGCACATGTATGCTTTGTTATCTTTAAGGATTTACTGCTAAAAAAATATGTGGTTTAGGGCAGTGGTCCCCAACCTTTTTGGCACCGGGGACCGGCGCTGTTGAAGAAAATTGTGCCAAGGCCCGGTGGGGGGCAGGGGGCCTATGCGACTTTTCGCTGCCAATTTATCTGGGCAATGGCTGGTGTTGGCGCTTCAATCATCCCGGCACCATCATTGATATGGTGTCAGGATGATTGAAGCGCATTATTTCTATTATTACATTGTAATATATAATGAAATAAAATAGTTCAACTTATCATAATGCAGAATGTGCCAGACTGTCACTTGCCACGTCGCCTGCCACCAGATGTGGATTGTCACTTGCCATGTCGCTTGTCCCCAAATGCATTTTGTCCCTTGCCACGTCACCTGCCACCAGATGCGGATTGTCACTTGCCACGTCACCTGCCTTCATATGCAGCTTGTCACTTGCCACATCGCTTGTCACCAGATGCATTTTGTCCCTTGCCACATTGCCTGCCACCAGATGCTTTTTGTCCCTTGCCACGTCACCTGCCACCAGATGCGGATTGTCACTTGCCACGTCACCTGCCTTCATATGCAGCTTGTCACCAGATGCATTTTGTCCCTTGCCATGTTGCCTGGCACCAGATGCTTTTTTGTCCCTTGCCATGTTACCTTCCACCAGATGTGGATTGTCACTTGCCACGTCACCTGCCACCAGATGCATTTTGTCCCTTGCCACGTCACCTGCCACCAGATTTGGATTGTCACTTGCCACGTCACCTGCCATCAGATGCAGCTTGTCATTTGCCACGTCGCCTGCCACCACAGGAAGATTGTCACTGCAGTGGTAGCAGCACAGGTGTGTGCATTAGTTCAGAGGCAAGCCTGGAGTAGTGGGTAGTGGGGGAGAACAGCGGTAATGGGGGGGCGCGGGTAGTGAGAGATGATCTGCCTCACCTCCAGCAGTGTATTGGTGTTCTGCCATGCTGTGTTGGTGGAGGCGCAGTAATGCAGGCGGGCAGTGAGAGATGATCTCAGCTCTCTGCTCCTCCGCCTCACCTCCAGCATTATAGCAGCCCCGCTGTGAGCGTGGAAGAGCAGCGATGCAGGCGGGTGGTGAGAGATGATCTCATCTCTCTGCTCGCTCCCCTCAATATAGCGGCCCTGCTGTGAGCACTGAACAGCGGTGATGCGGGCGCGCAGTGAGAGATGATGTCATCTCTCTGCTCACTCCACCGCCCCTCAAACAGTGCAGTCTTTGCGGCCCGGCTGCAAACAGGCCATGGCCTGGCTGTGGGCCGCGGCCCTGGGGTTGATGACCCCTGGTTTAGGGTATATCTGTTTTATTTTAAATCAGTAAGAATTTTAAATTACTGATGCATTATGAGAAAAATGAAATTTATGCAAAACAAAAAAAATAACTATTTCTTTTGTAAATATCTTTAACATGCTTTCTACCAAAAATTTAATTTTAATGTTGCAGTAAATAGAGCAAGCAGCAGAAAAAAAGTATGTTTTCACTATAGTAATATTATTGATCAAACTTGAAAAAATACATTCTTTTCAGATTTTTACTTTTTTTTGTTTTTTTTCCCCTTAAAATGCTAATAAATTAAATTCTCAGAGCACTTTAGTCACCTGAAAGTCCAGTTTGTCCCCCAAAAATCAATATATGTATCAATTCTTTATCATAAGTAATTACAAAGTTATTGACTCGTGAATAGACACATAGTGGAAATGTGAAAAAATGGTCTGGTCCATAGGGAGTAAACAGGTGTGTGAGAGCCGAAGTGGATAAGAAAATTATATGACTTATGGGTGAAGCTTTGTTAGGAATAGTTTTAAACCTTTATAAGTCCACTGCCAAGTCTGGCTTGTGGTGTGTGAATTCTAACTGAACCAGTTAAACTGATTTCAAATATACTTTATTACATACACTAAGTATTGTGACAAAGAAAGGCATTTCAGTTTCTGTAATGAAATTCAGATTACCATATATACTCGAGTATAAGCAGAGTTTTTCAGCACATTTTTTTGTGCTGAAAATGCCCCCCCCTCGGCTTATACTCGAGTCAAGCACTTTTCTGCAGCAGAGAATGACATTTTCCGAACCGACTTTGGGGCCCCGTATCTCGGGACCACTTGGTGCTAGGAACCCCAAATTTAGTGTGCAAACCCAGTAGAACTAGCACTACAACATATCCGAGCTTGGGGTTCGGAAAATGTAATTCTCTGCTGCAGAAAAGTGCTTGACATTTTCCAAACCGAATTTGGGGCCCCATATCTCGGGGCCACTTGGTGCCGGGAACCCCAGCTTTGGATATGTTGTAGTGTTAGTTCCACTGGGTTTGTTCCCCATATTTGGGGTTCCTAGCACCAAGTGGCCCCCAGATACGGGGCCCCAAAGTCGGTCAACTGTGTCCATCTGCAGCAATGTCATTTCGGGACCCTTTGGGTCCAGAGACCTCAAATTTTGGCTGCAGCTAGGGGGCATCTAGAAACCCTTAACTACCAAGTTTGAAGTTCAGGGGACCTATGGCTGCAAATGGGCACAGTGAGGCTGCAAATGGGCATTGTTGACCCTCTTTTCCACTTACAGTAGCTGCGTATTTTTCACCCTATGCTTATACTCGAGTCAATACGTTTTCCCAGTTTTTGTGGTAAAATTAGGTGCCTCGGCTTATATTCGGGTCAGCTTATGCTCGAGTATATACGGTAGTATCTGGCCAATGAACCATTCTTATTTAATGTTTATTTGCCTTTGTAGAGAAGAGCTTCTCAGGAATGCACCAGTTCTGCAGCTGGATCCAGCTGTAAATGGAGTTTTTAATGGCCCGTATCCTTTTGGCATTGACCCGGTAAGCTCTTATCCATTTATTTCTTCTAAACATTTATTGGAAGTGACAATAACCAGAATTAATTGTATATTTAAGGTTTATCATAATTTTGACATCATGCCTGTTTTTCAGATTTGGAGCATAGCAACCAACAAGCTTACCTTCTTAAATTCCTTCAAGATGAAAATGTCTGTTGTCCTGGGTGTCATACATATGCTTTTTGGGGTCACCCTCAGCCTACTAAACCATATGTACGTATTTTTTTTTCTGATACAGTAAAGTAATACAAGATGATATCTAGATTTTATACAGAACAACTAGCGTATTCTAGCAGTGTAATATATTCGTATGGGAATGCATGTGGGAGTTGCTGTACTTACAAATTACAATGTTAGTACAGCGATCTCCTCCACTGAGCTGGACAGCCCCTGTCAGGGCTCTCAGCCATTGGCTGAGAGCGCTGATCGGGAGTCGGTCGGCTGCTGATCTTCTGCCGAACCGGCTGCCATAGACACAGCTCGAATGTCGTTGGTTTTTATTGAACAGGCCGATGTCGTCCGACATTCGGCCCACGTTTACTAGGCATTCTAGTCCCCAGGGGAATCTAATTGATTACATATTATAGTTACATCCTATAACTACCCTAAATGTTTGAATGGTCTCACTATGAACCAAACATTGATTTTAATTTACCGTAGGAAGTTTTGACACTTAATACTTTACAGTGCTTGTCCTTAAATAACTGTATCTCGTCAACTTTTAATTTCATATGGACTTAACAACAAAGCTTTATCCACCTTTTATCTTCTCAGATACTTTAAGAAGCCCTTTAATATTTACTTGGGATTCATCCCAGAAATGATCTTCATGGCGTCTCTGTTTGGATATCTAGTCATACTCATCCTGTACAAGTGGTGTGCTTATGATGCCGCAACTTCCAAGATAGCACCAAGCCTTCTCATTCATTTCATCAATATGTTCCTCTTCAGCTACAATAATGACACTGATAGCAAAAACAATATTCCTATGCTGTATAGTGGACAGGTCAGTAATGGTCAACATGCCTGCTTTATAGGCCACTAAAGATATTGTAAGGATTTTATTGTATAAATTACAGCATATTGTGTGCTATTCATTGATTGTAATAACATTTTAACAAGTAAGGGGTTTAATACCAGTGTTTCAATAAGGGTCAGCTGTGATTTATACCCAACATACATAACAGTTTACCAATATTCACAGTGGAACAGGTCACATGAAAAGAGTTTCCTAAAGAACCCCACTAAGTTCTATTTGAATGTAAAATGACCACATGACCTACCCACTTAACTATGTAAAAAGATTAGCATTGATAATACTCACACAAAATCTATATTCATTCAATAATAAACTTTTCCTGTGGATGCAGAAAGTGGTTGCAAAGCAAAGAGGGACAATTGTGTAATATAATGATATTGTACACAGAGATTTGAATACAGAAGCATAGCACATACATTAAAATACCAAATAAGTAATGAAACATACAACCAGATCTTAATCTAGATGAGTGTCTATACTACCAAGCCTATTTTTCCATAATAATTGCTCACAGTTGCAGAACACACATTTGGCTTTGCCATGCACACCAGATTGCTATTAAATTCTAGGTCACTCATTTATGGTTAACTGATAATATGTAAAGGTTTTAAATCTTCACCTGTCAACAATTTTGAGCATTATATTTTTTTCCACTATTTCACAGCCACAGCCAATTGTAAAGCTTCAATTACAGTGGGGACGGAAAGTATTCAGACCCCCTTAAATTTTTCACTCTTTGTTATATTGCAGCCATTTGCTAAAATCATTTAAAGTGGAGGTCCACCCTGAAAAAAAATGCACCAAAAAATACCTGAAAAAATGGAGGAAAAGAAAAAAAAAAAAAAAAATTTTTTTACTTACGTGAAATGGCTGTTGCTAGGCAGTCTTCCTAATCTGGTGGTTATGACTAAGGCCTTTTAGGCTGAAGCGCGTCAACTGTTCTTATTTGCGTTTGGTCACTGTGGCTTGTCAATAAATATTATACTTCTTAAGAGCAATCACTGGAGTGCGGATCATCTTTTCCTCAATCTTCCTAATCTGCCTCTTCCTACACCGCAGTGATCTTCAGTCTTCTGCTTCCCGCGTTGTCTTCTGGGGAATGGGGCATGGTGTGTTACGCGAACTGTGTGTGTCCCTCAACACATTGCGTCCCATTCATAAAGCGCCGCGCCACTCGCACATGCGCAGTGGGAAACTGGCAGTGAAGCCGCAAGGCTCCACTGCCTGTTTCCCTTACCTAGGATGGCGGTGCCGGGACCCGAGAGCCGAGGGACGGGTCGGCCTCGGGCGGCCGACATCGCGGGCACCCAGGACAGGTAAGTACTTATTTAAAGTCAGCAGCTACAGTGTTTGTAGCTGCTGACTTTTAAATTTTTTTTTTATATGACGGAATCCCGCTTTAAGTTCATTTTTTTTCCTCATTAATGTCCACACAGCACCCCATATTGACAGAAAAACACAGAATTGTTGACATTTTTGCAGATTTATTAAAAAAGGAAAAACTGAAATATCACATGGTCCTAAGTATTCAGACCCTTTTTTCATTATTTAGTAGAAGCACCCTTTTGATCTAATATAGCCATGAGTCTTTTTGGGAAAGATGCAACAAGTTTTTCACACCTGGGTTTGGGGATCCTCTGCCATTCCTCCTTGCAGATCCTCTCCAGTTCTGTCAGGTTGGATGGTAAACGTTGGTAGACAGCCATTTTTAGGTCTCTCCAGAGATGCTTAATTGGGTTTAAGTCAGGGCTCTGGCTGGGCCATTCAAGAACAGTCACGGAGTTGTTGTGAAGCCACTCCTTCATTATTTTAGCTGTGTGCTTAGGGTCATTGTCTTGTTGGAAGGTAAACCTTCGGCCCAGTCTGGGGTCCTGAGCACTCTGGAGAAGGTTTTCATCCAGGATATCCCTGTACTTGGCCGCATTCATCTTTCCCTCAATTGCAACCAGTTGTCCTGTCCCTGCAGCTGAAAAACACTCCCACAGCATGATGCTGCCACCACCATGCTTCACTGTTGGAACTGTATTGGACAGGTGATGAGCAGTGCCTGGTTTTCTCCACACATATTGCTTAGAATTAAGGCCAAAAAGTTCTATCTTGGTCTCATCAGACCAAAGAATCTTATTTCTCACCATCTTGGAGTCCTTTAGGTGTTTTTTTTAGCAAACTCCATGTGGGCTTTCATGTGTCTTGCACTGGGGAGAGGCTTCCGTTAGGCCACTCTGCCATAAAGCCCCGACTGGTGGAGGGCTACAGTGATGGTTGACTTTCTCCCAACTGCATCTCTGGAGCTCAGCCACAGTGATCTTTGGGTTCTAATTTACCTCTCTCACCAAGGGTCTTCTCCCTCGATAGCTCAGTTTTGCCGGATGGCCAGCTCTAGGAAGGGTTCTGGTCTTCCCAAATGTCTTCCATTTAAGGATTGCGGAGGCCACTGTGCTCTTAGGAACCTTAAGTGCAGCAGAAATTTTTTTGTAACCTTGGCCAGATCTGTGCCTTGCCACAATTCTGTCTCTTAGCTTCAAGCAGTTCCTTTGACCTCATGATTCTCATTTGCTCTGACATGCACTGTGAGATGTAAGGTCTTATATAGACAGGTGTGTAGCTTTCCTAATCAAGTCCAATCAGTATAATCAAACACAGCTGGACTCAAATGAAGGTGTAGAACCATCTCAAGGATGATCAGAAGAAATGGACAGCACCTGAGTTAAATATATGAGTGTCACAGCAAAGGGTCTGAATACTTAGAACCATGTGATATTTCAGTTTTTCTTTTTTAATAAATCTGCAAAAATGTCAACAATTCTGTGTTTTTCTGTCAATATGGGGTGCTGTGTGTACATTAATGAGGAAAAAAAATGAACTTAAATGATTTTAGCAAATGGCTGAAATATAATAAACAGTGAAAAATGTAAGGGGGTCTGAATACTTTCTGTCCCCACTGTATATCTATTTACTCAACACAATCTCAACTTTAATATTTGTGGGTTTTTATTAAGTTTTAAACCTGACCGATTTCCAGTATCCTCGTAACTTCCTGTGCTCTGAACTGAAACCTCAAGCTATGTTTTCAGTTTTCTAAACACTAAAACACATAACCCCTGTAAAATGGCGATGAGGAGAGGACAAGGTGTTTGTAGCTTAAATCAGCCAAGGTGACAACACTGCTTCAGCATACATAGACTACAATGAGTAAACATTGTCACCCTTAGATAGGAAATGTGTTACTTGTAGGATCACTAAGTTAAAATAAAGGAAATAAATAAAGCTAATGTAGCTATCACATCTAAGGACTAGTAAACTGTGGTGATTACATTTTTGTTCTTGGGTTTATATGCACTTTATCTATTAATTAATTTATCAATAATTCATTTAGATGTACTGTACTTATTTAAAGTGGAACTTTATCCATAACAAATTGATAAAAATGTTCTTTAGCAAGGAATGTACATTCCACATTAATAATTATGCTACCAAAAATATTGTGCTCCAAATTGCCTCCTGCATCGCTCCTGTTTCTTCATCCCGGAGGCTGCCATTTTTGCTGAAGCCCAAAACCCCAGAATAGCGGTAGATCTTTAGGCTGTCAGCAGATCAGCCTCTAAAGTTTTGACACAGTGCCTAAAAATAGAGCAACTGAGCATGTCCAGAGCAGGGTGAGACAATGGGGTTGCTAACTTCCATCATCAAATCATGTGCAAGCAAAAATGCTGTTTCTTTAATCGTACATCACGGGACACATGTGGGTTATAGTCCACCTTCAGGTGCTGGACACTGGCACACCCTAAACAGGAAGTTGCCTCCCTATATAACCCCTCCCACTACTGGGAGTATCTCAGTTTTTTCGTCAGTGTCTAAGGTGTTGGTCACGAGTGAAGATGTGCTGTGCTGAGCTCCACTGGAGCAATCCTTGCTGGGGCTAGCTATGCAGCCAGATCCATTCAAAGTGTCTTTTAGGCCGAATTGAATGGTATCCGGGCCTCGTATCCGAAGTAATGAGGTTTTGCCTGTAACGCTTCTCTTTTTAGAGAGCTGGACCCCGGGATCCAGTACTTTTGGTTTTAAGGCCATAAAGTTTTACTGGCGGGGTGCTTTTTACAGGTCCAGGATTGTGTGTTCCCCGAGGGTCCCCGGTTCCTGATGGTTTGTTAACGGAACCCACCGTGAAGGGTGAAGTTTGGGTTTATCGGTTTTACCACAGAATATCCTGTGGCGGGAAAGGTACGTTTTTTTTTTTAAGGAATTTTTACATTTTCTTATGAAATGTCTCCTTTAAAGTAAATGTTGTCATGCCATGTCAGTGGTGTCACCACTGGGGGCTGTATGGAGCACGTACCTTCTCATGCTTTGCTCAGAGATCACGCTGTGTCACAGAAGCAGCAGACTTTTTTCCTCTTGCTAGCAGGCAGACCTCCGGTAAGTTTGGGGGGTTTTGCTTACTCCAGACACCCCCACCTGAGCTGAACTCTTCCCCTCTTCAAGAGGCTGAGTATAAGGGAGAACTAACAACGATCGGCAATGCAGTTTTCTTTTACTGCCCCTACTCGACGGCAGATTACAGGTCTCCTCCAAACCATCCCTCACTCAGCCGATCCCGTCGGATCGGAGGCCCATGCTTGCGCGGGAAAACTCTTTTCTTGCAAAAGAAAGGAGGGGGGCGCGATGTGACATGGGAGCGGGGCTTAGCGCAGCATTGGCATCCTCCAATGTGGGAGTGTGTTTTTAAAAAAGAAAAACTCCATTTATGCTGGCTGCAAAATTGTCGGAGAGACATAAGAGCAAAGAAGAACATGAGGTTGGTGACACAGGCATTTCCTATTTGATACATTTACTATTTGCATCAGGCTGAGCATTAATAGCTGCGGCAGTAGCTGGACTATTGCTCAAGCAGTGGATGCGATTTCTTCTGGTAGTACCTCTGTTTTGTGCATCGGGCTATGGTCAGAAGGGGGGGTTGAAACACCCCCAGAAAAGAGCTAAAAGGGTCTCCCTTAAGCTCTGGAAAGCCTACTCATCTCTACAAATGGCAACATCCCCTGAGAGGGGGTGGCTGGTCAAAGTGAGCATCAGGGCCATGAAATGTCTGCAACTGTTTTTAACACTGTAGCACCTGTTTATTTTATGATAAAAAAAAAAAGTTTAGCAACTTTAATCGTATCCCAGTGTAGGTCAAAATGCAAAGGTTCTCTTCCATTACCCAGGACCCTCAAACTGAGGAACTAGGGGCAGGAGAAGACTAATTCCCTCAGGGGACCGTGGTGAGGCTGTTGACTCCTCTTCTGAGGTGTCAAATGCGGGAGAATCAACTGTTCCAATCTTAAGATTGATGGTGCAATTTCTTGCTGAATGATCGCTACCCTTAACTGAGTGTTTGGGTTCACTAAAGCCTTCTGCATGCCTTTTCCTGTCCATTCATTGCTGGAAAAGCTTTTTTGTATCTGAGAGGATCACCCAGATAAGCATTTTTTTTCCCTCCTAAAAAGTTTTCACACTTTATCCTATGGTGGAGGAAATTCACTAAGTAGGGTATACCAGCAATTAACGCTGCTATATCCTCTGTGAATAAGTTTGACGTGTCCAGCAGACAATGGTCAAATACTTAGGGATCCAAAGGATAAAAAGGTGGAATTCCTATTGACTAAAAAAACCCCACTTTTTTTCTCTGGCAGATTGAGTGTCTCAGCCTGCACTGACAGTAATTGCTTAATCATTGAGAGATCAGTTTAAACAGGTGTTCAAGGTTATCCTGCTCAGCAGGCCCAGGATTTGGCAGCGTTATGTTTGCAATAGTTGCTATGAGAGATTCTATTCTTCAGGCCTTGCACCCTTTGCTAAGCACCTTGTAAGAAGCTCCTGGCTAGTCTTCCTTTTTGCGGTGAAACAGCTATTTGGGGATGTTTTGGATAATACATCCAAATAAATTCTAGTGGAAAGCACCGCTTTTTGCCATTTAAGAAAAGGAGTAAATGTATTTTTGTTTTAAAGCCCCTTCTCCTGTGCCAGAGGCATCAGCCTCCAGGCAGTCACGGTTCAATCGAATAGGGGGAATTCTTCTGCATTTCTCAAGGATCTGGCAGGAAGAATGTCGAGACGAATGGGGGATTTCCTTAATAGCTTCAAGGTACAAACTGGAGTTCCAAGAGTTTCCGTCTCGTTTTCTAAGATCAAACGTTTCTAAGGATCCAGAGAAAAAGAAAAAAGTGATCATGGGGGTCCCCATGTAAGAACAGAGGTTGGGGTTTGATTCAAACCTCTTTTTTTCACGGTGCCAAATCGGAATGGACATTCTGGATCTCAAAAATCTATATTCAATTCCTGAATAAAACCACTATTTTTTCGTATGGAATCAATCCAAATCAGTTATCTCCATCCTACAAAGAGGAGAACTTCTGGCGTCAATCAACATCAAAGATGCATACTTCCATATGCCTATTTCCTCGCTCACTAGTAATATCTACTTTTCAGATGTAAAATCTTTATTTTCAGTGTGTAGCTCTGCTTTCCAGTCCAGCTACTGCATCTTGAGTGTTTACAAAGGTTCTGGCCCCTCTTCTAGCTAGATTAAGGGCCCAAAGGTATAACGATTATGGTTTACCTAGTTGATCTGTTCTTGATAGACCAGTTGGTAGCCCGCTTAGACCAAAGTATGGTCACCACATTCAACTACCTGGAATATCTAGGTCGGATTCTCAACCTAGAAGAAATCTTCTTTAAAACCATGAAGAAGGCTAAAATACTTGGGTCCGATCATAGGTACACCCAGAAAAGGGTATTCTTACCCCGGGCAATGATCGGCGCCATAAAGGAACTGATTTAGGTTGAAGCAAGATGAATTTCTTCTATTCAACTTTGCATGAGGTTGTTGGGAAAGATGGTGGCTTCATTCAAGGCCGTTCCTTATGCTCAGATTCATTTCGAGACTGCTTTAAAACAGTATCCTATCGGCTTGGAACAAATGGTTCAAGCTTTACATTCCCAATGTGTCTGGCTCCAAAGCCTACGGCCACATCAACCTGATAGCGCCCAATCTTGGAGGATAAGCTTGTGTAGCTTATGTAGGTCTATGTAGGGTTCTGGTTTTTGTTTAATCAACTTTTTATATTACTTCTCATTATTCTTATTCTTTTATTGTTTATTTTTATTGTTTATTTTAGTTTGAGATACAAACATGGTTGGAATGCGCCTTAGTTACATCACTTCCGGTCTAGGTGTTTTGATTTTCACCTTCCGGTTGTTGTTATGTCGTATGTGCAGCTTTCTGATGTGTTGTGTCATTATTACTTCCGGTCGGCATTGACCTTGTTCCGCCCATCGCAGGTGAGAGGGTAATTATGCTGGTTCTGTTTCCCTGTTTTCTTGAACCGCACGGCCGCACTGCGCATGTGCGGTTGAATAATGTTATCTTCCATTCTACGCTTCCTGGATAGCACGGTCGTAGTGCGCATGTGCGGCCGAAGTTTTTTCGGTTGGCAATGACATTGTTATGCACGTCGTTCCGCCCACTGCAAGGATCAGATGATTATGCTGGTTCCGCCTTCCTGTCCTCTTGAACCGCACTGCGCATGTGCGGCCGAATAAAGCTGTCTGTTATTTCCTGCTTCCTTGATAGCACGGCCGTAGTGCGCATGTGCGGCCGGAGCTTGTAAGCGAAAACAGCTGCTGTATATGTCATGCTCCCCTATCAGAGGTCAGCATGGCCTGAGATGGTTACTATTTATTTGGGCGTGCTTGCATCATTGGCCACGCCTCTGATAATATCCACATAGGATGAAACATGTTCAGGCTGGCCGATGCAAGTACGCTGTGAGCCGCAGTTTGTTCTCTTTTTGTGATGATGTTCCTTTTTACCTGTAAGTAGACTACAATAAATACGGGCTTCACTATTGTTGCTTTTTTCCTTACTGGATTTTATCCTGCTGGTGATCGCACAATTTATCCATCTCCTTATGTGAGTCCTGATGTCTTTTTGATATTTGATGACCTGGATATTTCTATGACCTGCCTGTCAAGTATGGAGTGTGCCATTCGGATCTACTATTAACCTCTTGCATCATATGATTATATCGCTTGTTTTCATATCTTTCTGGTAAACAGATTGATAGTACGTGGGTGTGGTGTGCCTTTCCTTTGCACATTGAAGTTTGGTGGAGGCTCCACGTCATCTCTATCCTATATTGATCTTCTATGGACTATCACATGTTTTTATAAATTTGTTTCACCGAAGCGCTGCATTTTGGATTTTTATATTCGGGCCTGGTTAGTACCCGGATGAGAGACCACCTGGAAATACCAGGTGCTGTAGGCTGGGTGCGCCGGAGCCTCAGTTTATGGTTAATATCCAAAAATTTACTAAGGGGAAAATCCTTCCTTCAGTTACCTAGGAAGTGGTAACAACATATGCCAACCTTTTTTGTTTAGGTTGGGGAACAGTCCTGGAAGAGGCAACTGTCCAAAAGAAGTGGCCCTGATCAGAAATAGCCTTGCCCATTAAAATTTTAGAAATTCAGGCAGAGCTCTTGGTCCTGAGGGCCTGAACGTTCAGTTTACGGTATTGTCCTGCCAGGATTCAATCCGACAATGCCACAGCAATGGCCTATATTAATCACCAAGGGGGCACAAGAAGTTGTGTGGCCCAGAGAAAGGTGAGTCATATCCTATCTTAGGCAGAAAACAATGTACTTTGCCTATCGGCAGTCTTCATTCTAGGAATAGAAAATTGGCAGGCGGACTACTTGAGTCGCCAGCAGTTGTTCCCGAGAGAATGGTTCCTTCGCCCCGATATCTTCCTGTCAATATGTCAAAAATGCGGTATCCTAGACATAGATCTGTTTGCATTCAGGTTCAACAAAGAAATCGACAACTTTGTGTCATTGCTTGCTATTCCCGTGGAATCGGTTCTCACTGATTTATGCATTCCCTCCTATTCTGCCTGCGTCCATGATTTCTTCGCAGGATTAAGCAGGAAGGGGAGTCGTTGATTCTTGTGGCCCTCAGAGGGACCCAGCAAATCTTGGTATGCAGAGATCGTAAAGATGTCAGTAGGGGACCCATGGACCCTACCATCACAGCCAGACCTTCTCTCGCAAGGTCCGTGTTCCATCCTACTTTTACAAATGCTAAGTTTAACGGTCTGGCTATTGGGACCCACACCCTGAAGAAGCGTGAGCTGTCAGGTTCAGTAGTTTCTACCTTGGTTAATGCAAGGGAGCCGGCCTCCATAATTATATATTATGGAGTCTGGGAAACATATGTCTCCTGGTGTGAAACCAGGGGTTGCACCCCAGGAAATAGGTCTAAGGTAGAACCCTTGACTTTCTGCAGATGGGGTGAGAAATAAGGCTGGCCTTGAGTGCTTTCTAAGGACAGGTCTCAGCCTTATCGGTATTATTTCAACGACCACTTGCTTCGCATTCTTTGGTTTGTAACTTTATTCAGGGGGTAAAGCGGCTTAATCTCCGGTTAGGTAACCCCTGAACCCTTGGTTTAGTTTTGTCGGCATTACAAAACAGCCTTTTTTTTTTGGGCCGATACGACATATTCCCTTGGTTCTTTTTTGACAAGGAAACTATTTTTCTGATAACCACATCTGCTGCAAGAAGGGTATCAGAATTGGCTGCTCTTTCTTGTAAAGAGCCATATTTTTATTGTTCACAAGGATAAGGTAGTATTGCGTCCTCATCCTAACTTTTTACCTTCGGTAATATCAAGTTTTTATCTAAACCAGGATATTGTTCTACCTTCATTTTTCCAGAACCCTGTTTTATGGAAGAAAGATCACTACATTCTCTTGATGTGGTGAGAGCAGTCAAAGTCTACTTAAAAGCTCAGATTCGGAAAACGGATGTTTTGTTCGTGTTGCCTGAAGGTCCTAAAAGAGGACAGGCAGCATTGAAATCTACTATTTCTAAATGGATTTGACAAGTAATCATTCAAGCTTATGGTTTAAAGAGGTAGTTCTACCCTCTCAAATCAAAGCGCATTTCTCTAGGGCTGTTAGTGCTTGGTGGGCAGTGCATCACCAAGCCTCCATGGCTCAATTCTGCAAGGCAACTTTGGTTTTCAATCCATACATTTACCGGATTCTATCTGGTGGATGTAAAAAGACATGAGGATGTTGCCTTTGGGCACAGTGTACTGCAGGCAGCAGTATAAGTCCTCTGATCTCATGGTTCCCTACTTTGGTTGTCTCCCTCCCCTCAGTTGGCACTGCTCTGGGACATCCCACATAGTAATTACTATGGCTCTGTGTCCCATGATGTACGATTAAAGAAAATAGGATTTTTATAACAGCTTACCTGTAAAATCCTTTTCTTTTGAAGTACATCACAGGACACAGAGGTCCCGCCCCTCTCTCTAGTATACACATGTATTGCTTTGCTACAAAACTGAGATACTCTCAGTAGTGGGAGGTGTTATATAGGGAGGCAAGTTCCTGTTTAGGGATTGCCAGTGTCCAGCACCTGAAGGTGGACTATAACCCACATAGTAATTACTATGGCTCTGTGTCCCGTGATGTACTTCAAAAGAAAAGGATTTTACAGATAAGCTGTTATAAAAATCCTATTTTTTTTTTTTTTTTCCTTACATGTGATTGGGTATTCTTTGCAAAGGGAAACTTTACCTCATTTACTAAGCTCTGGAGCAACTGTACTTGTAGAGTGCAATTGCACTTTGCAAAGTGCACAGTCTATTTGCTTTTAGTAAATCAACCCCAAAGTATTACTGGATTTTATACAGTACAGGCACTTATTTATAATGTTTTACATACAGTATCTCACAAAATTGAGTACACCCCTCACAATTTTGTAAATATTTTATTATATCTTTTCATGTGACAAAATTACACTTTGCTACAATGTAAAGTAGTGAGTGTACAGCTTGTATAACAGTGTAAATTTGCTGTCCCCTCAAAATAACCCAACACATAGCCATTAATGTCTAAACTGCTGGCAACAAAAGTAAGTACACCCCTAAGTGAAAATGTCCAAAGTTTCAATATTTTGTGTGGCCACCATTATTTTCCAACACTGCCTTAACCCTCTTGGGCATGGAGTTCACCAGAGCTTCACAGGTTGCCACTGGAGTCATCTTCCACTGCTCCATGACGACATCACTGAGCTGGTGGATGTTATAGACCTTGCGCTCCTCCACCCTCCGTTTGAGGATGCCCCACAGATGCTCAATAGGGTTTAGGTCTGGAGACATGATTAGCCAGTCCATCGCCTTTTACCCTCAGCTTCTTTAGCAAGGCAGTGGTTGTCTTGGAGGTGTGTTTGGGGTAGTTTCCATGTTGGAATACTGCCCTGCAGCCCAGTCTCTGAAGGGAGGGGATCATGCTCTGCTTCAGTATGTCACAGTACATGTTGACATTCATGGTTCCCTCAATGAACTGTAGCTCCCCAGTCCAGGCAGCACTCATGCAGCCCCAGACCGTGACACTCCCATCACCATGCTTGACTGTAGGCAAGACACACTTGTCTTTGTACTCACTGGTTGCCGCCACACACGCTTCCATCTGAACCAAATAAATTTATCTTGGTCTCATCAGACCACAAGACATGGTTCTAGTAATCCATGTCCTTGGTCTGCTTGTCTTCAGCAAACTGTTTGCGAGCTCTCTTGTGCATCATCTTTAGAAGAGGCTTCCTTCTGGGACAACAGCCATGCAGACCAATTTGATGCAGTTTACGGCATATGGTCCTAGCACTGACAGGCTGATCCCCCACCCCTTTAACCTCTGCAGCAATGCTGGCAGCTCTCATACGCCTATTTCCCAAAGACAACCTCTGGATATGACGCTGAGCACATGCACTCAACTTCTTTGGTCGACCATGGTAAGGCCTGTTCTGAGTTTAACCTGTCCTGTTAAACCGCTGTATGGTCTTGGCCACTGTGCTGCAGCTCAGTTTCAGGGTCTTGGCAATCTTCTTATAGCCTAGGCCATCTTTATGTAGCGCAACAATTCTTTTTTTTCAGATCCTCAGGGGGTTCTTTGCCATGAGGTGCCATGTTGAACTTCCAGTGACCAGTATGAGAGAGTGAGAGGGATAACACCAAATTTAACACACCACCTTCCCATTCACACCTGAGACCTTGTAACGCTAACGAGTCACATGACCCGTGAGAGGGAAAATGGCTAATTGGGCCCAATTTGGACATTTTCACTTGGGGGTGTACTTACTTTTGTTGCCAGCGGTTTAGACATTAATGGCTGTGTTTGGGGTTTTTGAGGGGACAGCAAATTTACACTGTTATACAATCTGTACACTCACTACTTTACGTTGTAGCAAAGTGTCATTTCTTCAGTGTTGTCACATGAAAAGAAAGAATAAAATATTCACAAAAATGTGAGGGGTGTGCTCACTTTTGTGAGATACTGTAGCTATACCCGCAAAAGGGACCAGCCTGAAGTGATCTAGCAAGACCCAATTTTCTTACTAAAGTTCCACTTTAAGTACATAAATTGGGATTCTACCAAGTGTTACAAAGAGACATATTTTAAATTGTTGATTGGAGATAAAAAAAAGAAAAACAGTCCCTGCCAGTCTTTAACTCAAATACCTAAAACTTTATTCTAGGCAGATATAAAGGAAACACATAATGCAGTTCTGCAATCATTGACACTAAACTCACATTTTTTTAATAAATTAAATGCAATATGTTTATATTTAAATAGAATAGAATGTCTGTCTTCCTTTTGTTTTATCTCTCAGATGTAAGCTTTTTTCTGCTATTCTCAGACTTCCTGTTCTAGGGTGGCTACGGTCCTTCTCCATTCCCCTCTTGTGTATGTGAACGTAGCCAGCCTCTCCTGCTTGCCCTCAAGATGAACTACACATATGTGCAGACGCATTTAGTTCTGTGGAAATTGTAATACACGTGTGGGTTGATTTATTAAAGGTAAAAAGACTGTGTGCACATTGCAAGTACAATTGCACTAATTTTCCCCAGTTTAGTGAATGTGGTAAAGCTCTGCTGATTTGGATCATTCAAACATATGCAAGCAAAAATGCTGTTTTTTTTTTTTTTTTATTTTCCTTGCACCTGAATGGATCTTCTTTACAAAGTGAACTTTCATCACATGCACTAAGCTCTGGGGAAAATGAGTCTGACCCACTTGCAAAGTGCACAGTCTTTGCCTTTAGTAAATCAACCCCATAGAGGGGGGCATGTTACCAGAAATACTGGCTCTGCTCGCTCTACACTAGTACCAGTAAGGTTCATCACTGGAGGATAGGAAGTGTGCAAAGGACAAAAAAGTATCCTTAAAAACTGGTAAGAGACTTTTTAAACAAGAAAAAGAATAATAAAGCAGCCGAGGCATACCTAGAGCAATTTGGCACCCGAGGCGGATCCTATATATGGCACCTCCCAACTTTAAAATGTAAAAACGCCCACAAAAATTTGTAATGTTTTCAAAAATATTTATTGCACAAATTTTACAGCCCCCTATCGCAGTACTCCTTGCAGTCTGCCAACCCCCCCACCGTCTCTATATGGTTTTGGTAAATCTAAATGAAAATTGTATAATGTATGGCCAGCCTTACTCTCTGCCTCCCCTGCACAGTCCTACCTTCGGCATAAACAGATAGCTAATACTATTAGCAATGTGTTTAAGCTTGTTAGATTGCAGACATACTACAGGGGATGGTCAGAGACTGCGGGCATGATACAGGAGATGGTCAGAGACTGCGGACATGATACAGGAGATGGTCGGAGACTGTGAAGAGATGGTCAGAGATTGCCATTTCAGGCTGCCTCTCACAAAAGATCAGTCTAATCTTAAACTGGAATATTAGGTTTCAACTCACAGGGAAGAGAACACCTGTAGATCAATGCCGATTTAGATTTTTTTTGTGTACATATACATGTGTTATTTTCCTGCCCCTAACCAAGTCCGTGTCACAGATGTTGGTTACATGGTGGGCACAGCACATTACATGGTGAGCACACCATTTCGCATTACATGGTGGGCACAGCATATGACATGGTGGGCACGGCACACCGCATTACATTGTGGGCACAGCACATTACATGGTGGTCATAGCACATCACATTACACGGTGGGCACAGCACATTATACAGAGGGCGCACCACTCCGCATTACATGGTGGGCACAGCATATTACACAGAAGGCACACTAATCAGCATTTCATGGTGGGCACAGAACATTACATGTGGGCACACCACACCACATGTGAACACACCACATTACATATGGGTATACCACATGACATGGTGGGCACTGCACATGACATGGTGGGCACTGCACATGACATGGGGGAGAGCAGCAGTCTGCCCCCCCCCAGTACAATCATTGCACCCCAAAGGTCAGTTTCTGCACAATCTTCCCTGTTCACTGACCTCATCTTAGCAGCATGGGAGAGATTCTTCGTCCTGGGCTTCTGCTGGATAAAATTACATCAGTGCCCCGCCCCCAGACAGCTGCCCGAAGCTCCCAGAGACTGAGGATCTGTGTCTGCAGATCTTGTGATAGGAGCCAGGCAGCACTGACAGGACTCGGCTGCAGCGGCTGAGACCTGTCTCGTACAGTGTGAGGAAGAGCACAGTGTGGACCCTCTTCCATTGGTACGCCACTGTAAAGCAGTGACAGAGATGAGCATATCACTGTGCTGCTTCTCCTTTCACTGTCCAGACACAGGCTGGGGCAGGTCCAGAATGACCTGGACTCAGAGGAATTGGGTTCAAAATGCAATAGGCTGAGGACATTCAGTGGCAGAAAAAAGGAGCAGGGAAAATCTCTGAAATTGAAGTGAATCTTGCAGCAAAAACTAGTGTGCTATACATTTTTATCTTGTTATTTTTGGCTGAAGCTATGCATTGATGCTAATTTGAAGCTTATCAACGATGCTGCAACACTAAATTTTGATTTTTACTGACATAAATTTTGTCCATAATCCAATTACATCTACAATGCTTAGAAACAAACTTTTAGACCTTGTTTAGGATGTAGGGGGAGGGTGGGTGGTAGAAAACATGCAGGTGAGCAGCGTTCTTGCTGCCCCACCATATATGTGTGTTTTAGTTCCTTAAATAAAAGCAGATTATGGTCTTCTTGTCTTCTAGAAAGGACTGCAGTGTTTCTTGGTTGTCTGTGCTATGCTCTGTGTGCCTTGGATGCTGGTCTTAAAACCTTTTATGCAGCGCCAACAGTACTTAAGGAGGAAACATTTGGTGAGTATCTGGAAAATGTGTGTTTTTGTTACTGAGCCCCAACTTGCCTCTGCACTGTTACATGGGGTCTGCTTATCTCTAAGAACAGAGTGACTTTGCAGATGGGAATGGCTCTTAACTTTTTAGATTTGTCAAGTGATCACATGTGTAAAGGCAAAATATTTCCAAAATCAGTGTGGTGCCTTTGCATCCACCCACGGCCTCCCAAGACCTTTCCGCCTAAAATAGTCTGCTCACATTTGTGTTCATACCAGCCAATGATTTAATTTAAGGACTGCTTCTAACATTCAGATGGGCTCTAGTGGGCTTCCTGGGATCTGCATTCTGTAGCTGCAAGTTATAAATATAATCACATAGTTATTCAGGTTGGGCACCTGAACATTTAACCAACCAAATAGAAAAAAAACTCCTTGCATTGTCAATGTAAAAACACATACAGCTCTTTTTTGTGTCACTGTACAGAGTTGGCTACAACCAACTTTTGGATGTGGAAGGTAAACATGTTTTGCTCCAGTGACCACAGAGAACACTGCAAGTTCTCTAAAGATTGTAAATTGCACCCCTGCACTAGAAAACACTGTATCTTCTCTGGTGGCCTGTTTCACATACCTCTCCTCCATTCTAACACTTTAACTTCTGAAAGCCTCTTCAGCATTTATTACTTCAAGGAGTGTTGCATGCCTGTCTCTCGATGCATGATGTCTTTCCTTCTGACTCCTAAGTAACTGCTGAATGCTGTAGTGATGCATAGGTCAAAGAAAGGAAACCATCAAGAGGGGACACAGACATCTGACACCCCCAGAACTGATCAGCGCTGACAGTGGCAGTTTTAAATCTTTGGAGACCTTGACCAGTGAACCACTTTACTATATTATTATTACTATTATTATTATTATTATAATACAGGATTTATATAGCGCCAACAGTTTATGCAGCGCTTTACAATATAAAAAGGAGACAATACAATTATAATACAATAAAATACAAGAGGATTAAGAGGGCCCTGCTCAGAAGAGCCTATATGGAACAGTTATTTAGTTTTAAAAGGTTATCATTTACCAGTCCCTGCCCCAAAAGTGGGAATGAATTTGGTTCATTTTAAGTGATTGTAAACCCTTAAGCCCTGTACACACGACCGGTTTTGCCGTCTGAATAAACTCTGAAGGTTTTTCCGACGGAATTCCGCTCAAGCTGTCTTGCATACACACGGTCACACCAAATTCCGACCGTCCAGAACGTGGTGACGTACAACACGTATGACAGGACTAGAAAACAGAAGTTCAATAGCCAGTAGCCAATAGCTTCCGTCTCGTACTTGCTTCAGAGCATGCGCCGTGTTTGGTGCGTTGGAACAGCATACAGATGAGCGGATTTTCCGATAGTAATTTGTTCCGTCGGAAAAATATAGAACATGTTCTCCATCTAAGTCCGTCTAAATTTTCGACAGAAAAAGTCCGATGGAGCATACACATGGTCGGAATATACAATGAAAAGCTCCCATCAGACTCTTTCTGTCGGAAATTCCGCTCGTGTGTACACGACATTAGAAATACCCAGTGGAGTAACTGGCCTCAGGTGATACACAGAGATGAAACAAATCCTCCTACATAAGTTGTATCTGTCTGTCTGCAATCTTCTCTCCTCTACATCCATTCAAAGTGCTGAACATTTAAAGCTTATCTGGGCTGTCAGGAAAAAAGGGGGTGGAGAGCTGAAATTACACTCTGCAGAGCTCAGTGAGGAGAGCTCTGAGAGCTGATTGGAGGGAAGGGAAACGCACCCCCCCTCACACAGCACACAGGAACAGAGCTAAGGCTTTCAATCAGCTGAAGGTCCCTCCCCTGTCACCATTTTTCTCTTGGAGTCAGGAAAACTTGTCAAAAGTGATTTATACAGATAGCAGAGGTAAGAGGCAGCACACAGAAATTAAACTTAGTGCTCTGGATGGAGACAAGTACACACTATAGAGGAATATGCTTTGTTCATATTTCATGTCTGAGGGTTACAATCACTTTAATGTTTCTTTAAAGCAGATGCCTCCATGCTTCTAATTATTTAGTTGCCCTTCTTTAAACTCGTTATACTATATGCTGTTTTTGTAAACTGTTGTCAAAAATGAAACTGTATAATTGCACAACTTTGTTCCAGGCAGTTTATTCATTCTCCCCATACTGAATTCCGTTAGGAATAAATGGAGAATCCAGTATGAAATACCTTACCCATTAAATTCCCAGCATATATAAAGTAACATGTTGTGGGGTTGGCGGTGAAAGGGATCTGAGCTGAAAAGCTTTTTCTCTGGGGTCACTGAATGTTATAAGCAGAAGTTGCAACTCTTTTAGGTGGACATGGCTTTATTAATAAGAATTAAACATTTCTGCCAAAGATTTTTCATGAAGTGGGCATATATAGATATATATATATATATATATATATATATATATATATATATATATATATATATATATATATATATATTACATATATAATACATGTATGTCCATTTATAACAAATATAGTCTCTATTTTGTTTTTCCCTTCTATTGTGATATGTGTAAAGTTTACATACATAAATATATCTGTCTCTTTAATCTTCAGCACCTATGAGTTTAAAACAGTTACAGTTCTTAGATTTTGGCTTTGTGTTTTTTATGAATGCTGCTTTGTGTATACATATCCCAAATAGAAAAACTGCAGAAATTCGTACTTGAGCACAACAGTGAGTTGGATACAAATCATAGAAATGCATGAAGTTACAGTAAACAAAATTAGTGGCAAACAAGTTCCAGAAGCGCTAGAAACTGTCAGTCATATGTGGATAAAACTGATACACAGTGCAGCTGCCAACCACTGGAGAAATGAGGAGCAGGAATCAAAAGACAAAAAGCAGCGCTCTATGAGTAGGAGCCAAAACCATGGACTGGATTCAGACTTTGCCTGTCTACAGTGCAATAAAATAAGTTTCAATCTGGTCCATGGTTCATATACATACATACATACATACATACATACATACATACATATATAATATAATTTTGGCTCCTACCCATAGAGTTCTGCTTTTTTGTCTTTTGATTAACAAAATTAGTGGAAATATAAAATAGTTTGCGGCATCTGTGTGTTAAGAGTTCATGCTCTTTGCTGGTATATGTGTTTTCAATACTTCAGTTTGTTGCTGCATTTATATGCAATTGACAAATATTCAGAGTGATAGTGATAGTCCATCCTAATGGTGATCACGGGTACAAGTCATGTTAAACCTGTCTTTACCACAACCCACGTTAATGTCTGTCCGCCTTTTGTAAATGTAGTAGGAAATGTAGCTCAGTTGTCCATGGATGTATAACCAAAATCCTATTTTACTTAAAAATATATTGCATTAATCCAGTAAACTACAACATAATACAGTATTAACACATTACGAAACATAGGATTTTTCATATTTATGTGGTCTACTGACCATATAATCTGTGTTGTGACATTTGGGCTTTTCAGTTTTGGGTAAAGTGAAAAGAAGCCCCAACATTATCATATAGAAAGTGTAAAAAAAATGTTAGGTTTAGGATCTACTGCTGGGTATTGTGTCAAAATTGAATACCCTACTAAAGCAAACTGTGTTTGTAATGATGAAACCATAAAAGTAAATCACGGATCATTTAATAGGTGGGGTGATGTATTTGACTTGTTTTTTATTACGCCCTGACCGTATATAACACATCAGAGATTAAATATGGGACCCTTTAAGCGTAGCATTATACACAGGATACACATTTAATGGTATCTTCACTTTCACTAAGTTTTAGATGGTCATCGTACAGTGCATGTTTTATGTCCTTGGGACGCCATCATTAAATGGCAATTGGTTTAGAAATGTTTCATTCAGGTTCTATTGTTTTCGTTTTCAGATTAGTTTAATTTCATCAAATACCCAGCACTTAACAGTTCAACAAATTTATGCAGGGGGACAGATTCAGAAGTATGCCCAACATACTGTAGGAGCCAGTAAAGATGTGCTTCTATTGACTACAATAACATAGGCACTGTAATTGTTTCAGTCTTTGGTTATACCCAGAGATTTCCCTACCCCTATGTCTTGAGACATAGGTATGGTCTTGTTTGCTGGTATGCAACTTTTCTGTATTGAGTATAGATAAGCTTCAGTTGACAGGCAAATAAATTGGGATATGTGCACATAAAAAACTCAGTGTTCAAATGGTGACTTAATTGGCATGTACAGTGTCTGTTTAGAGGTCTCTATAGTTGGTAAGAAATTATGTCTAATGTTCTCTAAAGTGTCTAGAGTAAGAAATAGTTGGAAACTGTCAAGTTTTGTTATTTGTGAATGATATGAATTCTAAAAACTCCAATCCAGACAGTTTTAATTTCTTATTGGACAGCTGGAAGAGAGTTAACTGCTGCTATGCTGATGATCTGGAATCCCAGGGTGGTTTCCAATCATATGATCACTGTAATAATTAAAAATAAGGAAATTTATAGTGGGAAAAAACTTATATTTTTGCACAAATCATACAAAAAAGTAAGCATGCTTTTTATTAAAATAGTATACCAAACATATGTCCTTTCAAAAATTATATATGAATAATATTTAGTATTGAAATTTGTCATGGCTTTACTGTCAAGTTAATCGGTGCATGCTGACCTCTGGTCATGAAAGGATTAAGCAGATAGAAGAAAAAAGTTACAAAAATGTAAAACTTATAGAAAGTTAATCCAAAAACCCTTTATGGCATTTCCAGAGGGTGCAGATTTTCTGCATATGCTTATGCTCTTTGTTTTCACTATCAGGTTTATAGCTTTAACAGAGCATGTTCATATGCAGAAATGGTGGTACCATTTCAGGGAAGTGACATTTTTTCCCGCACAGGTTCTCTGTAGGAATCATTTTTTTCAAATTTTTTGCCAAGAACTGGGCTTTAGTAGGGTGGTCCACCCTCTCCTTAATCCTCCCTCTCTAGCTCCATCATCAGCCAGTCATTGCTTTAATTACAAAATGCTGCTCTCAGCAAACGAGATAGGAGAAAACCACACAGGTCAGGGAGGAGTCACAGTGTTATGAGTGTTATGTGCAGTGTGTACTGTTGCTCTTATGCAAATATAGGCGTATAGTGACATAAGCAAACGGTAAACGCATATTAAAACCAACCATGGTTGACTTCTTTAGCTTTTTGTACTTTGAAGGATTTCGTTCATAGTAAGGCCTCTTTTGCACTAGCAGTCCGATCGGGTCCGCCTGCCAGTTTTTCACTGGAACCCGATCGGACCCTCCATTCTTCTCTATGGAGCGGCGGATGTAAACGGACACCCACCTACACCCAATTTAATCTGATCTGCTAAAAACCAACAGAAGGGGGATCCATTCCCCTGCCATCTAGTGGATTGGATTGGATGGCAGTCCTGTATAAAGGGGCAGGTGTTCCATTTACATGCAACTGCCCAGAGAGGAAAGCGGACTGTGTCTCTGTCCGCTCTGCTTGAGCAGACAAGGACCAGCCATCTGCCTGCTCAACGGGGATCAGTGGACATATTCCCCTCGCTGAGCAAGTGGACTCCTGGTGTAGCCTTCCCTTTAGAAAGAGGCCTAATCTTCAAAGATGACAATAAAGACTTTAAGTTTCAATCAGTTTCTAACAACTAAGGCCCCTTTTACACGGTACGGACGCCGTCAAACTGATCTTCCTGCTGATCGCTGCTGAGCAGGCAGATGACAGGTCAGTGTCCGCTCTGCTATGCAGATACAACCCAGTGTTCTTTATGGGGTGGTTGGATGGAAACAGACCGCCGTTTCCATCCGACTGTCATCTGATCTGATTCGCTAATTGGATGGGGAACAGGTCCCCATCCATCTGTCTTTTGCGGCGTGGATTGGATTGGACGCAGGCGGGTGTAAACTGGCACATGTCCATTTTACATATGCTTCCCAATAGAGAACAATGGGAGGTCATATTGAGTCCGCTTGAAAAACGAGTTTTAATGTGTTTTATTGCTTGTTCAGAATATAGTATCTCACAAAAGTGCACACACCCCTCACATTTTTTAAATATTTTATTATATCTTTTCATGCGACAACACTGAAGAAATGACACTTTGCTACAATGTAAAGTAGTGAGTGTACAGCTTGTATAACAGTGTAAATTTGCTGTCCCCTCAAAATAACCCAACACAGCCATTAATGTCTAAACGCTGGCAACAAAAGTAAGTACACCCCCAAGTGAAAATGTCCAAAATGGGCCCAATTAGCCATTTTCCCTCCCCCGGGTCATGTGACTCGTTAGTGTTACAAGGTCTTAGGTGTGAATGGGGAGCAGATGTGTTAAATTTGGTGTTATCGCCCTCACTCTCTCATACTGGTCACTGGAAGTTCATCATGGCCCTCATGGCAAAGAACTCTCTGAGGATCTGAAAAAAAGAATTGTTGCTCTACATAAAGATGGCCTAGGCTATAAGAAGATTGCCAGGACCCTGAAACTGAGAAACACACAAAATTGTTGCGCTAAGGTATATTAACCATGCAAGGTTGTGTCATCTGAGGGATGGGGGAGGAGATGAGATTGTCTGAGATCTGAACATGTACAGGCTGTCCCCGAGTTACGAACACAATAAGGACTGTAGGTTTGTTCGTAAGTCGAAGTTGTTCGTAAGTCGCAACACTGCATTTGTAAGTGTAACTGCCACCTGTGCATGGATGTGAGATGTTCGGGGCGCTTGTTATGTTATCTGGGGCGTAGTATGGCAGTGTAGGATGTGTTCGGAGGTGCTCGAAAGGTATCCAGGACCAGCGTGGAGCACAAGTGGCCGGCAGCTTCAAGCCCGGGACACCAGAGACCACCAGCGCCACCGAGAGAGATCCTGCAACCCCATCTGGAGGCTCACACTTGGACCCTGTCACCTAATCTGACTTTTTATCAAAGATGTGCCTGCTTTTACACTGCTTTTAGTAAATGCATTACTTTACATTAAAACATGTTAACTTATTGCTGCACTTAGATCTGGAGCTGCTTGTCCTTTTTATGTTAAGACCCTGAAACTAAGCTGCAGCACGGATGCCAAGACCATACAGCGGTTTAACAGGACAGGTTCCACTCAGAACAGGCCTTGCCATGGTAGACCAAAGAAGTTGAGTGCACGTGCTAAGCGTCATATCCAAAGGTTGTCTTTGGGAAATAGACATATGAGTGCTGCCAGCAGTGCTGCAGAAGTTGAAGGGGTGGAGGGGGTCAGCCTGTCAGTGCTCAGACCATACGCCGCACACTGCATCAAATTGGTCTGCATGGCTGTCGTCCCAGAAGGAAACCTCTTCTAAAGATGATGCTCAAGAAAGCCCGCAAACAGTTTGCTGAAGACAAGCAGACTAAGGACATGGATTACTGGAACTATGTTCTGTGCTCTGATGAGACCAAGATAAACTTATTTGGTTCAGATGGTGTCAAGCGTGTGTGGCGGCAACCAGGTGAGGAGTACAAAGACCAGTTTGTCATGCCTACAATCAAGCATGGTGGTGGGAGGAGTGTCATGGTCTGGGGCTGCATGAGTGCTTCCGCCACTGGGAAGCTACAGTTCATTGAGGGAACAATGAATGCCAACATGTACTGTGACATACTGAAGCAGAGCATGATCCCCTCCCCAACATGACCCCAAACACACCTCCAAGATGACCACTGCCTTGCTAAAAAAGCTGAGGGAAAAGGTGAAGGGCTGGCTCCAGCATGCCTACAGACCTAAACCCTATTGAGCATCTGTGGGGCATCCTCAAATGGAAGGTGGAGCAGTGCAAGGTCTCTAACATCCACCAGCTCTGTGATGTTGTCATGGAGGAGTGGAAGAGGACTCCAGTGGCAACCTGTGAAGCTCTGGTGCACTCCATGACCAAGAGGGTTAAGGCAGTGCTAGAAACAAAGTTGACCACAAAAAATATTGATACTTTGGGCCCAATTTGGACATTTTCACTTAGGAGTGTACTCACTTTTGTTGCCAGCGGTTTAGACATTAACGTTGAGTTATTTTGAGGGGACAGCAAATTTACACTGTTATACAAGCTGTACACTCACTATTTTACATTGTAGCAAAGTGTCATTTCTTCAGTGTTGTCAGATGAAAAGATATAATAAAATATTTACAAAACCGTGAGGGGTGTACTCACTTTTTGTGAGATACTATATATAGTTTTCTTGGTGTGCACAATCTGCTTATAGGTTCACTTCAAGAGAGAGGTATGAAAAATGTTTAGTTTTAGTCTGATTTAAATTTATAAACATGGAGCCTCAGCCTGGCAAGCATCCATAATTATGTCTGTGGAGGAGGGAGGAAAGATAAAGAAGAGACAGGATTTATGTGAAATTTCCAAAATGGTCTGATCTTTTTCTCTTGGAAATGTTGGCCACAGTGAGATACAACTGATAGACTTGACTGGTGGTGATCATGCTTTACTTTTTGCTATTAATGGGTGTCACGCACAATATTCTCATCCATAGGATTCTTTTGATGAGAACAAAGTATTTTTGACTGGTGGCCTACATGGTAGAAAGCAATGTTTCATTAGATGTAGGGCATGGACAGCTGAAAGAGAGACCTCTATTAGTCACTTTATATGTCATTTATATTTCGCCAACATTGTATTGTGAGGAATAGATTTGTCAGCTGTTTTAAATTCCTCTGAACTTTACTTGAACTGTCTGTGTATTCCAGCATGTTCTCTTTCCTAGAGGGTGGGTTAGCTTTTCCTGGTGTGTTTTATAAATTAATAAGGTTAATGCTACTACCATGTTCTGGGATAAGAGACTCAGACACACTTTTATATTAAGCTGTGTGTGTAGGCAGACCCCCCCTCTTATCTCAGATTTGGCAGGTAGTGTTGGCGCTATTGAATTATAAATCAGGGTTTCTCTTTATCACATTTTGATTACATAGGATCATAGTTATTACATTATATAGATGGATAAAGTTATAACTAAACCAAATGTAGCCAAAATTGCTTCTATGAGGGAGGTTTATGGCATTTTGATGTTGTGAAGAGAGGTTGCTTTTGGGATGGGGAAAAAGAGCATGCTGATTGGCAAAGAGCCTTGACCCTGATTTATAAATACCCCTCCCCACACCCACTAATCCAGGGTACGCATAACTTTGGAGGTATCCGCGTTGGTAACGGGCCCACAGAAGAAGATGCCGAAATTATTCAGCACGACCAGCTGTCCATGCACTCAGAAGAAGGCGAAGAGGTAATCATTTATTATATTGGTCCTTTTCTCCTTTGCTGTTGGAGGAGCTTGCAGAGCATCAGTTCCTAATGTGCTGCAAGGCTGACATCCATCAAAGGAAGTTTGTTGCTTGAACATACTGTTTCTGGTCCTGTGTGACTACAACATTGCTTTGAAATATCAGTCCCTCAAATGTTCTATGTAGATGTTCTTTATATTGCCAGTAATATATTGGATACCACAGATATACTACAAATAGGGGAAAATATAAGTGCATATGCACAAAGTGCTAAAAAAATGTGATTGATGGAAAAGAATCAGTGTAAGCATGTGGTAATATGCAGTGAAATACTTTCACAGTATGAATAGAACACTAGTCTAGACAGCATTTTAAAATTTGAAATTGCAGCAGGGCCTACTTTTGCACATATTGATGCTTTTATAGCTAGCTGGCCATACATTATACGATTTTCTTCTTCAATTTCCTTTAGATCTACTTTTAAGCTATGTAGTGCAAGGACCTGCCCGATTGCATACAAATTGAAAGTGTTTAGTTTTGACCATATTATACTGTTTTGGTAAATGTAAAGGGTAATTGTATGGCCAACCTTAGTCTTTAGGTCAAAGTGTTTTTATGGTTGATGCATGGCTTACCAGATTTCAGTCCTGAAATCAGTTTCTAGCATCAAAATCTTCCCTGGAAACAGTAAGTCACTGGCAGCTAAAGAAGTACGCATTAATAAGTACTAAGGAATTTGGTTTGGTTTAGGCTGAGTATAAAGAAATACAATTTCTTGATTTGAATCCCTCCCACAGCACTATTGTATTCTTCCAGTAGGGAGTGCAAAGTGCCTTCCCCACTGGCAGAATACAATGATCACTGCTGGCGGCTGTAGCCGCTGGCAGAGATTGGGTGAAAAAAAAATCCCAGACAGTCTGGTTGTACTCAAATCACTTGATGGATCGACATCAGTACATCCAGCCTACCCATAGACGGGTCGAAATTCGGCCGATTCCTGCTAAACCGGCTGAATTTCGATCTGTCTGTGGCCCACTTATGTGTGCTTCTAGTTCAACTCTGCAGGTAAAAGTGGACTGTGAAGCATGCAAAGCACACTTCAATTTAACTCGATACGAAAATTCTTATGAAGATGTCTAGAACGGCTGTCACATAAGAAATTTGTACAGGCAGATCTATTGACAATCCATGTTAAGCTCTAAGGGGACAGCTGGCACAAGGAAAAAGGTCAATGGTTGTATCTGCAAACATGCTTGATTTATTGTGCAGGGAACCTCAGGAGCGAAATATGAGAGCTGGTATTTTTTTTTTTTTAAAGTGCAGCCTTTGGAGCTGTTTTTATCCTTCCTCAACTGCTTAATGCCTGTGCTCTGACAAAATGTCGAACCCAGCAGAATTTTCGAACCACGTCACTTCCTGTGATGTGGAATGAGCTGTTGCAGAAAACCATAGTACTGTGCATGTGCACCGCATCATCTGCGCATGGGCAGTGCGCCATCGCTGACGTAATCTTTCTACACCTCACACTCCGCTGTACTGAGCCTGCAGTCAGAAGGCGGCAGCGGACATCTTTTTACACCCACCCAAGTCTTGCATTCCACACTTATTTTTAACAGTAAGCTCAGCTTATATAGTGCCAAACAGTATTTAGAAGTCCGTGACACTGTTTTGATGTTGAATTTTAATGCAGCGGAAATCCTGCAGATCTGACAGAACATCGCTGCTTTTAAAATTCAACATGAAAAGAGTATGATGGATTTGAAAATACAGTATTTCACTATATAAGCTCAGTTTAGTGCTAAAAATGTAAGACTTCTGACTGCAGGCTTAGTATGGCTGTCGGTCTACAAATTTGACATGCAGTGTCCTGACGTCAGCGATGATGCGTTGCGCATGCGTAGCACGTATGATTTTCTGCAACAGCTAAATCCACATCACAGAAAGTGACGTGGTTTGATATTCTGCCGGGTTTGACATTTTGTCGAAACACCTGCATTCTTGAAGGAAAAAGTATGATGGCCCTGCACTTTAAATCTTTAGTAACAAGGAAGCCCATGGCAGCTGAAACATTCCTCTCCTGCTGATTCATTTTTCCTTTAAAATATATATAAAGGCAATACTTTTTTTGCATAGAATGGAGAGACATTAAAACACCTGCCGGGTTTTTCATTGCAGCCCCTGCCCCCTTTAAGGAGATTTACCCTTTCAAGAGGTCCTGGTGGCCATTCTCACCAAGAGGAAAAGCGAAAGATTTGGGATAAAAAGAGAAAAAGTGAAAGAAAATCCCACATTTTGAGTTCTCACCAGAACAGGAATAGAGGGGAAATCATCTAACAGGGACTCTAGTTTTGTAACCCTGGTGACAACCAGAGCTATCCCCCACTGTTGGGACAAGAACTTATGGGGAAAAAACCTGCAGGGGTTATAACCCTCCCTTAATCTATACAAAATGGGGAAAAAAAAGTTTTGGCTTTACTTCTGCTTTAATTTGATGTATATTAAACAGTCCTTTTTAAAGTGTTTTTTTTTTTTTCAAATAAATATTAAAATTAATTTATTACAAATGTATATTGATAATAGTATCCTTTTACATTTACTCATGCACACATCAAAAGCAATGATCATTTGATCATGCATTGGTGTGTAATTTCAGTAATGGTTCTTGTCCCTTGACAATTATAGATTCGCTATTCTTATTAAACATATTAAGTGACACATGCTTTGCAAATCAATGTAAGATACCATTTCAAACACTGGTTGTTTTCCATTGAAGACGAGAGTTAAGCAAGTTAAATATGTAACATTTAATTTTTTTTCCTAAATATGGTAAGATAACATTCAGAGTACCGTAGATTTGTTGTTGTATTTCCTCTTTAAAAAAAGTTTTAAGAACCTTCATAGAGGGACTGAAGTTTTAAAGTGATATTTATGGCTAACCTGTACTTCTTTCTCTTTTAAACCTGTATTAAATCTGGATTTATATTATTCCAAGCCTGCCGTGGAGGAAGTGGTAAGAGCCAAAGTCCGTTGTGCATGCCCTCAATCAGACAAGAAGACTTGGAGATATGGCTTATTCATCATTGTTTTAATTTAACCATTATACAATTTAACCATTGTTTCTTTAGTTCACTTGATGGGCTTTGTGATGGTTCCCGGAATAATCCATGACATTTCTGCAATCTTTCATTTCATTCATTAATCCTGATGCTTGGCAATTTCTGACCTAAAATTACAGCTTCCCTCTGAATTGGATTCATTTGAGTTTTTTTTTTTTTTTTTTTTTTTTCATCTATAAAGAGATTTTTTGTTATTTTCCAACTTCGCTCCCTTAGTCCCCAGACCTTTTGTGAACAAACAGGCACTTCCCTTTTATTGGCCTGAAAAGCATGATCTTTTCATCATTTTTACAGAAACATCATCCTGATATACATAATTTGCAGAGGATGGTTGTTTAAAAGTGATAATATGCCATTAGAAAAAAGTAACAAATAAATACATATTGAGAAAAGGAATACAGGGAAGCTGCAATTTTATTGTGGCTGTATCAGTTTATAGACAAAGTATATAAATTGCAAAATGATATATGTATATAAATTCATATACATATATATGTGATTTGTGTATATTTAGTGTCATAGAATATGCTAAATTGTGAGTGCTTTTTCTGTGTGATTACATAGCTTTTCACTTCTGTGGTGAAGTATGCGTGCTGCAGATCATTGCTAAATGTCGTACATTGTTATATCCATAGGCAGATGAACAAAGCTTTATATGTCTAGAAACGTATCTGTACAGTGATTACATTAGAGGCACATGCACAGGTTAATGTTTATCTGTCTTTAATATAATATAACGCCATGTCTGTTGAAAATAGGTGGAGTCCTGAAATAGCTTCTTTAGGGTGTTTTGTGATTAAAAAGTAAACAATTTGAAAAATGTAAAAAAGTTTGCCAGTTGGGAAATTTCTTTATCTGTCTGTTTAAAGCCGGCCATAGATGATGGGATTTTCTTTCCTGCAACCACAGTCAGTGTTGACAGGGGAATGCCCCCCGCAGAGCTATTGTGCTGTCTTGGCACGGGGGTGGGGATAGCCATCCCAGGCAAGAAAACACACAGTCGCATGAAAAATTAGACAGACTGGTTGTACCCAATTTGATCGATCGACTTGGGTAGAATCAGCCTGCCCATACATGGTTCGAATCTTGGCCAGTCCCTGTTGAACCCACTGAGATTCAAACCATCTATGGCCAACTTAAAGCGGAGTTGCACCCAAAAATGGAACTTCCGCTTTTTGCATTCCTCCTCCCCCCACATTTGGCACCTTTCAGGGGGAAGGGGGAGCAGATACCTGTCTAATGCAGGTATTTGCTCCCACTTCTGGTGAAAGATCGCGGTGATCTACGTCATGTTCAGCCTCTTCTCCGTCCCCCCGCTGTCTTCTGGGAGACGCACAGGTCCCAGAAAACAGCAGGGACCACTCACAACGTGCAGCGCGAATTGCGCATGCGCAGTGGAGAACCAGGCTGTGAAGCCGCAAGGCTTCACTTCCTGATTCCCTTACTGAAGATGCCGGCGCCTGCACCCAGGAGGCGAGGGACAGATCGGCTTCGGGTGAGGACATCACAGGCACCCTGGACAGGTAAGTGTCCTTATTTTAAGTCGGCAGCTGCAGTATTTGTAGCTGCTGACTTTTATTTTTTTTTTTTTCAACGGAACGCCGCTTTAAGTGAACATGGACAGTATGATTGCAGCAACCCTTTAAACATTGCTAGTGACAGTTAGGCCGTGTATGGCATGACAGTACTACAATAACCTGCTAATCTTACTTTTGCTAAAATTCATAACTAGATGCTGATGTTACCCTTTTCTATGTAAAAATTATAAATTACGTCTTAGGAGTTTTAAGCTAATTGTTTACGCCAATCCTCTAGTTGAAGGTGCTGTCTGGAAGTAGAGTTGCCAGTGTACAT
Organism: Aquarana catesbeiana; assembly: GCF_042186555.1. NCBI lineage: Eukaryota > Metazoa > Chordata > Amphibia > Anura > Ranidae > Aquarana > Aquarana catesbeiana. Next base: position 148,533,055 of record NC_133335.1, on the reverse strand, counting down.
TTGGGTCTTACAGCTTCCTCTAGCTTCTGGTAATGGTTTCAAAATAAGGTCATATAGGTTTAAGACATATTTACACAGAGTGAGACTGAGATGCATGTATTTATTGTTGTTGTGCATGTATATTCATTTTAGTGTAGTGGATAGTTTTTGAGGGTTCAAATTTTTTATCTTTTTTTTTTTTTTTTTTTTTTTTTTTTTCAAGAAGCCAAAATGACTGCCCATAAAGCAAAGAGGCTTCAAAACTCATGCAGCATTTCCACTATTCTCCTCTTACAATAAGTCTCTATGCTATGCATGCACTAAAGAGATTGTGTCTGCAGAGGGCTCCTCTCCATCCTTAAAAGATATGACAGCCATTTGCCAGGTTGAAGGCTATGAGTAACTTTGTTTTCTTACCTCTGGCATCTTCATTTTCTTATATCTACTTTTCTCAGAACATGTTAACATTTTTGAATTGGGTCAGAGTGCTTTAATATCTGATTCTGATTCACTGGTATGTGAGAGGGATGCAAAATAGGAGGAGAATGCAAAAGAGGAAAAAAGGCAAGTGCATAGTATTAAAATGTAAAAGGAGGCCATTATTAGTCCATAATGTATATCCTGATAAGTCTTTCTCCAACACGAATGACAGACACATAGTGGAGAGCAAACACTTAGGACAATGCTCTTCTAAGAGTTAAAGGGTTACTAAACCCTTGTGTGTTGTGTTTTTTTTTTTTTTTTTTTTTAAATAACAAACAGATCATACTTACCTCCACTGTGCAATTCGTTTTGCACAGAGTGGCCCCGATCCTCCCCTTCTGGGGTCCCTCAATGGCGCTAGTAGCTCCTCCCCGCATCGGGAAACCACCTAGTAGAAGCGCTCACCTTGGGGGTACCCTGCAGGCCCGCTTCCGAGTCCACCTTTTGTGCCCATAGACACAGAAAGCCAGACTCTGCCCCGCCCCCCCCGGTGCAGTGTTATTGGGTTTGATTGACAGCAGCGGGAGCCAATGGCTGCACTGCGATCAATCTACCCAATCATGACACGAGACACCAGCTGGAGCTGGTGAGCTTGTTCCTGGCCAGAGAAATACAGGGTTCAGGTAAGTATAAGGGGGACACTGGGGGGGGGGGGGGGGGCTGGTACATGACAGGAGGTTTTTCACCTTAATGCATAGAATGCATTAAGGTGAAAGCCATGAGAGTTTACAACCCCTTTAAGCCAACGCTATAGATGGCTACATAGTTATTCAGGTTGAAAAAAGACACAAGTCCATCTAGTTCAACCAAAAGAAAATATTTAACAATCATTCACCCACAGTTGATCCAGAAGAAGGTGAAAAACCACAGCAAAGCATGCTCCAATTTGCTACAGAAGGGGAAAAAAATTGCTTTCTGATCCCCCCCGAGAGGCCTTCAGATATTCTCTGGATCAACTTTACCTATAAATATTAGTACCCAGTTATATAATGTACATTTAGGAAAGAATCCAGGCCTTTTTTAAAGCAATGTGCTGAGCTGGCCAAAACCACCTCTGGAGGGAGCCTATTGTGCACTTTCACAGCTCTTACTGTGAAGAAACTATTCAGTATTTGCAGATTAAATCTTTTTTCCTCTAGATGTAAAGAGTGCCACCTTGTTTTCTGTGATGACCTTAAAGTGAATAACTCAACACTAAGTTCACTATATGGACCCCTTTATATATTTATACATGGTGATCATATCTCCTCTTAATCTCCTCTTTTCAAGAGAGAATAAATTCAGCTCCTCTAGTCTTTCCTCATAGCTGAGCTCCTCCATGCCACTTATCAGTTTGGTTGCCCTTCTCTGCACTTTCTCCAGTTCCCTGATATCCTTTTTGAGAACTGGTGCCCAAAAGTGAACTTCATATTCCAGATGAGGTCTTACTAATGATTTGAACAGGGACTATTATTATGCTATTATTGACCTTTTGATCTACTAAAACCCCCAGAACCTTCTCCACTATGGATTCCCCCAGTTGTACTCCTAGTATGCATGATGCATGCATATTCTTAGCTCCCAAGTGCATAACTTTACATTTATCAACATTAAACCTCATTCGCCACTTAGTTGCCCAATTAGACAATGCATTGAGATCAGGTTGTAAATTGGAGACATCCTGTGAGGATGTTATTCCACTGCATAGCTAAGGGAACAAGAAAAAAACAGAAAAAGCGCCTCTAAGTGCAGTATTTAATAAATTATGTAATCACACGGACAAGGGGGCACTCACATAAGTAAAGAATCAGGCTCTTGATCAAGCATTCCGGTGGATCACACAAGCGCCCAGGTTCTACATGTCGGGGAGCTGGGAGGTGGATACTGAACCCCAGCGCTCTTCCGTGTTGGTACTGAGCAGACCTCTTTGATAGAATGCAGTGTGGACCGCAGCACTGGCATGTGACGTCACCAGAACAGGGAATAAACAACGCGTTTCAGAGCATGCGCAATGTGAGAAACAGACATGCGTGCATGTCTGTTTCTCACATTGTGCATGCTCTGAAACTGGAACTAAAGTGCCAAGCCCAACCCCCTTAAAAAAAAAAAAAAAAACCCTCACCATAATACCCCTCCACCAAATTATTTGGAAGGGTGGCCCAATACTTTTGGCAATATAGTATGGTTGAACAAGTTTGGGTTGGAAGCACTTGACTGGCTTGCAGAGTCCTGACCTCAACCCGATAGAATACCTTTGTGATGTATTAGAGTGGAGAGTGCAAGCCAGGCCTTCTCATCCAACATCAGTGCCTGACCTCACTTCTGCGCTTCTGGAAGAATGGTCAAATCTTCACATAGACACACTCCTAAAACTTGTGGTTAGCTTTCCCAGAAGAGTTGAAGCTGTTATAGCTGCAAAGGGTGGGCCAACTCAATATTGAACCCTACGGACTAAGACTGGGCCATTAAAGTTCATGTGCGATGTTACAATACTTTTGACAATATTGTGTGTGTGTGTGTATGTGTATATATATAATATTATAATCTCATGAAGTGGTACTCCCAGGTGCACAACTTTTAGAGTGTGGAAATGTGATGTTACGCTTATCGCTGTTATTTCTGCCACTCTGCTGCAGAGTCTGTGATTGTTGTGTTGTCTTATTAACCTTCCTGGCGGTATTCCTGAGTGTGACTTTTCATTACCAAAAGCGGTAATCCCGAGCCACAGTTGGGATTGCATCCTAGTATCCTGGGTAAGTTACTTACCTTGTCCCCAGGATTCTGCGATGTCTCGCCGCTGTGTCTTCCACTTGATCTATCACAGTGTCGGGCTCCGTTCCCTGCGAGCGCCGCAATGCATGGGAATGGAGCCTGGTGCCAAATTCAAAAAGTGAATAACACAAAACACATACAGTACACTGTAATCTTACAGATTACATTACTGTATCAAAACCTTTCACCTCCGTTTTGTCCCTAATGCTTTGTCCAGTTCCATGCCTGCAGTTTTATATTATAATAATGTTCTTTCTGCCTGGAAACTGGAGAATGTCCATAGCAACCAAAAAGTGTTCTTTTTACGTCAAAAGTGGTTTTAAATCAGCTAGAAAACAGCGATAATAAATTAGAATCACTTGCAGAATTGAGCGATAGTGATTTGTGGGGATATTAGTCATCAAACACTGAAAGTAATGACGGCGACAATTCTGCAACTGAGCTAATTTCAGTGTTTTTGATTTGATTACATTATTGAATAAATGTTATTATTGTATTATTATTTGTTATAATTAATTATAGTTATTTATTATATTATAATTTATGATTTCGTGTTTCAAACTTTATCATACCCGGGCTGTCTACTAGACTCTTGTTTGGACAGATTTAAGTGAGTTATTCCTAAGAATTACAGGCCTACAATATAAAATGCCGCTTCAGCATCAAAAATCTGACATAATCATACCGCCAGGGAGGTTAACACAGTAAGGTAGAAGGGATTGGGAAGGGCTTGTGATCACTTATGTGTGCTTCATGGCCCAAATAGTTACATTTCCTAATTGGGGGTGTCATGGAGGAATTTTTGAAAACCTATCCATAGTAGTGCTGTTACTTTACCCGTAACAACTTGATAAAAATAATGTTCTTTAGCAAGGGACATGCATTCTACATTAATAATTATGCTACCGAAATGAGTGTGTGTTGCGAATTGCCTCCAACATTGTTGCTTTTTCTTCTTGCTGGAGGCTGCCATTTTGCTGAAGTCAAGAGCCCCTGAGCAACACTAAATATTTGGGCTGTCAGCAGATTGTCCTTTACATTTTCATAAAAAGTGCCAAAAAATAGAGAGCAGTTGAGCATGTGCAGAGCAGGGTGAGATACTAGAGTTAAAAAATATAGCCACTTATTTTTGATGCTTTACATAGCTATACCTGCAAAAGGGGCCACCCTGAAGTGGTCTAGCAGGACTTAATTTTCTGACAAAAGTTCCACTTTAATGAATACCCCTGCAAACAGTAGACATCATGGGTATACAACCATCTATGTTCTTATTCCGCAAAGGTTGCAGTATGACCAATCAGAATCTCTAATGCTTTCTATCTGATTGGATACCCATAAGAGTTATCACACTCTTTTGAATAGGACCATTAATATTTTTTTATTAATTCTTCTGGTTGGCACACAGTGTTTCAGCCCCTTTATAATGTCACACCTCCATTTCCAGCTATCCAGCCAATTCTTCGATCAACAAGACTCTGATGAGTTAGATAACGATGAAGGTCAGGTTGCTATGATTGCTGTTCAGTCTGTAAGTATAAATCTGCCTCCTATAAAAAAGAAGCATAGCCACCATTTCCAATGCTTTCTTTCTTTAAAAAAAATAAGGCAAATGGAGGTTGTGGTGAACATTTGAGGTTTCTGAACATTATCTTTAAAACACCTTTTCATCAGGGTGAGTATGGTTGTTGCTCAGGGGTAATATGGTTCTTTGGGCTGTCAGAAAGACACAAAAAATGGTGGAGTGCTTGCATCTGGACTTTCTCTGTGGTTCTTATTTGTTCACAAACACCTCTTTGCACCTGGTGAACATGTGATGGGATATTCTGCCATGTGTCTTCTCGTCCAAAACAATCTCATCTTTATTGTAAGACATTGTAACTTTTTTTTTTTGGTTTTCTCCTTTTTCTGCAGTTTAATTTTGGAGATGTTGTGGTCCACCAGGCCATTCATACAATTGAATATTGTTTGGGGTGCGTTTCCAACACAGCTTCTTATCTTCGACTTTGGGCCCTGAGTTTGGCCCATGCCCGTAAGTAACAAAATGTATTATTTTAGTGTAATGTTTTTGTTTGTACAAATGTATGAGTTAACCTTTAACCCAAACTTTACTTTTTTGTAAATAGTAATCACAATGTGATGTGCCCATGTGTTGTGTAGGGTCTTGAATGTTTGAAGTGGAACTATGGCCACCCATTAAAAAAAATTGTGCTGAAGCACTTAATTACAAGTGCATCTGCATTTACAGTTTTCTCTTAGTCTCTCTGTAAGGTTTCCATAAAAACGTGTTGATTCTGCCAGTGGTGTCCACTTTATGCAGCTTCCTGCTACAGCAGCCCTGCCCTCGGAGCCCTCTGATGTGGCCTTCGACCTCAAACCAGGGAAGCGCATGTCCATGTTCTGGTATAGTGGGTCTTTAAGCCCAGATCGCGATCATAGGGGGGTGCCAACCCGCTATCCAAGAGCACCAGAGTGCATGGAGCTGGTGCCAGCAGCAGAGAAAGCAGGTGGTCGCGGAGGGAGCAGGAGCCACATAAGCCAGTTCTTCTGTAGCGCCGCCTCTTGTCCCAGGTACTTTGCCTGGGACCTTTCTAGAAGCCTGGAGAGCAATGCCAGCAGAAGCAGGAATAGAGGAAAAGGTCAGTGTATTATTTATCAAATACACTGCTCTTTTGCAATGGACATATTAGCACTTCTAAAAGAAGGGTTATTAGGCTGCTTTCACACTGATCTACAGGTGCAGCGCAGTGCACCTGTGGCTTTTCTGTGGGTTAGCTGCACTGAGCCATAGACTCTTTCAGAAAGTGCACCATACCCGTAAGATATAATAGAAGTCTATGGCAAATCGCAGCTAACCCGCAGGAAAACCACAGGTGCACCGCGGTGCAGATAAACTGCAGCTCATCAGTGTGAGAGCAGCTTTCTAGGGGGCTCGGACAGTAAGGGCTTGTTTAAATTTGCCTTTTTTGGGGGCGGTAAAACCCCATAGTTCATTGTGGCCCCTTGACCAGTTACCAAATCACTTGAGTGGCCCTTACTCTTCAAAAGGTTAAGCGCCCCTGTGCTACAGTGTGATGAGAAGATGTTACAGAGGCCATAGCATTGAAACTGCTGATTCCCAAGCTTGTAGCTTGTCATTCAGAACCTGGTCAGTGTACGAGAGGGAGAGCATGTGAGATACAAATGATGGACAGAGTTGCTTGGGATTATATGTTCAATACTTGCAAACACATTGGCTTCGGCAACAAGTTTATGAAGTGGATATCTTCACTAAATAATGATCCCTGCGCAAAAATTAAGGAAACTCGCTTTGCTATGCGAGTTCTTTAGATTACAAGCATTCTCCTGGAACGTATTATGCTCGTAATCCAAGGTTCCACTGTAATTTAGTTTTTTTGGGGGTTTTTTTTCTGTATTTTTCTTTGATGTTATATCTAATAGAAACATACAACGTTTTATACCAATATAACCGGTATTTTTCATTGTTTATAAACACTGTTTACACATACTTTGTACCTGATATAAATATAGAATGTTTACTTTATTGTATCTTCTCATTTACAAAATAAATCTTTATTGAGAAAAAAACAAATGATGGAGGATTTGGCTTAGTCAGGAAACATAAAGATTTCTTTTTACTTCTCGAGTCTAGTGCATCCCCTACTGTAGTAACTAGATTTGTAACTAGACAATTATCAGGTGCCTTTTAGTCAGGGCTGGTGCTAGACTATTTTGCGCCCCAAAAACTAAAATAAAACTATACACTGCCCCCTTCCTGCACACACTGCCCCCCTATTTCCCCTGCACATACTGCTCCCTTTTAACTCTACATCCCCCTTCCTGTACACATTGCCCCCCTTTAACCCTACCCCCCCCTTGCTGCACACACTGCCCCCTTTAACCCTACACCCCCCTTGCTGCACACACTGATCCCCTTTAATGCTGCACACACTGCCCCCCTATTTTCCCTGCACATACAGCCCCCTTTAACCATACACACACTTCCTGTACACACTACCCCCCTTTAACCCTACTCCTCCCTTCTTCCTGCACACACTGTCACTCTATTTCCCTTGCCCATACTGCCCCCTTTAACCCTACACCCCCCTTCCTGCACAAACTGCCCCCTTCCTGCACAAATTGCCCCTCTTTAACCCTGCATACCCCTTCCTGCACACACTGCCCTCCTTCCTGCAGACACCGCCTCCCTTTAACCTTTCACCCCCCCCTTTCCTATTCACACTGGGGTGGAATCCTGCGAAAATAATGCACATGGAGTGAATTGCTGAAGATTACTTACTGTGTGCCGGTGTGTGACGTGGACAAAGTGCTGCGGGAGGCTGAGGAAGGGGGACCTGGTGAATGGCAACAGCAAGTTCATGAAGCAGGCGACCAGTGACAATTGAAGTGTGGCTTGAAAATTGACACATTATTGTCATAATTTAACAGTGATTTGAGATACATGATGATGGGGAAATGACTTGGGGGAGCAGTAGCCGAAAGTTCTGTTAGCGACATCTGGAGCTGGAGCCTGCATACGTGTACCCTGTGCCGAGACCTGCGGTGGGTCTGCGGGAAACCATAATTCTGCTGGCGCCGACCCCTGGGGGGAGAGTAGGGAAGACGTGCAGACATGGGTGTGCCCTAGGCAGCTGCCTAGTTCACTTAGTGGTAGTACCGGCCCTGCTTTTAGTATTACTTAAATTTTCCTTGCTACTGCTGAGGGTACTGTAGTAATGGGATCCTAGTAACGAGAATCACTGGGGAGGAATGAATGCAGTACATTTTTTGTGTTAAGGGTTATGGTGAGGTTTACTGTCCTTTCCTTCAAATATTTTAGAGAAGTTAAGGTAGAAAGGCTGTAGATAGGTACCTTTTATTAATTGGAATGACAGCTTGTACATTTTTGCATATCCTTGAATAGTACTCGCACCAATGTAACTTTTTCATGTTTCGGCCAAGAAACTGGATCCATTTCACAGAGTGAAAACTTGATGTATTTTTCTGTAGATAACGGAGCAATTAGCTTATAGGTACCAAAAAATTATTTCCAGCATGTTGGTAAATAACGATTGTTAAAATCCTTTGGCAGTACTTATTCTTGTTTCACATTTCTCAGTTGTTGCAACTGATGATTCAATCAATCACATCCCTGTATTTTATTTGCTAGCCTTATTTTTAATTGGTTGCCAACTAACAAAAATATGCATTTACAAATAAAAATGTTAAACAAAATATGTATAGCAGTTACTCTTTCACATGTTTGTTGTGATTATGTAGTAATTAAAGGAACCAATATTACAGAGTTGAGTTCTGTCAGAAATATTATAAATTACAGATAGGGGAGATATTGGTGCAATACATTTTAGGTATTGCTGTTTACTTCTTATTAGCTCCCTTCATAAATATGTATTCTCTGATTTTTTTTTTTTTTTTTTTTTTTTCTTTCCCTAGAGCTATCTGAGGTCCTCTGGACTATGGTGATGCATGTGGGCCTCCATGTACAAAGTCTAGGTGGAGGCATTCTCCTGGTATTGGTGTTTGCAGCATTCTCTGCACTGACTATTGCCATCCTGCTTATCATGGAGGGACTGTCAGCTTTCCTGCATGCCCTCCGTCTGCACTGGTAAGTTTTGAAACCCCTTGCCTTTGTCATATCTTTCTTAGCAGTATTAAGAGTATAAGAATCTCCACTCCTGAACCAGCCTGTGCTTCCAGTAAGTAAATAGAACTTCCTATCTTTGTGCAAGAGAATTGCTGCTTCATGCTGCCCAAACTGTAGCTTGACTCATCATGAACGCTCAGGCAGCTGACCAGCCATGATGGTGGGAGATTAAGTCTACACTGGAATGGCAGTTATTTTCTGTGGATCATCTTGTTACTGTCCCCATGTGCCTAGATTTCCACTTAGGTTCCCACACCTCCATGATGAACCAAAGCTAGAGACCTTAAAAATGCTGATCCTGCCTTGTATATAAGGGACAGTAAAAGGAAAAAAATCTTCTTCATGTAGGTAGATGTTCCATTGACTTATTGACAGTGCAGACAATGTTGTATGTAGATCTGCAGTTTAATCAACAAATGTTATTTATTATATAAAGGATTTATGGGGAGAGGGTGGGTTCTCGATCCCAGAATAGAACCGATCTTGTAAATATGCATGCCCCAGTAAGTGTCTATCACAAATGTTGCTACCATGTGTCTGACAAGTGGTGCTTTCCCAATGTCTGGATATAAGTTGTACTATATGCTATAGTACAGAGGCATAACTAGAACCTTCAGGGCCCTAATGAAAGAAACCATAAAGGGCCCCTGAAAGAGGAGAGGGGTTTTGGGACTTTATATGAAGCACATAACTAAACTGGATGAACCAATGATTGTAAAATAGTAAATGTTTATTATTACATTGGGCATACATAACGTAAAACGGTAAAAAAATATAATGTATATAATAGGTCTCAATGGATATCATCTAAACAATTCATAAATATATACACAATAATTCCAACATGATACACATTATAATGGACCTCAGGTATGCAGACCCAAATGTATAAACTTGGTAACATATAAGCATGATAATAATAATGGGAATGATTTGTTATAGTAAAAACTATTCATTTTACTATAACAAATAATTCCCATTATTATTATCATGTTTATATGTTACCAAGTTTATACATTTGGGTCTGCATACCTGAGGTCCATTATAATGTGTATCATGTTGGAATTATTGTGTATATATTTATGAATTGTTTAGATGATATCTATTGAGACCTATTATATATATATTCTATTTTTTACTGTTTTATGTTATGTATGCCCAATGTAATAATAAACATTTACTATTATTGGTTCGTTCAATTTAGTTATATGCTTCATATAAAGTCCCAAACCCCCTCTCCTCTTTCAATATGTATCAGGGATAGTGGTATAGTCATGGCCTCCTATAAAGTCCCAACCTTTCCTTCTTTATTATAAAGGGCCCACTGATCCTCAGCCTGGGCCCGGTCGCAAGTGCGACCCTGGTAGTTCCACCACTAGTGTCAGTATTCGTTTATTTTTGTTGTTTATTTTTTTAATTCTTTTTTACCATTTTATTTCTTTCTTGAACATCCCGGGACACAGAGCCACAGTAATTACTGATGGGTTATATAGGTACCACTGGTGATTGGACACTGGCACACCCTAACCAGGAAGTTCAACCCCTTATATAATCCCTCCCCTTGCAGGGATACCTCAGTTTTTACGCCAGTGACTTAGGTGATGGACGTGTAAAGATGTCCTGTGCTGAGCTCCAAAGGGATTATCCTATACTGGGGCAGGCCAGGCAAACCGGATCCATTCCAAAGTGTCTTTTCTAGGCCGAATTGGATGGTAATCATGTCCGAAGAAACGAGGTCTTACCTGTAACGCTTCTCTTTTTAGAGAGCTGGACCCTGCATATTAGAAAATGGTTTTTCTAGCCTAATTTCTAGCCGGGTGCTTTACAGGGCCAGAACTGTGGATCCCCATATTCGTAGGGGGCCCCAGTCTCTGACGGTTTTTTCAAACAGAGCCCACCGTGAGAGGCGAAGATTGGGTCTGTGCAACAGAACCCTGCAGCTGGATAAGGTAAGGGAGATTCCATAGAATTTTTTAATTCTAGTAGGTTTCTCCTTTAAAGCGGGGTTCCACCCAAATTTCTCTATGCATTCTCTTCCTTGCCTAGATGCTGACATGCTGTGTTAAAAAATTTAAATCGCCGTAATTACCTTTTTTTTTCTAATCTACTTAGCACTTCCTGGTTTTCCTCCCATGGGAGTCGGCGTGTTTCTAGCCTCTCCCAGACCTCCCACAGTCCCCTGGGAGCTAGTCTCAGGCTTCCCAGCATGCATTGTGCAACAGCGTCATCACAACATCTCGGTGAATGCTGGGAGCACAGCATTCACTGCATCCAGGAAATACATGCTTGTGGGCTTCAAATGCCCACAATGAAGATGGAAACCACCTTCAGTGAATTTTATAAGTTATTCTTTACAACGAAATCAGACACAGGCGGACTTATTACACAGAACATGTGAGTAGATAATCATGAGAAGAAAAGTTTGTGAATGAACTCCAAAAAAAAAAAACGATAGATAGGTGGACCCCCGCTTTAAGGTAAATGCATGCTATGCCTATTGTGACCACCGGGGGCTGCCAAGAGGACATACCTTTTCATGCTGATGTCTGTCTCAAGTGTTCAACGCTGTACAAGCTCCTCCAGCCGGCTCCAGGTAAGATGGGATGGGGGGCTCTCCTCAGGGATATCTCCCCCCAGACTAGGGGGAAGCCGGAGGTGATCTGTAAGGCGGTTAGACACCGCATTTTCACCTCCGTTGCGGCCGCCGCCATTACACAGGCAAGCCCATCATTACCAGCCTCTATCCCTCCTTCCCCTCCCCCGGCCTCCTCCATGTTTGATTCAGAAGGGTCGGCTAGCGCGGGAAGCGCTCGTTTTTTCAAAAAACGAAGGGGAGGCCGGGGCGTCAGCACAGTGTGCTCAGACGCCCACAGGACCGGCTGCAGGCTATTAAAGGCACTAATTACAGGTGCACTAAGCCTTCTGGAGGGACACAGAGCTGACGGTCGCATGTAAGGTGGGACACAGGCATTCTCCTAGGCAGCATTTACTAAGGTAACACCAGACTGGGGATCTCGTTCAGGTTCTGAGGGCCCCCTGTCTGCAGCATCCCCCCCCCCCGAGGGGCCAGGGACGGCTAGCCAGGGAGAGCCATCGGGGTCAGGGGCTATACCTACTTCTGGCACTTCAGCCCCTGTATATATTACACAGGAAGTTTTGTCCTCAACCATTAATGGTTTAGAGGAAAGATTAATGGCCATGATTACATCTTCACTTGGTGGAAGAAAACACACTAGGCCTTCCTCTGTTCCCCAAGACCCTCAGGAAGAGGAGCCCTGGGATAAAGGAGAGGAATCCCTTTCAGAGGATCGGGATGGGACGGATGATTCCTCTTCGGAGGAATCAGGTGGAGAGGGACCCTCTGCGACTTCCCAAGAGGAGAAAGTCTTAGTGCAGATCCTTACTGGATTGGTCCGCTCAACATTTAAGTTGCCCATATCTGAATCAGTTAAAGAACCCTCTTCTTCTTTAGGGTCACTGAAACCTCCTCAAACAGCACAGGCTTTTCCTGTTCATAATTTACTTGAAAAGCTCCTTTATGCTGAGTGGGATCACCCAGATAAACGTTTTTTTTTCCGCCGAAAAAGTTTTCTACACTTTATCCTATGGAAGAAAAGTTTATGAAAATGTGGGGAATACCGGCCATTGATCCCGCCATTTTCTCTGTAAATAATAGTCTGACTTGTCCTGTAGACAACGCTCAGATGCTCAGGGATCCTGTAGATAAAAAGATGGAATCCCTATTGAAGGATGTTTTCTCCTTAGCAGGTTCAGTGGCTCAACCTGCAGTAGCAGCGATTGGAGTCTGTCAATACTTAAGAGACCATGTTAAACAGGTCATCAAAGTTTTACCTGAACAGCAGGCCCAGGGGCTGGCTAACCTTCCAGAGGCCTTATGCTTTGTTGTTGACGCCATTAGAGATTCTATCGTGCAAACCTTCCGTCTTTCACTGGGGTTGGTGCATATACGTAGAATCCTATGGTTAAAGAATTGGTCAGCCGAAGCACCATGTAAGAAGCTCCTAGCTGGGTTTCCATTTCGTGGTGAAAGGTTGTTTGGAGAAGACTTGGATAACTATATCAAGAGAATCTTCTCTGGGAAAAGCACTATCTTACCTGTTAAGAAGAAGAGTAAGCGTCCCTCTTTCAAATGAACTCTTTCACCAGCGCCGGGGGCTTCAGCCTCCAGGCAGTCTCGACGGCCTCCTCCGTCTGGGTCCAGAGACAAGAGTCAACCCCAGGGACAAAAGAAGTCCTGGGGAAAGAAGCCTACTAGGCAAAACACTAAGACCTCTGCATGAAGGGGCGCCCCCGCTCACTTGAGTGGGGGGAAGACTGCGACAGTTCTCAGGGCACTGGCAGGAGGATTTCCAGGACAGATGGGTAATCTCCACGGTAACCTTAGGGTACAAGCTGGAGTTTCAGGAGTTCCCTTCTCCCCGTTTCCTCAGGTCAAGTGTCCCCAGAGATCCAGAGAAGAAGCAGTCGCTCCTTCTAGCGTTAGAGCGACTTTTGTCGCAGGAGGTCATTGTGGTAGTTCCCGCAGAGGATCAAGGATTGGGCTTCTATTCCAACCTTTTTACGGTCCAAAAACCAAATGGGCATGTCATGCCCATTCTGGATTTAAGGGATCTGAACTGATTCCTAAGGATCCAATCCTTCCGCATGGAATCAATTCGGACAGTAGTCTCCACTCTACAGGGAGGAGAATTTCTGGCATCAATAGACATCAGAGATGCATATCTGCATGTGCCCATTTTTCCTGCTCATCAGAAGTTTCTACGCTTCGAGATAGGAGGGCACCATTTCTAGTTTGTGGCTCTGCCTTTTGGGATAGCCACTGCACCTCGAGTGTTCACAAAGGTCTTGGCTCCTCCTCTGGCCAGATTAAGGGCTCAGGGTATAGCTGTCATAGCATACCTAGACGACCTGCTCCTGATAGACCGGTCAGTAGCCTCCTTGAACGGAAATTTGAGGACCACAGTCAGGTATCTGGAACACCTGGGTTGGATCCTCAACCTAGAAAAATCTTTCCTAAAACCAGTAAGAAGACTGGAGTATTTAGGTCTGATCATAGATACAAGCCAGGAGAAAATATTTCTACCTCAGGCAAAGATCACTGCTTTAAGAGAGCTGATTCTGGCAGTCAGGACCAAGAAGGGTCCTTCTGTCCGTCTTTGTATGAGGCTACTAGGGAAGATTGTGTCTTCAGTCGAAGCAGTTCCCTATGCTCAGTTTCATTCAAGAATGCTGCAACACAGTATTCTGTCGAGAGCTTATAGATAGGGGCGAGTGGCGCTACCTGTATAGAATACCTAGATGTGTGCTCGTGTATAAATATATAGAGTGGGTGTGTGCCCAGTAGGTTTATAACCTGTGCTACTGTATGCAAAACCAGTGCCTCCTAATCCTAGGATATAAATGGTTACCCTTCCACCCAAATGTGAATTAATCAAGTAAATTATATACTAAATAAATCAAACAATCAATAAACATTCCCTCTAGTGCGTGAAGGAGAATAGATATCTATGAATTACTAAATGCAAATTATCCTCTTATAATGAAACCTGTGCATTAATAACATTGATCTGAAAATGCATCTTGACACCCAATAGTTCATGCAACTCCCCGTGCCCTCACCCGTATGACTGAGCAGGTGGAGAGTGTAATCAAAGTTCAATACTACCACATTTAGAAAGTGCAATATTAGTGAAATATTGAAAAAAATTTTTTTGAAAAAATGAAACCTATAAAAATAAAAAGTTCCAACATAGCTATAATTGCATAGAATTGCATGAAGTTCCACCATGAATAGGATTCCTGTGGATAGTGACTTTTGTGATGACATCAATTTTAAATCCAGTGACTTGCGGTGCTCCCCCTCAAGGATCCCCACTTACCGGCTCCCTACACCCCTGCAGGGGTAATAGGCATGTATTGTCTGGCCGTGGATGACATCTGGGATTCCGGTAGAGTTGTCCCCGGGGGTTCCCCTCCAGATATGGTATCTCCTTAAGTGATCCTGGTTATCCTCGTAAGAAAGAAACAGGGCTCTCGTAGTGTGATACCGTAAAAATTATTTTATTTAAAAAGCTAGTAAAACCAGCACAAAAACGAAATAAAAAGTGAAAAAGTATATTAAAAGTTCCAAACTCCTGCTACAAGAGCCTGGCATTCACACTGCGTAAAGAAATCAAGCCCGGATAGGAGCCCGTGGATGTATTTCCTCAGCTGAGCGGCGTGCGCCTCAGCTGCGCTCCAAGCTCCCTCCGTCTTCCGTGTGTGACGTAAGTACGTAGCCCCGACTTACGCGTTTCGTCATCGACGTTATCAAAGGCGGCCTTTGAAAACGTACTCACTTTTGTTTCCAGCGGTTTAGACATTAATGGCTGTGTTGAGTTATTTTGAGGTGACAGCAAATTTACACTGTTATACAAGCTGTACACTCACTACTTTACATTGTAGCAAAATGTCAATTCTTCAGTGTTGTCACATGAAAAGATACGATTTTATATAGCGCCAACAGTTTACACAGTGCTTTACTATGTAGAAGGGGGGACAGCACAAATACGATACAGTTTAATACAGAAGGGAAGGGGGTGGTGGTATTACAAAAGGTAATGGCTGCGGGGGTTGATTTGATGGGGGTGGCTTGGGTACAGTTCTTAGGTGGGTGTGGGATAGGCTTTGATAACGTCGATGACGAAACGTGTAAGGCGGGGCTACGTACTTGCGTCACACACGGAAGTCGGAGGGAGCTTGGAGCGCAGCTGAGGCGCACGCCACTCAGCTGAGGAAATACATCCACAAGCTCCTATCCGGGCTTGATTTCTTTACGCAGTGTGAATGCCAGGCTCTTGTAGCAGTAGTTTGGAACTTTTAATATACTTTTTCACTTTTTATTTCGTTTTTGTGCTGGTTTTACTAGCTTTTTAAATAAAATAATTTTTACGGTATCACACTACGAGAGCCCTGTTTCTTTCTTACGAGGATAACCAGGATCACTTAACCACTTAAGGACCAGCCTCGTTTTGGATTTTAGGTGTTTACATGTTTAAAACAGGTTTTTCTGCTAGAAAATTACTTAGAACCCCCAAACATTATATATGGTTTTTCTTCTAACACCCTAGAGAATACAATGGCGGTCATTGCAATACTTTTTTTTTTGCACCGTATTTGCGCAGCGGTCTTATAAGCGCACTTTTTTTGGAAAAAATCCACTTTTTTGAATAAAAAAATAAAACAACAGTAAAGTTATCCCAATTTTTTTTTATATTGTGAAATATAATGTTACGCCAAGTAAATTGATACCCAACATGTCATGCTTGAAAATTGCGCCCGCTCATGGAATGGCGTCAAACTTTTACCCTCAAAAATCTCCATAGGCGACGTTTAAAAAATTCTACAGGTTGCATATTTTGCGCTACAGAGGAGGTCTAGGGCTAGAATTATTGCTCTTGCTCTACCGGTCGCTGTGATACCTCACATGTGTGGTTTGACCACCGTTTTCATATGCGGGCGCTACTCCCGTATGCGTTCGCTTCTGCGCGCGAGCTCGTTGGGACAGGGGGGTTTTAAAAATTTTTTTTTATTATTTTTATTATTTATTTTAAAATATTTTATTTATTTTTACACTGTTTAAAAAAAAAAAAAATTGTGTCACTTTTATTCCTATTACAAGGAATGTAAACATCCCTTGTAATAGAAAAAAGCATGGCAGGACCTCTTAAATATGAGATCTGGGGTCAAAAAGACCTCAGATCTCATATTTACACTAAAATGCAATAAAAAAAAAAAAAAAAAAAGTCATTTAGAAAAATGACATTTGAAAAAATATGCCTTTAAGAGGCGTGGACGGAAGTGACGTTTTGACGTCGCTTCCGCCCAGCAGTATCATGGAGACGAGTGAGCGCCATCTTGGCCTCACTCGTCTCCTGACACACAACGGCAGAGGACGCGATCGCCTCCGCCGCTACCGACGGCTCCGGTAAGCGGCGGAGGGCACCGGATCGCGGCGGGAGGGGGGGTGCCCTCTCCCGCCACCGATAAAAGTGATCTCGCGGCGAATCCGCCGCAGGGACCACTTTTATCTGAAAGCCGGCCACCGCACGAAAACGGGGATACTGGGGTTATGGCAGCTAGCTGCTGCCATAACAACGATATCCCCGTTCAAACTTAGGACGTATATAGTCGTGCGGCGGTCGGGAAGTGGTTAAGGAGATACCATATCTGGAGGGGAGCCCCCCGGGGACAACTCTACTGGAATCCCAGATGTCATCCACGGCCAGACAATACATGCCTATTACCCCTGCAGGGGTGTAGGGAGCCGGTAAGTGGGGATCCTTGAGGGGGAGCACCGCAAGTCACTGGATTTAAAATTGATGTCATCACAAAAGTCACTATCCACAGGAATCCTATTCATGGTGGAACTTCATGCAATTCTATGCAATTATATCTATGTTGGAACTCTGTAATTTGGGACTTTTTCATATACGATAATTTTTATTCCTGATAATTTTTATTTTTAATTTTTATATTTTTAAAGGTTTCATTTTTTCAAAAAAAATTTTTTTCAATATTTCACTAATATTGCACTTTCTAAATGTGGTAGTATTGAACTTTGATTACACTCTCCACCTGCTCAGTCATACGGGTGAGGGCACGGGGAGTTGCATGAACTATTGGGTGTCAAGATGCATTTTCAGATCAATGTTATTAATGCACAGGTTTCATTATAAGAGGATAATTTGCATTTAGTAATTCATAGATATCTATTCTCCTTCACGCACTAGAGGGAATGTTTATTGATTGTTTGATTTATATAGTATATAATTTACTTGATTAATTCACATTTGGGTGGAAGGGTAACCATTTATATCCTAGGATTAGGAGGCACTGGTTTTGCATACAGTAGCACGGGTTATAAACCTACTGGGCACACACCCACTCTATATATTTATACACGAGCACACATCTAGGTATTCTATACAGGTAGCGCCACTCGCCCCTATCTATAAGCTCTCGATACTATATCTCACCCCTTTGGGGGTGTGTAAGGGGAGGCTGCAAACCTGCTTCCAGTCTGTGAGCGCGTAAATTCTTTTACACTTTAACAGTATTCTGTCGGCCTGGAACAAGAAGGTTCAGGCATTAGACTTTCCGATGCACCTGTCGCATGCGGTACCTGAAAACCTGCAGAAGGGGAAATCCTTTCTACCGGTCACGTGGACGGTGGTAACAACAGATGCCAGTCTGTCAGGTTGGGGAGCAGTTCTGGAACAGTCTGCGATCCAGGGGCTATGGTCCAAGACCGAGAGGACCTTACCCATCAACATTGTGGAGATCCGGGCGGTATACCTAGCCCTAAAAGCCTGGACTATCAGGCTACAGGGTTGCCCGGTCAGGATCCAGTCCGACAATGCCACAGCAGTGGCTTATGTCAATCATCAGGGAGGCACCTGGAGCCGAGCTGCTCAAAAGGAGGTGAACCAGATCCTTAGTCTGGGCAGAGATGCATGTGCCATGCATATTGGCAGTTTTCATCCCAGGGATAGAGAACTGGCAGGCGGACTATCTAAGTCGCCAGCAGTTACTTCCAGGGGAATGGTCTCTGCATCCCGACGTCTTTTGGACCATATGCCAAAGATGGGGGGTTCCAGATGTAGATCTCTTTGCATCCCGATTCAACAAAAAGATAGACAGATTTGTGGCAAGGACAAAAGATCCTCTTGCATGCGGGACGGATGCGTTGGTGATTCCGTGGCATCGGTTCTCACTGATTTATGCTTTCCCACCTATTCTGCTCTGCCACGACTCCTTCGCAGGACCGGCTGGAAAAGAAGTCGGTACTTCTGGTGGCCCCCGCTTGGCCCAGAAGGACATGGTATGCGGAAATAGTAAGGATGATGGTGGGTTCCCCGTGGACCCTACCGGTACAACCAGACCTGTTATCTCAGGGTCCAGTGTTCCATCCTGCTTTACAAACGCTAAATTTGACGGTTTGGCTATTGAAACCCACGTTCTGAAGGGTCGTGGGCTTTCAGGTCCCGTGATATCTACCTTGATCAATGCAAGGAAGCCAGCTTCCAGAATGATTTATCATAGAGTCTGGAGAGCTTTATATATCCTGGTGTGAATCCAGGGGTTGGCACCCCAGAAAGTATGTGATACAGTAGAATTCTTGATTTTCTACAATTGGGGTTAGAGATGAAGCTGGCCTTGAGTACCATCAAAGGCCAGGTCTCGGCCTTATCGGTATTTTTTCAACAGCCACTTGCTTCGCATTCTTTGGTCCGAAACTTTATGCAGGGGGTGACGCGCCTTAATCCTCCGGTTAGAGCGCCCCTAAACCCCTGGAACTTGAACTTGGTTCTGTCTGTGTTACAGAAACAGCCTTTTGAACCAATATGTCAGATTCCTTTGGTCTTGCTGACAAGGAAGTTAATTTTTCTGGTAGCCATCTCTTCTGCTAGAAGAGTATCGGAATTAGCAGCTCTTTCCTGTAAAGAGCCTTATTTGATTGTACACAAGGATAGAGTGGTACTGCGCTCTCATCCTAGTTTTTTACCGAAGGTGGTTTCAGATTTTCATCTAAACCAAGACATTGTTCTACCTTCCTTTTTTCCAGATCCCTGTTCTCCAGAAGAAAGATCACTACATTCTTTGGATGTAGTAAGAGCAGTCAAGGCCTATCTGGAAGCAACTGCTCAGATTCGCAAAACAGATGTTTTGTTTGTGCTGCCAGAGGGTCCCAGTAGAGGACAGGCAGCATCAAAAGCTACCATTTCTAAATGGATTCGACAATTGATCATTCAAGCTTACGGTTTGAAACAGAAGATTCCTCCATTTCAGATCAGGTCACATTCCACAAGGGCTATTGGTGCTTCTTGGGCAGTGCATCACCGGGCCTCGATGGCTCAGATCTGCAAGGCCGCAACCTGGTCTTCAGTTCATACATTCACCAGATTCTATCAGGTGGATGTGAGAAGGCATGAGGATATCGCCTTTGGGCGTAGTGTGCTGCAGGCAGCGGTACAGGGTCCTCAGGTCTGATTGCACCCTACTTGGTTGTGGTTCTCCTCCCCCCCCCCCCCCCCCCAGATAGCATTGCTCTGGGACATCCCATCAGTAATTACTGTGGCTCTGTGTCCCGTGATGTTCGAGAAAGAAAATAGGATTTTTTAAAACCGCTTACCTGTAAAATCTTTTTCTTTTGATGGACATCACGGGACACAGAGGTCCCGCCCCTCTTCTAATACACTATATTGCTTGGCTACAAAACTGAGATATCCCTGCAAGGGGAGGGAGTATATAGGGGGTTGAACTTCCTGGTTAAGGTGTGCCAGTGTCCAATCACCAGTGATACCTATATAACCCATCAGTAATTACTGTGGCTTTGTGTCCCGTGATGTCCATCGAAAGAAAAGGATTTTACAGGTAAGCTGTTTTAAAAAATCCTATTTTTATTAATAGGAGCCCTATTTGGGGACTTTGGTGAGATATCAGGGGTCTAAACAGAATGTAGGCAAATGTATACCTGTGTTTTTTAAAAGTAAAAATGCAGAAAATAACATCACTATGAGTGCTGATGACTTTTCTTATTTATATTCAATAAAATCAGTAATTCTGCTTAGGTAGCATAACCACTTGACCACTGGGCACTCAAACCCCCTTAATAACCAGACCAATTTTCAGCTTTCGGTGCTCTCACACTTTGAATGACAATTACTCAGTCATGCAACACTGTACCCAAATGAATTTTTTTGTCCTTTTTGGGTTCTTTATTTTTTGCGCTATAAAAGAAAAAAGACCAAAAATTCTGTAAAAAAAATGCATTTTTCTTCGTTTCTGTTATAAAATTTTGCAAATTAGTAATTTTTTCTTCATATATTTTGGCCAAAATGTATACCGCTACATATCTTTGGTAAAAATAACCCAAATCGGTGTATATTATTTGGTCTTTGTGAAAGTTATAGAGTCCACAAGCTATAGTACCAATCTCTGAAAATTGATCACAACTGAAGTACTGACGGCCTATCTCATTTCTTGAGACCCTAACATGCCGGAAAAGTACAAATACCCCCCAAATGACCCCTTTTTGGAAAGAAGACATTCCAAGGTATTTAGAAAGATGCATGATGAGTTTTTTGAAGTTGTCATTTTTTCCCACAATTCTTTGCAAAATCAAGATTTTTTTTTTCTTTTTTTTTTTTCACAAAATTGTCATATTAGCAGGTTATTTCTCACACACAGCATATGCATACCACAATTTACACCCCAAAACACATTCTGCTATTACTCCCAAGTATGGCAATACCACATGTGTGAGACTTTTACACAGCGTGGCCACATACAGAGGCCCAACATGCACGGAACACCATCAGGCGTTCTGGAGTGCCCAGGCCAATTCTGACATTTCTCTCCTACATGTAAAAATCATAATTTATTTGCTAGAAAATTACATAGAACCCCAAAACATTATATATTTTTTTAGCAAAGACCCTAGAGAATACAATGGCGGTCGTTGCAACTTTTTATCTCGCACGGTATTTGCGCAGCAATTTTTCAAACACGTTTTGTTTGAAAAAAAAAACAGTTTTGTGCTTTCAAAAAAAACAAAACAGTAAAGTTAGCCCAATGTTTTTACATAATGTGAATAATGAAGTTATGCCGAGTAAATAGATACCTAACATGTCACCCTTCAAAATTGCACACGCTCGTGGAATGGCGCCAAACTTCGCTACTTAAAAATTCCCATAGGAGACGCTTTAAAAAATTTTACTGGTTACATGTTGTGAGTTACAGAGGAGGTCTAGGGCCAAAATTATTGCTCTCGCTCTACCGATCGCAGCAATACCTCACATGTGTGGTTTGAACACCATTTTCATATGTGGGCGCAACTTACGTATGCGTTCGCTTCTGACTGCGAGAACGCGGGGAAATTTTTTTTTTTTATTGTTCATTTTACTTTATTTATTTTAGTTTGAGGCTTTTTTCCAAAAAATAAATTTTTTGATCACTTTTATTTCTATTACAAGGAATGTAAACATCCCCTGTAATAGGAATATGGCATGACAGGTCCTCTTTACAGTGAGATATGGGGTCAATAAGACCTCACATCTCACCTCTAGGCTGGGAAGCCTGAAATAAAAAAAATGATCCTGGCTTCGATCGTAGCGGTGAGTTGGTAGAAGCACCTGAGGGCGGCGAGAGGGGGGGGCGTCCCCTCTCGCCTTCCGTAAGAATGATCAAGCAGTGGAACAGCCGCTATGATCATTCTTATGGTGTAGGGAATCGCCGGCTGAAAAAGATGATATCTGAATGACGCCTGTAGCTGCACCCATCATTCAGATATCAAGGACGTCGTATGACGGCCGGCGGGCGGGAAGTGGTTAAAACACATTTTTTTTAACACAAAGTTGTCCATTTATACAATATTTTTAACACATAGCATGTACATACCAAAAATGACACCCCAAAATAGATTCTGTGTGAGACTTCCACAGCCTGGCCACATACAGAGGCCGAGTACAGCCGAGCATGGCAAAGTATGCAAAGTATGGCGGAGTATGGCGGGACATGGCGGAGTATTGCACAGGGTTGCACAGGGTCATTGCAGAGTATTGCACAGGGTTGCAGAGTATTGCACAGGGTCATTGCAGAGCATGGGGGGGGATGGCTGAGCATGGATGGATGGATGTGACTGTACATGTCGCTGCGCTGTGGGCACTACACATCCAGCCCACAGCGTGGCTCCCATCCGATCTCTCCCCCTCTGTACCGATCGGTACAGAGAGGGGAGGGAGGAACCGACATGACGCCGGTTTGTTTACATGTGATCACTCCGTCATTTGACGGAGCAATCACATGGTAAACGGCCGCGATCAGCGGCCGTTTACCGTGATCCGAGAGGACCCGGCGGTCACGGATGTTCCCGTGTGCGCGCCCCAGGGGGCGCGCAGGAGCAGTTTTCTGGAATCACGTCATATGACGTGATCCCAGAGTTATCCAGCCGCCCTGCAGCCGTCATTTGGCTATGGGGCGGTTGGCAAGTGGATAATTACACTTAAAGTGGATTATTATCCCTACGTATTGCTTGCGGTCTTTGCATATTGTCTTCCCTATCCTAAAATATGTAATCTACATATGCTGTGTATTGTACTCTGTTGAATGGTATTCTGTAACTCTAATTTATCTTGTACAACAATAAAGCACCACTGTTTTTGTTAAAAAAAAAAAAGTGGATGTAAACCCGAAAATTTTTTTTTTTTATGTCATAATGTAGAGTATAAGATTTCCTATCATTTGAGTCCAGTCTTGCCCCAAGGAGTTAATCCATCTCTGAGCAATCCTCTTTTATTGTTCAGTGAGATAAAAAACTTGACAAACAGAGAAAAACTTTGTCAAATCCTCCCCCTTGCTGTGAGTGACAGGTGATTTACATCTCGTGCACTAGACTAAGACATGCATTATTTTTTAATTCTCTCCCCCACTCCTTTCTTCAGCAGCTCTGCAAGGATTGGCTGTTCCACACCTCAGCATGATTTGGCATGCTGAAGTCACGTGGTTACTTTCCTGTCTTTTCACTGGATGTTAGAGATCATAGCAGAAGTTCAGTGTAAGAAATACACAGGAGAAATGCATATTGACAAGGGGAGTATAGAGGTGGGCGGGGAGTCTACTGACATCACGACTCCACCCACCAAGCTCCAGACATCAGACCCACCCACAGAATCTGCAATTTTTCGGGTCTCATAACAGACAGAGGGGAGACATTTGACAGGTAAAGATACATGCAGGAGGCATGTATATCCTTATAGATAACCACTATGGCAGTAGTTTAGAAAGGATGACATTGGGTTTAACTTTAACTAAAAAGCATACCTTACTTTACTTTAGTGTGTTTTTTTTCTCCAACAAAACACAGGGACTATTCCTACACAGTTTTAGTTTTGCATACAAGGTGTGATGCATTGGTAAAACAATCCAATCTAAATCTAAATTGGCCAAGAGAGCCTTTTTGTGTTTTGTAAAAATTGTAAAATAGTCTGATCTGTAAGGAGGAATAAGCGAGAGTTGCAGGGAACCAAAGCGATTGACACTATGTAGAGTGATAGCTTCCCAGCTAGTTTACATACTTGTCCCAGATCAGTACTGTAATAGCCAGTCAGCTGGCATTTTCAGAGGTTTGCAGCACAGCCCCTGTATGCTTCTCATGACAGATAGCACTGGTCGAAGTAATGTGATCAAAGCAGTCCTTTATGACGCACACAATTTACAGTCCAGTCAGAGGATGCATGTCCTGTGTCCCTTCTAGTGATTGCGTGAGTACACCGCTTTTCAGCTTCTCTAATTAAAGCTGAGAATTTCAGTGAAACCCAAGACTGTGGGACATTGCTGTCATTCTTCCGGCACATGGAAGAAACATAGTAGCAGCATATTGCAGCTGTCTCCTGTGCGCTGCCTACACCAGTGTCACATATAATAATCACCTCGCCTGCCTTGCTTCGAAAAGTATAATGAATGAAGCTACAGATCATTTTCTCTACAATCCTGGACATGCATTTTTAGAGTCCGTTCCACCCAGGGATATTGCTGGTAAATTCCATTGGTACTAATACCATTGCTTTGCATATAAGCTATTTTACTGGCAAAGTCAAGGTTAAAATGAAATTAAAAACCCACAACAAAAATGTTTTTATGGTTCCTAAGGGAACCCAGGGTTAGTTCTCAGACAAAAGGGTAAAGCTGGCAAATTTCGATCAGTGTGTCACTGTCCCTGGTTTACAATCCACACAGAAAAAATGTTTTGTAGTACAAAATATGTATACAGGCCATTGTGATTTTCTGGGAGAGAGAGAGAGGAAAGATGAACAGTATGATAGCTCTTCAGGAATACCAAGTCCAGCAGCTCTGAGCAGTTCCTTATACGGGGACACAGTCCAGCTCTTCCAAACTTGCAGCAAATTGACTTTTCCCTTATTTGGATCTGGCTACAGAGATTCATGGCATAACTCCAGCATCCTTGCCGTGCTGCCCACATAACATTTTATAATGTGCTGAAGAAAGCTCAAACATATGTCAAGGCAAAAGAAACCTTTTGCTGTACATACCTGCAATAAATGCATGTTTCCCTGTGTATTATTTTTTTAAATGCCCTGCAATTACAGAAAAATACCTGTTGCCCTGCCAGACATGCACTTCGCTGCTAAGTCCTGTTGTGGGCTGACAACACACAACATGTTGTGGGCTGAATAGTGTCAGCCCTCCCCAGCGTTTATTTGCTAAACTAGAAAAAAGGGCAATATTCTGGTGCAAAATCAATAGCCGAGTAAGCAAGCAGGAAGTCTCTTGATGATCACAAGTAGTTCATGTAGTATATACAAGTATATAGGTAAGCAGTCTAACGGTAAATGTAAGCCAGCTCTGGGTGAGAAAAGGAGGGAAGGGAGAAGGAAGTGCCAGCTCAGTGCAGAGATAAAACAATCCATTTCATATAAGATTAAAATGCACTTACACGATGCAAGTGAGTGTCCAACTCAGTGGTTGAGGTAGGAGGGAAGGATTCTGTCCCAGTCTATCGGTGTAGCACTGTCGGCGGAGAGGTTTCATCCAGTTGCAGGCTCCATATATACTACATGAACTACTTGTCATCATCAAGAGACTTCCTGCTTGCTTACTCGGCTATTGATTTTGCGCCGGAATATTGCCCTTTTTTTCTAGTTTAGCAAATAAACACTGGGGAGGGCTGACACCAATCAGCCCACAACATGCTGTGTGTTGTCAGTCTCCTTCATTCAAATGGGATGCACTGTGGAAAAGCACCTACAAGTTAGAAGGCTGGCCTTCGGCCAGTCTGTATTTTGTAGGAGGAGTCTGGGTGGGGGTATATCTGCTCCTCCTCCTCCTCCGTTCATTTCCTGGTTCCAACCCACCCGTATCCCCCAACTTTCTATTTTCATATACATTATACTTGGGGTATGCCCTCTTTTAGGCGTACTGACCAGCAAGACCACGGTACACCCAAGGTCATGGCTGTTAGAGTTATCGCATTTTTAGTGAAGACTCTGACTACGATTAAAAAACAAATCGAATCGGTCCATACACAATAAAATATATATGAACAACAATTTATTAAAGAAAATGGTATTCATCAAAATCAGAATTTAATCCATGAGTTTGTAATGTATTTAAACGGTGTATCCAGTATACTTCACGTTTTCTTAAAGCTAACTCTTTGTTATATATATATATATATATATATATATATATATGATTCTATGTAGTTGGCCTGCACTGTAGCCGTAAAGCTACAGTGCGCGGTCGGCAAAATGGAGCACATAAGATTTAAAGGAAACTTCATCTTAGTGGCTCACAATGAGTCTGAGCCACGTTCATGTGTGCCCTCTCATTCACTGTTGTCTTCAGTGGTAACCTCCAAATCTTTCTGCGCAGATTTCTTTTAGGCTGGGTTCACACTGTTGCGAATTTGATGCGTGTTTCCCCGCATCCAATTCATATGTCAGGAGATTGTGACTGGCTTTCAATGGAGCCAGTTCACACATCTCTGGAACGAATTGCACAGGAGTCCTGTGCGCCTTTTGGTCCATTTCCTGTCCTAATTCAGCCAAAAATTCAGACCAAAATCGGGCCTGAAACGGCGAACAGGAACGCACTGGACCCCCTGCTGTGAGCCACTCCATACTGCATTGTGAACCCAGCCTTAAAGTACACCTGTCACAGGCAACTGGATAGGCTGCCTTTGTCAAGTTCCCTCTGAAAATTCCAATTGCTTAGCTGTCAGGTTGACTTACTGGCTTCACTACGTTGTGAGTCAGTGATGAAGAACAAGTATATAGATGTAAACATTCAGAAGTTCTTATCTGCATGCTTCTTCCTTGTTCATGATTTTTTGTATTAAACAGGAGGTTCAGTCAGACAGCCAGACACATTTTTCAGAGAGAGGTCAGCAACTGTAGCCTTCATGTTTCTTTTAGGGCCCTTTCACACTGGGGCGGTTTGCAGGCGCTATTGCGCTAATAATAGCGCCTGAAAACTGACCTTAAACAGCCGCTGCTTTGATTCCAGTGTGAAAGCCCCGAGGGCTTTCACACTGGAGTGGTGCGCTAGCAGGACGGTAAAAAAAGTCCTGCCAGCAGCATCTTCGGAGCGGTGAAGGAGCGGAGTGTATACCGCTCCTTCACTGCAGAGGCGCTTTGCAATGGTTTTTAACCCTTTCTCGCCCACTAGCGGGGCGGTTTTACCATGAATACCGATGGTAAAGCGCCTCTTACAATAGCGGCGTTTTACCGCCTACGCCGCCCCAGTATGAAAGGGCCCTAAAAGTAAAATCAAACTACATTTTTCTAAGGCTGCCTATCATCCTCTCCAACTCCTATAGACCTTGGATAAGAAGCTGCTAGGTGCAGCTGGCAGACTTGAATGCTTCCCTACTTGCTACGGTTTCCCTGAGCTGGATAGATGCACAAGCAAGCAAGCTGCATTGACTTCCATGGACTGCCTATTAATCAGTCCATTAGTCAATGTGCAGAAATCACATACAATGAAACTTTATTTATATAATTATGGCATGGAATATGTGAGACTTGAGAAATCATCTATATTTGCGCGACTGTACCAAAAAATAAGTTGACTGGTTTATATTGGTTACAGTGCAGATTTTCTCTATCCATGTCCTACTAAATAAAGTGGCTGTTTCTATCACAGTCTTACAAGTTGATATACAATGAAATATATATATGTATGTTTTTGCACATATCCTCTTTTTACATATTATTCTTTCTCTTTTGCAGGGTGGAATTTCAGAACAAGTTCTACATTGGAACAGGCTTCAAATTTATGCCGTTTTCATTTGAGTGCATTCGAGAGGGCAAATTTGATGACTGATTTGTTGTGTTAGATGTGTTCCTCACCCTCCCTATATTGTTTTCCTGTCATAATGCATTGGTGTGAAACCTCATCCTTCAAACTTTACAGACTGGTACCTGTCCTAAACAAGCCACTACTTTGCCAGAGCCCTCTGTTCAGTCAATGGTTTACTAAATAATGGAGGATGGGAAGCTCGCTATGAGGGGGTGGCAAAATCACATGGCAAATGTAGATTAAAAAAACAGTTTCATAATTTGCGGTTTCAAATGTTAACGCCTACACATGTGTGTTTTTCTTTTGCTGTTCTTACCATTTTCTACCTCATTATTTGTTCACTAATGATAAACGGTAGTAATTATATTATTGCAGTAATATCTTCACGCAATTACGCTTGATAATTGGCAAAACCGTGTTATTTCCTTGCTTACATCATTGATTTTGAGGGTGGGGGTGTGGGGGGGGGGTTGTCTGACATGACAGTAGTATTTATTTACATTTCTTGTAAATGTACCCAAGGAGATTGGTTATCAATAAATTTAAGTCCATGCTGTTTCCCATGTTACTGTGATAAATATTTGCCACTTTCATTTGTGTTTTTTTCTATAGAATTGGAAAGATCATTTGCAATATGTCAATTTTACAAAAACATTATAAAACAATATAAAAATGGTATATGAGTATGAGATTTTTAGTTGAAATGGTGCACCCATCTTCCATTTTGCTCAAACATAAGAGCAACCATTTGAGGGCTGAACAACTGTTGTCCATAGAAATGAATTTGATTCTTCCTTTTAACCTACAAGATTGCTTTGGGAAAGGCAATTCTGACAGTTTTGTATAAACTGCAAAGTAGAATCCAGTTTGAACTCAAATGGTTGCTTTTACTTTGAGTAGAAGAAAACACGTAACTGACGCTCGTTTGAACCTTATTGGAGCCCTAAGAGGGGAACAAAAAGTTTGAGCATTTTAGGTACCAGGAGCTTGACCCATTGTAGCCAGAAACCATCACTGTCCCTATATTGTTTACATTAGTAATGTCACACTGTAATAATGAGCTTGTTGTGACCCTGTTATTGATGCTGTGAATCGGTGAATGAAGTCTCCCTGCTTCTGGAAATAAACCTGTAATTTATGACAACCAGGAACTTGTGTGCATTTTTTTTTATTGGAAAAACCAACTTTATTGAGAAAATATATGCTTGGTACATAAAATAATATAAGCCAACATGGCAAGAACAGTAATACATACATGAGCACATTAAGTTATCCACATGATATAGGGTGAAATATCCACCGGACATGAAGCCAGTACACAATAAAGAAGAAAGGAAAACGGGGGGAGAGGAGAGAAGAAAATAAGAGATGAACGTAACGTTTCAAGTACATGTTTCACCATCTTCTAAACATCTGTTCCAGACCTGCTCGTATTTATGCGGGCATCCTCTATGTACATAAATTAGCTTCTTATATGGGAGAGTGTCATTGATTTCTTTTTTCCAGGACCGGATTGTAGGGGGTAGGGCCTGCATCCAATTACGGGCTATTGCTTTTCTCGCCAAGAATAGCGTTTCATGTAAAAAGGTACGGAGGGGTTTGTCAGCGTCTAATTCAGGTAGCAAACCAAGTAGACACATCTTAGGGTCTAGGGTAGCTGGAGAGCCCATCTGATCGCGCAGGAAGCGTATCACTTGTATCCAGTATGCTTGGATAGTTGGGCAGGACCATATAAGGTGGTGATAGAAAGAGCCCGGGGTGTGGTCGCATAGTCGGCAACCTGGATTATACATGGGTTTAAAACGCGCTAACCTCTGAGGAGTCAGATATGTCCTATGTATGATATATAACTGTGTTAGGCGGTCCGACAGTTTAGGGGAAACTTTTTTCACCTCTTCCAAGATCTCATCCCAGTCCTCATCCTCAATCGTTCCAACGTCCACCTCCCATGTAGTCTTAGCACCATAGGCCAAGGCTATGGAGTTGGGAAGACGGATGGCGGAATAAAGAGTGGAGATTAGTTTGGCAGGCTCAACACCTGTGATCGTGTCAACTATGGAGGGGACTGTAAGGGATAGGTTAGAGCCAGCAAACTGAGTTTGTATAGCATGGCGAAGTTGTAAGTGCCTGAAAAGGAGGTGGTTGGGAAGTGAGAATTCGTCTTTTAACATTTGGAATGTTTTAAGTCCTATAGCGGTCATGATCTGGTGTATATACAAGATCCCATTACGTATCAAAACCGCGGGGTCTGGGATAGACAACAGCTCAGGCAGGCGTGCGTTAAATCAAAGGGGGTGTGGGAATGAACCTGTGGAGTCCCGAGTTTTTGAAGTGCCAACCGCCACCTCCGATGATGTGTCAACATGCCTGCTTTGTGTTGGGGGGTATGTCCTGTCGATGGGGCCCTTAGGAATGACTGAAGTGGGGTGTGAGCTGGGTTATCAGGGTGTTCACAGAGTAGTAGCTGGTATCTTGGTAGCTCATGCTTGTCAAAATGATAGAAGTGGGACAGTTGGGAGGCAAGATAATAGTCCTGAAAATCTGGAAGAGCAACTCCTCCCAATGTCACTGGGTTCTTAAGTATTCTCCAAGATAATTTGTGTCTGATGTGTCCCCATATAAACGAATTAAGAATAGACTCAATTGTTTTGAAAAATTTTTGTGGTATATACAGAGGAGCGTGCCACACCAGATGAGTATTTTTGGGAGAAGTATCATTTTGACTAGACTGATGCGTGCCATGACACCCAGGGGTAGCCGAGCCCAATTTTGTGTCTTAGTCTTGATCAGGGTGTACAGTGGTTCAATATTCAAGAGTGTGTAGTCTGTAAGCGATTTAGTAACTTGCACTCCGAGGTACTTAATTACAGAGACCCTGGGGAGCGTCAGAGGGGGGGATGTGAGTGAGGGGGGGAAATGGTCAATCGGAAGGATCTGGGATTTAGACCAATTGATGCTTAGGCCCGAGTGACTACCAATATGCTCTATGGATTGGAGGGCTGCAATGAGGGAGGGACCCGAGTCGGCCAAGTAGAGGAGCGTATCGTCTGCGTACATCCCAATCTTTTCTTCCAGATTCCCTATCTTGAGGCCTCGGATATTGGTGTCCGCACGAACCATGATGGCCAACGGCTCCACAGCCAATGCATACAGCATGGGGGGAAAGGGGGCAGCCTTGTCTGGTCCCTCTCTCCAGCGGGAATTAATCAGAGAGCCAGCCATTTACAAGCACCTTGGCCTTCGGGGATTGATACAGGAGTTGAACCCAGCGAATAAAGTCGGGGCCAAGTCCAAAACTCAAAGGCACTCCCATAGGTAGTTCCACTCCACTGAATGGAAAGCCTTGGCGGCGTCTAGAGCCACCACGACCCTCGAGCCAACTTCATCGTGGGAGCCCTGGATATTCATAAATAGCCGGCGAATATTCATAGCAGTGTTCTTCTCTGGCATAAAGTCCGTCTGATCAGGGTGGACCAGGGAAAGAATGACCTGGTTAAGGCGAGAGGCTAGAATCTTGGCAAGTATTTTAATGTCGACCTGTCCGGGTATTTGGGGTCCTTACCAGGCTTAGGGATTACTACAATTTGGGCTTCCCTCATAGAGGGGGTAGGATTCCTGTATCAAATATGGATTTTTATAGATCATGAAGTTTAGGGGTTAAAATTTCAGAGTTGGTGGCGTAAAATTCAAGTGGTAAGCCGCCTGACCCTGGAGCCTTAGATGTAGCCAGACAGGAGATAGCCTCAGAGATATCTTCCTTAGTAATGGGAGCTTCTAGGAGTTCACGTTGGGCATCAGTCAATCTAGGGAATTTAATTCTCGCTAAGCAGTCTTTGGTATCTTGGGGAGTGTGAGTGACCCGGGAGGTGTAAAGTGCGCGATAAAATCTTGCAAATTCCTCCGCTACTTGTTGCGGATCAGTGACGTTGTTCCCCTGGGGGTCGGTCAATGACACCACCACCGGGGGATGTGAATCTAAGTGAGCAAGATATGCAAGAAGTTTGCCCGATCTTTCTCCATACTCAAATATCCTTTGCCTACAGTAAAAGATGCGTTGCTTGGCCTTCTCAATATGTAATTGGGAGACCTGTCACGTGTGAATCTTGAGATTGTTGGCAGTGCTAGGAGAGGGGTCCCGGTTGAACGCCTCTTCCAGCACCTGTAGGTGTTCTGTAGCCTGTTGGACAATGAGTTTTGATGATCGCTAAAGTCTGTTAATACGTGTGGAGAGCAGGGAACGAGCGCGCAGCTTAAACGTCTCCCACACTATGTCATGTTTGGCCGACTCCCTATTGGCTGTAAAATAGTATTGCAATTCCATGGGGATGTCATCCTGGTCCTGCAGGGCAGTCAGCCAAAACGGGTTTAACCGCCAAAGAGGAGCAGGGGAGGCCTTCAGGAGCTGAATCGTAATCCAGTAAGGGGCGTGATCCGAGAGTATTCTTGGAGCAAAGCCCGCGTCTCCCAGTTTAGGTGTCAGGGTCTGTGAAATTATAATAAAATCGATTCGTGTGTTATGGCTGGCTGAGAAACATGAAAAGACTTTAGAGTGTGGGTGCTTGTGGCGCCAAGTGTCTACAAGAGCAAAGTCAGTCAGTATTCGGTGTAGTCTGGTATGGGCTGGCGGGTCTAGGGGGAGGTCCGGTGCGCCCATTCGGTCTAGAATGGGAATGAGGGTCCCCCATCCACACCGCCGGTACAGAGGTGTATTGTGCCATAAAGGCAAGGCCCTCCTTAATCACAAGTGAGTTGTATGGGGGGGGATATAGCAGGCTAGTATCAGGATAGGGGATCCATTAATAGCGGCGTGTATTAACACATATCTGCCCTGCCGGTCCGTCTGAAGCAGTATTAGGTCAAACGGAACCCTTTTGGCGATCAGGACTGATACACCTCTGGAGTAAGAGTTGTGGGTGGCGTGATATGCCCAACCAATCCAAGGTTTTTTGAGAGAGGATTGTAGGTGGCCTGTGACGTGGGTCCCAACTAGCGTGATGATGTCGGCATGTTGGGACTTAAGGAATGTCAGGGCGGCTGTGCGTTTAATCTTATTGCGCAAGCCTCTAACATTCCATGTGAGGAACTTCAGAGAACTCATGGCGGGAAAAGGGTGTATATGATGAACCGCAGCTGGACCTGGACCGGCAGAGCAGATATAGCCACATCAGACAGCATAAAACACAGTGATAACCAGTAATGACAGTGCATGTATGATAATAACATAGTACCTTTAGCATAAGTAAGCAGTTGCAAACATGGTGGTGTGAGAAAAATAACAACCACAACATTTTCCCTCCCTCCCAGTCCAATGCCACCCAAACTTGGCACAGACATAGTATCCCATAACCAGGTATCAACAGGGGACATCCAACGTTTAGGACCGTTGGAGGCAAGGAACTTAATTTCAGAGGAGCATAGATACCCATAAGAAAAAGAAAAAAAACAAAGGGGAAAAGAAACCAGTCAAACAAATGGGGAATGAAAAAATTCACAGAAACACTAGGGGGGCGACTTCTTCTCTAAGAAGTGCATGGGGTGTAGGGGCCACAAAAGTGCAGCGCTCAATCTACTGATCTCTACAGGCCTCTCACAGGTAAAGGGGAAGCGGGGATCATGAGTCAATGAGGTCACTCAGAGACAGTAGGTACACTGCGAGATCCAGTATAGGGCTGAAAAGAATTTGCAAGTCCATCCCCCAGTTCCAGCAAAGGATATGTACGTGTAATGTGTCCACTGAGGAGCTCAGTAGTACAGCAGTAGATGATATTGCGGGTGCAGGGGGGAAAAAGGCAAAGTACTCACAGCTTATAAGTAAGGTGGTACATTCAGTCTCGACGATCCCTCTGGTCAATCCAAGCGGATGCTAATTCAGGGTCTTCAAAAAAGAGGCTTTGGCCCTCGCACTCGACCCGAAGCTTTGCAGGGTGTACAGCATAGCGTATTTGAGGTGTAGTACTCAGAGGCGTTGTTTAACATCCTGAAACTTGGATCTTTGCCGTTGTACCTCATTGGAGAAGTCCAGAAACACGGCCACATGTGTGTTGGTATGGGGGATATTCCCCTTCTCTCTGGTCAGGCGGAGGATCTTGTCGCGGTCCCTGGAGTTGAGGAGCTATCAGGGTACGCGGTGGAGCCCCTGAAGGAGGAGGACGGGCAGGGATTCGATGAGCCCTTTCCACCGCAAACATTACCGAGAATGCATTTCTGCCAAAGGTGAATGTCAGGAGGTTTTCAAGAAAACTTGCCGCGTCGTTGCCCTCGGCATTCTCAGGGAGGCTGATAAATCGGAGATTACATCTCCGGAGGCGATTCTCCATGTCGTCCTGTTTTGCACTGTTCTGCTGAAGCTGACGGCGCACCTCGTCAGTAGTATGTTGCAGGGGGTGCAATATATCTTCCGCTCTACTAATACGGGCCCCTGCCACGTGGTCCCGCAGGGTAGAGAGGTCTTGTCGGATAAGAGACACATCGATTTTGATTTTGGTGGTGAGCGTGCTCTGACATAGGGCAATAGCATCAAGTACTTTGTGGCCGCCGTAGATTGTTCCGTGTCCGGAGAGGGACCGGCAGAACCCTTAGCCTGTTGGTCTTCCTCAAGGCGACGGTACTTGGCAAGTTTGTCAGTAGTCTCGGAAGCCTTTTTCGGTGGAGACATGGTCCAGAGGTGGTCAGAGGAGTCCCGGGTGTACTAACATGGCCGCTGCTTACGGGGCCGAGTTCTCGATGATCCCCTCCCGCCGCAGTTTAAGAGTGGCACAATAGGGACTATAAATTGCGGCCAGATGAGTGTGGGAGCAGGTGGTTGTAGCAAGGAGAAATCGGGCTCAGGGGGATCAGGTAGTCTTGCAGTACTTGCACAGGCCTACTACGGGTAAAGCAAGATGGCCGCCTGTCCGGGGACCAGGCCCGAAGCCGCTTACTGTCTCGCTGGTTGCCACTGAAGGAGAGGATACTGCACCATCCGTTGAAGAAGCTCCGGTGGCCAAGGCAGGCAAAGATCAGTCTCTAGGGAGCCGGGCAGGCCAGGGAAACCTGTAAGGCAGTCTCTGGGTGTACCAAGATGGCCGCCGCTCCAGGGACCAGGCCAGAGCCGTCCCACCAGCTGCTGCAGGGTGTAGAAACGCTGTGGCAGTGTCTACAGGCAATCCGGTGGCCAAGGCAGGGAGAAAGCAGTCTCGGGGGAGCAAGGTATAGCAGGGAGAAATGTAGGAGCCGCCGCCGGGTGTAGCAAAATGGCCGCCGCTCCGAGATTTAGGCCAAAGCCGCGGTCTGTCCTACAGGCAGCCCCAGAGCGGTGAGATCCGGCGATCGCGGCCGCTGATGGCGCCCAAAAAGGCTAAATAGCTCCAAGGGCCAGGCAGAGGACAAGGCAGGCCTGCTGAGATGTAGATTCCAGGCAGGATCATCAGGATTGGAGCAGGATGATGTTGCAGGAGTATGGACAAGCGGAGCACTCACTGCAAGTGTCCTACTCCATTGCTTTCCAGGCCATGCCCGCAACTTGTGTGCATTTTTATTGTTATTTTCCTAGGGGACCTAGAATAATTCTGGGCCAATTTATTTCACTTTCATAATTTTTTAACCACTTGCCGACCAGCTGCGGCAGTAATACTGCGGCAGGTTGACTCGACTGTGCAAATCACCGTAGGTGTACGTCAGGCTCGTACACGTTTGTGGGCGCGCGCCGGCCGCGATTGTTCCGCCCGCGATTGTGACAGGACGGGAATCTGCCATAGTAAACAAGGCAGATCTCTGTTCTGACAGGGGATGCCACACAGACCCCGTCTTTTTTGCTATGCAGGAAGAAGGATCTGTGTGTTCCAGGCAGCCCATCCCCCCATACAGTTAGAACACACAGTGAGGGAACACATTTAACCCCCTGATCCCCCCTGATGTTAACCCCTTCCCTGCCAGTGCCATTAGTACAATGTCAGTGCATTTTTAGCACTGGTTCCCACAAAAATGTCAGGTGTCCGATCTAAAAAATCGCTAAAAATCGCAGCTCACTGCCATCACTAGTAAAAAATAAATAATTTTCTGCAAACCAATCGATATATGCTTATTGGGGTTTTTTTTTTACCAAAAATATGTAGCAGAATACAAATTGGCCTAAATTGATGAAGAAATAAGATTTTTAAAATTTTTTTTTTATTGGGTATGTTTTATAGCAGAAAATAAATAATATTGGGTTTCTTTTTTCAAAATTGTCTGTCTTTTTTTTGTTTATATAAGGAAATGATTCTGGACGGCTGCACTTCCAAAAATCCTTTTATTGAAGCTTCATATGACAAGTGGTTGACAGATGGAGCAGGGGACAAAAAGGTAGACGCGTTTCGCGCAAATGTTAGCTCTTAGTCATTATCACCCAATGTTAGCTCTTAGTCATTACCATTCAATGTTAGCACTTAGCCATTTATAGCAAAAACCAAAACAAAACACAGAGGTGATCAAATACCACCAAAATAAAGCTCTATTTGTGAGAAAAAAGGACATCAATTTTGTTTGGGTACAGCGTCGCAGGACCGCGCAATTGTCAGTTAAAGCGAAGCAGTGCCGTATCGCAAAAAACGGCCTGGTCATTTTAGGGGACAAATTCTTCCGGGGCTGAAGTCGTTAAATTGATGTTTATATCTTTTTTTTTAATCTATGTTTTACAAATAAATGTATAACACATACTAGTGTTACAAACGATTAAACGTTTTCTAAAGCGGATAACATAGCAGAAGCTGTTTATTTTAGGATTTTCCCTGACTGAATATCCTTATGACCTAGTCTGAGCATGAAAGGAGTAACTGATTCGGTCCTGTGTGTTAGGCAGGCCATACAAAATGCAACTTTCTTTCCTTTAACGAAAGAAAATTGCTTGATTCCCCCATTAACAGTCAGTGTTGGAGAAATCCCTCCCGCAGCGCTATTATGTTCTGCCAGCAGGGAGCCTTCCCCGCTGACAGAATACAATGATAGCTGCTGGCGGCTGAATTTTTCCATTTATCTAATTCCCTTATACATTATAGGAACTCCCTGAGCAATATAACATTTTCTTATTCTTTCCATTTCCTCTTACATAGCAGACCAGATCAAGAGATTCCTCTGCCTTGAACTAGGACAGGTAGCACAGAAAGGTTTAAAATCTTCTCCCGCCCTTAGCGCCCACCACATTTGGAGCAGGGGCAACATTTTCAATAGATTTCGTATTTTATTTTTCAAGGGCTCTCTAGACTGGGGACAGAAATAGGCATCACCTTTCTATCCCTTTGATCCTTAAATAGGGAGTAACCTTGTTCTTGCTGGAGGGGTGAAGGGCAGTGTCCTTATTGTTTTTAAGAGTGGTACCTTCTTTCTAAGGCCCATCTACAATAGGTGGCATGGCATTGCAGGCAGAGGAGAATCTAAATTACCATATGGCCTGAGGAAAGGCTGCAGCACACCAAGAGTGATTTTATTTTTGTATTTTTTTTCTAGTTCCTTCCAGTGTTTGGAACTCATGATGCTGGAGTGGAAGTGATACAAAATGCTGGTATGAAATAATTTCTAGTTTCTAGTATGTGCCAGTTTTAGATGACCTTGGCTTCTTCTGTGCCCCATGTGATGGATACGGCATCAGACCCCTGCCTCCTTCACTTTGTGACAAATGGCTGGTCAACCTCACACCGCACTGATACGTGACCATGGCACTCTCTGCCTCACCCTGCACAAAGATTCTCCAGCTCACAAGACCACAATCTTAGTGCCAGCTGACAGAGCAATCCTACACAGTTAACTCATTACTCTGCCACATAACAATTAGCGATAATGATTATGACTTAAAATAAACTTCTGTAAGACACACTTTCACCGCAGACAGGTATATCCAGATATTTACCATGTATTCGCACTCTTCAAAGAGAAAGGGATTCTTTAAGTTCTGTATTAGTGCGTTAGAGACAATATTAACAATTTTGGAAATTTTGTTTAATAAAATAAAACGATTAAATAATGAAAACAAAATATTTACAGAAAATGGGTATTACAAAGGAAAATAAAATAATACAACAGAGAAATAACACTCTCGCCTAGCAGTAAGAAGGGTCACTGGTTCGAATCCCAACCACGACACTACCTGCCTGGAGTTTGCATGTTCTCCCTGTGCCTGTGTGGGTTTCCTCTGGGTACTCCGGTTTCCTCCCACACTCCAAAGACATGCTGGAGGTTAACTGGATCCTGTCTAAATTGTCCCTAGTATATGAATGTGAGTTAGATTAAACACCTTAGATTGTAAGCTCCTTGAGGGTAGGGACTGATGTGAATGTACAATGTATATGTAAAGCGCTGCATAAATTGACGGCGCTATATAAGTACCTGAAATAAATAAATAAAAAAAAGGATTTAAAGTGGTTGTTAACTCAATTGCCATAATTTTATCTAATACGCATTACATGCTTCCACAAGCAGTGTAGTGTGTGTCATTTTTTCTTTTCTTTTTTTATTTCAAATACCTGTAATCTGTAGTTATAATCTCTGTCATGTGTCCCATCTTCTTTGCTGTCCAGAGCCAAGGGAGCCGAGTAGGAGGGACCCAGATTCCCTCTGATGTATCCAGAGGAATCTGTGATCTTTCACTCTGTGGCCTTCACATGACTGTGATAAAATAATATAAATCAGAACTAAAAAAAACTAATAAAAATGTTGTTTAAATGCACCAGAAACCTTGCAGACAGTACATAAAACTTATCTACAGTGGATATAAAAAGTCTACACATCCCTGTTAAAATGTCAGGTTTCTGTGATGTAAAAAAAAGAGACAATAAATAATTTCAGAACTTTTCCCACCTTTAATGTGACCTATAAACTGTACAATTCAATTGTACAACAAACTGAAATCTTTTAGGTGGAGGGAATAAAAAATAAAAAAATTAAATATGGTTGCATAAGTGTGCACGCCCTTAAACTAATACTTTGTTGAAGAACCTTCTGATTTTATTACAGCACTCAGTCTTTTTGGGTATGAGTCTATCAGCATGGCACATCTTGACTTGGCAATATTTGCCCACTTCTTTGCAAAAACACTCCAAATCTGTCAGATTGCGAGGGCATCTCCTTTGCACAGCCCTCTTCATAACACCCCACAGATTTCCATTGGGATTCAGGTCTGGGCTCTGGCTGGGCCATTCCAAAACTTTGATCTTCTTCTGGTGAAGCCATTCCTTTGTTGATTTGGATGTATGCTTTAGGTCATTGTCATGCTGAAAGATGACGTTCCTCTTCATGTTCAACTTTCTAGCATAAGCCTGAAGGTTTTGTGCCAATATAGACTGATATATGAAACTGTTCATAATTCCTGCTACCTTGACTAAGGTCCCTGTTCCAGCTGAAGAAGAACAGCCCCAAAGCTTGATGCTGCCACCGCCATACTTCACTGTGGGTATGGTGTTTTTTTGGTGATGTGCAGTGTTGTTTTTGCACCAAACATATCTTTTGGAATTATGGCCAAAAAGTTCAATCTTGGTTTTATCAGACCATAACACATTTTCCCACATGCGTTTGGGAGACTGTAGATGTGTTTTTGCAATATTTAGCTGGGTTTGGATGTTTTTCTTGGTAAGAAAAGGCTTCCATCTTGCCACTCCACCCCATAGCCCAGACATATGAAGAATATGGGAGATTGTTGTCACATGTACCACACAACCAGTACTTGCCAGATATTCCTGCAGCTCCTTTAATGTTGCTGTTGGCCTCTTGGCAGCCTCCCTGACCAGTTTTCTTCTTTTCATAAATTTTGGAGGGATGTCCAGTTCTTGGTAATGTCGCTGTTGTGCCATATTTTCTCCACTTGATAATGACTGTCTTCACTGTGTTCCATGGTATATCTAATGCCTTGGACCCTTCTCCTGACTGATACCTTTTAACAATGGGATCCCTCTGATGCTTTGGAAGCTCTCTGTGGACCATGGCTTTTGAGTTAGGATGCGACTTAGAAAATGTTAGGAAAGATCTACTAGAACAGCTGAACTTTATTTGGGGTTAATGAGAGACACTTTATATGATGGAAGGTGTGTACTAACTCTTATTTAACATGAGTTTGAATGTTATTTGCTAGGTCACATTAAAGGTGCAAAAAGTTCTGAAATGATTTATCTTTGTCTCATTTTTTTTACATCACAGAAACCTGACCTTTTAACAGGGGTGTTTAGACTTTTTATATCCTTTTAATTCCTATAAAACGAACTTTGTGGGTGGGGCGGAGTTACTACTGATTGACAGGTACTTTTAATTTTGCAGACTTGGGAGGGGGGGAGGAGAAGAGAGGGGCGGGGCCTGTGAGTGTAGGGGATCGTCTTTCTCACTCCTGACTACGTGTTGACAGGACGAGGGAGGGAGGGAGAGGAGGGGGGAGATGAAGACAGGCACAGAGGAGAGAGGAGACCTGTGGATGACGCAGACACGCATTCTGACCATGGTATCTCTAGGGTGCCCACGTGTCCCGGATTGCCCGGGACATTCCCGCAATTGGCAGGTCTGTCCCGGGTCCCGGGCACCTTCATTCCGGGACAATACAGTGTCCCGGAATGGAATTGACAGAGCGAGCAAACCCCGCTATAGCGCTGGTGCTCGCTCTGCCTCCAGCTCCACCTGATACTTTGCTCACTGGTTGCTATAGCCGCCTGGCGGCTAGCAACCAGTTACCTCACAGCGCGACCATGCCCAGCATGCAAAGCGGAAGAGAAGTTAACTTTCTCCTCCTCCGCGCCGAACGCTCTCCACAATGCCCGTCGAGGCTGTCAGCGGGGGCAGCGGCAGCCCCAAAGACACGAATCAGCTGTTACCACCTCCGCAGCTCTGCTGGATGTCTCCCTGCCCTGTACCGCAGAGCAGACCAAAGCCGCCTCCCCCTCCTCGGCTACAAGTACACGGAGAGGGAAGAGGGACACCGCTATACATTCCTGGCGCTGATCTGAGGTCTATTCTAAGCTTATATTATGTGTGTATGTAGATAGACAGAAGAAGGACAGGGACAGTGATCAGGAATAGGGTAAAAAGTGCCCCCCCAGCACGTTTCTGACACCCACCTTTCCACTAGCACAAGTGTAAGAGGGGGTCTGTACTGTGGGGGGTTCTCTACTTAGTGGGGGGTCTGTACTGTACTACTGTGGGGGGGTCTGTACTTAGTGTGGGGTTCTGTACTTAGGGGGGTCTATACTGATGGAGAAGGGGTCTGTATTCAGTGGGGGGGTCTATACTGAGGGGGGAGGTCTGTATTGAGGTGGGGAATCTATACTTGATGGAGGGGGGTCTTTACTGAGGGAGGGGGTCTATAGTTAGTGGGGGGGTCCATACTGAGGGAGGGGGCCTATAGTTAGTGGAGGGGGGTCCGTACTGAGGGAGGGGGCCTATACTTA
Source organism: Aquarana catesbeiana (assembly GCF_042186555.1). Lineage (NCBI taxonomy): Eukaryota > Metazoa > Chordata > Amphibia > Anura > Ranidae > Aquarana > Aquarana catesbeiana. Next base: position 148,491,922 of record NC_133335.1, on the reverse strand, counting down.
GTGGAGAGGGGGGTCCGTACTAAGGGAGGGGGCCTATAATTAGTGGAGGGGGGTCCGCACTGAGGGAGGGGGTCTATAGTTAGTGGAGGGGGGTCCGTACTGAGGGATAGGGTCTATAGTTAGTGGGGGGGTCTGTACTGAGGGAGGGGGCCTATACTTAGTGGAGAGTGGGGTCCGTACTGAGGGAGGGGGTCTATAGTTAGTGGGGGGTCTGTACAGAGGGAGGGGGCCTATACTTAGTGGAGAGGGGGGTCCGTACTGAGAGAGGGGGCCCATAGTTAGTGGGGGGTCCATACTGAGGGAGGGGGCTTATATTAGTGGAGAGGGGGCCAGACTGAGGGAGGGGGTCTACAGTTAGTAGAGGGGGGTTTGTACTGAGGGAGGGGGTATATACTTAGTGGAGAGGGGGGTTCGTACTGAGGGAGGGGGCGTATAATTAGTGGAGGGGGGTCCGTACTGAGGGAGGGGTCTATAAGTAGTGGAGGGGGATCTGTACTGAGGGAGGGGGTCTATAGTTAGTGGAGGGGTCTGTACTGAGGGAGGGGGCCTATACTTAGTGGAAAGGGGGGTCCGTACTGAGGGAGGGGGTCCGTACTGAAGGAGAGGGCCTATAGTTAGTGGGGGGGTTCCGTACTGAGGATGGGGGCCTATACTTAGTGGAGAGGGGGCCGGACTGAGGGAGGGGGTCTATAGTTAGTAGAGGGGGATCCGTACTGAGGGAGGGGGGTCTATACTGAGGGAAGGGGGTCTGTACGAAGGGAGGGGAGTGTATTATTACAATGTAATAATAGAAATACATTTCAAGCAGGGTATTGGGATGATATAAGTGCTAAAACCAGCCATTCACCCGACAAATCACTCGCCGACGAAATCCTGCCAACCCCGAAACTACATTCAACCCCGCTCCCCCCCCGGTCCTTGGCAAAATTGTCCCTGAATGGCAGTTTGGAAATGTGGTCACCCTAGGTATCTCGGCTCAGCAGCCATGATAATCGTGGTCAGTTCTCAGGGTGGAAGCCAGGACCTGGCAGGATTAAACAGGTATTGTAGGAGATACAGAGAAGCAATGAAAAAAGCAACAGCACCATGCTGCAGCTTGAAAATTAAAGGGACAGGAGCAGCATTTTTTTTGGGTTAATAACCACTTTAATAATGAAAGTTATTCTGTAGGTTTTGCAAAGTCCAATCAATGAGTGGCTCTCTTAAGTCTTTGCTGATGTTCCTTCTTTGATGGTAAAAGGGAGCTTAAGACTGCTGATGCAGCCCCCTGTTTCTGGTCCTTGAGGGGGGATGGATGAAATGATCTGAGATGAGAAGGTCTGATGAGTGGCTGACTGGATGTCAGTGTTTATGACCACCTAGCAGCCACTCCCTAAAATACAGTTTTATACTGTGTATTAATATTTTCAAATACCTACAGATTGCATTCTGGTAACTTGTATATTATTGTCCAGCATGAAAATACTGTTTAAATAAATACAAATATGAATATGATGGGTATTAGATGGCTATTTCACCTATGAAAGGCTCCAGTACCTTCTAATATAGTGGTATTTGGGCTTAAATTGCTGCTAATTAATTGATACGGGTAAATATGTCCTTATCCTGACAGTACTGTTATTATCTCAGGTGTTATGAACTACACTGAAGTTTGGATTCTTCAGGACAACATACACAGAAATGTATATTCAGCTAATTTCGCCAGCTCAACTATTTACAACAGGTCATTAGCATTTTCCTATTATCTATAAAGGATATCTGCTTGCTTTCCTAATTACTTAAACAGACACAGGGCTATTAGATGGAGACTGAGATGTTTATTGTGTTAATAGGGTTGAGAGGTCCATTGTTGAAGGAAAGAAGACTGCATAATATATGACTTGCCTAAAGCTGGGTACACACACACACACACACACGCCGAATGTTGGGAGACATCGGCTGGTTCAAAAAAAAAAAAAAAAATGCAGAAAACCAGCAGCCGAATGACTCCCGACCAGCACACTCAGCCAATGGCAGAGAGCACTGATCAAAGTGTTCTGGTGGTGGTGGGGGGGGACACAACAGCTCAGCGGGGGGAGATCGCTGTACTAATGTCGGATGGTTAGTACAGCATCTCCGACCGGAGCTGACATTTTTTTTTTCTTTCAACCCACTTGGTTGAGCAGAAAAAAAACTTGTAGTGTGCACCTGGCTTAAATGTAATGGCTGATATATTGAGCTGGTAGGCTTTGATACATCATGTAATGTCCATCGCCTAGCCATAGGTTCTCTTTAATTCCGATAATGTACTTTTGTTGGAAAGACAAGTTAATGTTGATATTTTGGATTTTTTCTGCAAAGGGAGATTGATAAAGGGTTGGAGTTTAGCACTCTAAGGCCTTGTTCAGAGGGCCCCCCTCACCACTTGTTTAAACCTCAAAAGGCAGATGTGCACAGTGCGTGAGGAAAAGAATGCCGAAAACCAGCACGTTTGTTTACAAGAAACTCTTTAAGTATCGTATGTAAACAGTAAAAAAGGGAGGACAGACCATATTGGCCCCATAAAGGATGGGGAGATGGCAAAGGTATTGAATGTATTCTTCTCAGTCTTCACGAGAGAATCGGGGGGCTTCAGTAACCAAAACTGTTTTTATGGGAAAAAGGAACAATCCTTGTTTCAACCCAAATCAAACCAAAACTTTCAAAATCCAATTGTCATTGTGACAGAAAGTGAGGTGAAGTCTTCTGAACAGGGACATAGAGAGCAAAACAAATGTCACAGGGGCGTTAACCCTTCCCTATGCTATCCAAAAAGCTTAAAAATAGTTTTTTGTCTGGAGCTACACTAGGCCCTGATTCCCACCTATGCATTTTTAGTGCTTTTTGCATTTTGCGGATTTGCACTGCAGCCCATTTAACATGGTTTCCTATGGAACACGTTCTGTAGAGCAAATCTGTAGAATGCAAAAAGCACTAAGAATGCATAGGTGTGAATCAAGCCTTATGCCTGGTTCACGCCTATGCAGTTTTTAGTGCATTTTCACTTTTGCAGAAACACACTACAGTCCATTTAGCATGGTTTCCTATGGGTCATGTTCACATCTGTGCATTTTATGGAAAGGGCCAGGGACTTTTTACTGGTGTTTGGCTCCATAGACTTCAATGGATCAAAAACATGTAATGAAAAATGCACCTGGAATATGAAAACTGCAACCTGCATAGGTGTGAACCAGGCCTTAATAAATTTACCTGTTCCGACTTACAAACAGATTCAACTTAAGAACAAACCTACAGACCCTATCTTGTTTGTAACTTGGGGACTGCCTTCAATCAGAATGGATTCATGAAGAATCGTTCTTGCCAAACCAATCTATTAACGTTCTATGAGGAGGGGAGTTGCCATCTAGATAAAGGAAGACCCGTAGACGTGGTGTATCTGGATTTTGCAAAACATGTGACATAGTTCCCCATAAACATTTACTGTACAAAATAAGGTCTGTTGGCATGGACCATAGGGTGAGTACATGGATTGAAAACTGGCTACAAGGGTGAGTTCAGAGGGTGGTGATAAATGGGGAGTACTCGGAATGGTCAGGGGTGGGTAGTGGGGTCCCCCAGGGTTCTGTGCTGGGACCAATGCTATTCAATTTGTTCATAAACGACCTGGAGGATGGGGTAAACAGTTCAATCTCTGTATTTGCGGACGATGCTAAGCACGGCAATATCTTCTCCGCAGGATGTGGAAACCTTGCAAAAAGATCTGAACAAATTAATGGGGTGGGCAACTACATGGCAAATGAGGTTTAATGTACAAAAATGTAAAATAATGCATTTGGGTGGCAAAAATATGAAAGCAACGTATACACTGGGGGGAGAACCTCTGGGGGAATCTAGGATGGAAAAGGACCTGGGGGTCTTAGTAGATGATAGGCTCAGCAATGGCATGCAATGCCAAGCTGCTGCTAACAAAGCAAACAGAATATTGGCATGCATTAAAAAGGGGATCAACTCCAGAGATAAAACAATACTTCTCCTGCTCTACAAGACTCTGGTCCAGCCGCACCTAGAGTATGCTGGCCAGTTCTGGGTACCAGTCCTCAGGAAGGATGTACTGGAAATGGAGCGGGTACAAAGAAGGACAACAAAGCTAATAAAGGGTCTGGAGGATATTAGTTATGAGGAAAGGTTGCGAGAACTGAACTTATTCACTCTGGAGTGGGGGTATAATTTGGATTTACCAATACCGTACTGGTGACCCCACAATAGGGATAAAACTTTTTCGCAGAAGGGAGTTTAACAAGACACGTGGCCACTCATTAAAATTAGAAGAAAAGAGGTTTAACCTTAAACTATGTAGAGGGTTCTTTACTGTAAGAGCGGCAAGGATGTGGAATTCCGGCGGTGGTCTCAGCGGGGAGTATCGATAGTTTCAAAAAACTGTTAGATAAGTACCTGAATGACAACAACATACAGGGATATACAATGTAATACTGACATATAATCACACACATAGGTTGGACTTGATGAACTTTTGTCTTTTTTCAACCTCACCTACTATGTAAGTTATCAGCTCTGTCTGGACAGAGATCATTACATGGTAAAGTACCACTGTGATTGGTCCTTTACCCTGATCTGACAGAGCATGCTGGATGGATCCACGGATGCCCTCCCGGAACTGAACGACAGTCTTTTGGCTATAGCACGTCAGCAACTGGTTAAAGAGGACCTCCAGGTTCTCCCAAAAATATTAAGTCAGCGACTACTAAAACTGTAGCTGCTGACTTTCAATATAAGGACACTTGCATGTCCAGGGATCCAGCAATGTCCTCACCCCAGCTGATTCTTCAATCGTCTTCGGGTGCAGATGCCGGCATCTCAAGCAAGGCCCCATTCACATTACTACGACTCCAAAGTCACGCGATTTTGCCGCGATTTCAGGGAATGCCTGTGTAAACTTGAGGTCTATGGACCTCAACTCGCATCCAAATCAGACCAAAATAGTACAGGGACTACTTTGAAGTCGGTGCAACTTGAAGTAGCACAGATATGAATTGGTACTCATTGGAAATCATGGGGTATGAACCTGCAGAACCTCAGGAAGAAGTTTATGCAGCATGGCTACAGTGAAAGGACAACCAACATTCAGATCAAGAAGACCCTCTACTCCTTGAGAAAACCTTCAGAAATACCATCCGCCCAAAGAAGAGAGTAGATCCCCTTGGTGTTCACCTAGTAAATACTGCCTCCAGTCTTGCCTTTTGTGAAAGGCAGGACTAGACCCCTCCCCCTAACACCTCGGCTGCCCTCCCTATTCATGTGCCTGACCCCTTTCAGGACCCCGGATTCATGAAATTCTATGGCGGGGATAGGCGGGGGGGTGTATTTTGAAGCACGTGATTAGAGCCAGAGGCTCAAATAGGCTTCAAAATAGAGTGGGCTCGGGGTGCAGAGCACTGCGTCCCAATCCCACCCTGTTGTGTGACATAGCAAATTAATTTTGCTTATTTTCAAACTAATGTTCCTCCCTGCCAATCAGGTGGCAGGTCAGAGAGACCTGTCTCCCGAATGGCCAAAGCATTAGGCGATCCTATTGGATGCCTAACGCTTTGGCGGAAGAGCAAACACGGCGGAGAAAGCCTAAGGAGTCGAGCGGACAATGGAGCCACCGCTTCCCGCCACTGCAGAAGAGGAGGAGGAGGCCCCGTCACTCCACATGAGCGGTAAGTGCCGCTGGACAGGCCGTGGGGCGGGGGTGAAGTGACACCCGGGGGACGCGGCATTTGATGGCACAGTGGCTGCATCTGATGGGCACAGTGGCTCCATCTAATGGGCACAGTGGCTGTATTTGATGGCACAGTGGCTGTAATTGATGGGCACAGGGGCTATATTTGATGGGCACAGTGGCTGTAATTGATGGCACAGTGAGTGCATATGATGGGCACAGTGGCTGCATATGATGGGCACAGTGGCTGTAATTGATGGGCACAGTGACTGCATATGATGGGCACCATTTAAAGAAAGCCTTGTATTTTTTTTCAGTGGTTACAAGGAAAACACTGATTAGATAAACTAGAAAGGCAGAGCAGTGACATTAAAATACTTACTCGGAAATGAAAAATTATACAATAAAAAAAATGATGACATCATCATGCTAATAATTTCCTCATACCTTTGATAACATCCTTGTGCTGAATATGGCGTATGTATGATGACATCACATTTATATCTCCAGCATCACCAATCTTACTTTGACTTTACTTATTAGCTTCTTTCAGTGCTGACTGTGGGATTTTCTCATTATAACAACATGCTACTGTGACATCACATCATCATGTTGGCTGCTTCATTGCCCTTCTCAGTTTGACATCACAACAACCATCCTGCAGACTGGCGTTTCAAAACAAACAAGTGAATGGGCTAGTAGAAGAGAGGAGTTACATCAAGCTATACAACAGAAATGACTGTCATGCCCCATACACACGATCAGAAATTCCGTCAGAAAAAACTTGGATGGGTTTTCCGATGGAATTCCGCTCAAGCTTGCCTTGCATACACACGGTCACACAAAAGTTCTCTGAACTTTCGACCGTTAAGAACGCAGTGGCGTACAACACTACGACGAGCCGAGAAAATGAAGTTCAATGCTTCCGACCATGCGTCAAATTGTTTCCGAGCATGCGTAATTTTTTGTGCTTTGGAATTGCATACAGACGATCGCATTTTCGGATAGGAACTTTTTCCGACCGAAAAATAGAGAACCTGCTCTCAATCTTTTGCTGGCTGGAATTCCGCCAGCAAAAGTCCGATGGAGCATACACACGGTCGCATTTTCCGACCAAAAGCTCTCATCGGAGTTTTGCTGGCGGCATTTCTGATCATGTGTACGCGGCATCAGAGGTGAACTTCCATGCCTGTTTGTAGAGATAAAATAGCTAAGAAATAAGGCTGCTTTTCCACCCAGGCAGAGTGATCTTTAGGAGTATATATTTTTAGCCATTTTGTGTGTGTATAAGATCAATTTACAAGTGTTTTTACATGTGCATTCAAGCTTTAGTTATTTTTCTTTTAGGCTAGACTATGAACGGCACGGGGGGGAGCTAACACAATGCCTGAAAAAAGTGCACAAACACTTGATTTTTCATGTGTTCCAATGGAAGTCGATGGGACCAAAAACACCCAATTCTGCCTCAAAAGTATCTCATGTAGCTTTTGGAGCATTAGGCTTCAAACTTCAGACACCTGAGCACTCATATGTGAACAGCCACTTTTGAAACGTGTGATTTTGGATGTTGAGCGTTTTAGATCTTCAGGCTGGGGTCACACTATTGCAAATTGGATGTGGCTTTCTCCGCATCCAATTTGCATAGCATGAGATTTTGACCGGCTCTCTATGGAGCCGATTCATACATCTCCGCAGCGGCTCCGGTGTGAATTGCACAGGAGTCCTGTGCGTCTTTTGGGTCATTTCAGGTCCGAATTCAGCCCAAAATTCAGGCTGAAATCGGACCTGAAATGGTGAATGGAGACGCATCGGCCTCCTGCTGTGAGCCACTGTGTTCTCAAGAGTGAACCCTTCCTCAAGCTACAAAAAGCACAGGTGTGAATGGGGCCTAAGTTTTCCCATATTTACAGTCAGGTCCATAAATATTGGGACATCAACACAATACTAATCTTTTTGGCTCTGTACACCACCACAATGGATTTGAAATGAAACAAGATGTGCTTTAACTGCAGACTTTCAGCTTTAATTTGAGGGTATTTACATCCAAATCAGATGAACGGTGTAGGAATTACAACAGTTTGTATATGTGCCTCCCACTTTTTAAGGGATCAAAAGTAATGGGACAGATTAACAATCATCCATCAAACTTTTACTTTTTAATACTTGGTTGCAAATCCTTTGCAGTCAATTGCAGCCTGAAGTCTGGAACGCATAGACATCACCAGATGCTGGGTTTCATCCCTGGTGATGCTCTGCCAGGCCTCTACTGCAACTGTCTTCAGTTCCTGCTTGTTCTTGTGGCATTTTCCCTTCAGTTTTGTCTTCAGCAAGTGAAATGCATGCTCAATCGGATTCAGGTCAGATGATTGACTTGGCCATTGCATAACATTCCACTTCTTTCCCTTAAAAAACTCTTTGGTTGCTTTTGCAGTATGCTTCAGGTCATTGTCCTTCTGCACTGTAAAGCGCCGTCCAATGAGTTCTGAAGCATTTTGCTGAATATGAGCAGATAATATTGCCCGAAACACTTCAGAATTCATCCTGCTGCTTATGTCAGGAGTCACATCATCCATAAATACAAGAGAACCAGTTCCATTGGCAGCCATACATGCCCACACCATGACACTACCACCACCATGCTTCACTGATGAGGTGGTATGCTTTGGATCATGAGCCGTTCCTTTCCTTCTCCATACTCTTCTCTTCCCATCACTCTGGTACAAGTTGATCTTGGTCTCATCTGTCCATAGGATGTTGTTCCAAAACTGTAAAGGCTTTTTTAGATGTTGTTTGGCAAACTCTAATCTGGCCTTCCTGTTTTTGAGGCTCACTAATGGTTTACATCTTGTGGTGAACCCTCTGTATTCACTCTGGTGAAGTCTTCTCTTGATTGTTGACTTTGACACACATACACCTACCTCCTGGAGAGTGTTCTTGATCTGGCCAACTGTTGTGAAGGGTGTTTTCTTCACCAGGGAAAGAATTCTTCGGTCATCCACCACAGTTGTTTTCCGTGGTCTTCCGGGTCTTTTGGTGTTGCTGAGCTCACCGGCCTGTTCTTTCTTTTTAAGGATGTTCTAAACAGTTAATTTGGCCACACCTAATGTTTTTGCTATCTCTCTGATGGGTTTGTTTTGTTTTTTCAGCCTAATGATGGCTTGCTTCACTGATAGTGACAGCTCTTTGGGTCTCATATTGAGAGTTGACAGCAACAGATTCCAAATGAAAATAGCACACTTGAAATGATCTCTGGACCTTTTATCTGCTCCTTCTAAATGGGATAATGAGGGAATAACACACACCTGGCCATGGAACAGCTGAGCAGCAAATTGTCCCATTACTTTTGGTCCCTTAAAAAGTGGGCGGCACATATACAAACTGTTGTAATTCTTACACTGTTCACCTGATTTGGATGTAAATACCCTCAAATTAAAGCTGAAAGTCTGCAGTTAAAGCACATCTTGTACGTTTTATTTCAAATCCATTGTGGTAGTGTATAGAGCCAAAAAGATTAGAATTGTGTTGATGTCCCAATATTTATGGACCTGACTGTATCTATGTATATACTGAACCAAGAACATTATGAGTCTCTGCTGTCCCAGATCACATAATTCATATTAATCTGCTCAATGTATATTTATACCCAACAGGATGTGACTCTGTCTTGAGCTTGGATTGTTTCTTTTACAGACTGGACCGTATGTACTGTATAATGCTAAACTGGAGCACCAGCTTTATAATGATTACCCAAGATTTGTGAGAGGAGACTAAATAATTATAACAATAAAGCTATGTGTACCATTCAGTAAACAGCATATACTGTATAAAATGTGGTATAGATTATATGTTGAACCCATAAAACATAAATGCCATATTATATTAGTTCACTGTTCAATTGTTTGCTAACACTGCCCTCTTGTGTTACTTGGAATGACTACTGCTGACAAAAGTATAGCTGATCTAGAGCCAACCTAATAAAATATATATTTGTATTTCTTATACCCAGTTATGGTGAGAAATAATTTGGTTTCAGCTGTGAATTCCAAAGATTTATGTTAGAAATCACTTGTAATTTCCACTACTGACAGTCCAAGTAAGACAACAGAGGAATATTGGTGGTAGTTCCTGTGATAAGACAATATCTAAATATAGTTCACAATGTATATACACAATATAAACCGGTTCTGTGAGTTATGGCCTATTCATGGTGGACATCATGTACCACATCTGCTGAACATGGCATTCTTTTTTTAACACTAAGCTTTGAATTGTACATGACACTCAGTAGCAAGTCTTCGGTTCCACACCTTCTCCAGTAGCATGTCTGCAGTCTCAGACTTACTCCTGTAGTATGTCAGACATCTCAGACCAGCTCCTGTACCATGTCTGAAGTTTCAGACTGTCCCCTGTAGCAAGTCTGAAGTTTTAAGACAGTCTTCTGTAGCATGTCTAAATTATCAGACCATCTCCTGTATCATATCTCATGTCTGTAGCATGCCTAAAGTCTAATGCCCTGTACACACGGTCTGACTTTCCGACGGAATATGTGCGATCGGAGCTTGTTGTCAGAAATTCCGACCATGTGTGTGCTCCATCGGACTTTTTCCATCGGAATTTCCGACACACAAAGTTTGAGAGCAGGCTATAAAATTTTCCGACAACAAAATCCGTGTGTGGACAATTCCGACGCACAAAGTGCCACGCATGTTCAGAATAAATTAAGAGACTAAAGCTATTGGCTACTGCCCCGTTTATAGTCCCAACGTACGTGTTTTACGTCACCGCGTTCAGAATGTTCGGATATTCCGACAACTTTGTGCGACCGTGTGTATGCAAGACAAGTTTGAGCCAACATCCGTCGGAAAAAATCCATGGATTTAGTTGTCGGAATGTCCAATCAATGTCCGATCATGTGTACAGGGCATAAGTCTGTCCCGTGTATCATGCCTGAAGTCTCAGACCATCTCCTGTATCATGCCTGAAGTCTCAGACCATCTCCTGTATCATGCCTGAAGTCTCAGACCATCTCCTGTATCATGCCTGAAGTCTCAGACCATCTCCTGTATCATGCCTGAAGTCTCAGACCATCTCCTGTATCATGCCTGAAGTCTCAGACCATCTCCTGTATCATGCCTGAAGTCTCAGACCATCTCCTGTATCATGCCCAAAGTCTCAAACCATCTCCTGTATCATATCTCATGTCTGTAGCATGCCTAAAGTTTAAGTCTGTCCCGTGTAGCATGTCTGAAGTATCAGACCATCTCCTGTATCATGCCTGAAGTCTCAGACCATCTCCTGGCTGTATCATGCCTGAAGTCTCAGACCATCTCCTGTATCATGCCTGAAGTCTCAGACCATCTCCTGGCTGTATCATGCCTGAAGTCTCAGACCATCTCCTGTATTATGCCTGAAGTCTCAGACCATCTCCTGTATCATTCCCAAAGTCTCAAACCATCTCCTGTAGCATGTCTGAAGTCTCACACCAGTACATGTAGCATGTCTGTAGTCTCTCACCATGTCTAGATACATGTCAACAGTCTCAAGCAGCTCCTGTATTTCTCACATTCCTTTACATGACCTGTTCTTATTTTCTGAGGTATGAGGCTGTATGGGTATTTTTGAGCAGAGGAAAAAGGGAAGGGTTGAATGCGGCTAACTAGTGACATCAAAGTGTTGTTCTAGATGTAGGGAGTACTCTTTTTTTTATTACTAATCTAAACAGTTTTTGATCAATCAAGTGCCAAGTAGTGCTGGGAAGTAATACTAGGCATAAAAAACATCATTACAATCTCTGTGTGCATGAGCCCTAAAAGTTCTGGCTATATACAGTATACAGATTCCAGAAATGACAGAGAGGCCTTTTTAAGAACATGGCAATTCTATCTACACCATTATGGCAGTGTGTTTAATAGCCACAACCTTATATTTGTAACTTCAAGTTTAGCAATCACTCCTGTCTTGACCATCCTTAAGATATGACCTACTATACGTGTCACATAAGGAATGATAACATGGGCGTCCGCAGAACTTTTTTCAGGGGGGGCATCATTTTAGGGTCACCCATTATCACATTGTCATGGTCAGAGACTGCAGGCGTAGTACAGTCCCTAGGATAAGTAATGGATAATGGCCGACAGGCCGTCTTACCAGACCCAGCGAAACTACAGAAGTGATCCCTCCAGCTGGACAATCGCTCACTCTGGGTTCCCCAGGGGCGATTCTGGTCAGTAGTGTAGCATGTCTGAGCCACTGCCAGGGTAAGTCTTTCTCTCTCTGGTAGCGCTGGGTAGCATGGCTCTCTCTCTGTAGCTGGGTAACGTGGCTCTCTCTGGTGGCGCTGGGTAGCATGGCTCTTTCTGGTGGCGATGGGTAGCGTGGCTCTCTCTGGTGGCGCTTGGTAGCGTGGCTCCCTCTGGTGGCGCTGGGTAGCGTGGCTTTTTTATATGGTGGTGCTGGGTAGCATGGCTTTTTTCTCTGGTGGCACTGGGTAGCTTGGCTTTTTTCTCTGGTGGCGCTGGGTAGCGTGGCTTTTTTCTCTGGTGGTGCTGGGTAGCGTGGCGCTCTCTCTGGTGACGCTGGGCAGCGCGGTGCTCTCTCTGGTGACGCTGGGCAGCGCGGCGCTCTCTCTGCTGACGGTAGGCAGTGTGGCGCTCTCTCTGGTGACACTGGGCAGCGTGACACTCTCTCTGGTGAAGCTGGGCAGCGCGGTGCTCTCTTTGGTGACACTGGGCAGTGTAGCGCTCTCTGGCTTCCTCCCAGCACACGCCTCTTTGTCCTGTAGCACTCACTCCCTCAGCTTTTTTCCAGGCTGCAGTCTCTCAATCTCTCTCTTGATCAAGCTGTAGCCTCCTTCCTGTGGAAAATGGGGCCTCCAATCCTCGGGTCTACTTTGACTGGCCCTCAGTTATGGCCAATGGGGAAGGAACGAAGCGGGCAGGAAGCTGGGTGGGTAACCTGGTGAGAGCCGCCATCTCTTCTCCCTGACAGGAGAAGGGGGGGGCGAGTGGGGGAGACCTTTGACAGCCTGCAGCTCACCTTTCTGCTGACACAGCGCCGCTGAGTTCTCTGCTGGACTGAGCAGAGAAAAGAGCCCGCAGTCCCACTACACTGATGGGGGGGCTTGACAGCACCTTGATGGTGTGCCCCCCCCCGCTGGCTGACTGCACCCCCATAGCGACGCCACTGTGATGAATGTGCCGATCCAATCCCTGATTCCAGGGAGGGCACTTGACCCCCCTTGCCCCTACCTGCCGACGCCCATGAATGATAACCAGTTGTTCTCTGAATAATTCTGTTTAAATAACCATTTATGTATCCATTTTTTTTAATCAATGCTTGTACATTAATCTCTTGCCTTCTGTGGGGGACTATAACAAACAATAAGATTATGTGTAGTCCTTTGACACTAACAACATAGAATATTGTGGGGATCTGCCCTATGCAGCAGCGTCCCTGGCCTAAATTTAGTTGTGCTGGGCTGTAGTCAGCCTGAGATTTAATTGATAGTTATGGTTTTCTCAGGTTTTCCCTAAACTCAGATTTATTGTTTTCTACTGCCTGCTGTTGGGGCGCGTCCCAGGAAATATTGTAAGTAGATCCAATAACCTGAATTATGAATATTTATGTCCCTCAGGCCAACCAACCACTGGCAGCCTTTTGCCTGTGGTGTATGCAAGAAAGGGTATACATATTTGGAAGCAACAAAGCTTTCTTGAATATGGGTATGTGTTTGTGCTGGAGCTTCTCTTGCTTCCCGGGCCTTATGCCAGGGAATGGTGTGTTACTGCAGAGAGGCCCAAGCCTGGGGCCTGAAGCTTCCACTGTAGGGTATATCCAGGGGATGTGGAACAGGAAGATGATTGTCTGGATTTGCAAATGCAGCGGTACCCCCGTAAGGGCTGCTAAGTATTGTGGCCCACCTGTCACCCTGCCCTGCCCGGTATTCAGTTCTCAGATGCTCCAAGACAATGAACAGTCCATATGCTTTGTTTTGTATTTTAATTGGAGAAATTGAACTTGGATGGGGTAAAAGAAGTATGGGATGCCCAGTGGAATTAGTAGAAACTTCTTTGGGACCGACTATATACAGTCCAGTATATACACACTATTCTCCCTCCTGCACAACTCTTGCTGCAGATTATTACTCCTCAGCTCCTCCAGCACAACTCTTGCATGGGCTTCCAGGCACAACTAGCACCGCATGGTTAGGCCTGACACTGGCTCAGCCAGGCCTTAGAGATTGCCTTTTGCAGGCAGGGACCGCGGGTCCCTATAGTGTAGCAAATAGAAAGTTCTTGGTGCTAGCTGTCCTAACTTCGGCTACTGAGCCCAGTAATCCATCTTCATGCAGCTGCCCTCCTCCACTGCCCATGACACCACAGTCCACTCCACTGGCTCTGCACCCATCCCAGACTGTATGCTCCCAGTCCTCTCAGGCGTGCCTCCCCAGTCCTTCTGACTGTGCATGTCACTCACCAGCCTTCCTGGCTGCAACCAGTTGTTCTCCTCCCTGGAGACTTGCCCGGCAATGCTCTCTCCTGCTGTCATCTCTTGCTCCTCCTGTGCCTCCTGTTTAGGACACTTCCACGATTTCTTGAAAAGCCCCGTCTGCATCTGAGCCCAGGCCCAAGGTAATCCCCCCAGACTGGGGAGCTCCCTCAAAGGCCCCGACAGCCTAGAATTCCATCTCCATAGCTCTGAACAACTCCAACTCCTCCCCAGCTGGGCTGACCCTGGGTATTTAAGGAGGCCTGCCCCCTGCCAATCCAAGTTGGAGATTGGTCAGGGCTTCTTAAAATACGCCAGGCAGCTCCACCTCTCCTCTCCTCCTCTCTTTGCAGAACCTTCTAGAAAGAAGAGGGAGGTCTCAGTGATGCTGCCTGTGAGTCACCAGCTGCTACCCTTAGCCACTCCCAGCCAGCCAGGCCTGCCTGAATTTGCCTGCCCTGCACAAAAATCCTACCTCTAGCATCTACCTACCTAGAGGGTGCTACACAAAGTAACTTACAGTGCCTTGCAAAAGTATTCACCACCCCACCCCACCCCCCAGCATTTTTCGTGTTTTGTTGCCTCACAACCTGGAATTAACATGGATTGTTTGAGGAGTTGCATCATTTAATTTACAGAACATGCCCACAACTTTGAAGATTTTTTTTACTGTGAAGCAAACAACAAATAGGACAAAATAACAGAAAAAGTCAGTGTGCATAACTATTCACCCCCCTAAGGTCAATACTTTGTAGAGCCACCTTTTGCGGCTATCACAGCTCCAAGTCGCTTTTGATAAGTCTCTATGAGCTTGCCACATCTTACCACTGGGATTTTTGCCCATTCCTCTTTGCAAAACTGCTCCAGCTCCTTCAAGTTGGATGATTTGCACTTGTGAACAGCAATCTTTAAGTCTAACCACAGATTTTCTATTGGATTGAGGTATGGGCTTTGACTAGGCCATTCCAAACAATTACATGTTTCCCCTTAAACCACTCAAGTGTTGCTTTAGCAGTGTGTTTGGGGTCATTTTCCTGCTGGAAGGTGAACCTCCGTCCTAGCCTTAAATCACACACAGAGTGGTACGGGTGTGGTTCAAGAATATCCCTGTATTTAGTACCATCCATCTTTCCCTCAACTCTGACCAGTTTCCCAGTCCCGACTGCTGAAAAACAATCCCACAGCATGATGCTGCCACCACCATGTTTCACTGTGGGGATGGTGTTCTTTGGGTGATGTGATGTGTTGGGTTTGCGCCAGACATAGTGTTTCCTTTGATGGCTAAAAAGTTCAATTTTAGTCTCATCAGACCAGAGCACCTTCCTCCATACATTTTGGGAGTCTCCCACATGCCTTTTCGCAAACTCAAAACGTGCCATTTTGTTTTTTGCTGAAAGTAATGGCTTTCTTTTGCCACTCTGAAATAATGAAATTAAATTCAGCGCTGACCGATAAATTAAATGCAAGCAGACACTAAGGTCAATTCAAAAAAATACCTCAAAAGCATAAATATATAAAAAAGTGCTGCGCAAATAAAAGTCCATAAACAACTGGTAAAATTAAAAATAGAGAAACAGGAACCACCGGTGACAGTAAGTAACAAGATGGTGACTTGATCCCTCCACCGTTCTTAGATGGCCCCTCACCTCAGTTATTCGACCTGAAACAGGTCACACCGCTTAGAGGATTGGATGGATCAGTCAATAAGATACTCCTTCACCTCCTCCAATTCACAGGCTCAATTCTAACCCCCGGATTAGGGGTTAGGAGCGTGTGACGTCACCCGCGGTCATCTGACAGACGCGATCACAAGCCTGCTGGCCGGCACTCGGATCGGAGTGCCGGTGATATGTGAGTGTTTTCGAAGTGCCGTTTTGATGTGCTTTGTTTTAGCCTATATTTTTTAATAAATTATACACGGAGAACACTATGGTTTGTTTTTTTATTTTATATTCAACATCTGCCATATACTGAGTACTGTGAATTGAGCCTGTCAATTGGAGGAGGTGAAGGAGTATCTTATTGACTGATCCATCCAATCCTCTAAGCGGTGTGACCTGTTTCAGGTCGAATAACTGAGGTGAGGGGCCATCTAAGAACGGTGGAGGGATCAAGTCACCATCTTGTTACTTACTGTCACCGGTGGTTCCTGTTTCTCTATTTTTAATTTTACCAGTTGTTTATGGACTTTTATTTGCGCAGCACTTTTTTATATATTTTTCTTTTGCCACTCTGCCATAAAGTCCAACTCTATGGAGTGTACGGCTTATTGTTGTCCTATGTACAAATACTCCAGTCTCTGCTGTGGAACTCTGCAGCTCCTCCAGGGTTACCTTAGGTTTCTGTGCTGCCTCTCTGATTAATGCCCTCCTTGCCCAGTCCGTGAGTTTTGGTGTGTAGCCGTCCCTTGGCAGGTTTGCTGTTTTGCCATGTTCTTTCCATTTGGTTATGATAGATTTGATGGTGCTCCTAGGGATCATCAAGGATTTGGATATTTTTTTATAACCTAACCCTGACTTGTACTTCTCAACAACATTGTCCTTTACTTGTTTGGAGAGTTCCTTGGCCTTCATGGCAGTGTTTGGTTAGTGGTGCCTCTTGCTTAGGTGTTGCAGCCTCTGGGGCCTTTCAAAAAGGTGTGTATATGTAATGACAGACCATGTGACACTTAGATTGCACACAGGTGGACATCATTTCACGAATGATGTGACTTCTGAATGTAATTGGTTGCACCAGAGCTTTTTATGGGCTTTATAACAAAGGGGGTGAATACATACGCACATGCCAATTATCAGTTTTTTATTTCTGAAAAATAGTGTTATGTATATATTTTTCTAATTTTACTTCACCAAATTAGACTATTGTGTTCTGATCCATCACATATAATTCAGATTAAAAAAGCATTAAACTAAAGGCTGTGATGTAACAAAATAGGTAAAAAGCCAAAGGGGATGAATACTTTTGCTAGGCACTGTATATGTCAAAAGCACACACTTGTGCACAAACAAAAATAAAAAAATAAATAATTAAAATTAAAGCAGCAAAGGGGCGTGGCCTGGAGAGTGATGGGGTAGGACGTGTTTAGAAGGAGCTCCGCTTTC
Source organism: Aquarana catesbeiana (assembly GCF_042186555.1). Taxonomy (NCBI): domain Eukaryota; kingdom Metazoa; phylum Chordata; class Amphibia; order Anura; family Ranidae; genus Aquarana; species Aquarana catesbeiana. Next base: position 148,474,633 of record NC_133335.1, on the reverse strand, counting down.
ATAACTCAATCCTCCTGAAATCCGGGCGATCCTAACCTAATTGTGGTGATCAGCAAGCCTATCCTGTTCCCTGACTGGCCATCGAGGTGATCTGGCCTTTTGGAGTGCCATCCGCGGCCGCGATCGCCGGATATCCCCGCCCGGGGACTGCTTGTAGGACAGGCCGCGGCTTCGGCCTAGTCCGTGGAGCAGCGGCCATCTTGCTGCACCCGGCGGCGGCCCTGACACAGTTTCTGGCCACATCCTGCTCCCCAGAGACCCCTGTTTGACTGCCCTGGCCACCGGACCACCTGTAGACACTGCCATAGCAACTTTAAGCCCTGTAGCAGCTTGCTGGAGGGACTGAGGCCCCGGCCTGCTGCCTGGAGCGGCGGCCATCTTGTTACACCCGGCGGCAGCTTCTATTCATTTCCCTGCCACAGCTTGCTCCCTGGAGGCCCCTGGTTACCTGCCCTAGCCACCGGACTACCTGTGGGCACTGCCACAGCATTTTTGCACCCTGTGGCTGCTGGTTGGAGGGTCTGAGGCCCCGTCCTGGTCTCTGGGGCAGCGGCCATTTTGCTGCACCTGGGACCACGTCCACCCCTGGCACTCACTTGTGGGGGATTCCTTGGGCAGCATCAGCAGCAGGTCTTTAAGCTGACAGATTCTTCACATGCACCGCCGATCATCACGGCCAGCCAGAGGAAGGGGTAAGCAGTTGAAATTTCCCCCCGATCTGGTGGAGACAGAGGCGGCCTGTGTGGGTCGCGTGGGGTCTGGGAGGCGCACCAATAGCGACATGGCGTCCCAGACAGAACAGCCGGAGCAGTCCCCTTCCACGCAGCCGGGCCTGGCTGATGTCCTGGCTGCTATAGGAAACTGCCAAGCCTCCCTTACTACCCTTACCTCCAAGGTAGATGCTGTGCAATTAGATGTTGGTCTAATAAGGCTGGACATGGATAAAATTAGGGGCAGACTTTCTGTTGCGGAACAGCGCCTGGGGCAAGTGGAGGACACTGTAGAGTCTCATGGAACAGACTTAAGGGCCCTGCAAACCAAAATTAGAGCACTGGAATATAAATCCGAAGATGCGGAAAATCGTAATAGGAGGAACAACCTCCGTATTGTAGGTCTGGCGGAGGGAGCTGAGGGGAAATGTCCGACGGAGTTTATTGAAGGCCTGCTGCGTTCCCTCCTACCAGGGGCTCAATTTTCACCTTTCTATGCGGTGGAACGGGCTCACCGGATCCCTCCCAAGCCGGGCCCTCCTGGAGCACCGCCACGCACATTTATCCTAAAGTTTCTGAACTTTCGTGACAGGGATGAGGTGCTACGGGCTGCTAGAGTGCAGGGAGAAATACGCCATCAAAATAACAAGCTACTTATCTTCCCTGACTACTCTGTTGAAACTCAAAGGCTCAGACGCTCCTTTGACCAGGTGAAGGCTGCCATGCGTCTTAAGGGCATTCGATACAGTGTTCTGTTCCCAGCACGATTGAGGGTTCAAGACGGGGAAACCACCAGATTTTTTACTTCCCCCAGGGATGCTAACACATGGCTGGAATCATTGCCCCCTAATCGTTAAACGCTGCAAAATGCTTTTCTGCACTTCTGCTCTGAATATTGGCCGCTGATTGTTTAAATATCAACAGGGGACTTAACCTTGCACCCGTTGTGCCTTTTGTATTCCCTGTCGGTGTACAATATAAGTGTTGCGCCCCTGGCTATGCCAGGTGATACCTACTCTCAAGCTTGCCACTGTTTGAATCTACTGTGGGATAACCTTTTCTGTTCTTTACAAGATGTTCCTGAGATGTTGGGGGTTTTTTAGAGATGAAGATTAACTATGAAATACTGATTTATTGCAGCAATGTCCTGTTTGGCTTTCTTGGAGGCTCAGATTTCAGTGATGACCTTAGTCCCTGATGGAGGGCCACTGGCGGACTCTAGTGTCCATTATACGTATTGCAGGTTCACTTCTTCCTCTTTTTTCACTTGCAAGAGATATGCACCCTTTATTTTGAATGCCAAGGCTGTTATTCCACTCTGGGAGACAATCAACTGCTAACCGCAGGAGACAGCACCTTGCCAGATTGACTGCCTAGAGTTTGACATACCCTGTCTTCATGGGCTACAGAATGGTCTTCCTCATTTATCCTGAACAGAGAACATATTCTATTTTATTTTTCATAAATTTTTTTTTTTTTTTTATATTATGTCTATTCTGCATGTACTGCTAGTTTAATCCACACATCTACTCACCCACAATGGTCCGAAATGAGAAGGTTCGAAATAACCTTTGTTGGTTGGAACGCTAATTTTCTCCTTACTCTTAATGGCGGCGGAGTCTCTCGTCACCTTACGTGGACAATCCTCTCCACTAAGGGTCTACACCCACTGGTTCACGCTCCCTGAACTTGGGGTTTTATTTTTCTTTGTTGATGTTTGGGGAACAAGGCATTCCTAGGTTGGGGTGGGGGATGCGGGGTGGGGGGTGGGGTTTAATGCTAGGTTTGTTTTTGTTAACACTATTTTGTTGTTTCAGGTGCTTTAGATTTTCTTTTTGGTTTTTTTTTTGTTTTCTTTTCTATGTGCTTTGGAGTGTCGACACGGGGAAGGTTTCTAGATATTGGAGTGTGCATGACAATTTATGTAATTGAGTGTGCGGATGCTGATCCCTCGGGCTGGGTGATCCGTGCACCCCTATCAATCCTACCACCTAATGGTTGAACTTAAGGTAATCTCATGGAACGTGAGAGGCCTTAATACTGCAGTGAAAAGATCCCTAGTGTTTAAGTTCCTACAAAAGCACCAACCGCAGATCTGTATCCTCCAGGAGACACATCTGCAGGGTACCAAAACCATTTGTCTTAATAAGACTTGGGTCGGCCTACATTACCACTCCACATTTTCCACGTATGCCCGTGGGGTCAGCATCTTAGTACACAAGACAGTGCCGTTTAGGCTTCTGGAAGTCAAGACAGACAAGGAGGGTAGATACGTAATTTTATATGCTAACATATATGACAAAACTGTGGTATTAGTCGGATTGTATATTCCCCCTCCAGCTAACGGTAATGTTCTTCATGAAATCATGCAAACTGTGGTACAATATGATACAACTTTTGTTTATTTACTGGGAGATTTTAACATGGCCCCCTCGGTGGAACAAGATAGGTTGCACCGGTCGGCTCGTGATACTCCGGACCTCAGACAGTGGGCTGATCTTTATGCCCTCACTGATGTCTGGAGACACATATACCCGACCTCAAAGGTATTTACTTGCCACTCTGCTTCTCATAAAACTCTATCTCGAATCGATCTGATATATGCCTCATGCCCTGCCTTACAATTTGTTAAAGACATTTCTGTGCTTCCCAGGGGAATCTCTGACCACACGCCCCTCTGCCTGACGTTGACTTTGACTGCCCCCCCGGGCCCCCGGCTTTGGAGGCTGTCCAAGTTCTGGGCTGATGACGAGCGACTACAGGTACCCCTAACAGCAGCCATTTGCAATTTTTGGACGGATAATGTGGATTCTGCCCCACCGATTGTGCTGTGGGACACCTTTAAGGCTTGGGCTAGAGGGGAGTTTATGACCAGTATTGCTCGCCTTAAACGTGACTCCGCTCATGAATTGGAGGAACTTGAGAGACGGGCGGCTACTCTGGAGGCTGACTTTGTCGCTAACCCGGGAGACGACCGATATAGGGAGTGGAAACGGGCTCTATGCAGACTCTCCACAGCTAGGATGGCACAAACGAATAAAGCGCTACTCTTTTCGGCCCAAAGAGTGTTTGAACATGGGGGGAAAAATGGGAAACTCCTTGCATGGTTGGCTAAGGGTAATATCCCAGCTACCCCTATTGGTTCCATCAGGGACAGTTCCGGCCAGTTACTCACATCCCCCCAGGATATTAACACTCGTTTTCGGGAATATTTCCAAGAGGTTTACTCCTCCAGGTCTGAGGCGTCTGACTCAGACCTGGCCAGGTTTCTAGATTCATTGTCCATCCCTAACTTAACAGCGGAAGCCAGGGAAGAATTGGAGAAGGATATCTCGCTAGAGGAGATTCAGGTCGCTATGGGACATCTCAAAGGGGGGAAGGCTCCTGGGGCAGATGGCCTACCATCTGAAGTCTATTCCAACTTCAGCGAAATTCTAGCTCCTAAATTAACCTCGCTATTATCTAATTTTATGGCCCTAGAATCTTTACCAGAGTCCATGAACGAGGCAGTAATTGTGTTGATTCCCAAGCCGGGTAAGGATCCGCTAGAATGTGCCTCGTACAGGCCAATATCGCTACTTAATGTAGACGCCAAGATCTTTGCGAAAGTTCTGGCTATCCGCTTATCTCACGTCATAGAAGAACTGATCGGTATAGATCAGACCGGATTTATGCCTGGCAAGGGAACCGATATCAATCTGAGGCGTCTCTTCCTTAATCTTACCATTCCACATGACAATGTAGGGACCAGAGTTGTAGCCTCTCTCGACGCCGAAAAGGCGTTTGACTCTGTGGAGTGGAACTATTTATGGCTGGTATTACAGAGATTTGGGTTTGGCCCTAAGTTTATACATGGCATTCGATTGTTGTATCAGGCCCCCAGAGCTAGGGTCCGTACAAATAATTGGGTCTCGGAGCCCTTTGATCTATTCCGCGGCACGAGGCAGGGCTGCCCGCTCTCCCCCAGCCTGTTCGCTCTGGCGTTGGAGCCACTGGCAATCTCAGTCAGGAGTGCTCCGGATGTCCTGGGCTTGCGGGTGGGTCTGCTGGAAGAGCGGCTGTCTCTGTACGCGGACGACGCGCTTCTATACCTGAATGATGCAGGCCCGTCTCTCCTTGCGGCATTGAAAATCTTTGACAACTTTGGGGGGTTATCTGGTATAAAGATTAACTGGACCAAATCAGTACTGTTCCCTCTGGACGATGCAGCTGCCTCTGGGCCATCATCCTCCCCACTACAGTGGGTGACGGAGTTTAAATATTTAGGGATAGTGATCACGAAAAACCCATCAGACTTTATAATTAAAAATTTGAGCCCTATCGTGAGTATGTTGCGTGCGAAGTGTTTGGCCTGGGCTGACTTGCCCTTAAATCTATTGGGACGCATCGGCCTCATTAAGATGATGATGCTTCCTAAATTCAATTATGTTTTTAGAAATTCCCCGGTGTGGGTCCCTGCTTCATTTTTTGGGGAGGTTGGTGGTCTGGTGGGAACCTTTATTTGGAGGGGTGGGAACCCCAGATTGGCGCGCTCCACTTTGTGGCTGCCTACCTGTTTTGGAGGATTAGCCCTCCCCAATTTTCAGGTCTACTACTGGGCGGCTATGTTGGTGTCGGTTTACTGGTGGTTTCAAGGCTCTAAAATGAATGCGGCAGTCTGCCTTGAGGCAAACTATTTGGGCTCCCTTACTGATCTACGTAACTTTCCTTATCGAGGTCCGGGTGCGTATACGCGAGTTCCTGAACCCACTCGGGCAACGTGGAGGGTGTGGGTGGCTGCAAGACGTAGATTCCTCTCTCCGGGTCAGTTATCGCCAGCGAACCCGCTATGGGGAAATCCAGCTCTTAAACACTTCCGGACTGTGCCTGACCCACAGCTTTGGGCCAGGTTAGGCATTACAACTATAGAACAAATTATGCCCAGAGGGGAATTGCTCTCTATCACGGAAATAATGAATAAATTCCAGCTGCCCAGAGGGATGAGGTTTAGATGTTTTCAACTAAGACATGCGGCACGGGCTCAGTTTCCTCAGACACCTTTGCTTCAGGCAGATCCCATTGAGGAGCTATTGGCGTCTGGAGATGTCTCTAAGCCCCTTTCCACCTTGTATGCTGTACTCCTGGGTAAGGACTCTCCTAAAATAGCAAAACTATGGGACAGCTGGCACACCGACATTCCATCATTAGACAGAGAGGATTGGGAGGAATGTCTAGATAATGGCCCTAAACTGGTGATTGCATCCAGGGATAAGTTAATCCAGGTCAAATTTATACATAGGACTTATTACACCCCACAGAGACTCCATCGCATATTCCCTGACAGAGACCCTATGTGTAACAAATGTAAGTGTCAAATTGGAACTTTTTTCCACATGTTCTGGGAATGCCCATTGATAGCAACATATTGGTGTGCAATATTTGCAGAGATAAATTCCAGGTTGCAAATATCCATACCAATCACTTCGGAGTTGGCCCTTCTCGGGATTCATGACAATGAACAAAGAGCCTATCACTTAAAATTGCTTATTTCCTTTCTACTTTATTATGCCAAGAAGGAGATACTGATGAAGTGGACAGACCCCTCACCCCCGACCGTGTCGGCCTGGGAGGCACAGATTGAGGCAGTTATACCTATGTACAGAATCACATATATCAATCGAGGTTGTCCATGGAAATTTGAGAAAGTGTGGACACCTTGGCTCTCATCTTAGAGGGCCATGGTGGATTCATGTATTATGTGGGGGGGAGGGAGGGGTAATCCCCGGATACATGAGGTACTTTTCTCTGTGATCGTTTTGTCTAGAATGTTGACATGTACTGATGTTTCACCTCCTGCACATGTATGACACTGCTATGCGATTGCTCATGCTTATCTGTCATGTAATGTTCTGAATTATGTTAAGAGGTACTATGTAACCTTCTTCCATGTGATACAATAAAGCACACCTGTTTGTTAAAAAAAAAAAAAATTAAAGCAGCAAAACACAAAAAGAAGATATCCCTTATATTGTATACAATTAAGAAATAAATGCGTTGCGCTAAAAATATGCAAATGATAAAGCAATACATGTTCACAGTGCATAAATAAAGAATACGCAATACATAAATTGTGGAAAAACACACATATATATATATATATATATATATATATATATATATATATATATATATATATATATATATATATATATATATGGATGAATGTCCATATAAAGTATCCCATCCAAGATGTGCTGATAAGTGAAAGAATGTCTCTTCCTGCAATCATAAAGTGCCACCACTAGACACTATCACCCAGTGATAACGGGGGAATTAACCTACCAACTTTCAATGTCCCCTTTAAATCAGAACAGGTCATAAAGCGCTTATATAATCTCCTTGGACATCAATGTCACCCTCCAAGCAGCCTCAGTATTGACCAGAGACACCGTCCATTAGATACACATATCTAGATTCCCAGCAAAGCAATTCATGTAGGCAGGAGAATTAAAGCCTGGATGTCTATGCCAACTTGGTGATTGTATTTCACATGCGCATGTCTTTTGACCTTATGTTAGTATATCTCTTAAATGAAAAAACATTTTTAAAAGTATTTTACACTACTTTTCTTATCATGCCTTACATAAATTGCTATGCTGAGAATCTGGATATGTGTATCTAACTGACGGTGTCCCTGCAGCCTTACTGCAGATGAATGAATATACAGTCAGGTCCATTAATATTGGGACATCGACACAATTCTAATCTTTTTGGCTCTATACACCACCACAATGGATTTGAAATGAAACAAACAAGATGTACTTTAACTGTAGACTTTCAGCTTTAATTTGAGGGTATTTACATCCAAATCAGGTGAACGGTGTAGGAATTACAACAGTTTGTATATGTGCCTCCCACTTTTTAAGGGATCAAACGTAATGTGACAATTGGCTGCTTAGCTGTTCCATGGCCAGGTGTGTGTTATTCCATATTACATAGTAGGCGAGGTTGAAAAAAGACACAAGTCCATCAAGTCCAACCTATGACCTATTCCCTCATTATCCTGTTTAGAAGGAGCAGTCCATTTCAAGTGTGCTATTTGCATTTGGAATCTGTTGCTGTCAACTCTCAATATGAGATCCAAAGAGCTGTCACTATCAGTGAAGCAAGCCATAATTAGGCTGAAAAAAACAAAACAAACCCATCAGAGAGATAGCAAAAACATTAGGTGTAGCCAAATCAAGGATGTTTGGAACATCCTTAAAAAGAAAGAACGCACCGATGAGCTCAGCAACACCAAAAGACCCGGAAGACCACGGAAAACAACTATGGTGGATGACCGAAGAATTCTTTCCTTCCCTGGTGAAGAAAACACCCTTCACAACAGTTGGCCAGATCATGAACACTCTCCAGGAGGTAGGTGTATGTGTGCCAAAGTCAACAATCAAGAGAAGACTTCACCAGAGTGAATACAGAGGGTTCACCACAAGATGTAAACCATTTGTGAGCCTCAAAAACAGGAAGGCCAGATTAGAGTTTGCCAAACAACATCTAAAAAAGCCTTCACAGTTCTAGAACAACATCCTATGGACAGAAGAGACCCAGATCAACTTGTACCAGAGTGATGGGAAGAGAAGAGTATGGAGAAGGAAAGGAACTGCTCATGATCCAAAGCATACCACCTCATCAGTGAAGCATGGTGGTGGTAGTGTCATGGCGTGGACATGTATGGCTGCCAATGGAACTGGTTCTCTTGTATTTATTGATGATGTGACTGCTGACAAAAGCAGCAGGATGAATTCTGAAGTGTTTCGGGCAATATTATCTGCTCATGTTCAGCAAAATGCTTCAGAACTCATTGGACGGCGTTTCACAGTGCAGATGGACAATGACCCGAAGCATACTGTGAAAGCAACCAAAGAGTTTTTCAAGGGAAAGAAGTGGAATGTTATGCAATGGCCAAGTCAATCACCTGACCTAAATCCAATTGAGCATGCATTTCACTTGCTGAAGACAAAACTGAAGGGAAAATGCCCCAAGAACAAGCAGGAACTGAAGACAGTTGCAGTAGAGGCCTGGCAGAGCATCACCAGGGATGAAACCCAGCGTCTGGTGATGTCTATGCGTTCCAGACTTCAGGCTGTAATTGACTGCAAAGGATTTGCAACCAAGTATTAAAAAGTGAAAGTTTGATGGATGATTATTAATCAGTCCCATTACTTTTGGTCCCTTAAAAAGTGGGAGGCACATATACAAACTGTTGTAATTCCTACACCGTTCACCTGATTTGGATGTAAATACCCTCAAATTAAAGCTGAAAGTCTGCAGTTAAAGCACATCTTGTTTATATCATTTCAAATCCATTGTGGTGGTGTATAGAGCCAAAAAGATTAGAATTGTGTCGATGTCCCAATATTTATGGACCTGACTGTATGTACAGAGGCTCCTATTCATACACAAACAGAAGTAAACTATCCTGTCATTGATCTCCCGCTCCCTATCCTGACATGGATCTCCCGTTCCCTATCCTGACGTGGATCTCCCGCTCCCTACCCTGACATCGATCTCCCGCTCTCCCAATCCTGACATCGATCTCCCGCTCCCTACCCTGACATCGATCTCCCGCTCCCAATCCTGACATCAAACTCCCGTTCCCTATCCTGACATTAGTCTTGCGCTCCCTTTCCTGACATCGATCTCCCGCTCCCTATCCTGACATCGATCTCCCGCTCCCTATCCTGACATCGATCTCCCGCTCCCTATCCTGACATCGAACTCCCGCTCCCTATCCTGACATCGAACTCCCGTTCCCTATTCTGGCATTAGTCTCCCGCTCCCTTTCCTGACATCGATCTCCCGCTCCCTATCCTGGCATCGATCTCCCGCTCCCTATCCTGACATCGAACTCCCGTTCCCTATCCTGACATTGATCTCCCACTCCCTATCCTGACATTGATCTCCCGCTCTCTATCCTGACATCGAACTCCCGCTCCCTATCCTGACATCGAACTCCCGCTCCCTATCCTGACATCGAACTCCCGTTCCCTTTCCTGACATCGATCTCCCGCTCCCTATCCTGACATCGATCTCCCATTCCCTATCCTGACATTGAACTCCCGTTCCCTATCCTGACATTGATCTCCCACTCCCTATCCTGACATTGATCTCCCACTCCCTATCCTGACATTGATCTCCCGCTCCCTATCCTGACATCGAACTCCCGCTCCCTATCCTGACATCGATCTCCCGCTCCCTATCTTGACATCGAACTCCCGCTCCCTATCCTGACATCGAACTCCCGTTCCCTATTCTGGCATTAGTCTCCCGCTCCCTTTCCTGACATCGATCTCCCGCTCCCTATCCTGGCATCGATCTCCCGCTCCCTATCCTGACATCGAACTCCCGTTCCCTATCCTGACATTGATCTCCCACTCCCTATCCTGACATTGATCTCCTGCTCCCTATCCTGACATTGAACTCCCGCTCCCTATCCTGACATCGAACTCCCGCTCCCTATCCTGACATCGAACTCCCGTTCCCTTTCCTGACATCGATCTCCCGCTCCCTATCCTGACATCGATCTCCCGTTCCCTATCCTGACATCGAACTCCCGTTCCCTATCCTGACATTGATCTCCCGCTCCCTATGCTGACATTGATCTCCCGTTCCCTATCCTGACATTGATCTCCCGCTCCCTATCCTGACATTGATCTCCCGCTCCCTATCCTGACATCGATCTCCCGCTCCCTATCCTGACATCGATCTCCCGGCCCTTATCCTGACATTGATCTCCCGCTCCCTATCCTGACGTTGATCTCCTGCTCCCTATCCTGACTGCAGTTAAAGCACATCTTGTTTGTTTCATTTCAAATCCATTGTGGTGGTGTATAGAGCCAAAAAGATTAGAATTGTGTCGATGTCCCAATATTTATGGACTTGACTGTATGTACAGAGCCTCCTATTCATACACAAACAAAAGTAAACTACCCTGACATTGATCTCCCGATCCCTATCCTGACATTGATCTCCCACTCCCTATCCTGACATGGATCTCCCACTCCCTATCCTGACATTGATCTCCCGCTCCCTATCCTGACATTGATCTCCCGCTCCCTATCCTGACATTGATCTCCCGCTCCCTATCCTGACATTGATCTCCCGCTCCCTATCCTGACATTGATCTCCCACTCCCTATCCTGACATCGATCTCCCGGTCCTTATCCTGACATTGATACATTTCTTTATCGTACATCATGGGACACAGAGCAGGTTATAATTATTACTATCTGGGTTATGCGCCACCTATAGGTGAATGAACACTGGCGCGATCAATCAAAAGTCCTCCCCTATATAACCCCTCCTATACAGGAAGTACCTCACCCCCCTTTTTTTGCCAGTGTCTGTAAATTGGTGGTCACTGATGTGCTCTTGGTGCTGGGTCATGCTCTGTGTATGTCTCAGGGGTATTGGGCTGCAGTTTTCTCATCCATCCATTAGAAGGCGCGAATAGCCTATTCTTGTGCAGTGTAGGCAGGAAATAGAGGGGCGGACATTTTTCATGTTTGAAATTACACGTGGGCTGAAGGATCAATGAGGCTCCTAGAGACATAAAATAGCCTATGGCTGGATAATGAGGTGTGAGTACTACCTATGGGAGTGCTGAGTGACTAGACAGTATAGGATTATATACTGCGTTAGTGCATAATCTGCATAAAGACATACGGTACTTGCTGCCTAATCTGGGGGCTTGTACAACTTTTTTCGATACACGCCTGCACGGGTGTCAGTGCACTTAAAGGAGTTGTGTCTCCAGAGTAGCATGCATTTGATATGTTCAGGTGTTCAGGTTGCATATGTGCTTGGCTAGTCCTGCAAAACTAGTATGGGCACAGTGCAGTTGGGCAGGTGCAGCATAATATGACCGTATTGCATGCATACCTGTATAATTTTAAACTGCATACCTACATGTGTGTAGCATAGACTACATACCTACATGCGTATAGCATAGACTACATACCTGCATGTGTATGGCATAGACGTCACACATACATGCGTATGGCATAGACTACATACCTACATGCGTATGACATAGACTACATAGCTAAATGTGTGAATATGAATAAAAATGGTAAAGCACTCCTCTATGCTAAATGCAATAAAAAAAACATGCTACATACACACTATATACCACTAATAGACACAATCCTTAAAAAAATGCTGTGATAAGATAATAGCGACAAATATGTGCTGAAATAAATCTTATAAAGAATAAATCACAGTAGGAATGCATCCAAATGTGTTTTCACACCACTGTGATCACAGTGAAAGTGTTTCATGCAATGATTAAACACAATATAATAAAGTCCAATTGCAGATAAACTCTTCCATGAAATTTATGCAAATAATGCAAATCACCTCCGGTGCCCCTCCACCTTCCAAACTATGCGCTAACCTCCAGTATTGACCTTCCGCAGGTCACTAAGCGCCTTCCCCTTTAAGGGATAGTTACGTCATCTGGTAGATTAATAAATCCTTATCCTGGTACATCCCCTGTTTCATATAGCAATCCATAAAGTTGGTGCTTATAAAAAATCAGAAATTGACATGGTGCTGAATCCTTTAAACAACACCTTTAACCACTTCAGCCCCCGGAAATTTGGCTGCTCAATGACCAGGCCATTTTTTCTGATATGGCACTGCGTCACTTCAACTGACAAATGCGCGGTCGTGCGGCGTTGTACCCAAACTAAATTGGCGTCCTTTTTTTCCCACAAATAGAGCTTTCTTTTGGTGGTATTTGATCACCTCTGCAGTTTTTCTTTTTGCGTTATAAACAAAAAAAGAGCGACAATTTTGAAAAAAACACAATATTTTGTACTTTTTGCTATAATAAATATCCCAATTTTTTTTTAAAAAAAGCAAAATTTTTCCTCAGTTTAGGCCGATATGTATTCCTCTACATATTTTTGGTAATAAAAATTGCAATAAGCATATATTAATTGGTTTACGCAAAAGTTATAGCGTCTACAAAATAGGGGAAAGATTTATTGCATTTTTAATAATTTTTTTTTTTTTTTACTAGTAATGGGGGCGATCTGCGATTTTTATTGGGACTGCGATATTGCAGCAGACAAATTGAACACTTTTGACACATTTTTGGGACCATTGACAATTATACAGCGATCAGTGCTATTAAAATGCACTGATTACTGTATAAATGTCACTGGCAGGGAAGGGGTTAACACTAGGGGGCGATCAAGGGGTTAACTGTGTTCCTTAGGTGTGTTGTAACTGTAGGGGGGATGGGACTGTCTAGGAGGAGAGAGAGATCAGTGTTAATACGTCTCTGCTCCCCTGAAAGAACCGGGATTTGTGTGTTTACACACACAGATCCCGATTCTCGCTCTGTCACGAGCGATCGCAGGTGCCCAGCGGTCATCGCGCCTGCTAGGCACTCGCATCGGCTGCGGGCATGCGCTCAGCCCTAGTGGCCAAAAGGCGAAGCAATGTAAGGTAACGTTGTTTCACCCAGCCGTGCCATTCTGCCGCAGTGAAACTGCTGCGGCTGGTCGGCAAGCAGTTATTAAAAACATATAGAATAAAAACTCTAATTTTTCAGTGCACTGACACTGGTGCATTCAGACAGTAGACTTGGCCCATTTAGGGTGTGCAACCCCTTTAAGGATCACTTGGATGTTGTCACCTTGGATTAAAACAACCAGGACATAAACTTCCTGTATGTGTGCGATGATGTCACTAGGCCCTGCCCTGAAGCGTTTTGTCACTTGTCACGTGACTTTCTCAAGGAGTAATGGTCCCAACAACATCCTACATGCTTATAATACTGAATGGTAATTGAAAAAAATGCAGGTGCCATTTTGTTTTAGCCTGCCGTGGTCTGTAAAGTGAAAGGTAATAAGAAGCAATGCGGGCGCCATTATGTTGTAGCCCACTGCTGCCATTTTCTTTTAGTCTGCCTATTCCATAGTACAGGCATAGAGCAGACCTATTGTCGGACATTTTCCTAGAGACCAGGGAACTAGACAGGGTAAATTAGAATCGTTCCCAATAACAGATAATGGCCCACAGTGGAGTCAAAAATTATTACAGTGAAGGATATAGTAATCCTGGGAAGCTACTAATGTGTCCTAGAGTGCACCCCCACCCACCCCACCATAGACTGCATACCTACTGTACATGCGTATTTGCATGCCTACATGTGTATTTGCATTGTACTGCATATTTACATGCGTATTTGCATTGAACTGCATCCCTACATGAGTATTTGCATTGAACTGCATACTTATATGTTTAATTGCATTAATCTGCATATGTATATGTTTACTTGCATTGAACTGCATTCGTATATGTTTAGTTGTATTGAACTGAATACGTATATGCTTACTTGTATTGACCTGCATACTTGTATAAACTGCATACAAAAATACAAACTTATTTAACTGCATACCTGGGTACCTACATAATGGCATACCTGTGTACCTGCATATCTGCCTGCTTACCTACCTACATGGTTGCATAGCTGTAGACCAACATGGTTTTGAATTGGTGGTTGATTGTTTGGAATCTGGAGAAGGAAAAATGTTTCCTTACAGTGATATGAAGATAGTAACCACTGATTAAAATAAAAAAGATGGAGCGCTAGAAACGCAGCTAGTGCGATATGGAAATAGTTCCAAGGTCCAAGTGTGCCAGTAGTAAGTTCATTTACTGCTGAGACAAGACCAGGGTTTAGGGGTTCTGGTCTGTATCAGTGTGGACAGCCAGCTGTAGAGAGCAGAAGCTACTCTGTGAATATGGGTGTGAGAGAGAGAGGAGCGGCGCCACTGTGAGTGCAGTATGTCAGTTAAAATCCAATGTTTAATAAAAGTAAGATCAACTCACATTTTGGTGAGACATAATGTGCAGTAGCTTGGGCTCCTATAGTCCAGCTGGGCAGCGGTGGTGGTCAGCACTTCCCAACGGCTCTAAGTCCCATGATGTACGATAAAGAAAATTTTCTCTACATACTTAACTGTAAAATCCATTTCTTGGAGTATATCACGGGACACAGAGGGCTCTCCCCTCTTTTCTGGGAATTTATTGCTTGCTACAATACTTCCTATATAGAAGGGGTTATATAGGGGAGGGCTTCCTGTTTAATTGATCCACCAGTGTCTATTCACCTATAGGTGGCGCATAAGTCAGATAGTAATGATTATAACCTGCTCTGTGTCCCGTGATGTACAGTGTCTTGAAGAAGTTTTCATACCCCTTGAAATTTTTTACATTTTGTCATGTTACAACCAAAAACGTAAATGTATTTTATTGGGATTTTATGTGATAGACCAACAGAAAGTGGCACATAATTGTGAAGTGGAAGGAAAAATGATAAATGGTTTTCAATTTTTTTTACAAATAAATATGTGAAAAGTATGGCATGCATTTGTATTCAGTCAAAACTTTGTAGAACCACCATTCACTGCTATTACAGCTGCAAGTCTTTTTGGGGATGTCTCTTCTACTTTGCACATTTAGAGAGAGTGACATTTTTGCCCATTCTTCTTTGCAAATAGCTCAAGCTCTGTCAGATTGGATGGAGAGCGTCTGTAAACAGCAATTTTCAAGTCTTGCCACAGATTTTCAATTGGATTTAGGTCTGGACTTTGACTGGGCCATTCTAACACATGAATATGCTTTGATCATTCTAAACCATTCCATTGTAGCTCTGGCTAGGGTCGTTGTCCTGCTGGAAGGTGAACCTCTGCCCCAGTCACAAGTCTTTTGCAGACTCTAACAAGTTTTCTGTTAAGATTGCCCTGTATTTGGCTCCATCCATCTTCCCATCAACTCTGACCAGCTTCCCTGTCCCTACTAAAGAAAAGCATGCCCACAAAATGATGCTGCCACCACCATGTTTCACAATGGGGGTGGTGAGTTCAGGGAGTAGTGCAGTGTTAGTTTTCCACCAGACATAGTGTTTTGCTTTTAGGCCAAAAAGATCAATTTTGGTCTCATCTTACCAGAGCACCTTCTTTCACATGTGTAGCGCTGGTAGATTTTTAATCTACTGCTGATAGGTAAATTTAGTGGGTTATCTGTTCATACATAGTCAGATTTGCCTCTGTTCCAGCTCAGCTGAGTTGTATGTAATTTTGCACTGTGCCTGTGGGTGTCGTTGTTACTATGGGCCGATGTTGGAAAGGCAACACGTTGAAGTGTATGAGTGCTCCACTGTCCCTGAGATAACTCGGGGGGAGGTGGTCCTCCGAGTTGCATTCTGGGAGAGGGTATTTATGGGACAGACGCCATGTTCTAGGGGTCTTTTGTTCCACCTGCTGGCCCTCCTGGCCGACAGGTATGTGTTAGGAGTACTACCTCGTGGTCCTCCGTTCGGGAGGCCCACGTTGCTGCAGCGTGTGGGTGGACCCAGAAGCCTGTCTGGGGCCTACCACAATGGCAAGGGAATGGTCCTGGGCTCTTTGTCCTACGGGAAGAAGCTGGACAACTGAGAAGATCCCAGGGGAGGACCCGTCATGGGAGGATCATGCAGAGTGCTGGTCTGGAGAGGGGCCTGGTGAATCAGTTGGGGGACGCATCCTAAAGTTAACCTATCGCATAGTACTGCCGGGTCAGCTTAAAGGTTCTAGTGCTGTGTTTGCTATCCATCGTAAACCATTACATCCTGTGGCAGAGGATCGTATGGGTTTCTAGTTCATTCAAGTCTGTGGCAGAGACTTTTGTTCGTGCTGCGTACTGGCTGCTAGGTTAGTGAGAGAAACCTATCCAGGCGGGCAAAGATTCAACTCCAAAGTGAGGGCACATTCGACTACAAGATTCCAAGTTATAATGATCCACTAAGAAAAGGTATTTGAACTTCCCTGCAACTCTTCTTCTGCCTCTTTCCTGCTACTTACTTTAATTCCGTTTATTAAAGCATTGGAAAGGATACTCAAGTGTCCGGTGCCTACATTGTCTGGTATTAAACTCAACGGGACCCTAGACCCGGTTCTGGTGAAATTGAGGTAATGAAGGTGACGGTAACAGCCCGCTTTAAACCAGCAGCTCCACCGAGAGTTATTGCTACACATGTTTGCTGTGTCCCCCACATGGCTTCTCGCAGACTACAAATGGGACTTCTTATGGCTTTCTTTCAACAATGACTTTCTTCTTGCCAGTCTTCCATAAAGGCCAGATTTGTGGAATGCATGACTAATAGACCAGTGGACAGATTCTCCTACCTGAGCTGTGGATCTCTTCAGCTCCTCCAGAGTTACCATGGGCCAATTGGCTACTGCTCTGATTAATGCTCTCCTTGCCCGGCCTGTCAGTTTAGGTGGACGGCCATGTCTTGGTAGGTTTGCAGTTGTGCCATACTATTTGCATTTTCGGATGATGAATTGAACAGTGCTCCGTGAGATGTTCAAAGCTTGGGATATTTTTTTCATAACCTCACCCTGCTTTAAACGTCTCCACAACTTTATCCCTGACCTGTTTGGTGTGTTCCTTGGCCTTCATGATGCTGTTTGTTCACTAAGGTTATCTAACCAACCTCGAAGGGCTTCACAGAACAGCTGTATTTATACTGAAATTAAATTACACACAGGTGGGCTCTATTTACTAATTTGGTGACTTCTGAAGGCAATTGGTTCCACTAGATTTTAGTTAGGGGTGTCAGAGTAAAGGGGGCTGAATACAAATGCACGTCACACTTTTCACATATTTATTTGTAAAAAAAATTGAAAACCATTTATCATTTTCCTTCCACTTCACAATTATGTGCCCTTTTGTGTTGGTCATTTACAAATCCCAACAAAATACATTTATGTTTTTGGCTGTAACATGACAAAATGTGAAAAATTTCAAGGGGCACTGTATTTGAAACTTGTAATACATATTTAATTTTTTATGCGCTTCAGAATGCTCTGCCTATAGGTTCCTGTCTGCTAAAAACAGTTCCCCATCCGTCGATCGGATCGGATGACAGTCAGATGGAAATGGACAGGCAGTCCATTTCGATTTGACAGCCCATAGAGAATAACGGGCTATGTCTGTGTCTCCTCAACGGACACATCCCTTGCTGAGCTGGCAGATCTGCTGGTGGACTCCGCCAGTGAGAAAGGGGCCTTATTGCCAATATTAAACTCTGTTAAAGCTTCTTAAAGAAGACTGGCATACATTTTCTTCCACCCCACAAAGAGTCAATGATTCCACCCTGAGTTGAAATTTAGTCCACAAGCCACCTGATTGTCCCAACCACCATCAGGGGTAAAGGTGTACTACAGTAATTTTTATAAAATTTACCTAAAACTAATATAGTTTCTCTTTAAAGTTGAACTCCAGACATACATTCACTCTTGCAAAGTTGTATAGCTAGGCCTAGCTCTGAGGAAGGGGGTGCGCCCCCGAAACGCATCAGCTGTACCCTGTGTTCTGTGCATGTCCATGCACTGTGTTTATGGCCTTTTGTCAGTTGCATTTTGTGAGTACCCACTTTTATACAAAAATTTCTTATTATTAAATTATCTCTGGTAATGCACTCGGTGTGCGCGCCTTCCATTTCTGTTTTTCTTGTAGTTCCTTTCGGATTACCCCATCTGAGGAAGGCAGCATCCACCTAGTTTTGGGATACCATACAGTATATACCTTTCACACCACCATTTTATCTGACATCTGTTACTCCACACCTTGAAAGACCTATTAGCGCTGGAAGTGACTGAGTGCTTTTTTTTTTTTTTTGCCTAGCCTGACTGTCCCTGGCCTACCTCATTCATTGGTTTTTAGTTTGTTTGATCTTGGAGGCTCAGCATTACCTGTGAGCATTACCTAGAGCAGCCTTTCCCCAACCTTTTCAACACAGAGGAAACCTTCAAATAACTTTCCAGTCTCAGGGAACCCCTGCTAACTCATGATACATTAGTGTGATGGTCATTGGGAAGAATTACCCCCTTACACTTGTGATCCTTGGGAATTATTAGCTCATTACAGATAACTAAAAAGATCAATGGTGTCAGTGGGAACGTATCTAAGGAACAGAAATTGCTCATTGCTCAAGAAACCCTTAGCAACCGTTGGAGGAACCTTTGCTTCAGTTGCATTATCAGGGATTGAAATGTTCCAGGAAAGCTTTTTTCATGCTGAGCTAATCAAAATGACCACAGCTGATCATAGTTGAAAGTCAAATGGCTTTGTGTGCCATTGATTAGCTACACCTGATTGAGTTTACACATCAATTTTAGGAGGGGGGTGATCCTTTTGATTCTGTTTTTGAATAAAAAAAATAAAAATTCTGACATGTTGGTGTTATAAATTTCACTTGGATGTTCTGCGTCTAAAACTATAGTGAAATTTGCTGATGATACCACTTTAGTGAGACTCATACGAATGATAAAACAAATTATAGGCAGGAAATTCAACATTTGGTTGAGTGGTGTACAGAAAATGATTTAATACTCAATACGACAAAAAACAAAAGAAATAATAGTGGATTATAGGAGATCAGGAAAGATCAATCATTGCCCGGTATATATATAGCTGGAGAGGAGGTGGAAAGGGTGGACACTATTTTAGGATTGATTCACACCTATGCATTTTTAGTGTTTTTTGCATTTTGCAGATTTGAACTACAGTCCATCCCACATGGTTTCCTATGGTACACGTTCTGTAGTGCAAATCTGCAAAATGCAAAAAGCACTAAAAATGCATAGGTGGGAATCAAGCCTTACATTTTTGGGAGTGCATATTACTAGGGAAGTTGTCATGGTTCAAAATACATTTTTTCTAGTGAAAAAAGCACAACAGAGACTGTTTTTTCTTCGGAGGCTGAAGCAGGCTGGATTACCCATAAGGCTGCTGGTCAATTTCTATTATTGTACCATTGAGAGTATTCTTCTCCCCTGCGCTGCAGTGTGGTATGCAAGCTGTAGGGCGGAGGATAAGAAGTGCCTGTCTCAAATGGTGAAAACAGCACAGCGGATCATAGGTACGGAGCTACTAAATTTGGACACAGCATATACCAGCAGATTAAAAAAGCTATTAGACCCCTTTCACACTTGGACGGTTTTCTGGTGCTTTAGTGCCGGAAATAGCCTCTGCTAAGCGCCTGAAAACCGCCTCCCATTCATTCAAGTGTGACTTTTCACACTGGGGCGGTGTGCTTGTGGGACGTTCTGAAAAGTCCTGCAAGCAGCATCTTTGGGGCGGTTTGGGAGCGCTGTGTATTTAGAGCTCCCAAAATGCCCTGCCCATTGGAATGAATGGGCAGCGCTTCGGAAGCACCGCAACACGTGAGTTTTTAACCCCTCCGCTATCGGCCAAAAAGCACAGTTTAAACAGCGCTAAAGCGCTGCTAAAACGAGCGGCGCTTTAGGGTTAACATGGCCGCGGCCCCAGTGTAAAAGGGGTCTTAGTAGTGATCCCACCCATCCAGGTTCAGTGTGTTTGTCCTGTTGCCATAACACACTTAAAATGCACACTAATCGCTTATAGTTTTTTCCCTAGGGCTGTTTTGTCCATAACCCCACCAGGTACAGCATTTTAAGAATTTATATGTGGAATTGAAATTTTTTAAATAACATTTTATATTTTGTTATATTTAACCACTAGCCGACCAGCGCACGACGATGTACGTCAGCACAATGGCACGGCTGGGCAAATGGGCATACAGGTACATCCCCCTTAAAACGCAGCATTGTGGGTGCGCGTGCGCCACCGCATGCTCCATGACCGTACCTGTGGGTCCCGCGGACTCGATGTCTGCCGGGGGCCCACGATCGTGTCACGGAGCAGAAGAACAGGGAGTTGCCTTTGTAAACAAGGCATTTCCCTGTTCTGCCTAGTGACATGACAGAGATCACTGCTCCCTGTCAATGGGGGGCAGTGATCCCTGTCATGTCAGTGGAAGCCCATCCCCCTCACAGTTAGAACACCTCCCTAGGACACACTTAACCCCTTGATCGCCCCCTAGTGTTTAACCCCTTCCCTGCCATTGTCATTTACACAGTAATCAGTGCATTTTTATAGCACTGATCTCTGTATAAATGACAATGGTCCCAAAATGGTGTCAAAAGTGTCCGATGTGTCCACCATAATGTCGCAGTCATGATAAAAATCTCAGATCGTCGCCATTACTAATAAAAAAAATTTATAATAAAAAAGCTATAAATCTATCCCCTATTTTGTAGACACTATAACTTTTGCGCAAACCAATCAATATACGCTTCTTGCAATTTTTTTTTTTTTACCAAAAATATGTAGAATACATATCGGCCTAAACTGAGAATTTTCTAATATATATATATGTGTATATATATATATATATATATATATATATATATATATATATATATTGGGGGAATTTTATTATAGCAAAAAGTAAAAAATATTGACGCTCTTTTTTTTTGTTTACAGCGCAAAAAATAACAACTGTAGAGGTGATCAAATACCACCAAAAGAAAGCTCTATTTGTGGGGGGAAAAAAGGACGTCAATTTTGTTTGGGTACAGCGTTGCACGACCGCATAATTGTCAGTTAAAGCGACGCAGTGCCGTATCACAAAAAGTGCTCTGGTCGGGAAGGGGGTAAATCCTTCTGGGGCTGAAGCGGTTAAACAGATATGTGGGCATGTGCTAGGAGTATGTATGTGCGGTTTTGTTGAGAAGCGTTTATTGCAGTTTTAAAGAGTATCCTGATACATTTTGTTGTACAGTATACATACAATGACAATAAAGTTTATCTTACAGTATATCTTATGTTTTATATCTTTTAAGTTGCACTGAGTAAATACAGCTGGATAAAACTAAAATTGTGTCTACATTTTAGGCTGCAAAGCAACAAAATGTGATTAGGGGGCAATTATTTTCCATACCCACTGTATATCCAAAAGAAAAGCTAAAACATCCCCTGATGAGCCAGTAGGGGGAGATAGATAAATAAGATAAGTTTGTGAGATATTGATACAATATAACTAAGGCTGAAAAATCAAAGGGAAAACCATGAATAAGTAACTTTTGCTGCTTTGAATTTCGACACACAAGCCCAACAGCTATTACCAAATCCCTGGGTTACTTTGTGAACTGCATTTCTGATACACTCAATGTGCCCAAAGGTTCCTACCTTACTGTAAGTGAGATACAGGGTTTATTTTTTTTGTTAGCTTAACGCATTGAGCACAAAATAAATAAAAATAAAATAAACATTACCTAGTAAACTATTTCTTAAAATTATTACCCCAGTACTTTCAGTTTTTAACTTTCAATCTTAGTGCTGCTTCCCTGAACTTCCAGTCTTTACAGGAAAGAGTTAATAGTGGACAGTGCAGTTATAAGTCAGTCTGTTAGCTTGGAGAAAAAAGAAGCAGGGGAGTGCCTTGCCATCCTAGGCAATGGGGCTGTGTGGTTCTATTGATGCACATGGCATAGGGAGACACAACACTAGTCCCTGCATGTAAGGGTGACTCCATAGGATGCTGCAAGAGAAAGGAGCCACCCGGAAACAAGAAACCTGGGGCAGCTTAAACTGGAGCATAGGCAAGGATGAAGAAGCTGCATACTCAGCAAATTATTAAATTAGCTGCTGAAAGTGCTTAAAAACTGAGGGTTTAATATCACTTTAAATGTGTGCTTTTTAGACCATGTCTGCACCCTCCATAACTTGTGTTCTTTTGTATCATCCTGGATCCAGAGAAAAGCTTATAGACCATGAACAGACTAAATTACACATTATAGGGTCAATTCACTAAAGATTACCACATGCGATAACACAGTCACATGACTCATTTGCATAAATTATTGCCTGCAATAAAAAAGTCCAATTCACAAGAAAAAAAAAAAAACGATTATGCAGTATTTAACACAAAATGAAAAATGTGCCGGTAAATATAGCAAAACAAATAAAAAATAACAATATTTATCACCAGGGTTTAGCTGGCGGTATCACATGCGGTGTTGCTCAGATGCAGCATGGTGGACCCCCCAATAGTTGGTTGTTAAGAAGCAGGCCAGGAAGCCTGCCGCCACGTCCCTAACAATGGATGACTCATCAGCTCCCTGCTGACAGCTGAATGTAGAGCTGCACGATTAATCGTTAAAGAATCGAGATTGTGATTCAACTCGCCTCACGATCTTAAAATAGCTTTTTCCCGATTCTTTGTAACAAGTGCAGAGAGTTCTCTGCTCACTTCTGACAGCTGACAAAAAAAAAATCCAGGCAGCCTGCCAAGTTTTATCACAACATCACTTAGGCGGAAAAAAAAAAGAAGAGAAACATTGTAACATTTAGTTCTTTCAGATCAAAAGAATGAACTGCAGTCCGTAAATGAGATCAGTGTAACAACTTAAAGTGATTGTAAAGCCTCTTTTTTTAGAAATAACAAACATGTCATACTTACCTCCACATTGCAGTTCATTTTGCACAAAGTGGCCCCGATCATCCAATTCTGGAGTCAACCAGCGGCGCTATCAGCTCCTCCACACATCGTATAACCCCCTAGGAGAAGCGTTCTCCTGGGGGGTTACCTTGCGGGTGCGCTCTGAGTCCAGCATTTGCGTGCATAGATACAGAATGCCAGACTCGGCCCCTCCCCCTGGCGCCCGCTTCATTGGATTTGATTGACAGCTGCGCAGCCATTGGCTCCCGCTTCTATCAATCTATTCAGTCAAGAGCCGAGAACCCCAGGCAGAGGGGTCCAGCGTTTCACTGCCGAGGGATTGAAGGGCTCAGGTGAGTAAAACGGGGGGCTGGGGGGCTAGTCACTGTCAGAAGGATGCATTAAGGTGAAAAAACATGTGGGTTTACAACCCCTTTAACCACTTGCTGACCGCTGCACGCCGATATACGTCGGCACAATGGCAGCGGTGGGCAAATGAGCGTACCTGTACATCCCCTTTAATTGGTGGGGTTTGCGGGGGCGCTGTGTACTGCGTGACCGTGCCCGCAGGACCCGCAGACTCGATGTCCGCTGGTCTCCCTGCGATCGTGTCACGGAGCCGCAGAATGGGTAAGTGCCTATATAAACAAGGCATTTCCCCATTCTGCCTAGTGACATGACAGAAATTACTGCTCCCTGTCATCAGGAGCAGTGATCGCTGTCATGTGAGTTGTAGCCAATCCCCCCCACAGTTAGAATCACTCCCTAGGACACACTTAACCCCTTGATTGCCCCCTAGTGGTTAACTTCTTCCCTGCCAGTGTCATTTACATAGTAATCAGTGCATTTTTATAGCACTGATCGCTGTATAAATTACAATGGTCCCAAAATAGTGTCAAAAGTGTCCACCAAAATGTTGCAGATCGCCACCATTACTAATAAAAAAAATTAATAATAAAAATGCCATAAAACTATCCCCTATATTGTAGACGCTATAACTTTTGCGCAAACCAATCAATATACACTTATTGCAATTTTTTTTTTTACCAAAAATATGTAAAAGAATACATAGCGGCCTAAACTGAGGAAAAAATGTGTTTTTTTTTCGTATAAAATGTTTTTTTTTTCATAAAAAATATTGTTTTTTTTTCAAAATTGACGCTCTTTTTTTTGTTTATATATATATAATATATATATATTAGCACAGACCCTAGAGAATAAAATGGCGGTTGTTGCAATATTTTATGATACGCTGTATTTGCGCAGCGGTCTTTCAAACGCACTTTTTTTGGAAAAAAATACACTTTAATGAATTTTAAAAACGAAGCAGTAAAGTTGATGATTCTCATTTTAACCAGAATCATGCGGCTCTAGCTGAATGTAAAAAAAAAAAAACCATACCAGCAATGAAAAATTCTCTAAAAAAACAGTGTGGGGGTCCCCCACGCCAACATTTAAAAAAAAATGGTATGGGGTCTCCACCAGAATCCATACCAGAACCTTATCTGAGCATGCAGCCTGGCAGGCTAGGAAAAGGGGGGGGGGGTGAGTGAGACCCCCCTCATCCTGAACCATACCATTTAACTCTTAGTGAATTGACCCCTATGTGTGCTACACCATTGTTTTATATCTAAACTTCAGCTTTGAAGGATATAATTCATGCTGTACGCTATGCTAATACTTAACTAGTGTATGGTAGCGTTCAAAACATTCACTAATGCAAAGACCAGGATTTTCAGGACAGGAGGGAAAATAATAGCGGGTGTCACGCCTATATCCGCGCTTGCTGCAGACAACATCTTTTTAATTTATTTATTTCAGTTACTTATATAGCGCCGTCAATTTGCGCAGCACTTTATATATACATTGTACATTCACATCAGTCCCTACCCTCAAGGAGCTTACAATCTAAGGTCCCTAACTCGCATTCATATATACTAGGGACAATTTAGACAGGATCCAATTAACCTACCAGCATGTCTTTGGAGTGTGGGAGGAAACCGGAGTACCCAGAGGAAACCCACGCAGGCACAGGGAGAACATGCAAACTCCAGGCAGGTAGTGCAGTGGTTGGGATTCGAACCAGCGACCCTTCTTACTGCTAGGCAAAATTGCTATCCACTACACCACTGTGCCGCCCAGAGGGGTTTGTTGGGTAGGGGTACTCGGGAGGACATAAAGAAAATGCCTCTCATGCAGCCGACTGCATTTGGTTGGGGATGTGAATGGGGGAAGTACGGGCGCTGCAGAAGTGGTGGGTTCCCAATTAGGATTGGCGAATGCAGCAGGGAGGGCACTATGGGCACGACGGGCCTGTGTTTGTCTTCTTCTTGGTGGCAGCGGGACACTACTTGTGCTTGCCACCTCACCAGCTTGAACTGCACTTATGGAACTCGCCACGTCACCAAGTGTTACTGCAGTGCTGGTTTGACTACGACCGGGGTGTACTAAGCCGCTGGTGCTTGCCAGTTCACCAAAACGCTGCCAAAAAAACTGTTAGCGATTGCCTAGAGAACCCTAGAGAATAAAATGGCGGTTATTGCAATATTTTATGATACGCTGTATTTGCGCAGCGGTCTTTCAAACACACTTTTTTTGGAAAAAAATACACTTTAATGAATTTAAAAAACGAAGCAGTAAAGTTGATGATTCTCATTTTAACCAGAATCGTGCGGCTCTAGCTGAATGTAAAAAAAAAACAAAAACATGCAAGCAATGAAAAATTCTCTAAAAAAAAACAGTGTGGGGGTCCCCCACGCCAACATTTAAAAAAAATGGTAAGGGTGGCTCCCCCAGAATCCATACCAGAACCTTATCCGAGCATGCAGCCTGGCAGGCTAGGAAAAGAGGGGGGGTGAGTGAGACCCCCCTCATCCTGAACCATACCATTTAACTCTTAGTGAATTGACCCCTATGTGTGCTACACCATTGTTTTATATCTAAACTTCAGCTTTGAAGGATATAATTCACAAAACTAATTTTAACATTTTACCACTAGATGTCGCTATTCTCCTGTCTACATCCCACATAAGCTGTTTATCATTTTTGATGTTGATCCATTAGCCACTTCAGCCCTGGAAGGATTTACCCCCTTCCTGACCAGAGCACTTTTTACAATTTGGCACTGCGTCGCTTTAACTGCTAATTGCGCGGTCATGCAATGCTGGTGACCCCCCCAACATGGACTCAACATGCCTCTCAGCAAATAGCTTGGGGTGTCTACTTTCCAAAATGGGGTAATTTGGGGGGTTTTGTGCCACCTGGGCATTTTATGGCCTCCGAAACTGTGATAGGCAGTGAAGAGTGAAATCAAAAATTTACGCCCTTAGAAATCCTTGGTGCTTGGTTTTCGGGGTCCCGTACGCGGCTAGGCTCCCAAAAAGTCTCACACGTGGTATCCCCGTACTCAGGAGAAGCAGCTGAATGTATTTTGGGGTGTAATTTCACATATTCCTATGGCATGTTTGAGCAATATATCATTTAGTGACAACTTTGTGCAAAAAAAAAATTGTCTTTTTTCCGCAACTTGTGTCACAATATAAAATATTCCATGGACTCGACATGCCTCTCAGCAAATAGCTTGGGGTGTCTACTTTCCAAAATGGGGTCATTTGGGGGGGGGTTTGAACTGTCCTGGCATTTTATGCACAGTATTTAGAAGCTTATGTCACACATCACCCACTCTTCTAACCACTTGAAGACAAAGCCCTTTCTGACACTTTTTGTTTACATGAAAAAATTATTTTTCTTTGCAAGAAAATTACTTTGAACCTCCAAACATTATATATTTTTTGAAAGCAAATGCCCTACAGATTAAAATGGTGGGTGTTTCATTTTTTTTCACACAGTATTTGGGCAGCGATTTTTCAAATGCATTTTTTTGGGAAAAAACACACTTTTTAAAATTTTAATGCACTAAAACACACTATATTGCCCAAATGTTTGATGAAATAAAAAAGATGATCTTAGGCCGAGTACATGGATACGAAACATGACATGCTTTAAAATTGCGCACAAACGTGCAGTGGTGACAAACTAAATACATTTTTAAAAACCTTTAAAAGCTTTTACAGGTTACCACTTTAGATTTACAGAGGAGGTCTACTGCTAAAATTACTGCCCTCGATCTGACCTTCGCGGTGATACCTCACATGCATGGTGCAATTGCTGTTTACATTTGACGCCAGACCGACGCTTGCGTTCGCCTTTGCGCGAGAGCTTTTTATCTTATTTTTTTTTAATCTTATTTTCAAACTGTTCCTTTCATTTGTTTTTTTTTTTTTTTAATCATTTTTATTGATATCTCAGGGAATGTAAATATCCCCTATGATAGCAATAGGTAGTGACAGGTACTCTTTTTTGAAAAAATTGGGGTCTATTAGACTCTAGATCTCTCCTCTGCCCTCAAAGCATCTGACCACACCAAGATCGGTGTGATAAAATGCTTTCCCAATTTCCCAATGGCGCTGTTTACATCTGGCGAAATCTAAGTCATGAAATGCTCGTAGCTTCCGGTTTCTTAGGCCATAGAGATGTTTGGAGCCACTCTGGTCTCTGATCAGCTCTATGGTCAGCTGGCTGAATCACCGGCTGCATTCTCAGGTTCCCTGTTGAGACAGGAGAGCCAGAGAAAAACACGGAAAACAGTGGGGGGGGGGGGCATTCCCTCCCCCTGCTTGTAAAAGCAGTCTAGAGGCTAATTAGCCGCTAGGATTGCTTCTACATGAAAGCCGACCGCTGGCTGAAAAGAATGATACCAAGATGATACCTAAACCTGCAGGCATCATTCTGGTATAACCACTCAAAGTCGTGAATGGCGTAAAAAATGGTTAACAATAAAACACAGTAAACAGTAAAGTATAAAAAATTACATACCTGAAAAGCAAACATGATAAAACATAATAACAATAAAACATTGCAGAATAGAATACAGTAAAAAAGAGCAGAACAATAGAGAGAGAGAGAGAACAATAAAACACCAATTATTTTATATATATATATATATATATATATATATATATATATATATTTTTTTTTTTTTACACTTTTTTTTCTAACTGTAACTTTTATAACTGTAACCGGTTCCAGGTTTGGGTCTCTCAAAATGCGATGGCATCTTGGGAGACCCTGTGAAAGTGTGCCTAGTCTGTGCAATGCTGTACGCTATGCTAATACTTAACTAGTGTATGGTAGCGTTCAAAACATTCACTAATGCAAAGACCAGGATTGTCAGGACAGGAGGGAAAATAATAGCGGGTGTCACGCCTATATCCGCGCTTGCTGCAGACAACATCTTTTTAATTTATTTATTTCAGTTACTTATATAGCGCCGTCAATTTGCGCAGCACTTTACATATACATTGTACATTCACATCAGTCCCTACCCTCAAGGAGCTTACAATCTAAGGTCCCTAACTCGCATTCATATATACTAGGGACAATTTAGACAGGATCCAATTAACCTACCAGCATGTCTTTGGAGTGTGGGAGGAAACCGGAGTACCCAGAGGAAACCCACGCAGGCACAGGGAGAACATGCAAACTCCAGGCAGGTAGTGCAGTGGTTGGGATTCGAACCAGCGACCCTTCTTACTGCTAGGCAAAATTGCTATCCACTACACCACTGTGCCGCCCAGAGGGGTTTGTTGGGTAGGGGTACTCGGGAGGACATAAAGAAAATGCCTCTCATGCAGCCGACTGCATTTGGTTGGGGATGTGAATGGGGGAAGTACGGGTGCTGCAGAAGTGGTGGGTTCCCAATTAGGATTGGCGAATGCAGCAGGGAGGGCACTATGGGCACGACGGGCCTATGTTTGTCTTCTTCTTGGTGGCAGCGGGACACTACTTGTGCTTGCCACCTCACCAGCTTGAACTGCACTTATGGGACTCGCCACGTCACCAAGTGTTACTGCAGTGCTGGTTTGACTACGACCGGGGTGTACTAGGCCGCTGGTGCTTGCCAGTTCACCAAAACGCTGCCAAAAAAACTGTTAGCGATTGCCTAGAGAACCCTAGAGAATAAAATGGCGGTTGTTGCAATATTTTATGATACGCTGTATTTGCGCAGCGGTCTTTCAAACACACTTTTTTTGGAAAAAAATACACTTTAATGAATTTAAAAAACTAAGCAGTAAAGTTGATGATTCTCATTTTAACCAGAATCGTGCGGCTCTAGCTGAATGTAAAAAAAAACAAAAACATGCAAGCAATGAAAAATTCTCTAAAAAAAAACAGTGTGGGGGTCCCCCACGCCAACATTTAAAAAAAATGGTAAGGGTGGCTCCCCCAGAATCCATACCAGAACCTTATCCGAGCATGCAGCCTGGCAGGCTAGGAAAAGAGGGGGGGTGAGTGAGACCCCCCTCATCCTGAACCATACCATTTAACTCTTAGTGAATTGACCCCTATGTGTGCTACACCATTGTTTTATATCTAAACTTCAGCTTTGAAGGATATAATTCACAAAACTAATTTTAACATTTTACCACTAGATGTCGCTATTCTCCTGTCTACATCCTACATAAGCTGTTTATCATTTTTGATGTTGTTCCATTAAGTAAATGCAGTAATAATTAGGGTTAATTATAGGTACAAGCTAAGAGAATAGGATAGGAAATGAGATATAATACCTTTGGGGAAGTGACTGCTGTACTGCCTGCAGAATATGAATAGTCATCCAAAACCTGACATGTCTTTATCATTTTCTTTGTATACTCATACATTACCTATGACAGGTGTGATTGCCCTCCAGGGTCTGTACACTGCTCCGGGACAAGCTGTACCAGGATGATGGATAATATATGGGATGTAAGGTAATGTGCTACCGCAGACCTTGTTCTCTACTGTAGAATCTGTGGGGCTTTATTTAGGAACAGCTTTGACCAAATTGTAGTAAACTGCTTCTCAAAAATTGAAGGATAGTGTAGCAGTCAGGGCCGAAACTAAGGGGGGGGGCATCTGCTTTCCTCTGGATCAACTGTGAATATAGGATTGTGTTTATGGAGATTTTCCATGTATTTATTTATTTTTTCTATTGGTTGAACTAGATTGACTTGTCTTTTTTTTAACCTTACTATGTAACATGCATGATGTTCCAACTTCAGTGCAGGAACACTTTAGCAGACATTGAGAATAATCAACTGACAACATACTTCAAGAGAAACTGTCACCTTACCCATGCAGGTGACCAGGGAATGATGTCCTTGCTCTCCTAGGTCACCAACACAACCAATTTCAGTGGAGAAAACAAAGAACCGAAAGGGAGCGCAGGTAAGGTGACCATATGGGGGGCAGGGGGACTCTTTGCACAGAAACTACCCCTTTGCTCTGCACAGCAAAGTTAACAGTATCTTTTTAAGCTTGGTGTACATGGGGGGGCAGCCATATTTAGGTGCGCTACTTACTGCTGTGCATGACTATGCCATGGTTGTGCATTACAACTCCTATTCACAACATAATTCTTAAGCCCTATACACACAAGCAGACATTTGCCGGTACAAAAAATACCGGCCGACATTCTGTTCGTGTGTATGTTGGTCTGGAAAACTCAGCCAATGGCAGAGAGCGCTGATCGGATTGTTCTGGGGGGGCGTCCCCTTGCCAGAACACAACAGCTCAGCGGGGGATATCGCTTAACCAACCTCGCATGGTTAGTACAGTGGCTCCGACCGAAGCTGTCAGCTTTTTTTCGTGCAACCAAAAAAACTGTAGTGTGTACCCGGCTTAAGCATTGACCAATTTATTGAAAACAATGTATGGTGTAGCCCTGGCTGGCAGCCCCTCCAACTCAGAGCCACATAGCTTGAGCATTCTTGGCCACACCAAAGCTTATTTTCTGTTCTCAACCACTGGACTGGGCAGTAAAACAGGGGGAATCAAAAAAGAGAAAAGAGGAAGATGGGGATTGGCTGGATCAGCAACCGACTCTGGCCGGACCTGGGAGCAACTCAAGGAGGAAAGGCAGATGAGAGAGAGGACATAAGAAGCCAGGCAGCAGAGAGAGAGACGCAGCGAGAATGAGAATAGGAGACTGCGGTGTTCAGAACGAGCAGCAAGGAGAGCAGGGGACCTGTATAACCACTTGCTGACCGCCGCACACCGATGTAAGTCCCTACTTTGGGGACGAATATCATTGTTATGGCAGCAGCTAGCTGCCATAACCCCAGTATCCCCATGTTCGTCCGGCGGTCAGCTACAAGATAAAAGTGGTCTCTACGGCGGATTTGCCGTGAGATCCCTTTTATTGGTGGCGGGAGAGGGAGCCGTTGGCAGAGGCGATCGCGTCCCTTCACTTGCTGTGCATGGAGACGAGTGAGGGAAAGATGGCCCCCACCCGTCTCCATGACACTGCAGGGCGGAAGCGACGTCAAAACGTCACTTCCGCCCATACGTCTTAAAGGCACATTTTTTCAATGTCATTTTTTGAAATGACAAGTTTGTTTTTGTTTTTTTTTTATTGCATTTAAGTCCAAATATGAGATCTGAGGACCTGTCATGCTTTTTTCTTTTACAAGGGATATTTACATTCCTTGTAATAGGAATAAAAGTGACCCAAATTAAAAAAAAAAACTGTGTAGTAAAAATAAATAAAATCAAGTAAAATAAATAAGAAAAAAGATTTTTTTTTTTAATTTAAAACGCCCAGTCCCGACAAGCTGGCGTGCAGAAGCGAACGCATACGTGAGTAGCGCCCGCATATGAAAACGGTGGTCAAACCAGACATATGAGGTATCGCTGCAATCGTTAGAGCGAGAGCAATAATTCTAGCCCTAGACCTCCTCTGTAACTCAAAACATGCAACCTGTAGAATTTTTTAAACCTCGCCTATGGAGATTTTTGAGGGTAAAAGTATGACGCCATTCCATGAGTGGCACAATTTTGAAGTGTGACATGTCGGGTATCAATTTACTTGACGTAACATTATCTTTCACATTATAAAAAAAAAAATTGGGCTAACTTTACTGTTGTCTTATTTTTTTATTCAAAAAGTGAATTTTTTCCCAAAAAAGTGCGCTTGTAAGACCGCTGCGCAAATTCGGTGTGAAAAAAAGTATTGCAATGACCACCATTTTATTCTCTAGGGTGTTAGAAAAAAAACCAATATATAATGTTTGGGGGTTCTAAGTAATTTTCTAGCAAAAAAAAAAAAAAAACAGTTTTAAACATGTAAACACCAAAATCTCAAAACGAGGCTGGTCCTTAAGTGGATAGAGAAAGAGAAAGGTGCTGAGGCTGAAGATCCATGTGGGCACATCACAGACACAGTCTTGAGAGGGGAGCCCCAGAGTATCATGTGCCTTCTCGCTTGGCCTCTGAGGAGGATGTCTATGTGTCCGTATTGTGAAGCCTTTCGGCCATCTGTACTTGTGCTACCCTAAGTTTGCTTTGCACAATTATTTAGCGGAGAGTCAGTTTTGTGTATTATCTTCCTCTACTAATCTACAAATCTCTACATTTGATACATTAACAAACACAAAAAGAAAGAACAATGTAAAAATTTGAGTAAAAAACTTTTCAGTAAACATTTTAAAATGAGTCAAAAATATGTGCTTACTATAGATATACTATACTGTACTTTCCCTTTATCTTGGTCTATAGAATTTTGTAAACAGGTTTTGCTTTCCCTCCCCCTCTCAGTGTACTTTCCGAGCATTCCTACCTGCAGGGCTGCTGTTCACAAAAATCACGGGGCCTACCTGACAGCCCCCACTCGAATTACAAAAATTTAAATTTTGTAAAAATAATTTGTCACTTTTTTTACAGTAATTTTCACAAATTGAAAAACATATTTTTTTTTACAATTTATTTCTTACATTTTTTAAATACATTTTTTTTACAATGCTGTTGGGCTTGGGTGAAATTTTAGGGGTCTTAACAGAACCCTGACATCTCACCTTTGAGAATTAGAAAAGATTTGAGGACACCAATTCTTCAATTCCTTTCTCTGTAGCCTCAGTTGGACTGAAGATGAATGAACAGGAGACAGAGGCCCGTGTTCATTCATAAACTGAAGCATCGTAAATGCAGTTTACAATACTCAGTTATTAATGGACACAAGAGTAATTGGGGGAATCAGATGTGGGCAGCACAGGAAGGAAGACTGGGGCAGTGGGACAGAAGAACAATTACAGAACAATGCCCTGTGTCTGTGTCTCCCCCTCCAGCAGCTGAGTGCTCCCTCTGAGAATTATATGTCTTAACTAGTTTAGAATGTTGATTTATTTTTACTAGGTAATATCTGGATTGTGCAATGGAGAGCAGGTGTGCAGGAAGTACGTCATATTCTGGCCACTGGGGGCGGATGACCTGGATTAGCAGGATCCCTTGTAGTGAATCGCCTGCCTAATAGAATTGTACTACAATAATTGTATTTCCCATTGGGATCTGTATGGTATACATGAGAACCCATATAATAAGTATACCTTCTGGCCTATTAGCCTCCTACACCTAATAATGGGGGGCAGATCCTGCACTACCGCTCACTATATTAGACATGAGGTGTACCAAGATGGCACTGCCTCTGGCCACCGAGGGCGCACAACCTGGATTAGCAGGATCCCTTGTAGTGAATCACCTGCCTAATAGAATTGTACTAGAATAATTGTATTTCCCATTGGGATCTGTATGGTATACATGAGAACCCATATAATAAGTATACCTTCTGGCCTATTAGCCTCCTACACCTAATTATGGAGGGCAGATCCTGCACTACCGCGCACTATATTAGACGTGAGGTGTACCAAGATGGCACCGCCTCAGATGACGTCCTATGACGAAACGCGTAAGAGGGAGCCTAGTATGCACCACGTCACTTCCGGTTTGTGGTGTTCCGACCGGTGGAACGCACGCTGACCTGGATCTCTTGCATTGCTAATTTTAATGCTACTTTTTATGGTATTTGGCTATGGTACGCCTCGTTTTTAATGCATTACCATAATAAATTCAACCCATTCGCAATTACGCTATGAGTGCCCGTCTCTTCTATATGCATAAGAATACCCTATGGTTTTGATGTGCCATGGAGGAGGTGACTGCTCTGGTTACTGCAACTACATCTACTGCATGTGGTTTACCCCGGTAGGGGTACAAGGTTCTGGATACCCCAGGATTTTATACGCCACGGAGGAGGATTGTCTGGATATCGCAACTATACCCACTACATATGCTTTACCCCTGTAGGGGCATAAGGATTTGGTGAGTGTGGAACTGAAGGGGAGCACGAATGTCACCTCACCCTCTGCACATGATTTGTGATTAAGGTCTCTTTCACATGAACGATCCGTTCAGGTCCGCCTGTCAGTTTTTTAGACGGACCTGAACGGACCCTCCATAGACCTCTATGGAGCGTCGGATGTCAGCGGTGACATGTCCGCTGACATCTGAACCGCTCCGATCCAAAAAAGTGTAACGGAGGAAAAACCTACTTTTCCATCCGTGATCGGATCAGGTGACGACGGACTCTGCAGTCCGTCATCATCCGATCCCCCATAGGGGAGAGCGGCGCTCTGACAGGTCCGTCGCTGCACAGTGTGCAGAGACAGACCTGTCATCTTCCTGCTCAGCGGGGATCGGCGGAGCGATCCCCGCTGAGCAAGCAGATGTTCACGGGGCGGATCATCATGGATCCGTCCTGTGTGAAAGAGCCCTATGTGTACGCACAGGTCACTTTGGATACCTGCACAGATCACTTGGGAATTCTGAAATTTGCACTAAAGATTGGACTTTGACCTTATGATACTCATTTGCTCTGACATGCACTGTGAGCTGTAAGGTCTTATATAGACAGGTGTGTGGCTTTCCTAATCAAGTCCAATCAGTATAATCAAACACAGCTGGACTCAAATGAAGGTGTAGAACCATCTCAAGGATTTATCAGAAGAAATTGACAGCACCTGAGTTAAATATATGAGTGTCACAGCAAAGGGTCTGAATACTTAGGACCATGTGATATTTCAGTTTTTCTTTTTTAATAAATCTGCAAAAATGTCAACGATTCTGTGTTTTTCTGTCAATATGGGGTGCTGTGTGTACATTAATGAGGAAAAAAAATGAACCTAAATGATCTTAGCAAATGGAGAGTGAAAAATTTAAGGGGGTCTAAATACTTTCAGTCCCCACTGTATATATATATATATATATATATATATATATATATATATAAATAAACACATATATTTTGGAATATATGTACACTCTAGGGATTAAGCACTTCAAACACCCATTAAGTACACTAAACCCAATATTTTCTATGGCCAAAGTATATTAGGGTGGGAACACCGTTTTATTTATATGAATTTTTTTATGTTATGTGTACACATGACTCCTTGTCCTAAGTATTTAATCTAACACTTGCACTTTCAAGTGAGAAGTGTGAATTCACCCCTGAAGGTTCACTCTTCAGATGACGGGCAGCGCCACCTACCCCTTTACTAAATTTCCACTTTCATCAGTGCTTCATTAGTGGAGCCCCTTAGGGGAGGCAGCAGCCCAGCTTATACCGAAGTGCGGAATCCTATAAATTACATATATCTGATAAGGTGATTCCAGATTCCTGGGTTTCTATCCGTTTTGGCGCTCTTTTTTTGATGTGTACATCAATATTCGATTTAGAACTATGTTGTTCATCACATCTTTTTTTGGATTCACTTTCATTAAGTTGTTTTGTTTTATATGAATACAATTTTGATTGTACAGAGTTGGCTTTGATTCAGAGGCGCTACCTTGAAATGTGTTAGACCGGATATTAGAGATCGGTCTTCAAATTAAGCACTAATGGACGGATGAGATCTTCTTTATGGAAATTATGTGAGAAGCATGTCTTTATACCACATTTGTGAGTACATGTTTATTTTAAACAACAAAGATTTTTTTGAGGATCCTGTACAATGCCAGCGCATTCTCTGTTTCATTTACAATTTTGATTGTAATATTGTTTGTATTTGAATGTGGATTATTATTACCATGTCTTAACAGTTGTAGTTAATTAGACTTAAGTGTGTTACTTTTTTTTTGTACTGTCTCATTGGCTGTTTTGGTCTTTTTTATATTAGTTTTTTTTCTGTTGTGCAGTGGGAACCTGTGTATAATAATTTCAATCCATTTCACTGTGATGTACTAGAAAGGACAATGAGATCAAGTGGAAGACTGGAGGCAAGCAGATGCATAATGGTGGAATGTCCTGAGCAAGGTGCTTAACTGAGAGTCAACAGGTATGTCGGGTGCAAAGTGATTTTACTTTCATTCATGAGAATTGCACATTTTATTAATAATATTGGTAGTATTCAATATTCCTTGGAATTTTAGTAATCATCAAGCCCGACAGTGCATAAATATGAAAGACTTTATTTACAAAACAAATGCATATTAACAGTGACACCATTATAAAGTAAAGTTCTATGATACAGTACAACACAAAATGACAGGTCTGCTGCACTCCATTGGTACCATTTCCTCTCATTTACAGCAGTACATCTGGCGAGGACAGAGGTTTTGAGTTCTGTTGTACAAGAAACTAGCTTTTCTACAAGTGCATGGATAATATAGGGTACTGTGAATATCTTACAATACATTAAAGTAATACTGTGCGGGTTACAAGCCAAAAAATTAGGGCAGAACACACTATGGTATGCCATTTAGTGGGGATGTCCAACCAACAAGTAATATCTTGTCCTCCAACTGTATAGTAAGAACAATCCTATGCTACTTCTGTCAAAGTCAAACTTTTCTTTAAATCAAAGCTGTAATAAACATCCAAAAATCCAAGCCCACTCCATCACCCTGTGCTAAGCACTCTCTGGGGTCTAAACTTACCTTTATCGTTGTTCAATGTTGCTCTGATCCAACCTCTGCTAATTTAAAAATCCTGGTACTTCTAGGTATGGGTGAGCAAACCGCAAGCCTTATTACAATGTAGAACTGATTGGCCAATCACCAGGTCCCAGCATTGTGATTTGGTATGGGCGGAGGAGGGGCATTGAAATGTTGCGTTGCAGTGTGCACAGTTATGGAGAAGCAGCACTATGGGTACATTTAGCCATAGTAGAATGACTAGAATAGGGTGGGGTGTTTTTGGGTCTCAGTTATCACAGTTTTTGCCTTCATGCAGCATTTTCCAAATTATGAATAGTGTACTATTAATGGTGAACATGCTCACAGTAGGGAGTACACAGCAGGAGGTTTCTAAGAATATACTTCTTTCAGTGGTAGAATGTGAAAAAAATCTGGTACAAGCAGAGCAGCATTGTAGCAGGGTGGGTACATGGTTGGCTAACAATAGTACATCAAGGTCTTTTATAGAAGAGCGTCACCATTTAACATGACCTGTACATGTGATAATATTGTACACATTATGTTTTTGCACAGCTACTTTTTTTTACATCCTTGGCTGGCCTTATATAACACATGTACATTGCCTGTACTTGGGAAGTTCCTGATTAACCAACCAAGATTTGAACTGTCGATGGCAGCCCTAACTCAAAATGGTGCTGAAAATGCACAACAAGATCCCTTTATTACTCTATATGGCAAAATGTTTGTGGGCACCTGACCATCACATCACTATGTGGTAAAAAAAAGTATGTGGACAGACCTCCAACCTACTGAGTTCTGGTATTTCCAGTAAGTGTACTGTTAACACTACAGCATATCGTGACATTTTTAACAATTATGGACCTCCATTCTTTTGGCAACAATTTGGGAAAAGCCTCTTTCTGTTCTTTCATAACTGTGAACCCGTGCTCTATGCCAGGTCTCTAAAGAGGATGGTGTGAAGGAATTCAAATAGACTGCAAGGATTAACCGCAATCATACTTAACATTTTTAGACGGTTGCCAACATGTCTTCTTGTCCAACCAGGGCTGGGCTGAGAGGTAGGCAAAAGAGGTGGCTGCCTTGGGTGCTTCAGCAGAAGGGGGAGCAAAAAGGGCAGGGCCTATTACCTGTGCTACTGAAGTAGCTCACAGTTCATTGTGGAGGTGAACATTGGCCTTTTTGCCTCATGTGTTAAAGGTCCTTGTCCCAGAAATCATGTGGAAAGCCTTCCTAGAAGAGTGGAGGCCTCTTGTAGCCACAAAAGGAGAACTGACTCCATATTAATGCCCATAGTTTTAAAAATTGGTTGTTCAACAAGCTGATACAGGTGTGATGGTCAGATTCACAATGTTTTGTACATACAGTATACATTGAATTTGATACCTTTGTTGAGACACTTAGACCAACAGCAGTAATATGGCAGGAAGCCTGGGGCCACAGTAGCCATTTGGCAGCTTCTAGAACTGACCAACCTCAATCAGTCTGGTTCTAATAAAACAGAAAAACTTATTGTAGCCGATACATACTCTTCATGCATCCTTTGACAGTGCACCTAGTGTGTTGTAACTTTTTTTTTTCTCCACTGCCCATAGATGAATTAGAGGTTATGCTTACCCATGTAGTTGGAATACTTTATGTGCCAAGGCTACTGGCAATAGATAAGACAAAGCTACTGGCAGGCACATGCTTACTTGCTTATTATTCTGGCAGTGTCAGTTATCTCATGTAACTACAATATACATCCTCCATGACTGCTGAATATTATAAACCTCTACAATATGTTTTGTTAGACTTAGGTATTTTCACAACCATTGCACCAAAAAGCACTGATGTGATGTCAGTGCCGACAGGGAAACCGCCAAAAATAATATCCAGCATTAGATTTTCGTGAATACCTCAATGAAACAAAATTAGATTGTATTGCACTGTCCAAATTATAAGGTGATACTGTATCTGACTGGCATCACACCGTGGACCTGGACTTTAAAAAACAACCTAAACTAACTTGTTTTTACTAGCTTTCTAGATATTCTCAAAATCTGGGTGGCCTGCAATCT
Organism: Aquarana catesbeiana; assembly: GCF_042186555.1. NCBI lineage: Eukaryota > Metazoa > Chordata > Amphibia > Anura > Ranidae > Aquarana > Aquarana catesbeiana. Next base: position 148,435,715 of record NC_133335.1, on the reverse strand, counting down.
CGTGCATTGAAAACTTATTTTAAATCATCATATCACCTTGTCAAAATCCATACTGCTTGTATCCTCATTTTCTGAAATGTTCCTAAATCTGATCTGAAAAAAAAAGTAGTTGCGTTTCCGCTTCCAACACCGCCCTGTCTCTGCAATATGACAAGCAGGTTGCACAAATGACAAGGGGCTGCAATTCTTCCATAAGACCAAGTAGACCTTCTGCCTTAGGAAGTCACTGGGGTTGATTTACTAAAGAAAATATACTCTGCACTGCAAGTGCATGTGCTCCACAGCTTGGTAAATGAGGTAAAGCTTCACTTTGCAGTGAATACTCAATTACATGCAAGGGAAGTCAAAAAATTGCATTTTAGGTTTGCACTTGATCGGAAATCAGCAGAGCTTCACCTGAGATCAGCTTCACTTGCAGTGCACGGTGTATTTGGCTTAAGCAAATCCACTTCCCTGAATTGTCACCTGGTGCCAAACCTTATTCAATTCAGCATAGTCAGAACCAACATGATTGCTCCTTAATAAACATAAGAAGATAAAATATACCAAAATATAGATTATGAATTTTATGTAAATATCAATTATTTTGTTGCCTGACTCACTAATATGGAATTGATCAAATCCTTGTTTTTTTATCAAGAATGTACAAGTACCACCACACAATTAAGGGGCAATAAAAATGAACCACGATTTTTTTTTTCTACTCTAAAGAGCATATAAACTGAATCTTTGTTAAAAAATGAATCAAATATATCAGAACAAAGTTGCATTTTTGGTTTTGTTTCTTATGAAAAATGTGGCGCCTTGTCACTTTGCCTTCCATTGCTGAAGGGAATATTGAACTGAAGATATTCTGATATCCTAGCCAGGCACAGGCTCACATAAGCAAAGCCTTAATGGCTCCATCTCATACTACAGTGTAAATGCCGGCTCCGATTCTCCTATCCAATGTAAGAAGCTATAGTGCTGCATCATGACATAAAACTACAGAAAAAAAAATCTGTCATCTGACACGCTGCAGCCATGGTCATGATTATCGTCAAAACTGTTATACTAAAATTACCTTTAGTCTGTGGTTTTACACACCATATCCATTAATAAACAAGTATCACTTACTAGAATGGCCCCAACTCATTATCATTAAATAATTGAATTAATATTGAGGAGTTTAAAAAATCACCAAAACCATCTGGAGAAATTAATTGATTTCTTAAATTGACAAATAAGTGATCATAAGGTGGTCACAAGTGGGAATGCATGAGCTGCACAAGTGTTGATCAAATCAGCAATATATGTGCAAATGACCAGACTGAAAGAGCAGATGCATGTACATTAAATGCACATCAGTTGGATTACAGTACCACACGTTATCTATTTGTTGACTGACATGATGGGCAGAACCACTGAATGAAAGTCTTTTTAGTGTAACAGATTTAGCTACATACAGTGTCAAACTTACATTTTCAGTGCAACTATGAACACTTTTACATTTATAGATATATATCTGCAGCTGAAGCTCTTCTACATAAGGTCACTTTTTGTTTTAGGTTTACTGGTCCATTAACCAATATTCTAAAGCTATTTAGCATTTAAAAATATAATCTTATAGGGTCTCATTACCTGGAACTAGTCATGGAACCAATAAACATGCACTTTACAAATATCTCCAGGCATCCCAAGCAACACGGTTTATCAGCCAGTTGATGTCCCCAGCAAATTCTAATTAGACACTGACACGGTCTCCTATATATTTGTCTAAAACACAAGATGCATTTCAATCTTGGTTGCATTGTGCAAATAAATAACAAAGCACAAGTGTGCCTTTTAGATATACAATAATCTCCCACTTCCTGACACCTAGGACAAGTAACAATTATACAGAATAGGTTTATACTGAAAACAGACATGTCCTTAAACATTTCATTATTATCATACAGAAAACCAAAAGCAGTGATTCTAGATCGGCATCTAAAAGTTATAATTATAGCTTCAAGGCATACTCTAAATTTCATTCTTTTTAAAGAAAGTTATTCTTTTACAGTACAAACAGGCTTTCCCTATCCCACAGTTACAGAAATATTCCCAAGTGCAATAAAAGTATTATCTGTAAATAACTGGGTGTCATAAAATATTGGCAAGCGACAGTCTTTGTGTTCAGTCCTGGATCATGGACCTAAAATGAGCTTAGTATAGGTAGATCAGTAAAAATACTATGTCTCTGTGCCATGTCCAAGCCATTTGGAAAAATCTTTCATGAGCAATGTCTTAGCCTTCAAATATATAACAAGTCTTAAAAAAACACCTGAAAAAGCCAGTGATGAATGTGCATTGCCATTGCACAGACTCCATCCTATATATGCACAGTATTTCCACAGGTAACAAGGCCACAGAAACTGAAGAGTCAAGTCCAAGTTTTAAAAATCAGACAGATCAGATTATTTTTCAAAAGGTACCCGTTTCATTCATGGCAGAGCAGAAAACTGGTGCGTGTGGCTCTCCAAACTTGGAGATTAGTCCCACTTTTGGTGTGCAATTTCTCCATTAACACACAACCTCTGGATGAATTTCCTTCAGAGCTGTAAACTGGTTCCTCACACTTTTCAGGTCAGCCTCTATGGTTTCCCTACATGGACAGTGCACAGCATATGAGGCCAACAGCATAATTTTCTCTGTAGTCTCAGGGGTCTCTACTTGGCTTTCATTTGGCTCAAAAGTTTTGTCTTTTTGCGACTCTGGTTCTTGACATGAGATCAGCCACGCATGTTTAAGACACTGGTCAGCACGAGCTCGCTTTCTGTGGAGAGAGGGGATCATAGAAGGTATTCAAAAAATCTGCATCAACTCTGGACATAGCATTTTAACAGGCATTTCAATAAAATTAGTTTGTCCATCTACTTCACATGTGGTTGCATTTCTTCCTGATGCCTGAACTTGTCAGGGGTTGTACTTTTCATGCCAGGAATTTTAGTCCTTATAGGTAAATCTCTAAGGTGGACACCAACATACATTACCCACTGATTGCCTTGATCTCTCCAGTACAATAGCAGCAAGATATTTGCCCTGAAATCAAACCATTCCCCACCTAAAGTCCAATAAGACAGCAGGGCCTTCTCATCCGAGTTCTTCCTAAGGCCAGCCATACACAGTTTAAATCTCAGCCAGTTCAGCAGGAACCGGCCTGAGATTCAAACCATTAATGGGCAGGCTGAATGAACCAAAATGGTTTATCGATCAACTTGGGTACAACCAGCCTGCTGGATTCGATTGCGATTAACGCAAGTGGCTGCTATAGCTGCTAGTGATAATCACAGTCTTCTTCTAGCGGGGATGGCTTCCCCCGCATGTTTCTGCCCCCCCCACCCCCCCACTGTGACAAGCAAGAGGAATTCCCCTGCCAACACTGTGTTGATAGGGGAATCGTGTGAATTTCCCATGGTTGCAGGAAAGAAATTTGCACCGTCTATGGTCTGCCTAAGTAGTAGAGAATGACGTTTGTGGGTTCCGATTACAGCTGTACAAGTCAACAATGAGCAAGATGTAAATTAAGCTTCAGCAAGGAAATCTGTCATTAGATCACTAAACAGATATACTTAGCCAAAATCTTATAAACACTTTGTCATCCTTTACTTCTAACAAAATCCTTTCTGGCTTGATGACTGGCTCTCAACAAATGTAACACTGACTAACCCTCGGCAGCAGATGCTCCAAGCTAAATACAGAATATAAAGAAAATCTCTAGATCCTGATTGTGCTTTCAGAACAGAGCTAATATCTTTTCATTGAGAAAGCACTTTTAAAGGGTCAATCCACCCAAAGTTGATACATTCATTCATAGATGTTGAAAAGCTATTCCATCTGAAAACCTTTCAGGGCTCTGGGGGACTCTCTGCATTCAAGTTCTGGGTCTGTACACTTGCTGTGGCCATTATGGGCAGGTTCCACTCTCCATCCTAAATTATCATTTATCTTAAATTATGCAGAATGCACCAGGGGATGCAGGAGTATGCAAGAACACCCAAAATGTTCAGGTAAAAAGGAATGGAGTTGGAAATAATGGAACAGAGAGCTCCCTGTTGGAGTACTCAATACATATAAGAAGCCTGAGGCTGACTCACTTATCTAAAATATCACTTTGTTTAAACTAATCCCTAAAGTGTGTGTATAGGAAAAAATTTTTTTTTAATAAGAAACATGTTTTAATCACCTGCTCTGTGTAATGGTTTTGTACAGCACAGCCCCGATCCTCCTCTTCTCGGGTTCCCCGCTGGGGCTCCTGGCCTCCCCTTGCTGAGTGCCCCCTCGCTCCCGAGCCAGCTCTCTGTGGCTCAGCCCCGCCCCGGCTCCCATCTCACTGGCTGTAATTGGCAGCAGCAGGAGCCATTCATCTGAGCCAATGAAAAGGGAGAGACCAGGCAGAGTTTTGGCCCTAAGAGCGCTTTCACACTGAGGCGTTGCAAAACCGTGGTAAAAACGATGAGTGTTATTAGCGCGGCTTTACCGCTAACGCCCATGTGTTTTAATCACGTTTTTTATAGCATTTTTTAAGTGTTAGCAAACCTGACCATGTGACCATGCGGTCATGTGACCTTCCCCACAGCTTCTGAGGGTTTTTAAAGCAGTATTACAGCGTTTCCCATTCATTTCAATTGGGATAGACCTTTTTACAGCGCTATTTTATGCGCCCCAAAGATGCTCCAAAAAGCTGTTTGCAGGATTTTTTCCAACGCAGAGCCAGCACAACGCCTCAGTGTGAAAGGTTACACTGAGATACATAGGGGGCGTTTTTCATGCGGTATTTAGGTGGTAATTTTAGCACTAAAACGCCTGAAATATGCCTCAGTGTGAAAGGGGCCTTATGCACCTCGCTGGATGGAGATTGAGCTCTGGTAAGTAATGTGTTTTCTAAAGAGGCAGCACAGCAAAATCTGTGTGCTTGCATATTCTTTCTCTATATACAGCGAGACAGAGAAATGATTTAATGGGGAAGGGTTTGTTTTTTTTTCCCAACAAAGCAGTTAAGCATAGCCTGTGTAAAGATGCACATAGATCAGCTATGCAGTAATAGTGATTATGTAATACGTATTTGCAATAATTCTGATTTACCTGACTAAAGTAATGGAACATTTTTAAGAGTCATACTATTTAGTCTCACAGCTGCTCACCTTGGGTTCTTGATTAGAAGAGACTTAATGAAGTCAATCGCTTGTTCAGAGATCCCCTCAAAATCCTCCTGGGGATACTCAATGGCCACTTTTGAGATATTCAGGAATGTCTCCTGCTTGTTGTCTCCCAAGAATGGTGATATTCCAGTAAGCATGACATATGTCAGCACTCCTATACTCCTGCATATTAAAAGATAAAAGTAAAACAGCATCAGACTGCAGCTAGAATGCATCTTTGACACATTAAGTACTCGAAGGGCATTTCCACTTTTGCACTCAAATTTGAAAAAACCCCACTATATAGATGTTGTGTTCCCATTTACACAGTATACCTAAAAATAATGAAAACAATATTTCAAATCTTTCTACCTGATTCCTTGGAACAGGCCCACGGGTAGACTGCAAGCAAAACTACTTGAAAGTGATAGTGTAGGGACAGACTGAGTTTCCTCTCATTAACCCCTTCCCGACCGCCGCACACAGATACACGTCAGCACAATGGTACGGGTGGGTAAATGGGCGTACCCGTACGTCCCTCTGTGTAAGCCGCCTAGCCGCCGTGGGAGCGTGCCCGCGGACTCGATGTCTGCCGATGGCCCGCGATCGCAGTGAGGAGAGGCGAAATAGGGAAATGCCTATGTAAACAAGGCATTTCCCTGTTCTGCCTAGTAACAGGACAGAGATCTTCTGTTCCCTGTCATCGGGAGCAGTGATCTCTGTTATGTTCTGGGTAGCCCATCCCCCCTACAGTTAGAACACACTGAAGGAATACAGTTAACCCCTTGATCGCCCCCTAGTGTTTAACTGTATATCACTGTATAAATTTCAATGGTCCCAAAATAGTGTCAAAAGTGTCCGATCTGTCTGCCGCAATGTCGCAGTCCTGATAACATTCGTAGATCACTGCCATTAGTAGTTAAAAAAAAAAAAAAAAAATTTTTTGTAGACGCTATAACTTTTGAGCAAACCAAACAATTTACGCTTATTACGATTTTTTACCAAAAAATATGTAGTAGTAATATATATTTTGGCCTAAACTGAGGAAGAAAATTTTTTTATATATATTTTGGGGATATTTAATATAGCAAAAAGTAAAAAATTGTCGGTCTTTTTTTGTTTATAGTGCAAAAAATAAAAATAGCAGAGGTGAGCAAATACCACCAAAAGAAAGCTCTATTTGGGGGGAAAAAAAGGATGTCAATTTTGTTTGGGTACAGCTGTGCACGACCGCGCAATTGTCAGTCAAAGCGACGTAGTGCCGTATCGCAAAAAAGGTCTGAAATCCACTCTCCACTGACGTCACTGCAATCAGTCGAGGCAACACGTCATCCATTCCTAAGTCTGGATCCACCAGCTGCCTTTACTGATGGTAATCTCAGCAAGCCACTGAGACAGCCGCTCCCCCCCCTCACACCACAGTTTAGCGCTCCAATGAACGTGAAAAAGCAGAGCAGGAGAGATGCTGACTGACAGCCAGCATCTCTCCGCTTGGGGAGGAGTGAGAACCGAGCAATCGGTGATGTTCGGTGGCTCGGTTCTCAGGGTAGAGGCGCCAGGGGACAGATGCAGCATCGTCATTCACCTAGGCCTGTATGAATAGGAAAAAAACAAAACAAAAAAAAAACATACATACTAAAACATACTTCTCTTTTAACAATGCAATTTTAAGCGCTGGGATCTTTAACCCTCTGGTAGAACTGATAATGAGATCTGCCAGCACAGTACAGACGGGGTTAAAGCTCACTGACAGCTAATGTCACTGAGCAGGTCCAGGCTCTGATGGGATCCTGATTTTAATGTCAGGATCCACCCAGATTCCTGACCAGCAGCTGGCTCAGCCTCTGCAGAGGCTCTCAGCGCACTGCAGAGAACCTGAGCTAGCAGCTCCTGTTCCCTCCACAGCCCGGTCCTCCAGTGAATGTTGGAGGAGTAGAGCAGAGAGCAGTGACTAACAGTCACTTTGATCGCTCAGTTCTCGGTCTTGGAGGTGACAGAGGACAGACGCAACACTGGATCAATGCTGCATCCACCTAGGTGAGTGTGTTTATTTTTTTTAAAGCCTTACTTCTCTTTTCCTTGTCAAAAGAAGTTTATTGAGTATACAATGTTATAAAGATACATAAAGTAAGTTTACAAGGATCTATAAAGTAAGCTCATTGTTTTACAGTAGGGTTTCTATAGGTAAATATAATGAAATTTCAAATATTAAACATTGGGTTTACGTAAACCTAAATTAAAGATATATATCATTTCCTTCGTTACTTTTGTAGGTATTTAAATGATTTATACCTACTATACATATTGTTTACAAGTAGAGTGTATATAGGTCAAATAAATTCTGATAATGAGCTTTAATCGTAAGGTGGAGAAAAGGAAAGAAAAAGAAGCATTACTTCTCTTTTAAAATGCATTGCACTTGTTTCTCTGCATGTCATTTTTCTATGATATTGGTTGTGACAAAGGGATACTTACCACATATCAGTTGCGGTGCTGATCGGTTCATAGCTGAGCACTTCTGGAGCTAAAACAAATAAGAAAGCATATAAGTCAGCTTACAGCTGGGGACATTCTCTCAGGTATAATGGTTTTTACAGGATGATTCATCACAGAATCTGGCAACTCCATACAATAACACTGAGATCTCCACCATACCAACACCCTCTGCCCCCGTTCACACTGGTGCAACTTGTCATGCGATTTGACAGATCAAAGTCACATGACAAGTCACACCCTATTTTTGGCTATGGAATCGCTCAAATCGCTGTGACTCTGGCTTGCACTGACTTTGAAAAAGTTCCTGCACTATTTTTGACAATTTCATGTGTGACTTGCATTGACATCTGCGTAGGAAGGCGCACATGAAATCACATTGACCGATGGCTTTGAAATTGCGCTGAAGTAGCGAGATTTCAAAGCCACATTCGGTGTGAACCACGGCTCTAATACCGAATAATGAACAGATTAAAAAAAATCAGGTATTGTGGAAAATCCATTCTTCTGCTAGTTACTGAAGGAGCAATCTGATCCTTATTATGTTTAGAAAGAGTCTATTCCTAGAATCTTTAAATGATAATTCTTTACTGGTCATGTCAACTGGTAAGAGATGGAAGCCAATTTTACACTTACCTACATACTCCGGTGTGCCCAAAATCTCTCGAACCTCCTTAATGGTGTCCACGTGCCTGGAGAGGCCAAAGTCTACAATACGGATGTCTCCCAGCGGATTGCTGCTGGTAAGTAAGATGTTCTGTGGCTGCAACAGACAGAACCCAAGAAAAGAGACCATTAGGTAAACTCATAAAACCCAAGTAAAGGGCAGAAGACTAAGAGATCAAAGAGTGTAGCTGCTGACTTTTAATAAAAAGACACTCACCTGTCCCACGGTCCAGCTATGTGGCCGCACAGAGCTTCGCTCCTCTCCCCCTCCTCTCCGCGGCACCGGCATTGAAACTGTGGGCACCTGGCCATGACAGCTTGCGGCTTCACGGACGGGCACGCACTGCGCATGTGCGAGTTGCGCTGCACTCCTGGAGTGGACAGGCAATCTTCTGGGACCTGTGACGTGTCCCAGAAGATTGCTGAGAGGGAGGGGCCCTCTAGGGGGAGAGGAGGAGTCACCTAGGTGGCCCGTAGTCAGAGGCAGGAAGTGGGACAGGGAGTCCCACTCAAAACTAGGCACCCACTCCCCCCCCCCCAAAAAAAAAGACATGCCAAATGTGGCATGTAATGGGGTGAGGAGTACTTAAAGTGGAAGTTCCACTTTTTGGGTGGAACTCCGCTTTAAATAAAAGTAGTACAAATGGAGTTCGGAACATGATTGTAAACCTTTCCATATACCCAGTGTAGTGACTGGCCTCAGGCGATACACAGAGCTGTAACAAATCCTCCTACATACGTTGTATCTGTTTATCTCTACATCCATTCAAAGTGCAGAATTTATAAAGCTTGTCTGAGAGTTTGGAAAAAAGGGGGCGGAGAGCTGAAGTTACACTCTGCAGAGCTCAGTGAGGAGAGCTCTGAGAGCTGATTGGAAGGAAGGGACAAGTCGCCCCCCTTCACACAGCACACAGGAACAGAGCTGAGGCTGTCAATCAGCTGGAGGTCCCTCCCCTGTCACCTTTTTTCTCTTGGTGTCAGGAAAGCTTGTCAGAAGTGACTCATGCTGATAGCAGAGGAAAGAAGCAGCAGACAGAAATGACACTTAGTGCTCTGACACTTAGAGACAAGAACACACTATAGCAGGATATGTTTTATTCATATTTCTAGTGCAAAGTTTACAACCACTTTAAGAGCCCATTCACACAGGGGCAACTTTGGATCCGACTTCAAGTTGCCCCTAGTCGCGCTACATGAAAAAATCAACGTAAGTGAATGGATCCGTCTTAATGCACACTACTGCAGTCGCTCCGGCTTCAGAAAAGGTTCCTGTACTACTTCAATCCGACTTCTAGGCGACTTGTACCCATTGATTTCAATGGAAGTAGCCTCAAAGTCGGATGCCCGTTCATAGTGAGGCTACTTTACAGGAAAAAGAACAGAATTTACCCAGGAAGAACGGCCGCGATATGCCAGCTGGCTCGCTCATCAGGAAAGGAAAAATGTGTTTTTTCCTTTCCCAATGAGTGACAAGCAATACTGACATGTGTTTGGTATGAATCATGAAGGGGAAATTTTAAATAAAAAAAAACGGCATGGGTTCCCCTCCAAGAGCATACCAGGCCCTTAGGTCTGGTATGGATTTTAGGGGAACCCCCTATGCCGAAAAAAACGGCGTGGGGTCCCCCCAAAATCCATACCAGACCCTTATCCGAGCATGCAGCCCGGCCGATCAGGAAAGGGGGTGGGGACGAGCGAGTGCCCCCCCACCCCAAAGCACCTTGTCTCCATGTTGATGAGGACAAGGGCCTCTTCCCGACAACCCTGGCCATTGGTTGCTGGGGTCTGCGGGCGGGGGGCTTATCGGAATCCGGGAGCACCCTTTAATAAAGGGGCCCCCAGATCCTGGCCCCCCACCCTATATGAATAAGTATGGGGTATATCGTACCCCTACCCATTCACCTGGGGGAAAAAAGTGTCAATTAAAAAAAACACACTACACAGGTTTTTAAAGTAATTTATTAGGCAGCTTCGGGGGTCTTCTTCCGACTTCTCCGCTCTCTCCGGCCTCTTCTCCGATCTCTCCGGCCTCTTCTCCCGGTGTCCGGTTCCTCTCCCGCTCTTTGTTTTTTCTGCCGGGCTCCTCTGCTATCTTCTGCTCTTTTGCTAGCAGTGGCCCAGTCTTCTTCGTCGTCTTCTTCTGATGTTGACACTTCTGATGTTGACACGACGCTCTCTCTCAATGCCATGTATGCCTCTGTAATGCCATGTATGCGGTGTGCAACGACATATAGGCATGGGGCGTGGTCACCGGGTGATGTCACCCGATGACCCTGCCCCTTATGACATCACAGTCCCGGGGCATGATGGGACTGTGACATCATAAGGGGCGGGGTCACCGGGTGACATTAGGTCATTGCGCACCACATACACGGCATTACAGCGGGAGAGAGTGTCATGTCAACATTGGAAGAAGAGAAGAGGGAAAGAGACGACGGAGAAGACCGGGCCACCGCTAGCAAAAGAGCGGCAAAAGAGCAGAAGATAGCGGAGGAGTCTGGCAGAAGAACCAGAGAGCGGGAGAAGAACCAGAGAGCGAGAGAAGAACCGGAGAGCGAGAGAAGAACCGGAGAGCGAGAGAAAAACCGGAGAGCGGGAGAAGAGGCCGGAGAGCGGGAGAAGAGGCCGGAGAGAGCGGAGAAGTCGGAAGAGACCCCTGAAGTTTGAAGAAGACCCCCGAAGCTGCCTAATAAATTATTTTAAAAACCTGTGTAATGTGTTTTTTTATTGACACTTTTTTCCCCCAGGTGAATGGGTAGGGGTACGATATACCCCATACTCATTCACATAGGGTAGGGGGCCTGGGATCTGGGGCCCCCCCTTTTTAAAGGGGGCTCCCGGATTCCGATAAGACCAACGCCCGCAGACCCTGACAACCAACGGCCAGGGTTGTCGGGAAGAGGCCCTTGTCCTCATCAACATGGGCACAATGTGCTTTGGGGTGGGAGGGCCGCAGGGCACCCCCCTTCCCTAAAGCACCCACCCCCCATGCGGGATGAGGGCATGCGGCCTGGTGCGCTCGCTCGTCCCCACCCTCTTTCCTGACCGGCCGGGCTGCGTGCTCAGATAAGGGTCTGGTAAGGATTTTGGGGGGGGCCCCCACGCCGTTTTTTTTTGGCGTAGGGGGTTCCCCTTAACATCCATACCAGACCTAAGAGCCTGGTATGTTCAGCTCCATGTCCTGGAGGCGACTTCAAGTCGTGTTGTAAATTGCGCTGAAATCGCCCCAAGTCGCACTGTGATTCATACTCAAGTCGTGTCCAAGTTGCCTCCCAAAGTCGTGCTGGAAGTCGTGTTGCCTCTGTGTGAGTGGGCTCTAACTGTACCAGGTCCCTAATGATGTTGAATTTTACATGTGTTTTACATTGTGTAGTCCAACTGAATTCTATTTTTATTGCCGTTATTGCTACAGGCTTTTAATCTTTTCTCCGCTAGGACAATGTTTTTATTTTTCAAACATTGGAGGACAATTGACTGTATTCCCGTGTGTACCTACATTGTGAATGGCCGCACATTAAAAACTTTTTACCACTCATCAATTTAGAGTTAAACAAAAATGATGCATAAATATTTTACCCTTAACATATGCAGAATTTTAATATTTTTATTGGATGAGTTTATCAGGTTGGGGCAGTAAAAACACACAGTTGAGCAGTGTGTTTTTATGACCCCTCAATCACTCCATCTTAAGGTAGAAAGGCAGTAAAGGTGGGTGTAGATGGCAGTGATGCTTTGAGGCAGGTCAAAAATGACTACTGAAACGTAACAAATCACGTCAACTGAATGTGGCCATAATTATCCTGCAACCGTGTGCAGGGTGCGGGATTTTAGTGGTGAGGAACCAACATAACACTATCTCCGGCTGTCAAATGCCTTCTGAAAAGCGATCCACCGATAATTGCTTTTCTGAGGGCACCTAATGTGTAAACAAGCCCTTATAATGTTGGCTTATTTTGATGAACGTTTCTACTGTTGTTAAGGGGCTGACATGTTTCCAAATGACAGTATACAAATGTAGACAGACACCCCTACTGAGGGTCCAGCAGAAGTAGATTGGAGTTAGGGGACATTGGATCTTTGTAGTAGGGAAAGAACATCACAGTTTGATGCCTGTGCCTGGGAAACATGGAACTGTTAAATCTATTTTGGTGGTGTATAAATAATAATCTCTCAGAGCGAGCACAAATTTTACCTTTAAGTCTAAGTGGACAACGTTATTTCGGTGAAGGTAAAACACGCCTTGCAGGATCTGGCAGATGAGCCGAATTACATCCTTTTCTGTAAAAGCTTCATCTTGGTCTGCTACACACTGATTGAAGATTTCACCACCGGCCGCACTGCAAAAAACAAAAATCAAAGTATGATCTTTTATTCCATAAGGAAAGATTGTACATGCAGCTATTTGAAAATCAATTCCATTCAAAATATTTTATCAGACCTGAGTGGGGAAAGGGTAGAACCTCTGGCAAGCTTTTATTGCCTTCTGCATCCTATGGGACAACCCTGACAGATTTTCTGCCCATCCCCCATTCTACTAAGTCATCTCATGCCTAGTTCACACAGGCCGAATGTAGGGAGACAGTTTTTATTGAACCGGCCAAGATTCGGCCCTTGTGTATGTCAGCCAGTCCAACACAGGTCAGCTGTTTGGCCGGCTTCTGTCGGACGAGCATGCTGGAAAACCAGCAGCCAACCAGCTCCCAATCAGCGATCTCAGCCATTGGCAGAGATCGCTAATTGGAGTGTTCTGAGAGGGAGCCATCCCCCTGTCAGAACACAACAGTTCAGCGGAGGAGATCGCTGTACTAACGTCGGACTGTAAAGTCTCGTACACACAATCAGATTTTCGGACGACCGTTTTTTGTGGCATGCCAGTCTCATATCGAAAGTGAAGAGGTTACTCAACATATGAAAATTCTCGTAAGACAGAATACAACTTCAGAAGTGACATAATGTGTTGAATAGATTTGTATGTATTCTTTCGTTTCTGAGCATGCGTAGTCTTGCTCTTACGATTTTTTTCGTACGAAAATGGTACTAATTATACGAAAATCGGACGCTGAGTTCACATGCGATCAAAATTTTATAGTCTGCACATCCAGGTTTTGTCATCCAAAAAATCAGACTGGGCTGTCGAAAGCACCATACCAATGATCTGAAAAATCGGCAGCTCATTCGTCGGACGAAATTTGACTTCCGATTTTCGTATGGTGTGTACGGACGGGTATTTAGTACAATGGCTTCAACCGGAGCGGGTTGAAAAAAAAAAAAAGCTATTAATGTGTACTAGGCTTAACAGCCAGTTCACACGGCCCACACACTAAACTGCAGCGACAGCTATCCATTCCAGCTGCAGTGAGCTGGCGGTAAGGGTTGGTGTGCTGTGCATTTTACCGCATAACACAGCTTCTTTTATTTATTTATTTATTTATTTAGTTTACAAAGTGACACTTCATTTATGTCACTGTACAGCAGCAATGTGTGTTGTGCTGCTCTACAGTGACATGTGGTGCCTTCCTGTGTACAGAGATAAAACGCAGCATGTCTGTATTTTATCACAGCTCACTGCATTGCACCTCGGGGTTGTGGTGCAGTGTGAACAGGACACAAAGAAAATAGTTTTCTGTGCGTCTTAGCAGTGCCTGGAGTTGTTCTTGTGCAGAAAAAGCCCGTCACATCACTACATGCGAACACGCACTAAAAGTGGAACAAAACAAATTAAAATGTACATAAACGCAAACAAAAATTATATATTGCAACCACATGGCGTGGTTGAATCTTTTTTTTTTTTTTTCCCCCCTTTATTTTCTCCTGCACATAACACACATCCAGTCCCTTTATGTCTACACTAATTTCAACACTGTATCTATGGAGGCAGTCATGGAATTAATGTGTCTGCCTCTGTTCATCTCCATTACCGGGGGGGTTCGATGGAATCAGTAGTTTACAGGAAGTGACATAGACTAATGTTTCTCAACTCCAGTCCTCAAGTACCCCCAACAGGTCATGTTTTCAGGCTATTTTGCACAGGTGATTTGATCAGTTTCACTGCCTTAGTAATTACCACAGCCATTTTATCTGAGGGGAACCCTGAAAACATGACTTGTTGAGGGAAGTTGAGGACTGGAGTTGAAAACCATTGACATAGACAATGCATTTATACATGCTGAAAAAGTGCTTAACCTGAAAAGTGAAGATGAGTGCAGCCATCATATCTAAGAAATGGTAACAATATATTCCATTTTTGTTTCTGATTTTTAGATATGCTTTAAGAAGACTTGTTTTAAATGGAGAGTGAAGGTGCAGGCTAAGTGTAAACCAATACTTACCTTTTAATCCTCAAAATGAAAAGAGCAATGAAATGCATCCAGTGATCTACCCGACTCTTTGCAGGGCACCTGTTACCTGCCTGGTTTTTGGAGATTGACAGCTGTCACAGACATCACCCCAAACAGTTTCTCTGTGAAGAGCGATCAGGTGGTGGAATGCTTTTCAGAGTAGTGCAGACATGGCTGAAAGGCATTCAGGAGGCGATATTACTGTCTCCTGAATGCCTTTTTTTTTTGACAGCCAAAATGGCTGTTTGAATGGGAATACCTGGCTGTTACCATGTGTCTGGCATTTGGCTCGCAACTTAACATGAATATGTTGCATTTGGTGGCAGTAGTACCTTCTGAAAGTGACAGGGAAGATCATTTTTGCCATGCCACAAAGGAGAAGGTATGTGCACACCCCCATACGGCTGCCTTTGCAACTTAAGTAGGATAACAAAAATGAGGCTCAGCTGCCTATTTTTCTGCACCCCCCAACCCAAGCCTTATAAGGAGATCAGTAAAGGAATTCTAAGCTACGGTTTCAGGACTACAAAGTTTCAACAAGTAAATATTACAAAGCTTGACCTAACAGCAAACCTTAAGACTGTTATACATAAGAGAAGGAAGCATGAAGGGGCAGACAAACCATGATGTTCTATTCAGTTCTTATTTCTAATACACACCCTGACAATCTCCTTGCTGAGAGCATGTAGCTTCTGGCTATTAATACAGTTTACTCACTCACCATAAATGACATTGTAAGCAAGTTCTCCCTATTCAGGGTGAGTACAGAATGACTTGTTTCCATGTCACTCCCAACCATCCCAAATGTACAAGTACAATCTTGTTGCTACATTTTGCAATTTGCTATGGTATTAAAAAGGTGAGCGCTCCTGTGTTCTGTGACAAGTCTAACAAATGTAATAATCCTTGCCATCCATGGTGGATTATACAAAGGGTATTTGAGGTGATAACCCAATCTGTGATATAGCAAGACCCAGCGATTTTAGCTTTTTTACCATGAAAGGTTTCTAGCGTACGTTTTAGTATACAAACGTTATCATACTTGTGTCCTAATGCTTTATCATTTGTTTGCTTTTGTAGGTCTGATCAGTTTTTATTTTTCTACTAAATCAAATATATTAAAGTGCACCTGTCATGAGCGGAGTGTAGTAGATGTCTACTTCTGATAATGTTAATTGGCTGACTATCTCTGACTCACAGATGTAGAACAAGAATCCTGTAAATAGGTATTAGTTAAGTATCAGAATTCTTTATCTCTAAACTTTTTCTGGGTCAGCGTCTCAAAAACTGTTAAAGCAGAATGACAAATGACCATTGATCCAAGGCGTCTATTAACAAACGCAGCCCCCTTCACCTGGTCTTATAATTGCTTTGATCTTTTTTGAAAAACCACATAGTTCTGCTTCACAAATATCTTTGCCTTCTTCAGCCTGAGCATGTGTGCCCCATCCATTCCTATGCGTAGAGTTTGCAGGACCACTGGAGGCCGTACCAAGTATAATTCCCTATAGGAATGATAGTTATAGTTATCCTATAGGAATGAATGGGGTCACAGTACACATGCGCAGACTGAGTAGGACCTGGCAAGGGCATACTGTGCAGCAAAGCTGTGCTTCCAACTGGACCACACAGATGTTGGATCGAGGGTGAAGGTGAGTATAAGACCACATGGACTACATTCAGGAAGCTGCAATAACTAAAGCATGACAATGCTGTCCCTCCTCTGTTGTGAATGCCCATAGCCCCCCAGCAGCAGCAGAGCTCAAGGCTCCCTGGGGTCTGTAGTGCGAGGTATGACACCAGAGATCTGCTGCTCCCCACCCACAGTCCCAGCAAAGGGGGGCAGAAAAAGGAAGCGGTCATAAGACTACTTCCAAATAAATCTATTAAAAAATATATAATGAGCATTTGAGCAAGTTAAGAATTTACTTACAATCTAGGTAAACCTTTAGTTTAAATTAGCTAAATGCATTCCAAGTGCACAAAAAAAAAGTGTTTAGTCTCAACAATTCTTTTTCTTTGTGAAGCTGCCACAGCCTGAGAAGAAAGGCCTGTAGCATGCTACAGAGTGGGGCCATTGCTTTCTGTGGGGAAGCAGTGGTATCTCTACAGAAGTCCGACACACCCCCTACTGAATTAGACCTATAGCTCTACAATCAGCAAAACTCATGTTCCCTACTGATTGAGAAGCTTTCGATCTGACTTAAAGTGGAGGTCCACCACAAAAAAAAAAAAAAAAAAAAAGCACCAATGGCTGTTGCTAGGCAGTCTTCCTAATCTGCCTCTTCCTATGCCGCGGTGATGTTCTGTCTTCTCGTCCCCGCGTCGTCTTCTGGGGAATGGGGCGCGGTGTGTTATGGGAACTGCGTGTGTCCCACAACACATCGCGTCCCATTCACAAAGCGCATGCGCGACTCGCACATGCGCAGTAGGAAACGTGCAGTGAAGCCGCAAGGCTCTATTGCCTGTTTCCCTTAGTTAGGATGGCGGTGCCAGGACCCGAGAGCCGAAGTCAGCAGCTACAGTGTTTGTAGCTGCTGACTTTTAAATTTTTTTTTTCCCGGCTGGAACCCCGCTTTAACAGGGGGTGTGTCAGACCTCTGCAAAGAGATCACTGCTTCCACACAGACAGCAACAGTCTCACTCTGCAGCATGGTGGCAAAAGATAGGCCTTTCTGCTCGGGATGTGGCTCTTTTATAAGGAAAACGCACTATAAGACATCCTTTTGTTTTGTGGAAGTAAAGCCCCGTTTTTTTTTTTCTGACCTGCAAAAGTAAAGGTATAATGTGCTAGTATGCATTGTATACTAGCACATTATGTTAAACTTACCTGCAAACAAAGCCCTCATCTTCCCTGCTGGAGGCTGCATCCATCTTCACTCATCTTCCTTCCGGGTCCGCGGACTCCGGCTCTGTGACTGGCCGACCGGAGTCGCGTGGCATCACTCCCGCGCATGTGTGTGCACATGACGTAATCGGCTGCATATACAGTAAATATCTCCTAAACGGTGCACGTTTAGGAGATATTTACAGTACCTATAGGTAAGCCTTATTATAGGCTTACCTATAGGTACAATATATGCATGGGACTTTACTTCCTCTTTAAATTCCTGCTGTCCAAAGGTTGTTTTACAAAATGGTAGGGAGACTCTTACCACGTCATCAATGTATGCAGATTGTCAGGTAGGCAGAAACAGTTGATAGATCTGTAAGATGTTTGTGTAGGTGATTTGTGGGGTGTAAGGTGTTTTGTGTAGAATATTTGGAACGTAATCAGGGTATCCCTGAGGCACTTTGGGCTTTACCAGTCCTGATAATCTCTTTGCTGTATATAAGGTTAAAGGTCAACCAGATATTTCTATGTTTGTGGTCACAAAGGTCTCCTCCTGCTGTCCCATTACAGCTACAAACTGACAGCATTATAGCCAGAGGAAAGTAGTTAACATGCTTGTGCCGCTATAGTAAGTTTAATTTACAGCTTGACGAAAGTGGTTACCAGTTTAACTGTACAAAATCCTTTAACGTTTATGTATTTTCACACAGAGCTGTTTGCCGTTTAGAAGGATCCCAAACAGGTATCATAATATCACAAAGGAGAAATGACTGAACAGTAAAGAGGATTCACCTTTCTATTTCTGGATGTGACATGGCGAGTAAGGGTCGTGGCAGGCCCCGCCTGCGATCCCCTTGCTCAGCAGGGAATCTGTCCGCTGATCCCCGCTGAGCAGGCAGATGATGAGTCTGTGTCTGCTCCGCTTATGCAGAGCAGACACAGACACAACCCGTCCTCCTCTAAGGGCGGTCGAATGTAAATGGACTGCCTGTCCATTTGCACTAAACTGCCATCCCATCCTATCCGCTGGCCTGTTTTTAGCGTATCAGATCGGATGCAAGAGGTTCTGATCGGGTTCGCCTGAAAGACGGACAGGCAGACCTGATCAAAACATTCATGTGAAAGGGGCCTTACATATATAAATGAAAACTGAGGTACGCCTTATTACTGAAAAAGCTTTTAAAGTTGTTGTAACCCCCCCAAAAAAAAAAAAAAATCCTGTTCCTTTAAAGCATGATCTATAGCATAGTGTTTCTGGGGTGTCATTTGTCCCATTCTATGCTGTAAAATACCTGGTTGATCCTGCCTGTTCCTGTGTCCCCCTGTGTGTGCTGACCATGGTAATCATGGCTGCTGATCCCTGATACTGTGGTCAGTTTACGTGCCTTCGTCATCCTGCTGTGTGTACTGAGTCTCTTCCCTCTCCCCTCCCTGCCCGATATTTCCTAGTCAGTGTGAGAGTCAATCTCCTCCCGCCCCTCCCGCCCCTATTCCGCTGCAATATCTAGCACAAAGACTTGTATCCCCTCTGGTTTATAAAGACATAAACTACAGTGTGTGTTTTTTTTTTTTTTTTTTTAATGATAATGCTAAATACCCTTTCTCACAGCACTACTGTGCAGTGATCTGATCTCCCTCTGCTGGCTGGTTGACGTCAATCTCATCCCCTCCCGCTGCACTCCTTAGGTCAGGGATGGAGAGCAGAGGGGGATAATGTGACCACACAGCGGCGGTCTGAGAAAAGGTATTTAGCATTGTCATTTTAAAAAACACCCAAACTGTAGTTTATGACTTTATACTGTATATGAGGGGATACCAGCAAGGTTATGGGACTTAACGTCTTAAGGAACACTTTCATTCTGCTCATTCTAATTTGAGTTGAGCTGCAACGTTGCTGGTGATGCGTTTCATATCTGGTGTACCTGCCCCATACTAGGTAGATTTTGGACCAAGGTGTTTAAGCTTCCACATACTCAGTATTCAATTGTTCCCTTCCTAAAGGCCCTTGGCTTGTACTTCTCCACGTTAAACCTCACTCACCAAATCTCAGTTGAAGACCACAACATATATTTTTATCTCAAGGTTTTCTCCATAAAGAACAGGTAAATAGCAGCGCTATCTAAACCAAAAAACCTCCAAGGTAAACTCCATTTTAAAGACAATCATATGCAAATATTTAACACCTTCAGCCTATACAAGGACACTTTTTCATTGCCAAAGCTGGAGCATCAGCTTTGAGCTTATCCTGCATGTGTTGGATACTTAATATGGGTGTCTAATTCATTCTACAATATGTCTATGATAACTTATTATGGTATGATCAGCTATAGCGAACCTATGAAAATGAAAAAAATGGGTGCGGCGCCAAATACAAAATCAAGCACTATCATATTCTGATGCTGCTCCTAAAATCAGTGTTAACTAATAGGCAAAAATATAAAACAGTGAAGGGCGCAACAGTAGTGCAATACAAACAGACTTAATAAATATAAAGTGAATAAAAATGCAATTAATGAAATAAAAGTTCATGTTGTATCCGACATTGCTATAGGACAAAAACAATGAATCTTCTTATAAGTGCTCCAATCACTGTGTGATGTTAAAGTGCAAATGCTTCAAAATAAGGTGCTTCACCTGAAGTGATATGTCAAAGCACTCACCAGATAATATCGGCCACCCAGTGACCCCCAGGCATGTAATGAACCAGGCAGACTTCTGTCATCCGATGTTCCCTTTAAGGATGTTGCAGCATAAGACTGCTGTTTGTAGGCACCCTGATCTCAATCCAAGCAGCAATGGATATGTGTATATGACTCCTTATAACAATTAGCTCGCATTCAATTCCTCCACAACATCTGTAAACAGTGGCTCATCATAGCCACAGAAAGGCATGGATAGTGTAACAACGTCTTTTTAATGATTTTAAAAGCACACTTACAAATCCAAGTTCGTATGGTGTAGGGTACAGGTAAAACGGGCTGCAGCTGTGGAAGGAAGCAGAGTCCTGTCCAGCAACTAGCGAGTATGTGTGACACTCGGCGTGCGTCCCAGCTGTGTGCAGGAACAGAGGACTTGTGTACTGCGTGTCGAGCCTCCCTTTCAATATACGGTACTTCACGCTCATGCGGGCATCATCAGGAAATAGGATCAAAATCTGGTGTGAACCGGCTATTTTATACAGCTTCTTGTAGAAAAACGGTTACATCTTGATTTCAATTATGTTTTGTAACCCCGCACCAAAAAAAGTGTGGCATTCGCCAATAAATTTCACGTGAAACACAGCAGACGCTTGCCATTTAATTTGTGTAATGTTTGACGTCACGATTTATATCAGAGGGAAATGTTCCCATTCAGAACGATTTCCCATTGTCCACCCGTAAATTGTTGGACACTTTTTGCCCTCATTTACATAAGGGCCATCAAACATGAACTGAAGGGGTTAATTGGCTCCCTGGCTTCGATAAGATGCCTTTATAAGAATTTATTGTCTCAGCGCATTCCATGTTCAGGGGCCGGCAAGACTCATTTGCTGTCTACACGAGCGGCTAATGAGCAGTGAAGAACAAGGCCAACAGACAAAGGACTGAAAACAGCAGCGCTCTTCTGTGACTCCAGCTGCTTTATGGACGTCATGGAAAAAAAATAATCAAATAATAGGCCAAGAATAGTCTTTGTGGGTAATCTGCAGTATAATTTAAACAGCACCTGGCTTTTCATTTATAACATCCAGTCACCTGTGCATGTTACATTAAAAATCCATTATATGCTTTGGGGGAGGAATGTTATAATCCTATTTAGTAGTTTAGCTTCTTGTTTCCGGTTATTTTCCACAGGATTGTCTTTTACACACATATTACTGTATACATTTTTTATTCTGTTTTATTGAAGGAACATTCCAGACAAACATGATAAATTTTGTTCATACTGATTGTCTTCCAGACATCTCTGTTTTCATCTCAGACTTAATCTTTTCTACCTGTCTGCCCTGTCAGCTAAAATTAGAACGTCAGATTGTTTTCAGCAGCTTTGCTTTCCCCCCCTTTTTTTTTTTTTTCTTTTTGCATTGCATTCATTTCAATGACAGAGGTTACTTAATTTTATCTCTCTGAAATGTCTAATATACTCTCACTATTTGCACGTAATTTTACTCCGGCTCTTTTTTGCATTGTTACAAAAGCAAAACACAGTTTGTAAAAGACCCTGATGAATTACTTTCTAAATATTTTTTTTATTATCTAATTTATGTTAAATTAATTAAATATATAAGCTTTACGACTTTAACCACTTGCCGACCAGGTCATAGACAAAAGACATTCCAGTCGGAAGTGGAATACCGGGGTTATGGCTGCAGCAATATGTCATGACCCCGGTATTGGTTTTTTCAGCCAGCGAAAACTCTAACCGACTAAAGTGGTCCGAGCGGCAGATTCACCACTGGATCACTTCTAGAAGTGGCCTGAGGGATCGCCCCTCCCGCCGCTTCTCAGGCTTACCTGGATGATCTGTAGCCCCAAGAACCGATCCGGCGGTTGTGGAGGCTGGTAACATAGATGAGCGGAGGAAAGATAGCCTACGCTCATCTCCATGGTCTAGGAAGAGCGGAGCGATGTCATGAAGGGTCCTGGGCCCAATGTAAACAAGGCCATTTTTTTAAAGCACTAGATCAATTTTTTTTTTTTTTTTACACCATTTTATTCTGTAGGGTCTCTGCTACAAAAAATATACAATGTTTGGGGATTCTAAGTAATTTTCTAGCAAAAAAAACAAAATTTTTTACATATAAGAGAAGTGTCAGAATTGGCCTGGTGGGCAAGTGGTTTTAACCACTTGCCACCCGCCGGCTGTCATATGACGGCCAGGCGGAGCGGCTCTCATTCTGGGAGGGCGCCATATGACACCCTCGCCTTCTCTGCCCACCAGGGGGCGTTCGCGCGCGCCCGCCGTGTCACTGGGGACTCGGTGCACGTGCCCGGCGGCCGCGATGTCCGCCGGGCACTCGCGATTGCCCCTTAACACAGCAGGACCGTGGATCTGTGTGTGTAAACACACAGATCCATGGTCCTGTCAGAGGAGAGGAGACCAATGGTGTGTTCCCAGTACAGAGGAACACCGATCGGTCTCCTCCCCTTGTGAATCCCTGTCCCCTACAGTTAGAAACACTCCCTAGGAACATGATTAACCCCTCGATCACCCCCTATTGTTAACCCCTTCCCTGCCAGTCACATTTATACAGTAATCAATACATTTTTATAGCACGGATCGCTGTATAAATGTGAATGGTCCCAAAAATGTGTCAGAAGTGTCCGATATGTCCGGTCATGATAAAAATTGCAGATCGCTGCCATTATTAGTAAAAAAAAAAAAAAAAAAATAATAAAAAAAAAATTGGATATTTATTATAGCAAAAAGATTTTTTTCAAACTTGTCACTCTTCTTTTGTTTATAGCGCAAAAAATAAAAACCGCAGAGGTGATCAAATACCAATAGAAAGCTCTATTTGTGGGGGAAAAAATGATAACAATTTCATCTGGGTACAGTGCTGCATGACTGTGCAATTGTCATTCAAAATGTAACAGCGCTGAAAGCTGAAAAATGGCCTGGGCAGGAAGGGAATGAAAGTGCCCAGTATTGAGGTGGTTAAACACCTTTTGCTGTGATGCACTTGGAATGTACTTAGCTGATTTAAACTGTGTTTTCACATTAAATTGGCTTATAGGGAAGCACTTTACACATACATCTATCTGTGGTGCAGTCTGGAGCATCCGGCAGTGGCGTAACTAGAACTTTCAGGGTCCCGGTGCAAGAAACCATGACTAGAACCCTTCCCTCTGAGTCCGGTGATGGAACTCCAGGGCCCGGTCTGGTATCAGTAGTTTTTTTTATTATTTTTTACAGTTTTTTAGTTGGGGGACTTTGGTGAGATATCAGAGGTCTAAACAGACCTATGATGTTCCACCTTTGAGACAAAGAGGAAGACTGAGGACACAGCCCCCAATCTCCTTCTCTGCAGCCTCAACTACATAGAATGAATGGATAGGAATAGCTCTGTACAGAGCTTCCTGTCCATTCATAAACTGAAGCATAGTAAACGCTGTCTAGTATATACCACAGTTATGAATGGACAGAGTCAGTGATAGGTACAGATCCTGACAGATCCCCAGCAGCAGCCAGAAGGAGAGGGCATTGGGAAACCTGGCAGAGCCGACAAAGGTGCCCGGGAAAGAGCACACAGGGGCTGGAGAGCACACCTTGCTGGTACTGCTGTACCCACCCCCATCTCCAGTGACCCCCCCCCCCGGTGTCCAGTGAGCCCAGCTGGTACATGCCCCAAATGGCTGGAGATTCAGATTTCCTCTGTGTGTTGTGCCCCTCTTCCATCCTGGCACCCTAGGGTGCCCTGGATGGATCCCTGCCAACCAGCATGGTCTGTAGATGGGGTGCCTGTTCTTAGGGGAGGTGGGGTTCTGGTCCCCAGGGAAGGTGGGGTCTCTAGGTAAGATGGAGTCCCCGTTGCCAGAGGAGTTGGGATTTCTGTCCCTAGGCAGGATGGGGTCCTCGTCTCCAGGAGAGATGGGGTCCTTTTTTCCAGGGCAGGTTCCTGCCCCCCAGGTGAGAAGAAGTCCCTGTCCCCAAGTGAGAAAGGGGCCCTGTCCCCACGTGAGAAGGGGTCCCTGTCCCCACATGAGAAGGGGTCCCTGTCCCCAGGGGAGATGGAGGGGGGTATGCGATGGTGTGTGGGGGATGGGGTCATCTCACTCACCATGACCTAGCTGAAGCTAGGCACTCATCCATGGTCGCCTGGGCTACCTCCAGCACTCTGGACGATCAGCATATCTCCCAGAAAGACCTGTCATCATCTGTATGACGAGAGAGGAGGGGGGCTGGCAGACAAGCCTATGATGTCCTCAGAGGAGCCGACGGCCATATGTAGAGGGGGCCCCCTGCAGCACAGTGCTCGGTCACGACTGCTGCGCCCCCTATAGTTACACCCCTGGCATCCGGTAGTGCAGGAGCTGTTTATTCTCTCTGGATGTGCCTGGATCACAAGACTAGTTGAATAGAATTTTACATATATTTTGCAGGTAAAGCAGTACACATACTCTATTTGTATAGTGTGTTTTTCACTGCTGGCCTAGAGTTCAATTTTAAATATCTTTTCAGAGTTGTTAAACAATGTAATCAGGCCAGGGATAATGATTCTGGTATTTTCCAGAAAGTTTGGCATCTGTGAAAATTTGTGTGCTGGTGTAAGCTGCCAAACATTAGGTAAACTAGGTTGTGCGTTCTTCAATTGCTTTATAAATGTACTGTCTCCCTTTGTTTTGTAGTTCCACATAAACTGCTAGCGCTATTTAAATCCTGCATTATAATAATGAATAAAACCTTTATCGATTGAATACACTGACTGCACTAAATCTTGTCCCTCTACAACCCTGGCCTGCTTATCTAATATTCCAAATGGATTATTTTCCCCAGTCTCAACCAAATCACTTGACAGGTGGAGAATAATGTAATCTATTGTAACCAAAACCACCCAAAATGAACACTTAGGATTACTAAAATAACTGATGTATATTATTCTTAATAATTGTCTACTCATCCAGAATAAATGATAACTTTTAGCTAAATACTTTTAAAGTCAGCTCAATTTATTTCAGTTTGACACCACTGCTTATGGGGATAGGAAATTCCCTGAATATTATTTTTCTATTTCAGGTGATTTTTCTTTCAGTTATCTACCTCTCTACACATCCTTATCTATCCAAAACTATTTTGTTTTCTACCATTCTCTTCTTTTGTTTCTGTTATGCCGCGTACACACGGTCGGACTTTCCGGCATACTTGGTCCGGCGGACCAGAGTGTGCCGGACAATCCGCCCGTGTGTAGGCACCGGCGGACTTTTCCGGCGGACTTTTTCCCAAAAGCCCGCCGGACCTAGATTTGAAGAAAGTTCTAAATCTTTCCGCCGGACTCAGTTTCGGGCGGAAAGTCCGCTCGTGTGTGTGCTGGTCCGACGGAAAGCCCGCTCGTGTGTAGGCTGGTCCGACGGACCAGATACAACACGAGGGCAGGGTATTGCATCTCACGCTCGCTGCAATAGGAAAAACACATTTTCCTATTGCGGCGAGCGCGGGGCATACCAGGCCCTTAGGTCTGGTATGGATTATAAAGGGAAGCCCCTACGCCGAAAAAAACGGCGTGGGGTCCCCCCTAAAATCCATACCAGACCCCGATCCGAGCACGCAGCCTGGCCGGTCAGGAAAGGGGGTGGGGATGAGCGAGCGCCCCCCCCCCTCCTGAACCGTACCAGGCCGCATGCCCTCAACATGGGGGTGGGTGCTTTGGGGGAGGGGGGCGCCCTGCGCCCCCCCCCCCAAAGCACCTTGTCCCCATGTTGATGAGGACAAGGGCCTCTTCCCGACAACCCTGGCCGTTGGTTGTCGGGGTCTGCGGGCGGGGGCTTATCGGAATCTGGGAGCCCCCTTTAATAAGGGGGCCCCCAGATCCCGGCCCCCCACCCTATGTAAATGAGTATGGGGTACATGGTACCCCTACCCATTTACCTAGGAAAAAAGTGTAAGTAATAAAACACACTACACAGGTTTTTAAAATATTTTATTAAACAGCTCCGGGGGGGGGGATCTTCCTCCGGCTTCGGGGGTCTTCTTCCGGCTTCGGGGGTCCCTCCGCTTCATCTTCTCCCGGCGTCCGGTTGGTTCTTCTCCGCTCTCTTCTCCCGGTGTTCCTGTTCTTCGGCCGGCTCCTCTGCTGTCTTCAATTAGCTCTCTTGCCAGCAGAGGTCCGGACTTCTGGGCTTCTGGGCTTCTTCTCTTCTCTTCTCCAGATGTTGACACGACGCTCTCTCCTGCTGGACTGCTCTCCGAGGGCTGCGTTGTGACTTATATAGGCGGAGACCCCGCCCCCTTTTGATGTCACAGTCCCTGGGCATGCTGGGACTGTGACGTTTTAGGGGGCGTGGTCACTGGGTGATGTTGACCACGCCCCCTAAAACGTCACAGTCCCAGCATGCCCAGGGACTGTGACATCAAAAGGGGGCGGGGTCTCCACCTATATAAGTCACAACGCAGCCCTCGGAGAGCAGTCCAGCAGGAGAGAGCATCGTGTCAACATCTGGAGAAGAGAAGAGAAGAAGCCCAGAAGCCCAGAAGTCCGGACCTCTGCTGGCAAGAGAGCTAATTGAAGACAGCAGAGGAGCCGGCCGAAGAACAGGAACACCGGGAGAAGAGAGCGGAGAAGAACCAACCGGACGCCGGGAGAAGATGAAGCGGAGGGACCCCCGAAGCCGGAAGAAGACCCCCGAAGCCGGAGGAAGATCCCCCCCCCCGGAGCTGTTTAATAAAATATTTTAAAAACCTGTGTAGTGTGTTTTATTACTTACACTTTTTTCCTAGGTAAATGGGTAGGGGTACCATGTACCCCATACTCATTTACATAGGGTGGGGGGCCGGGATCTGGGGGCCCCCTTATTAAAGGGGGCTCCCAGATTCCGATAAGCCCCCGCCCGCAGACCCCGACAACCAACGGCCAGGGTTGTCGGGAAGAGGCCCTTGTCCTCATCAACATGGGGACAAGGTGCTTTGGGGGGGGGGGCGCAGGGCGCCCCCCTCCCCCAAAGCACCCACCCCCATGTTGAGGGCATGCGGCCTGGTACGGTTCAGGAGGGGGGGGGGCGCTCGCTCGTCCCCACCCCCTTTCCTGACCGGCCAGGCTGCGTGCTCGGATCGGGGTCTGGTATGGATTTTAGGGGGACCCCACGCCGTTTTTTCGGCGTAGCGGGGTTCCCCTTTATAATCCATACCAGACCTAAGGGCCTGGTATGCCCCGCGACGGGGCTAGTAAGGTGTCAATCTCGCCGATAAAAGCGGCAAGATTGACATCCTTTTCTAGTCCCGTCGCACCTGAGTCACGTTCAAAATGAACGGACTTGTCCGTGTGTGGGCAAGTCCGTTCATTCTGAAAGTCCGCCGGAACTCCGGCGAAAGTCCGTCGGAAAGACGGGCGGACTTAGCCCGCCGGAAAGTCCCGGCGTGTGTGGGCAAGTCCGTCCGTTTTAAAGTCCGGCGCACCTGGCGGACAAAGTCCGTCGGAAAGTGTGCCAGACCAAGTAGGATAGAAAGTCCGCTCGTGTGTACGCGGCATTATTCTCTTTTTAGGTTATCATTCCCAGTGTGCTGTGCAAACTAAATGGCCTTTACGGTTCACAAATATTCCTTCTACATTTGTATCTATCTAAAACTGCTTTACAGGTACTCCTCACTTAACCACCAGGTTCTGTTCCAATGACCAGGTCGTTAAGCGAATTGGTTGTTAAACGAGGAGCCACAAGTTATCAATATTTTAAGCATTCTTAACTACTGTACTGTATTGTGAAAAAAAAGCTCTAAACACAAAACTCCATCTCAATAACGTTGTTTGAATTTGCATAAGTACAGAACACAAACAAAAACTCTGTACTGTACAATACAATGATGTATAGCGCGTTGTTCAGGTGGGGAGAGCTGATCGTAAGTCCGAGTGGTCGTTACACAGGTAAGTCGTTAAACGAGGAGTATCTGTATTATGTTTCCTAATTCTATTGGGCTAGGTACACAGAAATGTGGTGTGGGAAACACAGTGGGTGTTAGTGCAATCTTACTGATACCCCAAACGCGGTTGCAGTGCAGTGGCAAAATTGCTGCATGTACGTCTTTGGTGCAATTTGAGCCCATTCAAAATGAATGCACTTAACCACTTGCCGACCGCCGCACGACGATGTACTTCCAAACTTTGAAGGGGTATATCATTGTTATGGCAGCACCTAGCTGCCATAACCCCGGTATCCCCGTTTTAGTGCGGCGGCCGGCTTTCAGATAAAAGTGGTCCCTGCGGCGGATTCACCGCAAGATCACTTGTATCGGTGGCGGGAGAGGGGCCCCCCCTCCCGCTGTGATCCGGTGCCCTCCGCCGCTTACCGGAGCCGTCGATAGCGATCGCATCCGTCTCCGTCCTGTGCCTGGAGACGAGTGAGGCTAAGAAGGCGCTCGCTCATCTCCATGACACTGCTGGGTGGAAGTGACGTCAAAACGTCACTTCTGCCCACGCCTCTTAAAAGGCACATTTTTTCAAATGCCATTTTTTTAAATGACTTTTTTTTTTTTTTTTTAATTGCATTTTAGTGTAAATATGAGATCTGAGGACTTTTTGACCCCAGATCTCATATTTAGGAGGTCCTGTCATGCTTTTTTCTATTACAAGGGATGTTTACATTCCTTGTAATAGGAATAAAAGTGACACATTTTTTTTTTTAAAAACAGTGTAAAAATAATTAAATAATGTAAAATAAATAATAATTTTTTTTTTTTTTTTTTAAAACCCCCCGTCCCGACCAGCTCGCGTGCAGAAGTGAACGCATATGCGAGTAGCGCCCGCATATGAAAACGGTGGTCAAACCACAAATGTGAGGTATCGCCGCGACCGGTAGAGCGAGAGCAATAATTCTAGCCCTAGACCTCCTCTGTACCGCAAAATATGCAACCTTTAAAATTTTTTAAACGTCGCCTATGGAGATTTTCGAGGGTAAAAGTTTGACGCCATTCCACAAGCGGGCGCAATTTTGAAGCGTGACATGTTGGGTATCAATTTACTTGGCGTAACATTATATTTCACAATATAAAAAAGCTAACTTTACTGTTGTCTTATTTTTTTATTCAAAAAAGTGAATTTTTTCCAAAAAAAGTGCGCTTTTAAGACCGCTGCGCAAATATGGTGCAAAAAGTATTGCAATAACCGCCATTTTATTCTCTTGGGTGTTAGAAGAAAAACCATATATAATGTTTGGGGGTTCTAAGTAATTTTCTAGCAAAAAAACCTGTTTTAAACATGTAAACACCTAAAATCCAAAACGAGGCTGGTCCTTAAGTGGTTAAAGTGGTTGTAAACCATTACAGACCCCTTTTACCTACAGATGACGCTATTTCCGGTATCACTGACGTCACTTCCGGTCCCGTGGAACACACGCCAGGAACGGCATTTTTAGACCCACAGCTCCATGTTTGAGGCTTGTTTTATCTTACTTTTTGTAATTATTCACTCCCTTTTACAATAAAACCTTTTTTAATGGTACTTTACTATCAGTTCCCTTCTTTTTTTATTTCTGGGTACCTGTTTTTTTCTGGCCGAGAAACTTCACAAAGGAATTCTGGACCTGATGACCTATCACCATCCCAGGATATCTTTACCAAGCTTTAAATGACCCACCAGACTGAAAGGCTGGTGGTCGTTCTGATCTGGTTAGTGGGGATACATGAGGGAGTGTTGCACACCTGAATTTTTCCAAAGCACCTTACATTACCTTCACTTTGGATTGGAGCACCTTTAGTCACTTTACTTGGACTTTGTTTCTTTTTTAGTCAACATATTTACACTCACTGTGTTTTCGAGCACTATATTTATACTTATATGTCTTTCACGTGATTAGCACTTTGTGTGTAGCAGCTGCATTTTGTATTTTTTATTTTCATATACTTGTTGGATACACCATTAGCACGAGCGTATATATTTAGTATATATTTTCCCATTACTGGCCTGACTCCCTACTCCACCCTATGTCCCACTAACATTGAGGCATTAATTTATGCAGATAGGCTTCCGTGAGGTATCCAAATTAAAAAAGGTTGGGATCATGGGTGTAGAAGATTCCGGTGCAGAAGATGTTAGCTGAGTATTGAAATCATGTGCTGGAAGCTTGTTGTATGCAGAGTATACCTTTACTTTCATGGAGGATATCAAAGCATGTCTTTATCATGGAACAGCAAACAGGAGGATACAACTACACACACACTTAGAAACAAAGGTACTTCCTCTAAATACATTACCATATAATACACATTATAACACTGCAGTGCCAACTACTGGTATAGATAGGTATAATGCATAAAGTATTGTTCACAGTACTTTACATTACATGTTGTTGTCCTTCCAACAGAAGAGGTACATATTACATCTCCCTATAGAATGGCAATGTGATCTACACTGGAGACACTGCACTGAAAATTGTCAGCACTGATTTCTAAGCACTGAAAGTTAGTGTATTGCTGCAATCGTACCCACAACCTCTTACACAAGACTGTTGGGTGGCCTGTTATCATGTGTGCATTAACACACCGCAAAAAAATGCTTTAGTGTAAATGGGCACTAAATTCACTAGAATAATAAAATATCCCTGAACCGTCATGACTTCAATGAACCTAAATTTGGCTTCACAGCTTCCTCTGCAACAACAAATGATGAACTATATATTTCTGTCAAAGACTGATATGTAAATTGATTCTTTATGGTTGATGTGGTACACAAACAGCTCAGAGAAGTTGTCAGCAGTGGTAAGATTTTCTGTAAGAACAAACCACAAATGTAAAGGTTTATTTGCATGGTTTGCTGACATACTTTCACAATCCCCTTATAAGGTGACATTTCAATGTAGAACATATTTTACAGACTGTGTCTGTCAGCTGGCTAGGATGTGGTCACCTGTGTGCGATCTACATAGACTGACATGCAAGATTCTCAGAAAGATACCGCAGGTTTAATAAGGTGATTTACTAGGAATTTCTACACAGTTTTGAACTACAAAGTTTTGAACGCTTTAGGCTACATTCACACGGGCGATTAGCACACCCTGCGAATTTCAGCAGAAAGAATTTGCGGCTCCCTGCGGCAGAAATAACAGGTGCTTGTGAAGAGCTGCGGCCCAAAAAATGCAATGTAGGCTCTTGGCGTAACTGTTTGCACAATCAACGATTACCTGCGATGATCACACAGAGTGCGTACAGCCAGGATCATTTCTTCCTAGCCGCAAATAGCACAAAGCCTGCCATTGCAGTGTATGGTAATGGCAATTAAATACTATCAGAGACAGTTCTATACTTCCCTTATTGTACTGGAAACTTTATGCTCATTGCTGTGTGCCTCCTCAATGAGAGAATTTCCCTTTGCCAATTGTTCTGAAGCTTGTCAGACAGACACAGACAATTTTAACAAGCTAACTGTCCAATCCATCCAGCACTTTACCCATATTCCCAATGCTTGAATGATCAGTTTATGGTGACACTGTGATATAGCTCAATTACAAGAAATAGCCAGCATTCACCCAGGCACAGAGGTCCTGACACTGTGTAAAGCGGACACATTTCCTGGGAGCCTGGGAATGACAGGTGTTGCATACAGCAGCCTGAACAAATCAATGACAGGCTGCAACTGTATGCTGGCAAGTGCAGATCCAAGCTTTTATCAGCTCCCATCAAGGCATTTTGATGTTTTCATAACTCCTCCTGCTTGTATCAGGACTGTGGGCTCTTGAGAAGAGTACTGAGGCAGGCTGCTGTGACACTTTAAAGAAGCTATGTACAGCACCCTGCTGATCCCTCCCAGTCATGATCTGTCTGAATTACATAGAGACCAACAGAGACCTAATGATGATGTCACTGGGTCTAAAATATGGTAAGTAATGAAAACAAAAAGGTTTTATTTAAAAATGTCATTAGTATGTTGATGAGGGGGGATGAGGAGAAAGTTAGGACAACTGTCGTTTGCAGATTAGCTGCATTCAGTCAGAAATAGCTGCTATTTGTGTAATCTAACAACTGACACAGGTAGCAGGATAGAATAGAAGAAATCTGTCCATCTGTGCTATTAGCAGGCTGAATGAAAACAAAAATCTATCAGTGTCAAAAAAAAACCTAAGCCAGCTTTAGTCACTATACCAGTCTGGACCCTATTGCCTACTAGTGATTGGCCTCCTTTGTAAGTCATACAGTATAAGTTATGTGACACCCGTCAGACATCTGCCCCCTTGTTGTAAAGATAGTGCCTACATCCTGACATAGGCAGACTGTATTGGTCTGTTTCAGAGCTTACACAGTACTAATGAGCCTCCCGCTGGCTCAGTGAGACAGTGCTCAGGCCGGGTGAGTTGCGGCTCTGTCACTCAGAAATGCATATGGGCAAAGTGACAGGTTTACTTTAAAGCCCAACACTAATCAAAGAATAAAATACTACTTGCAGGGGGGCTGTGTCTCCACTGCACAGTTGAATTGCTTGTTTTGTGTAGGGGAGAGGAGAGAGTTCCACTTACCTAATCCTCGGCTCCCCTGGCAGGCAGTGCTTCCTCACGTTTCGACCCCTGGACGTCCAGCTATGATGCCAGGACTCTAGATCAATGAAGCGTAGGGGAGGGGTTGCAAATGCTGTGGCAATTGGTCTAGCTGTGGAGTGGTGGGTGGGTGAGTAAATCTCCTTTTATTGTTCACCTGGACATAAACAAGCAAATAACCCTTGTAGCCCCACTGCAAGGGATATTTTTTATTGGCTATAAGGAAGTCTGTCATTCACTTTTAATAAAACAGAAAACACTATATACAGTAACCCATAGCAACCATTCACTGATCACTCTAAACTGGTAAAATGGATTGGTCGATGTGGCTTACTATACTTTCAATTCCATCACAGACCAGTGATTTTCTATAGTATCTACAATATAAACAGCAGATAAAGTGTATTGTGTTTCCACTTACTATTCCATAACCAGAATGATTTCACTGTTTGTCTCATAGACCTCATGAAGATCCACCACATAAGGTGAGAAGCGGGCCATTTCCAATACAGCGATCTCGTTGATGATGTCAATGCGGCAATCTTCCCCTTTCCTGCGCTTTCTCAGGAATTTTGCTGCGTATTCTTTGCCGGTCACTAATTCTACACATTTTTTGACCACTGCAAACTTCCCCCTAAAAGAAAATGAAAGAAAATAATTTATTTAAGGTTATACTGATCAGAGCAATGAGCATTCTCCTTGTAAATTCAGACAACGTTCTGTATATGCAGATTAGTTGTTCTGTTTTATGAAAGTCTAAAAGCTGGCTACAGGTATCAGACTAAAATCTGTACAAATCCAACGTGCAAACAATATCTCAGCCACCAAAAGGCACATAGAATACTTGTTAGTGTACTATACAGACAACGCCACAACGCTGGTGTCATGCTGTAAAAAAAGGATAATAAAAACTTCAAACGCTGCTCTGTTCACAGGTTGTCATCCATAGAGGTCCACTGGGAAATCAACACCTTCAGGAATGTTGATCTTCTGGGTCCCCCCACAGTTCCTCCTGCTGACCCCCACATCATCGTTGTGTCCTATAGTGACATCGAGGTCAGAAGGAGGAACCAATGAGAGCTGTGGGGGACCAAAGAGATCGACACTAACAGAGGTGTCACTTTTGCAGCAGATTTTTGGGGGAGGAGGACTAGTGAACATAGTGGTGTTTTGGTAGCACAGACACTAGGGAAAGGTGAGTATGTACTGTCTTCTTTCACAGCTATTTATTTTTGTGGAATGGTCACTTTAAAGTGGTTGTAAACTTCAGATTTCAAATATGAATAAAGTATATCCCTCTATAGCATGTACTTGTCTCAATTAAGTGTCATTTCTGTCTTTCACTTCATTCCTCTGCTATCAGCATGAATCACTTCTGACAAATTTTCCTGACACCAAGAGAAAAAAGGTGACGGGGAGGGAGCTCCAGCTGATTGACAGCATCAGCTCTGCTCCTTTGTGCTGTGTGAAGGGGAGTGTGTCCCTTCCCCCCAATCAGTTCTCAGCGCTCTTCTCAATGAGCTCTGCAGGGTGTGACTTCAGCTCTTCACCCCCTTTTTTCTGAACTCTCAGACAAGCTTTATAAACTCTGAACTTTTGAACAGGTGTAGAGAAGAGAAGACTGCAGATAAACAGATACAAGTTAAGTAGGAAGATTTTTTTTTTCATCTCTTTGTATCACCTGAGGTCAGTCACTTCATTGGATATATGTAAGGGTGAACAACCACTTTAAAGTGATACTAAAGTCTTGTTTTTTTTCTTTAAAAATAACAAACATGTTATACTTACCTGCCCAGTTGCAGTGGTTTTGCACCGATCAACCCAAAACCTCCTCTTCTTGGGTCCCTCGCCGGCTCTACTGGCCCCTCCCTCCTGTCGGGGTGCCCCCATGGCAAGCAGCGGGCAGTTGGATCTTTAGGGATAACAATCGATGCGGCTAAAAGCCGCTCGGCTGTTATCCTAAAGGAGAGGGAGGGGACGTCCCCCCTCCCGCCGCCTTCTGCCGCTCTTCCCAGGTCTCCCGTCTCACTGGGAGACACAATCCGGCATTTCTGCCGGCTAGGCTGAAACTGGAACAAAGCCGGAAACAGAAGTGACGTCACTTCCGGTTTACTTGGCTGCCAATGGCACCAATTAAAAAAAAAAAAAAAATACAGTATTCAGAATCGCCGTTTTTTGCTGATCTGAATACTTTGAAGTGCAAAGGAGGGATTGGGGGTCTTTTAGACCCCCAACCCCTTCATAAAGAGTACCTGTCACCACCTATTACTGTCACAAGGGATGGTTACATTCCTTGTGACTGCAATAAAAGTGATCAGAATTATTTTCCGTTTTTGCAATGTGAGGTATCGCCGCAATTGTTAGAACGAAAGCAATATAAAAATTGGGCTAACTTTACTGTTTAGTTATGTTTTAATTCATGAAAGTGTCTCTTTCCCCAAAAATTGTGTTTGAAAGACCGCTGTGCAAATACCGTGTGACATAAAATACTGCAACTATCACCATTTTATGTTTTGGGGGTTCTTATGCCGCGTACACACGGCCAGACTTCCCGATAGAAAAAGTCCGATGGGAGCTTCTGGTCGGCCATTCCGACCGTGTGTATGCCCCATCGGACTTTTTCTGTCGGCATTTCCGACGGACTCAGATATAGAACATGTTCTAAATCTTTCTGTCGAACAGACAGGGTACACACAAATCAAAATGAATCCGGTTCTTGCTGAACCAATCAAATTTAGATACGTGTGTACCCAGCTTTTCGGGAGCTATAGAGCAGTTACAAATATTTGAACAAATATTTATATGAACATTCCTACAAAAGTTCTCAGAACATTCGATAACTTGAAAAATGTCATTCAAAAGTTCTTCAAAATTGACTATGCTTTAATGAATGATTTTGGAACGAATTTACTTTTCTGCACAAAAACCACACACAGTGTTAGAAATGTGTTCCTTTAAGAAGAAATTTTCATCCTGCTCCTTCACATTTTCTCATCGCTGAGGTAAAA
This sequence comes from Aquarana catesbeiana, assembly GCF_042186555.1. Taxonomy (NCBI): domain Eukaryota; kingdom Metazoa; phylum Chordata; class Amphibia; order Anura; family Ranidae; genus Aquarana; species Aquarana catesbeiana. The sequence continues at coordinate 148,400,069 of NC_133335.1, read as the reverse complement.
AAAACGAACATCGAACTGACCCACTAATAATTGAAAGATCAAACAAATGCCTGAAAACAATTTTTGAACAACATTTTACTGGTGTATGGCCGGCTTTAGACAGGAGCCAATTAACCTACTAGCATGTCTTTGGATTGTGAGGAGCAACCAGAGTACCCAGAGGAAACTCACACAAGCACAAAAAGAACATGCAAACTCCATGCAGATGTTGTTGTTGGTATTAGAATCGATGACCCTAACGATTACAAACATACGTGTGCGATAAAGCAAACGTCTGAGAAGATTTGCAGAAGGCTAGTATATTGGATCTATTGTCATCTCTGACAACATAGTGTTCTATCTATAACCAGCTTTCCTACTGCTGTAGGGTTAAGATTAATGATACTGCAGCACACCAAGCCATAATATCAAAGGCTCACAGGAAGTCTTTATACAGCCCTCACGTAATCGGAGAGGAAGTGAAGTTGTCTTCAGTGAAGCATACCCATCCCACGCTTGCCATAAGCATCTAGAAACACGTCTTTTTAGGCTTTCTTTTCTTCTACTTTTGCATTTACTATATTAAACCATGAGTGTGTACAGCACAAGGAGCTCAGCAGGAACTCCACTCCATTAAAAGCAAATGCCAGTGGAAGGGAGGCTCTCCTCAGGATGTAGGTCTGGTGATTATCCCTCACCATGGATCACAAAGGTACATTAAAGCAGGAAGGGCCACAATCTGAACCAGCAAGAGGACTGGTGCCTCCATTAAGAATTATTATACAATTATAATTATATTTGTGGTAGTAGCAGTATATAGTGACCTGAGAGTGCCATCAGACCACAGTACAGCACGTTGTAGATTGCACATGGTCAATGCATTAATCCCACTAAACTTGGGGGAATCAATAATGACCACACTGTTGGATGATAGTTTGATTAATATTTGTGGCCGTCGCTAGTAGATTTTCCAACAAACATTTGTAAGAACATTTCTACAAACATTCTCAGCACATTCAATGACTTGACAAAAGACGTTTATATGGACCTCAAAATTTTATTTGTTTCTAACAATCAATTTTGAAATGAATGGACTTTCTTGAACAGAAACCACATTCATTGTTAGAAATGTTTTCATTCGAGAAAAGTTTTCCAAAAATGTTGAAAATGAGCTTCAGGTTGACCCCACTAATCATTTGAAACTCGAATGTTTTTACAATAAAAAATTCTGAACAAAATTCTACTAGTGGATGGCCAGTTTTAAATTGACTTTTCTTAGCTGTATTAGTTCTACCAGCAAAAACTCCAACAATTGTCTTCCAATATAATTGTTCATGTTCTACGCCCACAGAGATTGATGTATGCCTGTGTCATTTGGCTATACCTTTACGTGTATTACCAGCCTTACCATTATATACAGTATATCTTCAGTTATCCCTTTCTTTGTATTATTGATATGATAGATACTATCACATCAATGGAAAGAATTTTCTATACTTTACACAGCAAAATGCCTAATTTCTCTGCTAAATGAAATAAATACATGGGCGGCACAGTGGTGTAGTGGTAGCACTCTCGCCTAGCAGTAAGAAGGGTCGCTGGTTCGAATCCCAACCAAGATACTACCTGCCTGGAGTTTGCATGTTCTCCCTGTGTCTGCATGGGTTTCCTCCGGGTACTCCGGTTTCCTCCCACACTCCAAAGACATGCTGGTAGGTTAATTGGATCCTGTCTAAATTGTCCCTAGTATGTATGAATGTGAGTTAGGGACCTTAGATTGTAAGCTCCTTGAGGGTAGGGACTGATGTGAATGTACAATGTATATGTAAAAGCGCTGCGTAAATTGACGGTGCTATATAAGTACCTGAAATAAATAATAAATAAATACATGGATTTCCAAACGACACTGTGACCATTTTCTATAGATAACGGTGATGAATCTTTTATCTTTATATGGCTTTGCTATATGCTGATCCACATTAGTTCAGGCTCATATAGTGTTTGACTCTCTGATTCTTTGTACTACGCTATATTCTAAAAGTGATATTTAATCTTTTTGTGCTTCAATATTGTTATAAAAAGTAAACTTTTTTTTTTTATGTTGATGTATCAGTGGAGCTTGCTCCCTTTATTGTATTGTGTATTTGCAAATAAAATAGTTTGTGAATAAAGAATCTACAAATCAATTAGGGCTCATGGACGTTTTTACAGCTGCTGTTAGGGGCGTTTAACGTTTTTTTTAAACTGCCTCTAAAAACCCCTCCATGTTAGCCTATGTGTCCATGCACACAAACTGTCAGAGGTGTTTGGAGGCATAAGCGTTTAGGGACAGTAGAAAAAAACGACAGCCTGTGCTTCCAGGAGCAGTAAAAACAAGCTGTAAAAGCAAAAAACGCGTCAAGCCGCGTTTCACGTTTTTAGGCATTTTTACATTATAGGGAGTGCTTTTAATGAAAAAACATCCAAAAACGGCAATGCCAAAAAACCCGGGAAAACATGCAAAAATGAGGGAAAACGTGCAATAACGCTGATGTAAAAATGCAGCTAAACGAGAAAAAACAGGTGTTTTTAGCACTGCTGTAGCGCTGGCGTTTTTAAAATGTCCTGTCTGCATGACCCCAAATTGACAATTGAAATCACAAACTGTACAAGCTCTATGAATATAATAATATTTAACCATCAACAGTCAATAACCATAGCGACTGCTTCAGTTTAGTTTATGTGGCCTTAGTAACAGGAAGGAACATTCAGAAGACAGGAAACAGGTACTTTTGTGAATTGAATGGGCTTCTCCCATTCACTAAATGGGAGAAACCAAACTTAGAGGAAGATTGTGTATATACAGTGCCTTAAAAAAGTATTCATACCCCTTGAAATTTTCCACATTTTGTCATGTGACAACCAAAAAGCGTAAATGTATTTTATTGTGATTTTATGTTATAGACCAACACAAAGTGCACATAATTGTGAAGTGTAAGTGAAATGATAAATAGGTTTAAATTTTTTTTACAAATAAATATCTGGAAAGTGTGGCGTGCATTTGTATTCAGCCCTCTTTACTCTGATACCCCTAACTAAAATCTAGTGCAACCCAACTGCCTTCGGAAGTCACCTAATTAGTAAATAAGAGTCAACCTGTGTGTAATTTAATCTCAGTATGAATACAGCTGTCCTGTGAAGCCCTCAGAGGTTTGTTAGAGAAACTTAGTGAACAAACAACATCATGAAGGCCAAAAAACACACAAGACAGGTCAGGGATAAAGTTGTGAAGATGTTTAAAGCAGGGTTAGGTTGTAAAAAAATATCCCAAGCTTTGAACATCTCACGGTGCACTGTTTAATCTATCATCCGAAAATGGAAAGAGTATGGCACAACTGCAAACCTACCAAGACATGGCCATCCACCTAAACTGATAGGCTGGGCAAGGAGAGCATTAATCAGAGAAGCAGCCAAGAGGCCCATGGTAATTCTGGAGGGTGGGTAGAACTGAGCAGCTGTGCGCAATGCGCAGCAGCCAGAAACTACATCTCCCACCAGAGACGGAGTCTTTAGAGGCAGGCAGAGGTGGGGCGTGCGGCACGTCAGGGATGGGTCACACACATCACGTGACTGGTTCGGGCTGGGTGTTGGGTGGCTGCAAGCTTGCAACAGTGCAACAAGTTTTTAGAGAGACAGTCACAGAGAGAAGAATTAACTGACTGTGAACAGCTTACTTTCAGTGAGAGCAGTTTACTTTTCCACTACAACTCTTGGAGTTTTTAAACTGGAGGCAGGCAGAGGCAGGGCATGCCAGCCTGCCAGGGGACGCACGTGACTGGTTTAGGCTGGGCGCTGGCTGCAACTTGAAGTTGTCATCACCCCTTCAGGAGGCCGTGCAAGGACCTGCTGAACTGCCATCGGCATCGCTGAGGTGAGAGACCCTGACACCCCCAGCTGGCCCCCACATCTAATCTCCCCCCATTTACCCTGCCCCAGTGCCCTGCCCACCCAGTAACCACAAAATACGAATTAGCCCTCAACACTGTCTGGCTGTCAGGTCCCGTGCTGGCCATGGCCTGAGGGTCCTGCTGGGAGCTGGCCGTGGCCTGTGGGTTCTGCTGGGAGCTGGCCATGGCCTGTGGGTCCTGCTGAGAGCTGTCCATGGCCTGTGGGATCCTGCTGAGAGCTGGCCATGGCCTGTGGGATCCTGCTGAGAGCTGGCCATGGCCTGGGGGTCTTGCTGGGAGCTGGCCATGGCCTGTGGGTCCTGCTGGCCATGGCCTGTGGGACCTGCTGGGAGCTGGCCATGGTCTGTGGGTCCTGCTGGGAGCTGGCCATGGTCTGTGGTCCTGCTGGGAGCTGGCCACGGCCTGTGGGTCCTGCTGGGAGCTGGCCACGGCCTGTGGGTCCTGCTGGGAGTTGGCCACGGCCTGTGGGTCCTGCTGGGAGCTGGCCACGGCCTGTGGGTCCTGCTGGGAGCTGGCCACGGCCTGTGGGTCCTGCTGGGAGCTGGCCACGGCCTGTGGGTCCTGCTGGGAGCTGGCCATGGCCTGTTGGTCCTGCTGGGAGTTGGCCATGGGTACTGATGGCCATGACCTGTGGGTCCAGCTGGGAGCTGGCCATGGCCTGTATGTCCTGCTGGCCATGACCTGTGGGTCCTGCTGGCTATGGTCTGTGGGTCCAGCTGGGAGCTGGCCATGGCTTGTGGGTCCTGCTGGGAGCTGACCATGAACTGTGGGTCCTGCTGGGGGCTGGCCATGGCTTGTGGGTCCTGCTGGAGCTGATCATGGCCTGTGGGTCCTGCTGACCATGAACTGTGGGTCCTGCTGGGAGCTGTCCATGGCCTGTTGGTCCTGCTGGCCATGGCCTGTGGGTCCAGCTGGGAGCTGGCCATGGCTTGTGGGTCCTGCTGGAGCTGACCATGGCCTGTGGGTCCTGCTGACCATGAACTGTGGGTCCTGCTGGGAGCTGGCCATGGCCTGTTGGTCCTGCTGGCCATAGCTTGTGGGTCCTGCTGGATATGGCCTGTGGGTGCAGATGGGAGCTGGCCATGGCTTGTGGGTCATGCTGGAGCTGACCATGGCCTGTGGGTCCTGCTGGGAGCTGGCCATGGCCTGTTGGTCCTGCTGGCCATGGCCTGTGAGTCCTGCTGGGAGCTGGTCATGACCTGTGGGTCAAGCTGAGAACTGGCCATGGCCTGCGGGTCCTGCTGACCATGTCCTGTGGGTCCTGCTGGGAGCTGGCCATGGGCTGTGGGTCCTACTGGCGGTGGCCTGTGGGACCAGCTGGCGGTGGCCTGTGGGACCAGCTGGCCTTGGTCTGTGCGTCCAGCGGTCCTGCTGGGAACTGGCCATGGCATGTATGCTGGGAGCTGGCCACGGATCTGTGGGTCTTGCTGGCCACTGGCCTGTGGGTCCTGCTGGCCGCTAGCCTGTGGGTCGTTGGTTCAATGGGCCACTTGACTGGACTTGCCCCCGAGGACTATGATGCAGAGAACATCACTCATGCTTCATATGTGATATTTAGAACTTTTTACCAACAGAGAAATGAAAACAACTAAAGAAGGCATGTATGCTAAAAAAAAATTAAAGCAGGGAGTTGGGTAGCTCCAGAGGAACACACATAGGGCAAGGGGGTACCCAACTTGCTGTTGGGCTTTAAATATTTCCTGGTCCTGCTCCAGTCTGAACATACAACTAAGGCCTGGTTCACACCTTTTTTGGTGCTTTTTGCAGAAACACACTACAGTCCATTTAATATGGTTTCCAATGGGGCATTTTTACATCTCTGCACTTTTGGAAAGTGTCAGGGACTTTCGTAAACGCAAAACAGTGTGTTTTTGGTTCAACAGGCTGCAATAGAGATGTTGCAGAAAAGCATGTCATGCATTTTTGACGCGTTTTGCACTTTTTTAATCCACCCAACCAAAAAAAAAATGAAAAAACGCTTAAAGAAAACACATTGCAGAAACGGATCGAAAGCAAACTACATAGGTGTGAACCAGGCCTAAATCTAAGCACATGTTTGGGAAAAAAAGGAACAAAAAACACAAAACAAGAAGCAGTCCCATCCAGAATTAAAAAATATGTCAATGAGTGTATTCTACTTGAAACTGGAATTTCTTATTGTTGTACCTTTGCAGTCCTGGAATGTGGTCAGCTAATAAAACAAATGTCCTTGGTTGATTAGGCCCAGGCCCACTCCCATTGTTCCTCTCTTCTATGGGACAGTCCTCTACCCCCAGGAGCTGTGGGTCTTAACAAAAAGGATTGCTTAAATGAGGTTAAAGTTAAATGAAGTATAGTGGGATTAAACTTGCCCATATTACATTTAAATACTTGTGTGTCTTGTCAACAAATATGGGTCTGCAACCAATAAATGAAAACAATTAGAGCTAAGCCTAGCTGTTTGTCCTTGTGAATGCTTCGCTGACGATATCTGCAAGAAAACCTAGCATGATGGCTAAGTCTTTATCTTTACCCCTTGGAAAAATAAGCGATTTCCGCTTACAGATAAATAAGAGGGCCATACGTGTAAGCCTGTAATTCTGTACTAAATGGTATTAGCAGTAATGCTGAAGCCATGTTTGACTTTACCTTAAGCCAAAGCTTACAAATTACTAACCACAACTCCCAGCTGTCCAATGAACCGTGAAACCTGCAGTTCTCTACCAGATCCAATGGTATCCTGATTCATGGGTTTACCTCTGGTGTAAGGTTTCCTCAGCAAGGTAATGCCGCGTACACACGAGCGGACTTTACAGCAGACTTTGCCCGGCGGACGGGATTTCGTCGGACAATTCAATCGTGTGTGGGCTCCAGCGGACTTTGTTTTCTCAAAAGTTTGACGGACTTAGATTTGAAACATTTTTCAAATCTATCCGACGGACTCGAGTCCGGTCGAAAAGTCCGCTCGTCTGTATGCTAGTTCGACGGACAAAAAGCCACGCTAGGGCAGCTATTGGCCACTGGCTATGAACTTCCTTGTTTTAGTTCGGTCGTACGTCATCACGTACGAATTCGACGGACTTTGGTGGATTGTGTGTAGGCAAGTCCGTTCATTCAGAAAGTCCGTCGTAAAGTCCGTCGAAAAGTCAGCCGGGCAAAGTCTGCCGTAAAGTCCGCTCGTGTGTACGCGGCATAATACCTGGATCATGTCTGTGGCATGCTAAAGGGAACCAGGCAAAATTAAGAAAATAAGCTTTATCTACTCAGTAAAGATCTGACTCTTTAGGAATGTATTGGTGATGCTATAGATCAGGGGTGTCAAATTCAATTTCATTGCTGCATCAGCATTATGGTTGCACACAAAGGGCCGGTTGTATCTGTAAGACTTGATGTCCAAAGCACCCCACCTCACATCAGATGTCAAGCACCCCCCACCATCAGAAGTCAAGAGTCCCCCACCCTCCCTGATAATTAAAGTGCACCCCCTTACACTGTGCTGCTGCTGGGAAGAAGCTGGGGATGGAGCTGGGAAGCAGAAAGTGCAGAGTCTGGAGGAGGAATAGAGGAGTGTGTAGGATTCAGCTGCTGGAATCTGCTGAATGCTGAGACCAGCAGAGTCGGTGACAATGGGTTGTTGCGGCTGCACAGAGAGGAACAGGATCTGTAGGAGCCCGTGGGCCTTGTATTTGACACGTGCTATAAATGATCTGCCCAGAAGATTTCCAACACTGAAGAGTGCACATATGCATGGTATTATTTGTTATGAGAGTTTCTATATAAATTTACTCAATCAAGACAATATATTTTATATTATATTATAACATGGAATCTTCCTCAATCTGTGCTTCTAAAAGAATTCTGGGGTAAAGATTTTTTTAATGATGGATACCTGCATGGAGACATCTCCTTTCCTTCAGCTCTACTACCAAAATTGTGTTTAGACAGCTATACAGCACTTAAAAATGGTGGACAACAAATCAAAACATGCCTGAAAAAAGAGTTTAAAGTGAACTTGTAATGTCCCTAAATGAATTAAACTAAAGTGACCCTGTCACCATAAGGTCCAAAGAAAACTAAAACCATACTATAATAAAAAAAGAGGATGTATACTTACCTTTCCAGCAACCTGTGTATTAAAACCTCACTGTGTTGCAGATGTCTTGTCACTACAGTTTTCTGATACCTCTAGGTTTGCTGAATATCTGCTCCTATTCAGTGGGCTGTGGCCCCTTCCACCATCTGATACTTATATTGTACTTCCTCCTACCCACAGCCCAACTCAAGCATGGAGTATGAGGTCTTCAGAGGACTGAATGAAGGGCAACTGTGGTAGCCCAGCTCAGAAGGTTTTTGACAAGCAATTCAGAGGCTTTATGTGCAATATTTCTCTGGAAATATTGTGTCTAGGGCTGAATATGAGAAGACTATCTTTCCTCCCATCTATGCTAAACAGCATGGATGGAGGAATCTCTGCCAGTTGTAATCTGACAGCTGGCACTCAAGGCTTCTGCCTGGCTCCTTCGATTTTCACGCTGAAGCATTTTCGGTGGGAGGAAGCCCAGAGGATCACCCACAACTCAAATTTTAACCATTTTATCAGAAACTGCCCCCCAAATATGCTTAGTACATGGCCAGCATGTGACATGCAAGACGACTGCAAAAAAATATAAAAGTTATAATTATAAATACAATTGGTAATTCATGTTAGGTTGGTTGCCATTTAGAGCTATATATTAGCATAAGATAGGTGTGTCGGGACATGGGAAAACACACATATACAGGAGCAGCCACTAAGCACAATTTAAAGCGGAAATAAACCCATCAATTTAACAGTTTCAAAAAACAGTAAATGTGTTGGGAATGTAACTGTCACATTGATTGTGCTCTCAACCAAACTATCAAACAATCCAATGGATGGTGTCATAACTGATCACACATGCAGCATAATGGCAGTCGAAGATTAAACAGAGGTCAAGATGGCAGCTTCCTTGGCTGAAAAAATAGAAGGGTCCACTTTAAGGTCTCATGAGAGATTTACATTCCTGACATTTCTTACCAGAAATCTGTGCTCTTCAGCATATACAGTGCCTTGAAAAAGTATTCATACCCCTTGAAATTTCACAAATTTTGTCATATTACAACCAAAAATGTATTTTATTGGGATTTTATGTGATAGACCAACACAGTGGTACATAATTGTGAAGTGGAAAGAAATTGATAAATGGTTTTTCATTTTTTTTTTTTTTACAAATAAATAAATATCTGAAAAGTGTGGCGTGCACTTGTATTCAGCCCTTTCACTGCTATTACAGCTGCAAGTCTTTTTGGGTTATGTCTACCATGATACCAGCTTTGCACATCTAGAGAGGGAAATTTTGCCCATTCTTCTTTGCAAAATAACTTAAGTTCTGTCAGGTTGAATGGAGAGCATCTGTGGACAGCAATTTTTAAGTCTTGCCACAGATTCTCAATTGGATTTAGGTCTGGACTTTGACTGGGCCATTCAAACACATGAATATGCTTTGAACTAAACCATTCCATTGTAGCTCTGGCTGTATGTTTAGGGTCATTGTCCTGCTGAAAGGTGAACCTCCGCCCCAGTCTCAAGTCTTTTGTAGACTCTAACAGGTTTTCTTTTAAGATTGCCCTGTATTTGGCTTCATTCATCTTCCCATCAACTCTGACCAGCTTCCCTGTCCCTGCTGCCACCACCATGTTTCACAGTGGGGATGGTGTGTTAAGGGTGATGTTCAGTGTTAGTTTTCCACCACACAGTGTTTTTTACCTTTAGGACAAAAAGTTAAATTCTGGTCTCATGTGACTAGAGCACCTTCTTCCACATTTGCTGTGTCCCTCACATGGCTTCTCGCAAACTGCAAACAAGACTTATGGCTTTCCTTCAACAATGGCTTTCTTCTTGACACTCTTCTATAAAGGCCAGATGTGTTGAGTGCACGACTAATAGTTGTCCTAGTTGTGGACAGATTCTCCCACCTGAGCTGTGGATCTCTTCAGCTCCTCCAGAGTTGCCATGGGCCCCTTGGCTGGTTCTCTGATTAATGCTCTCCTTGCCTGCCCTGTCAGTTTAGGTGGATGGCCATGTCTTGGTAGGCTTGCAGTTGTGTCATACTCTATTTTGGGTTGATGGATTGAACAGTGCTCTGTGAGATGTTCAAAGCTTGGGAACACAATTACGTGCCGCTTTATGTCTATCACATAAAATCCCAATAAAACACATTTACGTTTTTGATTGTAACATGACAAAATGTGAAAAATTTCTAGGGGTATGAATACTTTTTCAAGGCACTATACCATCCAAGTACATATGGTTTTCCTTCCTCTAGAAGTCTAGAGTTAGCTTACTAGTCACTTCACCACCAGGATTTGTACAGACAGATACACAAAACTCCCACTTCATCTTTAGATTTGTGCGCATTAACCACTTCAGTCCTGGAAGGGTTTACCCCCTTCCTGACCAGGCCTTTTTTTGCGATACGGCACTTTAACTGAGCGTGCGACGTTGTACCCTAACAAAATTGATGTCCTTTTTTTCCCACAAATAGAGTTCTTTTGGTGGTATTTGATCACCTCTGCGGTTTTTATTTTTTGCGCTATAAACAAAAAAAGAGCGAACATTTTGAAAAAAAGCAATATTTTTTACTTTTTGCTATAATAAATATCCCAAAAAAATATATATATAAAAAACGAATTTCTTCCTCAGTTTAGGCCGATATGTATTCTTCTACATATTTTTGGTAAAAAAAAAAAAACCACAATAAGCGTATATTGATTGGTTTGCGCAAAAGTTATAGCTTCTACAAAATAAGGGATAGATTTATGGCATTTTTATTATTAATTTTTTTTATTAGTAATGTCGGCGATCTGCGATTTTTATCGTGACTGTGACATTGCGGCGGATAGATCGGACACTTTTGACACTATTTTGGGACCACTGGCATTTATACAGTGATCAGTGCTATAAAAATGCACTGATTACTGTGTAAATGTCATTGGCAGGGAAGGGGTTAAACACTATGGGGCGATCAAGGGGTTAAGTGTGTTCCCTGGGAGTGTCGCAGCGACGTACGGGTTTTGAGCACCCGTGCCACTTTGCCGACATATATTGGAGTGAGCTGGTCGGCAAGTGGTTAAACAACAATAAACCACCAACTTATTACAGTTAGTACAGTTGCTGACCCCAATCAGATGTGAGTGACCCATCAGTTGCACATATGTTTAGACATAGAAAAACCCTTTAAACCACATGATAGCGCAGCGTTATATGATAGATATGATAGAGATACTGTATGTATTCTTGCTTTGTGGCATTCATTTATTTACGCTTAAAAGCCAAACATGGATATCTTAATATGGTCCCAGGGAGACCCAAATTAATTGTCTCCCATAGCCACAGAGCTTTTAGCATGACAAATTCTTTTTAAATTTCGCCCTGAAACCAATATCTTGCTTGAAATATTACAACAGTTTACAAGCTATGGGAGTAATGAGTCATTAACCTGTTTGGAACTGCAATCATGTTGAACTGGCTGAATTTTTATAAATCTATGACCAGCTTTGGTGACACCTCTTTCCCTGGAGAAGTTGGAAAAAATGTGTTGTAGGAAGAGATGGCCAGCAGAGGGGCAGCATTCACAACATGAAATAATATTTTTAAGTAAGCTTATACTGAATTGTCACATAGAACTATTGTTTGGATTGTGATTACAATGCTGATGTTAAAAAATGAAAGTGTATGCTGTGACCATAGAACTTTAGGTAAAATCGTTACATTTTGACTACGAGCTGTGCATAGCTGCAACTTAATACAGAAAATCGCCCCAGGATATTAAATGAGGTAAATGCGGTTATCCAAAGACTGACAGAGTAAATACAGTTTCAAAATGTATTAAAATTATCATGCAAACATAAACAACATGAATCATAGCCAAGCCACTGAAATGATACCTACAGTAAAAAATGTCATTACAGGTATCATGTTATAAAATGTAAATTGCAAAGCACACAGGCATGAAAAGTAACCCAATGCGTTTCGCAAGACCATGCTTGCTTCATCGGGGTAGATGCGTGTGTAGTACATCTGTAGAGGGTATAATGAACCAAATAAGTACTTGATACTTGCCCTCTTGGGCATGGCGTTCACCAGAGATTCACAGGTTGCCCCTGGAGTCCTCCTCCATGACGACATCACGGAGCTGGTGGATGTTAGAGACCTTTCCCTCCTCCACCTTCCATTTGAGGATGCCCCCCAGATGTTCAATAGGGTTTAGGTCTGGATACATGCTAGGCCAGTCCATTACCTTTACCCTCAGCTTCTTTAGCAAGGCAGTGGTCGTCTTGGAGGTGCGTATATAATAAAATATTTACAAAAATGTGAGGGGTGTACTCACTTTTGTGAGATACTGTATTTACACGTTCTTCTCAGACATATGTACTTTCTCCCTGTTATTGTTTTGGTTGTATGTAATGTCATCACTTTATCATAAAGTTACACTAATCACCTGCTGGTATGTCTGCATATCTTTACTCGTAGAAATCTATGCTGGGTGTATTAGTACTACTGCTGTCAGTTATTTTGGGTGAGTTACTAGTTATTGTCCTAGAAAGGGATCATCTCTACAAATGCTGGAGCCCTGCTCTAGGTGGAGGCACAGACAATTATATATTCATAGTCCACTCTTCCAGAGCGAAGGCTCTGGCTCATTTAGTTACCTGTAGGTTAGCTCCATAGCCTGTGTGGAGAGGGCAACTTCATATGACCCCCCCCCCCCCCACCCCCCTATAACAGGGCTACACTGGAATGTGCAGTCCTAAACCTGGACCCTTCATATTGTCTGATGAGCCTGCTTCCAAACTGATCCCTACATATAAAAATAATATTTTATGAGAAATCCAAAGGATAACCTCATCACAAGCTAACTGGTATGGTATGAAGGCATATTGTGCAAGTTATTATGTCTGATTATTGCTCTGCGTGGTCTGAACACAATGGTGCACATACCAACAGAGTCCCTAAGGCCTTTTGCACACTGGGTCTTTGGCACCAGACCGCGGGGTTATGGTGTTTAGCTGCAGCTGGAGGGCACACGTGCATCCTCCAGCCCCACTGCTGGTAGCCTGTCAAATTCTGATAGTTTGACAGGTGATGTGACTGGATAGGGTTGAGTGGTGCACTCAGCAATACTTCTGCTTAGGGCAATATATGGCCTGGGACGAATGCCTGGAACACAGGTTGCTTGCCATCTGTCCCTGGCCGCATACTGCCCTAAATGTATATACCGCTGAACCGCCCAGCTGCAGCAGCTATCAGGCTTTCCTAAAGTTTGACAGGCTGCTGTCAGCAGGGCTGGGCGGCACACCTATCACCCACAGCCACAGCTAAATGCCAGCGCTTCATGCACCACGGCCAAATACTGCCCAAATGTCATAATAACCCCGCACTTTTGTCGAAGTAGCCGATCAAAAAATGATTGGATGAACAGGACTTGGATCCAATCAGATGCAAGCCCTGTTCAGGTACTAATCAGTCCACGGGGCTGAACAAGAGAAATTTGCGTTTTAACTCTGCATCATCTACCAAAATCTGAAATATCAGTGTTTGATGTAATGACCCATTAAGGACAATAGAAAACTAAGTTATTCATTAATTAAAATGAAGTTATTAAGATCTGTGTATCTGTACAGTATGTGCAGGCATACCTCTGGGAAAGGGGGTAAAGTTGCACATTTACACTATATTCTTGACCACAAAGAGCCAAGATTTCAGTGAAGATTCTGGAAGAGGAACCCAATGACCCCTATTTGATAATTACTGTAATTTGACTATGATCACCTGACAACACAGCAATGCTGAAAGACCACTTTGTCAAAAAATCCATCTTTATCTGCCCCTTAGTGTCAAAGGTCAACTAAACAAGGACTGCTTACACTGTACACCAGTCAGTGTCATTACCAGAAAGGGAAACCAGTCATGACAACATGGAAAAGCAAATGCTTCACTTGAATGCCAGGATACCACCTGATTATATTCACCTTCTCTTTGCTCCATGGGAGCAAAGATAAAGCCCTTAGAGTCCTGTGTAAGCTCCACGTTGCTTTGGTCATAGCTCACCCAGGGCTGACTCCCTTCCCAACTCCATGTGACATTGCTAGAGCCTGGTGATGGGCTCTTAGGATATCCAGCCTGCATTGTAAGATGTTCCCTATACCTGGTAGCACAGATACTCTTTTTTCAGATGGGCAAATGAAGCAGTGGAGTAGTGACCAGAAGGAAAATATATTCAGGGCAACACTGACATTTAAAGCAGATCTTTCCAAAAAAAAATGTGCACGAAGGTAGACTTTTTTTATTGCAAAACAAGACAAAAAAGTCTTTTACCATGCTTATTACCTTCCATCTCGCAATTTTCTTCAAAATGTACACTAAGCTGCATTTTGCACAGCTCAGTGTAAATTCACGGCATACCTTTTGAGCCAAAACTCCCGTGCACAAACCGGGGAAGTAAGTCCTCCTGGGATAGCCACTCAAGATGGCCAAAGATGCCGTACCCAGAAGATTGGTGGAAGATGTTGACTTCCGGACATTGCATCACTGGATAGGAGGCAAGTATAGTGGACTTTAGTTTTGCTTTAAGTGAACCTGCTGATTTGCCCTGCATTGTCATTTAAAGTGTATCCAAACCCAAAAAAACAAAATGTAATATACTGCAGCTTGCCATTTCATAGTTGTGGTGGCTGTACTAGTTGTTTTTTTTTCCAAGCTAAGAACATTTTTAGCAATTACAAAAAATATCTGCTGATCTTACCAGAAATGCAGAGTTCTTATCACTTCATGTGAGCGCAAAAGACAGCACAAACAATGTTATCTCTCTACAACTACAAATGGAGATGAATGAAGGCAGACATGTTTGAAGTCTAAACCTGAGTGCCAACCATGGCTCTCTCCATAGATACCATAGAGAAGTGAGTGTGGAAATGAAGGGACAAGAATTGTGTTCGGCCCCTTTCACACAGGCTGTGTCCAGTTTTGCTAAGCAAGGGATCCATCCGTTGATGCAAAGTGGATGTGGACACAGCCCACTCTGCTCTATGGGCAGACAGATTTAAACTGATTGGCTGTCCATTTACACCTGACTGCCCTCTGATCCGGACAAATGGAGGGGAATGGATCCCCTTCCATTTTTGCTTGCTGGATTGGACCCAGAGGTAACTGGGTGTAAAACGGACACAAATCCATTTACTTCCCACTGCCCATAGAGGAGAATGGAGAGTCCGATCGGGTCTGGCTGTCTGTTTTTCAGCCGGACTTAATTGGACCTCTCGTGTGAAAGGGGCCTTATGGCAGCATTACCAGGTAAAAGAAAAGGAAAAAAAGCCTGAAAATAAATAAATAAATAAAAATAAATCTCTTTATATTTGCTGCAAAGAGTTCAGGTCCCCAAAAAAGCTCTGGCGAGTGCGTCCATTTGTGCAGGGTTTGACAATGATGCTGAATCAGCCCGGTGGCATCATCCCACCGTTGTCCATTGCTCTAAGGCTCTTCTGCCCAAGCTGTGGCCCTCTGATATTTTCCTTACAACCATTAGAACTTATCAGCCAGCAGTAGGAGTGTAGGAGTGTTGATATGTAAAAGGAGTCTCTAGCAGTCTCACGTAACACGTTTCTAATTTCTGCCTGTCTCCTACAGCATGTCTCCAACCACACCTGTAGCATGTCCATAGTTTCTGACTGTTCCCTCGGGTAATTGTGCAGTCTCTGACAACTTTCTGTAGAATTTTATATACTGAATATTATGCGCAGCCTTTTGGTAAAGTCAGGGGCTAGAGTTGAGGCCCCCTATATCTTTCAAGTTGACTCTACCATTCTAAAAAAAATGTTGAACCTGAAAGGGTTAATGCCCATCAGACACACACCCACTGCAGCTTTGCAGTCACATGACTACTTGAAAGACTATTAAAAAAAAGGGATTTCCATTAAAAATTTCTTGCAAACCAGTATAAAATCAGTTAGGAGGCAGTGTTTAAAATGTGGGTTACTTTAGCCTTTCCTTCTCATTTAACTCCTTCCCATCCATCCCGGCTTCCCATTAACTTGGATACAACCCCCAGGGGGGCGAAAAGGTCCGCCTAATCATGTGACCACTGGGATTGGCTGTCATAGTGGTCACAAGATCGAGAGACGGTCACAATATATAGTACAGACCATGAGCTGTCTTTGACAGCTCGGTCTCGGTGCTGGAAGTGTGTACTGAGTGCACTCTAAGCACAGAATCCTATGCTGCCCGAAGATGCATATGGACAGCATGCAGATGTTAAAGCCCACCCCCTTTAGCACCGGGCATATACGTTACGTAGGCAGCAGGAGGTTACTTAGCTTCAACCCCCACTGAACCTACTGTGTTTACAACAGGAAGACTCTGATAGGGATGTTGGATTGTAAACTCTTTTGATGGTCCCTTTAGTATCGAACGTTCTCAGTGCAGTACCGCAGAAACATATCAATGCTTTATAATTAAGTAAATGAAAGGAATTAAATGCTTCTTATATTATATCCTTCCAATGAATTATAGCGTTTGACCTATTTTAACAGTTCAAGCTTTTGGTAACAATAAGGTAAACATATAAGATATGGGAATGTATTTTCAGGTATTACAATGATTGCAAAAAGATGATGTTGGATTAGATTGAACAAAACTGGTTTTATCAGGCTCAACGCTCTAGCTGTAATCCTCCACTTCAAAGTGATTACCTGGGTTACCTGGCTATTGGCTGAAAATCAGGCTCTGTGCTTATAGATAACCTTGAGGTGTCAAGGCAGACCATAGACCAACTCGACAACAGACTTTATCTTTAAACAGAGCCAATTCCATTAAGGAACAGACACAGGTGCTCCGAAGGAGGAAAGGATTTCAACAAAACACTTTCCTTTATTGCCATAATCCTATTAGCAAGATAAAGATCACTTAAGGGAAAATTATATTGTTTTGTTTCCTTTTACAGTAAATGTACATTTCTTATTACAGAACATTTGCCTGATAATCTTGCTGTTCTAAGATTTGATTGCTGATTTTGTGCGCAAACTTGTAGATGCTCCCGTTAGTGGCACCAAGTATAACAGTGAATGTGATTAGATTTTACCTTATCTGGTGGAAAAAAAGTGTCACAAGTGCAGGAAACAGGTCAACGTGTATATGTATGTCCTCAGATGCTGGATTTTGTGCTACAGATCCAAACTCAGTGGATGGTTTACACATCTGTGTTAATGTCTCCATTGAAAACAATGCATCTGCATTTAGATCCATAAATAAAAAACACTCATAAATCCGTCTTTTTACAGCTCTGTAAATAAAGCCTAATGCCGTTTACACATGGGCGGACTTTTCGGCATCAAAGGTCCGACGGTCTTTCCAACAGACTTTCGAGCGACTGGACTTGCCTACACACGATCACACCAAAGTCCGACGGATTCGTACGTGATGACGTACGACCGGACTAAAAAAAGGAAGTTGCTAGCCAGTAGCCAACAGCTGCCCTAGCGTCAGTTTTCGTCCGTCGGACTAGCATACAGACGAGCGGATTTTTCGGATTTGAAACATGTTCCAAATCTAAAGTCCATCTGATTTTCGACCGAAAAAGTCTCCTGCAGGTCCGATGACGCCCACACACGGTCAGATTGTCCGACGGATTCGTCCCGTCGGACCAGTCCGGTCAAAAAGTCAGCCCGTGTGTACACGGCATAAGACTTTGAACATATTTTGTCTTGATGCACTTGGAATGTATTAAGCGCCCAAGTTCAGTTGGGCTTTAACTATCCTGGAATGCTAGTAGACATTTTGGAAATTTTATAACCAATTTTGGATTCCTGATCCCAATCGGCTGCAAGAATACAATAGCACAGCGCGAAGGATTACCCCGTCCACATTAGGCCTCTTTCACACAGGGCAGACTCTGTCTGCGATCCGCTTGCTCAGCAGAGGATGTGTTTGCTGATCCTCGCTGAGCAGGCAGATGACAGGCCCGTGCCCACTCCACTTATGCAGAGCGGACACAGACACAGCCCGCTCTCCTCTATGGGCAGTCAAATGTAAATGGGTCGGCCATCTGATCCAGGCAGACAGAGGGGAACAGATCACCTATTAGTTTGTTTTTGGGTTGGATGGAGGCGGGTGTAAACGGACACATGTCCATTTACACCCGCCGCTCCAAAGAGGAGAATGGAGGTTCCGATTGAGTCCACCTGAAAAACGGACAGGCAGACCCAATTGGACCATTCGTGTGAAAGGAGACTAACTTGTGTGGATTCAGGAATCCGATGGTTGAATGAATAAACAAAAAAATAATAGTGTGTACCCAGCTTAACAGCATAGGCCATACCTATTCTCTTACTATTTGAAGTTAGAATCTGTGGTTTAAATTTAACAGGCTCCCTTGAGGCCCAGAACTTGGTGTCTTTTTGGTGTCTGGGTTATGTAACACTTTCTTCACATTTTATCTTTCTCCCCCATTAGCTTTCTTTGAAGTCTGTTACTTCCAAACAGATAAGAGGAAGGCCACAGACCCACCATCAGGGAGCAGTAATGCTAATGAGCAAACAAAATCTACATACAGTATGTAATAAGCAAACACAGCTGCTCCCACATACATCTTTAAAAGCTACAGACAGTAACACGTTTTTAAAAAATTTACACTCATAGAAAATATTTTTAGTGAGCAGAAAATCACATTCACATTGACCTAAAAAAGTCTGCAAAGATACCATAGGTCTCTTTAAATACAATTTGGAGACAATCGCAAAGATACCTACAGTGCCGTGAAAAAGTATTCATACCCCTTGCAATTTTCTACATTTTGTCATGTTACAATCAAAAACATAAATGTATTTTATTGGGATTTTATGTGATAGACCAACACAACGTGGCACATAATTGTGATGTGGAAGGAAAATGATAAATGGTTTTGGAAACTTTTTACAAATAAATATCTGAAAAATGTGGCGTGCATTTGTATTCAGCCCCCACGAGTCAATAATTTGTAGAACCACCTTTCACTGCAATTACAGCTGCAAGCCTTTTTGGGTATGTAAATATTAGATGTGAATATTTGCCCGGTGTTGGTTTAAACCAGCTCGGCAGTGCTACATCTGATAAAGCCAGGGATGGTCCTCGGTTGCCTTTTCCTAGCACCCCCCCTCTCCGTAGCTCAATGCATACTTCATTGCCGCCCCTTTTTTGGCCAATCAGGTTCTGGACCCTAAGGCATACTTTGGCATTCATGCAAGATAGGTGCAGCTTCTTTGAATTTGCGCCAGGGGGCCCTGGCCCTTATTTGGTATTTGGGGTAGGTGGAGGTCATCTTGTTTCTCTGGGTATGTCCCAGAGCCACTTTGAAGAGGCCACAAGCGGTTGTCAATTTGGCAGATTGTACGCTAATTCAGTGGGTAATAAATCTGGCTGTTAAAGCTTTCATCCTACTGGGTTTATTTTTGCCCCCTTTTAGGCATACTGACCACGTGACCCAGGCACACTTCAGGTCTATGTTCTCTGTTGCTCTTTGTTTCTTTCCTACACTATCCACAGATTGACTCCGAGTACAAGTGTAAGGCTGACCGCAGGTCAGCCTGTAATTGTAGGAGGAGTCAGGCTGCATAAAGCCTGCCCTCCTTTGCCTCCTTCCCTGTGGTCGTAGGATCTCGTGTCCCACCCACCCATTCACTTTCTCTTTTTCATTTTATTTCATTTCATCCTTGGGTATGCCCCCTTTTAGGCATACTGACCACGTGACCCAGGCACACTTCAGGTCTATGATCTCTGTTGCTCTTCGTTTCTTTCCTACACTATCCACAGATTGACTCCGAGTACAAATTACCTTCCGTGCACATTCACAGGAGTTACATCATCCCAGCCTTGCTAATCAAGATGGCCAAAGACTCCACAGCACTTGGAGAGGATATTGGATATTGCAGCACTGGAAGGGATCATTCTGCTGGGTACGGGTGCCATAGTTTGCAAATATGCTACACTTACTCAAGCATTTTTATTAAAGCGGAGTTCTGCCAGAAAAAGAAAAAATTAGTCAGCAGCTACAAACACTGCAGCTGCTGACTTTTAAAATAAGGACACTTACCTGTCCAGGGCACACTCGATGTCCTCCCCCGAAGCTGACTCGTCCCTCAAGTCCGGGTGCAGGCACCAGCATCTTCAGTAAAGGAATCAGGAAGTGAAGCCTTGCGGCCTCACAGCCTGGTTCCCTACTGCGCATGCGCGAGTCGCCCTGCATATTCTGACTGGTCCCTGCTGTCTTCTGGGACCCCTGTGTGTCTCCCAGAAGACAGCGGGGGGGACCGGACATGGCGTAGATCGCGCAATCTTTCGCCGGAAGTGGGAGCAAATACCTGGATTACAGAGGTATCTGCTCCCCCCCTCCCCCCTCCAAGGTGCCAAATGTGACACCGGAGGGGGGGAACCGGATAAGCGGAAGTTCCATTTTTGGGTGGCACTCCGCTTTAACTTTGGTGGTTTACTTCCGCTTTAAGGGGCCCAGAGAGAAGAACTTGCGATCAAATACATCTGCTGGGAGATGCATCAAACATCCATTTCCGTCAAATATATTTTTACACCAGATTCAAGTTGAATAAAAGGGAGGACCTTATCCATGATCCTTAGCTAAGTTGACTTGTAGAAGTATAATTAAGTAAACAAAGTTAGAAATTAAGAATAGGCCCCAACTACTTGCTATGGGCAATGGAGACATAACATTCCCAAGATGAATGTGTTTCTTCTTCACTTTTCTCAGATCAAACTAGAAGAATCACATTAGAAATAAAACTATTGTGAGGATGGCCTAAATACTTGTGTCACGTATGGCTGCCCCTTGTGCCGGGACATTTCTGTGAGGCTGAAGGGATCAATAATCCTGCACTTTTCTAGGTCATTTAGCTGTTCACCTTGCGAAGGCGCAAAAGAAATGCAGCATGCATATATTCAACATATTGGCGGCTGGTGGACATTTTACATCCCGTCAGAAAATTCAGCTCTTCCTTATTTCACCATCTTTACCCTACATAGCACATTATGCCATGGCCACCACTACTGTATATTCACAGGAAATTTTTGGAGCACGATTACTTCATGGTCACAGTATGCATTATTAGAGCCCTTTGCCCAAAAGCACTGCTGAGTCTGTTGGAGGACCTTCCAAGCTTCTAAGCAAATAAGTAACTGCAGTAAACCAAGCAGATGAGCAAACTTTACTTGTTTATTTCTAGTACAAATCTGTACCATGTAATATTCATTGCTTTCCCAAAAAGCCACATACTGCAGTGATTTGTGCTGAAGTTAAATCCTAACCAATGCCAGTCTATGCACCTGGGTTTTTCTGCATTATTTATTAACAGACCATTAACAGCAGAAGGCTAACAGGTTGGATAAACACCCCCAGGGCTACACTTGTTTTGGCCAGCACTAGGGGGTTAAGGGGGTCTCCAAATCTTTGACATACTTTACCAATGAAGGGCTAAATGATTAATGAACATAGAATTAGCTTGTATAAAGTGGTTCAAGAAACAAATTTTCTCTTCTACGATGGGCCTCCCAACTCCTTGGCTCCAAGCGGCCAACTGTCCAAGGTGAGAACCCCAGGTACATGGCTGGACCATAGAGGAGTTCTTTGATGCATGATTCAGTAGTGATTGCTTTAAAAATACACTGCATTTACAATAAAACTTACATAACATTTATGAGAATAATTGGGGAATTCAATAAAGCACTACTTTTTCTGGTGGTATACTCCTTTAAAATGTGCTGTTTCAGATTAAAAAAATCCCTACCACCCCTTTCAGTAACTTTACTGACATGTGCAGTAGATTCAGGTAGATCTTAATAGCACCACTTTTACAAAGTGGCTATGTTAATGTACCAAATTCAAAAATAATTACCTTTAGTTCATAGATAATGAAACTGGAAGTAATTAAGACCTACTTTTAGTTGGCGTACAGAGACAGGCGGAGTGCCTGTTGCTGTATGAATGTAGAAGAGTGGCATATTTGCTGCTGCTACCCTCTCTCTGTGACTGGTAGTTATGGATGCTGTCAGTTTCACAGCTGACAGCCTCCTATAAACCAGTGATGCTGCAGTGCGCGGAGCCTGATGGGGAAGCTGAGACACTAGTTTCCCATTAGGTCCACTCTCTCGCTGTAACAGACAGCAGGCAGTGGGCAGATTCTATATCTTTATCTACCCACAGCCTGTTGTTGATCACAAGGGAAGCAGATATGTCAGGGAACTGGGTGTAAGTTTATTCTGAAAAAGCCTGAGATCTGAGTAGAAGGGATGGGCTGCCTTTGATCTCGTGAGATATTGTGAGATTACAGTGCAACCGAGTTTAAAAAGTGAAACCGAAGTTAAAAAGTAATGTAATTGCACGAAAATAATCAGCATTATGCACACAGATAACTAATACTCTTCCTCCCTCTCTATATATAGATCTATGTACCTGTATATACTGTATATAGATAAGGTATAGAATAAATAGGGACACTTCCCTTTCCTTCTCTCACCCCTCACAGTTTTGTAAATATTTTATTATATCTTTTCATGTGACGACACTGAAGAAATGACACTTTGCTACAATGTAAAGAAGTGAGTGTACGGCTTGTATAACAGTGTAAATTTGCTGTCCCCTCAAAATAACTCAACACACAGCCATTAATGTCTAAACCGCTGGCAACAAAAGTGAGTACACCCCTAAGTGAAAATGTCCAAATTGGGCCCAATTAGCCATTTTCCCTCTCCGGTGTCATGTGACTCGTTAGTGTTACAAGGTCTCAGATGTGAATGCGGAGCAGGTGTGTTAAATTTGGTATTATCGTTCTTACTCTCTTATACTGGTCACTGGAAGTTCAACATGGCACCTCATGGTAAAGAACTCTCTGAGGATCTGAAAAAAAGAATTGTTGCTCTACATAAAGATGATGTAGGCTATAAGAAGATTACCAAGACCCTGAAACTGAGCTGCAGCAGGGTGGCCAAGACCATACAGCGGTTTAACAGGACAGGTTCCACTCAGAACAGGCCTCACCATGGTTGACCAAAGATAAGTTGAATGCACGTGCTCAGTGTCATATCCAGAGGTTATCTTTGGGAAATAGACGAATGAGTGCTGCCAGCATTGCTGCAGAGGTTGAAGGGGTGGGGGGTCAGCCTGTCAGTGCTCAGACCATACTCCGCACACTATATCAAATTGGTCTGCATGGCTGTCATCCCAGAAGGAAGCCTCTTCTAAAGATGAGGCAGAAGAAAGCCCGCAAACAGTTTTCTGAAGACAAGCAGACTAAGGGCATAGATTACTGGAACCATGTCCTGTGGTCTGATGAGACCAAAATAAACTTATTTGGTTCAGATGGTATCAAGCGTGTGTGGCGCCAACCGGGTGAGCAGTACAAAGATAAGTGTGTCTTGCCTACAGTCAAGCATGGTGGGGGGAGTGTCATGGTCTGGGGATGCATGAGTGCGGCTGGCACTGAGGAACTACAGTTTATTGAGGGAACCATCAATGCCAACATGTAATGTGACATACTGAAGCAGAGCATGATCCCCTCCCTTCGGAGACTGGGCCGCAGGGCAGTATTCCAACATGATAACGACCCCAAACGCACCTCCAAGATGACCACTGCCTTGCTAAAGAAGCTTAGGGTAAAGGTGATGGACTAGCCAAGCATGTCTCCAGACCTAAACTCTATTGAGCATCTTTGGGGCATCCTCAGAGGTAAGGTAGAGGAGCGCAAGGTCTCTAACATCCACCAGCTTCGTGATGTCGTCATGGAGGAGTAGAAGAAGACTCCAGTGGCAACCTGTGAAGCTCTGGTGAGCTCCATGCCCAAGAAGCTTAAGGCAGTGCTGGAAAATCATGGTGGCCACAAAAAATACTGACACTTTGGGCCCAATTTGGACATTTTCACTAAGGGGTGTACTCACTTTTGTTCCCAGCGGTTTAGACATGGCTGTGTGTTGAATTATTTTGAGGGGATATCAAATTTACACTGTTATACAAGCTGTACACTCACTACTTAACATTGTAACAAAGTGTCAATTCTTCAGTGTTGTCACATGAAAAGATATAATACAATATTTACACAATATAAATATAAATATATCCTTAAACTCTCTCTCCTTCACCCCTCTTCTCCACCCCACAGCTATATATATATATATATATATATATATATATATATATATATATATATAATCACCCTCACTCCTGTCTTCACTTTATCACTGCACCCATCAGCTCTTGCTAATTCTGAACCCACATACCAATAAAACCTCCAACACCCTGGGAAGTGTCCCCCCTCAAAAGTCACACTCCTATTTCACCTCTCTTACCCTTCTGATTCTCCTAACTTCTAAAGATATTTCCCCAAATCCTGGAACGCCATCATTTACCTTTAGCCAACATACACGGCACCGCCTATCCTCTGACAGCAGCAGTAATCCACACAATCTAATTTCTCTTCCTCTTCTGCCTAGAACCAGCCTCTCCTTCTCCTGTGCCCTTTAGAATGCCCGCTCTGTTTGTAACAAACGTACCACCGCCCCTGACCTATTCAACACAAACCTTCAGCCTGCTTACAATTACGGAGACCTGGCTTCAAGAATCTCACTTTCCTTCTGCTGCCCTCTCCCATGGTGGACTCAACACTCCACAGGAACTGCTCTCTTAAAACTCACAAACAACTTACTAACAGGTAAAACCAATATTCTGTAGTCTTACTCTTGGACCTCTCTGCTGTCTTTGATACAGTTGACCACCCCCTCCTCCTCAAAAAACTAAATTTGCTTGGTCTCCATGGCTGCGCTCTCCACTGGTTTGAATCTTACCCATCTCACTGCACCTTCAGTGTCACTTACAACTCCACTTCCTCCTCTCCAACTCCTCTTACCATTGGGGTCCCCCGTGATTCTGTCCTTGGACCTCTTCTCTATCTAGACGTCCTCCAGAGCTTCTCCCATCCTTTGGAACTCCCTACCCCAATCTGTCCGACTGTCCCCTAATCTATCCATCTTTAGACGATCCCTGAAAAACCTTCTCTTAGATGATCCTGCTTCTAACTTATACACTGTTTTACTTTCTTCATCAGCTCATCCCCCACAGCTATTACCCTTTTGTATCAATTGACCTTCCCTCTTAGATTGTAAGCTCCAACGAGCAGGGCCCTCCGATTCTTCTTGTACCAAATTGTAATAGTACACAGTATATATATATATTATTTATATTAATTTTTAACCCACTGGTGCTGATACATAGGAAGAAAAGTCTTCTTCCTCTAATCGCCCAAGCTTCTCTCCCAGGTTCTCCAGCTCTGAGCTGGAGAATCTGGGATGAGATATTTCAGAGTAACAGCCAGTGAGGTCTTCAGATTTCACTTTTATAGACTGGCTGTTTGTGACAGAACTGTTGTGTGCTGTGATGAGAAGCCGAGAACATGTTCTCTGCTCCACATCTCAGCCACCTAAACCTGTACACACCAGAGATCAGCATGATCCTGAGGATGCATGACGAGGTGGTGAAGTCACAAAAGGGCAGGGTCTCCGGATGACGTCACCGGATGGCCACATCCCATGGCTATATATGTAATGACACATGCCGGAGCTAATACAACGGGAGAAGACATCAGAAGGGAAAATAACAGGTAGAAGAGCCAAAGGAAAAAAAGACAGAGGAGGGAGAAGAATAGGAGGAAGAAGAACAGGAGGAAGAAGACATCAGCGGAGGGAGAAGAACCGGAGGAAGAAGACATCAGCGGAGGGAGAAGAAACCGGAGGAAGAAGACATCAGCGGAGGGAGAAGAAACCGGAGGAAGAAGACATCAGCGGAGGGAGAAGAACCAGAGGAAGAAGACATCAGCAGAAGGAGAAGAACCGGAGGAAGAAGACCTCACCGGAAAGAGAAGAACCGGAGGGAGAAGACATAGTGGAGCTACTTTAATAAAGAACTTTGTCAAAAACCTGTGTACTGGTTTTATTTATTTTTGACACTTTTTTGGCTGAATGAGTAGGGGTATAATGTTGTTAAAGGGAGCTTCCAGATTCCGAAAAGCCCGTGCCCGCAGACCCCCACAACCACTGCCCATGGTTGTCGGGAAGAGGCCCTTGTCCATAACAACATGGGGACAAGGTGCTTTGAGGTGGGGGTCACAGAATCCCCCTGTCTCATAGCAGGGGGATTCTGTTATTGATCTTGGGGGGAACCCTATGGTTTTTTTTGGAGTGCGGTTCCCCTCAAGATCGTCAGAGCATGTAGTCGCATGCCACAAGTCGGATCAGTTAAGACGATGATCCGACTTGGCTGCGACTTACATTCAAGTCAATGGGCTGAAATTGTGCCCAAGTCGGACCAAAGTACTGCAGGAACCTTTTTCAAAGTCAGACCTACTTGTGTCAGACCAGTTAAGATGGCTCCCATAGGAAACCATTGATGACATTGACATGTCATGCGACATGTGCTCCCAAAGTCGGACTGTATGTCGCACCAGTGTGAACCGGGCCTTAGACACTCTTTATTAATTCTTTTGACTGAATTACCGGTATACAAAAAGGCAATACTCATATTAACATATTCAGTCATGTTTTGTTAACTCCCAACAGGTGAATTTTGATCCGGCAATGCCTGCATTATTTATGTCTCAAATATCAGTTTAATGGAAGAAAGGTCCTATTTAGAGCTATAATGTTCCCCCCACATACCAGTTACCCTTGAGCAATCAAGTTTCATCCAGGTGTTTGACAACTGAAAGCTCCATTTCAGCTGGGAGACTAACCTGCATGCCTTTCTTTCATTTTATTGTATACAAAAGACAAAGAAAACTGTTTGTCTGAAAGGGGTTGCTAACTAAACAAATTGATCTTATAAGTTAACTGAAGCCATCTGTAGACTAACAAAGCAAGGAAAACACCTTCAAGGATCGCAGGGATGTCTAGCAAGTGCTAATGTTTTCCACCTGTGCCCTTTAAGTGCCAAGTCAGAGGACTTCATCTTCAAGGTCAGATAGACAGGAATGTAGAATGAAATCTCAAACTCCCGGCATATCCCTCCAGAGGTGACTATGTGCTGGTACTAAGCTGTAACTGAGCCATGTCGCGGCTGAGACCGGGCTAGACTTTATCTGCAGACACCAAACACGTTTAATTCTATTAGAATAATAGGTCTATTCTTTTTCAGTACACAAAGGTCACTGCTCCCTGATGGAACGCAAGTTAATTTTAACTTAACAAAACATCCATTTATACAAACTCTAGTGTTAGCCGTAGGATGGCCCTATGTGTATGGACTGGGATTCCTAATGGAGCCCTGGCAGCCCAATATGTACTGCAACAGCTAGCTATTAATAAAGTATACATTAAAGCTTAATATCTACTCAGATGTAAGTAAATGTGATCAGGTAAGTAAAAGTATTTTTCCGTCCCCAAGACAAAAACCAGCAGTCAACCCTTTGCAATGTAGGCGTAGCCCCACTGCAAAGGAAGGCTCTTTGCGGAGTTGGGCTTTAAAATTTTATTAAAAATATCTCTCTTAAAATATAACATTTACAAAAAGTATATATTCAGAAGGTAATACTGAAAAAAACAAATCAGCACAAGGACGGTACTTACATTCTATGCAGGGTGTCTCTTGAGCTGCTGGCAGCAGTTTTGGTTGAAAACCAACATCCTACGATCCCTTCCTACCCCCACAGCCATAATTGGCCTGCCCTTTCTGCACCCCCACCCCTCCTCCATTCATAGAAGCTGTACTATAGCTTCCCTGAATGAAAAGCAAACTATAAATGAAGGAGGCGGACCTTTCATTCATCCACCCATCCTCTAGTCAGATTGCTTTTTAATGGTAGAAGCTATGGTACAGCTTTTATAAATTAGGAGGGGTCAGAAAGAGCAAGCATAGTTAGCACCTTGTGATGAGGTCATCAGATATTAATCCCCACAGCATCTGAAGATTACGGCTATTGGGGTGGGGGGATCAGAGGATTTAGGATTTCAACCAAATATGCAGATAGTAGCACAAGGGACACTTTGCATTGACTGTATATACCGTCCCTTGTGCTGTTTTTTTTTTTTACTTTGACTTAACGTGGGCTTTAATGACATAAGATGATCCACATCTCCTTCACAACTTTCACACTATACAGGGAAATTAGCTGAACATCCGAGAGCTACAGTTGTTAAGTGAAGTGACCATGTAGGCAGTTAAATTTAAACAGCTCTCTAAAACTGCTGGTTAGAAAAGGTTGGCCTTGATGGGGATCTACATTGTTTAGTTACAGTGCTTATAAGCCATATTGACCAGTTGGTAATACTTGCCCTATCTCCCTCGACATTCTTTATACAAAGAGAAAGTCATCTACAGCCATCAGGCCGGTGTAGCGTCACATATGGTGACACATCACATTTCGCTACCCGATAGACTGCGCATGCGCGACGCCACCATATGCGTTCCAACACTGTGGCGATCTGCGCTTGCGCAGAATTTTGTGCCCACACCCCTGAGTCCAGGTTCAGGCCCCACCATCCAAGTGGACATAGAGTTAGATTATAATTATGCCGAACGAAGCGAGGCCGTGCCCGAAGTGCTCCGAGCCCGCGAGGGGCCCTGTGGCAAAGTGGTCTTACAACAGTGTTGAAACGCATATGGCGGCAGCACGCATGCGCACTCCAGCGGGTAGCAAAATGTGATGGGTAGCCGAATGTGACGTGACACCCCCACCAATTCTACATGGGTATGTCCCCGCTGAGGAGATTCAGCCTCTCAATTGGGCCTAGTAACCATTGTTGCTATGAAAGTCAGTAAAGAGACATCCACAATTTTAGAGTTGTCACCAGAAAAGGATATGGCACAAAATCTTCCATTGTGGAGACTTGTTCTGTTGACAGTTGTCTAAGAGGGGAATTCCCCTCATTTTGGAGAGATTTCAACATATGTTATATATCCTGGGTGGAAAGTGAGAAGAAAACTCCATAATTGCACACAGACAGAAAAAAAAAAGTCCTGCCAGAGGCTCCGAACATTTTTTACTCTTTCCAAAAATAAAAAATTTCTTGAAATGTCTAAAATCATTCAGTCTGTATATCACTAGGTACTCATATAGATATAGAGATGTCTATGGTATGCTGGGAATCTAAAATGTTGAAAATAGCAGGAAACCACATTTGGGAAGAAGTCCAAAAATGTCTTGAGTATTTAATTCATTATCGAAACAGTCTGAAAGATTTTCAGAAATGGTCAAAAAGACACATTCATAATATTAGTTTTTATGCACTTTGAAACCCAACCTGAAACAAAAAATATAGAAACACAGTATAATTACAGAGCAGAGTTCTTTTAGGTGAGAATATATTTCCTTTCACTATCTGCAGTAGTTCTAGATTCCCAATGTTTTTTTCAAAATGCACAATGTTATTTTTCCAACAATCTATGTTCACTAAAATATGTTTTAATCTCGTTGAACAGCAGATCAAAATCTTTACCTTTTAATATCTTTGTTCTCTTTTCCCTAAAGTGGTTCTAAAAGCTCAAGGTTTTTTACCATCATGAATTTTATGCCCCCCCAATACTTGTACTCCCCCTCCTCATAGGATCCCGCTGCTGTCAAGCACAGCCAGTGAGCCATTTAGGAGAGAGAGGGGGCGGTTCCAAGTCGTGGCTCTGTGTGTGAATGGACAAGCAGAGCTGCGGTTTGGGAATGAGCCTGCTTCAGTGGGCAGGTGGGAGGGGCCAAAAGTTCCGGCAAGGGATCTGAGAAGAGGATTTCTTCACTTACTTGCTTCCATGCCTAGGCATATGATGTCATACATCCTAGGAGTCTTCAAGAGGAGAGGAGGGGTTTTATCAGCTAAACACCCTCCTGTCTGCATGCCTGAACTAAGGGCAGATGGATTCCAGGAAGTAAATTATATATGAATCTTCAGCCCTTACTGAAGATGGGCACAGCCAGAAACGCTAGAGGGTGTTTTTCAAAGTGATTTCTCAGCAAAATAAAGCATGGAGACCTGGATGGATGGGGGAGTTAGCTTTCAATAGTAAAAATGAATTAACCCTTTCACTGCCAGGTCTAGACGCCGTACGGACCTACAGAACTGCCTGCAGGTGGCCAAGTCTGTACGCCGTACCGACCTACATTCCTGCTCTGTTATAAGCTCATTGTCACTTCGGTGACCATAAACTTATATCAGAAATGTTCAGCGGAGTCTGAAAAAAAAAGCTCTGATTAGCAGCTAACAAGCCGCTGATCGGAGTTATTCAGCTAAAATTACACCTCCCTCCTCCCCAGCCTCTATACCTGTCACCTGCTGCTTCCTCCTTTCCTGCACTGCCTGCAGGAGGAAGCAGCTCCTCCAAATGCCTGCTCTGCGCCCCCCCCCCCACTGTCCTCTGCCCACTACATCTGTCCCCCAGCACTAATTTTTACCCCGCAGCTTCAGCTCCCCCCCGTCAGCTTGGATCTCCATGGATCCATTGCAATTTGCGGCTCCCTCCACTCCCACTCCTGCCGGCAATTGCAGAGTTAAACTTTTTTTTATCTCAAATGATGTCCCACCCGCTGGCACCCCCTTCAGTGCCCCCCTTGCTCACCGATCCCCAACGGCCCCTCCATGCAGCTCAGCAAGCCAACATTCTCGGTGGCTGCTGCCCGGGAGATCGGCGAGTACAGTGTGTCAGGATGGAGAGCGGGGGTTGGTAAGCATATTTTTACTAGCCCCCTTCCTTTCATAGGTAAAAGCATTCAGTACCGATCGCTCACTATGTTCAGCTGTCACTGTGGCATAGTAAACAATGTTTACTATGTCACCGTTTATGAATGAATGAGAGCCGCTATTCAGAGGCTTCCATCCATTCATAAGTATTTCAGCTGAGCCTGCAGACAAAGGGACTGAACTCTTCAGTCCCTTTCTCAGTCTAAAAAAAAAGAGACATTAGAGGTTTGTTTAGACCCCTGTTGTTTCTCCAAAGACACCCCCCCCCCCCCCCCATTAAAAGAAAAGTGTAAAAAAAAAAATCATAGCAAGGCCCCTTTCACACAGGCACCGCCATGGGACGGAATCTACTTGTTCAGCAGGGGATGGATCTGCTAATCCCCCACGGATGACAGGTCAGTCTCTACTCCGCTGTGCAGAGCAGAGACAGACACAGTCCCACTCTCCTCTATGGGGAGATCGGGTGAAATTAGACCACCTGTCCATTTTCGTCCGATCTATCAGACAGATGGAAAATAGGACCTCCACTGTTTTTTGAAGGCAAGATCGGATAGCAGCGGATGTCAACGGCCATGTCACCGCTGACATCCGTCGCTCAATAGGGGAGACTGGAGGGTCCGATCAAGTCCGCCAGAAAAACTGACAGGTGGACCTAATTGGACAGCCTGTGTGAAAGGGTCCAAGAAACAAAATTGGCAGTTTTTAGGTGCAGAAAATCAAATCAAATTGATATGACAAATTTCATAATTTTATTTGAACAAACATTAAAAAATTAATAAAGCTTAAAACCAGAACATTAGGGTCACAATACAAACGTTGGTTGCCTCTACATGTTTCGCCATAATCATGGCTTCTTCTGGAGCTTTTGTAGGACCTTTATAAAATGTCACCCAAACGTGATCAAGGTTCCAAAGGACCCTCAAGGCCTGTGGTCCAATGAGGTATCAGTGTGCCAAAACGGGGGGACAGTAGCCCTAAATTGATAAGAAGTCAAAAGGTTGAAAATTATATCACTCCTAAAACGTATACTTCATATACTGGTAGTAAGCTTCAGAGGGGCCGTGCCACCTAAACACTTCCTTCATTGAAGATAACCGTATTCCTTTCCTTAGTATTAATGTGATACCAGTAAACCAGGGAAGATCAATATTAATTAATCTATCCCAAGGGAGTATCCCTTTTCACCTTGGATTTGAAATCCTGCAGGTACCATACAGGGCAATTGGCCGCAATGTGAAAGGGCCCTAAGGGTGAATTTAGACATGCGTCTAAATCGCCCTTGCCTCTGAAGCCAACGGCTACCTTCCAGAGGCTACTGACAGGCGATGAAGGAGCGATGCGATGCCTCCTCACCACCTGTTTTAATCTCATTTTTGCAACTGCATGTTGTCCCCCCCCCCCCCCCCCAACCATGAGTCTAAACAAAGCCTAAGGCCTTGTTTACACAGGGTATACCACTACAGGGCCGTGTTTAGCTGCAGAGGGATGCACAGGTGTTCCATGCATTCCTGTGCAGGCAGTCCCATTCATGTCAATTGGGATTCAGCAGCTACAACTTGACATCCGTGTGGGTGCATGTCCCTGAACTCACACTGTCTGTGTTTGGGTCTATGCACCTACACCCACATGGATATTAGATCTGTCCTTGCAGCTGCTGTGTCCCATTTGACATAAAGACTGCCTGCACAGGGATGCACAGAATACCTGTGTATCCCCGTGCAGGTAAATGCGGCCCTCCATGGGCATACGCTTTAGCACAGCCCACTGAACGAGGCCTTAGTAGGAATTTAGCAGGAATTACGTAAGTTATATTGTGTTTATGTGTGCAAATAAGAATTTTTGTGGTTTTTTTTTTGTGAAAATAATTATTTGATAAACATTTGCGCAAAAATTGCGGGGCCTTAAAAATCAGTAGCACCTTCTTTTTATTCTACTGGTCATGTGCTTTCAGAAAATATATGGTTTGGAGAGTTTTTCACAAATTCTGAATGCTGCAAGGGAAAAATGCAAACCTTCAGATTTTGAGAAAAATTTGGATATTTACATTTTTGCGTACGTTCAATTTTAACCATTTTGCAAAAAGGCGCAATGTAAAAATTACAAATATTTGTTATTTATTAACTCCATACAGGCTAAGCTTTTATATTTAGTTGGAATTTAGCAGGAATTTTGTAAAATTAGCTGTGTTTTTATCTGCTAATAATGGTTTTAGTGTATTTTTAGCGACAATATTGTTTTGATAAACATTTGCGCAAATACCGCGGAGTCTAAAAAATCAGTAGCACCTTCTTTTTATTCTAGAGGTCATATGCTTTCAGAAAATATATAGTTTTGGGGGACTTGCACAATTTCTGAAAGCTGTAAGAGAAAAATGAAAACTTTCAGATTTTTAGAGAAATTTGGATATTTACACTTTTGCGTCTGTTCGATTCTCACCATTTTGCAAAAAGGCGCAATTTAAAAGTTAAAAAATGTTGTTATTTTTTAACTCAATACAGGTTAAGCTTTTATATTTAGTAGGAATTTTGTCAAATTTGCTGTTTTTATCTGCTAATGATATTAGTGGATTTTTTGCAAAAATGTTGTTTTGATAAACATTTGCACAAATATCAAGGGACCTTAAACATCAGTAGCACCTTCTTTTTTGCTGGTCAAGTGCTTTCAGGAAATATATGGTTTGGGGGGTCTTTTACAAACTCTGAAAGCTATAAGTGAAAAATAAAACAGCAAAGGAAAGATTGCAAAAATGGTCTGGCCACCTGAGTGTAAGGCCCCTTTCACACTGGGGCAGTTTGCAGGCGCTATTGCGCTAAAAATAGCGCCTGCAAACCGACCTGAAAATGCCGCTGCTTTGTCTCCAATGTGAAAGCCCATGAGGGCTTTCATATTGGAGCGGTGCGCTGGCAGGACGGTAAAAAAAGTCCTGCTAGCAGCATCTTTGGAGCGGTGAAGGAGCGGTGTGTATAGCGCTCCTCCACCGCTCCTGCCCATTGAAATCAATGGGACACCACGGCAATACAGTGCAGAGGCGCTTTGGGTGGTTTTTAACCCCTTCTCGGCCGCTAGCGGGGGGTAAAACTGCCCCGCTAGCGGCTGAATACTGACGGTAAAGCACCGCTAACAATAGCGGCGTTTTAACGCCGACTGTGTTCCAGTGTGCAAGGGGCCTAAAAATGGAGCACAGGGCGTGGCAGCGAAAGGGTTAACCTGTTCCCGACCAGCAACCACAGTTGTACAGTGGCAGAATTGCACGGGCAAGCGAATCGCCGTTATGTTACGTCGCTCCCACTGGTGGCCACTAGGGGCGCACGTGCAACGCCCCCGGAGCCATTGCCAGTGCCCGGCAGTCTTGATGACCGCCGGGCTCCCGCAATCGCTCGTAACACGGCAAGAACCGGGATCTCTGTGTGTAAACACAGAGATCCCAGTTCGCTGAGGGGAGAAGTGACAGATTGCCTGTTCATACAAAGTATGAACAGCGATCTGTCATCTCCCCTAGTCAGTCCCCTCCCCCTTCAGTTAGAACACACACTAGGGAACGCAATTAACCCCTTGATCACCCCCTAGTGTTAACCCCTTCACTGCCAGTGACATTTTTACAGTAATCAATGATTTTTTATAGTACTGATCGCTGTATTAATGCCAATGGTCCCAAAAATGTGTCAAAATTGTCCGATGTATCCGCCATAATGTTGCAATCACGATAAAAATTGCAGATCGCCGTCATTACTAGTAAAAAAATAATAATAAAAATGCCATAAATCTATCCCTTAATTTACTTTTTTTTAAAAAAATGGGAATATTTATTGTAGAAAAAAAGTACAAAATATTGTGTTTTTTTTCAAAATTGTCGCTCTTTTTTTGTTTTTAGCGCAAAAAATAAAAACGCAGAAAACCGCTCTATTTGTGGGAAAAAAAGGATGTCAATTTTTGTTTGGGTACAACCTCGCACGACCGCGCAATTGTCAGTTAAAGTGACGCAGTGCCAAGTTGCAAAAAGTGCTCTGGTCAGGAAGAAGGTAAAATCTTCCGGGACTGAAGCGGTTAAACAACGTTTTTGGTTTGTGGTGCTCAGATGTAGTGTAGTTACGCTTTTTCCATTCCCAAGACAAAGAGGAGCAGTTAATCCCCTGTAGTCCACTGCAAGAGAAGACTTTGGGCTTTAAACTTTTATTTAGAAAATCTTTCTTGAAATGAAATATTAAAAAATATATATATTCAGAAGATAAAAACAATCTACGTAGTAGAATAACAATGTCTTGATTGTGTTTAGTTCAGCAGGCAGATTGCTGAGATTGTGTTTAGGTACAAACCCCAACTGATCAGGTTTATAGACAGTCATGGCTTCAAGGCCTCAGCCATGGTATAGGGATAAGTAGTGTGTGGAAAAACAGCAATGGTCGTCTTGTTAATTTGTTTTATGAATTTTGTATAGAGTTCTGCTACCTACAGTATATCTTGGGTAATAAAAGTCCATGTAGATTTGGTAATGTCATGTCATGTTTGGAAGATACATAGGTAATTATTTGACAGGAGAACTACCTAATTGCATCTAGCTAGCAAACCAGAATTTCTTCTTTAGCACTTAGAGAGGGAATGCTCTGAATAAGTATTGGCTAAGGGGTTAGAGGTCATAATTCTGGAGATATTAGTGAATAGCAGAGAGCCAAGTTTGCTCTCTCTAATGCACCCGAGTAGATAAGAAACATTCTAATGTGCCATTTTCTACTCATCTAAGACAAGGACGCTCTTGAGTTCTCTGAATAGATTAGAAGCCAGTATTTCTTATTAATGTCTCTATAAGAGGTCAAACATAGACCTTGTTCTTTACATACTGGCTTCAAAGTAACCTGCCACAATTGATTTCCAAAAACATACCACCGCAGTGCAGTTTTGTTTTAACAAGGTGTCCTGGCTAATAATCCCATGTTGTCCAATATTTAACATGGTGTTTGTTTTGTGTTTGCAGAAAGGGAATGCAAACTTTTTAGATGAGCGGTTTTCTCGTCTTCTCTTAAATTGCTGTTACTTGCTGAAATCCCTGGCAAGTTCTATAGTAAAGTGCAGAAGGAAATTGAAATATTCCACTACTTGTCATATAGATTTTTCACCGTGTTTTTAAATATTCTGCTTGTAATAGTTACTTAGTTGTTGATTCAGAGAAAGGCAAAAAAATACTATAAAGTATGGTCTAATCTAAACAGCCTTGATCGCAATATAAGCAAGGTTTTATCTTCTATTTTACGTTGATTGATACGAAGATATTATCACAAAGAGCGCTTAAAAATGTGTTTAAAGCATAGTACACACTATGAGATTATCTGACGAATAATGGTACGTTTTATTTTTTTTTGGATGCGTCTTCATATGGAAAACTAATAAGTTACTAAAGTACAAAAGTTCTCGTACGACAGAATAAAAATTTGGAAGTGATGTAATGTATCTGTATTGTATTTTTGGACTAAATAAAATGAAAAAAATGTAGTGTTTGTCCCTTTGTAAAATTTCGGATGACAGCTGTGTACTAGCAATCGGACTATCGTACGATCACTTCGAAATCGGTATTTTTTTGTACAATATTCTGATCATGCGTATGGGGCTTAAAGTGTTTTTTAAGCCACTCTGACTCATTTATACGATCCCCTCTGTGCCCTAATCCTGTGTATGAGGTTTATGAAAAAAAAATATGCTGATTATACTTCATTTCAGAGTGCAGATCGGCTTTCACGTGACCGGCCAGCTCTCTACTCTCCCCGTCTGACAGCTGCAGTGGGAGGGGCCGAGATTCCCCCGCTGATGTCAGGCGGGATGAGAGGAGGAGAGAGCCGGCTGATCACGTGAGCGCTAGAGCTGCATGATTAATAGTTAAGAATTGAGATCGCAATATTTTTTCCCCTCGCGATCTTAACAAAGCATTTTTCTGATTCTTTATATGCAGAGAATTCTCTGCTCAAGCCGACAGCTGTCAAAAAAAAATAAAGTATCACAACATTCCTCAACCCAGGAGCTAACTATAAACATTGTAATGTTTTGTTCTTTAGATCAAAGAAATGAACTTCAGTCTGTAAATGAGGTAAGTTTAACCACTTAAAAAGGAGAAGTCCAGCCTGAGCTCATTTGGCTGGCCTTCTCCTATTGGTCACAGGAGTGCAATTCGTTTTGCGCTCCTGTGACCCGTTTTCAGCAGAGAGTAGTCTGATGTCCACTCTCTGCTGACGTCACACAGATCAGTCCAGGCACCGCGTCATCCCGATTCTGGAAGTCTTGATCCGCCAGGTGCCTGGACTGATGGCAGTCTCAGCCTCTCAACGAGCCACTGAGACGCCCGCTTCCCACCCCTCCACAGCTCAGCGCTCCAGTGAGCGTGAAGGAGCAGAGCAGGAGAGCTGCCGATTGGCAGTCAGCAGCTCTCCAATCGGGGATCAGTGAGAACCGAGCCATCAGCGGTGTTCAATGCCTCGGTTCTCAGTGCAGAGGCGGCGGGGGACAGATGCAGCATTGGTCCGATGCTGCATCCACCTAGGTAAGTATAAAACAGCAAAAAAACAAAAAAAAACAAAAAAAAACAAACACATACTTCTCCTTTAAAGACTAAACCTTTTTCTGACACTTGTTGGTTTCAAGTTAAAATCATTATTTTTTGCTAGAAAATTACTTAGAACCCCCAAACATTATATATTTTTTTTTTTAGCAGAGACCCTAGAGAATACAATGGTGGTTGTTGCAATATTTTATGTCACACTGCATTTGCGCAGCAGTCTTTCAAATGCTATCTTTTTGGAAAAAAATACACTTTAATGAATTAAAAAAACTAAACAGTAAAGTTAGCCCAATTTTTTGTATAATGTGAAAGATGATGTTATGCCACCAGAATCGTGATCTTTTTATTCTAAGCAAAAAAACGTGATTCTCATTTTGGCCAGAATCACGCAGCTCTAGTGAGTGCCGAGTGGCACTCTGAAATGAGGTATAATCAGCATTTTTTTTTTATAAATCACACACCACACACAGGGGGACACAGGATTAGAACATAGAGGGAATGGTAAAAAAATAACATTGTTATTTCAGCAGCAGGAGGGGCGGGGGTGGACACTGTCACAAGCTGACAAGTAGGTAGGGAGGGAGGGGGGAGAGCAGAGAGGTGAGCTGCGGATGACAGAGGCATGTAAACTGATCACGGTGTCAGGGCTCAGCAGCCATGATGAACCGTGGTCAGTTTACAGAGGGGAGGGTAGAAACTGGCCGGATCAACCAGGTATTTCGGGTAACACTGGGGGCCAAATGACACAGCACAAGCACTGTATAACATGCTTTAACCAGTTCCCGACCAGTGCATGCCGATGTACGTCGGCAGAATGGCACGGTTGGGCAAATGGGCATACCTGTACGTCCCTTTGAATTTGCCGCCGTGCCATTGCGTGCGTGCCACCGGCCGGGAGCTCCGTAAGTCGGGTCGCAGGCCCCACGGACTCGATCGCCACGGGGATACCCGCGATCGCCTCACGGAGAGGACGAATGGGGAGATGCTAATGTAAACAAGCATCTCCTCGTTCTGCCTAGTGACAGTGTCACTGATCTCTGCTCCCTGTGATCGGGAGCAGAGATCAAGAGATCAGTGACGTGTCACACGTAGCCACGCCCCCCCACGGTTAGTAACACTCCCCAGGACATACTTAACCCCTCCCTAGCCCCCTAGCGGTTAACCCCTTCACTGCCAGTGTCATTTACACAGGAATCTGTGCATTTGTATAGCACGGATTTCTGTATAAATGACAATGGTCCCAAAAATGTGTCAAAAATGTCCGATGTGTCCACCATAATGTCGCAGTCATGATAAAAATCGCTGATCGCCGCCATTACTAGTAAAAAAAAAAAATTCAAAAAACGCTTATTGCGATTTTTTTTTTACCAAAAAAATGTAAAAGAATACGTATCAGCTTAAACTGAGGAAAAAAAATGTTTTTTAAAATATTTTTTGGGGACATTTATTATAGCAAAAAGTAAAAAATAATGCTTTTTTTTTCCAAAATTGCCGCTATTTGTTTGTTTATAGCGCAAAAAATAAAAAAACGCAGAGGCGATCAAATACCACCAAAAGAAAGCTCTATTTGTGGGGAAAAAAAGGACGTCAATTTTGTTTGGAAGCCATGTCGCATGACCGTGCAATTGTCAGTTAAAACGATGCAGTGCTGAATCGCAAAAAGTGCTCTGGTCAGGAAGGGGGTAAATTCTTCCAGGGCTGAAGTGGTTAAAAGGGAAAGGATCCATTTTTTCAAATTTTTTTTAGGTTAACAAACATTTTACGCATTTGCAACAGGATTTCCACTCCCGTAGCATTCTGATAACCATCCTACAACAGATTTCACAGAAAAGGACATATAATACACCTCAAAACATAAAGTCATAAAGGCTCATAAAATACTTTCAGATTCCAAAAAATACATTGAAAGTTCTTATCAAGGCTCATTTGTATGTACAGACAAAACTTTTTCCCCCAGATTAGAATACAGTGGGGAAGTTAGAACCCCTGCCAGGGTTTTACTGCTATCTGGGACTCTATTTTCTGTTGGAGAGTAGACGAAGGCAGGAACCCCCGATAGAATTTAATTTCTTGCAGATTTTTCCTCACTTCCTGTCTGGAGAAGCTGTTTTTAGCAGGACAAGAGAGATGGACAAGTCTCTTTTTGGCTTGACATCTTCTTATACTTATCTTTTACTTAAGTATCATTATCAGGTATTTTAAAGTGCTTTAATGTACAAGCACTCAGAAGCACTAAAACCTGTCAATGACCACCCTTATCATAATTCATCACACAAATGACCAGAATTACACAACTGTCTCAGTTGTTGCTAAAAGGAATATAATACTGAAACTGAAAATGCTAAAACTGCTTACTTCCATCAGCCTGAAGCTCTTTTATGTGGCTATTTACAGAGACAATAATATATCAATTCATTTCTTCTGCCACTGACAGTACTAAAATGGGTCTCATTTACAAATTCTGATGCAATGGAAATAGAAGCAAACATAAGGGAAATTAGCATGAAAAAAGCGTTGTTTTCCTAATTTAATTTAAAAGATGAAGTCTACCTGATTCAGGCCCCTTCACCTCTGTATTTATAATTCAAGGCTAATGTCTGCTGACTAGATAGAACAGAAGCCTCTTTCAGGAACTGGCTTTGTGGCCATGCGCAGAAAGAGCCATTTGTAATACCCAACAAGTGCAAACCATGTGTTCAAGAATTTCATTCCTACACATATGTAATCGGAACCTCAATGAGATATAACACTTTGTCAATGTCAGGATTTCATTGATCAAGCATCCACAAACACAATGACCAAGAAAATGGAGGTAAAGGGCAATCTTCAACACTGGCTAAGTGGTTAGCACTTCCAACTAATAGCACTGGGGTCACTGGTTTAAATCCCACCATGGCACTATTTGCCGGGAGTCTGTATATTCTCGCTGTGCACGTGTGGGTTTCCTCCGGGTACTCTGGTTTTCTCCGACACACCAAAGACATGCTGGTAGAGTAATTGGCTCTTAGTATGTGTATGCATGAATGTGAGTTAAAGACTTAGATTGTAAGCTCCTTGAGGGCAGGGACTGATGTGAATGTACAATACATGTGTAAAGTGCTTAAAGCAGAGCTTCAGGCTCCTTCAGAAAAAATTAAAAGTCAGCAGCTACAAATATTGCAGCTGCTGACATTTAATATTAGGACAGTTACCTGTCCACGAATCCAGTGGTGTCTTCACCAGAGCCGATTTTTCAATGCTGCTGCTGCCATCTCGCCAACAGGAAACCGGCAGTGAAGCTCGGCAGTGGGGGAAGGAGGAGAGAGGGCCGAGGTCGCCACTGCGAAGTCAGTCGGAAGTGAGAGTGGGTACCTGTCAAAACCAGGTACTCGCTCCCCCCCCCCCCCCCCCCCGCCGAAAGGTGCCAAACGTGGAGGCAAACAAGTAGAGCTTCCCCTTTTTGGTGCTATACAAGTACCTGTAATAAATAAATACATCTTCCAATGGGAACACTTGTTCCAAGGACGACTGACTAGATGGTGAATTCCAATTACTTTGGGAGATTCTAACTTACTGTTGCATCCCTGGGACAAGGAAATGTCTCCAATACTACACGGGCAACAAAAAAAAAAAACTAGCAGTGGTTTTAAGCTTCCTTTTCATGGGCAATTATGTGCATACTGCAGATAACCTTATAACTAGTAGTTTCCTGCACTTAGGTACAGATGTCTGACCCTGTAAGTATCTGTTGGCATCAAGGGTCACCCACTCTTCCCTAACCGCAGGTAACCGCTGGTTGTGTGGATACACATGAGCAGCGATGACTCCTTTTGGCCTGTCATTGATTTGTACAGGTTGAGTGATTGCAGCTGATTGCATACACCTGTCATTCCAGCCACAAGAATCCCCTGATAATTGCTGCTGGAATCTGGTGTATGGTCATAATCCCCTGAGTGAAGAAGGCCTTACCCCTTCCCTACATTTTCCAAGACTAAAAAAATGTTTTGGCTATTTTTTTATTTTCAGCTCCTCCGTATAAAAACAGCAGTACAAATCTCAAGTACTTTTTACCACTGACACATTCAAAAATTGTGTTTTCACATGCTTTCATTTGTTTAGGTATTCTTTGACAAAGAAACCTTGCTACAGGTCACCAAAAAAAGCAAACTAAAATATGTTTGCTTGAACTAGGGTGAATAGGGAAGAAAAAGATCTTGGCAGCACCCTAACTAAGGAATATTGGGATACCGCCTTCTTCACACATAAGTTCAACATCTCCTGCTATTCACAGGAAATAAACTATAAAATGATATCTACTCTAGATGGTATAGAGACCTAGTCTAACTACATAGTTTCCAACAACAGAAACATGTTGGAGATGAAGAGAGGAAATAGGAACGTACCTACATATCTGGTGGTAATGTTCTTCAATACGCAAATTTTGGTCTCAGATATTCAATATACACAGTGAAATCTCTGGAGAACCCCATCACCTCTCACGAGAGATAGCTCTATCCATTCTCCTAAATTCTAGAAGATACAAGACACAGTCTTTACTGAGGTTTTTCCTGGTAGTGGCCCATCAAACCATCTAATGACGACACCACTACCACACTCCCGTCCCCAGTAGGTCAGTACAGTTGATGACATTATGTGTACTGTATTGAGGAATTATTAGCTATAAACAAACAAATATTAGATTGTAAATATTTATACTCAATGGTTTGCTTGGATGGTTTTCTCTAAACCTCATCTTACAACTCAAACCAATGCATTTTTACGAGATGGCACTCTACCCTACATCTCCTCCTCCCATGTTTATATTTTTAGTCTTTGCCCTTGGTGGAACCCTTATTCTAATCGTCTTCCTTTTTCTCTATGTAACCCATTCTTCTCCCCCCCCACCCCAACCTTTCACCTTTTTCTAGAAATGGTTATAAAACTTTTTTTGTTTTTTTTTGTTGCGACAATAAAGGATTTCCTACACAAATGATGCCTTAATAACCTAATTTTGAAGAAGACGTTTAACATTACATCAGAAGGATATACCAATTACCATGTACAATGTGGACTAAAATCATTATTTGCGTTTCCCTCCTAAGAGTTTATTGCCACAACATTTGTTTGATTATTGATGACTATTATGACTATTCCAGATAAAGTGTCACCATATCTTTTATATATCTGTAACATTTTTTTTATCTCGCAATAAATAAAGATTCTACCATAAATATTGTGAATTGTGCCCGAATGGCTGCTACAGGCAATTTGACTACACTCGTTTTTTATTAATCAACCCCAGCACATTTCTATGCAAGATGACAGACTGGACATGCTGTTTTATAGACCTTTTCCTTCACATAGGAATTCAATAATGTTGTGGAGGGAAGGATTTTTTCAGACAAAGAAAAATGCTAAGACAAGAGGTTCATTGTTAGAAGCTGGAAGGTGGTCAGTCAGAGGGACAGTGAAGACGTATTCCACAAATAGGGTGGGATTCCTCAAATTCCATCCTAGCAGAGGTGGAGAGCCAGGCATATTGTCTCATATTTGGAACAGGCTTGTATCTGAACCCATGCCAAGAATAGAACAGTGAAATTTATAACACAAACGAAAATGTCCGATTACGCACACAGAAGCTGGTTACTGAGTTTGCATTCTTCCAACCCTTTCACCTGCTGTGGTTTTTTTGTTCTGGAACAATTTATATTACCAAAACATTCCCTCCTCTATTTGTACCTGGAACTTCAGTTACATAAATGATATAATTCAGTTACAGACAGCTTTAGGTTCTACCCAGTTTGACAGATTTATGTGACTGCAAAATAAATTCAGCTGCTGACACTTGCTAGACTTGTAGTTTACAAATGCAAGAAGCAAGCCAAGACATATATTGGATACAGATGATTCTGGTTAACTTTATCTGTGCCTACTGACAGAGTTAAAGTGGATATTAACCAGATAAAAACATCTTAAAGGAGAATTGCGAGTTATCTAAATATTACCTCAAAATATATCCATAGATATATTGCAGTGCAATAAAAAAAATAACATTAAGACCCTGTACATATAAGTATAAAAATGCGGAACAGGCTTGCATTCCGAAAACCAATAGAACAGTCGCTGATGCATGCAGCCAAAACAGTGTAATCTGCCAAATGGTTCACCCTTGATACTGTTTTTGTTGACTTTGGTATTCATTGTATTCAACAGCACCACTAATCGATAGATAGATAGATAGATAGATAGATAGATAGATAGATAGATAGATAGATAGATAGATAGATAGATAGATAGATAGATAGATAGATAGATAGATAGTGTAAAGTGCTGGACAATGAAATCTGCAGCTCTGCACACTCATACTACAAGCATAAGAGTCCATTTTCACTACTGCATTTTACTTCTGGTTTTTAAATGATGTCTTAGCTCTTCCTTCTCCAAACGTGGCAAGCATAAACTTCGCCTGCTGTGAACAGGTCTGATCTTCCCTAAAAATGATCATTCAGGCAAATTTTGGAAGCACATCTGGCTGCCATCTGAGGTCTCTAGGCAGCCCAATCGGTGAACAGATTTTGCAGCTCACTTTAATATTGCCTACTTTTCACCAAGTACTGCAACAACTCACGATCAATTGGAAATGATCACACAATTCTTTCATTGCTAACCTGGCCTGGATTAAAGAGCAGTAAAAAAGCACAGCCTGTACCAAACCACTGCATCAATCTAACGTATTTTGATTATTTTATGAAGTTTTGATCCATACTTTACAGATGGAATGTACAAAATGTCTGCAAATACCATATAGTTCATGAGTCCACTGTGTATTTATGAGGTGTCATGGAGCAGGGACGTTCCAGTTACAAATCTAATCTCCAAACTTCAGCATTTAAAGAATTCTCCAAGTCATTATATAGAAAGGGCTTGATTAAATAAATCATACCATCATTCTTAAAGTATAGGTCAGGGAAAAATAAGAGAAAAAAAGAAAGTTTTATGTTGATGCAAGTACAGAAAGTACCTGTCGACCTTTTAGAAATCCAGTGTGCTCCAAACTTTCACTTTAGGATGACAACCCAGTGCATTTTCAGCAATAAATTCCCAATCAGCATTGTAAGCTCTGAGTGCTGGAATACAAAGCTCCTGTGTGTTTATGTCATCCTGGCAATATCCCCTGCAAGACTTTTACATGCCTGGTCACAATTAGCATACAAAGGTGATACTTGCTACAGTAACAAGGTAAAAAAAAAAAAGG
Organism: Aquarana catesbeiana; assembly: GCF_042186555.1. Classification (NCBI taxonomy): domain Eukaryota; kingdom Metazoa; phylum Chordata; class Amphibia; order Anura; family Ranidae; genus Aquarana; species Aquarana catesbeiana. The sequence goes on along the minus strand of NC_133335.1, from coordinate 148,355,631 downwards.
ATTTGAGAGAAAATTTGGCTAACGTCTAAACATACTATTCAGGGCATAGTGGCAGAGCCTTTAACAAGTGCACCCGCCGACCCACCTATACTCACATTCTCTACTCTCCTCCATCGCTTTGAAAATAAGATAAATTAATTTTTAGAGTTTTGTTAAAAATGGAGACACACAAACAATTTTATCCAGTGTTTTTAGCAGATAGGTGTTAATGTCCTCAATAGACACCCTGGTGCCAATGCCATTTCACAGGAGTAATAACTATTTGCCAGAAAATCCAAAAGAGGGACATTGGCAGTCATAGCTATCCCAGGCAATGCCAAACTACTAATTAAATAGTCTGTCTACTGATATTTATGGATACCTTTACCTTCAGTCAACAGAAACTGATTACTGGCTAAAGTGCTCTCCTCTGAGCCTGACACTCATTTCTCAATATCCTCTACTAGAGATAAGGACACTTTATGTTTATGGAAAGTGAGGTCATTAGCAACTGCCAGTACCCCTTATCTTGTTTCTCCCCTTTACATTTACACGAGCAGGAGTGTTCCTAAGTGTATCTAAACTCAAGAACAAAAAAGCCATAGATTGCAGCTCACCAAACCTTAGATGTGGTGGCTGCATTAGTTTTCAGTTTTGAGCCTTTTTTCCATTTATTGGCAATTCTTCCAGTAACACACTTCCTATCCTAGACTGCCAATGCTTTTTCACTGTACTGTACCTTCAGAGGGACCGGTAATTGTCCAAAGCTCCCAATATAGACTTCAGAACACCTCCCCTACTCCTCGTCATCATAACATATGGGGAGATGTTCTGTACTCACAGGGGAGAACAAGGCAGGGCTGATAACACACCTTGGAATTTCACTGCAGCAAAGGGAAAGTACACAGGAAGTTAGGAGCTTGCTGAGGCTGGTTGAACTGTTTAGGCCCATCTAACCAACCAGGCCCATCTATGGGTGACCACACAGCAGGGACTGAAAGCATTTCACATTTCTATGTGTACAACGTTGTAGAGAGCTTATCATGTAACAGCTGCATAGTTAGTCAGATTGAAAAAAAAAAAAAAAAAAAACACAAGTAAATTTAGTTCAACCAATAGAAAAAATAAATAAAAAGAATACAAAGAAAACCTCCATGTACAGAATCCTATACCCACAGTTGAACCAGGGAAAGGCAAAAACAGCAAAACAATAAAGCATGGTTCCATGGGGGGATTCCTGCCTGATCCCCCAAGAGACATATTCCCTGGATCAACTACCCCTGGTGTATTTTGTGCATTTAGGAATACATCCAAACCCTTTTTAGAACAATCTACTCAGATGGCCAGAACCAGTTTAAAATGTAATTCCAGGGAAATTCTAACTTAGGCTAAATCTACTCCCACCCCCCTTCTAAGACTATTCTATCTACCCAATTAGATTGTAAGCTCTTATGGCCAGGGCCCTCTTACCCTCTTGTCCTTTTGTACTGTCTCCCTTTATATTTTGAAGTGCTGCACAAACCGTTGGCGCTATATAAATCCTGTATAATATTATTAATAATACTTTGTAAAATGAAAAGATGTGTATACTTACCTATTCTGAAGTCACTCTGGTCTGGACACATGACCAGCTTTCAGCGCCAGTCACGGCGACCACAGAGTAAGCCTGTGGGTGACGTCATCGCCCAGGCTCTACAGCCATTGTTGCTGCCTCTCCTTTACACTGAAGCCAGTGCTGGGACCCAATCATGTGACCAGACCGAAGCAGCTTTAGACTAGGTAAAGCCTTGTACACACTAGTAGTTTTGTTTCGTTCAGCCCAGCAGGGCTGAATGAAATAAACTGGCAGCTCAGGAGGAGCCGCTGTGCTAACTATCCGATGTTAGTACAGCAATTTCTCCAGCTGTTCTATTGTGTTCTGACAGGGGGGCGGACCCCCTGCCAGTACACTCCGGTCAGCCCTCTTAGCCATTCGCTGATCAGGAGCCGATCCACAGACCTTTTTTGGTCATTCTGTCGGGCCGACTCCAGTACACACGGGCCAAACGTCGTCCGGTTTCTAATGCCGCCCAATATTTGGCCCGTGTGTACTAGGCTTAAGTATAGGCATAATGTTTTTAAAGGGTAGATAGAATAGACTTAGAATGGGGGTGGAAGTAGATTTAGCCTTAGGCTTGCCATAGATCATGGAATTTTCTTTCCCTCAAGCACGGATTGATGGAAAGAAAAGCGCTCGATTTCTCCATCCACATAGTCAGTGTTGATGGGGGAATCCCTCCAGCTGTACTTTTGTATTCTGGCTATAGCCGCTAGCAGTGATCACACAAAAAAAGTCAGGCTGGTTGTATTGAAGTTGATCAATAGATCACATTCAGTACAACGAGCCTGTCCACAGATGGATCGAAATTTGATTTGTTCTTGCTGCTCTGGCCGAATTTCGATCTGTCTATGGCTGGCTTAAGGTAGAATTTGACTGGAATTCTACTTTAACTTGCTAGTATAACTAGCAATATCCCATGGATGTGCATTCTGAAAGGACTAACAATGATCTCAGGGTCCTTTGTGTAAAATGACCTTTACTACTGTGTGAGACATATATTTTTATCTTGTGTAAGCAAATCATAGGGAGTGTGGTGAGTTGATATTTAGTAGGTCTGTCTTTTCTGCTTTGATGCTGGCTACATGATACACTGTTTGTATACAAATGTCCCCACTTCTTGATAAAGTGGACATTTTCTAGGTCATAAAAGGTTTAACCCACACATCTCTACACCAAACCTCCTTCTAGCCTGATAATGAAAAGTTGTGTGTTCTCCTCACAGCACCATGGATGCTTTTATCTTCAGGGCTTCTCTTTTTTTTTAAAACAAGTTTACCAGTTAATTATGAATGCGGTTCCACAAATTAAACAATGCAAATATTTAGATGTCTGAATGACATCGGTAACGCCTTGATAAAAACAAATAGCACAATTATCCAGAATCAACATGGCATAGGACCCTGCATATACTTTAGAGTATCTATTCTCATCAGGGTTCCATTAAATCCTAGGGTACCTCCTTACTGGGGTTCCTTGAGCTGTGGCTAACTGACCTCCCTCTTTGTGGTGCCTGCACAGCTCCATTACCAGTGTAATTTGGCAAAGCCAGAAACATGGCACCAATTATCAGTTTAGTGGTCTGTAAGAATGGCATTATGCCCACCACCTTCAACCTAGTAGGCTGAACGAAAATAAGGGGGAAAAACATGGCCCCGCCAGAACACACCACGGTGACCTACATTAAATCTATGTGCCACGCTATAAATCCTTTTCCAATCATACGACTACACTGCCTTATTATGTGTGTGCAAAAAAAATTTCAAAAGTAAACAAATATCCATAAATCAAATTAAACACGGAGGAAGTCACGAGACCCTGATGTGATGTAACATGTAGGGGAGGGGCAACAGGACGGCACGGCGCCCGGAACCTTTTGCGGAGAGCAAGATCATATATATTTTAGCGTATACAGAGCGGTGCGCTGGTAGCGCCTGAAAAATGTGTTCTTAAAGGAGAAATCCAGCCTGAGCTTTTTAGGCTGGGCATCTCCTCTGGGTCACAGGAGTGCAATTAGTTATACACTCCTGTGACCCGTTTTTCAGCGGAGAGCGATCTACAGGCTGCTCTCCGCTGACGTCACTGCCATCAGTAGAGGCAGCGCGTCATCCCAACTTCCCAAATCTGGATCTGCCAGCTGCCTTTATTGATGGCAGTCTCAGTGGCTCAGCGAGCCGCTGAGACGGCCCCTCCCCGCCCCACCACAGCTCAACGCTTCAATGAGCGTGGAGAACCAGAGAGGAGAGACGCTGACTGACAGTCAGCAGCTCTCCTTTCGGGGATCTGTGAAAATGGAGCCATTGGCAATGTTCGGTGGCTCAGTTATCAGTGCAGAGATGCCGGGAGACATGCAGCATCGGTCTGATGCTGCATCCACATAGGTAAGTATGAATAAAAAATAAATACTTCTCTTTTAAACTTTTAATAAAGACGGATTGTTTTAAAGGTATAAGTCTTCATGTACACGGGACGTTTTTACAAACTCTCCTGAACTATTTAACTTGACAGATAGTAACCCACGTTTAAAATGTCGCGTTTTGCCACGTTTACCAGCGTTTTACCGCGTGTGCGTTTAGAAGCGTTAAAAAAAAAAGTCACAGAGAGTGGCCTGATGAGTACTATTACAACCTATGCTTGTGAGTAGTTTGTTTTAACAAGTATATATACATAGTTACATAGTAGGTGAGGCTGAAAAAAGACACAAGTCCATCAAGTCCAACCTATGTGTGTGATTATATGTCAGTCTTACATTGTATTTTCCTGTATGTTGCGGTCATTCAGGTGCTTATCTAATTTTTTGAAACTATCGATGCTCCCCGCTGAAACCACCGCCTGTGGAAGGGAATTCCACACCCTTGCCGCTCTTACAGTAAAGAACCCTCTATGCAGTTTAAGGTTAAACCTCTTTTCTACTAATTTTAATGAGTGGCCACGTGTCTTATTAAACTCCCTTCCGCAGAAAGGTTTTATCCCTATAGGGGGGGTAACCAATTTGGTATTTGTAAATTGAAATCATATCCCCTCTCAAGTGTCTCTTCTCCAGAGAGAATAAGTTCAGTGCTCGTAACCTTTCCTCATAACTAATATCCTCCAGTCCCTTTATTAGCTTTGTTGCCCTTCTCTGTACTCGCTCCATTTCCAGTACATCCTTCCTGAGGACTGGTGCCTCTCATCTGCTTTTCCATCCTTGATTCCCCCAGAGGTTCTCCCCCTAGTGTATAGATTGCATTCATATTTTTGCCACCCAAATACATTATTTTACATTTTTCTACATTGAACCTCATTTGCCATGTAGTTGCCCACCCCATTAATTTGTTCAGATCTTCTTGCAAGGTTTCCACATCCTGCGGATAAATTATTGCCCAGCTTAGTATCATCCACAAATTCAGAAATTGAACCGTTTACCCCCTCCTCCATGTCTTTTACTCCTCCTTTATCACATAGTAGGTGAGGTTGAAAAAAGACACAAGTCCAACCTATGTATGTGATTATATGTCAGCATTACGTCACCCTCTGAACTCGCCCTTGTAGCCAGTTTTCAATCCATATACTCACCCTATGGTCCATGCCAACAGACCTGTTTATGGGGAACTGTGTCAAATGCTTTTGCAAAATCCAGATACACCTACATTTCTTGTTGCATTCTTTGTAAAGTCTGATTGCTGATGATCCCTCAGCCTTGTATTTCTTGAAGGCCTTCTCCTTTGCTTTTATATGCATTTTTACATTGCAGTTAAGCCATCCAGGACTTTTGTTTGCTCTTTTAAATTTATTTCCCAATTAGATGCACTGGCTAATGTCCTTATTTAATATGCTCTTAAAGCAAACCCATCTCTCCTCCGTTTTCTTTGTTTCTAAAATTTTATTGCAATTTATATTTTCTAGCAAGGTTTAAGGAAGTTGACTTTTGAAATTCAGTGTCTTTGTATTCCCCTTATGTTTCTTATTTGTGTGATTTATACTGAAGCTAATTGACCTGTGATCGCTGTTTTCTAAATAGCCCCCATATTTCCACATCCGTGATCAAGTCTGTATTGTTGGTAAACAGTAGGTCTAGTAACGCTTTGTTTCTAGTTGGTGCGTCTACCATCTTACCCATGTCCTGTAAGACATTTAGGAACTGGCAAGCCTTAGACGAATGCGCACTTCCACTTTAGAATACATGTGCATTGTTATCTATTTAGTTGGAGATTATGTATTGAGTTTTGGTACATTTTGATTCTTTACTGGACTTTTGCTGATACACATATTTAAAGGGGAAGCACAACAGGAGAGAAATGTGCAGTGGACAGCATCTACCCAAAATGAAAATTTTAGTTGTTTTCTATTCAGAAATTGCAGCTCAGGTTTTTCTGGATTAAAAACACTTTAAGCACACTAAAGCTGGATTCACACCTATGCATTTTTTGTGCTTTTTGAATTTTGCAGATTTGCACTACAGAACATGTTTATTTATTTATTTATTTATTTATTTCAGGTACTTATATAGCGCTGTCAATTTACGCAGAGCTTTACATATACATTGTACTTTCACATCAGTCCCTACCCTCAAGGAGTTTACAATCTAAGGTCCCTGTTCCATAGGAAACCATGTTAAATGGACTGTAGTGCAAATCTGCAAAATGCAAAAAGCACTAAAAATGCAGAGGTGTGAATCCAGCCTTATACTTAATCCATACTTGTAAAAGTAAAAAGTTAAAATAATAAAACGTAACTACTTACGTTATGTGATAAAGTCTTGTGCTAAGCAGGGAGAGGAAAGGGTGACATGGCTTCCTGAATACAATAACCGGTAGTGGAGATTCCACCATCCATGCTGTTTAGCATGGATTGGGGAATTGTTTGATTATCTCTCGCTCCTAGCCTACGTGCTGAGCCAGAGAAATCTAGCCAGGTATGTTTAACAAGCTTCTAATCTTTCATATCTCCTGGTCCGTGTCGGCAGACTGCCTGACCAGGGATAATGGAAAATAGATTATGCTCCCTGTACACGTTCAGTAGGTTCTCAAGAACTAGCTGATCCTGCTGTGGTAACCAGAGCTTAGCAGACAGGTCCTGGTCTCTGGAGTACATTCTCTATATGTCACTGACCATTCTCCATAGGAATGTATAGAGATTACACATCAAAGAGGAAGCAGGATATTTAGTGCAGAGCCCTGTCATGACAGGAGAGAAAGTAAACTATTTTCTCCTTTCAAGGTTGTCGCCTCCAATAAAAACAAGAAGCGGTTCAAACTCTGCCATAATAAACAAAAAAAGTAGGGGCTTGTTCACACTTCTTCAGTTAATCTGCATCGATCAACACAGGTCCAACGCCAGGGCACTTAGAAAGAAATTGTTTTCCATGTGCCTGTGTCCCCCTGTTCACACCAAAACACTGCCTTGAGGTGCAGTGCATTGTATTAAAATGTTGATCAATGCACTGAAGTTCATCTTTACTAACAAAGCAGGGCAACTGGCTATAGATATATTAAAATGTGGCTGGTTCAGCAGTGACCGGCCAAATTTTGATCAATGTGTTGCTGTTCCTGCTCAATAGCAGCCCATCGAATGACAAACTTTTGTTGAGCAATCTGTTGTAAAAAAAAATTTGATCAGCGGCTGCAACCAACAATAGGCTGCAGCTGCTGATCAGTGTATTCTGACAGCGGAGAGTCCTTGCTGTCAGAAACCAATAGCACAGTGGGGGGATTCCTCCATCCACCTCGCTTGTATGGATTGGGGAATGCTTTTTTTTTTGTATTTTTTTTTTTATCAGTCCCCTGGCTGATTGAAAAAAAAAAACACATCAATATATGGCCAGCCTAACACTAACAGAATTATGACCTAGATGTTACAGTTTGACAATAATAAACAATTCAGCTCTGCTTCATGTCACCTGGAATGAGAACGTTCCTACTACTGGTACATGTACCACACTTTGGGACACACTGATAAAAACTGGCAATTGTTTATAAGCAATTTAAGGTAGTGATACACTGAAAATTTCGGCTCCCGAAAATAGGGTTTTTATCGTTGTGCCGAAAAAAAAAAAAGTGGCAATATTGGCTACCGAAATCACCAGCGATTTTGCCTTGCTTATGGCGTGGTTTTTATAGGTCATGTGACTCAAAAAATGGTACACACCAGACATGGTACAGGACAGGAGATGGTCAGAGACTGGGGACACGGTACAGGAGATGGTCAGAGACTGGGGACACGGTACAGGAGATGGTCAGAGACTGGGGACACGGTACAGGAGATGGTCAGAGACTGGGGACACGGTACAGGAGATGGTCAGAGACTGGGGACACGGTACAGGAGATGGTCAGAGACTGGGGACACGGTACAGGAGATGGTCAGAGACTGGGGACACGGTACAGGAGATGGTCAGAGACTGGGGACACGGTACAGGAGATGGTCAGAGACTGGGGACACGGTACAGGAGATGGTCAGAGACTGGGGACACGGTACAGGAGCTTGTCAGAGACCGGGACATGGTACAGGAGATTGTCAGAGACCGGGACATGGTACAGGAGATTGTCAGAGACCGGGACATGGTACAGGAGATTGTCAGAGACTGAGGACATGGTACAGGAGATTGTCAGAGACTGGGGACATGGTACAGGAGATGGTCAGAGACTGCAGACATAGCACAGGAGATGATCAGAGACTGCAGACATAATACAGGAGATGATCAGAGACTGCAGACATAGTACAGGAGATGATCAGAGGCTGTAGTTCCTATTGACGTTAGTAGATAATGGCTGATCGGCCCTCTCACCTGACCCAGCGATACTACCCCAGGACAAACCACCCCCTCCATTAGTACAGATGGGAGAACAGGTGGAGAACAGATCACAGCAGATCGCAGCAGGCAGGAGTTAAGACAGAGAGGAGGAGGAGGAGAACATATTTCACTACAGGCACGGACCGCCCCCCTCAGCGACGTCACTGCGCGGATAGTCTCTCTCCACACAGAGACAGCCGCTCCGATCACCGGCTGCTTCGCTCTCCTCCTCTGACAGGAGGAGGGAGGGGAGACGGGCTTGGGAAACACGGTGGCGGCGACTGGCGGGGAGAGCCGCCTCTCGACACGGACATGGAGAGGAGGAGGAGGAGGAGGAAGGAGGAGAGCACTCTGGCACCAATTTAATTTAATTTAATTTCAGTGCACCACTAAATTTAAAAAGTGTACCTAAAACAAGGAACAGAAATGTAATTTTACTCCACCTTAGATATAGTAGCTGAATTAGTTTCCCCTTTTCAGGCTTTCACCTCCTTTATTTTTACCTGGCATTCCACTATTAACAAATTTCCTGTCCTAGGGTGACCACACCCACTCACTGTACTGTATCTGTGGAGGGTTTTCACTCTAGGTTGTTCACTCCTAACATCTTATTACATCGAGGAAGGTGTTCTGTGGTTCACAGAGGTGAGCTGGGCAGATCTAACCAGGCATTAAAGGCAGAATTATCAAGTTATAAGCTCACTGGGAGGATCAACAGGTATTTTTGTGCACTTATCAAACAGATATGAAAGATGTTACAATAAACAGTTACATTTTTAAGAAAAGAAAAAAAAATAACTGTAGATGACCCAGCAATAAATATTAGTGGGTGCTTGTGCAGCAATATACTAGAACTGTCATTCTCAAGCACAGGAATATGACCTATTGCTGGGCCTGGCCTCCCTTCTCCCTGGCCTCTAGCCAGCTGCAGATCCCTCATCCTCACAGTGTCTCCCAGCTTCCATTGTGCCCCTCAAACTCCCACAGTGCCCCAAGACCCCATGAGATTCCTCAGTCTCCACACTGCCCCTCAACCTCCCAGAGTGCCTCCCACAGTGTCCCCCAGCCTGGTGCAGAGTCTCCAGCTCTCCATAGTGCCCCCAACTGTGTCCCACAGTGCCCCCCAGCCCCTACAAAAACTTCATCCCCTACAGGGCCACCAAATCTGTTGCAGATTCTGCTAAGCTACTCCACAGCCTCCATCTTCCCCAAAGTGACACCCAGCTCCACCCTGAGATTACCAGTATTTCAATACATTATTGCTTTCCCATACCTATTTTTTCTGTTGGGGCATGAAAGGCCTTGTTCTCAAAAGGTTGAGAACCACTGTATTAAAGATTTTTGTTTTTGGCTTTAGTGTTTTATCTTATAAATTCTTGTAAATTGGTATCTGAGTATATTAATTTTCAAACAACTAAACGAAAGTGTCACTCAACAAAGCCACATTGCACAACAAAGACAACAGGGAGCATGAAAAAACTGAACTGAATCCTTCCTGCTGTGCTACTGTATTCTGACAGCGGGGAGACTCCCCCTTTGTTAGAATACACAGATCAGCGCTGCAGCCGCTGATTGAGCGGCTTTTCTCAGACAAGACGGTTGTACAGAATTTGATCGATAGCTGAATTTCAATCCATCTACAGCCACCTTTACCAAAAATTGTTAGCATTGCCATGTGTACTCTGGTTCTGTATTTGCACAGCTGAAGAACAATGAAAAAGAGGTGCATCTGAAATCAGACAGAGTTTTTGAAGGTAAAAAAAAATATCTCAATTTAAGATAAAAAAATAAAAAATAAAAAAAATCTGAGGGTATAGAGAGGCAACTTTACCCTACAAATTTATACTGGCTTCCAATCCAGCTTTGAGTGGACTTTACCCTTAAAAGAAAAGTATGGGAAAACAATTTTAAGAATCATACTTACCTAGGTTGATGCTGCATCTGTCCCCCGCTGGCTCAAAGACTGAGACCTGAGGGATCAAACACCACTGTTTGGTTCTCTGTGCTCCCTGAGCAGAGAGCGGGTGACTGTCAATCACCTCTGTCCGCTCTGCAAAACCCCCCCGCGTTCACTGGAGCATTGGTTTGTGGAGGGGGCGGAAGCAACTGGCTCAGGTTCTCAGAGGCTCGCTGAGAGGCTGAGCCGGGTGCTGGTCCAGATATATGGGTGAACCCAGACCATATTGTCACGATCTTTCCCCGGCCTGAACCAGCTCTGTGGCGTCAGCCGATAGCAGGCTTCAGCCTGCTGTCTGCTGAAAACGGTTCACAGGAGTGCAGAACGCACAGCACTCCTGTGATCTATAGGAGAAGCACAGACAAACAAGCTTTGGCTGTACTTTTCCTTTAATATGCCTGATAAAAGGCTCTTGCATGGTCCTCAAATGTTGCTTCTCTACGTTATCATACAATAAAAAGAGCTTAGCGCATTGAAACAAGCTAGTTGATGTGAAGGCATATAGCGTATATCTTACCCATGTTTTGCACCGTGAGCAGTCTGAAATTATTGCTGGACCCTTTTAACCATTCCTGGACAATTCTAGTATGGCGTTCAAGAAAAATACACTTCACCTCAAGACTTTCCCAGTAATGTACAGAAGTAGCCAATGTGTTGATGTGTTCAGAGGCCTTTCATAGTCCAGGGAATATCATGCAAAAGTTTTACTTCAATTGAATGTGCAGGCCACAGAATTAAAGGTTTAACATCAAAAAGAGAGATGGGGCTTGGACTTTTTAGGCACAGTCGACAAATATTTTATACAAAAAATACATTTTATTTTAATAGATCACATAAAAAATACATATTCTAAAAAATCCACATTAGCAATACCATACAAGATATATACAATATCGCTACTGCATAGAACGTAGATCTACAAGAAGACAAAAGGATGAAATAAAAATCATTCCATATGATATATATGTCCACGAGTATGGTTCAAAGGCAGATAAGCGGTGTGATGGTGTAAAAAGTAGTTTGTTCTGCTCTACATGTTGCACGCTGTGTAGCGCTTCTTCAGGAGAATATACATTAGTGCTGCATCCCCGTGGTTGCTATACCGTGTTGTTTTTGAAAATTGTATGCGTTTAATCACTCCACATTACCAACTAATTCATATGCTCCTGAAGAAGCACTACATGGCGCGCAGCATGTAGAGCAGAGCAAACTACTTTTTACATCATCACACTCCTTATCTGCTTTTGAACCATACTCGTGGACATATATATCATATGGAATGATTTTTATTTCATCCTTTGTCTTCTTGTAGATCTATCTGGTTCTATGCAGTAGCGGTATTGTATATATCTTGTATGTTATTGCTAATGTGGATTTTTTTAGAATATGTATTTTTTATGTGATCTATTCAAATAAAATGTATTTTTTGTATTAAATATTTGTCGACTGTGCCTAAAAAGTCCAAGCCCCATCTCTCTTTTTGATAATCTAAAATTTACAGGACGTGGCACTTCATACTGTTACTGTATACACTGGATCACTCTGTGGTTTGATACAGCTAATCAATTAATTCAAAGGTTTAACATCATCAACTGCCTTTACTGAGTATCCATTCATTTGTGCGCTGAGGATCAACGTAGCATTCTGAGAGCTTTTATAGTGAGGTACCCCAACCACAAAGTAGGAGTGCTGCTTCCTAACAGTAAACAAGGATAGGTCATGTAATCATTGTCTGACCTGGGCAGGCAGCTTGGAATTCCAATCTATCAGCTCACAGCTCTGGTATAAACAGGCCAGGATATCATTGCAGCTGTAAATGTATAGCTAAAAATCCAAGGGCACACTCACAGCACCTGACCAGTCTCTGATCCCGTGCTAGCATTCTCAGACTGCAGGTCATGTTTTCTCATTATGTGGTTCACTTATATGCTCACTGTGGCTCCAGCAAAACCGCAGGGACCTTGAGAGAGGAAGTCCAGCTCTATTTTTATGGGAAGGGTAAACATGGGGCAAGAATTACAGTCACAAATCCTATTCTATGAGAAACTGTTCATGAACACATTTAAGTCAGAGGCTTCCTGTCGATCCTTCTCCTACCAGAAAACATTGTCAGAGCTTAAAGCCTCGTACATGACCGGTGTAAAATAAAAAACTGCAGCAGCTTATAGGGGAGACATCTGACAGGTAAAGATACACGCAGGAGGCATGTATATCCTTATAGATAACCCCTATGGCAGTAGTTTAGAAAGGATGAGAATGGCTTTACATCCACTTTAAACCTCATTTGGGGCAAAAATGCTCCATCTGAGGAAAGAATCCAGTGGCTGGGTGTACAGGTGGATGGAGCTGAGCTTTTACAAAGCAATGACAGTTTGACAGGCAGTATTTGGATGGAATCATGCAGCCAGTAATTACCTGTTAAATAGAGACAGATGATCGCCCCTGGGCCCAAACAGCTTACATTGAAGAGAATACAAATATTTTGGCAGTTAAAACAGTTCACATCTTTGTTTCAAGCTGTATACCGAGTTGTTTAGCTGAAGCTCCACTTTAATCTACTGTTTTACCCAGAATCAACAGGATTGTCAAAAAGCTACTTGCTGCCACTTGTCACATAATTCTGGGCACTCCTTAATGCCTTCTGTAACTTAAAGTGGAACTCCACTGCCACATTTGGCACTTTTTTGGTGGTAGTGGGGTTAACCTTCTGTAACTTGAAGCAGAACTTCACTCAAAAGGGGAAGTTCCGCTTGTTTGCACCCCCCCCCACCAAGTTTGACACTTTTTTGGGGGGAGCGGGTACCTGGTTTTGACGGGTACATTCGCCCCCACTTCCGGTCAGATGCACCACAACAATCTGATCTGGAAGTTTGGCCCAACCTCCTCCCCCCGCAGTGTTCTGGGACACATCACAGGTTCCAGAAGACTACGGGACCATTAACAAAGTGTACAGTGACTCGCTCATGTGCAGTAGGAAACCGTCTGTGAACCTGCAATGCTTTACTGCCTGTTTCCCTTACTTACGATGCTGGTGCCTGGACCTGAAGCTGATTGAGGCTGGGTTCACGCTAGTGCGAACCACAGCGATTCCTGTGCGGGTTTCTGCATCGCATCTGAATCGCAGGCAGTTCACACTGCTCTCTGCAAACCGCTGCGGGTGTCAATATAAGGTTAATGACACCGCCAAATTGGTTCACAGAAAACAGTACAAACTGTAGAATGGGATGGAATACGAACGCATTGGGTCTGAACACCCATGAGATCCAACTCCAGTGCAAACTAAAAAAAGGGTCCCGCACCATTATGGTGCGAATGCGATGTGATGTGATTTCAGCCATACAAACTGTGCGGCTGATTTTGTATCCCACAGACATCGCATGTGATGTGCACCAGTGTGAACCCAGCCTGAAGAAACGGCTTAGGTGAGGACATCGCTGGATCCCTGGACAGGTAAGTGTCCTTATATTGAAAGTCAGCAGTTACATTATTTGTAGCTGCTGACTTTTAATTTCTTTGGGGAGCATGGAGCTCCTCTTTAATTCTGGGAGCTCCCTATTGCCTCTTGTCACCTAGTTCCAGAAGCTCCTTGCTACTTCCTGTCACTAAATTCTGGGAGTTCCATGCTGCCTCCTGTCACTTAGGTCTAGAAGCTCCTTGATGCCTCTTGTCACATAATTCTGGGAGCTTGCTGCTGCCTCCTGTCACTTATTAGGTCTAGAAGCTTCTTGCTGCCTCTTGTCACTAAGATCTGAGAGCTCCTTGCTGCCTCTTGTCACTTAATTATGGGAATATAATATATGTGTGCTCCCCTTTTTTTGGAGCCTCAACATTTGGCAGTTGGGGAGTACTGGAAATGTAAGAACAGGAAACTTGTGGTGTCTGCTCAGCTGTCTATGCCTGGTACTGTCTAGTGTAAGTACAGGTCCACTTTAAACACAAACTGTCCCGATTTGATTAGCTTGCATCAGTAATACCACATTGTAACATTAATGAGAATACCTAGTAAGCAAAATGAATAACAAACAATATCATTATATTCCTCAAATATCCACCTAGTCTACAGTAAAGACCCACACACTGGATTGGTAGTAAAAGAAGTTTACCAAATTAGCTGAATTTCCGGTATTTGGATGTTCTTTTAAAAATAATTAAATGAATTTTTACATTTTAATATGGGCCTCCTGAGAGCGGAAGAGGTCCATTAGGAGCTTAACAGACTCCGCTGCTTGAATATGACAGGAAACAGAAATAGTAGGAGAGAGCGAAGTGAATAGATTTGGTAACTTTTGTTGTTGCCCTTTCATTGTTCACACAGTGGTATACAGTCAAAGTGGTGACACCACTGATCTACAAATTCTAACAGAGAAAGTCAGATCACCCTCCTGGCTGAGCTGTCAGGTAGAGGTGTATGAATTACAAAACTGAACTGACAGAATCACAAATCCTATGCACATAAGGCAGTTTGAATATGTTTATCAACTGTATTAGGAATGTGTCTGTTCATTCATTATCATTTAGCATAGATCCTGATTATACAGGCTGCTCTAAAACGCTGGTTTTGCAGTGTATGTATAACCGATGCTACAATTGCATACCCTAGGTCAGTGGTAACAAGGCCCAAGGGCCACATACTGTATGTATCCACAAACTGAGTGAAAGACCGCATCTAAATCAACCTTTTATTCTTAATTCTTATTAAAGCATAACTTTACACCCAGAGGCAACTTCACATTAACAGCAACATCATACCCGCTCACATACATTTAGCATTATTTTTTACTTCAAAGCAGTGTAGCATCTACAGTTTGTAATTTGCAGCAAAGTCTGTGTACCACTCAGCTCTCCCTCTCGGAGCTGGCAAGAATGCAGAATGTAGAATGTAGGCCTCCTGATACCAGGGTGATGTAACAGTCATTCTACTGGCATCAGGCTAAAGTTCTGACATGTAACACGTTTATTAAAGGCTGAAACCACCTTTCAGACCAGTGATTCTCAAACTGTGTGCCATCGAAGTATTGAAAAATATTGAAAATTGCTAGCATTTAAAACCTTGAACATATTGAAAAATTTTATGATAAATCAATGTTGCAAAAGTTAAAAAAGTAACATATATAAAAATGCAATCTCTGTCAGTCTGTCATTCATTGGTGCCTTTCGTAATGCGAGACTTGTGCAAGATCTCGGGAGAACTCGATCGCTCTAATTATATTTGCTCTCGATGCGGCACATCCTTCACGTTAAATATAAAATGAAATATATATGTAAAAATAAATCAGTTCTTCACCACAAAAATTGTTAAATCTTTTCACTTGTGTCGTGAAAATTTGTAGATCTTTTTGGTGCACCGCAAGACAAAAAAGTTTGAAAAAAAACGGTTTTAGACCACGTTACACCTATGATTTGCATGTACCCCCCTCCTACCCCGCCTCCAGTGATTACCGCACTCGCTACCCATTGACACCTCTTCCAGCTCAGTAACTGAAAGTTGGTACCTCTTGATGGACATAGGAGCTGGAGGAAGAGTCTGCAAGAGCCTTGCATTGTAGCCGTGATCCACTGATCACAGTTGCAAACCACAAAAGTAATGAATTCAGATTTTTTTTGCTTAAAATATGGGTGCGTTTATTGTTTTTTTTTTAAGGTGAAGTTAGCCTATAAAGACAATGTAACAAGGCAGATATTTTTAAGATTTAATATACATTGCTTATACTGCAAAGTATTACAAGTCGCAAAAAATTGTATACTATAAGAACTCAAAAGAGAAGTAAAGGGGTTTTTTTTTTTTTCAGGTTCATACCTACCTAGGTGGATGCAGCATTGGTCCAATGCCACATCTGTCCCCCAGCACATCTACACTGAGAACTGACCGATCAAACATCGCCGATGGCTCGGTTCTCTCAGCTCCCCAAGCAGAGAGGTGCTGACTGTCACTCAGCAGCCCTTCGCTCTGCTCCCTCCTCGTTTACTGGAGCGCTGAGCTGTGGAGGGGCGGGGAGTGGCTGTCTCAGGCTCTCAGCGGCCCGCTGAGAGGCTGAGCGGGGTGTCAGTCCAGGCACCTGGCGAATCCAGACTCCCACTGTCGGGATGACGCGGTGCCTGGACTGATTTCTGTGACGTCAGCAGAGAGCGGACTTCAGCCCGCTCTTTGCTGTAAATGGGTCAAAACTAATTGCACTCCTCTGATCCATAGGAGAAGCCCAGCCAAATGAGCTTCGGCTGGACTTCTCCTTTAATACCCTTTCCGCAACTGTATTTCTATTCTGAAATCATCCCATGAACTGTGTTGTGTGGTCTCCCGGCTGGGCAAACACCCATTAACAACTCCTAGTTTTGTAATTTAAACCTAGGGATGAATTTGTAGGGTTGGTGTTACTCATTAAGTTACTGTGCATGAGAAGTAGCATAGCAGTGTGACTGAAGGATGGCCAGTGGAATTAACCCCTTGATTCCTATCACTTCCAGGGCTCTGTGGCCTGCCGCCTGTACTTGTGATTGCTGACATCATGAGACACAGGTCTTGCTCACTCAGCAGCCAGATCTTTATCAGAAGACTATTGAAGTTTTCCCTTTAATGTGGGACAACTAAGACTGCATCTTGTGATAACTGAATATCTCACTCAAGCAAATGGCACTAGTGATGGATTTATTGCTGCTAAGTCCATGTTAGGATATACAAGGGCTCTGTATGTGTTAGCCCTAACATGCTTATACTTGTAATAGAGATAAGAATTGTCCATTTTGGGATATACATTTTAAGGCAACTTCAATTTAATATATGGTACTTATGTAAGAGCAGATGGGATTCATTTGAAAATCTTTATACACAAACAGGAAACACACATAATAATGTACATGCCAAGAATTATTTGAGATAAGCAAAATCCGCAGAATGGCTTATTTAGGATAAACATCTGTGCTATAAAGGATTTATAATTTAAGTTAAGAAAAACTGATTTTGGAAGATAAACATGAATATCATTTATGAATATGAACAGTCAGATGGACTAGCCATATACAGTATGTTTTAGGGGCTGAATGAGAGAAATCACTAGATTTCCTACCCATGCTAAACAGCGCAAAGGAAGGAATCTACCCTGCCAGCTATTTTATTTAGACGGCCACAACGCATTGACCAATCAGAATCACTCTGATCTGTCCCGGAAGCCATACTGATCGCTGAACTGCTGCACAGTTAAGCGGCCCATAGATGATTTGATTTTCTTTCCTACCTCCACGGGTGGAAGGGAAAAAATTGCTTGATTTCCCGATCAACACATTCATTGTTAATGAGGAAATGCCTCCCACAGCACTATTGTGTTTTGTTGGTGAGAAGATGGGAGTGGGTGCAGGGGCCTTCCCAGCTGGCATAACACAATAATAACTGCCACATGCAGTAATTGCCTGTAAAAAAATCTGACAGGCAGGTTGTACCCAAGTCGATCGATAGATTGACTTGGGTACAATCAGCCTGCCCATAGATTGATCGAATTTTGGCTGGTATCCTCCGAATGTATGGCTGGCTTGAGGAAGGCCATAGATTATGCAATTTTTATCCTGTCACCATGGATGGAAGGAAAGCAAATTGCTTGATTCCCCCTTGAACACAGTCATTGTTGATTGGGGAATCCCCCCCACAGTGCTATTGTGTTCTGCCAGCAGGGAACCTTGCTATAGCCGGCAGCACTAATCATTCTGAAAAAACCCAACAGGCTGGTTGTATACCAGTCAAAACCAACTTCTGTACAACCAGAGTAGCCATACATGGATTGAAATTCGTCTGTCCCTGCTGAACCAGCTGAATTTCGATCCATGCATGGCCAGCTTTAGAATTTGTGGAGATTTTTTCATTCTGCTCCTTAAAACCTTCTCATCACCATGGTGGAGAAGGATCAATTAGAAAATTGAATGAACATCCTAAAAATGTTGTATGACCAGCTTTAGCCTGGATAAGTAATGTAATTAGCACATGAGAACTGGAAAATACACAAAGCATATTAATGTAGGAATAACACATCGATGATGACACACCTTTCTGTACAAGTCCCAATTATGGAGGATGTTTTCAGTAAGAGTAATGTTACTCCAAGGAATCTCTACAGAGGAACCAGAGTATACATCTGCTTCAAGGGTAGTCATAAAAGAATGCCTGGGAAGACAGTGTCACTATTATCTTAACCTATTTGAAGAAAGGCTATAATTGGGTAGAGAGCTTATGTAAACATGTTATCATGGTTACTAATGATTAGTTGAGAAATGCACACAGCAGGTATGTGACAATAAATTACACAAGGCTCTATTACTACACTGTAGAGGCACAGAGGGTAATGACTGGCAAAGCTGCAGGACCGACAAGTTTGATTTGTATTGTGGAGGGGTGTTTATTTTGTTGTGAATTTTTTTTTTTCTTTTATCCGTCATGCTTAAAGAGGAACTGCAGTCTGCTCACATAATATGTAATAAAAACATCTTTGCCATTCTAAAGCTTCCCTCCAACCACTTTGCATATTATTTTATATATACTGTGATTCTGTACTTGCCAAATATGCTGCAGAAATCTCCCTCCACTGTGTCTGGCTGCAGCCATTTTAACTGTGGGCAGCTGAAGCTGCTGCCTGTTCACTTCCTGGATTTACACAGACACACAGAGGCACACCTCCAGCTCTGCAGCTATCATTGGCCAACTTTTGACTCATCCCCCTCCCCTCCTGGCAAACTCTCACGAGAGTGAGAGAGAGAGCTGTACATGATGTCATAAGCCTAGGCTTTTTACCAAACAAGAAACAGGAAGTGGGCTGTATAAGGTATTTACTGGCAGACAAAAAATGTTTTACTATCCAAAGTTGAAACAACAAGTGCAGAAGATTTAATAGATGGAAATATAAAAAAAATTACTAAAATTCCGCTTTAAGGGACACAAAATGATATGTTTATTCTCCAAAAAACTCCCCTTGTTTGTTTATACCTATAGGTAAGCTTACACATACATACCTATACCTTATAAGGCTTACCTATAGGTACTGTAAATATCTCCTAAACTTGCGCTGTTTAGGAGATTTTTACTATATACGCCGGCTATTACGTCATCGGCGCATGCGTGCCGTTTCTTCAGGGGCTGTGCCATGACTGGCGGCTCCCACGCGCATGTGCGGGAGTGACATCATCACGGCTCCAGCCAATCACAGCGCCGGAGCCCATGAACCCAGAAGAAACACCGGGGAAGATGTCGGCCGTGTCGCCACTGCAGGGCTTCGACCTAAGGTAAGGTAAGCAACAAAAGAACTATTCCCCCTTGAAGGTGACTTTGAAGGCCACAGACATTGATGTGCATAGAAAAATGATTTTTATTGTTACATAGAACAAGTAGATCAAACAGATGATCAAACATTGGAAGACGTGCTCTGACGAACAGCGGGAAAGGAGCTAGCCTTTGGCATTGCAGTGAGAGTATGATCCATTATACATGGTGTATGCAGGAAGACAGGGACTATCTGGTTACCCACTGATTTGGGAGCCTTATTTTAAAGTTTTGGCTAGCTCCTTTCCCGCTGATCGTCAGAGCACACAGCGGTGAAACGAAAACATGCTAGTCCGCACCTAACCGCTGGAATTCAGCTGCTGCTGCTCATGTTATTCAACAGATCTGGGAATCCAATGTTTTGTACCCACTTTGATCTTAAGGTGACGTATACCTGCACCCCCATCCTGACAGTTGCCTCCTTTGCTCATGACATGAAGTCACTCTGATTGAGTTAAACTATTTTTGACCATACTTATCTCTACTCTCTACCGCTGACGAAGGTGTTAAACTGGAAACGCGTTGGGTACCAGGGATTACCATCCACTGGAGAATACTAGTGTAATTTTATATGTACTGCTGCACTTTGTTTTGTATTATGTCTGTTTTATCATTCAACTTTGGACATCAGATGTCTTCTAATGTTTGATCATCTGTTTGATCTACTTGTTCTATGTAACAATAAAAATCATTTTTCTATGGACATCAATGTCTGTGGCCTTCAAAGTCCCATTCAACGGGGAATAGTTCTCTTGTTGTATACAGCATAGGGATGTGGCCACTACATTGATTTCTCTGAGACAGTGGAAACCTCTTTTCTCTTTAAGGTAAGGTAAGCATTTCATTATGCCTAGGTGCTGCAGGTTTTTTTTTTCTCAACGGGGGATTACAACCTCTTTATTGGCTCTGTTTGATTGCTTTTGTCACCGCTCAAAGTAGAGGTGAAAGCATATCCCTGTGTTCCACAACATGGGGTGCAGGCTTGTCCTAATACCAATACAGGGGGTTAGTAAATGTAAATGGCTCTGTATTTTATTTTTCATGAAATTTTTTCTTACTGTGAGCTCCCAAGCCTCACCTAATCCTGCTCACTTTTGTTTGTGTGGTCATGTGCACTGCTCTATGTACATTACAAATCCCATACGCCATAGTCCCTAGTATATTTTGGTAGCGAGCAAGAGAGGGTGGCTACATTAATACAGACTGAGACCACAGAGAACAAACAGAGCCACCCTTTAACAGGAAGTTGGATCACAATACCAAAAAATTAATTTAGAAGTAGAAGGCACTTTTTTGAGTTAAGAATACATACTTGAAAATTATTTCCTTTTTAAAGGCTGGCTGTAGATTATGCATTTTTTCCCCTTCAATTGCTGGTTGATGCAGAGAAAATCGCTTGATTTCCCCACCAGCACAGTCAGTTTTGATGGGGGAATCGCTCCTGCAAAACCATTGTATTCTGACAGAGGGAGGTTTCCCCACTGTCAGAATACAATGATTACGGCTGCCAGCTTTAGCTTCGGCAGTGACTGCAAAAAAACACCTGACAGTCTGGCTGTACTGAAGTCAATCGATAGATCGACTTCAGTACAACCAGCCTGCCCATAGATTTCTTTTAATAGCAGGTAATTATATAGGGCTGTTATTTTGTCGCAGCACTTTACATATTTATTATACATTAACATCAGTCCCTGCCCTCAGGGAGCTTACAATCTAAGGTCCCTAGCTCATACATACACATACAATGGCCAATTTAGACAGGAGCCAACAAACCTACCAGCATGTCTTTATATTGTGAGAGGAAACCAGAGTACCCAGAGTACCCCGTCTGCCAGACCTTCAGCCGGGCATTCACAGTGCATGTGCCGCTGACGTCAGCGGCTGCATGCAAAGTGAATATCTCCTAAACTGTACAGGTTTAGGAGATATTCATTTTACTTACAGGTAAGCTTTATTATAGGCTTACCTGTAGGTAAAAATAAAAAAATGGGTATACAACTACTTTAACCACTGTGCTGCCCACAGTGGATGACTTGAAATTCAGCTGGCTCCTGCTGAATTGGCTGAATTTCAGTTCATCTATGGCCAGCTTTAAACCAGAGTTTAGTGTCATTTTAAAGTGCTAAATCACATATAGAGTGGTGTATTCTAGCCGGCAGGTATTTTCTCTGTTAAAATGAACCTTCTCAAAGCAACTGTGAAGCTGGCCACTGGCCATACACGCTTCAAATTTCTTGCATTTACCTCCGCGGGGAGAACAAGAAAATCACAATTTTGCTGCTTTCTTGAACAGATCACATACTAAAGATAAATTCATTTTCAGAATTTTGGTCGATTTATGCAACATACCACTTCCAATCATCCATATCACATCCTTTCTAAACAATATGCTAAAGTATCATGCCAGGCAATCTGCTCAAACCAAATAGCATTCACCAGAAACACTTGATGTGTTTGTTGGTGTTAATAATGTTTTGATACACAAAACTGCTAAGTCAGATTCAAAATTCTTTACTAAAAAAAAGCTCAATCCACCCAAAACTGGTATTCTGGTTATGGGTGGATAGCAGAAGGGTAAATTAACAGTTTGTTCTTGCATACTGAATAAAATGTGGAGGTCTAAGGAAGTCCTTACCACCAGAGACCCAGCCAAATAACACAAGCCGGTGGCTGATTCTCACCTCATACATCTAAAAATAACATACAGATTTTGGGTGTACTCACCCTCTACATGTTTTTTATTTTTCACAAAATTGGAAATAAAATTGTCTTGTGAAATTGTGTATTTTATAATTAACTGAAGAACCCAGCCAAACAAGGATGTCCTTGTTCATCGCAATGTCCTGAGTTACACCTCCTAGACTGGATAGGTACAGCTCCCGAAAGTCCTATCTCTTTGCAACAGCAATCAGGAGCACAGAGGGACACAGAATAATCTAGCTTGTTTGTATGTTACGGGACTAATGTGTCTTTCAAAGCTTCCTTCTAATGATTTTACTAGGACGTCTAATGTGTTTTTAAAAAAGTGTTGCCAGGGATGAAGCAGCTACCAGTAAGATGTCTAACGGGAAACCAATGGCCATATACTGTCTGATAATTGGCCAGCTTTAAGGTTTTCACCCAGGTTTTGGTATTGCAGTTTTATATCAATTATCAATGGGCTATAACATTTTTGGGATGAAGTGCAGCCCTCAACAGGTCTAATGCACCCTATATTTCAGTCCACTGTTCCCCTCTGTTTGACACACCCCTGGTATTCAGTATCTCACGAAAGCAAGTACACCCCTCACGTTTTTGTAAATATTTTATTATATCTTTTCATGTGACAACACTGAAGAAATTACACTTTGCTACAATGTATAGTAGTGAGTGTACAGCTTGTATATGCTGCATTGTAATTTGCTGTCCCCTCGAAATAACTCAACACACAGCCATTAATGTCTAAACCGCTGGCAACAGTGAGTACACCCCTAAGTGAAAATGTCCAAATTGGGCCCAAAGTGTTAATATTTTGTGTGGCCACCATTATTTTCCAGCACTGCCTTAACCCTCTTGGGCATGGAGTTCACCAGAGCTTCACAAGTTGCCACTGGAGTCCTCTTCCACGCCTCCATGACCACATCACGGAGCTGGTGGATGTTAGAGACCTTGCGCTCCTCCACCTTCCATTTGAAGATGCCCCACAGATGCTCAATAGGGTTTAGGGATTGGCCAGTCCATCACCTTTACCCTTAGCTTCTTTAGCAAGGCAGTGGTTGTCTTGGAGGTGTGTTTGGGGTCGTTATGTTGGAATACTGCCCTGTGGCCCGGTCTCCGAAGGGAGGGGATCATGCTCTGCTTCAGTATTTCAGTTGGGATTCATGGTTCCCTCACTGAACTGTAGCTCCCCAGTGACTCATGCAGCCCCAGACCATGACTCTCCCACCACCATGCTTGACTGTAGGAAAGACACACTTGTCTTTGTACTTCTCACCTGGTTGCCGCCACACACGCTTGACACCATCTGAACCAAATAAGTTTATCTTGGTCTCATCAGACCACAGGACATGGTTCCAGTAATCCATGTCCTTAGTCTGCTTGTCTTCAGCAAACCTTTTGCGGGCTTTCATCTTTAGAAGAGGCTTCCTTCTAGGGTGACCAATTTGATGCAGTGTGCGGCGTATGGTTTGAGCACTGACAGGCTGACCCCCCCACCCCCTCAACCTCTGCAGCAATGCTGACAGCAATCATACATTTATTTCCCATAGACAACCTCTGAATATGACGTTGAGCACGTGCACTCAACTTCTTTGGTCGACCATGGCAAGGCCTGTTCTGAGTGGAACCTGTCCTGTTAAACCGCTGTATAGTCTTGGCCCCCGAGCTGCAGCTCAGTTTCAGGGTCTTGGCAATCTTCTTATAGCCTAGGCCATCTTTATGTAGAGCAACAATTCTTTTTTTCAGATCTTCAGAGAGTTCTTTGCCATGAGGTGCCATGTCGAACTTCTAGTGACCAGTATGAGAGAGTGAGAGCGATAAAAATCTAATCAAATTTAACACACCTGCTCCCCATTCACACCTGAAACCTTGTAACACTGATGAGTGACATGATAACGGGGAGGGAAAATGGCTAATTGGGCCCAATTTGGACATTTTCACTTGGGGTTTACTCACTTTTGTTGCCAGCGGTTTCGACATTAATGGTTGTGTGCTGAGTTATTTTGAGAGGACAGCAAGTTTACACTGTTATACAAGCTGTACACTCACTACTTTACATTGTAGCAAATTGTCATTTCTTAAGTGTTGTCACATGGGAAGATATAATAAAATATTTACAAAAATGTGAGGGGTGTACTCACTTTTGTGAGATACTGTATATATAGAAGACTATGTGGTCAAAGTTGAACTGCTTGGGTTACCTTAGCTAAGGCCTCGTTTACAAGGGATGGTGGTAAAAATAGGTGGTTGGGTTTGCAGTTTTACCACCTGACTGTACCCTCAACCTTACACAGCGGCTGGAGGTGGTAGTACATATGCCACAGCACGATGCATTGAATCCGTTGCCACTGAAAAAATTATACGCTGTGTCGTGTTCATCACCACCACCAGATGTGACCTATTCCAGAAAATGGGCCACTCCACAACCTCAAGCAATGCACCCGTTTGGGGCACAATTGGGGCTTTTCAGAGTAAAAAATAGGTGGTGTAGAGGTATCATGTTGCCTCCCAGCCTCTGGTCAAGAAGGGCTGCCACATATTTAAATGTGTCCTAAAATGTTTGCTGGATGTGCAACAGCTTTTAACTACACAACTAGAATGGTAAACTTTTCCCATGCTCCCCCAACACCATGATCACTGAAACAATTGGCTAAACTGGATCTGTAACTTGGCATCACCAGAATAAAACATCTGTCCAGCAGCAGTGAAGCCATGCCAGTAGA
This sequence comes from Aquarana catesbeiana, assembly GCF_042186555.1. Classification (NCBI taxonomy): domain Eukaryota; kingdom Metazoa; phylum Chordata; class Amphibia; order Anura; family Ranidae; genus Aquarana; species Aquarana catesbeiana. The sequence goes on along the minus strand of NC_133335.1, from coordinate 148,330,614 downwards.
ATCTTAAGCTAGCAATACACCAGAAATGGAATTCAAATTTGTATGAAAAATTCATTTTCAGAATGTTTGTTCTATTCTCAAATATTTAATAGGACCAAACGAGGATCATTTCTGGTGATGAGGAAAATCAAAAGAGAAGAATGAAACATTTTTTCTAAGCAAATTAAGTGTGAGCGGGTTTTTTTGTTCTGGAAAAATCATACAGTAAATATTGTATGTCCATGTGCATTGCAAAATCAAATGGAATCAATCGGGCAAAATGTTCCCATGGTTTTCATATGAAATTTGTTGAGTCTATAGGGGTACTATCAAACTATTTTTCTGCATTTCCATATAGAAGTCTTTAATTTAATAACATTGTTTAGAAATGGCCATCGTCTATCAAGCAGCAGTAAACAATGTGAATTAACCAAGTGATAAGTCACCACAAATAGTGTTGTGTTCTCTGTAATCCCTTCTAACATCATCATCACTCACATACAATAGCTGAGTGGACATCGGGGACAGCTGAGAACTACACTCTCATCATCAAATATCTTCACACTTCTAGTAAGCCTTATATCTTAGAAACTGATCACTTTTAGAACCAATTCACACCACATTCAGTCCAGTGCGTTTTTTTTTTCTGCATCAAAAACACATGGAAAGTAGGTTATATGGTTTTCAATGGCATAGTTTACACCAGTGCTTGCAGTTCCAGAAAAAAAAATTGGAACATGCTGCATTTTTTCTGCACTGGACTGTACTGGAACGCTGTAAAACGCATCAAAAATGAACTGGAACACACTTGTCCTTATTTAAGGGTGAGAAAAAAGAGGGGGAAAAAAAGCACTGGACTGCATCAAAAACGCGCATGCAGAAAAGCACCTGGAACACATCCGGACTGCGTTTCTATGCTGTGAACTGGCCCTTAGAGGACTTGTGTGGAAGGACAGAGTAGTCCTTGATCATGGCTATGTCCACACATACATTCCCAGATATTAACAACATTGCCCCAGTGTTTGTTCCCAAGCCTGAATAACTAAAAGGTATATCCAGACAACTCCTTTTCTGCATATAGGAGTCAGTCATCTATGCACTCTCAGATTGGGATATTTTTCATTTAGGTTTTGTTCATACCAGCCCTGTTGGCCTCTGTTGGCCAGTATCACCCAGTGCAATCCCAGCACATAGACAAAGCACGTCGCCTATCCTATTGTTTCAGTTCACCAAAAAAAGTCAGATGGGGTTCATTTTTATAAAACATAATGCATGCATGCTGGTGTGAAAGTGTTACTAAACTCACAACAGTCAAATCAGTCTGTATATGCAGCATAGCATGCTTGTTATACTCAATGTGGAACTTATGGGGTTAATCCTCTGCAATATGGAAAAAGGCTGTTTTATCCTGTATGCACAGATCCTTCCCCTCCTGCACTGTCTATTTGGGGAAGGCCAGCTAGCACAGGCAGAGTAGCCGACCTGCACATTCTCAGTTGTGTCTTTTATGCTGGAGAGAACAGTTACTTGTTCTCAGAGAAAGCCAGGTCATATGATAGTGACATCACACATGTGGGCGTTTATACAGGCTGCAGTGGAAATCTCCTCCTATCTGAACTCTCAGCACTGGAGAAACTCTGCAGTTTATCAGTGACTGTAGTACACAGATCAGCCAAAAAGGTGTATAGTGGCAATGTTTTAATGTAAAAAGAAGATTTATAAGCTGTGGGCACTGTGGGGGGCAGATGAACTATTTTCATATTACTGGGTTTAGTAACGCTTTAATAATAGCATTTATGAAGCAAACTATGATCTCCTGATGGCGTGTTGTTAATAATTGGCAAAGAAGGTGTGACCTGTAGCCCAACTTTGCGTGTTTTGGGATTTCTCCAACACAATAATAGAAAGAAAAAAATCTCCGATCTAACCAGATAATTATAGTGTCCTTTCCCATCTTTTTAACCCCAGAGGAACCTTTTTTTGGTCTCAGGGAGCCCCTACTGAAAATGATATCTGTAGCTCAGGGCACATTAGGGCAATCAGTAAGATGCAGAAAATAATAAAGCATGTGGGGTCCGTAGAGTATTTGACTCCCAGAACTGATTAGTATTTAACACCCCTTTGCTCTATACGACAAAATGATTTTCAGTAATATTCATTACAAGAGTAAAAGACGGTAAAAAGACCCAGTAAAGAAACTTGAAATGCTCCCTTACCTTTGTGATTGGTAGAGAAATGCCCCTTTTACACCAAGGTCAGATAAAGAATACCCCCATTACACTAATATTGAGTAAGGAAATGTCTCCTTACATTGGAGGTCAGTGGAAAAATGTCCTTCAAAATCAGAGGTCAGTAGAATAGCCCCTTACAGCCAATAGGAAAAGGGCCCCTTATATTGGGGATAAGTAGAAAAGTGCCCTTTGCCTTGGTAGTCATTATGGTGCCCCCTTGCCTTGGTGGCTATTATAGTGCCCCTCTACTTTGGAGGTCATTATAGTCTCTCTTGATTTGGTGGTCATTATAGTAACCCCTTTCCTTGTGGTCATTATATTACCCCCTTGCACTGGTAGTCATTACAATATCTTCTTGCTTTGGTGGTCATTATAGTGACCCCCCCCCCCCCGTGCCCATGCATTGGTGGTCATTACAGTGCCCCTTGCATTGGAGGTTGTTAAAGAGCCCCCTTACTTTTTTGGTCATTATAGTGCCCCCCTTGCATTGATGGTCATTTTTGTACCCTTTACTTTGGTGGTCAATGCAAAAGCGAGCCTTTACATTGTAAGTCAGGGGAAAATTCTGCCCCTAACATCTATGGTGGGTGTGAAAGCCACTACTCAAAAAATCCTGAGCAACATTTGGATGAACCCTGTTAAGAAAAGGCAGGATCTGAGTTATCTGTCCTCCTGAGAGCAGATCTAACATGTCCTGTTAAGGTGGCCATACACATAACAGTCTTATCAAACGATTCTTCACAGAATCAGACACTGTGATCAAATCTCTGAATTATGGAAAAGACACAAAGCCGATTGTCTTCATCAAAACCATTCTGATCGGTAAATCGAATAGAATGATCAATATGGTTAAGTGTATGGTGCATGGAAGGATCTTTTGGATCTGCTGATCTTACCCTTCTCCTGAACAGTAATTCAAATGACCATCCGATTTTATATAAAACCGTTCTATGTATGGCCAATATTTGCGATGGTCCAGGTGTGACCAACTAGGCAAAATTGATCATGAAAATACAGAACAAAGTGACACATGACTGTATATAAAGTGTATATGACCCCCAATGTCCTTCTTACCTGCCCAGCTCCTTGCCCACCACTCTGTAGTTGTCATTGAAGGGTTCAGTCCTGATGATGGTCAGTGTCTGGGTGACCAGGCTGCTTCTATCCATCATTCCTCTATACAAGTCCACAGATGAGATCTTCAGATCACTCAATGAGGATAGAGATGAGAAGACACTCAATGAGGATAGAGATGAGAAGACACTCAATGAGGATAGAGATGGGAAGACACTCAATGAGGATAGAGATGGGAAGACACTCAATGAGGATAGAGATGAGAAGACACTCAATGAGGATAGAGATGAGAAGACACTCAATGAGGATAGAGATGAGAAGACACTCAATGAGGATAGAGATGGGAAGACACCAAGAACTTTCTAATGCCGATCACAGCGAGCAGCCTCCTTCTGGATGGAGATCATGTACAGAGAGCCCCATAGAGAGTCCTGAGAGCCGAGCGTACAGTGTCCCGGGAGGACTCGGCACTCATGGTACTGGAGAGTAACACGTTGTGTCTGTCTGGGATTTCCTGTGCTCGGCGGGTTATTCTTTAGCTACAAGTCAATGAGCTTCCTTTCCCACAGCTGCTTGTTCTCAGTGCGGAGTGTGAATAATGTGCGGAGCAGATAGACATCTCACATCTGTTTGTAGTCTGGGCTGAGCCGGAGTCCGGACTATAGGGAGCCAATCCGAGAGCTCAGCACACCGCCCCTACAGGGCATTCTGCTAACTGCAACTTCATATTCTCTGCTAACATCTCATGTTACTCTGAGGAATTCTCACCATACATGTGCTGCAGCATGGCTGGATTTTTACACAGTGCAAGTCACCGCACCACAACGAGACCCAATTTTTCTTTATTAAAAGTCTTGCAATCAATAAGCATAAAAACAATATATATATAAAATACATAAGTATATACATATTTACATAAAGATTAAAATAAATATAGCAAATCTGCTCTCAAAGAAAGACTTTACAGCAAAAGCGAAATATCTCAAATAATCATGTCATTACTGGGGAAGATAAATCTCACTCATAGGTGTGCGCAGCCTATTGCATTAGGGTGTGCACCCTTAAGCTCAAACACATGCGTGTGCGGGTGTCTACATATATATGACCCTGGCACATTTATCTCCCTGCCGACACAGTGAAAGAGAAGAGCATAAACACATTCTTATGGCAGACCGGTAAGAGGGAGATCTTTCCCCTGTTTCTGCTCCTATACAGAACAATAACACTAACGTGCACGGGGTGATTAGGGTGTGCCTGGGCACACCCGGCACACCCTGTGCGCACGCCTATGATCTCACTACAACACACATCACTACACCAGACAAACCTGCGAAGTCAAGAAACAAACCCGCACCATTATACCATTATGTATGCAGCCCTTCTTCAAAAAGAAGATACTAACCAACAAAAGCTAAGGGAGTGAAAGAAAAAGAAAAGTGCTCCTCACCTAGGGTGCCCACGTGATTGCCAGGATTGTCCCTTAATTCTGATTTTTGTCCCGTGTCCCGGGCACCTTCATTCCGGGACAATAGAGTGTCCCGGAATGAAAAAAAAAAACACACCGCCAGTCCGCCACCCTGATAATTATTTGCCGAACTGGTTGCTACGGTAGGGCCGTCCCGCATCTAGGAACCAGTGACGTCAGCTGACACGTGGGCAGTGGGCACCCTGCGGCTTAGCAGCGCGCCTCCGAGTCCACCTGACGAAAGAAGCAAGCGCTGCAACCCAGTCAGCTCTCGGGCTTCTTTCCACCAGTCTCCTGAGAGCCTCGGCAAGATGGCGGCAGCATGTTACTCGGTCTGCGGCCGGCCCTCTAGTGTATGCCTCTGCAGCTTCTCCCTTGGCCAGCCTGGCCGCCGCTGGTGACACAAGTGATACATCCACTCCTACCTTCTCAAGCCCAGCAAAGTCTAAACTTATCAGGGATCCATCCCCCTCAGGATGCCATGCAGGATGAGGTAGGAGCAGATTTTGCAGCATCCAGGCCTCTCTCAGACCCTATAGCTGCTTTTCCCACATCTGGCCAGCCAGTGTCAGATACAGTATTAAAAGATATGCTACTCTCCCCTAGAGTGTCCATGCAGGCTGATCTGATGAACTGTATAGCAAAACAAAAAAGAAGATATCCTAAGTGAAAGGGTTAACCATGTAGAGAACACCACCATCTCCTATAGTATGTCCACAGTCTCTTATCGTCTCCTGTAGTATGCCCGCAGTCTCTGACCGTCTCCTGTACTATGTCTGCAGTCTCTGACCGTCTCCTGTACTATGTCTGCAGTCTCTGACCGTCTCCTGTACTATGTCTGCAGTCTCTGACCGTCTCCTGTACTATGTCTGCAGTCTCTGACCGTCTCCTGTATTATGTCTGCAGTCTCTGACCATCTCCTGTATTATGTCTGCAGTCTCTGACCGTCTCCTGTACTATGTCTGCAGTCTCTGACCATCTCCTGTATTATGTCCGCAGTCTCTTATCGTCTCCTGTAGTATGCCTGCAGTCTCTGACCGTCTCCTGTACTATGTCTGCAGTCTCTGACCATCTCCTGTATTATGTCTGCAGTCTCTGACCGTCTCCTGTACTATGTCTGCAGTCTCTGACCGTCTCCTGTATTATGTCTGCAGTCTCTGACCGTCTCCTGTATTATGTCTGCAGTCTCTGACCGTCTCCTGTACTATGTCTGCAGTCTCTGACCGTCTCCTGTATTATGTCTGCAGTCTCTGACCGTCTCCTGTACTACGTCTGCAGTCTCTGACCGTCTCCTGTATTATGTCTGCAGTCTCTGACCGTCTCCTGTACTACGTCTGCAGTCTCTGACCGTCTCCTGTATTATGTCTGCAGTCTCTGACCGTCTCCTGTACTATGTCTGCAGTCTCTGACCGTCTCCTGTATTATGTCTGCAGTCTCTGACCGTCTCCTGTACTATGTCTGCAGTCTCTGACCATCTCCTGTATTATGTCTGCAGTCTCTGACCGTCTCCTGTACTATGTCTGCAGTCTCTGACCGTCTCCTGTACTATGTCTGCAGTCTCTGACCGTCTCCTGTATTATGTCTGCAGTCTCTGACCGTCTCCTGTATTATGTCTGCAGTCTCTGACCATCTCCTGTATTATGTCTGCAGTCTCTGACCATCTCCTGTAGCATGTCTGCAGTCTCTGACTGTCTCCTATAGTATGGCTGCAGTCTCTGACCTTCTCCTGTAGCATGTCTGCAGTCTCTGACCGTCTCCTGTAGCATGTCTGCAGTCTCTGACTGTCTCCTATAGTATGGCTGCAGTCTCTGACCTTCTCCTGTAGCATGTCTGCAGTCTCTAGCCATCTCCTGTAGTATGTCTGCAGTCTCTGACCGTCTCCTGTACTATGTCTGCAGTCTCTGACCATCTCCTGTAGTATGTCTGCAGTCTCTGACCATCTCCTATACTATGTCTGCAGTCTCTGACCATCTCCTGTACTATGTCTGCAGTCTCTGACCATCTCCTGTACTGTGTCTGCAGTCTCTGACCATCTCCTGTAGTATGTCTGCAGTCTCTGACCATCTCCTGTAGTATGTCTGCAGTCTCTGACCATCTCCTGTACTATGTCTGCAGTATTTGACCATCTCCTGTACTGTGTCTGCAGTCTCTGACCATCTCCTGTAGTATGTCTGCAGTCTCTGACCATCTCCTGTATTATGTCTGCAGTCTCTGACCATCTCCTGTACTATATCTGCAGTCTCTGACCATCTCCTGTATTATGTCTGCAGTCTCTGACCGTCTCTTGTACTATGCCTGCAGTCTCTGACCATCTCCTGTAGCATGTCTGCAGTCTCTGACTATCTCCTATAGTATGGCTGCAGTCTCTGACCGTCTCCTGTAGCATGTCTGCAGTCTCTGACCGTCTCCTGTAGTATGCCCGCAGTCTCTGACCATCTCCTGTAGTATGCCTGCAGTCTCTGACCGTCTCCTGTAGCATGTCTGCAGTCTCTGACCGTCTCCTGTAGCATGTCTTCAGTCTCTGACCATCTCCTGTAGTATGCCCACAGTCTCTGACCGTCTCCTGTAGTATGCCCACAGTCTCTGATCCTCTCACGTAGTATGTCCGCATTCTCTGACCGACCCCAAACAAAAAAACACCACTGCGCTTTTGAGCACGGCCACCCACTGACTGCTTTGTAAGCCGAGTGAGATTTCTTAAATAGGTAAGGGGCAGGGCCACCCGGCGATGTCACATTGTGGCACCGCCTCCTTGTGACATCACCGACCAGTGCATGCTGGGGGGGGTGTCCCTGAATGGCAGTTTGGAAATGTGGTCACCCTATCCTTACACAGAGATGGGCAGTTCACCAAAGGCAGCTCTGATATTCCTCCTCGCCCTTTTCCAAACCGCCCGAGGCTCCCTGCTCTTCTCAAGACCCCAAATTTTCCCAACCTCAACCAGAATATCGAGCACCACGAGAGGACTTTCTTCCGCACACCGTGCATTCCATGTGAAGAAACAGACAACTATACTAACTAGAAAAAGTGTATCGAAATCAAAATCCCAGTGAGTCAGGAATGCCCCGTACACCCACACCATATAACTCATGCGATAGAAAAGGGGGATGCCTAGAGCCCTCCCCACCCTTTTATACACCTCTATGTAAGGTACACTGCAGCAAAAAGTGGTCCATAGACTCCACTTTACCAACATACTACGCTCTAGGACAATCCCGATCATCCACAGGGCAATGCTTCAAGTTCCCTCTCACATAGAGCCTTCCATGGAAAGCGAGCCAGGCTTGATCCCTAAACTTCAAAGGGATTCTTTCTAAGTTGATCAAACGCAACCCCTCCCTCATTACAGAGCCTGGGCAATCCCTTAAGGCCAGTGACACACTGAAAGCAGAGCTCAAAATCCTCTTCTCCAGAAGCTTCCTGGGGAGGGACTTGATATCCTCCACCGTCACCTGCCACTGCTGAAGTATTTTCAGACACGGGGCAACATAAGCCGGGAGCTTGCCATGTCGGACTCTCAGACTTTTCACTGGCCCGCCATCTTCCCAGCATCGCAGAAAAGGCCTAAAACAAGATTGAAAAATACCCACCCATCCCGGCGGGTTCTCTGCTAGCATGTTATCAAGATTATACTTTAAAAAGAGCAGAGAAAAGAAAACTATTGGGTTGACCATTCCTAGGCCACCCTCCCGCCTAGGCAGGTAAGTTACATTGCGTTTGATCAGGTTCGGCCTACTTCCCCATAACAGTTGGAAAAAACAGCTGTACACCCTTGCATAGAGAGATACTGGCAAGATACAGACGAAGCTAACATATAAAAAGAATGTGACCAGGTACGTTTTGATCAAGTAAACCCTCTCCCTTAAGGAAAGCTTCCATTTCTTCCAGCTTGCTACTTTGGCATTGGCACACACCAACCTGCTTTCCCAATTTCGATGACCATAGTCACCAGGACCAAATTTGATGCCCAACACTTTAATTTCCTGCTGGGGCTCTGGGAAGGCATCCGGAAGTTCGAAGCTTTTACCCTTCTCACCCATCCAGAAAATTTCACTCTTTTCATGGTTGACTTTAGAACCAGAAGCCTCCGTGTACTGCTCTATCATAGAGACCACCTCCTGCGCCTCCTCCGTCCCAGAGACAATAACAGACACATCATCGGCATTGGCCATGACCTTCAAAGGCGGCACACCAGCAATGCCCAAGGGCACCCCGCACAAAGATCCACTCTCTAGCCTTCTTATGAAGGGGTCGATTGCGAATACATATAACAGGGGGCTCAGAGGACATCCCTAGCGCACACCAGAGCCAACCTCAAAAGGCCGTCCAACCCAACCATTAACCAGTGGGAAGCTCTCAGCCCCTCTATATAATGTCTTCAGCCAATCTATAAACCTCCCCTGCAGGCCGTATCTACCAAGTAGCAAATACAGGTACTTGTTATTATTATTATTATTATACAGGATTTATATAGCGCCAACAGTTTACGCAGCGCTTTACAATATAAAAGGGAGACAATACAGTTATAATACAATAAAATACAAGAGGATTAAGAGGGCCCTGCTCAGAAGAGTTTTCAATCTAATAGGGTGGGTGTTATTGACTCTATCAAAAGCCTTCGCCTTATCCAGTGCCAGCAAGTACTTTCTCCATCCAGCAGCCTTGCATCGTTCCAAAGCCTCCTAGACAGCTAAAACCGCTGAAAAGGTAATTCTACCTTGGACCGAGCAGTGCTGATGACTGGACAACAAATCGCCTGACAAGCGCCAAAAAAAAATCTTCGCCAAGATCTTTCTATCAACATTGAGAAGACTGATGGGGCGCCAGTTCTCAATCTTTGAGGGGTCTTTACTTTTTAACAGAAGAATCACAGCGGATTGCCTCATAGGGGGAGCGAACCCTCTTCAAGACAGCTGTTATAAACCTCTGCACACGACGAGACTCACCACACCGCATGTCACCACACCACAACAGAACCCACTGCACCGCATGTCACCACACCACAACGAGACCCACCGCACCGCATGTCACCACACCACAGAGAGACCCACCGCACCGCATGTCACCACACCACAACGAGACCTACCGCACCGCATGTCACCACACCACAACGAGACCTACCGCACCGCATGTCACCACACCACAATGAGACCTACCGCACCGCATGTCACCACACCACAACTTAACCCACCGCACCGCATGTCACCACACCACAACGTAATCCACTGCACCGCATGTCAGGACACCAGAACATAACCCACCTCACCGCATGTCACCACACCACACCACAACGTAACCCACCGCACCGCATGTCACCACGCAGCGACCCACCGCACTGCATGTCACCACAACATAACCCACCGCACCGCATGTCACCACACCACAACGAGACCCACCGCACCGCATGTCACCACACCGAGAAACACCGCACCGGATGTCACCACACCAAGACCCACCGCACCGCATGTCACCACACCGAGAAACACCGCACCGCATGTCACCACACCGAGACCCACTGCACCACATGTCACCACACCACAACTTAACCCATCGCACCGCATGTCACCACACCGCAACGTAACCCACCGCACCGCATGTCACCACACCGAGAAACACCGCACCGCATGTTACCACACCGAGACCCACTGCACCACATGTCACCACACCACAACTTAACCCATCGCACCGCATGTCACCACACCGCAACGTAACCCACCGCACCGCATGTCACCACACCAAGACCCACCGCACCGCATGTCACCACACTGAGAAACACCGCACCGGATGTCACCACACTGAGACCCACCGCACCGCATGTCACCACACCGAGAAACACTGCACCGCATGTCACCAAACCGAGACCCACTGCACCACATGTCACCACACCACAACGTAACCCACCGCACCGCATGTCACCACACCGAGACCCACCGCACCACATGTCACCACACCGAGACACACCACACCACATGTCACCACACCGAGATCCACCGCACCACATGTCACCACACCGAGACCCACCGCACCGCATGACACAACACCGGCACCCACCGCACCAAATGTCACCACACTGAGATCCACTGCACAGCATGTCACCACACAAAGACCCACCACACTGTATGTCACCACACCAAGACCGACCGCACCGCATGTCACCACACCAAGACCCACCGCACCGCATGTCACCACACCGAGAAACACCGCACCGGATGTCACCACACCGAGACCCACTGCACCGCATGTCACCACACCGAGAAACACCGCACCGCATGTCACCACACCAAGACCCACCACACCATATGTCACCACACCAAGACCCACCGCACCGCATGTCATCACACCGAGACCCACTGCACCGCATGTCACCACACTGAGACCCACCGGACCGCATGTCACCACACCGACAGCCACCGCACCACATGTCACCACATTGAGACCCACCGCACATCACCACACCGAGACCCACCGCACAGCATGTCACCACACTGAGACCCACCGCACCGTATGTCACCACACAACATAACGCACCGCATGTCACATGGTGGGAGCGAACCCTCTTCTAGACAGCTGTTATAAACAGCACACAACGAAACTTACCACACCGCATGTCACCACACCACAACGTAACCCACCGCACCGCATGTCACCACAACAAGACCCATCGCACCGCATGTCACCACACCACAACGTGACCCACCGCACCGCATGTCACCACACCACAACGTAACCCACCGCACCGCATGTCACCACACCACAACGAGACCCACCGCACCGCATGTCACCACACCACAACATAATCCACCGCACCGCATGTCACCACACCACAACATAATCCACTGCACCGCATGTCACCACACCACAACGTAACCCACCGCACCGCATGTCACCACACCACAACATAATCCACCGCACCGCATGTCACCACACCACAACGTAACCCACCGCACCGCATGTCACCACACCACAACATAATCCACCGCACCGCATGTCACCACACCACAACATAATCCACCGCACCGCATGTCACCATACCAGAACGTAACCCACCGCACCGCATGTCACCACACCACAACGTCACCCACCGCACCGCATGTCACCACACCACAACGTCACCCACCGCACCGCATGTCACCACAACGTAATCCACCGCACCACATGTCACCACACAGCGACCCACCGCACCGCATGTCACCACAACGAGACCCACCGCACCGCATGTCACCACACCAAGACCCACCGCACCGCATGTCACCACACCGAGAAACACCGCACCGGATGTCACCACACCGAGACCCACCGCACCGCATGTCACCACACTGAGAAATACCGCACCGCATGTCACCACACCGAGACCCACTGCACCGCATGTCACCACAGCACAACGTAACCCATCGCACCGCATGTCACTACACCGAGACCCACCGCACCGCATGTCACAACACTGAGACCCACCGCACCACATGTCACCACACCGAGACCCACCGCACCGCATGTCACCACACCGAGACCCACCGCACCGCATGACACCACACCGGCACCCACCGCACCGAATGTCACCACACTGAGATCCACTGCACCGCATGGCACCACACCAAGACCCACTGCACTGTATGTCACCACACCGAGACCCACTGCACTGTATGTCACCACACCGAGACCCACCGCACCGCATGTCACCACACCAAGACCCACCGCACCGCATGTCACCACACCAAGACCCACCTCACCACATGTCACCACACCGAGACCCACCGCACCGCATGTCACCACACCGAGACCCACCGCACCGCATGTCACAACACCACAACTTAACCCACCGCATGTAACCACACCACAACGTAACCCACCGCACTGCATGTCACCACACAACAATGTAACCCATCGTACCACATGCCACCACGCCGAGACCCACCGCACCGCATGTCACCACACCGAGACCCACCGCACCACATGTCACCACACCACAACGTAACCCACCGCCCCACGTGTCACCACACCGCGACCCATCGCACCGCATGTCACCACACCACAACGTAACCGACTGCACCACATGTCACCACACCGAGACCCACCGCACCGTATGTCACCACACCACAACATAATCCACCGCACCGCAAGTCACCACAATGTAACCCACCGCACCGCATGTCACCACACCACAACGTAACCCACCGAACCGCATGTCACCACACCACAACGAGACCCACCGCACCGCATATCACCACACCACAACATAATCCACCGCACCGCATGTCACCACACCACAACATAATCCACCGCACCGCATGTCACCACACCACAACGTAACCCACTGCACCGCATGTCACCACACCACAACATAATCCACCGCACCGCATGTCACCACACCACAACGTAACCCACCGCACGTCACCACACCACAACAAAATCCACCGCACCGCATGTTACCATACCAGAACGTAACCCACCGCACCGCATGTCACCACACCACAACGTCACCCACCGCACCGCATGTCACCACACCACAACGTCACCCACCGCACCGCATGTCACCACAACGTAACCCACCGCACCGCATGTCACCACACAGCGACCCACCGCACCGCATGTCACCACAACGAGACCCACTGCACCGCATGTCACCACACCAAGAAACACCGCACCGGATGCCACCACACCGAGACCCACCGCACCGCATGTCACCACACCGAGAAATACCGCACCGCATGTCACCACACCGAAACCCACTGCATCGCATGTCACCACAGCACAACGTAACCCATCGCACCGCATGTCACTACACCGAGACCCACCGCACCGCATGTCACAACACTGAGACCCACCGCACCACATGTCAACACACCGAGACCCACCGCACCGCATGTCACCACACCGAGACCCACCGCACCGCATGACACCACACCGGCACCCACCGCACCGAATGTCACCACACTGAGATCCACTGCACCGCATGGCACCACACCAAGACCCACTGCACTGTATGTCACCACACCGAGACCCACTGCACTGTATGTCACCACACCGAGACCCACCGCACCGCATGTCACCACACCAAGACCCACCGCACCGCACCGCATGTCACCACACTGAGACCCACCGGACCGCATGTCACCACACCGACACCCACCGCACCACATGTCACCACACCGAGACCCACCGCACCGCATGTCACCACACCGAGACCCACCGCACCGCATGTCACAACACCACAACTTAACCCACCGCATGTAACCACACCACAACGTAACCCACCGCACTGCATGTCACCACACAACAATGTAACCCATCGTACCGCATGCCACCACGCCGAGACCCACCGCACCGCATGTCACCACACCGAGACCCACCGCACTGCATGTCACCACACCGAGACCCACCGCACCGCATGTCACCACACCACAACGTAACCCACCGCCCTGCGTGTCACCACACCGCGACCCATCGCACCGCATGTCACCACAACGTAACCCACTGCACCACATGTCACCACACCGAGACCCACCGCACCATATGTCACCACACCACAACATAACCCACCGCACCGCAAGTCACCACAATGTAACCCACCGCACCGCATGTTACCACACCACAACGTAACCCACCGCCCCGCATGTCACCACACCGCGACCCGTTGCACCGCATGTCACCACACCACAACGTAACCCACTGCACCACATGTCACCACACCGAGACCCACCGCACGTCACCACACCGAGACCTACCGCACCGCATGTCACCACACCAAGACCTACCGCGCTGCATGTCACCACACCGACACCCACCGCACCGCATGTCACCACACTGACACCCACCGCATGTCACCACACCGAGACTCACTGCATGTCACCACACCGAGACCCACCGCACCGCATGTCACCACACCACAACGTAACCCACCGCCCCGCATGTCACCACACCGTAACCCACCGCACCGCATGTCACCACAACGTAACCCACCGCCCCGCATGTCACCACACTGCGACCCATCGCACCGCATGTCACCACACCACAACGTAACCCACTGCACCACATGTCACCACACCAAGACCCACCGTACCGAATGTCACCACAAGGAGACCTACTGCACCGCATGTCACCACACAATGTAACCCACCGCACTGCATGTCACCACACCACAGCGTAACCCACCGCACCGCATGTCACCACACCGAGACCCACCGTACCGAATGTCGCTACAACGAGACCTACTGCACCGCATGTCACCACACCGAGACCCACTGCACTGCATGTCACCACATCGAGACCCACCGCACCGCATGTCACCACACCAAGACCCACCGCACCGCATGTCACCACACCGAGAAACACCGCACCGGATGTCACCACACCGAGACCCACCGCACCGCATGTCACCACACTGAGAAATACCGCACCGCATGTCACCACACCGAGACCCACTGCACCGCATGTCACCACAGCACAACGTAACCCATCGCACCGCATGTCACTACACTGAGACCCACCGCACCACATGTCACCACACCGAGACCCACCGCACCGCATGTCACCACACCGAGACCCACCCCACCGCACCGCATGACACCACACCGGCACCCACCGCACCGAATGTCACCACACTGAGATCCACTGCACCGCATGGCACCACACCAAGACCCACTGCACTGTATGTCACCACACCGAGACCCACTGCACTGTATGTCACCACACCGAGACCCACCGCACCGCATGTCACCACACCAAGACCCACCGCACCCCATGTCACCACACTGAGACCCACCGGACCGCATGTCACCACACCGACACCCACCTCACCACATGTCACCACACCGAGACCCACCGCACCGCATGTCACCACACCGAGACCCACCGCACCGCATGTCACCACACCGAGACCCACCGCACCGCATGTCACAACACCACAACTTAACCCACCGCATGTAACCACACCACAACGTAACCCACCGCACTGCATGTCACCACACAACAATGTAACCCATCGTACCACATGCCACCACGCCGAGACCCACCGCACCGCATGTCACCACAGCACAACGTAACCCATCGCACCGCATGTCACTACACTGAGACCCACCGCACCACATGTCACCACACCGAGACCCACCGCACCGCATGTCACCACACCGAGACCCACCCCACCGCACCGCATGACACCACACCGGCACCCACCGCACCGAATGTCACCACACTGAGATCCACTGCACCGCATGGCACCACACCAAGACCCACTGCACTGTATGTCACCACACCGAGACCCACTGCACTGTATGTCACCACACCGAGACCCACCGCACCGCATGTCACCACACCAAGACCCACCGCACCCCATGTCACCACACTGAGACCCACCGGACCGCATGTCACCACACCGACACCCACCTCACCACATGTCACCACACCGAGACCCACCGCACCGCATGTCACCACACCGAGACCCACCGCACCGCATGTCACCACACCGAGACCCACCGCACCGCATGTCACAACACCACAACTTAACCCACCGCATGTAACCACACCACAACGTAACCCACCGCACTGCATGTCACCACACAACAATGTAACCCATCGTACCACATGCCACCACGCCGAGACCCACCGCACCGCATGTCACCACACCGAGACCCACCGCACCACATGTCACCACACCGAGACCCACCGCACCGCATGTCACCACACCACAACGTAACCCACCGCCCCGCGTGTCACCACACCGCGACCCATCGCACCGCATGTCACCACACCACAACGTAACCCACTGCACCACATGTCACCACACCGAGACCCACCGCACGTCACCACACCGAGACCTACCGCACCGCATGTCACCACACCGACACCCACCACACCGCATGTCACCACACTGAGACCCACCGCATGTCACCACACCGAGACCCACCGCACCGCATGTCACCACACCACAACGTAACCCACCGCCCCGCATGTCACCACACCGTAACCCACTGCACCGCATGTCACCACAACGTAACCCACCGCCCCGCATGTCACCACACTGCGACCCATCACACCGCATGTCACCACACCACAACGTAACCCACTGCACCACATGTCACCACACCAAGACCCACCGTACCAAATGTCACCACAAGGAGACCTACTGCACCGCATGTCACCACACAATGTAACCCACCGCACTGCATGTTACCACACCACAGCGTAACCCACCGCACCGCATGTCACCACACCAAGACCTACCGCACTGCATGTCACCACACCGACACCCACCGCACCGCATGTCACCACACCGAGACCCATTGCACTGCATGTCACCACATCGAGACCTACCGCACTGCATGTCACCACACCGACACCCACCGCACCGCATCTCATCACACTGAGACCCACCGCATGTCACCACACCGAGACCCACTGCATGTCACCACACTGAGACCCACCGCACCGCATGTCACCACACCGAGACCCACTGCACCAAGACCCACCGCACTGCATGTCACCACACCAAGACCTACCACACTGCATGTCACCACACCGACACCCACTGCACCGCATGTCATCACACTGAGACCCACCGCATGTCACCACACCGAGACCCACTGCACCAAGACCCACCACACTGAGACCCACCACACCGCATGTCACCACACCGAGACCCACTGCACCAAGACCCACCACACTGAGACCCACCGCACCGCATGTCACCACACCGAGACCCACTGCACCAAGACCCACCGCACTGCATGTCACCACACCACACCAAGACCTACCGCGCTGCATGTCACCACACCGACACCCACCGCATGTCACCGCATGACCGCACCGCATGTTACCACAACGTAACCCACCGCCCCGCATGTCACCACACTGCGATCCATCGCACCGCATGTCACCACACCACAACGTAACCCACTGCACCACATGTCACCACACCAAGACCCACCGTACCGAATGTCAGCACAAGGAGACCTACTGCACCGCATGTCACCACACAATGTAACCCACCGCACTGCATGTCACCACACCACAGCGTAACCCACCGCACCGCATGTCACCACACCGAGACCCACCATACCGAATGTCACTACAACGAGACCTTCTGCACCGCATGTCACCACACCGAGACCCACTGCACTGCATGTCACCACATCGAGACCCAATGCACCGCATGTCACCACACCAAGACCTACCGCACTGCATGTCACCACACCGACACCCACCGCACCGCATCTCATCACACTGAGACCCACCGCATGTCACCACACCGAGACCCACTGCATGTCACCACACTGAGACCCACCGCACCGCATGTCACCACACCGAGACCCACTGCACCAAGACCCACCGCACTGCATGTCACCACACCAAGACCTACCGCGCTGCATGTCACCACACCGACACCCACCGCACCGCATGTCACCGCATGACCCACCGCACCGCATGTCACCACACCGAGACCCACTGCACCAAGACCCACCGCACTGCATGTCACCACACCAAGACCTACCGCGCTGCATGTCACCACACCGACAACCACCGCACCGCATGTCACCGCATGACCGCACTGCATGTTACCACAACGTAACCCACCGCCCCGCATGTCACCACACCACAACGTAACCCACTGCACCACATGTCCCCACACCAAGACCCACCGTACCGAATGTCACCACAAGGAGACCTACTGCACCGCATGTCACCACACAATGTAACCCACCGCACCGCATGTCACCACACCAAGACCTACCGCACTGCATGTCACCACACCGACACCCACCGCACCGCATGTCATCACACTGAGACCCACCGCATGTCACCACACCGAGACCCACTGCATGTCACCACACTGAGACCCACCGCACCGCATGTCACCACACCGAGACCCACTGCACCAAGACCCACCACACTGAGACCCACCGCACCGCATGTCACCACACCGAGACCCACTGCACCAAGACCCACCGCACTGCATGTCACCACACCGACACCAACCGCATGTCACCGCATGACCGCACCGCATGTTATCATAACGTAACCCACCGTCCCGCATGTCACCACACTGCGACCCATCGCACCGCATGTCACCACACCACAACGTAACCCACTGCACCACATGTCACCACACCAAGACCCACCGTACCGAATGTCACCACAAGAAGACCTACTGCACCGCATGTCACCACACAATGTAACCCACCGCACTGCATGTCACCACACCACAGCGTAACCCACCGCGCCGCATGTCACCACACCAAGACCTACCGCACTGCATGTCACCACACCGACACCCACCGCACCACATGTCATCACACTGAGACCCACCGCATGTCACCACACCGAGACCCACTGCATGTCACCACACTGAGACCCACTGCACCGCATGTCACCACACCGAGACCCACTGCACCAAGACCCACCACACTGAGACCCACCACACCGCATGTCACCACACCGAGACCCACTGCACCAAGACCCACCACACTGAGACCCACCGCACCGCATGTCACCACACCGAGACCCACTGCACCAAGACCCACCGCACTGCATGTCACCACACCACACCAAGACCTATCGCGCTGCATGTCACCACACCGACACCCACCGCACCGCATGTCACAGCATGACCGCACCGCATGTTACCACAACGTAACCCACCGCCCCGCATGTCACCACACTGCGACCCATCGCACCGCATGTCACCACACCACAACGTAACCCACTGCACCACATGTCACCACACCAAGACCCACCGTACCAAATGTCACCACAAGGAGACCTACTGCACCGCATGTCACCACACAATGTAACCCACCGCACTGCATGTCACCACACCACAGCGTAATCCACCGCACCGCATGTCACCACACCAAGACCTACCGCACTGCATGTCACCACACCGACACCCACCGCACCGCATGTCATCACATCGAGACCCACTGCACCAAGACCCACCGCACTGCATGTCACCACACCGACACCCTCTGCATGTCACCACACTGAGACCCACCGCACCGCATGTCACCACACTGAGACCTACCGCATGTCACCACACCGCAATCTACCGCACTGCATGTCACCACAGTGCTACCCACTGCATCACACCGCAGCTCACCGCACCACAGGGCATGTCACCACACCAAAACACAGCAATTCACCGTACAGAGTTTCACCACACTGCAACCCACTGCACTGCATGTCACCACATTGCATGTCACCACACCAAAACACAGCAATTCACCACACCGCGAGTCACCACACCGCAACTCACTGCACTGCATGTCACCACATCAAATGTCATTACACCACAACCCACCTCACCACATGTCACCACATAGCATGCCACCACACCACGAGTCACCACACCGCATGCCACTACATCGCATGTCACTTCACCAAAACACAGCAATTCACCTCAGAGCATGTCACCACACTGCACGTAACCGCACTGCACGTCACCACACAGCAACCTACCGCACCATAACATAGCATGTCACCACACCACAACATAACCAACCACACTGCATGTCACCACACCAAAACAC
Organism: Aquarana catesbeiana; assembly: GCF_042186555.1. NCBI lineage: Eukaryota > Metazoa > Chordata > Amphibia > Anura > Ranidae > Aquarana > Aquarana catesbeiana. The sequence continues at coordinate 148,310,347 of NC_133335.1, read as the reverse complement.
AACAATTCACTGCACAGTGTGTCACCATATCGCAACTCATCACACTGCATGTTACCACACCGCAACCCACCACACCACATAGCATGTCACCATACAAAAACACAGCAATTCACCGTACAAAGTGTCACCACACTGCATGCCACTACACCACACCATATGTCACCACAACACAACCTGCCTCACCACATGTCACCACACCAAAACAGCAATTCACCACACAGTGTGTCACCACAACGCATGTCACCACACCACAAATCACTGAACTGCATGTCACCACAACCCTTGTCAGCACATCACATCTCACCCCACCTCATGTCAACACACTGAAGCACTTCGCAACATGCAGTGCATAAAGTCACAGCGGTCAAGCGGGGCTCCATGGGACAGTACAAAGGGCTCCTGGCAATCTCCTCCCCCTCCCCTATTCTCTTACAGGTTGCTCTGGGTGATGGCAGAGGCTGGGAGTGCATGGCAACAGCACGTCATTGGGCAGTGTGGGCGGGCTTGTGCCGCAGTTAGGGTAAAAAAAATGGTTTTCCCGCTCTAAGACCCCATTCACACTGAGGCACTTTACAGGCGCTACAGCACTAAAAATAGTACCTGCATGGCGTCTGTAAAGAGCCTCTCCTGTCTCTCCAGTGTGAAAGCCCTGCAGGGGAGCGGCGCCCCAGCGTCCCTAATGGACCGGCCACTCCTGGTAAGACCTCTCTCACATGGAGCAAACTCTGTCAAGCAGACCTGCATGCTCAGCGGAGGGGGATCTGTCTGCTGATCCCTGCTGAGCAGGCGGATGACAAGTCTGCGTCCTCTCCGCTGATGCAGAGCGGACATGGACACAGCCCGCTGTTCTCCATTGGGCGGTTGAATGGAAACAAGCCGCCTGTCCATTTCCATTGGATACCATCTGATCGGATCTGCTAGATGGATGGAATGGGATCCCCATCTGTCTGTTTTTAGGGGACTGAATCGAATGCAGGCGGGTGTAAACACATGTCCTTTTACATCAGTCTCTCCTTAGAGAACAATAGGTGGTCCGCAGTGGCGCAACTAGAACCTTCAGGACCCTAATGCAAGACACCATGAAGGGCCCCCCTGACCCCCGGACAGGGCCCTTTCCTCCAAGCCTGGGTGGCGGAACAACGGGGCCCGGTCGCAAGTGGGTGGCTGCATATCAAGGAACCAATTTCTCCATTTCCCCCCTGATTCTCCTCCTCTCCCTCCCACAGGCATTCAGCAACTGCAGGAGGAAAATGGAGAGATGGGTTCCTCTATGCCGGTGTTTCTCAATCTTTTTCCAGTCAGGGCACCCTTGAAGTATACCCCTAGGTGAATGGGGCTGCACTGCAACCACTCCACAACTGTGTGCATTTCATGCAGTTGCAGCATAGCGATGATGCATTTAAGGGGTTAACACAAGCAGTCAGGAGGCAACATATTGCCTCTTTACCGGCTGTCAAATGCCTCTGAAAAGCGATCTGAGCCTGGATCGCTTTTCAGAGGAACAACATTTTTTTGCTGGTACTATGAACAAGCACGGACAAAAAAAGTTCTGATTGTACACATATAGGGGGTCAGGATTAAACACACATACATAAAATGTGCATACATACATATAAGCACATACACATATGTAGCGCCCACCAACTTAGGTGTGTGCTAATCAGTTAATTAGGATTAGTGTCAGGTAAAGTTGCCAGTGTTTTACCCTGTTGGTGTAAGCTGGTTGGTTAATTTGGTTGGGAGAAGTGACAGAATGGAAAGGGGGTTAAGGAGGATATAACTACTGGTAAAGGAACCAAAGATTAAAAGGCAACTCCTACTTCCTGGAGTCATAGACTGTAAATATTGCAAGTTCTTTTCTAACATGCTGCAAGGAAAAGAATAAAGTTTATGTTCAAATGTTACTGGACTGTCTGCTAATGTTATTCATGCAGGGGAGGAAAACAGAGAGCCACTAACAGCAGCTCCCAAGGGAGTAGTGCGCTATATATATATATATATAACACATACATGCGCACACACACATAAAGCATACAGTAGATAGATAGCTTTTTAAAAAATGACAGTGCTTTACCTTACCTCTTCCTGCCGGGTACTGCACTGTAGGGGGAGACAAAGAGCACAGCACACACTGTGCTTTCACTTTAGGTCTAATGAATGTGATGAGCTCCCTGCAGTGCTGATTACAGTTCGGCTGACGATCAGGGAGCTCGGTCTCAGACGCCCTTCGACCTATCGAGGTATACAGAGGGCCTCAAGGCCCCCTGCAGCATGGGGCATGGTCGCCATGGCGACCTCAGCAACCCCTATACTTCCTATACTGGTGGTCCGATTGGGCCCACCTGAAAAACAGACAAGCGGATCCGATCGGTCTGCTTGTGTGAGGGCCTTGTTCACACAGGGCATATACAGCGTACCTTTAGAGGGACGCACAGGTGTTCCGTGCATCTCTGTGCAGACAATCCCATTGATGTAATTTGGGATGTAACAACTGTACGAACAGAACTGTTGCTCCAAATTTTACATCCATGTAGGTCCGCATGCATGTCCCTGAGCTCACACTATCTGCATTCGGGGTCATGTACCCACACTGAAGTCAGATTGGAAATAGCAGCTATGCCTGTGCAGCCTTTGCATCCCAATTGACTTAAATGGTACTGCCTGTATGGGGATGAATGGAACACCTGTGCATCCCTGTGTAGGTAAACATGGCCCTCCATGGGCGTATGCTTAGTACCTAGTAGAAATTTAGCAGGAATGTTGTGAGTTACGTTGTGTTTATGTGCACTATTAATGATTTAATGTATTTTTACTGAAAATAGCGATATGATGAACATTTGCGCAATTATTGCTGGGCCCAAAAAATCAGTAGCACTTTTTTTTATTTTATAGGTCATGTGCTTTCAGAAAATATCTAGTTTGGGTTTTTTTTTTTTTTTCAAATTATGAAAGCTGTAAGTGAAAAATGGTAACCTCTGGATTTTTTAAGTACCGTAAATTGTTTTTAATTTACAGTTTTTTTTTTTTTTTTTTTTTTTTTTTTTTTTTTGGTGCCTTCAGTTTTCACTATTTGACAAAAAGGTGCAATTAAAAATGTACAAGTATTTGTTATTTATTAACTTAATACAGTTTTAACTTTTATATTTACTGCAAATTTATCAGGAATTGTGTACATTTTGCCACGTATGAATCCACTATTAATGATTTTAGTGTATTTTTAGCGAAAATATTGTTTTGATAAACATTTGCGCAAATATCGTGCTGGCCTAAAAATCAGTAGCACTTTCTTTTTTTTTTTTCTACTGCTTTCAGAAAATGAATGGTTTGGGGGGTCTTTTACAAATCCTGTAAGTAAAAGCTGTAAGTGAAAAAGGAAAACCTCCACATTTTCTAAGAAACTTTTGCGTACGTCCAATTTTCACTATTTCTCAAAAAGGCGCAATTTAAAATATTTATTTATTAACTCAATACAGGTTAAGCTTTAATATTTAGTAGGGATTTAGCAGGAATTTTGTAAAATTTGCTGTGTTTGTATCTGCTAATTAAGGATGAGCTCAGGCATGTTCGCACACCCCACATGCAGAGCCCGCCAGGAAATCGGCACTGCGCTAATCAAAGGCAGTGAGACATTTCCCGATCTCTGCAGCCGCGCATTGGGACAATGTCTCACTGCCTGTGATTAGCGCAGCGCCGTGCCGACTTCCTGGCGGGCTCTGCACGTGGGCTGTGCGAACACGCCAGAGCTCATCCTTACTGCTAATAATGATTTTAGTGTATTTTTAGCGAAAATATTGATTGGGTAAACATCTGTGCAAATATTGTGGGTCCTTAAAAATCAGTAGCACCTTCTTTTTATTCTACTGGTCCTATGCTTTCAGAAACTATATGATTTGTGGGGTCTTTAACAAACTCTGGAAGCTGTAAGGGAACAATGATAACCTTCAGATTTTTAGAGAAATGTAGTTATTAAAATTTTTATATACGTTCATTCTTCACCATTTTGCAAAAAGGCGTAATTTTAAAATTACAAATATTTGTTATTTATTAACTCAATACAGGTTAAGTTTTTGTATTTAGTAGGAATTTTGTAAAATGTACTGTGTTTTTATCTGCTAATACTGATTTGAATGTATTTTTAACGAAAATATTGTTTTGATGAACATTTGTGAAATCATCATTGTGCCCTAAAAATCAGTAGCACCTCATTTGTATTCTACTGGTCATATGCTTTCAGAAAATTATATGGTCTGGGGGGTCTTTAACCACTTCAGCCACGGAAGGATTTACCCACTTCCTGACCAGGCCATTTTTTTTGCGATACGGCACTGCATCGCTTTAACTGTCGTGCAGCATTGTATCCAAACAATTGACATCCTTTTTTTTTCCCCACAAATAGAGATTTCTTTTTTTTTTTTGCGCTATAAACAAAAAAGATCGCCGATTTTGAAAAAAAAGCAATATTTTTTACTTTTTGCTATAATAAATATCCCCAAAAAATATATTTAAAAAAAAAAACAAATTTCGTCCTCAGTTTAGGCCGATATGTATTCTTCTACATATTTTTGGTAAAAAAAAAATAAAAAAATTGCAGTGAAGTGTATATTGTCTGTTTTGCGCAAAAGTTATAGCGTCTACAAAATAGGGGATAGATTTATAGCATTTTTATTATTATTTTTTTATTTTACTAGTAATACCGGCGATCTGAGATTTTTATCGGGACTGCGACATTGCGGTGGACAGATCAGATACTTATAACACTATATTGGGACCATGTTAACAAAGAGGGGGAGGGAAAGTAGGAACCAACCAGGGATATATGGGAAACCCTACACTCCTAAACAATGCTGTAGGAGAAAAGAAGAGAGCCCCAAGGATATTGCGGATACAGAGAAGAGTAAATGAGGGTATACCCATAAGTAAAAAGTATGTATATTTTATTAGTACAAAAATAGTAGTAAACAATACAAAAAATGTCTTGTACAAAAATTGCCTAAATACAATGTACAATAGAAACTACAGAAAATGAAACAGCCGCTGAGCTGGAAATGCACCACAGATCAAAAACATAAAGTTAAGCTAGTGGGGCATATATGCCAGAGACCCAACATGTTTCGGAGAGCAAAGAGAGGGATTTTTAAATTATGTATATTTCCTTCTTCAGGGGTAAAAAACAGACGTGCTGCTTCATTTCTATTGAAAGAAAAACATATAATAGATAGTATATATATTAATAACAAACCGATTGATTTATGGCAACAAAATGGTACATGTAGGATAAATAGAGATGATCTATGCTTACATCACAGTAATTTGTATTTTTCCCCCTCGTCTTTCAGGACAGCACCTGGAGAGAGCGCAGCTCCACTCACTTTCCCAGGAAACACTGCAGTCAGTTTCTTTAAAGACCGGACACTTCCACCACGGCCTCAGTTGTAGTGTTTCCTCCGCCATGGTGGAAGCGCTGCAGGGAGCCAGGGGTGTGCTGCGCTTTCTCCAGGTGGTGAAAGTATTGGGCATACCGATTGAAGCTGTTTTTTTCTTTCCAGAAGACAGCCCAGCATCCTCCCTTACATGTGGGGGATTCTCCGGCCCCCCCTCCTCTTCATGCTCGGCGAGAGCCAGGCTGCGGTGGGTCCTGCTCCTATAGACCGGCGGCAGGGCTGTGGAGTAGCGAACGGTGTCTGCTCTGCAGTACCGCACGCCTTCCGGGTTCGGATGGCGAGCGCATCATTCCGGCCGGGGGCGGAGCCTCGCGCGACGCGGCTTCTGGTTCCGCCCGCTGGAACGCAGGAGGAAGGGGCGGTCTCTTTGGCTGATGTAATTTCCGGCCCTCACAGCGGTGAGCGGCCCGGGAAAATCAAATAAAGGGCACAGACGCCGCTGTAAGTCCTGTCAGCAATGGAGGACGATCAGACGGCAGTGGCAGGAGCAGGAGCCACACCAATCAGCCAGGCCCAGGTAAGCAGGGACATTGGTCGCTGTTCTTTTTCTTACTCTATGGGCAGTTGTTATATATTCCCTTCCTTAAAAAAAAAAAAAAAAAAAGGGGGGGGCCTGCAGATCACTTTTCCTGAGTACTAGTAGAAGGATTAGTGATTGATTATTTTGTTGAAGGTGGATCTGTGGGGTGATTCACTGGCTGTGGAACAAGACATAGGGGTTAAAGGGTTAACTTCCCTTGTGGGTTTCTGTGTTTCCTTTTGTACAGCATGTAATCTGTTTAGTGAAATGTGGTTCAGCAGATATCTTTTTTTTTTTCCCCTTGGGATATTGCAGAAGGCTAAAGAAAAGACCAAGCATGTCTCCCCTATTGTTAAAAGGAAATGTCCGTCATGTAAAGGGTTACTGAGGGATTCCTGGACCAAAATATTATGCAAGCCATGTATTGCAGACATAGTTAAGGAGGAGATGGCTCCTGCTAGTCCTGCGACTCAGCAAGGAGAATTGCTGAGCTCTTTCAGGAAGGAACTGGCGGACACCTTTGAATCCTTCAGATCCTATCTGGATAGGCGCCCATCGGCGCATAGCAGTATGGTGCCCCGTTCTCAATCCTCTGTTTCAGCATCCAGAGGGGGCAGCGACTCAGAGGAGGAAGAATATAACGCTTTACTAAACTCTGACGAAGAAGCGGAAGAAGAGAATGAAGCTTCTTCTCCTTCTTCTAGGTACAAACTATCCCTTGAGGAGGTGGATGATCTACTAAAGACAATACACACTACCCTTAACATCACAGAGGATAAAGCTCAGCTATCCTTACACAATAGGATGTTTCAGGGCCTTGGGGAGGAAAAGCACAGAGTTTTTCCAGCTACCTGACCTAGCGTTTGAGGACATGGGTATCCTTAAGGATACCATGGATAAAAAGGCGGACTCCCTATTAAGAAAGGCATGGGATTCATCCTTAGCAAATTTGAAACCAGCCATGGCTTCAACAGTGGTAGCCAGAAATCTGGAACACTGGCTGGAGCAGCTGAAAGCTCATATTGAGGCAGGGACGCCTCGTAAAGATCTGCTAGATACGCTCCCGGTGTTATTAAAGGCGGTAGGGTATATAGCAGATGCTTCAGCGGAATCAATCAGAATGTCAGCCAGATCCTCAGCTTTGATAAACTCAGCTCGCAGGGTGTTATGGGTCAAGACATGGACAGGGGATACTGCCTCAAAAACAAAGTTGTGCGGTTTACCCTTTGAGGGCGATTTGGTGTTTGGCCCTGGGCTTGAAGCCATACTTCACAGAACAGCTGACAAAAAGAAGGCTTTCCCTATAAAGAAAAAGGTGATTCCGCAAGGCAATAAGAATTTTCGTGCTTTTCGGAAAACCCCAGATACCAAAGAGACAGGCTATAAAAGGCCTTGGAAATCTCAAAGAGGGAGGGGCAAGTCAGGAGTACTATTTCGCCCCCCGGCCACAAACACAAAAACCCAGTGACTGTCATCCAACTGTGGGAGCAAGGTTACAGACCTTCTTTTTACAGTGGAAGACTATAACGAACAGCCAGTTTATCCACAAGACCATTGTGGAGGGTTACAGGTCCCCCCCCCCCCCACACCTGTGCATTTTTATGTAACCCAGGCTCCCCGAGACCCAGAAAAATCCGTAGCAATGACAGCTATCTTGCAAGAATTGATGCTACAAAAGGTGATCACGAACGTACCCCCCCAGGGAAGTAAAAGAGGGGTGCTATTCGCACATATTTCTGGTGAAGAAGCCTTCGGGAAAATTCAGACTCATTCTGAACCTGAAGATTCTCAACAAGACCATCAGGTACAAAAAATTCAAAATGGACATAGTATTCTCAGTGAAGAGTCTCCTGACCCCAATGGCGTCCATAGACCTGAGAGATGCATACTTACATGTACCAGTAGCACCAGCATCCCAGAAGCACTTAAGGTTTGCAATAAAAATGGGGGAATCAACCCTACATCTCCAGTTCAGAGCTCTCCCTTTCGGGCTGTCATCCTCTCTGAGGATTTTCACAAAGATCCTGGCAGAGGCCTTAGCCCCACTCAGAGTGGAGGGAGTATCAGTTCTACCCTATTTGGACGATCTACTAATTTTTGCCAAAACAAGGGACCTATTAGTGAGGGATCTGGAAAAGACAATGAGTCACTTGGTAAGTCTCGGATGGATAATAAACAAGGAAAATCAAACTTGATTCCATCACAGACAATACTATTCCTGGGCTATACTATAGATTCCATCCAGGAGAGAATCTTTCTCCCCGAGGAGAAAATAGAGAAGCTTCAGGGTGCGGTAAAGAAGACACAGACAAACATGCCAATCTCCATAAGAGCAGCCATGTCGGTCTTAGGGCTGCTCACTGCGACTATACCAGCAGTGCAATGGGCACGTCTACATACAAGGGAGCTCCAGCAGGCAATTTTAACGAATTGGTCTTATGGAGAGTCCCTGGAAAAATTAATAAAAGTGCCACCGCAGGTGCAGAGGAAGCTTTGGTGGTGGAGAAGCCCCTCAAACCTGGACAAGGGTCTACTCTGGGGTTTTCCTTTGGAGAAAAGACTAGCAGACGCAAGTTCCTGGGGTTGGGGCGCCCACCTGGACGAGCAGATGGCTCAGAGGAGTTGGACAGACTGGGAAGCCAGAAGGTCCTCCTATTGGAGAGAACTAAGGGCTATTCTCCTAGGACTATGGGCCTTCGAGAAAACAGTCCGGGGCCATAAGGTCCAAGTTTTATCGGACAATGCCACAGCGGTGGCATATATATCAAGGCAAGGAGGAACAAGGAGCAGGACTCTGCTATCCTCGGCACTCCAAATTCTAGCCTGGGCAGAAAACAACCTAAAGTCCATAACAGCAATACATCTGAAGGGAGATTTGAACCTTCTAGCAGACTTTCTGAGCAGAGAAAGAATACTAGAAGCAGAATGGAGTCTGAACACAGGAACATTCCAAAAATTAACAGAAAGATGGGGGGTACCCCAAATAGATCTTTTTGCATTCCAGAAGAATACAAAAGTAGAGGCTTTCTTCTCACTAAACAGGCAAGATCAGGCGAAGGGTTTGGACGCGTTAGCACATCCGTGGAACTTCCAGTTGTGCTACGCCTTTCCCCCCTTTCAGGTGATTCCCTTGGTCTTAAAGAAACTACAAAAAGAGACAACGAGCATGATTCTAGTGGCCCCTTTTTGGCCCAAACGAGCTTGGTTCGCAACAATACAGAGGATGGCGGTGGAACCTTATTGGGTGCTTCCACTGCGGAAAGATCTCCTAACGCAGGGTCCCCTTCATCATCCAAATACCGAGCACCTCAGGTTGACAGGGTGGTTACTGAGGGGCAGATGTTGAAGAATAAGGGCCTTTCAGATAAGCTGGTCTCTACCCTGCTGAATAGTCGTAAGGAGATCACCAGAGCCATCTATTTCAAGACGTGGAAGCGATTTAATAGCTGGTGCTAAGAAGCTTTCGCAACAAGAAATTGTTCCAGTACTAGAATTTCTCCATGAAGGAATGGAGATGGGGTTGGCAGCTAGCACCCTGACGGTGCAGGTAGCTGCATTGTCGGGTTTCCTTGAGAGACAATTATCTAAGGAGCCGCTCATTACTAGATTTTTCAGGGCATTGGCCAGAGCTAGGCCAATACCTTAAGTTTTTTCCTAGATGGGACCTGTCGGTGGTTCTGCAGGGTCTAATCAAAGGGCCTTTTGAACCTCCAGAGGAAGCATCAATCAGGCTGTGGTCACTAAAACTAGTCCTGTTAGTAGCAGTTACTTCAGCTAGGAGAGTAAGCGAGTTACAAGCTCTTTCCATAAGAGAACCCTTTTGTTATATTTTTCCAGACCGGGTAGTGCTAAAAACTGACCCGGGTTTTCTGCCAAAGGTGTCAACAGCGTTTCATAGGGCACAAGAAATAGTTCTCCCTACTTTTTGTCCTAACCCGTCCAGTGCTAAGGAGAGGTCTTTCCATTCCCTGGACGTGAGAAGGTGTTTATTACACTATATAGAGATAACAAAAGATTTTAGAAGATCAAATTCTCTCTTTGTTCTTTTCTCTGGTCCACGTAGGGGGTATAGTGCATCCAAAAACACCATAGGTAGATGGCTAGGAATGGCCATCGGTGAAACGTATAGAGCTTCAGGGGCAGAGCCCCCTAAGGGGGTAGTGGCCCATTCAACGAGGGCAGTAGCAACGTCCTGGGCAGAGAGGGCAGGAGCTTCCCCGGGTCGGATCTGTAAAGTGGCCACGTGGACAAGTTTCTCCACCTTCACCCGCCACTACAGGTTGGACTTGCTATCAGCAGCGGAACAATCATTCGGCAGGAAAGTCCTGCAGGCGGTGGTCCCACCCTGGAGTAAGTACTCTTTTATCATCTCCAGGTGCTGTCCTGAAAGACGAAGGGAGAAAACCCTAGTTAGACTTACCGGTAACGGTATTTCTACGAGTCTTTCAGGACAGCGCCGATGACCCGCCCTAAGTTTAAGGTTATAAAATGTGTTATTGCTATGTTCTGCTTATCTAATTTCAGCATGGCTGGAGGTACTCTATGAACAACTGAGGCCATGGTGGAAGTGTCCGGTCTTTAAAGAAACTGACTGCAGTGTTTCCTGGGAAAGTGGGTGGAGCTGCGCTCTCTCCAGGTGCTGTCCTGAAAGACTCGTAGAAATACCGTTACCGGTAAGTCTAACTAGGGTTTTTTTTTTTTTACACACCAGCAGACAGAGCGTTGGGACTTGAATATTGCTTAGCCGTATTTTCAGAGTATATCCATATTTAGGAAAAAACACTCTCATATAGTTGAAAATGATAGTTGGAAAATCCAAACTAAATCAGTATAACCAAGATAAGTGGGTGCACCCGGGCGGTCCAACAGTGCTCACGGGGATATCTCTAATGGATGGGGACGGACATCTAATAAAAATATAAACATAGTGGATGGCAATAAGACTACATGCACTGAAGGTGTGGGGTTAAGTGAGCCAAAAAGACATCACTGTCCCAAAGTAAAATAACATAGATGGCATTGCAGAGAATTAACAGCAGTAAGTATAGTGTAAATACCTGCAGTGAGCATGTAGGTCGGTGTCCACAGAGATCCCTGGCGTTTACTGGCTGTGTAGCAATGACTGCTCACACAGTCAGACATTTATACGTCCAGGGATCGAAGGGGGACCAATCAGAGCCATGATGTTAGGGCAGTGGGAGGGGGGAGAAAAGGACAGGCAGACACAGGTGCCGGGGATCATCAGCTGACGTTTCCCCCCCCAACACCTGTGCTGCCGAATCTAAGCCCACGTTCGTCTCCAATGGGAATCCTCCGGCCGATATGGCGTCACCGCGCATTACGCGGTGACGTCAGACGTCGACACGGCCGCCGGCACGGAAGTGGGCGAATGCACTGGACAAAGAAGTCCAGTGCGCAGCTGCGGAGAACGACTGTCACCACAGGTGTACTCGCCCAAAACATCCCCATAAAGGGGGTGAAACTGCCCCAAAGCAGCACACCAAGCGCGCCACCATGGGGCCCCCCATGCCGGGGATCCTCGGTGGACCATCAAGGGCACCAACATTACCCCGAAAGATTAAAGTATTTGAATACGGCTGTAGGTGATCCAGTCCATCGGCTGCTGTCTGGACGATTGAAGTTAAACTCGCACAATACGCACATGAGCCACAGGGAAACGTTTCCATGTATTTGCAATACGCACATGAGCCACAGGGAAACGTTTCCCTGTGGCTCATGTGCGTATTGGAAATACATGGACCACAGAAGAAACATTTACTTACTTAATGGAATGCGATTTACGCCCAAACATTTTTCTAATTGCCAGACAAATGCAGTTGTCTATTTAATAATATGCAGCTGCAATTGTTTTTACGTGGGCAAGCCCGTACAGAAACTTTGGCAAAGACTATATCGCCACATCAAAGCCATGCAGACGAGTGACCCAGATGTACCCTTGTGTAGGCATGTTCGACTTGCTCATAATGGCACTTTCCCCAGAATTAGTCTTGGTTTTAGACAGAGTACACCCCAGCTCTCGGGGAGGAGACCTTGACAAACTCCTCCTACAACGAGAGCTTAGGGGGATATTTAACCTCAATGCCACGGTGCCCCCCGGCCTCAACGAGACCTTCAATCTTAAGCCCTTTCTACCTGGTTTCATATCAGGCCTTTATGATAAAAATCAATAAATATAGGCAATCTATCAATAATAATCAATTCTCTCTTTTTCTGCCATCACATTCCCTTGCATTCCTCTTTCTCTCTTTTCCCCATCTTTCTCCCTCTCCAAATCTATTAGCACAATGTGATGTTATGTGTACATGTAATATTTGTCAATCATTTTATCTATACTGTACATGTTTGCAGGCTTATTTTGTAATGTATCTGAAACCTGCATATGCTGTATTGTAATTACTGCCTTTTTTTGTAAAATAGATGACTGGAGTTTAACTTCAATCGTCCAGACAGCAGCCGATGGACTGGATCGCCTACAGCCGTATTCAAATACTTTAATCTTTCGGGGTAATGTTGGTGCCCTTGATGGTCCACCGAGGCGGGGGGCCCCATGGTGGCGCGCTTGGTGTGCCGCTTAGGGGCAGTTTCACCCCCGTCATAGGGGTGTTTTGGGCGAGTATACCTGTGGCGACAGTCGTTCTCCGCAGCTGCGCACTGGACTTCTCTTTGTCCAGTGCATTTGCCCACTTCCGTGCCGGCGACTGTGTCGACGTCTGACGTCAACACGTAATGCGCGGTGACGCCGGACGCAGCATCGGCCGGAGGATTCCCATTGGAGATGAAGGTGGGCTTGGATTCGGCAGCACAGGTGTTGGGGGGGAAACGTCAGCTGACAATCCTCGGCACCTGTCTCTGCCTGTCCTTTTCTCCCCCCTCCCACTGCCCTAACATCATGGCTCTGATTGGTCCCCCTTCGATCCCTGGATGTATATATGTCTGACTGTGTGAGCAGTCATTGCTACTCAGCCAGTAAACGCCAGGGATCTCTGTGGACACCGACCTACATGCTCACTGCAGGTATTTACACTATACTTACTGCTGTTTATTCTCTGCACTGCCATCTATGTTATTTTACTTTGGGGCAGTGATGTCTTTTTGGCTCACTTAACCCCACACCTTCAGTGCATGTAGTCTTCTTGCCATCCACTATGTTTATATTTTTATTAGATGTTCGTCCCCATCCATTAGGGATATCCCCGTGAGCATTGTTGGACCGTCCGGGTGCACCCACTTATCCTGGTTATACTGATTTAGTTTGGATTTTCCAACTATCATTTTCAACTATATGAGAGTTTTTTCCTAAATATGGATATACTCTGAAAATACGGCTAAGCAATATTCAAGTCTCAACGCTCTGTGTGCTGGTGTGTAAAAAAAAAAAAAAAAAAAAAAAAAAAAAAAAGAAAACAAATTACTGTGATGTAAGTATAGATTAGGGATGATCCGAACACCCCCCTGTTCGGTTTGCACCAGAACATGCGAACAGGAAAAAAGTTTGTGCGAACACCGTTAGTCTATGGGACACGAACATGAATAATCAAAAGTGCTAATTTTAAAGGCTTATATGCAAGTTATTGTCATAAAAAGTGTTTGGGGACCTGGGTCCTGCCCCAGGGGACATGGATCAATGCAAAAACGGCTGTTTTTTCAGGAGCAGTGATTTTAATAATGCTTAAAGTCAAACAATAAAAGTGTAATATCCCTTTAAATTTCGTAGCTGGGGGGGTGTCTCTAGTATGCCTGTAAAGGGGCGCATGTTTCCCGAAGAGAAGAAGATGAAGAGAAGAGCGGGAGCCTCCCCCCATGCCATGGGTGCGGAGCGGCCCGAGGAGAAGAAGATAGAAGACGCCGCGGAGGAGATGCTGGACGAGAACGTTGGAGGAAGAACCAGAAGAGCCAGAAGAAGGAAGATAGAAGAAAGAAGAAGCATTTAAATAAAGGAATTGTCAAAAACTGTCTCTTGTCATTTTTAACATTTTTGACAGTTTTTTTTAGTGAAATGGTAGGGGTAAGTACCCCCTTACCATTTCACACGGGGGGGGGGATCTGGGGGTCCCCTTGTTAAAGGGGGCTTCCAGATTCCAATAAGCCCCCCACCCGCAGACCCCCACAACCACCGGCCAGGGTTGTGGGGATGAGGCCCTTGTCCTCATCAACATGGGGACAAGGTGTTTTGGGGGGCTACCCCAAAGCACCCTCCCAATGTTGAGGGCATGTGGCCTGGTACGGTTCAGGGGGGGCGCACTCTCGTCCCCCCTCTTTTCCTGCGGCCTGCCAGGTTGCGTGCTCGGATAAGGGTCTGGTATGGATTTTTGGGGGGACCCCATGCCTTTTATTTTTTTTTTTTTGGCGCGGGGTTCCCGTTAATATCCATACCAGACCTGAAGGGCCTGGTATGGAATTTAGGGGGACCCCCACGTCTTTTTTTTTTTTTTTTTTTTTTAATTTTGGTTCGGGGTTCCCCTGTGGGGAATCTCCATGCCGTTTTTATCAATGAACTTCTATGTGTATTGTCAGCAATGCAATAGCCGCGAGTAGGTTTAAATGGGTTTTTTCCTTCGAAATGTCATTTTGCTGTCAGACTGTTCTAAACACGGGAAACATGTGCCCCTTTACAGGCATACTATAGACACCCCCCAGCTACGAAATTTAAAGGGATATTACACTTTTATTTGACTTTAAGCATTATTAAAATCACTGCTCCTGAAAAAACGGCCGTTTTTAAAACTTTTTTTTGCATTGATCCATGTCCCCTGGGGCAGGACCCGGGTTCCCAAACACTTTTTATGACAATAACTTGCATATAAGCCTTTAAAATTAGCACTTTGGATTTCTCCCATAGACTTTTAAAGGGTGTTCCGCGGCATTCGAATTTGCCGCGAACACCCCAAATTGTTCGCTGTTCGGCGAACTTGCGAACAGCCAATGCCAAAGTCGAGCATGAGTTTGACTCGAACTCGAAGCTCATCCCTAGTATAGATCATCTCTATTTATCCTACATGTACCATTTTTTTGCCATAAATCAATCGGTTTGTTATTAATATATATTAATATATATATACTATCTATTATATGTTTTTCTTTCAATGAAGCAAATGAAATGAAGCAGCACGTCTGTTTTTTACCCCTGAAGAAGGAAATATACATAATTTTAAAAATCCCTCTCTTTGCTCTCCGAAACATGTTGGGTCTCTGGCATATATGCCCCACTAGCTGAACTTTATGTTTTTGATCTGTGGTGCATTTCCAGCTCAGCGGCTGTTTCATTTTCTGTAGTTTCTATTGTACGTTGTTTTTAGGCGATTTTTGTACAAGACATTTTTTTGTATTGTTTACTACTATTTTTGTACTAATAAAATATACATACTTTTTACTTATGGGTATACCCTCATTTACTCTTCTCTGTATCCGCAATAGCCTTGGGGCTCTCTTCTTTTCTCCTACTATATTGGGACCATTGACATTTATACAGCGATCAGTGCTAAAAATAGCCACTGATTACTGTGTAAATGTCACTGGCAGGGAAGGGGTTAACACTAGCGGGCGATCAAGGGGTTAAATATGTTCCTTATTGAGTGTTTCTAACTGTGGGGGGATGGGACAGACTGGGGGAGGAGACCGGTTTTTGTTCCTAAGCAGTAGGAACAACAGATCATTCTCCTCAACCCTGACATAACGGAGATGTCCGGAGGAGGATACATGCAACAGCCAGGTTCGCCAACAGCCTTTTTGGCCCACCCTGGTGAGGGACATAAGCCACCGCTGTTGCCTTGTCTGACTGGATCCGTACTGGGAGCCCCGAAGTCGAGCTGTCCGTGATCCAGACCTAGTCTGATCAATTGAGGTTCCAGGATATTACACGGTAGCCTAGATTCCACCACTGTTCAATGACCCCGAGCCGAGCTCCGTCCCAGGACATCTCCTCACCCGGACAGACTGGTATTGGTGGTCACCCTGTTCAATACAAGGGGAGAAAGGATCTTCCCTACTGAAGAACCGGAGAACAAAGCCACCAGACTAGGGAACCTTAGGTTTCCTGACTCAGCCAAATCCGATTGTTCAGAGACTGTCAGACTTCTTCGTACCTGACCGCTGAGTCCGCTTGGGCAGAGGGTGGTCTCCCTTACGTGTCCGACTCACGGCCCCTGGTAGAATAGACAGGAGGCACGGGAGTGCGGAATGGTATGGGAGCCTGGTAGTAAGGTTCCAGATGCAGGAAGGTAGATAATCTTCAAGCAGCAGGTAGGCAGGCTGGAACACAGGCAACAGGTGCTGAGCAGGAGCAGGACAGGCAGGTCTGGACACAAGCAGGGTTTGGCAACAGATGGGCAACAAGGTACAGAGGAGGAGGCAGTAGCAGAGTCAAGACAGGCTGAGATCAGGTGCAGGCAGAAGTCAGGAGTATCTGAGTAGAAAACCGGGTCGTCAGGAGATTGGGAACACAAGTACAGGTAACAGAAGCAAGGACACTGGCAGCTGATGATCAGACAGCACTGAGCAGAGTGTGCAGGCAACCTAAATAGGCCAATTGGTGGCAAACACCGCACACATGCGCACGCCGACGCGCACACCCGCACGTGCCAGGACCATGCACACCAATGCCCACAGGGGCGCGTGCACCAGTGTGCACCGGCGCACACCGGCATGCACCAGAGCAGCCAGCACCACGTCCATCAAGGTAACCTCTCTGACAATGCCCCCTCCTTGAGGGCAGACTCCGGATGCCCAGTTGGGCCAATCTGGTGGCATGGGAGTTCCTGAATGCCCATAAGAGTTCCTTGGCATGTAGATGGCATGTGCTCTCGGGCTCCCAGGAATTTTCTTTGGGACCATAGCCCTTCCATTTAATAAGATACTGGATCTGGTTGCGCCTTTTCCTGCAATCCAGAATTGCTTCTACTTTAAATTCCTCTTCATTATTGATTAAGATAGGTCCAGGTGGGCTGGTACTACGGCCAGCAAAGGAATTAGAAGTAGCAGGTTTCAGTAGTGACACATGGAAGACCGGATGTACCTTTAGAGAGTCGGCAGGTCAAGTTCATAGGTAACATCATTAACCTTTCTCTTCACCGGGAAAGGGCCCATGAATTTAGGGCCCAGCTTCCTAGAAGGACAGGCCATTTTCAAGTTGACTGTGGACAACCACACTTGGTTGCCAGGTTCCAGGATAAGCTCTCCACACCTCTTCTTATTGCACACTTTCTTATTATACTCCTGAGACTTGGCCATGGTTTCTTGTAAAAGTCTATTATTAATTGAGAAAAAATCCATAGTTTCAGAGACTGCAAGAACGGTACATTCAGGTATTGAACTGGGTAGGAAGGACAGGTGGAAGCCATAGTTGGCAAAGAATGGCGTTTGCTTGGTGGCAGAATGCAGAGAATTATTGTAGGAGAACTCAGCAACAGGTAGTAAAGAGACCCAGTCATCCTGAGAGAAGGTGGAGAAGCAGCAGAGGTATTGTTCCAAAGACTGGTTCTCTGTTTGCCCATTCGTCTGGGGGTGGTAGGATTAAGAGAACGCCAACTCTATTTCAAGGGAGCCACAGAGGGCCTTCCAGAACCTAAAGGTAAACTTGACACCTCAATCGGACACAATACTTGCTGGGACCCCGTGTAACCTTACAATTTCCTTGACAAATATCTTTGCCGTCTCCATAGCCGAGGGTGTGCCTCTCATAGGCAGGAAGTGTGCCATTTTGGACAACCTGTCCACTACAACAAAGATAGTGGAAAAGCCTTCTGACAGAGGGAGTTCCACAATGAAGTCCATCAAGATCATTTTCCATGGTCTTTCTGGGACAGGTAAGGGTTTCAATAGGCCCCAAGCTCTCGTCCGGATATTCTTACTTCGGGCGCAAGTACTGCACAATTCTACATAATTTTTACAGTCATTGAGCAATTGAGGCCACCAGAATGTATGCTGTACAGCTCAGCAGTCTTCAGAGTGCCAAAATGTCCGGCCAACTTATGGTCATGGCAGAGCTCCAGTACAGCTACCTTTAAGCCCTAAGGGACCACAATCTTGTCCTTGTGCCAAAACAGGCCGTCCTTTACATTGGTTTCCACAGACGGAGACATTTCCATAGAGG
Organism: Aquarana catesbeiana; assembly: GCF_042186555.1. Taxonomy (NCBI): domain Eukaryota; kingdom Metazoa; phylum Chordata; class Amphibia; order Anura; family Ranidae; genus Aquarana; species Aquarana catesbeiana. Next base: position 148,292,277 of record NC_133335.1, on the reverse strand, counting down.
CCTGTCTTATCCGGGAGAGGAGATCCCCTTTGAGAAACAAAAAGTTCCCAGAAGCTTATGCAGAGGTAAGGTTTTCTCAGAGTCATGAAACATGCGGGAGAGTGCATCTGGTTTGATATTTTTAGAACCGGGTCTGTAAATAATGTGGAATTGAAATCTGGAGAAAAAAAGTGCCCATCTTGCCTGCCGTGGTCTTAGTCTTTTGGATGTTCTCAAGTACTCCAATTTCTTGTGGTCGGTATAGACCAAAATGGGATGTGCAGCACCCTCCAGTAGGTAACGCCACTCCTCCAGAGGCGCCTTGATGGCCAAAAGTTCCCGATCCCCCACGTCACAGTTCCTTTCCAACATTGAGAGTTTGCATGGAAAAAAAAGTCACTGGGTAGGGAAGGGCTTTGGCGCCTTGCCGCTGGGAGAGCACCGCTCCCACTGCAATTTCCGAGGCATCGACTTCCAGAACGAATGGTAGAGCAGGGTTAGGGTGTTTCAGGATGGTAGCCGATGTAAGTTCTTTAAGTCTTTCAAAAGCCGACTGTGCTTTAGGAGTCCAACAGAATCGGGTTCTGTACCTGGTCAGCTCGGTGATGGGAGCAATTATCGCGGAAAAACCTCTGATGAACTTCCGGTAGAAGTTGGAAAAGTCAAAGTGCTGTACCCCTTTTTTTTTTTTTTTTTTTTTATCTGTGGGCGCAGGCCAATCCAAGATGGCGGATACCTTTTTGGGGATCCATTTTGATGCCGTCGACAGAAATGACTAAGCCCAAGAATTGAATGCACTGGAGTTCGAATTCGCACTTTTTGGGCTTAGCATAAAGTCCATGTTGCCTGAGTCGAGTTAGAACATTCCAGACGTGCCTGCGGTGAAAGAGAAGATTAAGATGTCGTCAAGGTAGACTATGACAAGTCCAGGTAATCACGAAAAATGTTGTTGACAATGTGTTGGAATGTCGCTGGTGCATTGCATATTCCGAAGGGCATAGCAAGGTACTTTAAGTACTCAAATCAAGTACGGCTGGCCGTCTTCCACTCGTCCCCTTCTCGGATACGGATTAAGTTATAAGCTCCGTGGAGGTCTAGCTTAGTGAAAATGACTGCGGTTCCTAGCCTTTGGAAAAGTTCAGGCACCAGAGGAAGTGGATAACGGTTTTTAATGGTTATCTTGTTTAACTCCCGGTAGTCAATGCAGGGACGCAGGTAATGGTCTTTCTTTTCAATAAAGAAAATACCAGCACCAGCTGGAGAGGTGGACGGGCGGATGAACCCTTTTTTTTTAGGTTTTCGTTTATGTAGTCCTTTAGTGTGTCTATCTCCTGCTCAGTTAATGGGAAGATTCTTCCAAAAGGGACTTCCGTTCCAGGTAGAAGTTCTATCGGGCAGTCATAAGGCCTGTGTGAAGGAAGAGTCTCTGCCCCTTTTTTGTTAAACACATCCAGAAAGTCCTGAGAAGGTTCAGGAATAGACTGATGTAGTTCCGTGTCTGAGTCCAGGCAAAGGAGTTGAGAGGTTTTAACAGATGTTCCACATTGGCAGTGCAGTTGGCAATACTCAAAGGAATTTAATTTCTCCCGTGGCCCAGTTAATACTGGGATTATGGGCCTGCAGCCAGGGCATCCCCAGGATGATAGGGAAGAAAGGGGAGGAGATGGCATTCAGACGTAGAAGTTCCTGATGATGAGGGCCCATGAGCAAAGGGACGGTATCCTGTGTGAAGGGGCCGGAACTAAGGGTGGAGCCATCCGCAAGGTGTACAGCAAGTCCTTGAGCCTTGGGTTGGAGCGGAATGCAGTGGTTGGCAGCGAAGATCAGGTTGATGAAGCAGCTGCATGCTCCGGAGTCAATTATGACAGAAACTGGGATATTCCTTCCTGGAAGCTGTAATGTGATGGAAAGAGGTGAGTACCGGATTTAGTTGGAAGGCACTTACGCGTCTTGTTGGGGCAGGCCCTCGCATAATGCCCAGGTTCTCCGCACACGTTGTGGGCACGTCTGCGCAGCTTTTCTTCCAGAGTGAGGGAGGGACGGAGCAGACCAAGCTGCATAGGTTCAGGAGCATCCAGGACTGGTGCGGTAGGAGTAGGAGGAAACTAGACTAGAAGAGCTGGGAACCTTGGGGAGCATCCAGGTGGGGCGAAAGTGGCTGGTAGATCTTTCGGAACGTCGCTCCCTTAGGCGATGGTCAATTTGGATGGAGAGGTTGATAAGCTCATCCAAAGACTGAGCTACTCTAACTCGTGTCAACTCATCCTTGAGTAGATCGGATAAGCCCATCCGGAACTGATAACGCAGGGCAGCGTCATTCCAGTCTGTGTCGGAGCTCCAGTGTCTGAACTTTACCGCATAATCTTCAGCCGATCTGCGACCTTGTTGAAGAGTGCAGTGCGGCTTCGGCAATCGCAGTCAGTTGGGGAGCCTCATATAGTTGGGAAATAGCCGAAAAGAAGGCGTCAAGCCCGAACACTGGCGCGCACACCAGTGCCCACAGGACCATGCACACCAGTGCCCACAGGGGCGTGCGCACCAGCGCACACAGTAATGCGCACACCGCCGCGCACCAGAGCGGTCAGCACCGTGTCCATCAAGGTAACCTTTCTGACATAAACCTTGGGCATTTGTCCCATTATGCCAGGATCTCCCCACTGGGAGCCCACATGGAACGGTGCAAATGACTTTGCCTTAAAAAAAGGGTAGATACCATCAGACCCAACACCCACATGTAGATCCGCAGAGTAGTAAATGAAAAAAATGCCGCATGCCACTTCTGGAGTCTGTCCAGGGAAGAAACACGCTGGCCAGAGCTGAAGCCTGGTCAGGCTCAGATAAACCAACGTTCCGGCAGGGCCAAAACAGACTTCCGATAGTATAGACGCCAACTGAAATCAGAGAAAGTCTGTATAGGAACTCATTGTTCCTCTGGGTAATTGAGAAGTCGGCGCAGAAGATCGTCCAGGACCGTCAACCCCATTGACGTAACCATGCCAGATCCGGGGCCAACACCTTGTGAACACCCGAGGAGTGGTGGCCAGATCAAAGGACCACACCACGCGCTGATAATGCTCTGTACCCACAACAAGATGTAGGAAGTGCTGGAGTCGGGCACATAACAGAATGCTTAAGCATTTGTGATGTCTTAGAAGTCAGAAAGACCCCGTGATGGAGTGCCACCGCTGCGTGGACGGACTCCATCCTGAACTCCTGTACCCACACAAGGCAGGTCAGGGCCTTAAGGTCCAGAATTAGATTTACCCTGCCCTCCATCTTTTAGACTGAGAACAGGTTAGAATAAAACCCCTGACACTGTTCCCAGCACAGGAACCGGGCCAATCACACTCTGCCGCAACGGGGCTTGAACAGCCCCCGTGGAGAACAGCAAGCAGTCTGGCAACAGACGACCATTGGAAGGAACAAACTGTTTGGAGGAACACAGCCGGAAAACTATCTTATAAACGAACAAACTTAAAACACGACTGAGGCAACAGACTCGGCAACCAGGGGAACTGCAGCCAAGGGGCATAGCGGACAAACCGCAGCGACTACCCAATAGGTCCCCAAGCAACAAAGGCATGGGGATTCTGCTCCCCCCTCCAGGTATGCCAGCTGGGCTCTTAGAAGCCAGAGATTCCTCTATTGGAGCCATGGTAGCCTCAAGCAGCCTAGAGACAGAGGTGTTCACTACTGGTGTAACAGTCCCCTTCTGAACGGGGCCCCCCCAAAGGGGTACCTTCCAAGCGTTTTTGGAAACACAAAAGGCACTTTGGGCACTCCCAGTCTTCATGGACAAATTTTGTCAAAATAAGAGAGAGAAGGGAAAGCTTTCGTCACGCTAGACAACTTATCCAAGAGGGTACCAGCCATCCCCCACAGCCACCACTGCATCCCCCATCTTGAAAGGTTCCCGCACAGATGTAGGATTTTTCAACAGGGGGGGTAGGGGAGGGCAGGAGTGCCCTATACTCTGAAGCCCACATAAGGGGTGCTGACTGAGGCCCTCCACAGGGGGCACCCCCGAGGCCCCTCACAGGGGGCACTGACCGGGGGCCCCTCACAGGGGGCACTGACCGTGGCCCGCTCACAGGGGGCACTGACCGTGGCCCGCTCACAGGGGGCACAGACCGGAGCCCCTCACAGGGGGCACAGACCCCCGCAGTGCCACCCCTCAGGAAAGGGGGCCACCACGAGGCCTAGTAGGCCGTCGAAGCCGCGGTCTAGTAGGACTAAATTTCTGGCCGCCCACCGCGAGCACGCAGCCCACGGGGGGACTGGACCACGGTAGGCCGCAAACCACGGCCTAAATTTACGGATGCCGGCCACAGTGCGTGGTGCGCGGGGAGATCGTACCGATGAGAGCCGGTAGGCCACAAATGCCGCTGGCTAAATTTTTTGCCAACTGCCGCAAGCACGGTTCACTACTGGTGTAACAGTCCCCTTCCAGCAAGCGTTTTTGGAAGCACAAAAGGCACTTTGGACACTCCCAGTCTTCATGGACAAATTTGTCAAAATAAGAGAGAGAGAAGGGAAAGCTTTCGTCACGCTAGATGACTTATCCAAGAGGGTACCGGCCATCCCCCACAGCCACCGCTGCATCCCCTATCTTGAAAGTTTCCCGCACAGATGTAGGATTGTTCAACAGGGGAGGTAGGGGAGGGCAGGAGTGCCCTCTACTCCAAAGCCCACATAGGGGGTGCCAACTGAGGCCCTCCACAGGGGGCACAGACCGGCGGCCCCTCACAGGGGGCACAGACCGGCGGCCCCTCACAGGGGGCACAGACCGGCGGCCCCTCACAGGGGGCACAGACCGGCGGCCCCTCACAGGGGGCACAGACCGGCGGCCCCTCACAGGGGGCACAGACCGGCGGCCCCCCACAGGGGGCACAGACCGGCACAGACCGGAGCCCCTCACAGGGGGCACAGACCCCTGCAGTGCCACCCTTCAGGAAAGGGGGCCACCACGAGGCCTAGCAGGCTGTCGAAGCCGCGGCCTAGTAGGGCTAAATTGCAGCCCAACATGCAGCCCACGGGGGGACCAGACCACGGTAGGCCGAAAACCACGGCCTAAATTTACGGATGCCGGCCGTAGTGCGTGGTGCGCAGGGGGACCGTACCGATGAAAGCCGGTAGGCCGCAAAAGCCGCTGGCTAAATTTTTTGCCACCTGCCGCAAGCACGGTTCACTACTGGTGTAACAGTCCCCTTCCAGCAAGCGTTTTTGGAAGCACAAAAGGCACTTTGGACACTCCCAGTCTTCATGGACAAATTTGTCAAAATAAGAGAGAGAAGGGAAAGCTTTAGTCACGCTAGACAACCGGCTATCCCCCACAGCCACCGCTGCATCTGATGCCATTGTGGGGAGGGATTTTCCAAAATTTTGGGGTAGTCCTGACCCCCCCCCCCCACTTTCACCCCTTTAAACCAGGAAGGTGAATCCCAAAAGTCCTCTGAGAGTGGTGAAGAATCTCCAGAATTCCCTTTGTCTGTGTTGGCAGGGGAGATTCGAGAAACTGGGGAGGAACCAACATCCTCAGACGAAAATCTGCCGTCTGTTGAGTTTTCTGATCTAGAGGTTCACAGGGAAAATTTTGCCACAGAACAGTTAAGACCCCACACTGATAAAAGCATGGAAAAATATGGTAAAATTAGATGACGGACTAGTGAACCCAGGTAAGACTTGCGCTTACCCATACTTCATTGTGAAAAGGGATCTACTGTATCGAGTTGCTCAAGGGGCGGAAGCAACCATTGAGCAACTTGGAGTGCCCAAACCTTACAGGAAGTTGGTGTTGGAGTTGGCCACTGGGTACCTTCTGGGAGGTCATTTGGGGGCAGAAAAAAACAGAGCGAGTGTTGCAGAGATTCTATTGGCCTGGGGTCATGCAGGAAATAGAAAATTGTTCCTCCTACCCTGTGTCAGTAGTCGGCACCTATGCCACATTTCCGTAACCCCCTGGTGCGTCTTCCCATCATTGAGGTCCCCTTTGAGAAGATCGCAATGGATTTGGTAGGTCCGATAATGTCATTTTGGTTATAACTTGACTATGCCCACGCCTATCCAGAAGTGATTCCTCTGCCAAGATGATAGCAAAAGAGCTATTTCTTGTTTTTAGCCTCGTGGGTATTTGTAAGGAAATGCTTACGGACCAAGGTACACCCTTTATGTCCTGGGTTATGAAAGAGCTATGCAAGTTGCTCAAAGTGACACAATTGCACACATCCACGTATCACCCCCAAATGGATGGGTTGGTTGAAAGGTTCAACAAAACCCTAAAGCAAATGTTAAAGAAGGTGGTGGATTGAGATGGAAAGGATTGGGACTGTCTAATACCCTATTTGATGTTTGCCATTAGGGAGGTACCACAATCCTCTACAGGTTTTTCACCCTTAGTTACTCTTTGGGAGACACCCAAGAGGGCTGTTGGATATCGCCATGGAAACTTGGGAAAGTGAGATTCTCCCCACAGGAGCGTGATTGAGCATGTCGCCCTGATGCAAGATAGAATTGCAGAGGTAATGCAAATCGTAAAGAAGCATTTGGCCCAAGTGCAGTTAGCACAGCAGAGGGTGTACAGTTGTGGGGCCAAGACCTGTACCTTTTCCCAGGGGGATAGGGTATCAGTACTAATCCCTACGGTTGAAAGCAAATTCCTGGCCAAATGGCAAGGCCCATACGAGATAATGCAAAAAGTGAGTGAGGTGAATTACAAGGTCAGACAACCAGGAAGGCGAAAGCCAGAACAGATCTATCACATTAATCTGTTGAAAGCCTGGAGGGATAGGGAATCCCTAGTTGGGAAACTTTGTCACAAGCTCAGTTTCAGCTGATTGCTTGGTTCCTGAGGTTGGAATAGCAGTCACCTTATCAAATCCCCAACAACAGGAGGTTAAAGAGTTTGTGCTCTGCAACAAAGAGGTTTTCTCTGAGCTGCCGGGACAAACATCTGGGGTAGAGCATGATATTATCACCCCGCCCGGTGAAAGGGTGAAACTAAAACCCTATCGCATACCACAGGCCGATGGGAGACAATACGTGAGGAAGTACAGAGAATGCCTCAGTTGGGGGTGATAGATGAGTCCCAGAGTGATTGGTCCAGTCCCATAGTGTTAGTGCCTAAACCGGATGGGAGCTGGCGATTTTGTAACGATTTTCGACAGCTGAATAAAGTTCCAAAATTTGACACCTACCCCATATCACGGAAAGTTGAGTTGATTGACCAGCTGGGAACAGCCTGATACATGACCATGCTTGATCTGACCAATGGGTATTGGCAAATTCCCCTAGCAGAGTCGGCAAAGGAGAAAACTGCATTTGCAACCCCAGAAGGGACATTCCAATATAGAAGAATGCCATTTGGGTTACAGAATGCGCTGGAAACATTCCAGCGGAAGATGGATACGATTCTGTGGCCCCTTTAGAAGTATGCTGCAGCTTACAAGGACGATGTGATTATCTATAGCACAGATTGGTTCTCACATCTGCCAAAAGTGCAAGCAGTCTTAGACTCTATCCAGGAAGCTGGGTTTACGGCCAATCCAAAGAAGTGTACCATTAGACAGGAGGAGGCCAAATATCTTGGGTACACTATTGGGAGAGTAGTGATAAAACCCCAAATCAACAAAGCTGAAGCCATACAGAGTTGGCCAGGTCCCAACAGCAAGAAGCAGGTACAAGTGTTTCTAGGGATTGCTGGCTATTATCAGAGATTCATCCCCTATTTCGCTTTTCGGGGTGTGTCCCTAACCAACTTGACAAAAGGGAAAGAGTCGTTCATGGTTAAATGGACCCCAGAGGCTGAAGCAGAAAGCCAGTCTTTTAAAAAAGCCTTATGTAGCCAGCCAGTGTTGTATTCACTGGACTTCTATAAAGACTTTGTTGTACAAAGTGATGCATCAGATGTTGGGTTAGGAGCAGTGTTATCCCAAGTTTGAAAGGGGGAAGAGCACCCAGTCATTTATCTCAGCAGAAAATTGAAATCCCATGAGGTAAATTATGCCACGATTGAGAAGGAGTGTTTGGCTGTGAAGTGGGCTCTAGATTCCCTCCGGTACTATCTGCTAGGTAGACACTTTGACCTGGTTACTGATCACGCTCCCTTAAAGTGGATGGCTCAAAACAAGGAGACCAATAGAAGGGTAAATAGGTGGTTCCTGGCCCTACAAGAATTTAACTTTACGGTAAAGCATCACCCTGGGGTTCAGATGGGGAATATAGATGCTTTATCCTGGGTTCATGCATGCCTTACTACTGGTGTTCCAACCCCAAGGTCGAAATCTGCTATGTGACAGCAAGCAGGTAAAATCACTTGGTTGTGTCCAGGATGGCAAATATGTGTGTCCTAGACTCAGACTCCATGCAGATTTGTAAAACTAGGAGAAGTGCTGAGCGTCCTACAGGGGTAGAGTTAATGAGCCCAGCTGAAGTAAGTTGGCTCATTAAGACCTCTACAAAAACTTCCAGAATACTTAGGGAGGTGCTCCATCCTGGAACCAGTTTTTTGTGCCTGTTGAGACTGGGGAGCGTGATACCTGTTTGTGGGCTCAGACAACGCCTGTGTGGCAAGCCTCTTTGACGGGGAGTTGTAGGTGCTGCACCTAGCTGATAGCCAGGGAAGCTGTGTACGTAGTAAGTGGCCAAGTTGGCAAGGATATATTTTCATGTTTTTTTGTTTTGCTGTTTTTGACCATTGTATAAATAAACTGCACTTTTGTTTTTTCACCTTCACTACTGTTTGCTGTGCCCAATTTTTGTGCAGTGAACTCTTCCAGAGGGTCACACACACAACCGCTGTCAAGCTAACCCCTCACAGTAGACAGGGAAAACCTGCTCATAAAAATTACCTGTGAGCAACTCTGAACTGTACATGCGCAGTTCCAGAGCCAGCAAATGATTGAACTGCCATTGGGGCAGGTCCAGGTGCGTGCCTGTGCGGTGACATAATGGTACGCACCCCACTGCATGAGTTGAGGCTAAGCTTGCCAGTTGACTAATTAGCTGCCTCCGGAACTGAGCATGTGCAGTTCAAAGCCAGTTTCCTGCTAGCTGCTTGCACCCCACCAGTTTTGAAGGTATGTGTAAAGGGTACTCTGGTAGCACTGATGTAAAGACGTACTCTGGGGACAATGATGTAAGGTGGTACTCTGGGATCACTTATATAAAGTGGCACTCTGGGGGTTACTGATGTAAGGAGGCACTCTGGGGGTTACTGATGTAAGGAGGCACTCTGGGGGTTACTGATGTTAAGGGGACGCTCTGAGGGACACTAAACTAAGTAGCGCTCTGGGGGACATTGATGTGAGGTGGGACTTTGGAGACATAGATTTAAGGGGGCACACTGGTGGCACTGATGTAAGGGGGCACTCTGGGGGACACTGATGTAAGGTGGAACTCTTGGGGTTACTGATGTAAGAGGAAACTCTGGGGACACTGATGTAAGGTGGCACTCTAGGGGATACTGATATAAGAGGGCACCCTGGGGGACACTAATGTAAGGTGGCACTGTAGGGGACAATGATATAAAGGGGCACTCTGGGGGACACTGATATAAGGAGGAATTTAGACTATGGAGGCACTGATGTAAGGTGGCACTCTGGGGACACTGATGTAAGGGGATGCTCTGGGGGACACTGATGTTAGATGGAACTCTGGGGGTTACTGATGTAAGGGGACACCCTGGGGTACAGTGATGTAAGAGGGCACTCTGGAGGCACTGATGTAAGGGGAAACTGAGGACACTAAAGTAAGGGGGTACTCCTGGAGGCACTGATGTAAAGAGGCATTTAGACTCTGGGGGCACTGATTTAAGGGGGCACTCTGGGGGACACTAATGTAAGGGGGCACTCTGGGGACAGTGAAGTAAGTTGACACTCTAGGAGCGCTGATGTAAGCTGGGACTCTGGGGACTCTGATATAAGGTAGCGCTCTGGGGACACTGATGTGAGGTGGGACTTTGGAGAAACTTTAAGGGGGCACACTGGAGGCATTGATGTAAGGAGGCTCTCTGGGGGCACTGATGCAAGGGGGCACTCTTGGGGACACCAATTTAGGGGGGAACTCTGGGGGAAACTGTTGTAAGGGGGCACTCTGAAGGCACTGATGTAAGGGAAGCTTTGGGGACACTGATGTAAGGGGGCACTTTGTGGGCACTCTGGAGGACACTAATTTAAAGGGGGCACTCTGGAGTCACTGATGGTAGTGGGTCACTTTGGGAACACTGTAAGGGGGCACTCTTGGGGACACTGATTTAAGGGGGCACTCTGGGGGAAACTGTTGTAAGCGGGCACTCTGGGGGACACTGATGTAAGGGGATACTCTGGGGAAACTGATGTCTGAGAGCACTGATGTAAGCTGGGACTCTAGGAGCTCTGATTTAAGGTGGCACTCTGGGGACAGGGATGTGAGGTGGAACTTTAGAGACACAGATTTAAGGGAGGACTTTGTGAACTCTAATGTAGGGGGAATGCTGGGGACTTTGTAAGCGAAGACTCTGATGCGAACATGGAGCTCATCCTGTTTGCTTCACTCTAATAAAGTTATTTTTTAAGGTAGGCTCAGTAAAACAAAAATATCCTTTATCTGTGCATACAGTAAAAAGTATGTAATGGAAATGTTTAACCAGGCAGAGGAAATTATGTCATCTCCCCTCGTGGAGCCCTTTTCGTTTCCAGCGAGCAAGGAGAAGACATCTACTGTGAGTACACTAATGCCCCGTACACACGGTCGGATTTTCCGATGGAAAATGTCCGATCGGAGCGTGTTGTCGGAAATTCCGACCGTGTGTGGGCTCCATCGGACATTTTCCATCGGATTTTCCGACACACAAAGTTGGAGAGCAGGAGATAAAATTTTCCGACAACAAAATTTGTTGTCGGAAATTCCTATCGTGTGTACACAAATCCGACGGACAAAGTGCCACGCATGCTCAGAATAAATAAAGAGATGAAAGCTATTGGCCACTGCCCCGTTTATAGTCCCGACGTACGTGTTTTACGTCACCGCGTATAGAACGATCGGATTTTCCGACAACTTTGTGTGACCGTGTGTATGCAAGACAAGTTTGAGCCAACATCCGTCGGAAAAAATCCTAGGAGTTTATTGTGGGAATGTCCGAACAAAGTCCGACCGTGTGTACGGGGCATAACACTACACTGACACCAGTACACATAGGCACACTTTGATCACCCCCTGATCGCCCCCCAGTTAACCCTTTCACTCAGTGTCACCAATCGCTCTTTGAGTGATTTTTTTCCCCATTCATCTTTCAGGACAGCACCATAGAGAGACACCGGCTCCTCCCCTCTTAGGAAACACCGCCTTCCAATCCAATATTTAAATCTCATCCTCCCACCGGCCCCTCAGTTCAGGTGTTTCCTCCGGTGGGGAGACACTGCTTGGGAGCCGTGGCGGATCAGTCAGGGAGGCTGAAGCCAAAAAAATCTGTCTGAGGAAGAGGGGGAGTCGGGTCTCTCTAGCTCTTTCCCTCTACTACTTTTTATTATTCAATCAGGTAAAGGCTGGGGAAGCCATACTTACCTGTTTTTAAAAGACTGAATTGGCGCGCCTCAGCCTCTCTTGGGGAAAGAGACAGCTGAGGAGGTCCACGTTTCTTCTGCCCAGGGGGGCGCTGTGGGAAGTGCCTGAGCCTCTCCTGCTTGTTCAAGCAGCCAGCGTTTGAAGCTCTATGGCCGGGTCGGATGACGGGTGACGTCAGTCCCGGCGAGGGCGGGCACTTCCGACGATTCCGCGTCTTCCGGTTCCGGACGCGGGGAAAGAAAACGGACCGAGCGTTCGGCTGGTGCGACCCTCTTGCTTTGCTGTAGAGTCAGCTGTCGGGGGAAGCGATCGACCACCATCCTCAGCGGACATGTCGAAGACAGAGGTCTCTAGAACTGCTCCAGGAGACAGTAGCACCAGCCATGCTAAGGTAAGTGGAACCCTGGGGTGGTGTTCCCTTACCTAAATCCCGATAGCTTCACGGGTGTTCTCCCCTCACTGGTGGTCGGGGGGAAGGGGAGTGTGTCTGGGACCCTGGTGGTGGTTGGTCCTGGGGGGGGCACTCCTGGTGGTCCTCCTGTAAAAGCACTGGTGGGATTGGGCATTTATGGCGACTCTCTCTCTTTCTTTTTTCAGAAAACCACAGAGAAAAGCAAGGCGCCTCATGGTTCAAAGAAAAAATGCCCCTCTTGTAGAGTTAGTATGGGGGAATCCTGGACCAAGGCACTTTGCAAGGAGTGCATTGATGGATTAGTCAGGGAACAAGCAGCAGAACAGGATACAGATCTTGCTGCATCCGTCAAGGAGCTTTCTAGCACCTTTCAATCCTTTAAAGCCCTTTTTTCTAGCTTCCAGTTGCCGCAAGCCCAAAGCAGTCCTTTACCAGTGCAGCAGAGTGTTGCACCTAGCCCAGTGGATACTCCCTCTGTTAGTGCAGAGAGACCAGGGGGCTCCAGAGTGGAAATTGAGGAGGAGCCAGATAGCACCGCTACAGATTCTCAAAGGGAATCGGATGTGGAGGAGGTGGATGGGGAATCCACAAAAACCTCTCGCTATAAGCTTTCCCTGGACGAAGTGGAGGAGCTCTTGGGAGCTATTCACACCACTTTGGGAATTCAGGAAGAAAAGAAGGTGTTATCGCTCCATGACCAAATGTACAAAGGTCTTGGGGAACAAAAAAGGAGGGATTTCCCAGTCCATGATGTATTGGTTGAGGCCATAAAGAATGAATGGAAAGATCCTGAGAGAAAACCTTTCTTTTCAAGGGCTTTGAAGCGAAGGTTTCCTTTTGCAGAAGGGGAGTCTCTAGTCTGGAATAAGACCCCTAGGCTGGATGCTGCTTTTTCTCAAGTTTCCAGACAAACAGATCTGGCCTTCGAGGACATGGGGGTTCTTGCAGACCCCATGGACAGAAGGATGGACTCTCTCTTGAAGAAGTCCTGGGATTCATCACAGGGAAACCTTAAGCCTGCCATGGCGATCACAGTAGTGGCCCGCAACATGGAATATTGGCTTACTCAAATAAAGGCGCACATTGAGGCGGGAACGCCAAAAGAAACTATTTTGGCTTCCTTCCCCATGCTACTTAAGGGGGTAGCGTATATTGCGGACGCTTCCGCCGAATCAGTGCGCATGTCTGCAAGGTCTTCAGCCCTCACTAATTCGGCTCGAAGGGCCCTATGGCTTAAGACGTGGCAAGGAGACAGCGCGTCTAAAGTTAAACTCTGTGGAATTCCTCTCACAGGGGATCTCTTGTTTGGCCCAGGGTTAGAGGCCGTTTTGGACCGGACGGCCGATAAGAAAAAGGCCTTTCCTATTAAAAAGAAATTTGGGGAGCAGGCTAAAAGAAAGTTTCGTCCTCAGAGAAAGTTCGAAGCCCCAAAAGGAGAGCGGCAGAAAAAAGCTTGGGGGCAGAAGGGCAAGGGGCGGGGAGGGGCGATTTTTCGCCCTCCTGAACAGCCCAAGAAGACCCAATGACGGGGTAACCACGGTGGGAGGAAGATTGGGGGCCTTCCTCCCACAGTGGGAGATGATCACCTCCAACCAGTTTGTGTTAGGGATCATAAGAAGAGGTTACAAGCTAGAGTTTGTTAGAGAAATTTGGTTGTACGCAAAGCACACAGCCAAATCTCCTGTTTCTAATCATAATAGCAATTTCGTCTAATGATATAAATGCAGTGCATCTCACCTTTTGATCGTATCCATCCTCTGGTGTGTGTGTGTGTCTCATGCTCACAAATAATCACATCCTCCTCCTTCAGGTTCCAAAAGCTCACTGCCCGCCAGCCCCCCCTTAGCTGTCTGCGTGAGCCACTTTATTAGCATATCAATAGGAGGTCCCAAAAGCTCGAGGGTTCCGCCTCCAACAGCCAAACACCTCTTACAAAGCTTGTGACCTCACAGGATGTAAGTGACCATATAAGGATTTAACAACACAGGAAAATGCAACAACCAATGAACAATGACTACAGGAGTCTTATGGGTGTGTCTGAGCAGAGACAGGGTGCCTGTATGTTTTTAGAAGCCACATGGCTTTCAAACATTAACCCTGTCTCCAACCAGAACCCAAAAGACTCCCTTATTTCCGTTGATAGAAATCCTTATTATACATTGTTCCAGAGAACAATGTATACCTGGATTATTCTACTGTCTTTGTGGACGAGAGATTATTGGCAGGTGTACACTCATTGGACCACAAATGTGTTGATCAGGCACACAGGGGCAACATGAGAGTACACTCGTTAAACCGACAATGTCTTTGCAGAGCGAACACATCCCCACCAGACGATCGTTCTGTGCATCGCACAGGGGCCCTTAGCTGGCGGACATGTCCCCACTCCACAAACCTTTCTCTACATCCCCAAAGAGCTTTTCACTACCAAACGGATCTCAACCAGGGTTGGCCTGCCCCAGTCAGCTATTAGAGCGGGCTGTGGTTGATCAGACACTGGGAGACTCTTATGACAACACATTAATATAAAATTTTCCACAACAAGTTCTCGGAACCTCCTCAACACAGACTTCTGGTCACCGAGCTGCCAAAGTGTGCAGAGAAATCGTCAGCTCTTTTATCCTCCCTACAGGAGTTAGAGGAACAAGAGGTGATAGTGAGGGTTCCTGTAGAGGAGACAGGCAGAGGCTTTTATTCCCACATCTTTGTGGTCCGCAAGCCTTCGGGAAAATTCAGGCTTATCATGAATCTGAAGCCTCTGAATGTCTCAATTACCTACAGGAAATTCCGGATGGATTCTATCTATTCTGTGAAAGCGCTTCTTCCCCCAAATTGCTTCATGGCGTCAATAGACTTAAAGGACGCTTATCTGCACATTCCAATCGCAGAAAATTACCAGAGGTTTCTCAGGCTAGCGGTGAAAACCGGGGAAGGAACGTTTCATCTACAGTTCAGAGCACTCCCCTTTGGACTATCCTCTTCCCCCCGCATCTTCACCAAAGTGATGGTGGAGGTCCTGGCTTTCTTGCGGCTCAGAGGCATCTCTGTAGTCGCATACCTAGACGACCTACTCCTGTTTGCTCCTTCCCCAGGGCAGTTGTCCCAGGATCTTCAGGTAGCAAGAGACAGCTTAGAAAACTTGGGGTGGCTCTTGAACCTGGAAAAATCCAGTTTGGTTCCGGCCCAAAAGGTCACCTTCCTGGGCTATGTATTGGATTCGACAAAACAAAAACTGTTCCTTCCAGTAGAAAAAATCCAGAAGGTGGACAGAGCAATATTACTGCTCCAGGGCAGCGGTCAGATCTCAGTAAGAAAAACAATGTCAGCATTGGGCTTACTGACTGCCACGCTTCCGGCGGTTCAGTGGGCAGGGCTGCACTTTCGCCCCCTACAGCTGTTTATTCTGAGTGTCTGGGACCACAGTCCAGCGTCTCTGGCCCCCCTTATATCTGTGCCAAGTCAGGACAATTTGTCCCTCTGGTGGTCGAGGAAAGGGTCCAATCTCTCACAGGGCCTTCCAGTGTCCAGAACGATTACGACCGATGCGAGCGGCACAGGGTGGGGAGCACACCTAGATTCCGAGATGATTCAAGGCACCTGGGGAAAAGAAGACGCAAAGTCCTCGAACTGGAGAGAACTGAGAGCAATAGAGTTGGCTCTCAGAGCTTTTCAGAGAGAACTCCTGGGGCAGCATGTGAGGGTCCGTTCGGACAACTCATCAGCAGTGGCCTACATCAACAGGCAAGGGGGAACCAGGAGCAGATCCTTGTGGGGTCTGGCAGAATCCATCCTCAGGTGGGCCGAAGGGAGCATTCTCTTTCTTTCTGCAATACATCTGAAGGGGGAGCAGAACCAAGTAGCAGATTTTCTGAGCAGAAATATGCTGAAGGAAGGCGACTGGGTCTTGAACCAGGACATCTTCGAGATGATTACTCTGAAGTGGGGGGTTCCCTCTGTGGATCTCTTCGCCTCAAAGGCGAATACAAAAGCTCGTCTGTTCTTTTCCCTAAACAGATGGGACGGAGCAGCCGGGGTGGATGCACTAGCTCAGAGCTGGCGTTTCTCAAAGTGTTATGCCTTCCCCCCTCCCGTAATGATTCCAGCAGTTCTGAGAAAATTTCGGTCAGAAGACACAAACCTCATTCTGATAGCACCACACTGGCCAAGGAGGCCGTGGTTCTCCCTCTTGAAGAGTCTGACAGTGGAACCTCCCTGGATTCTGCCTATCCAGGAGGATCTTCTCTCTCAGGGTCCAATCTGTTGCCCTCAGGTGGAGCGATGGAACCTCGCAGCGTGGCTACTGAGGAAGAATTGCTGAAGGGCAAAGGTTTCTCGGATCGGCTAGTGACAACTCTTCTAAATTACAGGAAAAGAGAGACGCAAGCCATTTACCTAAAGGTGTGGAAACGCTTTAATAGTTGGTGCACAGAAAGCTCCTTCGATGTACGAAGTTCTGTAGCAGTATTAGAGTTTCTGCAGGCAGGAGCAGACAAAGGATTAGCCCTTAGCACCTTGAAAGGACAGGTGTCGGCACTAAGCGTATTCCTGGAAAAGCCGTTAGCTATAGATCCTTGGGTAGCTAGGTTTTTTAGAGCTTTAGGCAGACAGAGGCCAGTTAAAATTTCCCCATTCCCAGTGTGGGACCTTTCTTTAGTTTTACAGTCTCTTACTTGGATCCTTTTGAGCCATTGGAATCCTGTACCTTGAAGTTGATCACCCTCAAAACGGTGTTTTTGGTGGCGATCACCACAGCAAGGAGAGTAAGTGAGCTCGAAGCCCTTTCTATTAGGGCGCCTTTTTTTCAGGTTTTTCCGGACCGTTTGATTTTTAAAACGGATCCGGCCTTTTTGCCAAAAGTGGCCTCTAATTTTCATAGGGGGCAAGAAATTATTTTACCTACTTTCTGTTCGAATCCTGTGAGGGAACAGGAGCATATTTTTCACAAACTGGACGTTAGAAGGTGCGTCCTTCAGTACTTAGTACAAAACAGTTTAGGAAATCCGATTCTTTTTTTTTTTTGTATTATTTTCAGGGGCTAGGAAAGGGTTCAAAGCCTCTAAACGATCAATAGCCAGATGGTTAAGGTTGGCCATTAGCCAGGCCTATGTAATCGGGGGTTTGGAACCCCCGGAGGGTATTAAAGCACATTCCACCAGGGCAGTGGCAACTTCTCAAGCAGAGTGGGCTGGTGCTTCTCCGGAGCAGATCTGTAGAGCAGCAACGTGGTCCAGTTTTGCCACGTTTGTGAAGCATTACAGATTGGACCTGCTGTCAGCCAAAGACCAAGCCTTTGGGCGTAAGGTGCTGCAGGCAGTAGTCCCTCCCTAAGGTAAGGTGCTCGCTTATCCTCTCTATGGTGCTGTCCTGAAAGATGAATGGGGAAAAACGGAGTTACTTACCGGTAACATCCTTTTCCAGGAATCTTTCAGGACAGCACTAGTACCCACCCAGGTTATTGATTATCTATGAGAACTCATCGCATGAGAACGTCAGGTAAGATAAAGATTTGTATGACGTATTCTTGTGTCTCCCCAGCTGGCCGGAGGAACTCGTGAAGAACTGAGGGGCCGGTGGGAGGATAAGATTTAAATATTGGATTGGAAGGCGGTGTTTCCTAAGAGGGGAGGAGCCGGTGTCTCTCTATGGTGCTGTCCTGAAAGATTCCTGGAAAAGGATGTTACCGGTAAGTAACTCCGTTTTTTGTTTTTTTTTTTTTTTTTTCACTGATCACTGTACTGGTGTCACTTGTGACACTAAACAGCGTTAATTAGTGGTAGGCCAAGGTAGGTTTAGGGTACTTACAGGACTTGCTGGGGTGCAGGATCCTCGGGTCACCCAGATTGTGCTACACGCAATGTCGTTGATGACCACCGTTCTTGGTCCACCCTTGTACAGTCGGGCTTCTGTGTGGAACTCGTTGGAAACTGGGCTATTCAAGTATGTGTATATTTTTAAGATAAGGAGTGGCTATTGGATCAGGATATTTTTCTTGTACATGGTGGGAATTAGTCCCTTAGGGGAATTTTCCCTGCCTTTGAATATAAGGAGTCCATCTGACCTTATGGTGCTGCGTTTTTCTGCCCAGTGTGTTTTTCTTATCTTTTTTTATCTTTTTGGTCTCCCCTTAATCTGGATGCCCTGAAATTTGTTTTTAAGTTGGAGCTATTTACGGAAAAAGCAAGCCCTGAAGCCCTAAAGAAGCCCTGAAGAAGCGGCTATACAGACCGCAAAACATGTTGGCTATTAGCTATTTCAATGTAATGTCCGTACTGTGCTATGCTGTGTATATATAATATGATTTTTTGAGTAGGGATATGTATGTCTTTTCCCTACCGTCTTCTGTCTATATGTGATTTTTCAACTTTCTAACAAATATTCAAAAATATATACATGTATTGTTGATAGGAAAAATAATAAAACCGCGCTGGAAAAAATACATATATCAAAAAGCAGCAGTAAACAGTGCGACAACACAAAAAGTCCAATATAAATTATAAACTGCGCTAAAAAATTGAGTAAAATAAAAGTCCAAATTAGTTGTCAAACAAAGGCACTCCGGATCACCAGAAACGCCTCAATGTGCACAAAACATATAACAGTTCAACTGAAGAACCCGACCACCATAGTAGTAAGTTGCGCTTACCAGAACAGCAAGCAGTATAAGCGGATGACTTAAACCCAGCCAGGGCCTTTAGGTGTAGAAAAAACTTCCGCTCTATCCAAACTCGAGTCAACACTCCCTCAGTGCATATATATCGGAAGGAGAGGAACAAGAAAAACTGGCCATAGTGTAGTATGTATTGTTGATAGTCTGGAGGAGACCGTTTACCGACCTGTGTTTCTATACATTCCTTTTCTTAGTTATAGGGTACCCCCCATTAACCCTCTGATCACCCCCCCCGTTAACCCTTTCACCCCTGTCACCAGTGTATATTGTACAGATATTTTTTCTGATCACTGTATTAGTGTCACATGTGACGCTAGTTAGGGTAACCGTCAGTCTTTTATAGTGTCAGGGTACCTGCCATATATTACCTAATAAAGGTTTAACCCCCTGATCGCCCCCCCCCCGTTAACCCTTGCACTCCCTGTCACAGTGTCACTAGTATAGTGTACATATCTCTTTTCTGATCACTGCATTAGTGTCACGGGTGACATCAGTTAGGTTTTAGCATCAATTAGTGATAGCATAAATCCCAGGCAGCATCAGATTAGTGCCAGGTACACAAACACACACACACACACTATATAGCTCCCTTACTAGTATAGTGTCTGAACGGATCAATATCTTTGATCTGATCAGAATTATATTAGCGTCCCCAGTAGTATAGTGTTCCCAAAAAATGCGGCGTTAGCAGGATCAGCCCAGACACCTGCCAGCACCTGCATTTAGCCCTTCCGTCCAGCCCACCCAAGTGCAGTATCAATAGATCACTGTCACTTACAAAACAGCACACAAAATTGCAACATTAGCAGGGATCAGGGAAAAAATAAGGAATTGCGCTAATACCTGTGTAACGTAACATAAAATCTACAGTGAAAGGAGATTTTGATAATAAATATAAATCAAGATAAATGTGCAAAACATTTGATAGTGATCTAAAAAAGTCCCATCAAGTGAAACATATATAAGATATCATAGTGACTCCAAATCACCAGCAGAAAAAACAAAAAACAAGTCCAAGTGATGATAAATGGTAATCCGTGACAGCAAGGGAGGGTCCACCACCAGGAATGGAAGGGGTTACTCCTTACCAGATGACCATGACCACCCACCACAGTGGATCACAGCAAGCAGAAGTCCTTGTAAGCCAGAAAATGGGAATTGCCAGCGGCGTCCACCAGAGGTCATCTCATCATCAGCCACACCAATGAACCCATGGCAAAGGTACCATAAAATATATAAAGGGAGCTCACATAGTGTAAAACCGACAAGATTTATTTGAATTAAAATACAAAATGCACACTTACAAAGCGTGATGAATAAAACAGCCTTATGTCGGCTCCTTGGCCACAGGAGCTCAGACAAACCCGTCCTGCTGGAGTACGCCTTACTTGGGGGTGACGTCAGCGTGTCGTCTGGCTCCGCCCTACGCGTTTCGTGACATCATCACGTCTTCCAGGGGCACAGGCGGCGCGCTGCGTCACCTCCCTTAAATAATCCCAAAGCTAAACCATGCCTCGCTATGGATCGCTACACGCTGTGGGTCACCCAAACCGCCACAAACACTTCCGGCATCCGGATGCGCTCCACAGTACAAGCGATCAGCAGAGGTTGTCTGTTTTAAGCAATCCGTACGGACCTATACATGTTTATGGGAATCATATACATTTAGACGGCATGTCCATACACAAGTATTGTGCAAATGCACACCATACCCAATGCATATATAGAACTGGACATGCAATGAATAGAGTAAAATGAACCATTCTTACATTTCTTGGCAATGGTAAACTTCTAGTTAGTAACAAAAAACTCCAAATTTAGTGATTTAAACTAATCAGATATGGAAACCAGAGAGACCTATATGTAAACAAAAAAGGGACTATTAAAAGAGGAATTAAGGATATATATACCTATATTCCTCCATCCTTACATATAGGTCTAAACTTTAGAGACCGGAAATGCTATAATCAATGAATAGTAGTCTCCAATCTAACTCTCCCACATGGGTACAACAGCGCCATCTGGTAATTGAGTCCTAGAAGCCCATTGGGAGACATGCATCGTTTGGTGAGCAATCAAATATAGTTATCAAATTGGGATGGCATCTGATAGATGGATCGGAGCTAAGGGGAAAGGAGTCCCCAAAGGGACTTCTATCCAGTTGCTCTATAAAAAAAATATAATATATTCCTCACCACTTTAAACTTAGGTGTTGCAAAAACCGGAAGTGGAGTAATATGTTGATTGTGGTCTCCAACCAACAGTCCCCACCGCTACTCAGTAGCGCCATCTAGTGAATATATCAAAAAACACTGCAAACACCTATGTTGTGGACTAGATCGCCAAGATGTCTCCATCAAATGTAAAACAACATCCAATGGATGTTGTGGAGATCACAGAAAAATATATAACACCCAAAATATAAAAAATAAACAAAAAATAAATTATTCAGAATAAAATTTGACTAATACAAGTCAAAATGATTTGATATAAAATGAGAAAAAGGGCTAATCGGAACTACCAGTGCCATACAAAGGATATACAGCAAATGGTTGTATATATGTAACGTACACTCTGGCCCCGTAGATGCAGGTGACTAAATGCATTAAGAATTGTTGATAAATGCATTAACATCTGTGTCTACGTTCAACCCAAAAGGGGCATAAGTTCTTAATTTGTAAATCCAAGACATTTCGCATTTAGAGATTTCCCTTACAAGAGAACTCCCCCTCCAATGTGCTCTGTACTTGTCGATCCCGACATACAAAGTATTGGAGGGGTCCCTACCATGTGCTTCATCGAAATGTCTCGACACAGGGTGCTTATCAAAACCCCTGCGGATATTATTATGTTCGGTCAGTCTGACCTTAAGGGCCCTCTTGGTCCTGCCCACATATTGCAATCCGCAGGGGCATTGTATAAGATAAATGACCCCCTCGGACGTACAGTTTATAAATGGTTTAACCTGATAGGCCGTGAGGTGCTGGTGGACGTAAATTGGCAGATTTTCCTTCCCCTACAACTATTAAGGGTACAAACTTGACAGTTCCTGCATTTTATAGTACCCTATAAGGTCATGAAAAAAGGATCTATTGGTAATGGGTGGGTCCTGCACTGTTGGGGCAATTTTATTCCCCAATGTGGACGCACCCTTATATACAATACGAGGGTTTTTGGGTAGAATTGAACTAAGGACTGGGTCCGTGGTCAAGATGTGCCAGTGTTTTTTTATTAAGTTCTTAATCTGGCGATGTTGAGTGGAGAATGTGGTGATAAAAGGTAAATTTAAAATCACCCATGACCTCCTGACGTTGGCCTGTACCTAATAACAGGGATCTGTCTTTACCCCTTACTGTTTCCAACGATCTTGATAGTGCAACTTGATTGTATCCCTTCTCAATAAACCTCTCAGTTAAGATAGTTGCTTGGTTGTCAAAAGTCTCGATTTCCGTGCAATTACGCCGAAGGCGTGTATATTGCCCTAAAGGGACCGCTCTCAACCAAGGTTCATAGTGGCAACTATCTAGGGGAATAAATGAGTTCTTATCCATTGCCTTAAAGTGAGTAGACGTCACCAATCTATCCTCCTGGACCCTAATCTTAAGGTCAAGGAAGCTGATCTCCACTAAACTGGTCTCAAAACTCAATTTAATACCCCTATCATTCTCATTAAGAAAATTCATGAAACTCACAAGCTCTGTCTCACTGCCGTCCCATAGGAGGAGGACGTCGTCAATATATCTGGCCCACAGGACCACCTGTGGTCTGTCCCAGGCCTTGACGACGTCCTCCTCCCACTTGGCCATAAAAAGATTGGCCAAGCAAAATATGCCCCCAGCTTGGCCAATCTTTTTATGGCCAAGTGGGAGGAGGACGTTGTCAAGGCCTGGGACAGACCACAGGTGGTCCTGTGGGCCAGATATATTGACGACGTCCTCCTCCTATGGGACGGCAGTGAGACAGAGCTTGTGAGTTTCATGAATTTTCTTAATGAGAATGATAGGGGTATTAAATTGAGTTTACAAATTAAGAACTTATGCCCCTTTTGGGTTAAACGTGGACACAGATGTTAATGCATTTATCAACAATTCTTAATGCATTTAGTCACCTGCATCTACGGGGCCAGAGTGTACGTTACATATATACAACCATTTGCTGTATATCCTTTGTATGGCACTGGTAGTTCCGATTAGCCCTTTTTTCTCATTTTATATCAAATCATTTTGACTTGTATTAGTCAAATTTTATTCTGAATAATTTATTTTTTGTTTATTTTTTATATTTTGGGTGTTATATATTTTTCTGTGATCTCCACAACATCCATTGGATGTTGTTTTACATTTGATGGAGACATCTTGGCGATCTAGTCCACAACATAGGTGTTTGCAGTGTTTTTTGATATATCCACTAGATGGCGCTACTGAGTAGCGGTGGGGACTGTTGGTTGGAGATAACAATCAACATATTACTCCACTTCCGGTTTTTGCAACACCTAAGTTTAAAGTGGTGTGGAATATATTATATTTTTTTATAGAGCAACTGGATAGAAGTCCCTTTGGGGACTCCTTTCCCCTTAGCTCCGATCCATCTATCAGATGCCATCCCAATTTGATAACTATATTTGATTAAAAGTCCAAATGCAGCGCTAAAATAAAATAAATGTCCAAATAATGATAATAGTCCATAGAACTCAATCAGCAATAAAAGATGATGTGAAACCTCCACCAAGCTTCAGTGTGTAAAAGGAAAGCACACCACACCCACGTGCTATCAGTCTGCTTACCAGAAAGATATAAAAAATAGGCGATGTACTCATATATTGCAGAGAGTCAGCAGCAAATCCAAATGGCACACTCCATCATGGGCAGGCACAGCATGGAAACAATCAGGTCACCACATATCAGAAAGCTCAGGACTCGTATTAACGATGGACAGGTTGGTGCAGTCATCAGCAGGAACAAACCAGCAAACAGAAAGCAACAAATAGTGAAGCCCGTAAGGTAAAACAGTAGTAGTTTATTGTAGTCTACTTACAGGTATGAAGTAAAAATCATCACAGAAAACAGGAACAATCCGCGGTTCTCAGCGTACTTGCATTGACCAGCCTGACATGTTTCATCCTATGTGGATATCATCAGAGGCGTGGCCAATGATGCAAGCACGCTCAAATATATAGTGCACTTCTTAAGTCATGCTGACCCCTGATAGGACAGCATGACACATACAACAGCTGTTTTTAATAGCACATTCCGGCAGCACCTGCGCACTACGGCCGTGCTGTCTTTAAACTAGGAAGTGCCAGGACAGTCACGATCGTGACTGTCCTGGCACTTCCTAGTTTAAAGACAGCACGGCCGTAGTGCGCAGGTGCTGCCGGAATGTGCTATTAAAAACAGCTGTTGTATGTGTCATGCTGTCCTATCAGGGGTCAGCATGACTTAAGAAGTGCACTATATATTTGAGCGTGCTTGCATCATTGGCCACGCCTCTGATGATATCCACATAGGATGAAACATGTCAGGCTGGTCAATGCAAGTACGCTGAGAACCGCGGATTGTTCCTGTTTTCTGTGATGATTTTTACTTCATACCTGTAAGTAGACTACAATAAACTACTACTGTTTTACCTTACGGGCTTCACTATTTGTTGCTTTCTGTTTGCTGGTTTGTTCCTGCTGATGACTGCACCAACCTGTCCATCGTTAATACGAGTCCTGAGCTTTCTGATATGTGGTGACCTGATTGTTTCCATGCTGTGCCTGCCCATGATGGAGTGTGCCATTTGGATTTGCTGCTGACTCTCTGCAATATATGAGTACATCGCCTATTTTTTATATCTTTCTGGTAAGCAGACTGATAGCACGTGGGTGTGGTGTGCTTTCCTTTTACACACTGAAGCTTGGTGGAGGTTTCACATCATCTTTTATTGCTGATTGAGTTCTATGGACTATTATCATTATTTGGACATTTATTTTATTTTAGCGCTGCATTTGGACTTTTATACTTATGTTTGATGCAATCTACAAACTATGCTAGCTGCTTTTTGTGTTCTTTTCAGTTAGCGCAGATATTTACTTGTTTTTTAACTATATTTGATTGCTCACCAAACGATGCATGTCTCCCAATGGGCTTCTAGGACTCAATTACCAGATGGCGCTGTTGTACCCATGTGGGAGAGTTAGATTGGAGACTACTATTCATTGATTATAGCATTTCCGGTCTCTAAAGTTTAGACCTATATGTAAGGATGGAGGAATATAGGTATATATATCCTTAATTCCTCTTTTAATAGTCCCTTTTTTGTTTACATATAGGGCTCTCTGGTTTCCATATCTGATTAGTTTAAATCACTAAATTTGGAGTTTTTTGTTACTAACTAGAAGTTTACCATTGCCAAGAAATGTAAGAATGGTTCATTTTACTCTATTCATTGCATGTCCAGTTCTATATATGCATTGGGTATGGTGTGCATTTGCACAATACTTGTGTATGGACATGCCGTCTAAATGTATATGATTCCCATAAACATGTATAGGTCCGTACGGATTGCTAAAAACAGACAACCTCTGCTGATCGCTTGTGCTGTGGAGCGCATCCAGATGCCGGAAGTGTTTGTGGCGGTTTGGGTGACCCACAGCGTGTAGCGATCCATACCGAGGCATGGTTTAGCTTTGGGATTATTTAAGGGAGGTGACGCAGCGCGCCGCCTGTGCCCCTGGAAGACGTGATGTCACGAAACGCGTAGGGCGGAGCCAGACGACGCGCTGACGTCACCCCCAAGTAAGGCGTACTCCAGCAGGACGGGTTTGTCCGAGCTCCTGTGGCCAAAGAGCTGGACATAAGGCTGTTTTATTCATCACGCTTTGTAAGTGTGCATTTTGTATTTTAATTCAAATAAATCTTGTCGGTTTTACACTATGTGAGCTCCCTTTATATATTTTATGGTACCTTTGCCATGGGTTCGTTGGTGTGGCTGATGATGAGATGACCTCTGGTGGACGCCGCTGGCAGTTCCCATTTTCTGGCTTACAAGGATTTCTGCTTGCTGTGATCCTCTGTGGTGGGGGGTCATGGCCATCTGGTAAGGAGTAACCCCTTCCATTCCTGGTGGTGGACCCTCCCTTGCTGTCATGGATTACCATTTATCATCACTTGGACTTGTTTTTTGTTTTTTCTGCTGGTGATTTGGAGTCACTATGATATCTTATATATGTTTCACTTGATGGGACTTTTTTAGATCACTATCAAATGTTTTGCACATTTATCTTGATTTATATTTATTATCAAAATCTCCTTTCACTGTAGATTTTATGTTACGTTACACAGGTATTAGCGCAATTCCTTATTTTTTCCCTATGTTTATCCACAATTGATGTTTATTGTGGGGATTGCAGCTTTTCACATGAATTGAATATTCACTTGGTTTATAGCGCAGTTTTTTTCTAATTTTCTACATTAGCAGAGATCAGGCATGACTCTGCTAACGCTAACAGTTCATTTTTTTGGTAGCGATTGAAGCAGTCTCTGACAACCAGGTGCTTTTTTTTATCTGTGAGTCGCACTAGTTGTACCTATAAATTTAGTGGCCAAAATGTCAAACAAAAGGTACATTAGTGAAGAGGCCTACTGGATACTGAGCATGACAGATGAGAGCGATGGGGGAAGCCTCACTGTCAGAATCACATGCTGATTCAGGCTCACTATACAAACCTGTAGAGAGCAGCGGCACCCTGACCGGTAGCTCTGACGATGGAATAGCCGCCCCTGCTAAGGTCAGGTGTACCTGATCTCGTTCTTCTCTTGTTGAGGTGCGACAACCGCTTGGTTCTCGTATGCAGCAGAGAGCCAGTAATAGTGCCACTCAACCTTCTGGTCAACTGGCAAGCACCAGCGGCCTAGTACACCCTGGTCGTAGACAGACCAGCACTGCAGTATCACTTGGTGACGTGGCGAGTCTCATAAGTGCAGTTCAAGCTGGTGCGGTGGCTAGCACAATTAGTGTCCCGCAGCCACCAAGAGTTCAAACACAGGCCTGTAGAGCAAATAGTGCCCTTACTGATGCACTTGCAAATCCTAATTGGCAGCCCACCACTTCTACAGTGCCGGACTTCCCCATTCACTGGCCAACCCGGAATCCAGGTGGAAACCAGACATGTGTGATTCGGTTCGTAACAAATAGATTTTCGTACAAATTTGTTAGTATTCGTACATTCGGATCAATTCGAACATCCGAATAGCTGATAGAACCGAAATACGAAAATTACGAAATTACGAATAAGCAAAATAAGGAACACGCGAAAATACGAACTTACGAACGGACAAACTTACGAAAATACGAAACTCCGAAACAGTAAAAGAAAGAAAATGACATCTAAAACGAATGATTTACATTTCGTATTTTCAATCCTTTGTCTGTTCGTAATCTCGTATGTTCGTATTTTCATTCGTGTGTTTGTAATTTCGTTTCTTCGTGTTCTTGAATCGTTCTTTTGAATGGACAGTGTAAGTGTATCTTAATATGTATGTTCGTAATTTCGTGTTCTCGAATTGTTCTTTTGAATGGGCAATGTATTAGTGAGTGATGTATCTTACTTAATATTTTTAGCCAATCAGCTTGTGACAGAGGCTATTGGAGGGGACTGAACGCAAGCCTCTTGCCCTGGGATTGGTGTTACTTTGGATTCAGCTCCATGTCCCCCCAAGACACAAGACTCTGGGAACCCTTTATATGCCATATTAGAATAGTGACTGATTCATACCGTTGGGACTCCTACTGTTAAATGCTAATGTCATCAATTCCAGCTACCTGTCTGTCTGCTATAATGTGTATATTGTAAATAAGTCTAGTGTGGCTCTAAGAGTCTTTTCACCCATTGTTGTTTGTGTTAATTAACTGGGCAAAAGGTCATGTCTCAGTCACCTAGGCTGTATAAAGGATTAGATAATTAGCTCATGTTAATTAGGTTAGCTTTTAGTCATCCTGCTGTATAAATTTGTGTGAGATCTCAAATAAAGAGTTAGTCCATGTTAGCAGTGAAGCAAGTGTCGCCTTGTTTTGTGTTTGGAATATCTGATATCTGTATCCAGACTACAAGGAAGTGGTATACTGACGGAAGCACTCAAGCGGAGTGTGGGACGTTCCGTGACATTGGTGGCAGCAGTGGGATGCTTCCTGCAGTCTGGGAAATCTAAACCTCCACCTGGATCCAAGATCAGGATAGCAGACTTCAGTCACCCCAGCGGAGATATGGACCTGGCATCGGAGTTCCCGGGGCTGCTACGGATCATCCTTTCAACATACACCAGGACTGTGTCTGAGGATGAATACCTGGAGCTTAGGCAGCAAATTCGGGTGGAGCTCTGGATTGGAGCCCTCCAGCTTGCTGGTATAAAACAGGGCAAGTGCTTTCCGACCCAAGAGCAACGAGCCAGTGACCAACGGGCATTGTGGATGGCATTCCTGGGATAGCGGCCCCAGGAGCAATGGGTGACTGAGTTGGACAGGCTGGTTCAGCAGGAGATAGAGCTGGACAATCATTATCGGGCTCTGCAATAGCACGCAGAGCAGGGATATTTAGGGGAGACAACAGAATGCTCTCCGGAGGGATATGACTTTGGAGGCCCTGGATTGCTGTGGGAGAGCCTTACAGATCATTTTGTGTTTGGTGATGAAGGGGAACCTGACCTTGAGGACCTGCGAGAATATAGAGGCTATGCTCGGTCTTGCAGGGGTCTCAGAGCTCAAGCCTGATCTGGACCATTTGCTAAGGAAGGAACAGCATCTGGAAAGGGCATACAGGAAACTGCTAGAACACATTCAGCAGCATGCCAGAGAATCGGCAGTGGAAAATCTGAAGATTGCCATCCCCAAACCTGAAGTGCTGACAACAGGGCAGAGCTCTGCTAACCTCTGCCCAGCACTGATAACATCTTCTGGGTTCCATGGACAGGAGATGGTGAACTTCTATCCCCAGACACCAGTTATAGAGATAGGGGATTTAATAGACTTTTCGGCTGAGGAAGAACAACCTGATGAGCCTCCAGCAGAAGAGCTGGTATTAGGGCCAAACTTCACCGTGCTCTGCCCAGCACCAACAGCATTATCTGTGGAGTTACAAGGAACTTCCCCAGCTGAAGTGCTGGTCACCAGACAGAGGGTCCAAGACCTCTGCCCCACACCTGTGGCAGTTTCGGAGGCTCAGGGTGAGAAGGAGGCAATCACTTCCCAGCAGCAGATACAGGGGGAGAAGGGAGAGGTGTTCTTCGTCCCTCCCCAACAGATGGCCAGGGTGGAGGAAGTGGTCTTTCCTCCCCAGCAAAAATCCACGCACCTGGAAGACAGCATCCAGATGAGGGAATGGAACAGGAAGCAGCTGACTCACCTCCCCAATGGCAGCTACACAGTTTGGGAGTGGAGGAATCCAGCCTCCTGCCCCAATGGTTTGCCGGAGCAGAGGGTGTGAAGTCCCCAGCAGAAGTGCTGGCAACAGGGCAGAGTGCTACCAACCTCTGCCCAGCACCGGCAACAACTGTGGAGATCCAGGGAGCCGGGGCAGTTGGCCCCTCTCTCCGACGACAAGCTGATGTAGTGGAGCTGCTACTCCCAGCTGAATCGCTGGCAACAGGGCAGAGCACCGCTGGCCTCTGCCTAGCACCTAGTGTCTCTCTAAAGCTTCAGGAAACTGGGGTGATCGGCCCCTCTGCCCAGCAGCAGACCGAGCCCAGGAATGTTAAAAACCACCCAGCTGAAGCGCTGGCAGCCAGACAGAGTAAATGACCTCTGCCCCACACCTACTGACGTCAACCATTCCTTGCAGCCAAGAAAGGAAATCCTGCGGGAAGATTATGTGAGTTCACTCTGCCTGAGTAACGCATGTCCAGACCAGGTGGAGGTCTGGGACCTTGTCAGTCAACCTTTGATGGGGGAGAAATGTGACAGACTCACCCGGGACAGAGGCTATTGGAGGGGACTGAACGCAAGCCTCTTGCCCACCGATTATGGGCCCTGGCATTTGGGGGAATGGTGCTCTCTGTGAGCTGTATGCCTGGGGTTAGTGTTACTTTGGATTCAGCTCCATGTCCCCCCAAGACACAAGACTCTGAGAACCCTTTATATGCCATATTCGAATAGTGACTGATTCATACCGTTGGGACTCCTACTGTTTAATGCTAATGTCATCAATTCCAGCTACCTGTCTGTTGTCTGCTATAATGTGTATATTGTAAATAAGTCTAGTGTGGCTCTAAGAGTCTTTTTACCCATTGTTGTTTGTGTTAATTAACTCTGTTACTGTGTGAAGCTCGGTGACCATAAGTCTGGGCAAAAGGTCATGTCTCAGTCACCTAGGCTGTATAAAGGATTAGATAATTGGCTCATGTTAATTAGGTTAGCTTCTAGTCATCCTGCTGTATAAATTTGTGTGAGATCTCAAATAAAGAGTTAGTCCATGTTAGCAGTGAAGCAAGTGTCACCTTGTTTTGTGCTTGGAAGCGTTTGGAATATCTGATATCTGTATCCAGACTACAAGGAAGTGGTATACTGCCGGAAGCACTCAAGCGGAGTGTGGAACGTTTCGTGACACAGCTTATCCCTTTTGTGTCTGAGTCACATTGCATTCCTGCAGTGGACTGGAGTAGGTACAGGACTTATTAGAAAAGCAAGCATAGGATAATTTTTTTTTTTTTCCTATGAAAGTACGAATCAACGAAAAAGGCAATCTCACAAAAGTAACAATTACTAAATTATGAGTAGTGTACCGAATAAACGAAAATTATTATCTAACAAAATTACGAATTTCGATTCAAAGAAAATTAGATTAACAGAATTATGAATCATTTTGCATCAAAGAAAATATTACTGTCACGAAAATACGAACAAGTCCGAATATGAAACCTCGCATCTAATGGAATTACGAATCATTACCTATTAACGAAAATATATCTGTTACGAAAATACGAATGAGTCCGAATATAAAAACTCACGTCTTACGAAATTACGAATCGTTACGCATCAACGGTAACGTAAAGAAACTAAATGAAACAAATCTTTTTTGTTGTGCACATGTTTTTCACGGAAGATCTGTACAGATCTGTTGTGGAACAAAGCAATTTATATGCTGGTCAATTTATCTCCGCAAACCAATATTGACCCTTGCCAGAGAATTTGCCTGGAAACCTATTATGGATCCCGACTTGAAAACCCTTCTGGGCCTATCCCTCCTCATGGGCATTACTAAAGAGTGAATTGTGGTCATATTGGTCCACTGACCCAGTTCACCATATGCCCGTGTTCACTGCTTGCATGGCCAGGGCTAGATTTAAGCAAATCTTGCGGTTCATGCATTTCAATGACAATGAACTTTGTCGACCTCAGGGTGACCCTTGATATGATCAGCTCCACAAAATTCGGCCCCTCGTAAACCACTTCAACCAACAGTTTGCAGCCTTGTTTATTCCCGATTAAAATATCTGCGTTGATAAATCCCTAATAACATTTTCTGGCCACCTTGTGTTCAAACAATTTCTCCCCAGCAAGCGTGCCAGATATGGGGTCAAGATGTATAAGCTCTGTGACAAGGCCACAGGCTATACATATAGTTTCCTGGTTTACGAGGGAAAAGATAGGAGTGTGGAGCCCCCCAACTGCCCAGACTACATAGGGAGCAGCTGCAAGATTGTTTAGGACTTTGTGTCACCCTTGTTCGGAAAGGGGTACCATTTATACATGGACAACTTTCATACAAGCGTGCCAGTTTTTAGACACCTCTTTCAATTACAAATTGGTGCATGTGGCATAATGCGATCTAGTTGCCGGGGCTTTCCCCAACAGCTGGTAGATACCCGACTTAAACAGGGGGGGGAGGGAGCCTACTTGAGGTCAGACGAATTGCTTGCCGTAAGATGGAAGGACAACCGGAAGTTTTCATTCTGTCTTCCATTTACAGACACGACAGTCCAAATTACTACAGCAACTGGTGTTGTAGAGAAGCCCCTCTGCGTCCGCATATACAACCTTAAAATGGGAGGGGTGGACTTCAACATCCAGATGATGGCGCCATACTTAATTGCCTGTAAGTCCAGATGCTAATACAAAAAAGTGTTTGTGTACTTATTTCAATTGGCTCTGTTCAACGCTTATGCGCTATACAAAGCATCTGGACGAACGGTCCTTCCTAAAATTCCAGGAAGAGATCATCGCAGCCTATCTGTTTCCAGAGGGTGCTGTGGCCCAACTTCCCAATGCAAATGCTGTGAGACAGCTACATGAGAGGCATTTTCCTGATGTCCTCCCTGGTACCCCTACCAATAGATCACCCCAAAGAAGATGTAGTGTCTGTAGAAGACGTAGGCGTGACACCCGCTATTTTTGTCCCCTCCGGTCCTGACCAACCTGGTCTCTGCATTGGGGAATGTTTCTGTCACTACCACATACTAGTGGAGTATTAGCATAGGGTACAGCACGGCACAGTCCTAGGGCACATATTCACACAGGGTCTCTAAAAATGAGATGGCCATCACTTTTTGAGAGACCCAAACCTGGAACCTTTATAGTTACAAATAAAAGTGTAAAAAAAAAAAATTCAATAAAATAAAAGCCGAAAACAGTTGTCGTTCTCTTGTTCTCTCTCTATTCTGCTCAGTTTTACTGTATTTTATGTTTAACTGTAATGTTTTATTGTTACTGTGCTTTATCGTGTTTGCTTTGCAGGTATGTCACTCTACTTTTATACTTTACTGTTACTGTGTTTTATTGTTAACAATACTTTTCTTTGCAGGTACGCCATTCAGCTGCAGCACTGATTTATTTATTTTGACAGCAACAGGGTTTGCTCTCATGATACATAAATCAGTGACTCCAGAGCTGTAGTAGGTGATTTCACCACCACAGTTAAAAAAAGAGCATATATGCCAAAGCATTGGTGCAGGGGTGGACATAGGGGAGGATTGCCCCTATGCTTCGGCATATATTTTTTTTTACTTTTCTTGGCAGAGATCTCTCCATCTACATCGATCAATGTAAATGGATGAATCTGTTAGGTACTTTTTTTTTCATTCAGCCCTTGGGCTGAACGAAAAAAATGAACAGTACATGCGTGCCTATCATTAGAAGTGGGTAGATGCAGAGTGGTATTCTAGTGGTGGGCATACCACTGTTGACCACTGGTATGTTGCTGGACTTTAAGTGGTTTTATACCGGAATTATGCAGGTTTAGGTATCATCTTGGTATCGTTCTTTTCAGCCGACGGTCGGCTTTCATGTAAAAGCAATCCTAGGGGCTATTTAGCCACTAGACTGCTTTTACAAGCAGTGGGAGGGAATGTTTCCCTCCCCCCCCGCTGTCTTTCATAGTTTTCTCAGCCTCTCCTGTCCCACTGGGGAACCCGAGAATGCAGCCGGTGGTTCCGTCAGCTGACCATAGAGCTGATCGGAGACCAGAATGGCTCCAATCATCTCTATGGCCTAAAAAAAACGGAAGCTACAAGCATTTTGTGACTTTGGTTTCGCCGGATATAAACGGTGCCATTGGGAAATTGGGAAAGCATCTTATCACACCGATCTTGATGTGGTCAGATGCTTTAAGGGCTGAGGAGACATCTAGAGTCTAATAGACCCCACATTTTTCAAAAAAAAGCACCTGTCACTACTTATTGCTATCATAGGGGATATTTACATTCCCTGTGATAAC
Source organism: Aquarana catesbeiana (assembly GCF_042186555.1). Classification (NCBI taxonomy): domain Eukaryota; kingdom Metazoa; phylum Chordata; class Amphibia; order Anura; family Ranidae; genus Aquarana; species Aquarana catesbeiana. Next base: position 148,258,995 of record NC_133335.1, on the reverse strand, counting down.
AATAAAAATGATGAAAAAAAAATTTTAAAAATGAAAGGGACAGTGTAAAAATAAAATAAAAAAGCAAAATAAACAAAGGCGAACGCAAGCATTGGTCTCGTGTCCTATATAAACAGCAATTGCACCATGCATGTAAGGTATCACTGCGAACGTCAGATTGAGGGCAGTAATTCTAGCAGTAGACCTCCTGTAAATCTAAAGTGGTAACCTATAGAGGCTTTTAAAAGCTTTCAAAAATGTATGTAGTTTGTCACCGCTGCACGGGCGTGCACAATTTTAAAGCATAGCGTGTTTGGTATCAATGTACTCGGCATAAGATCATCTTTTATACTTTACCAAACATTTGGGCAATATAAAGTGTTTTTGTGCATTAAAATTCAAAAAATGTGTTTTTTTTTTCCCCAAAAAATTGTGTTTGAAAAATGGCTGTGCAAATACTTTGTGAAAAAAAGAATTGCAACACCCACCATTTTAATCTGTAGGGCCTCTGCTTAAAAAAAAAAAAAAAAATATATATATATATATATATATATATATATATATATATATTTTTTTTTTTAAGCAGAGGCCCTACAGATTAAAATGGTGGGTGTTGCAATTCTTTTTTTCACAAAGTATTTGCACAGCCATTTTTCAAACACAATTTAAATATATATAATGTTTTGGGGTTCAAAGTGTCAGAAAGGACTTGGTGGTTCAAGTGGTTAGAAGAGTGGGTGATGTGTGGCATAAGCTTACATACCAAAATACATTCTGCTGCTTCTCCTGAGTACAGGGAGATACCACATGTATGAGACTTCTTGGGAACCTAGCTGCATACAGGACCCCGAAAACCAATCACCGCCTCCAGGCTTTCTAAGGATGTAAAATGGTGATTTTACTCCTTACTACCTATCACAGTTTCAGAGACAATAAAATGTCATGGTAGCACAACCCCCCCCCCCCAAAAACCCCATTGTGGAAAGTAGACACCCCAAGGTATTTGCTAAGAGGCATGGTGAGTATTTTGCAGCTCCCATTTGTTCATTTGTTTTGGAAAATGAAGAAAGAAAAGGAATTTTTTTTTTTTCAATTTTCAAAACTTTGTGACAAAAAGTGAGATCTGTAAAATACTCAACATGCCTCTCAGCAAATACCTTGGGGTGTAAAAATTAGTGTAGCGCTGAATGGTGAAATACCTCTGTGTGCACGGAAGCACACAGTAATAAAAATTTACTGATAAGAGAGTGATGTGTCACTCACTAAAGTGCATGTGCAAAAGTGCTAACAGAGAACAATTCAAAAACAAACCATAATTTAAATGGTACCCAAAAGGTGAATACACTGATATGCATGAAGGAAACAGTTCACTATATGGCAAAAGAACAACACATGATGTGTATTTCCAAGGGTTGTAAACAACAAAGTCCAGAAAGTGTCAACAATGAAAAATCCACTTCTGAAAACAAAGGATGACTCAATTTCAATGAGATAACTGAGATACATGCAAAGATCAATTTTCAAAATGGATGAGATAAAACACTCTTACCAGATGTGATGGACACACCTACCATACGGCAGTGAGTCTGACGGGCTTTGGGCGCTATATTCCTAGCACTCTAGTATGATGGAAATGGAAAAGCCGGATGGAACCAAACGATGAATCCCATGCGACCAGACAGCATCAAGGGACCAACTGGTAGGTCGATCCAGAAGATAGCCGTGAAGGTGAACTTTCTCAAGGGAAGGCGGGTATGCAGGAAAATATAAAAAGAGGGTGGCTCCCAATGGTGCAGGTCAATCAAAAAAATATATTTAATATCATGCATCAAAATGACAGATGCAGAGAAGATAAAAGATGTGATCACAAAAATCATATGCCCCTGTTGATGACCTATGGCGTCAAAACACGTCGGACCTGCTTATCTTATGCCTCCCACATTGCTTTTATAGGATTTATGTGATCACATCTTTTCTCTTCTCTGCATCTGTCATTTTGATGTATGATCTTAAATAATTTTTTTTGATTGACCTGCACCATTGGGAGCCACCCTCTTTTTATATTTTCCTGCATACCTACCTTCCCTTGAGAACGTTCACCTTCACGCCTATCCTCTGGATTGACCTACCAGTTGGTCCCTTGATGCTGTCTGGTCGCATACTTCGGAGGCCTCGGATCCATCGTTCGGTTCCATCTGGCTTTTCCATTTCCATCATACTAGAGCGCTAGAAATATAGCGCCCAAAGCCCATCAGACTCACTGCCGTATGGTAGGTGGTATCCATTTTGAAAATCGATCTTCGCATGTATCTCAGTTATCTCATTGAAATTGAGTCCTCTTGTGTCTTCAGAAGTGGATTTTTCATTGTTGACACTTTCTGGACTTTGTTGTTTACAACCCTTGGAAATACACATCATGTGTTATTCTTTTGTCATTTAGTGAACTGTTTCCTTCACCTATATCAGTGTATTCACCTTTTGTGTACCATTGAAATTATGGTTTATTGTTTTTGAATTGTTCTCTGTTAGCACTTTTGCACATGCACTTTAGTGAGTGACACATCACTCTCTTATCAGTAGATTTTGATTACTGTGTGCTTCCGTGTACACAGAGGTATTTCACCATTCAGTGCTACACTAATTTTTACACATTTATTCGGACTTTGTTTGAGTGTTTAGCAGCTATTATCTTATCACCTTCTATCACATTTGGTTTAGAGCAGTTTCCCCCTCCCACTTTACCCACATAAATACCTTGGGGGGTCTACTTTCTGAAAATGGGTCATTTGGGGGGGGTGGGGGTGGTTGGGCTATCCTGCCATTTCATGGCCTCTGAAACTGATAGGTAGTAAGGAGTGAAAACAATTTACGCCCTTAGAAAGCCTGAAGGCGGTGATTGGTTTCTGGGATCCTGTACGCAGCTAGACTGCCAAAAAAGTCTCACACATGTGGTGTATACTCAGGAGAAGCAGCAGAATGTATTTTGGGGTGTAATTTCACATATACCCATGGCATGTTTGAGTAAAATATCATTTAGTGACAAATATGTGTATGAAAAAATAAAAAAAATAGTGGGTAGTGGGGTTCCCCAGGGTTCTGTGCTGGGACCAATCCTATTTAATTTGTTCATAAACGACCTGGAGGATGGGGTAAACAGTTCAATCTCCGTATTTGTGGATGATGCTAAGCTAAGCAGGGCAATAACTTCTCCGCAGGATGTGGAAACCTTGCAAAGAGATCTGAACAAATTAATGGGGGTGGGCAACTACATGGCAAATGAGGTTCAATGTGGAAAAATGTAAAATAATGCATTTGGGTAACAAAAATATGAATGTAATCTATACACTGGGGGGAGAACCTCTGGGGGAATCTAGGATGGAAAAGGACCTGGGGGTCCTAGTAGATGATAGGCTCAGCAATGGCATGCAATGCCAAGCTGCTGCTAACAAAGCAAACAGAATATTGGCATGCATTAAAAAGGGAATCAACTCCAGAGATAAAACGATAATTCTCCCACTCTACAAGACTCTGGTCTGGCCACACCTAGAGTATGCTGTCCAGTTCTGGGCACCAGTGCTCAGGAAGGATTTACTGGAAATGGAGCGAGTACAAAGAAGGGCAACAAAGCTAATAAAGGGTCTGGAGGATATTAGTTATGAGGAAAGGTTGCGAGCACTGAACTTATTCTCTCTGGAGAAGAGATGCTTGAGAGGGGATATGATTTCAATGTACTGGTGACCCTACAATAGAAATAAAACTTTTTCGCAGAAGAGAGTTTAACAAGACTCGTGGCCACTCATTAAAATTAGAAGAAAAGAGGTTTAACCTTAAACTACGTAGAGGGTTCTTTACTGTAAGAGCTGTAAGGATGTGGAATTCCCTTCCACAGGCGGTGGTCTCAGCGGGGAGCATCGATAGCTTCAAGAAACTATTAGATAAGCACCTGAATGACCACAACATACAGGGATATTCAATGTAATACTGACACATAATTACACATAGGATGGACTTGTCTTTTTTCAACCTCACCTACTATGTAACTATGTAGTTTCATTTTCCCGAAACTTGTGACAAAATATAAAATATTCCATGGACTCAACATGACTCTCAGCAAATAGCTTGGGGTGTCTACTTTCCAAAATTGGGTCATTTGGGGGGGGGGTTGTGCTATCTGGGCATTTCATGGCCTCCGAAACTGTGATGGGTAGTGAGGAGTGAAATAAAAAATGTAAGCCCTTAGAAATCCTGAAGGCGGTGATTGATTTTGTCCTGTACGCGGCTAGGCTCCCAAAACGTCTTACACATGTGGTATCCCCGTACTCAAGAGAAGTAGCATAATGTATTTTGAGGTGTAATTCCACATATACTCATGGCATGTGTGAGCAATATATCATTTAGTGACAACTTTTTGTAATTTTTTTTTGGTCATTATTCAATCACTTGGGACAAGAAAAATTAATAATCAATGGGCTCAACATGCCTCTCAGCAAATTCCTTGGGGGTATCTACTTTCCAAAAAAGGGTAATTTAGAGGGGTTTTTGTACTGCCCTGACATTTTAATACCTCAAGAAATGAGATGTGTAAAGGACTAGCGCCAAATGTAGAGTTTAAAGTGGAGTTCCACCCAAAAATGGAACTTCCACTTTTTGGATTCCTCCCCCCCCTCCGGTGTCACATTTGGCACCTTTCAGGGGGGAGGAGGGAGCAAATACCTGTCTAATACAGGTATTTGCTCCCACTTCCTGGCATAGATCACCACAGCGCTTGCGGTGACCTACGCCACTTCCGGCGCCTACACTGTCCTCCACCGATGTATTCTGTGAGACACAGAACACAGCAGGGACCAGAGAGGATGCGCAGCGTGACTCACGCATGCGCAGTAGGGAACCAGGAAGTGAAGCCGCACGGCAGACGAGAGCTGACGGAAGGATCGGCTTCGGCTGCTGACATTGCGGGCTCCCTGGACAGGTAAGTGTCCATATATTAAAAGTCAGCAGCTGCAGTATTTGTACTACTGGCTTTTAATATTTTTGTTTCAGTGGACCTCTGCTTTAAGGACACCGCCACTCACTGGTTCTTCTTTTTAAGGGCTTTGTTTGCCCATTTTTATTAAAGCAAGTTCAGCAAATAAACATGGGTTTCCCTCGCAGGGGTTTTCAGCATTCCTTTGTCCATCAAAAAAATGACATACAGCCTAGTTGGCTCTCACTCACTCACTCTAGCCTTACACTCCAGGCCCTTGTCTGTCTCGTACAGACTGTTTCACTGACCACCTTGGTGCATATAGCTAGCAGCCTCTTGCTGCACTGGCTCCCCCGTGGAGCCCTCCTGACCAGACTTCCTATCTGCCGGGGTGGAGCCCAGAACTATGGTCAGGTTACTACTAAAAGCCCAGCACACACCTGACCAATCAGTATGCTGGCTGTTTTCAAAATCCGGACCCAATTTCGCGCAGAAATCCCTGGGCTCCAGGTCCCAAAGTAGACTTTTCTAAGAAAGGAGGAACCTGAAAAGCCAGGTTTCTCTTCGTGTTACAAGCTCCCTGGAGCCCCTCCACCTGTCCAGATGAATTCTGGGTCACAACCTCCTTCTAGACCAGTGGTTCTCAACCTTTCTGTTGCCGTGACCCCTTGATAAATTGTCCCAAGTTGTGGGGACCCCTAACAGTGAAATTATTTTTGTAGTGTGGGTTGTCAGCACCCAAGACAAGACAAATAATTTGCGCCCCTAACCCACAGACATTTAGCGCTCCCTGAGTCCCTTCCACTCGTACAGTATTAAAAGTCCTTATGGTACATTTTAGGATGTAGCACTCTCTCTTTATTCTTCTTTCCCTTTTATCTCTCTCTATCCTAATTTCTTGTTTTTTTTCCCCATCCCTCTCTCTAGCCAACTCTTGTTCTTTCTCTTATTCTTTCCTCTCCCTTTTTCTTTGTTCCTCCCCCAGTTTTGCTCTCTGTTCCATGTATTCTCTATTTTTAGTCCTTCTCTTACTCCTTGGTGGGTGGGGGTAATGGGATGAGTGGCAGTGCTGGTGGGGAGTTGGGATGAGTGGCAGTGCTGGGGGGAGTTCTGATCTGCCAACTTATATGCTCTTGATCAGGGTCATCTGCTGATCTGAGAACTGTAGTGGGGACTTTTAATGGCAACTTTAATCACAGGTAGTGTTACTCACTATGTCTCCAACTTTGTGGTGTCTCATAGCAGTGAAACCTATGCCGAAATCAGGAGATAGGGTTTCCTCCAGCCCCTCCCACTTCACGTTCCTCACTAGTCAGCTGACCTCTAGTCTCTGCCCCCCAGCCATGCTGTGAACTGAATTGGTGGCTGCGAAAAAGCTGAGTGGGCGGCCGTGGGCTCCAAGAACAGCGCAGCTGGGCGGCCACGAAAAGGCTGGGAGAGCGGTGCGGGCTTCAGGAACAGACCTGGTGACCCCTGGCAAATTGTCATTCGACCCCCGAGGGGGTCCCGACCCCCAGGTTGAGAACCACTGTTCTAGACCCTGGCATGGCAACGCTCTGCCACAGCAATTATAAACTAAAAGCTGCGTAAATTCCAGTAAATGTACCATAGTTTGTAGACACTATAACTTTTGCACAAACCAATAAATATACGTTTATTGAAATTTTTTTACCCAAGACATGTGGCTGAATACATTTTGGCCTAAATAGTCAGGTCCATAAGTATTGGGACATTGACACAATTCTAATCTTTTTGGCTCTATACACCACCACAATGGATTTGAAATGAAACAAACAAGACGTGCTTTAACTGCAGACTTTCAGCTTTAATTTGAGGGTATTTACATCCAAATCAGGTGAACGGTGTAGGAATTACAACAGTTTGTATATGTGCCTCCCACTTTTTAAGGGACCAAAAGTAATGGAACAGATTAACAATCATCCATCAAACTTTCACTTTTTAATACTTGGTTGCAAATCCTTTACAGTCAATTAAAGCCTGAAGTCTGGAACGCATAGACATCACCAGACACTGGGTTTCATCCCTGGTGATGCTCTGCCAGGCCTCTACTGCAACTGTCTTCAGTTCCTGCTTGTTCTTGGGGCATTTTCCCTTCAGTTTTGTCTTCAGCAAGTGAAATGCATGCTCAATCAGATTCAGGTCAGGTGATTGACTTGGCCATTGCATAACATTCCACTTCTTTCCCTTTAAAAAACTCTTTGGTTGCTTTCGCAGTATGCTTCGGGTCATTGTCCATCTGCACTGTGAAGTGCCGTCCAATGAGTTCTGAAGCATTTTGCTGAATATGAGCAGATAATATTGCACAAAACACGTCAGAATTCATCCTGCTGCTTTTGTCAGCAGTCACATCATCAATAAATACAAGAGAACCAGTTCCATTGGCAGCCATACATGCCCACACCATGACACTACCACCACCATGCTTCACTGATGAGGTGGTATGCTTTGGATCATAAGCAGTTCCTTTCCTTCTCCATACTCTTCTCTTCCCATCACTCTGGTACAAGTTGTTCTTGGTTTCATCTGTCCATAGGATGTTGTTCCTGAACTGTGAAGGCTTTTTTAGATGTTGTTTGGTAAACTCTAATCTGGCCTTCCTGTTTTTGAGGCTCGCCAATGGTTTACATCTTGTGGTAAACCCTCTGTATTAACTCTGGTGAAGTCTTCTCTTGATTGTTGACTTTGACACACATACACCTACCTCCTGGAGAGTGTTCTTGATCTGGCCAACTGTTGTGAAGGGTGTTTTCTTCACCAGGGAAAGAATTCTTCGGTCATCCAACACTGTTGTTTTCCGTGGTCTTCCGGGTCTTTTGGTGTTGGTGAACTCATCGGTGCGTTCTTTCTTTTTAAGGATGTTCCAAACAGTTGATTTGGCCACACCTAATGTTTTTTGCTATCTCTCTGATGGGTTTGTTTTGTTTTTTCAGACAAATGATGGCTTGCTTCACTGATCGTGACAGCTCTTTGGATCTCATATTGAGAGTTGACAGCAACAGACTCCAAATGCAAATAGCACACTTGAAATGAACTCTGGACCTTTTATCTGCTCCTTGTAAATGGGATAATGAGGGAATAACACACACCTGGCCATGGAACAGCTGAGCAGCCAATTGTCCCATTACTTTTGGTCCCTTAAAAAGTGGGAGGCACATATACAAACTGTTGTAATTCCTACACCATTCACCTGATTTGGATGTAAATACCCTCAAATTAAAGCTGAAACTCTGCAGGTAAAGCATATCTTGTTAGTTTCATTTCAAATCCATTGTGGTGGTGTATAGAGACAAAAAGATTAGAATTGTGTCAGTGTCCCAATATTTATGGACCTGACTGTATATGACTACAATTGAGTTTAATGGATTTTTTTTACAGCAAAAAAATATAAATCATAGAGGTGATCAAATACCACCAAAAGAAAGCTCTATTTGTGGGAAAAAAGGATGCAAATTTTGTTTGTGTACAGCATTGCATGACCGTGCGATTACCAGTTAAAGCAGTGCAGTGCTAAATTGAAAAAAGTGATCTGGTCATTAAGGGGGTAAAACCTTCTGGAGCTGAAGTGGTTAAAAGAAAAAACATCCTTTGTCCCAGGGTTTAATTGTTTGTGTTAGACTGTAAGTTGTGGCACAGTAATTTGTATTTTGTGGGTACAAGGACTGCAGTGATGTGTGCAGTGTATACAGCAGGCGCAGATTCTGTTAAATCCCCCTTTGGGGCCCTCTCAATGGCCCTGTTCATCGTGGCATGCTACGCGTGATTCAGAAACCTATTTTTTTCTGTTCCTCCCCAGGGTGCCCCATTTCTTTCATTTCATAATCCTAGTCTTGCTCACATTTTGTCATGCTGTTTTGAGTTTTAATTGTAAAGCCAGGCAGATTACACACAATATGTGTATTGTTATTATAGTTAATGTTTACATATTGTTTGTACTGTTAAAAGGCTACGTTTGCCTTTAGGAACATGTTATAAGTTAAACTTAGGGTGTATTTAGGGTGTAACATGTTGCTAAGCATCCCAACCCTCTCCCCCTTATCAGTGCACTGCTAGACCTTTGACACTTTCAGTCTTCCACCTGAAAAAGCTTGAAGTGCCTGCAGGAGAATTACAGCACACCCATGATCCACTTATAGCAGGGGGCAGCTTGGTGCGGCAGCAGTATTGCACACACAGTTCGGTTGCAAATGGACAGAACTTGTATTGTAGTCAGAATATAACAATTCACAACAAAGCAGGCAGTCCAACCAGGAACACTTACAGGTGAATAGCAGATCATTGCAAAGCAAGTATCAGCCAAACTGACAACATCTGTCTTGAAGAGCAGAATGTGTCCTGGTCGGTCCAAGCCCAATCGGGTAAGTTTCCAGGAGGAGTGCGGATCCCTAATCTTTCCCTACTCATCTGGAACCTTTTTCTGCTGCTATTATTGTCCCTGACAGACAGGGGACCTGTCCCCACACTACCCACACGCCAAATGTGCCCAAACTCAGGAGCCAGGGTCTTAAATAGACTCTGCCTGACCCAAGATGGCTGCCAGAGTCACAATGGGCTGTCAGCATCCAACCGGATTGCTGGTCCAGTGACCCAGGAAACCATAGAGGAACCATGGTCCTCTTGACTTCCTCTCCCTCTGCACTGCCACTGCAGTTGAGCACCACCTGCAGTGGAGAAAATAGACTACACCTGCCCACACACTGATACAGGTAGTTATAAGAATGGGTTAATCACTGTGTTGATTAAACAGTAACAAAACATTCACAGAATACACACGATGTCTGTAATGGTAATAATTCTTGAAAAGAATGACACATGTAGACTCTCACATTTTCTGAGACATTCAGTACCAGATATCTGCTTGCATAACTACTTACAGTACTTGGAAAATGCTTTATCATTGTACATAATGTAAACGATCTGTGGATGGGGCCACTCGCCCTACACGTGCAAATTCCTTTTGCCATGCATGCGCTTATTAATGCCAAGGACCAGGCGGGGACTGCGGCCATGTGAAAATCCTACATTAAGGCAGTTTTTGTCTTAGAGGTGAGCCGTGTCACTGTGTGCAGTAAAAGTACAGAGTTCATCTGAAAAGTGCTGTCCTGTGTCACTACACACTGTTGCCTGATGTACAGTATCTCACAAAAATGAGTACACCCCTCACATTTTTGTAAATATTTTATTATATCTTTTCATGTGACAATACTGAAGAAATGACACTTTGCTACAATGTAAAGTAGTGAATGTACTTATTGTATAACAGTGTAAATTTGCTGTCCCCTCAACGTAACTCAACACACAGCCATTAATGTCTAAATCACTGCCAACAAAAGTGAGTACACCCCTAAGTGAAAATGTCCAAATTGGGCCCAATTAGCCATTTTCCCTCCCCTATGTCATGAGACTCATTAGTGTTACAAGGTGTCAGGTGTGAATGGGGAGCAGGTGTGTTAAATTTGGTGTTATCGATCTCACTCTCTCATACTGGTCACTGGAAGTTCAACATGGCATCTCGAAGCAAAGAACTCTCTGAGGATCTGAAAAAAAGAATTGTTGCTCTACATAAAGATGGCCTGGGCCAGGGATCCTCAAACTGCGGCCCTCCAGCTGTTACGGAACTACACATCCCATGAGGCATTGTAAAACACTGACATTCACAGACATGACTAGGCATGATGGGAATTGTAGTTCCTGAACAACTTGAGGGCCGTAGTTTGAAGACCTCTGGCCTAGGCTATAAGAAGATTTCCAAGACCCTGAAACTGAGCTGTAGCACAATGGCCAAGATAGGGTGGCCACGTGTCCCGGATTTCCCGGGATTGTCCTTTATTTGAGATTTTTGTCCCGTGTCCCGGGTACCTTCATTCCGGGACAATATAGTGTCCCGGAATGAAAAAAAAAACACACCGCCGGCTGGCACCAGTGTCCGACTCCGTCTCCGAGTCTGCCACCCTTATCATTTTACAGTACAGTACACAAGTAACACACACAGATGTCACAGATATGCGCAGCTTAACTGGTTGCTAGGCTAGGGCCGCCTAGATGTCACAGATATGCACAGCTTAACTGGTTGCTAGGCTAGGGCCGCCCGCCCCGCGTCTAGCAACCAGTGACGTCAGCTGGCACCGTCAGTCACGTGGGAGTTAGTGCAGTGGGCACCCGCACGGCGCACTCTAGACTCTACACGCTACGGCTGAGCAGCGCGCCTCTGTCTGAGAGAGAGAGCAGCCGCCAGCCTGCCAGTCCAGTCCACACTTAGTTACTACCCTGCTCTGTGCCCAGCAGCCCCAGTCAGTGGGTTGGTGCCTGCCAGTCCCGGACCCGGAGCCGCTGCCGAGCCGACTACTCCAGCAGCAGCACATTGCCAGCGGCCAGCCAGCTTCTCTCCGTCCTGAGTGAGTCCTGACTGAGCCGCCTCGTCTGAGTCCTCCCTCCGGCTCCCTCCCGCCCACGAGGTCCGCCCGCCAGCCAGCCAGAGTACTTCAGGACAGGTTAGTGTAACTTCCACAGTCCACTACCTAGTTACAGCAGTGAGCAATGCACACTCCCTCTCAAATCTGCTGCTGCCCCCAGACCCCCACCCCTCTCAGTTCTGCTGCTGTCCCCCACCCCTCTCAGTTCTGCTGCTGTCCCCCACCCCCCTCAGATCTGCTGCTGTCTCCCACACTCCCCCTCAGTTCTGCTGCTGTCCCCCTCAAATCTGCTGCTGTCCCCCACTCCCTCTCAGTTCTGCTGCTGTCCCCCCCACTCCCCCTCAGTTCTGCTGCTCTCCCCCTCCATCTTTCCTCCATGTCCCCCTCTGTTCTGCTGCTGTCCCCCTCCGTTCTTCCTCCGTGTCCCCCTCCATTCTGCTGCTGTCCCCCTCTGTTCTTCCTCTGTGTCCCCCTCTGTTCTTCCTCTGTGTCCCCCTCTGTTCTTCCTCTGTGTCCCCCTCTGTTCTTCCTCTGTGTCCCCCTCTGTTCTTCTTCTGTGTCCCCCTCCGTTCTTCCTCCGTGTCCCCCTCCGTTCTGCTGCTGTCCCCCTCCGTTCTTCGTCCGTGTCAACCTCTGTTCTTCCTCCGTGTCCCACTCCATTCTTCCCCAAAAATTGGCAAAAAAAAAAGCATCAAAAACCATCCTTTTTGGGCGGCGCGGGGGGGGGGGGGGGGGGGGGGGGATGTCCCTGAATGGCAGTTTGGAAATGTGGTCACCCTAGGCCAAAACCATACAGTGGTTTAACTGGACAGGTTCCACTCAGAACAGGCCTCGCCTTGGTCGACCAAAGAAGTTGATTGCACAGGCTCAGCATCTTTGCTGCAGAAGTTGAAGGGGTGGGGGGGTCAGCCTGTCAGTGCTCAGACCATACGCCGCACACTGCATCAAATTGGTCTGCATGGCTGTCGTCCCAGAAGGAAGCCTCTTCTAAAATGTAATTTCTTCAGTGTTGTCACTTGAAAAGATAGAATAAAATATTTACAAAAATGTGAGGGGTGTACTCACTTTTGTGAGATACTGTATGTTGCATTTAGGAGGGATGCTGCTGAGCCCCATGGGGAAGTCATACCTGATTTAAGTAGTAATGTAAGTCTATTAAAAGTCTTTTGCGAGGCAAGAGTCCATATCTGGCAGCAAATCCATAGTTTGGTGACAATAATCCATAACTGGTAATAAATCCATGATTTTGCAGCAAGTCCCCATGGGAACTCCAACTAGACTCCCACAAGGGGTGCAGAGCAACAGTGTGAGGGCTACATCCTGAACAGCTGAACCTTCTTGTTACTCAATTAGCCCCTATTTAGTCCTCATGCACACGGACGTTTTTACAGCTGCTTTTTTGAGCTTTTTTTGCAGCTTAAAAAGGCCTGTCTATATAAGTCTATGGCTTCATGCCCACCTAGGCGTTTTTGAGCTGCAAGTGGCATAGGCGTTTTTAAGCTGTAAAAAAAACCCAGGACCAGTGGGTTCTGAAAGACGTTTTTCAGCTGTAAAAACGCTCTAACGCTGAAAAACGCTGAAAAACGCTGAAAAACGTCATTCACCAAAGTTTTTTAACGTTTTTGATCCATTGAAAAAAAAAAAAAAAAAAATTTGAAAAAAAAAAAAAAAAAAAACGCTACAAAACGCAAACGCGGAAAAACACGGAAAAACGCTCAAAAACGCTATTGCAAAAACGCTGAAAAAAGCTGAAAATTTTTTTAAAAAATCACTGCAAAGATACTGGCGTTTTCATAACGTTATTTTAACAGCCTGTGTGCATGAGGGCTTATATGGTGTGACCTTCTCTTGAGAAGCACAGGAAAACCTGTCCAGCAGCCTTAATCTTGCCTCTCGGGATCCACCAACCTAGCAGGGCGACCACTAGTGGTGTCACCTGTTCGGGATTCACCCGGACAGTTCAGGTTTTCAATCGTGTGTCCAAGTTTTAGTCCACCTGAAACCCGGACACATTATTCAGACAGGAAGGTGGCTCAGAACAGAGCTTGACAGGAGGGTGAGGGGGCACTATTTGTGCCTCATTACTATTCTCTTTGGAGTGTCCAAAGGTATCCCAGTCTGTTACAGTCCTATCGTGTATGCTAAAACAAAAAAAATGTACTGTGCGCTGCTAAATTGTTTTGGGTTTGACTTGAAGAAAAAGTGTCAACCCTAGCAAGCACACATTATATATAATATGACAACTTTACATTAAAATACAAGGGCAAGCAAACAACAAAATAACCAGAAACCAGAGAAATAGAAAAAAAATATTTGACACAGAAACCCCTTGAGGCCCCTGCTTACACGCTTCTTGCACTGGAGCACACCTAACCGGCTTCTTGTGTTGCTTCTCCCTCCTCTTCTCAGGCCTCTGCTATACAGTAGACTGCAAAAGGCTGATACAGGTACACTACTGCAATCAAAAAATACATTTAAAGTGGACATTTCCCTACTTTCCCTACTTACAACTCTGCATGTTGATGTGAAATCACCTAACACTTTATTTTATTTTTTTTTTATTAAAAAAATGTTAATAGTGTTATACTATGCATGTGCTATACAAAATTACATTAATTTGCTGGAAAAAGAAAGAGTTTCCATAAGATCCTGCAAGTTTTTTTCCCCCAACAGATGCCTGTGATGTCGTATGGCACAAGCGCAAGGTGAAGCACATGACGCCATGCGTAGTATGATGGACACTATTAACCACTTCAGACCTGGAAGGTTTAATCCCCTTCCTGACCAGGCCATTTTTTGCAATACAGCACTACGTTATTTTTAACTGACAATTGCGCGGCCGTGCAATGCTGTACACAAATAAAATTATTGTCCTTTATTTCCCACAAATAGACCTTTTATTTGGTGGTATTTGATCACCTCTGAGGTTTTTATTTTTTGCACAAAAAAAGATCGACAATTTTGAAAAAAATCTAATTTCTTCATCAATTTAGACCAATATGTATTCTGCTGCATATTTTTGGTAAAGAAAAAATCTGAATAAGTGTATATTGATTGGTTTGTGCAAAAGTTATAGCGTCTACAAACTATGGGATATTTTTATCAATTTTTTTTTCTTTATTTTTTTCTTATTAGTGATGGTGGAAATCAGCAGCTTATAGCGGGACTACAACAATGTGCTGGACAAATCGGACACTGAGTGACACTCTTGACACTTTTTTGGGGACCAGTGACACTAATACAGTGATCAGTGCTAAAAAATATGCACTGTCACTGTACTAATGACACATTAACATCAGCGGCAATCAAAGGGTTAAATGTGTCCCTAGGGAGTGCTTTCTAACTGTGTAGGGGATGCTGTAACTATGGGAAGACAGAGATCTGCTTAGCAGAAACAAAATCTGTCTTCCCTTGTCACAGAATGGCAATCTGCCTTGTTTACATAGGTAGACCGCCATTCTGCCTCTCTGAAACAATCGGTGGGTCCCGGTGGTCCTGGCGGACATCGGCTGTGACCAATCACACCGGGAGATGGTCATCGTCAGTACATGTGTACCACAGACCCAAAAGAGCGAAATCACGTACCTGTACACACAGGAGAACCACCACCACCGCAGTATATGTACGTGGGGCAGTTAGGAAGTGGTTAAAATGCTGGTGCCGTAATGGGGACCCGGGCTGCACATAAAGAAAAAGTCACGAGCATATAGGTAAGTAGGATTGTTTTATTTCCCCCTGTTCAGGTATACAGGCTTACTTATGGAGTAGGAACCGGAGATGGGCACAGGTCCTCTTTAATGATGTATTAATGATTACGGAGCTGCAATTATTTGTGCCTTTTATATCTGCCTGGAGTTCGGCTTTACATAAAAAAAAAGACCTGTGATGTCATGGAATTACTAAGGATGTGCGCACAAAAAGCCAATCGTTTTTATATCTTTCCAAAAAGGTTATTTTGCTTTACTCATCTAATATATGTACATTACGACAATGTTTTGGTCTTTAACAGACATTTTTCCAGCCCATGCATATGCATGTATACTATAATGACACCATGCTGTGTGTACAGGGTGAGCAGTATTCTGCAGAGTTTATTATTTATGTATTGACTTTGGGAAATTACATTTGGCAAGTTTATTATTAGTGCTGCTCAGAGCAAACTCTCAGTAGACATGGGACTCTCTCTCACTATAATGCTGGCCATATGTGTCACCGTAAATGATTAATCACAGAGTCAAACAATCCTTTCTCATGAAAATGCCTGCAGTGGCAACATTTGTGCTGGTCCCTTCTCTGCCTTTTGGCTAAGATCAAGTGTAGTATCGACTTTAGCCCTTAGGGGTGTCTCTGCTTCACAGCTAGGACGTTGAGAACCACTTGCATCTATCCAAGCTAATTGGTCCTTGTGGGGTACCCTCTGCTCGGCCTGGTAGGATCGTTGATTAAATTCAGCTTCACCTACCTGCTGCTATTGGGTTAGAGGCTTAGCAGGGAACGAGATTGCGGTCTTCCCTCCTCCCCCACTCCGCATTACTACCTCCGGGCAGTAGATGCTAGAGCTTTTGTAAAGGCTACAAAAAAGAGCGAAGACGTCGAGGAACCAGAAGGAAGCCGCCTAAGAAACATCTGAAGCGACATCCAAATCCTTGACGATGGGGAAGAGCGAAAAGAAGACCGGAAAAGAGAAGAAGAACCCCGTTCCAGCCACTTCCTCCAAGCCCGGGAATGCCGCTGCCTCAACCCCCGCCCCTACCCCGGCCGGCACCAGCCGACCAGGACCAGCCAAGCCAGACCAGCCTGCAGACTCCCAGCTTTGGAGCCATGGATGAAGCAGACGGTCGTGCTGCAGCTGAAGGAGGTGGACGGAAGAGTCCCCGACATGACCCCGGAGATCTTTGGAAAGAAGATGATCCTGGAACAGGGGTTCAGCAAAGCGGAGACGCTTTCTGTGCAGGCCTTCACAAGAGGTATATTCTTTATAACTTTTGTGTCGTTCCAGGTCTGCAGAAGATACTGAGAGATGGTGAAGACCAGTGGCCCTGAATCCCCTTTCCGGAAGTTCACTGCGAACTGCCCCATAACACGGGATGAAAAGCGGGGGACAGTGGCCATGAGGAACCCCCATACCAGTGGAAAGGACATAGCCACCTACCTCCAGAGGTTCTGCACCGTGGTGAAGGACCCGATCCAAATCTTCGATGCCAACGGCTTCTGGATAGGTAAGTGGTCTGTGCTCTGCAAACTGAGGAAAGACCCTTCGGGGGACATCCAGCACCTGCAGCCTTTCTTCTCCCTGGGATCCTCCGCAGGAATCCTCTTCTACCCCGGCATACCCTACAACTGTAACAAGTGTGGGCAGCCGGGACACATAGGGGAGGATTGTACAGAACTTGCTTGCAAGTTCTGTAGGGTGACAGGCCACGAGACCAAGGACTGTCCGAGGTCCAAAGCCTGCAACCTTTGCGGATTGGCAGAGCATGTCTTCAGACACTGCCCCCAGAGGACCCGAACCTACGCTGGAGCCGTAAGCCAGGGTAAGCCATCCGGGAGAAAGCTGCCAGAAAAACCAAAAGAACCTCGAAAGGCCAAAGGTAAGTCCACTCCCGCCCCACCTGCCCCTGCCCCATCCCCTACCTCCAGCACACCCCCACCCACCCCCTCTGTGCCGGAGGAGCCCCTCCCCACCCCTTCCCCCCCCAACCTGTCCTCCCTGGAGGACTTCCCCACCCCCCTCCACCCCCCTCCACCCCCACCAGTGGCCCAAGAGGAAGCCGGAAACGTAAGCCAGAGAGCCCAACAGCGGAGGAACCTGCCACCTCCACCAAACGGCCCAACGGGGTCCAACGCGACAGCGAGGGACCCGAGCAAGTAGTGGAGGATCTAGAGTCTGCAGGCGAGGAGGGGGAAGGGGAGGAGATTGTGGTCAACCCCGAGCATGACCTCCCCCCCCGACGTCCACATCAGCCAGCAGATGATGGAGTCTGTCCTTGAGGAGCTGGGCCTGGCCCAGAACACAGGACAGGCAGAAGACGCAATGGAAGAGCCACCCCCCCCTCCGGGGAGGTAAGTTCGGACCCTTGTTAACTAGACCCTCATACCCTTTTTCATTATGGCTGAGATCTCAATCTTTTCCATTAATGTGAGGAGTATCAAGGATACATCTAGAAGACAAGCGGTCCTGACCTTTCTTTCAAGTCAGCAGAGTGATGTCTACATGCTTCAGGAGTGCGCCCTTCCCCCTTGAGGAGGTACACCCATCTGTCCTCCCAGTGGACCCTTGGTCCCTCCTACTGGTCCGGGGGTGGCGATTGCAAGTCTACAGGCGTAGCCATTCTGGTCGGGGGGTGGGCGTTTCACGGTTGACTCTATCCATGAGCTAGTCTGTGGCCGTCTTTTGGTCATAGACGGCTCGTGGGTAGAAGAGCCAGTTAGGCTCATCAACGTGTACGCCCCCCCAGACAAGAATGCGCGGCTGGAACTTTTCCAGACCCTGCGGACCCAACTCGTCACCACCAGAACAGTAGTGATCGGCGGTGATTTTAACTGTCCGATCGAGGAGGATGTGCGCAGCTCCAGCATATACGCAAAACTTGATGCTACTTCTAGGCTGCTCAAGGAGATGATCTCGGAGGCCTCCTTGCAGGACGCCGTGGGATCCATAGGGAAAGGGACCGTGAACTATTCGTGGTGCCGACCCGATGGATCTGTGCGTTCCAGGATTGACTTCGTGCTCACTTCAAGAACAGTCAAGCATCGTGAGTTCTCCATGGTCCCCTGCTTTTTCTCTGACCACAGGGCTATTCACTTTCGGGGTGACCTGGGCGAGGGCTTTGCCCGCGGACCGGGTTCCTGGAAGCTGAATAGCACCCTGCTGGAAAACGAGGAATTGATGGGGGAACTCCGAGAGGCCTATGCCACCTGGACGGAGGAAAAGAGATTCTTCGGAAGGGTAAGTGACTGGTGGGAGTTTGTGAAGGTTAAGCTGCGTAGAATCTTTCAGGCAAGGGGACGCCAGCGTGTGTGTGCCAGGAGGAAGGAACTCAGGAGACTGCAGCGTCAGTTGCAGTCCCTGCAGGACCTTCAGCACTGTGGCTGGGTCGTTAGGCAGGACCTGGAGGACACCAAGAGGAGCCTGAAAGGACATTTCGAGGAAGAATCCAGGCACATTGTCTTCCGTGCCAAGGTGGAGAATCTTGAGAAAGGTGAGAAGTGTTATTCTTTCTTTTTCAGGAAACTTCACTCAGGACACACACCCTTGTCAGAGTTGCGCGACGAGACCGGAACACTCCAGAAGGGGAAGAAGGCTGTGATGCAAGTGGTCAGCAACTACTACACCAACCTCTACTCCCCGAAAGAAACGGACACACAGGCGGCCGACAGGTTCCTGTCAGGTATCTCTAACCAAATTGATCCTGCAGGTTCATCAACCGTCAACGCCCCCTTGGTGCTGGAGGAGCTGCACTCTGCCGCTAAATCCTTTAGGCGAGGCAAGACCCCGGGCTGCGATAGTCTCCCAGTTGAGCTCTATGTAGCACTGTGGGATCTCGTGGGCCCAGACCTGCTCAAGCTGTACGAGGAGATGGTGGTGGAGGGCAGAATGCCTCCGTCGCTGAGGGAGGGGATGATCACGATTTTGTATAAGCGGAAGGGGGAGAGATCGGATCTTAAAAATTGGCGTCCGATCTCTCTTCTGAACGTGGACTACAAAATCCTCGCCAAGGTCCTGGCCAACAGGCTGAAGTCTGTCATCGGACAGATCATCCACCCGGATCAGACTTGCGGCATTCCTGGTCGCAGGATTGCGGACAGCCTTGCGCTTGTCCGGGACACGGTCCAGTACATTCATGGCCGCCGTGTGCACGCGGCCCTGGTCAGTCTTGACCAGGAGAAGGCCTTCGACCGTGTCTCCCATGAGTTTATGTGCAGAGCTCTGCGCAGGTTTGGTCTTGGGGAAATGTTTTGTTCGTATGTGAATGTGATGTACACTGACATTTCTAGTTTGGTGCTGGTTAATGGCTGGAAAACTGACCCCTTTCCAATCTTGTCTGGGGTCAGACAAGGCTGCCCTCTCTCACCTCTGCTTTTTGTTTGTTGTATAGAGCTCTTCGCCCGAAGCATCAGACGGAACCCAGAGATCAGAGGGATCACCGCACCAGGACCGGACAGACGGGAGGTCAAGTGCTCACTCTACATGGACGACGTGACGGTGTTCTGTGCTGATCGGCGCTCCATCGACACACTCGCCCAGACCTGTGAGGACTTCGGCCAAGCTTCAGGGGCAAAGGTCAACTGCGGGAAGTCAGAAGTCATGCTCTTCGGAAAGTGGTTCCTGCCTTCTTCTGCACCAATTCCTTTCAGCGTCAAGACGGACTTCATCAAAATCCTTGGGGTCTGGTTTGGAGCTGAGGGCGCAGCCCTGAAGTCCTGGGAGGAAAGACTGTCAAAGATGAGACAGAAGTTTGGACTTTGGAGCCTCAGAGAACTCACCATCGAAGGCAAAACACTGGTACTCCGCAGCGAGATCCTCCCTGTGTTGCAGTACCTCGCCCAGGCCTGGCCCCCTCGGGTCAACACCTGTAAGGCCATCACCAGGGCGGTGTTTCACTTCATCTGGAGCTCCAAAATGGACAGAGTGAAGCGGGCGGTTATGTTCAAGGAACCCCTCAAGGGCGGTAAGGGCGTGCCCGACATCGCTACACTATTGAGGGTGTGCTTTGCTTGTAACTGCATCCGCAGGACATTGGTGGACAGAACTGTGGACTCTGGTGGTAACTCTATGTCCCGTTTTTTCCTCCTGCCTCTATGGAGGACCCTAGGCTGGGACAAATGGGACAGCTCCATCCCCTACAACTGGGACACCCCTTGGTACTACTTGGACACCTTCAAGTTTATTAAGGAGCTGGGGCTACATGGAGTGAAGCCCGACTTGTGGAAGCCAAAAACTATCCACAAGTTGATCGGAGCATCGGACATTGATGAGACTGTTCCAGGCCTCCCTTCAGCCACTTGTAAAGTGGTCTGGAGGAATGTTTCTTCAAAGAGACTCACCAACAGGCACAAAGATCTGGCATGGATGGCAATCCAAGGGGGATTGCCACTCAGGACATTCATGCATGCCAGAAACCTGTGCAGATACAGGCACTGCCCCTTTTGCATCATCCAGGAGGAAACTGCTCTGCATGTTTTCTGGGAGTGTCCCTTTGCACAGGACCTGTTGAGGGCCTTGGAACCTGAACTCAAAGACTTTGTACCACAGAGTGCTATCACACACTTTGGTGTGTTGAACGGACTCTTCTGTGGAACTCATTCACAGGAGGACATTGACGGTGCCTGGCGGGTGCTGTGCTGCTTTAAGGACGCTTTATGGTGCGCCAGAAAGCGCCTCATCCACCAGCGGGAGAGGATGTCCATCGAGGACTGCCGCAGACTGGTTCACAGTCTGCTCAGAGACTATCACTTGATGGACTTCAAGGAGGAAGAGGAGGTCTGAAGATTTCCCCATCCCACCCGTGTATCCTTTGGCAGTTCAAATAAAGCTTCGGGCCTGTGAACTCTTTACTCCCTCCCCTACCCCACCTTCTCCACCCCCCCCCCCCCCCCCATCACACCCGTTGCCCATTTGAATGTTATTTGACTGTATAACTGGACTTTTTGTGAAATGTTTTTTTAAGTACTGCTTTCAGGGTAATGCGGCGTCATGCATGATGTGATGTTTCGGGGTATTACTACTCTGCACAACACATTAGGCATCATACCGCAGGATGAATGTAATTTATTTGTATGCTTGGCAATGTATTGTTATGTAGTGTATTTATGCGCTGCGTCGCAGTACAGAATGTACCCTGTTTAAGTATTTGTTTTTTTGTATATTTTCTTGCAAAATAAAGTATACATTTTCAATCAAAAAATTTGTGCTGGTCCCTGCCTCATGGGACATTCTGCGGGACATGAGAAGGGGGCGTGGGATAATTTACAAAATGGGTGGACTGTTTTTTTTCCAAAAGCATAGTTGCCAACAGTCCCGATTTTCCCGGGACAATCCCGATTTTGGGACCCTCGTCCCGATTAGAGAGTGTCCCGAATCGGGATTTTCCATAAGGAAAATCGGGAATGTTTTTTTTTTTTTTTTTTTGGAGCAGCGGGCTCCAGCAAAATGGCGGCCGGCGCCTCCGCTCTCTCTTCCTCTAGTGTTCAGTGGAGAGGGGAAGGGGGCTCGATCCGTGCAGCCAATGAAGCGCCTTCTTTTGCTGCATGGCCCCTCCCCTCTCCACTGAAGCGAGCAGAAGACACGGCGTCGTCGCCGTGTCTTGCTGAAAGCTCCCAGCCCCGTACCGCGCAAGCGCTGCGCCTGCACAGTACAGGGGGTCCTCCATTGCCGAGTGGAACTTTCTCAGCAGAACACCGGCCGCTCCTGCACTGAGGGGGGGCCGGGCTGCATTGAGGGGGGGCTGCACTGAGGGGGTCTGCACTAATAGAGGGGGGCTGCACTAATAGAGGGGGGGCTGCACTGAGGGGGGCTGCACTGAGGAGGGGCTGCAGTAATAGAGGGGGGGCTGCACTGAGGGGGGGTCTGCACTGATGGAGGGGATCTGCACTGAGGGGGTCTATACAGACTCTGTTGGGGGCACCTGATGCAAGGACAGACTCTGCCGGGGGCACCTGATGCAAGGACAGACTCTGCTGGGGGCACCTGATGCAAGGACAGACTCTGCTGGTGGCAGGCGACGTGGCAGGTGACACGCTCAGGGATCCCACTGATTCGGCATTATGGTGAGTTGAATGATTTAATTTTTATATTACAATGTAATAATAGAAATAATGCGCTTCAATCATCCTGACACCATAACAACCATGGTGCCGGGATGATTGAAGCGTTAACACCAGGCGTTTGGAGTATCTTTATTTGCTGATTGTTAAACTTTCTAGAATACACATATTTCTATTGTGTAGGATCTGGGGCTGCTGTCCCGTCATTTCCCTCTCCCCCTTTCCTTCTCCCCCTTTCCTTCTCCCCCTTTCCTTCTCCCCCTTTCCCTCTCCCCCTTTCCCTCTCCCCCTTTCCCTCTCCCCCTTTCCCTCTCCCCCTTTCCCTCTCCCCCTTTCCCTCTCCATCCCTCATTCATCTCAGACTCTAACCACACCCTCTTGAGCCACACCCATTTAAGCCACGTCCACTTTCCCGTAAGCCATGCCCACTTTTCACATAAACCACGCCCACTTTTCACGTAAGCCGCGCCCATTTTCCGCTGTGGCGCTCTTAGCGCGCCGCACGCATCGATTTTCCTAAGCCACGCCTACAAACGAATGCCCCGCCCCCTAATTGTTGTATGGCTCCGCCTACAGCCAAAAAAGTGTCCCACATATTTTTTTTTCAATGTTGGCAACTATGCAAAAGTGGGATACTGAACAACTGCGCATCAGTCACACTGTATTCTTTTAGCAGATGGATATCATTGTGATTTCATTGGTAGAATGAAGTGTAAAGGGGAAGTATCCTTCTGTCAGGGCTATGCAGGCCATTCATTTGGGACTTTCATTGTTTTACATCGATTTTCAACCAAAACCATTGCCTGGTTTCAAGTGGGCGAAGAATAAAAATTGGGAAGGAGACTGACCAACAAAGCCTCTCTCAGCAGCATTGAGGCAGTTGAAAGCTGATTGCCTCAAACTGGGCATACACTTGTAAGATTGCCAATGAAAATTTGTATGAAAATTCTCAGAACATTTGAATGTTTTCAAAAATAGTTTAGGATTTTGTTTGCTTTTAAAGCAAAACTATACTCACCTTCTATTGAGCGATGCGGTGTCTCGGAGCTTCCCACCTGCCGCTGTCATCTTCGGCTGGATCAGCTTCCTGGTGCAGTCTACTTTCTCCACTGCAGGTGGCGCTCACCTGCACCAACTTTGCAGCTAGAGGGGAAATCAAGAGGAACATAGCTCCTCTATGGTTTCTTGGATCACTGGGGAAGATATCCGGTTGGATGCTAGCCCCCCCCTGTGACTCTGGCAGCCATCTTGGGTCAGGCAGAGCCTATTTAAGGCCCTGGCTCCTAGGTTTGGCACCCTTTATGTGCATGGTTAGAGTAAGGAAATGTACCCCATTTGTTAGGGACAGTACTAGTGTAGTGGGATGCCCCTTTGTCCAGATTCTGGTGCAGGTCCCTTTAACTCAACTCCCTACAATCCTCTGAGCTCCTGGACACGCTCGGGGATATAAAAGTCAGCTCCACCCAGCTTCCTGCGCTCAGAGAGATCCTGCCTGATGGGACAGCAGTGACTGGGCAAGTGAGCTGTTCCCAGGTGCTGGGTCCTCCCCTGTCAAGTCTGGTGTGTGGGCCACCAGCAGTGAGCACAAGAGCATGCAGCATCTTTCCAAGCCCCAGTCACTGGAGAGGACTCTGTTACAGTCCATTGGTGGAAGCTATTCATGAAGTGAGTTGGCCCTATCTCCAGCCACCAGAACCCCCTGACCGAAGTAAGTAGAAAGCAGTGCCAGTGTGAAGTTTGTGTCAGCAGGAGGTCCACTCAGCTCACAGCCTGTGGACGAACGATTACTATTTTGGACAAGTGAGATTCTTAAGCTTTCATTTCTATATGTAGATTGGACTCAGAACACGCTGCTGCCACCTTGTGGACATTAGTTGAAAGGCAGTATAATTGTTATATCCTCTTTCTTTACGGTTCATATTAATGTTCTGTACTGTATATCCAGTTTCGCACGATTTCCGGTACAATTTATGTTGACGTTCACTGTTAAGTAAAGTAGAGATTGCACATCACCACTGGTCTGATTATTTAGCTGTGACCGCTACACTACACTAGCAGTAGGGAAAGGTTCCTGATGAGGAGGGAAAGCATAGGTTCACAGCTCCTATGGACATACTCCCATTTGGGCATGAGATGGCCAATCCGCTTTCTGCCCTTTTAACAGACGCTGTCAGTCTGGCTGAAACCTGCTCTTTTCACATTGCTGGAAACCGTGAGTGCACACATTTGGGCAGTCTCCCTACTGAACTGCATTATTTCAATACAAGTTTTCTTTGCACCTGACTGTGAATTATTGCCGCCACACCACGCTGCACTCCACCTCCAAATGTATACTTAAAGCTGGCCATAGATGGATTGAAATTCAATCAGTTTAGTAGGGACTGGCTGAATTTGGATCCATCTATGTACTTTCCTTCTTGGGAGAAGTACAGTGCCTAGCAAAAGTATTCACCCCCTTGGCGTTTTGCCTATTTTATTACATTACAGCCTTTAGTTCAATGAAAAAAACAAACTTGACAGTATGGGACTTTGTGGGTGCTTGGCATGATAAAATTAGTGTATAACAACAACGTATGAAAAAATATAAATTGTTTTATTGCAACAACATGAAAATAACTAAGACAATGGTCACACAAAAAGAGACAGACGTCACTTATTCTATATAGTGTATCCACATATCTGTTCAGTTTTTCACACATGAATTCAACATGTTTCACCATGTGGCTTCCTCAGGAACATGAGCGGACATTTTTCTCTAATAAATAGATACAATTCGATATATTAATTATACAAGTCTCAAATTCAAAAAGATACACAAAATTATTTTAATGAAATACATATATATATATACATAGGTGCATCCAAGAAGTGCGACAAAAAACTCTCAACCGGTAGGCTCTGACTCCAATGCTTAGGAGATTCAGAAATCAATCTGTACTGAGTAGTATCAAGGCGAGCCACTGGGAACCTCATAGGAAAGAAACACTGACCTATGCCTGATCACCCATTGAGAGTAGTATTATTGGTAGACTTGAATACCGCTGTAAACTATTGTTACCTATAAATGATATAGAAGACATAATGATCTATAGTATGTCAATGACAGTACATGTCATTGAATAGACTTAATAGCTAAGTCTAAATGTATAAACATCTTATTAGCAAGTATAGAATGTAATATATAGGGTAGGCTTACATAGAAAGTTACTGTTAAACAAACAAACTGGGAGCCTAGGTCTCCAACCAAAAGACAGCTGCAACTGTATGACTACATCCAGGGTTAGGATCCACACCATTGTCCTGCAAAAATATGAAGAAGATTCCACATATAGTTTGCAAAAGCGGAGGGGGGACTTGTTTGTGCTGGCCCAGCCCAGATACAAGAAAAATTGCTTGCCTGTTCAAATGCGTATGTTGAGAAGTCTTTAATGCTCTAATCTGCAAATGGACACAAATAGTAGAGGAAAAATGTTACCCCCCCCCAAAGAAAGAAGAATTAAGGCATAGCGCCTCTCTAGGTTAAGCCTAAGCATGACATCAGTATCCTTCCTGGATGGATAAGGTTGTACCTGTGCGCAGCTGTGTGGACATCATGGCTACAAAGAACTCCCGCAGCTTCTCCGATGCCACATGGAGCTATTCGTACTCCTCCCAAATGCGTCGGGTGGATGCAACGTGTGACACCGCCCTGTCCGATCCCCAAGGCATGAGAGAGCAGGGCCGGATCTCAGGCGGTGGCACCACCCAAAACCCAGACCCACAGAGGCCGTTCCCATCTCCATGGGAACTCAACATGGCCCATGTTTGAAAATGGGGACCATGCTGCCGTGGGCCCCTGGGCGTCCGTGTGGGGGTACAGTGGCAAAAGGTGGGTATATGTCCCAGGCATGGTGTCCAAATGGGCGCCCTGTAAACATGAACTGAAAATTAGAAAAAAATATGAAAAAAAATATTTATCAAATTAAGAATTAAAATATGTAATCAAAAAGTGGAAATGAAAATTAAATAAAGATGAATAAATATGAAAAACTGGACAAAAAGAAATGTGTGTATAAGTAGCACTCTGATAAGGTGCTGCGAGAATCCTGTCCTCGCAGCACCTTATCAGAGGTATATCAGAGGTATACCTTATAGTATTACAATTACTATACTTTATATATAAATATTTGTCATTGCAACCAATAGCTACTACTGATCTCGTAATCCTACAAACAAATTTCAAAAATAGAGAAAAAGGGGCTTCATAGAAAAATGAGCCCCAATAATGGCTGGTTATCGGCACCAAGATAGCAATGCAGCATCAAGGGAAAAGGGAATATAGCTTGGCGGCAGGAACCCAGAGAGTAAGGTCCAATCCCATGGTTGGGTATATGGTCAGAAAAGGGGGGTCCATATCAATGTACCTGATAGTACTATAGAAAGGTCTTGTAACTAATACCTTCATTCAAGCCTGGAGTTCTAGTTGCCTGTAGAAGGTAAATCCATTTTGGTTCAAGCTGTAGTAGTTGTTTGTCAATATCCCTGCCCCTGTCATTTGGGGGGGATGTGTTCTAGGGAAAAGAAGCCAATCATTGTTAGGTTATGATTATGATATAAGCCCGTATGTCTGCTAATGGGAGTTTCCATTCTTTGTTTCAAGATAGCTGAAATGTGATCTCTGATCCTACAGAAAAAGGGACGTTTTGTCTTGCCGACATAAAAGGCTCCCTAACAGCAATTTCATTGTGTATACTGCCCCTACAGATTGACAAGTAACTCTGTGTCTGGGCGTCCAAGAGGTGCCGTTGGGGAGACCTATACTGTCACCTTTCAAAAGGAAGCAACAATAATTGCAATTGCCGCATGGATAGGTACCTGGTTTGTACCTTTTGACTTGGCTTGTTCCCAGCATAATGACTTGCTACCATAGTGTCTTTAATGGATTTGGATCTTTTAAAAGTAATTTCTGAAAAAGGCTTTATATACTTGTTGATTTTATCATCGGCAGTGAGAAGATACCAGAATTTCTTATAGATCTTCCATACCTTATCACATTGTCTATTGTATCTGGTCACTATACTAGTTGACACTGTTGTTGTTTCTTTGGTTGGTTTATAAATCAATGCATTTCTGTCTTGCAATTTTACCTTGTTGTAGGCTCTCCTTGTTGTAGGCTCTCTCCTCCTAAGTCTTATGCCGCGTACACACGGGCAGACTTTTCGACCGGATTGGTCCAACGGAGTGAATCCGGCGGACAATTCGACCGTGTGTGGGCTCCATCGGACCCGCAGCGGACTTTTTCGGTGGAAAATCTGCCGGAATTTAGATTTGGAACATGTTTCAAATCTTTCCGACGGACTCGAGTCCGGTCGAAAAGTCCGCTTGTCTGTATGCTAGTCCGACAGACGCAAACCGATGCTAGGGCAGCTATTGGCTACTGGCTATCAACTTCCTCATTTTAGTCCGGTTGTACGTCATCACGTTCGAATCCATCGGACTTTAGTGTGATCGCGTGTAGGCAAGTCCTTTCGTTAGAAAGTCCGTCGGAAGTCTGTCAAAAGTCCGTCGAAAGTCTGTCGGACCAGTCCGATCGAAAAGTCCGCCCGTGTGTATGCGGCATTACTATAGCCTCTCACAGTTAAACATTCAAATAACAGGGCCGCCTCTCTTTTAAAATCTTCCTCTAAGGTACAATTGCGCAATTGCGCTTTAGTCCAAAGTATTGACTATATGGAATACTCCTAATTAACCGCTTTGGATGCAAACTGGTAGCATGTAATAGTGTATTGCCAGAAGTTGGCTTTCTATACAGTGTTGAACATAAATTTCTTGTTTCATTAATGAAAATTTCGACATCCAGGAAGGTGATTTTTTTTTCCTGGCTAAATTTGTATGTAAATTTTAAGTTATAATTATTGACCTGCAATTTCTCGAGAAATGTATTCAGTTCATCTTTTGATCCTGCCCCCACCATGAGGACATCGTCTATATAATGATGCCAGGTGAGAACATTGCAGAGTCCTATGGCACTCTCTTCTTGAGAAAATAAATAATGCTCCCACCCCCCAGGTACAGGTTGGCAAAGGAGGGGGCACAGCATGCCCCCATGGCCAAACCCTGCACCTGGAGGTAGTGGGAGCGCTTAAACACAAAAACATTGTTGGTAAGGATAAAACTTAGTATTTCTGTTATGAAATCATTATATTTGCAAGAATCTGTGTCTCTTTCATCCAAGAAATTACATACTACTTGTATTCCCTGCATATAAGGTATAGAATTATATAGTGCCTCTATATCTATTGCAACAAGCCATGCTCCTTCCGGTGCTTGTATTCCGTCTATTATTTTAAGCAATTCAATTGTGTCTTTAAAATGCGAAGACAAACTCCTCACATGTGGGTACAAGTACTTGTCTATAATTCTGCTGGTGTTCTCAGTCAGAGAACCACAGCTAGAGACTATAGGACGTCCTGGTGGGGGCAAGACTCATTTGTGCACCTTGGGTAGTCCATAAAAGGTTGGGATGCAGGGATTGATGACATCTAGGAATTTGAGTGTGTTTACGTCTATAGTGCCTGCATTGCGGGCTTGATTAAGGATATCTTTATATAGTTTAATGCTCTGTGTGAAAACTGATGTTGGCACAGGCCTGTACCATTCTTTATTGCTGATAATGTCATAACACATTTTCTTATAGCCCTCTGTGTTCATAATGACAATATTACCTCCTTTGTCTGAGGGCTTCACCACAACCTTATCATTGTTTCCTAGGGAGTTGAGCGCTTCTTTTAAGTTTGGCAAAAAATTTGGCTGAGGGCCTGATCTTCAATTGGTAGCCTGTATTTCTTTGGTTACTTGTAAAACAAAAGCCCAAATATTAGGATTTCCCTGTAATACAGGAAATAATCGTGATTTAAGTTTATACATTTTAGGTGGAGCAAAAGTAAGTGTGGAGGGTTTGGGATGGACGCAACAAGAACAGGTCCAGAAGCGTTAAAAGTCCATCCCTCCTCTTCAGGATTACTTTCGTCCCACAGTTCCATTAAGTCCCAAAGGGCTCTAAGTTCCTCAAAAGTTACATCTTCTAATATTGAGTTATCATAGGTTGGAGGCTCACTGTCTTTCTGTTCTTTGTCATAAAGGACCTTGAACATTAAACGTCTAGTGAAAAGGTTCAAATCTTTAACTAGTTCGAACCCTTCAACCTCCTGATTGGGACAGAAGGCGAGGCCTAGTTGTAAAACTGTGCCCTCGTCCTCTGATAGCGAGCAGGAGGACAGATTCAATATGTCATACTTTTCCTGGCCCCCATGTTCATGAGAGTCGGGACCTACTACTTGGTCTTGGAAGGGTCTTTATTGTGCACAAGCAAATAGTGTTTGGACACTGATTCCTAAATCCTGTCTTAATATTAGTGATGTGTTCATTAAGACAAACCTGTAAGGGACGTTTGGTCCTCCCTATATATTGAAGGCCACATGGACATTGCAACATATACACCACTCCCACTGTGGAACAGGTAATAAACGGTTTAAACGTATATTGCCTCTGTGTACCAGTAAAAATAAAACTAGTGGTTGGTCTAAGTACAGCCACTCAGGGAACAGACTCTACACCTCTTGCATTGTTAGAACCCAGTTAATTGATTAAAGAAAGTGATTGTATTTGTGGGTGGGTTAAAGATATTCGGTGCTACCCTATTTCATATGGAAGGAGCCCCTCTAAACACCACCTGTGGTTTTGCAGGTAGCACTGCCTTCAAAACTCTATCACTATTCACAATGTGCCAGTGTCTGGAAATTAATTGTTTAATACTCTTGTGTTGTAATGAATAGGTAGTCACAAAAGGAACCCCTGAAGAAAAGTGCCCATCTGTACGTGGTGGCCTATCAACAAGTAGGTCATAAACACTTGTGATTTAGAATGAGGTTTGGTTTCCTATATAAGGTGGTGACTCATTACGCTGCCTGTTCCCCATTGACAACGTCACGTATGACAAAATGCGTCTGGAGGAGGGTACAGGCTGATGTCACCATGCTGTGTACTAGGATGACGGGCTTCTGTTGTTTGCCGGCCGGCTTTGTTTTTATATAAAACTTTTAACCATACAAAATGTAAGTGCAATACTTTTTTATAGTTAAATAGAATAGACTATTACACTATGGTCAGTCTTTTTTTCTGGGTCATTTGCTGAGTGTAACGGTCACGGACTCCATAACTGTGCCAGGGCTTGGGAGACCTACAGCCATTCATCCTGTGTACTCGGCCAGAGATCGTCTGTGCAAGTTAAAGGCCTTGGCTGGGCTATAGCCGAATGCCCTTTTTGCTTACCATCCGGTAAGCAGGTTTTTCATAAGGTGGAAGGGCACTTTTGGTTTGAATCACTGTGGTGCCACTGGGAAGAGGATTTATTCCATTCTATATATTGATCAATAACATGCCGTTTCAATGAAGATTTTCCTGCAATATTTGGGACTATTTAGCGCAGCTTCTATCATTTTCCTATCTATTATTGTGTGTATCTCACTCCAAGCTGCTGCTTTGTTTATATTATTTATTTATGCTGGTGCACTAGCATGTTTTTTTTGCCTAACACTGTTTCATTTTGATATGTTTACTGCAGCTTGTGTGATTGCTTGAATACATTTAATAGTGATCATTTGATTACATGTAGAAGTGCCCATAGGAATATGGACATTTTTGAATTTAGAGCCACTAAAGTGGTAAATGTAGATAGTGTCTTTGAGCTCTAAAAAGAGAAAGAAGGTGAGCTGGGGGGATATTTTATGAGCCTAAAGAATCTTATGGTCTCTGAAACCCACACAAAGTGGGATATAGCCTACCTTGAGACCTATATTAAGAACTCAATGGTCCCCAGGAGTCTAAGGTGGGAAGTTGGCCCCCAAAAGGGTGACACTGAGCTGGAGGAATGGTACAACTATTTTAATAAAGCAGGAGTTGCATTTCTCCACTTTTTGGTTGACAGGAAATCCAAGAAATTGGCAAGACTTGATGAGAAGATATAAACCTTATTAAGGATAAATTTAGCCCTATTAAAGAGAGCGAGGAATATAGTGAGAAATCACAGAATCTCCTAAAAATCCTGGAGAAGGAGGATAAGGTTTAAAGAATAAAAAAATATATATATAATAGAGATCTATCAGACTATCAGGGCAATGTTGTTTTTGAATGGCAAAACACAATTTTGGAGGGGCAGACCAATCAGAACAGCATTGGAATGGAAACTTCCACACAAGGGGTGGGAGGGGTTATAGGCGAGGGGCAGCAGCCGATTCAGCCTTTTATATCTAACCCCTTGAGGATAGGTTTACCTAATAGTAAACAACAGAGAAGTGGAGGGAGCAACACCTGCCAATCCCCCATAGGACCTATGGGGGCAACAGAGGGGGTTCCTTTCAACAAGGGCAGCCACAGTACTTTGGTCCCCCCAGACCTAATCAAGCTCAGATTTATGACCAAGGGCCCTATCGTTCTGTTCCCCCAACATGGAATAAAGGCCCTCCCTTTTAGGGTAGAGGACATGGATATCAAAACAAATATTGGGGGCGAGTCCACAATACAGGTCATTCTGAAGGGTGGAAATAGAGCCCTAATGGAGAGTTTGGTCAACAATCTCCTTATTTCAGGTACCAAAGAGAGAGACCAGAATGGTAGTTCAATGTTCCCACACATAACAGCTTCTCCCCTCTCAGAGACAAGGATGGCCCTGAGGGTGAATACCTTTATGACAGGGATATGCAATAAGTGAACCTCCAGCTGTTGCAAAGTCCCATCATGCCTCTGCCTCTGGGTGTCATGCTTGTGGCTGTCAGTCTTGCTATGCATCATGGGACTTGTAGTTCTGCAACAGCTGGAGGTCCACTAATTGCATATCCCTGCTTTATGATAATTCGCAGTATTAACCCATGGAAAGGGGGGAGAGGCCCTGCCCACTAGAGAGGTAGGGATACCTGAACCAACTCCGGAGCCCTGCCCACCCCTAAGACCCGATACAGGGGACACAGAAAGTTGCAAAGAAGAGACAACATTAGAAATGGACTTACCAGACTGACCAGAACCAGATCCCACAGCTGCTGTTCTGGAATTCACCCTTGACAACCTCAGCGGAGTGACCCCATCTTCCGCACTGGACAGCTCCCCCTCGGAGCGTGAGGAATCCTGTCGACCGCTTGGATTCAGGACTGGCAAAGATACACTGCCTGCAGAAGGCCCCGGTAGTTCACTGTCCCTCCTCCGCCTCTGCCCTTCAGGACCGGTGTGCCTGGCCGTTAATGTGTGGCTCCTATTCACGCCCCCTCTGGTGGGGGGCCCTGCTGCTCTGACCTGTACCGGAGCTCCGTTGATCCCGCCCAGATCTGGGGGTGAGGGGGTCTCTGGCTGATCTGACTGACTGGCCGTGACCCACAAGGCGACTCCTCCCTCGCTGAGCCGCCGTGACCCCCTTCTGGGAGGTGGCCGCATGCGCCTGATTCCTCCGCCTAGCAGAATCTGGGGATGGTGCAGGGCTATGTCCCTGTCCTGCAGAGCTCTCCCCGTGATGGGGATTTCTCCCAGCCTGACCTGGCTGGGCTGGAAGGTCTGAGTCCGGGCTCCCTGAGTGGCGCTGAGCTCATGGGGAAGGTGAAGGGCTAAAAAGCTCTGGGGGAGTGCCCGCTGATTGGTCGCACCTGTGTAATGGTCGGAGCTGTTGCAGACCTCCCTAGCATGGCTGCGATCTGAATCTGCAGCCAATTGGTCCTCACTGAATCCACCATGGAGAGGAGCTGCTCTTCTAGCTGCCGGGAGTCTGCCATGAGAGAGCCGCAGAGGAATGTTTCTCCTCCTCGTGTCCTCACCCCCCTTTTGCCTGGTTCCACTTGTCTCCCCACAATCCTAACTTTGCAGTCCCTCCCCCACGCTGGCTGCCCAATCTCCTGCAGCCCCAAATTACCTGGCAAAAATAATAACCCTGACTTGCCCAATAGGGTTGCCACTTTTTCTTCACGCCAAACCCGAACACTTTAGAGGTGCACAGCAAATTTTTTTTTTTTTTTTTTTTTTTTTAGTATACAGGATAGGATTGTAACAGATCTAGGACGCTTTTGGGCGCTCCAAATAGAATAGTAATGCGACGTGCATAGGGATTGGGATTCACCCAGTCAGGTTCTGTTCTGACCCACATTCCTATCTGAATAATGTGTCTGGGTTTCAGGCAGACTGAAACCTGGACACATGATTCAAAACCCAGACTATCCGGGTGAATCCCGGACAGGTGGCAACCCTATTGCCCGGCTTCTTGTGCTCCTATTCATGCTAGACCTACTCTCATTTTTTTTTTTTTTTTGCTTCTGGCTATACTTTAGAGTCACAGGAGTGCAAAACGAATTGCACTCCTGTGACCCTTAGGAGAAGCCCAGCCAAATGAGCCCAGGCTGAAAGTCTCCTTTAAAGTCATCCAAAGTCTTAAGAGCTCCATCTATACTCAGGACTCTGGCCACTATACTAGTGGATAGTTGTTGTGGGTTGATTCGGTGCACTGAGTCAGGTATTGTGTTTAACCACTTAACGCAAATCGCCGTAGCTGTACGTCGGTATTTTCACGCTTAATACCGTTGTTATGGCAGCTAGCTGCCATAACTCCAGTGTTTTCAGAAACGGCATTCTTTTCTTTACAAGATAAAAATGATCGATGCAGCGGATTTGCCGCAAGATCACTTTTATCGGGGGCGGTAGAGGAGCATCCGCTCCCCTCACTGCCTGGATGCCGAGTGAGGGAAAGATGGCCCCCACTTAGCTCCATAGCATTGGAAGGCGGAAGCGACGTCAAACATCTCTTCCGCCTCAATGCTCTTAAAGGGGAAATTTTTTTTTTTGTAAAAAAAAAAAAAAAAAACATTTAAATTAATTTTATTTTTTTTTATTGCATTGTAGTGTAAATATGAGATCTGAGGTCTTTTTGACCCCAGATCTCACATTTAAGAGGTACTGTCATGCTTTTTTTTCTATTACAAGGGATGTTTACATTCCTTGTTATAGGAATAAAAGTGACTTAAATCTTTTTTTTTTTTTTTAGACAGTGTAAAAAAATAAAATAAAAAGTAAAATAAATGAGAATTTTTTTTTTTTAAAGCTCCCCGTCCCGCCGAGCTAGCGCGCAGAAGCGACCGCATACGTAAGTCGCGCCCGCATATGAAAAGTGTGTTTAAACTACACATGTGAGGTATTGTAGCGATCGTTAGAGCGAGAGCAATAATTCTAGCACTAGAGCTCCTCTGTAACTCAAAACGGGTAATCTGTACAAATTTTTAAACGTCGCCAATGGAGATTTTTAAGTGTCAAAGTTTGTCGCCATTCCACGAGCGGGCACAATTTTGAAGCGTGACATGTTGGGTATCAATTTACCTGGCTTAACATTATCTTTCACAATATAGACAAAAAATTGGCTAACTTTACTGTTGTCTTCTTTTTTAATTCAAAAAAGTGTACTTTTTTTCCAAAAAAATTGCACTTGTAAGACCGCTGCGCAAATATGGTGTGACATAAAGTATTGCAATGACCGCCATTTTATTCTCTAAGGTGTCTGGAAAAAAAATTAAAATAATGCTTGGAGGTTCTTAGTAATTTTCTAGCAAAAAAAACGATTTTAACTTGTAAACAACAAGTCTCAAAAAAGAGGCTTGGGGCTGAAGTGGTTAAGCAGGCATGCTGGGACTGGTGCTGGGATTTAGAAGGGAGAGAATTGACATAGAAATCAACATCATTCCTCTACCCTCCTGCTGCCTGGACTCGTATAGCCCAGTTTAAGTAGAGTTGACAGATAATTCAGTGAAGTAACATACCATATTTAATCTGTTATTCTCATGTGTTTACCTCTGCTGTTTGAGTTATTTCACTTAAAGGAGTCCCCTGAAAGCAGACATATTTGATCTTGGAGATTTCTCCAGTAACTTCTGCTCTTTGTTCTACCAATACATATTTGCTTACTACTCAATATTGCTATTATTGTTTGTCTAAGTTTTTTTTTTTCTTTAACCTCTTTCTGCAGGGCCTATAGCAGAATAACGGGCAGGCGGCGGTTCAGTTATCCATGACTGGGTGTCATATGACGTCCAGCAGGATAACTGTCGGCGCCCGCCCGCGGGGGCGCTCATCGTGGTGTTCGGTGGTGCGGCGTGTCAGTCTGACACACCGATCTCGGTAAAGAGCCTCTGACGGATATGGTTGCCACATCATCCCTTTAATCCAGGACACACATTAATTACACTGTGGCTGATTAAGGTGGTAATTAAACTCACTTGGTGCTTTATCTGCATTAAATCAGCCTCAGAACCTGTGTAATTAATATGTGTCCTGGATTAAAGGGATGATGTGGCAACCCTACTGACGGAGGCTCTTTACCATGTGATCAGCTGTGTCCAATCACGGCTGATCACGATGTAAACAGGAAGAGCCGTTGATCGGCTTTTCCTCACTTGCGTCTAACAGACGCGAGTAGAGGAGAGCCGATCGGCGGCTCTCCTGATGGGGGATCCGTGCTGATTGTTTATCAGCGCAGCCCCCCGTGGATGCCTGCCCAGGACCACCAGGGATGCCCACAAAGGTACCCCAAAAGGTATGCCATCCTGGAGCACCAGGCAGATGGCAATCAGTGCCCAGGCAGATGGCAATCAGTGCCCATCAGCAATGCCTGCCAGTCCCATCAGTGATGCCTATTAGTGCCATATATCAGTGCTGCATATCAGTGCCCATCAGTGCCACCCATAAGTACCCATCAGTGCAGCCTTTCAGTGCCCATCAGTGTCCACCAGTGCCACCCATGAGTGCCCATCAGTGCCGCCTATCAATGCCCATCAGTGCCACCCATCAATGCCGCCTATCAGTGCTGCCTATCAGTACCACCTCATTGGTGCCACCTCATCAGTGCCGCCTTATCAGTGCCCGTCAGTGCCACCTTATCAGTGTCCATCACTGAAGGAGAAAACTTACGTATTTACAAAATTTTACAACAGAAACAAAAACAAAACCTTTTTTTCTTTCAAAATTTTCGGTATTTTTTTATTTGTTTAGAAACCTCGGAGGTGATCAAAAACCACCAAAAGAAAGCTCTTTTTGTGGGAACAAAATGATAAAAATGTTGTTTGGTACAGTGTAGCATGACCGCGCAACTGTCATTTAAACAGCGACCGCGCTGAAAGCTGAAATATGACTTGGGCAGGAAGAGAGGTAGGTGCCCTGTATTGAAGTGGTTATGCAAGTTCACAGTAAAGATACATTCTGTGTTCACTATAACCTGTGTCCATTTACATTACATTGCTGCCAGGTGTGCCAGTGGGGTTGAGTCTGTTCTTGTGGTTGTAGGGGCAGAGTAGGGAACCAACAATATTTAAGTGGCTCGGGGGGGGGGGGGTCGGGGGGGGGTTGCGGGGTGGTCTAGCGCTACATACGCTTACCTATAGGTAAAAGCAAGAGATGGAAGTTTACTTCCTCTTTAAGAATATTCACTTTGCAGACCTGACTGCAATACTGAATACTCTGTGTAGATGTAAAGGGATAAGAGCTTTTTTATTTTATTTTATTGAGTGGGTTTGTTGGACAGTTTGAGCAGGGGAGATAGTACAAGTACAGTACAGCCTGGGGTAGTACCAGCTTTTTAGGATACTTTTGTGGTACTTTGATTCAATACCGGTGACTCCTCTAGGCTATCTCTGAGGATTTCTTTCCAATGTCTTATGTAAAGGGATGAGATCTGCAATGATTTTGGGACATTTGTGACTGCTGGGTTTCTGTTTGCTCTTTATTTACATTACAGGGCCCTGGCTGTCTCTATTCACCAGGCTTACTTGTATACAGCCCTCATGGATTCTCCGGATTCCTCTGTGTTTTCCATGGGAATTGCAGGAAATAATTAGAAAACAAAAGGGTCCCCTCGGTCAGAGTCGTTACTTACAAGAGGACCCTGGAGGGAATGTTGCCAATTTACAGACTGCCTGTCCTTCAGTTAACCCGATACCTCTTTACTTAATCCCAAAGGTGTGGCTGAAGCGATGGAGTATGCCTTTTACTTCGAAGGTTAAACAAGCACTCATATGACAATACCTATGGGCTCATCCATTTTCATGCCATGCTATTAACGCAG
The DNA here is from genome assembly GCF_042186555.1 of Aquarana catesbeiana. NCBI lineage: Eukaryota > Metazoa > Chordata > Amphibia > Anura > Ranidae > Aquarana > Aquarana catesbeiana. The sequence goes on along the minus strand of NC_133335.1, from coordinate 148,221,740 downwards.
ACATACTGCCCCTTATACAGTATTCAACTCCCACACAGTGAAAGGATCCACTATGGGAAGAAAGGAATGATTTTAAACTGGCTGCAAACATTTAGGCCTCATGCACACTGAATGTTTGCCCAGGTTTCCTGAATACCTTTCTCCTGGCAGGAGAAAAGCAGCATCAACATGCGCCTAAAGTTGCGTTTTTGTAAACAAGTTTAGGTGCGTTTAGGTGCATCAAGCGTTTGGCCGTTAATTCATTTTATTGGCCAGAATGATAATACAGTATATATTGGCCATTGAAATGAATGAACGCTTAAGCACTAAACCCTTCTGCCAAAACGATGCTGCTGCTGAATGTGCTGGCAGTAGGTTTTTCTCACTGCCTGTAAATGCCTATGTGTATACAAAAGCTAACACTGAGGGGTATTTAGAGGCGGGGATAAAAAATATCAAATGCTCCTAAAAGTGGCATTTTTAATGCCCAGTGTGCATGAGGCTTTCCAAGTTTGTGTCCTCTGAAGTTGGAAAATATACCCCTACTACCGCAGTTCTGCTACCATCCCCATATACCAAAATCTGTTTTTAGCTGGACAATCTGTTTTAGCGCTCATTCACATAGGCAGCCAGATACCAGTAAAAGCAGACAGTTAAGCTGCAATTTTACTGCCCACCTAAAGAAGGGCTGCGGAAAAAATAAAACAGCATGTCGCATTCAGCATACAGCATATTCAGAGTACCACTGCCGAATGCTACCCATTTAAGTGTATAAGCTGCGCCACAGCCACATGTAATGCATGTTGTTGCAGTATGTTGGTGCACCATTTACAGGGTTAAAACAAGCAGCGAGGAGGCAACATATAATTTCCTACTCCCTGGGAAATGCCTCTGAACAGCAATTCACCGTGAATCACTTTTTAGAAGGGCAACAAAGACTGCTGCACGAATGAAAGAGCCCTTATTGATGGGTTGCAGTTTTCATCCATTTGTTCCCAGTTCCTGGACATATTAGGCCAGCACTGCAATGACTTGAGATGGATTCTTTAACATTGTCAGATAACTATGGAATGAAAAGGACTAGCAGAAGGCCAGCATGACAAGGTGATAAGGGAACAGCATGGGTTAACAAAAATAGAGAAAAGGGGGGGTTTTAATGATTGGAGGAGAAAGGGGAATAGGTGGGGTTTAGTTTATTTAACCACCTCAATACAGTGCACTTACACCTCTCACACTTTGAATGACAATTACTCAGTCATGCAACACTGTACCCATATAAAATTTGCGTCCCTTTTTCACACAAATAGAGCTTTCCTTTGGTGGTATTTAATCACTAGTGGGTTTTTATTTTTTGTGCTATAAATAAAAAAGACCGTAAATTTTGTGAAAAAAATGCCTTTTTCTTTGTTTCTGTCATAAAATTTTGCAAATTAGTAATTTTTCTTCATAAATATTGGCCAAAATTTATACTGCCACATATCTTTGGTAAAAATAACCCAAATTAGTGTAAATGATTTAGTCTTTGTGAAAGTTGTAGAGTCTACAAACTATGGTGCCAATCACTGAAAATTGATCACATCTGATCAGGCCTTCAGTACATCAGGTGAATCTCATTTCTTGAGATACTAACAAGTCAGCAAAGTACACATACCCCTCAAATGACCCCTTTTTAGAAAGTAGACATTCCAAGGTATTAAGTAAGTAGCATGGTGAGTTTTTTTAAGTTGTCATTTTTTCCCACAATTCTTTGCAAAATGAAAACTCTTTTTTTTTTTTTTTTTTTTTACAAAATTGTCATATTAACAGGTTATTTCTCTCACAGAGCATATGCACACAACAAATTACACTCCAAAATGCATTCTGCTACTCCTGAGTATGGCGATACCACATGAGTGAGACTTTTACACAGCCTGGCCACATACAGAGGCCCAACATTGAAGTAGCACCATCAGGCGTTCTACAAGCATAAATGACACATCGCATTTCTCAACCACCCATTACAATTTTGAAGGCCCTGGAGCACCAGGACAATGGAATTGCCCCCAAAATGACCCCATTTTGGAAAGCAAACACCCCAACGTGTAATCTATGAGGCATAATCTATGAGACATAAAACCAGAGTGGAGACCTTGAGTGGAGAGGGAACAAGTCTTGCTTTTTGATTGCTGGGTTGCATTTTTAGGTTCTTTTTGGGGCTTTTCCTTGTAGCTTTTTAACACCTTTTTCTGACACTTTTTAAACAGCTATTTTTTTTGCTTCCTTCAGCCTACTAATTAGGGGAGTGGTTAATTGCTCACAGGTGCTTGAGGCCTATATAACCTTGTGTAGAACTCATATTGAGCCTGCTGGAACTCTGTCCAAGTGGAACTGGTCTAAGTGGTGAGTTAAAAACAGAGTTTAAAACCGGAGGTTATAACAGGGGTCATAGTACCTGTGTAGTGTGAGTACCTGAGTGTTGTCTGAGTAGTGTGTGTGGATCGTTAGTATTTGTGTATTGTGTACTGTATACTTGTGTATTGCGAGTGCACGTAGGTCTGCGAGTGCACGTAGGTCTGCGAGTACCTGTGTATTGTCTTGAGTATTAGTTTCAGGAAGCTAGTTGTTAGGTAATTTGGACAAGATATAATCCCCAATCCTCATTAAATTTAATAGGTACGATGCCCGGCAGGTGTGGAGAGGCGACTTTGTACATCTTGCGGCATGTATGTTTTCCTTGATCATCCGATCGAGGGTGAATACTGCTGTGCAAAATGTAAGCGCATTGTTTCCCTGGAAGCCCAGGTTCTGAATCTGGGGAAGCAACTGTCAGCACTGAGAAGTCCCTCCATACTAAAGGAGAGCCAGGAATGTACACGGCAGGTGCCGGCAGGGGCCAGCACAGAGGCGAGTGGAGGCAAAGAGGTGCAGGCACTAGCAAAGAGTAGATGGGTAACAGTCAGGAAGGGTAGAGGGGGAAGTGCCAGGGAGGCCGATCCAGGGCTAGAGCATCCCAATAAATACGCTCCATTGAGCGACATTGGTGAAACCAGTCAGGGACCAGCACTGCTGGAGCTGAGGGACTCTCCTAGCTGCCAGGGGAAGAACTCCTCCAACGAGAGTGGAGGGGATGCGAAAGGAAAGAAAGACAAATTCTGGTGATAGGGGACTCAATTCTTAGAAGAACAGAGAGGTCAATCTGTAACAAAGACCTGAAGCGCCGAACAGTATGTTGTCTAGCGGGGGCGCTCGTGTTCGGCACATCACGGATCTGGTGGACAGATTACTGGGAGGGGCTGGGGAAGACCCAGCTGCCATGGTGCACGTTGGCACCAATGACAAAGTCAGAGGCAGATGGAGTGTCCTAAAGAATGATTTCAGGGACTTAGGAGCTAAATTGAGGAAGAGGACCTCCAAGGTAGTATTCTCAGGACATCGAGCCACACCAGAATGGCAGAGGGAGATTAGGGAGGTAAACAAGTGGCTGAAGAGCTGGTGTATAAGGAGGGGTTTGGGTTCCTGGAGGACTGGGCCGACTTCTCAGTCGATAACCGGTACTATAGAAGGGACAGACTGCACCTAAATGAGAAGGGCAGATTATCATAATGGGGGATTTTAATTATCCAGATATAGACTGGGCGGAGGGAATCGCGCATTCATCTAAGGTTCGCCAGTTCCTTAATGTCTTTCAGGACAATTTTATGGGTCAGATGGTAGACGCACCAACTAGAAATAAAGCATTACTGGATCTATTGATTACCAACAATACAGACCTGATCACGGATGTGGAAATACAGGGCAATCTAGGTAACAGCGATCACAGGTCAATTAGTTTCAGTATAAATCACACAAATAGGAAACACAAATAGAAGGGAATACAAAGACACTGAATTTAAAAAGAGCCAACTTCCCTAAACTACGAATCTTGCTAGAAGGCATAAATTGGGATAAAATTTTAGGAACAAAGAACACGGAGGAGAGATGGGTTTTCTTTAAGGGCATTAGCCAATGCATCCCATTGGGTAACACATTTAAAGGAGCGAACAAAAGTCCTGGATGGCTTAACTCCAATGTAAAAATGCATATAAAAACAAAGGAGAAGGCCTTCAAAAAATACAAAGTTGAGGGATCATTATCAGCATTCAGACTTTATAAAGAATGCAACAAGAAATGTAAGGGTGCAATAAGGACGGCTAAGATAGAACATGAAAGACACATAGCGGAGAAGAGCAAAAAAAAATCCCAAGAAATTCTTTAAGTATGTAAACAGTAAAAAAGGGAGGACAGACCATATTGGCCCCATAAAGAATGAGGAAGGACACCTGGTTACAAAGGATGGGGAGATGGCGAAGGTATTGAATTTATTCTTCTCCTCAGTCTTCACGAGGGAATCGGGGGGCTTCGGTAACCAAAACTGCAGTGTTTATCCTCATGACACATCACAGGGAGCACCTCCATGGTTAACAGAGGATAGAATTAAAATTAGACTTGAGAAACTTAACATTAATAAATCACTGGGACCAGATGCCTTGCACCCGAGGGTACTTAGGGAACTCAGTCATGTGATTGCCAGACCGTTGTTCCTAATTTTTACAGTCTTTTGACTGGAATGGTACCAGCTGATTGGAGAAAAGCCAATGTAGCACCAATATTTAAAAAGGGCCCAAAATACATCCCTGGGAATTACAGACCAGTTAGCCTAACATCAATAGTATGTAAACTCTTGGAGGGGATGATAAGGGACTATACACAATATTTTAGTAATGAGAACGGTATCATTAGCAGTAATCAGCATGGATTCGTGAGGAATCGTTCTTGCCAAACCAATCTATTAACCTTCTATGAGGAGGTGAGTTGCCAGCTAGATAAAGGAAGGCCCCTAGATGTGGTTTATCTGGATTTTGCAAAAGCATTTGACACAGTTCCCCATAAACGTTTACTGTACAAAATAAGGTCCGTTGGCATGGACCATAGGGTGAGTACATGGATTGAAAACTGGCTACAAGGGAGAGTTCAGAGGGTGGTGATAAATGGAGAGTACTCGGAATGGTCAGGGGTGGGTAGTGGGGTCCCCCAAGGTTCTGTGCTGGGACCAATCCTGTTTAATTTGTTCATAAACAACCTGGAGGATGGGGTAAACAGTTCAATCTCCGTATATGCAGATGATACTAAGCTAAACAGGGCAATAACTTCTCTGCAGGATGTGGAAACCTTGCAAAAAGATCTGAACAAATTAATGGGGTGGGCAACTACATGGCAAATTATGTTTAATGTAGAAAAATATAAAATAATGCATTTGGGTGGCAAAAATATGAATGCATTCTATACACTGGAGGACCTCTAGGGGAATCTAGGATGGAAAAGGACCTGGGGGTCCTAGTAGATGATAGGCTCAGCAATGGCATGCAATGCCAAGCTGCTGCTAACAAAGCAAACAGAATATTGGCATGCATTAAAAAGGGGATCAGCTCCAGAGATAAAACAATAATTCTCCCGCTCTACAAGACTTTGGTCCGGCCGCACCCAGAGTATGCTGTCCAGTTCTGGGCACCAGTCCTCAGGAAGGATGTACTGGAATTGGAGCGAGTACAAAGAAGGGCAACAAAGGGTCTGGAGAATATTAGTTATGAGGAAAGGTTGCGAGCACTGAACTTATTCTCTCTGGAGAAGAGACGCTTGAGAGGGGATATGATTTCAATATACAAATACCGTACTGGTGACCCCACAATAGGAATAAAACTTTTTCGCAGAAGAGAGTTTAACAAGACTCATGGACAGTCATTAAAATTAGAAGAAAAGAGGTTTAACCTTAAACAATGTAGAGGGCTCTTTACTGTAAGAGCGGCAAGGATGTGGAATTCCCTTCCACAGGCTGTGGTCTCAGCGGGGGGCATCAATAGTTTCAAGAAACTATTAGATAAGCATCTGAATGACCACAACGTATAGGAATATACAATGTAATACTGACATATAATCACTCACATAGATTGGACTTGATGGACTTGTGTCTTTTTTCAACCTCACCTACTATGTAACTATATAACTATAATGAGACTTTTGAACGGTTCATTTTTTTTCCAGAAGTTTTTTGAAAATGTGGAAAAAAATGAAAACAAATTTTTTGTTTTACACAAAGTTGTCCATTTATCAGATATTTCCAACACATAGCATGTACATAGCAAAGATGACACCCCAAAATACATTCTGCTACTCCTCCTGAGTGTGGGGATACCACATGTGTGAGGCTTTTACACAGCCTGACCACATACAAAGGCCCAATATTGAAGTAGCATTTTTAGGCGTTCTACAAGCATAAATGGCACATCTCATTTCTCAACCTATTACACTTTTGAAGGCCCTGGAGCACCAGGACAATGGAATTGCCCCCAAAATGACCCCATTTTGGAAAGCAAACATCCCAATGTATAATCTATGAGACATAATAAGTCTTTTGAATGGTTCATTTTTTTTCCAGAAGTTTTTGGAAAATGTGTAAAAAAAAATGAAAATGCATTTTTTTTACACAAAGTTTAATTTATCAGATATTTCGAACACATAGCATGTACATAGCAAATATTACACCGCAAACTACATTCTGCTACTGCTCCTGAGTATGGCGATACCACATGTGTGAGCCTTTTACACAGCCTGGCCACATACAGAGGCCTAACATCCAAGTAGCACCATCAGGCGTTCTAGGAGCATAAATGACATATATAATTTCCTGACAAGCTATCATTTTTGAAGGCCCTTCATATTTCTAACACATAGCATGTACATACCAAGAATTACAATCCAAAATAAATTCTATTGCGGAAAGGGTAAAAAGAAAAAAGCATTACCTGTGCTTTTAGTAGTGTCCACAGAGGAGAGCACTGGTCCAGGCAGCAGGCAGGGATGTGCTTAGCGACAGCAATAGTAATTATCCAGGCAGCAGGCAGGAGTATTGTCTATAGTCAGCACAAGGATATTGTCAGCACAGCACAATCCATAGAAATTGTCCAGGCAGAGACAGCCAGCACAGCCATAATATTAGTCCTGGTACACTGTTACCTGCAGACACTCATTATTGTACCGCTCTCCAGCCCTTCATAAACACACTGCCTATTGCTACAGCTAATTATTTGCATAGTCTAGGTAGTGGTGTGGTCCGTTCATGCGGCAGGCAGATGGTAGTAGGTCAGCAGCAGGCTGAGGGCCACAATCAGGTAAGACCTGTGTACAGGGGCACAGGGGTAGAGGCTTAGACCCACCCAAATCTCTATGAAGCCTCCGGACTTCAGACCCTAATCCAGAAATTCTGTAACCTGAAGGAAACAAAAAAAAAATGTTTTCTCCATCCAGAAAAACAATTCTGGAGCCCCTCACATATGTGAGACCCCTGTGTACTACAGTAGCAGGGCAACAGATCAGTCCAAGCAGTAGGCAAAAGCATTGTCCATAAAACAGGCCAGGGTCAGTTCACGTGCAAGCAGTCCAAGCGGTAGGCAGTAGCGTAGTTGATAAAACAGGCCAGGGTCTGTTCACGTGGAAGCAGTCCAAACGGTAGGCAGAGGCATAGTCACAAATCAGGCCAGGGTCAGTTCACGTGGAAGCAGTCCAAACGGTAGAAAGAGGCATAGTAAAAAAACAGGCCAGGGTCAGTTCATGTGGAAGGCAGTGGCATGGTTATTTGGGGAAGCATGGAAAATGGTCAGCATGATGGAAATGGTTAAAAATATGGGCTAATAATTTAGGGATGTATGATAAAGTTGGAAGCATTCACCAATGCAAAGGCCAGGTTGGGAGGGACAATGGGGACAATGGTAGCTGGTATCTTTTCGAAATCCTCTTTTGCTACACACGCAACATTTTTTTTTTTGCCGTCTTCGGTCTGCTTCAGATGGAGGAATGTGGAAGGGGAAGTGGCGCTCATGAAGTCGGCTAACAGCATCAGAGCGAAGGTCTTGTGGGGGGGTCTTTGTTGGTATTTGAAGGATGTGACAACTTCTTCTATGAATTTTAGGAAGGGGGCGGGGCTTTCCGTGGATTTGGTGTAGACTACGTAGGAATTATAAATGGTCAAATGGATGAGATAAATTGCTACCTTCTTGTACCAGAATCGGGACCTTCTTATTGACAAATAGGGCTGAATAATTTGATCATTGAAATCCACCCCCCATGTAGAGATTGTAATCTTGGACACATGTTGGCTTTTCAATGGGACCTTGTCTTCTTTGAACCTCAATTGTAGTGTCGTCATGGATGGTGGACAACATGGGCACGTCCCTTTTTATCCTTCCACCTCAAGGCCAGCACTTTGTTGCATATCAATGTTGCTCTTTCCCCCTTTGCAGCTTTTTGTTCTCTAGAGATTGTGGGAAGCCCTTCCTATTCTTCCTGGAGGTTTTGCAGGCCAGGGTTTTTGCAAAGTATAAGTGTTTGAAAAGGGGCAGGCTGGTGTAGAAGTTGTCAAGGTATATGTGATATCCTTTGTTCAGAAGTGGGTATGCTAGGTCCCATACAATCTTTCCAGTTGTGCCCATGTAGGCACTCAGGGGGCTGGAGCTGGGAATCTCTTCCTTCATATATGCAGAACGCATACAGATATCCCGTGGCTCTCTCACAGAGCTTGTAAAATTTTATTCCGTATCTGGCCCTTTTGCTAGGAATATATTGCTTTATTCCTAGCCGGCCTGACAAAGGTACCAGGGACTCATCAAAACATATGTTCTGATCGGGGACATAGAGTTCAGCAAATTGTTGGGAAAAGAAATTTATCAGTGGGCGAATTTTATATAATTTGTCGTAATTTGGATGATTGCGGGGAGGGCACTGGGTGTTGTCACTAAAATGAAGAAAGCGCATTATCATCTCGTATCGGGACCTGGACATTACGGCAAAATAAATGGGCATGTGGTGGATGGGGTTGGTGGACCAATAGGCATGTCCTTCATTTTTTTTTGTAAGCCCCATGTTTATGGTGAGGCCCATAAACAATTTGAACTCCTCCAAATTCAGATCTCTCCACTCAAACGGACGAGCATATGATGATTGTGGGTTGTTGGCAATATACTGCTGGGAATACAAATTTGTCTGGTCCACAATGAATTGCAGCAAAGTGTCGGGCAAAAACAGATAAAAAAAAATCAAACGCTGTGAAATTTTGGGTGTTGGCCTGCACACCTGACTGTGCTGTGAAAGGAGGAATAATTGGTGATCCCGAGTCGGAAGGCAGCCATGTTGGGTTGGCAAGACCATCTGGCATGTATGTAGAGGCCCTGGCTCTTTGGGGACGTGACACTCCAGTAGCCGAATTTAATTCGGAATCAGAATTGGAATCTGATGAGAACTCTCCGCTGCTCTCATCAGTCATGTAGAGGATCTGGAACGCCTCCTCACTGGAGTAAAATTTTTTGGACATGACGCTGATGGCTGTGTGACAGGTGGTAGGTGACGGTCACTGATGGGCTGTGCGATGGGTGGCAGGTGACGTTCACTGATAGGTGGTGACGGTGTGACAGGCGATGGTCACTGATGGGTGACAGGTCATGGACGGTGACGGTCGGTGACCGTGACAGTCACTGCCGGGTGACGGTGACAGTCACTGATGGGTGACGGTCACTGATGGGTGACGGTGACAGGTGACGGTCACTGATGGGTGACGGGGACAGGTGACGGTCACTGATGGGTGACGGTGACAGTTGATGGGTGACAGGTGACGGTCACTGACGGGGACAGGTTACGGTCACTGACGGGTGACGGGGACAGGTGATCACTGATGGGTGACGGGGACAGGTGACGGTCACTGATGGGTGACGGTGACAGTTGATGGTCACTGATGGGTGACGGTGACAGTTGACCGTCACTGATGGGTGATGGTGACAGTCACTGATGGGTGCACCACTGACGGTCACGGATGGCAGTTAGTTTCCCTCGCTGGGACCTCCTCCTGGCTGTGACATCCAGCAAGGGGGTGTCCGTCTGTCTATGCTGACCTCGCCCACGGAGCTCCGTTGGTGCTGAGGATTCCACCCCGGCCTAGCTGAAACCAGCTGGCGTTTTGCTGGGGGGGCGGACGGGTCCCAGTCCGGGGGGCGCCTACTGTGGCGGGAAACTCTGGGGGAGGCTCCTGAAGAAAAACGCTCTGGAGGCCGTGACCTCTGAGCGCGTGGGAGGTCCCCCCCTGCTGCTGACCCTGATGCCTGCTCAGAAATGAGAGGGGCCAATTGGCTCTGCAGCCATTCAGGGCCCTTGGAGGCTGCAGCTGCCTGCAGCTGGGCCAAAAGCCTATCGATGTCCACCATTGCTGAGCAGGGAGAGGAGCACAAACTGTTCCTCTGACAAGATCCCCTGCAGTGTTGCCTGTGTCACTCCCCCTTGCTCCTTAACCACTTGCCGCCCACCGTCCGTCAGATGACAGGCAGGCGACGCGGCTTTAGTTCTGGGAGGGCGTCATATGACGGCCCTCCATTTAAACAGGGAATGCGCACGATCGTACGCGCGCATCCCTGTTCCTTCGGTGGCCGCATGTCACTGAGACACCACTCACCACCGAGGGGGTGAATAGCCATTGGTCATGGCTGTTTACCACGTGATCGGCCGTGATGAAGTCACGGCCGATCACAGATGGTTCCGCCCCACTGTGCACGGCGCATGCGCGTGATCGCGGGCGCTCTGCACGTGCACGGCAGTGGCGGCGTGTTCCTGGGAACACTGCTCGTCACCGACGCTGGTAAACACCCATTGGCCGGCGGCTGTTTACCACATGATCGGCTGTGATCCTTTCACAGCCGATCACTAAATGTAAACATAGAGCGCTAACTAGCTGTTACCAGCTCTTCTCTCCTCACACACCGTTTCCAGTGTGAGGAGAGAAGAGCCAGGAGCAGTGAGTTACCGATCTGTGTGTGTATTGTGCACCAAGCACAACACTTGTCCCATCACCCCCCCATTGTCATCTGTCACCCCATAAAGTGCACCTGTCACATCCACCTACATTCCATGTTCGTTCAGGTCTGTTTTGTAAACAGACTAGCCAACGTCCAAATCCGTTAAAATGTAAAAGGTAGTTAATAGATGCCATCTGTTTACATCCGTTCCATTTATGTCAGTTTTTAGACAATTTTTTGTTCATACTTTTGTCACCTCTTAATGGTCTCTGTAATAACTAAGAAAATACAGATGCAAAACGGATGTAGACTGATATAAACTGAACTGAATTGATATAAACTGATAGTAAAAACGAAAAATGGTTGCGCTCTATACATTAAACATCATGAACGTGATAATAAGTGAGTCAGTTGCTGATAACCTAAAAGTAGTCTCTCAAATAAATCTGGTACTATAAATGTTCAATGGTAATGTGAAATTCCAAATGACAGTCAATCCTAGTTCCAATCGACCAATCGATGAAACGTAAGTATATCAAATTGTGATCAATTCCGAAAATCAATGTGACATTGCTTGACAGTTCCACCACCATAAGAAGTGTGCGCTTACCAGCTGCACAGACAAGTAATGCCTGTGGCTAACACCCAGCCAGGGCCTTTTCCTCAGTGGTATCCCGATATCGGCACAATCACAGCGTCTGTGGGATGGTTTCCTTGGGCCGGACTTTACCAGAACGAATCCTCCACTGAAAACTTGTATGGGCTCAATGCATGGTGATGCAGATGTGGCAGACTTTTGCTTCCAGTGAGAGGTCCTCTAAAAACTCCTTTGATGTTTCGGAAGTGGCCTTGATATAATATGATATAAACTGATGTGAACTGAACTGAAGACGAATGTGCAAACTGATGTAAACTGAATCTGTTTTCTTTTAAAAACCGTGACTGAACGAATGCCATCAGTGTGAAAGGGGCCTTGATGTTGCACTTTGAAAAAGACTGTCCCCCCCCCCCCCCCGCCAAATGGAATAAAATTAAATAAAAGGTTCATTGTGCATGTTTCTAGTGGTAGTGCTCAGCTACTCATGCCTCTTTTTCCTTTTTCTGTGGAGCAGAAAAAAAAACAAAAACTTTGGCTCCCAGAGACCTAAATTGGCATTATGTTTGGGTTTTGCAGATTTCAGGCTAGGTTCAGCAAATGTCCAGCAAACTCATCTGTCTGAGTGAATCAGTTTATCCACTCGCCGACAATTTGTGTCTATGGTCCCAGCTAATGATTTTCCACTGCGTGGTTTGTCTTCAATGCTGGTTTCCCCTTCTTCAATCTTCTTCATCCGTCTGTGCACATTGCTAATGTTAATGGTCTCATCTCAATAACTCAATGACAGCACATTGCTTCTACTTGGAATCCATTATTTACCTGCAATGAAAAAGAAGTATAAGAAGAGTTACTCTACCAACATGTGAAATTTGAACAGCCTATGGTTTGCCCAGTTTTGCATTTCTTTCTGTACAGCCTTTGTATAACATGGCATGTAGAATGTTTCAGCCACTGGCACCCATTGCCGATCTGCAGACTAGTGGCTCTTGGTGCACACAGCAATAACAAAAGTAGTAGTATATACATTTTTGTAACCGGGGCCTTCTCATTGTGGGTCTAAAGTGAAGACCTGGATTGCTTTAAAAGATAGGTTCACATTTTAGAACATGTTACATGTTCCACTCGGGCTGGCATCTTCTCCAGGCACCCGCTGTCTCTGTTTGAAAAAAAAGTCACATCATTCATTCACAATCCTCTATGAATGAGAAACTGCAAGTCCCGACAGCATTTGCGGCTTTGTTGAGCGCCTGGTAGTTCATTCATTCCTCCTGTCAGTGTGTATCTATCTGCCCGTATGAGGTACGAGCAGACAGATACACAGACAATTCTGCAGGAGTCCTGCATGGCACCTACAATCTGCTGATCATGGGTGCAATGCTTTCCAGGCTCAAAGTATAATAATAAATGCACATTTTTTCTACCTACAAAAAGATGTGCAGTTATTTATTTATTTTAAAAAGGTGAACTTATCCTTTAAAGTCAGCCCTGTATACAGAGATGCATACCTCCAAACATTTTGAGATGGAAATGAGGGACACCTACTAACAAACGTATGTAGGCATAAGACACACCCGCTGCCACACCCTCTTAAAGGTGAATGAACCAAAAAGAAGGTTAATTAAATCCACAAGGGCTTTTTTTTACTACTACTATTACTTTGATGAGGAAAGAGGGACTGAGGGACATTGCTCCAAATCAGGGACAGTTGGGAGCTATGGAGATGCCCCATGAGGAGGAAAGACACTTTTCCCCCCTCAGCTTCCAGGACAGCTACTTGAGAGATGATTGGCTCTGCTCTTTTTTGTTTTCTTTAGGTCTGGTAACTGTGGTTAGTGGCCCCCCTTCTGTAGTTTCACCCAGGATTAGTTGTGGCCAAGTCCTGGGTGATAGTCTGTACTTTACCAGAAGGGTTCCCTATTTCTAAGGGTTACTTGCTGCTTACCTGGTGATGTGAGTAGTGGCAACTCCCTTCCATTTTTTTCCCAGCTCTGCTGTGTGGAACTGTGTTCTTCTAGTGCTTCATTTCGATGTACCAAGATGGTGTCGGAGGACTTCCGGTGACACGGCACCGGGACCAGAAGTCACCCGACGCACTTCCGGACGCGGTGTTTTTTCATAAGGAAGCATGGTGTGGGGACACTGAGGACATGCTGCAGGAGAATAGTCTGCTAAAATGCTGTTCTGAGTGCATTTTTTTTGCAGTACAGCAGCAGTCTTCTCTATGGCCGATCTCCGCTTGCTTCCTGGAGCTTGAGGACAGGTCTGAGGATAGAGCATCCGCTCGTATTGAACCAGCGGCAGCATCCAGGTCCCATACTGCCCCCAAGGTAAGCCTTGTCTGTGGTTAGTTCTACAGCAAGGGACTTTTTGTATGGAACCTTTTATTTATGATCCTTGTTTCTGATTTTTTTCTAGGCCAAACCGGTGAAGAAGAAATGTGGGAACTGTAGGGCCAGGCTTTCTGATAGTTATAAAAAACTATTTTGTGAAGATTGTATTCCACCCAAAGCTAGTTCTGAGTCTTCCTCTTTTAAAGAGTTAATGTCTTCTATGAAAGAGATAGTGGACTCCTTTCGGTCACTTAATGACAGGGTCACTAGTCTAGGGTCTTCCCCATCCAGACCCATAGCTCTAGAGCCTTCAGCCTCTGCTAGGTCCCTTCCCTTGTTAGTATCTGAGACCGTTTCTAGGAATCAAAATTACAACATCTATAGAAAAACTATACCAGGCGAATTTCATGCCGCTTATAAATGAGGTAGAATCAGAATTAAACAGAATACAGCAGGGGCAACTGTCGTGAGCGGGAAGAATCAATATATTCAAAATGGTCTTATTACCAAAAATAACATACAAAATGCAAATGCTCCCAATCACACTTCCATCTGCATATCTCAAAAGACTACATTCAATGATATTAAGGTTCATATGGAAAGGGAAAACACCACGTTTAAAATATACTCAATTAATAAACACTAAAAGTAAAGGGGGATGGGGAGCACCAGATATTTGTAAATATTATGAAGCCATTGCACTTGCGAGAGTGGTAGATTGGGTTAAAAATAAAGGAAAACAATGGGTAGAAATTGAAAACAAAATTAGTAATTTAAAATTACACAAAATAATATGGTGTCCACCAAAACTAAGAAAATATAACATTGAATCACACGAAATCACTAGGCATGCACTTAGAATATGGGATGCTATCCACAAAAGGGAACACTGGGAGTACAATTCACTGTTAATGTCATTAAAAGATGTAGAATATTTTCCACCGGGGAAGGAAGAGTGGTTTGGTAAATGGCTCCTAGAGGAGAATGTACAATTGAAAGACGTAGTGGACCGGGGTAAAATATGTTCAATACAAGAGCTTAAGAATAGAAGAGATAAGATAAATATCAACCAATGGCGTTATGGTCAATTAAAACATTTTGTTGAATCTTTACCTCAACCAATTAGAACAATAAAAAACCTACTTCCATTAGAGAAAATATGCATGGAAACAGACGAAAAAGGTGTTTTTTCTCGAATATATAAAATATTGGTGGAGCTGAGGTCAGATACCTTGGCTTTTATAGGAAAGTGGGAGAAGGAGTTAGGAAAAACGTTATCAGAGACAGAAGTAGATATGATATTGAAGCGACTCTCGGTCACGTCAGTTAATTATAAACTGCTAGAGTTAAACTATAAATGCCTAACAAGAATGTACATGACTACGGATAAGATGCACAAAATTAATGGGGAGAAATCTCAGCTTTGTTGGAGGGGATGTAATGAAACAGGGACGATGGCTCATATGTGGTGGTCGTGCCCTGAGATAGGTATTTTCTGGGATGAGATTAAAAAATATACTAAAGAGATTACAAACTTCGATCTGCCAAAAGACCCTAGGGTTCTTCTGTTTCATTTGAGTGAGATGCCCACTAAAGCCTATCTCAGAACCCTTCTGCCCCATTTTATAGACGCAGCTAAAAGCCTAATTTCTAAAAATTGGAAAAGAAAAGAAAGACCAACCATGAGGGAATGGATTAACAAAATAAATGCGATACAGGATTTAGAGTACTTAAGGTTCAGTGAAGGGATAAAAATGGAGCCTATAAGATAAAGTGGGGAGTGTGGGAAAAATTTAAAAAATCTATAAGAGCAGTTGAGATGTGGACAACTTGAGAAGTAGAGAGGGCAGATCCCGACCCAGGGGGAGTAAATGGGAAACTAGAGAGAAACTGTGAGGAGGGAGGAGGTACGGTCTCGGGGTGGGGGAGGAGGGGAGGGGGGAGGGGGGGATAGATAGAAAGAAATTAATGGTAAATAGTTGAAACATATGGGGGTTTGTTATTCTCTGTGTTATGAAATAACCCAATCAATGAAACAGACCAAAAGCCTTAATGATGTGATGATAAAAGGGAAGCATCTTTGAATAATATCTATTTGAAAAATGTATTCCCATGGTAAATCTTCTCGCTGATTTGAAAAAAAAAAGTATCTGAGACCGTTAGTTCACACAATACTTCTGATCTGGAGGAAGGTGAGAATCCAGTTTCTTCATCTGATGAAGAGTCTGCATCAGAAGAGGATACAGGTAGCTCATCTAAATACCTTTTTCCAGTTGAGGATATTGACGAGCTACTAAAGGCAATATATACCTCGGAGCAGATTGCGATGCCACAGTAAGCCCAATCTGTACAGGACAAAATGTATAGGAGTCTACAGGTGCGGAAATCAAAAACCTTTCCGGTACACCAGTCATTTAGGGACATGATTCTGTCTGAGTGGAGAGAACCTGAAAAAAGGTTGTTCCAGTCCAGAGGACACAAAAGGAGATTTCCTTTTCAGTCTGAGTTTGAGGAAGTTTTCTTTAAGTGTCCTAGATTAGATGCCCCTATGTCACAGGTGTCCAAACGGTCAGATCTTTCTTTTGAAGATTCTGGGGTCCTTAAAGATTAAATGGATAGAAAGGCTGACTCATTGCTTCGTAAAGCCTGGGATGCTTCAGCTTTTTCTTTCGGTCCGGCGGTAACATCCACCTGTGTGGCTAGAAAGCTAGATGAATGGGTTCAGCGTCTGGATGATCTTCTTTCATCCGACACCCCCAAAGAAGAGATTAGGGAGTCCCTCCCTCTCATTGCTAAATCAGTTGCCTTCTTAGCTTATGCAGCAGCAGATTCAGTGAAATCTGCAGCCAGGGCTTCTGCTCTCATTAATTCAGCTAGGCGAGCTATCTGGCTTAAATCTTGGGAAGGTGATCTTACATCCAAGAATAAGCTCTGTGGCATTCACTTCGAAGGCAAACTCTTGTTCGGTTCCTCCTTAGAGGAGGTCCTAGCTCGTTCCTCTGAAAAGAGTAAACGATTCCCTTCTTCCCAAAGGTATAAACCCCAGAATAAAAGGCCTTTTCGTGGCTTCGAAAACAGGACTAATTTTAAAGCCAACAGGCAAAAGACAAAAAAGAAAAGGTCTTTTAACAAAGACAAGCAAAAAGCGGGGACTCTCTTTGCTCCTTCAGCCCCTTCCAAAAATCCCCAGTGACGCCAGGTTAGGGGTAGGGGGAAGATTGTGCCATTTCATCAAAGAATGGGCAGAGATTTCCAGCAATTCCTTTATTCTTCAAAGATTGGAAAGGGGTTACAGGTTAGAATTCAAAAGTCTTCCTCCTCAGAGGTTTTTTCTTACCCACCTGCCGAGAGACCAAGAGAGACGGCAAGCCATGATAAATCTGATTTCTGTTTGAGAAACAGAGGGAGTTATTTCTCCTGTCCCGGAAGTTCAGAAGTTCCGGGGATTTTATTCTCACGTCTTTCTGGTCAAGAAAGCTTCCGACGGCTTTCGTATGGTCATAAATGTAAGCGTCCTGAACTAATACATAGTTTACAGATGTTTCCGAATGGAGAACATTTAATCGGTGAATAATCTGTTGTTGCCAAGGGTCTTCATGGTGACCCTGGATCTTCAGGACGCTTATCTTCATGTACCAATCTGCCAGAGTCACCGAAGGTTCCTCAGATTTGCAGTTCTCATAGGAAATGAGCCATCTCACTGGCAGTTCAATGCCCTTTCTTTTGGTCTCTCAGCAGCACTGAGAATTTTTACAAAAATCATGGCTGAAGTCATGGCTTTTTTTCGGATTCAAAGTGTATCGATCGTCCCATATCTAGACAATATTTTGATTTTTGCTCGGGACAAGGAGTCCCTTGTTCAAGATCTGCAATTGGTTTTGTGGACCTTTCAGAGATTGGGGTAGAGGGTCAACCAGCAGAAGTCTTGCCTGGTACCCTCCCAGTGCATACCTTTTTTGGGTTATCTAATAGACTGTCATGTACCTGGTAGGTAGAGCCCAGAATGCGGCGAACAGCCTCTCGTATACCTCTGACTCGGGAACCCCTGGTAGTGTTGACAGGGGCTCAGGAGTACAAAGGAGCACAAGTGCCTGACTGGAAGGCTGGAGTAGAGGGCTGGATCCTGTAATCAGCAGGGAGGTGTCCTGTAGTCCAGCAGCAGGATGCAGACAGCAGGGAGGTGCTCTGTAGTCCAGCAGCAGGATGCAGACAGCAGGGAGGTGCTCTGTAGTCCAGCAGCAGGATGCAGACAGCAGGGAGGTGTTCTGTAGTCCAGCAGCAGGATGCAGACAGCAGGGAGGTGTTCTGTAGTCCAGCAGCAGGATGCAGACAGCAGGGAGGTGTTCTGTAGTCCAGCAGCAGGATGCAGACAGCAGGGAGGTGCTTGTAGTCCAGCAGCAGGATGCAGACAGCAGGAAGGTGTTCTGTAGTCCAGCAGCAGGATGCAGACAGCAAGGTACAGACAAGCCGGGTCAAACACAGGCGGGCAGATCAGGTACAGAAGGGCAATCCAAAAGAATAGTCAAAGTCCAAAGCCGGGATCGGGGCAGGCAGAAAACAGGGTAGTCAGGAACAGTCCAAATAGAAAATAGATTCAGAGATACTGGTAACAAGGTAACAGGTCAGCAGGGGTCTTCAGAAACGCTGTAGACCGGACAGCAAGGCAGCAATGGATCAGTCCCCTTTTTATAGCACATCTTGGCGCCAAGTGCTGTCACAGGGGGCGCGCGCGCCGCTACTAGCGCTATTGCGCATGCGCGTGCGCCGGACGGTTCTTCTGTGCACAGGCATCCTTCTAGTCTTTACATTACTAGAACGTTTGCTGCAATGGGCAGCCTCTGGATGCCCAACTGGGCCAATTTATTTGGGTGAGATCTTTTAAAGGCTAGAATCAGTCTCTTGGCATGGATCTTAGTCTCTGGTTCCCAAGAGTTTTCCTCGGGGGCCATATCCCTTCCATTTCACCAGATACTGAATCTGATTGCGTCTCTTCCAGCAGTCTATGATTGATTCAACCTCAAATTCCTCTTCACCGTTGATGAGCACAGGCTCAGGAGGACCGGTGTTCCAGTTAAGGAAGGGTTCCGGGATTGAAGGCTTAAGTAGAGCCACATGAAAAACTGGGTGTATACGAAATGACTCTGGTAGTTTCAATTCATAAGCCACATTATTGATTTTTCTTACCACTGGGAAGGGACCCACAAACTTAGGGCCCAATTTCCTGGATGGACATGCTAACTTCAAATTCAGAGTGGACAGCCAGACTTGATCTCCCCTCTCCTCTTTTTGTCAAATGTCTCTTTGTTATGTTCCTGAGTCTTTGCCATTGTTTCTTGGAGTAGCTTGTTATTTGTGCTAAAAAAATTCAAGGCTTCTTGGGCAGCCGGTACCGTACACTCTGGAACGTTGTTGGACAAAAACAAGGAGTGAAAACCATAGTTCGCAAAAAATGGAGACTGATTGGTTGCAGAATGAACGGAATTATTATAGGCGAACTCGGCAAAAGGTAATAGGGGTACCCAGTCATCCTGAGAAAAACAAGAATAGCATCGTAAGTATTGCTCAAGGGTTTGATTTGTTCGTTCAGTCTGACCATTAGTCTAGGGGTGGTAGGCAGAAGGGAAAGAAAGGTCAATCTTCAGGGATTCACATAGAGCTTTGAGAATTTGGATGTAAATTGTACCCCCCGATCAGATACGATGTTTGCAGGTATACAGTGGAGTCTTACAATCTATTTAATAAAGATCCCTGCGGTTTCAGAGGCAGAGGGGGTACCCTTCATAGGCAGGAAGTGAGCCATCTTGGAAAGTCTGTCGACCACTATGAAGATGGTGGTGTAGTCTTCAGATGGTGGTAATTCAACAATGAAATCCATGGAGATCATCCTCCATGGTCTTTCCGGAACAGGGAGAGATCTTAGCAGCCCCAAGCCTTGGTCTT
Source organism: Aquarana catesbeiana (assembly GCF_042186555.1). NCBI lineage: Eukaryota > Metazoa > Chordata > Amphibia > Anura > Ranidae > Aquarana > Aquarana catesbeiana. The sequence continues at coordinate 148,202,046 of NC_133335.1, read as the reverse complement.
GCTGCCCTTTTTCTGAATGCAGGTGATGCACGATTCCACATAGCGTCTGCAATCTTTCAATAGCTGAGGCCACCAGAACGTGCGTTGGAGTAGTTCGGAGGTCTTATGTATACCAAAGTGGCCAGCTAGTTCATGGTCATGACAAGATTTAAGGACGGCAAACCGTGTTTGTTGTGGCACAAAAATTCTGTCCTTGTACCATAATAATTCATCTCTGGACTGTAGAGTGATGTCTGTTGGATGGGGAGCCGATGAAGATGCCTGTTTGATTTGGGACAGTAGGTCTCCTTGAAGCATGAGAAAGTTCCCAGGAGCAAGAATGGTATTTTACTGTAAGAGCGGCAAGGATGTGGAATTCCCTTCCACAGGTGGTGGTCTCAGCGGGGAGCATTGATAGCTTCAAGAAACTATTAGATAATCACCTGAATTACCGCAATATACAGGGATATGTAATGTAATACTGACACATAATCACACACATAGGTTGGACTTGATGGACTTGTGTCTTTTTTCAACCTCACCTACTATGTAACTATGTAGCTATATATCTAGGGAAGAAGGAACTTCAGGTTCACTGAACATCCGAGACAGCGCATCCGGTTTGGTATTCTTTGATCCCGGCCTGTAAGTGATGTGGAAAGTGAACCTGGTGAAGAAGAGTGCCCATCTGGCCTGACGTGGTTTCAATCTTTTGGCAACTTTCAGGTACTCTAAATTTTTGTGGTCGGTGTACACCAGAATAGGGTGGGCCGCTCCTTCCAGGAGGTAGCGCCATTCTTCAAGTGCGGCTTTGATTGCAAGTAGCTCCCTGTCCCCAACATCGTAATTCTTCTCAGCTTCTGTTAACCTGCGGGAGAAGAACGCCACTGGATGTAATAGAGCCTTGGATCCTTGTCTCTGTGAAAGTACTGCCCCCACTGCTATTTCGGAGGTGTCTACCTCTAGTATGTAAGGTAAAGCTGGGTCAGGATGCTTCAGGACAGAGGCTGACACGAACTGATCTTTCAAGGAGGTGAAAAAAAGAAAGGGGGAATTTGGGACTTTTAAATGAGGCTCATATGCAGTGTGCCTCCATCCCTAGTACAAAGACTTTGAAAAGAGGGGGGAGTTGGGACTTTGAGTGAGGCAGTCAACATTGTGAAGGTTGATTGAATGAAGGTACAACTTTATTACTCATGAGTCCATAATGCATCTAAAAAACAGTGACCACATACAAGAAGGACATTACAGTGAATGTGATTCTAAGACTATTGGACCGCACATGTATATGCGCGCATACAATACAGGCATCAAGGGTACAACAGTGCATACCAATCAAGCGCCACATAGTGGTCTGAATAAAGAGGTTATGGCATACAATGAATAAATATATGTACATGACAAATCTGAACAGCATTGCAGCAATAATAAAATATATAAAACCATAGAGACCATGATGGATAAAGTTGATGTTAAAAGGTAAAAAAAAAATTGACACATGTATCTCTATCCCTGTTTCCCGACGCGTTTCGTGTATTGGGAACACTCATCAGGGGCAGGTGCTTGTGGGATATCTACAAAATACAAAAAATATAGCTTAAAGGGTCTGATCGTGATACAATATATTAAATTAGAGGCGGGGCAAACAAGCCCCCCTTAAATACTTACATGGAGATACTGCGATGAGGATGTGACAAGTGTACAACCAAGGCCATAAATCATTGCCCATCATGGGAGCTGAGGTGGCCTGGGGCCGCACGCCAGCAGGGCGCACACACAGATCCCCCCCACACACACAGACATCAGACACAGAATGTTGGAGTTCTTAATGGGACCAAAAATATGCAAGTAAGGGCAGCCACGGGGAGTCTAAAAAAGAATATAAATAAAGAGTGTCATTATATCATACAGATTATCCGCCAAGAATGATTGATCCAGGCGGATAGAGGGTACTCAGAGTGAGAGTGTATATTACCCTGTGAGTGGCGTCCTTGAGTACTGGAAGAAGTGTGGCGATGAAATCCAACATACAAAGGTATGGCATCTGGACTGTGTCCGGGAGGGCCGTATATAGCCGCCCACAGCATGCGCGCGCCGTCCGCCACCAGCGTCACGCTGGATCTGGCTGAGAAGGGGAAAGGCGTCCCGACGTAGGCGGCATTCGCCGCCCATGGGGAATGCCCACATTACCCCGCCGCCAGACCGAGGATAATAAAACACACGCTCCACGCGGTGACGACACAAGTGACGTCACGCGTGAAGCGGGAGGCGTGGCGCCGATGCACTGTGTGCGCCAAGAAGCACCCCCCACACCCAGCCGCCCGCCCAGAGAGGGCGGGGGGAGGAGCAGTGGGGGGAAGGCACGCAGAGCGCATCACAGCTCCCAAGATTAAACAAGTAACAGCCATGGATGACAGCCAGCCACATAACAAAACAGACCCATGTCATGCGGCAGAACTACTGAACAGAAGCCCGAACACAACATGGTTGTGTTCAGGGTTTTTTCTGGCCCAGACATGATGCATGGTCAGTCCAGGACTCTGAACCTAACACTGGGTAGCAAGGGCACATTACTAACCCTGTATGGCTGCCTCCATCCCTATTGCCAGAAAAAAAGAAAGGGGGAATTTGGGACTTTAAAATGAGGCTCATATGCAGTGTGCCTCCATCCCTAGTACAAAGACTTTGAAAAGAGGGGGGAGTTGGGACTTTGAGTGAGGCAGTCAACATTGTGAAGGTTGATTGAATGAAGGTACAACTTTATTACTCATGAGTCCATAATGCATCTAAAAAACAGTGACCACATACAAGAAGGACATTATAGTGAATGTGATTCTAAGACTATTGGACCGCACATGTATATGCGCACATACAATACAGGCATCAAGGGTACAACAGTGCATACCAATCAAGCGCCACATAGTGGTCTGAATAAAGAGGTTATGGCATACAATGAATAAATATATGTACATGAAAAATCTGAACAGCATTGCAGCAATAATAAAATATATAAAACCATAGAGACCATGATGGATAAAGTTGATGTTAAAAGGTAAAAAAAAAATTGACACATGTATCTCTATCCCTGTTGTCCGACGCGTTTCGTGTATTGGGAACACTCATCAGGGGCAGGTGCCCTCTTTATTCAGACCACTATGTGGCGCTTGATTGGTATGCACTGTTGTACCCTTGATGCCTGTATTGTATGCGCGCATATAAATGTGCAATCCAATAGTCCTAGAATCACATTCACTATAATGTCCTTCTTGTATGTGGTCACTGTTTTTTAGATGCATTATGGACTCATGAGTAATAAAGTTGTACCTTCATTCAATCAACCTTCACAATGTTGACTGCCTCACTCAAAGTCCCAACTCCCCCCTCTTTTCAAAGTTTCAAGGAGGTGAAAGCAGCTTGAGCCTCAGGGGACCATTGGAACCGGGTGCCTTGCCGAGTCAGTCTTGTGATGGGAGAGATGATGGAAGAAAATCCCCTGATGAATTTGTGATAGAAATTCGCAAAACCCACAAAGCGCTAAACTCCCTTCTTATCCGTAGGGGCCGGCCAATCCAGGATGGCGGAGACTTTCTGCGGATCCATCTTGACTCCATCTACGGAAATAATCAGGCCCAGAAACTGAATGCTTTGGTGTTCGAACTCGCACTTCTCAGGTTTTGCATACAAGCCGTGCTGGCAAAGCCGAGTTAGAACCTTTCTGACGTGTTCCCGGTGGATAGACAGGGAGGAGGAAAAAATCAGGATGTCATCCAGATAAACTATGATGAACAGGTCAAGGTAGTGTCTAAAGATATCTTTAACAACATGCTGGAAAGTGGCAGGAGCATTACATAACCCAAAGGGCATCACAAGATACTCAAAGTGTCCGAAGTGGGTGCGGAAGTCAGTCTTCCATTTGTCCCCGCTTCGGATCCGGACTAGGTTGTATGCTCCGCGAAGATCCAGTTTGGTAAATATAGATGCAGTTCCGAGTCTCTGAAAGAGTTCAGGTACCAAAGGTAAGGGGTACCGGTTCTTGATTGTAATTTTATTGAGGTCCCGATAATCTAATCTATGCAGGGGCGTAGGGAGTGATCCTTCTTTTCCACGAAGAAAATCCCTGCTCCTGCTGGGGAGGTGGAGGGGCGTATGAACCCTTTTTTCAGATTATCATCAATGTAGGTTTTAAGAGTTCCTAGCTCCAGTTCGGTTAAGGAAAAAATTCTCCCAAAGGGAATCTCTGCTCCGGGGAGAAGTTCAATCGGGCAGTCATAGGGTCTGTGTGGAGGAAGTGTCTCTGCCCCCTTCCTACTGAACACATCCAGGAAACTATGTTATGCTTCTGGGACAGTTTGGCAGGTCTCAGCATCGGTCTCCAGACACAGCAAGGAAGATGGGACGTCGGTAGCTCCCTGTAGACATTGCTGACGGCAGTAGGGGGAGTGAAAACTGATTTTTCCAGTAGACCAGTCTATTTGTGGATTATGGGCTTTGAGCCAGGGCATGCCCAAAATGATGGGAAACAAGGGAGACTCGATGATGTCAAGACAGAGTAGTTCCCGATGGTTGCCGGAAATGATGGTATTTAGAGGAACCGTCTCTTGTGTTACAGGCCCAGATTTAATAGCTGATTCGTCGGCCAGGTGTACAGACAGTCCCTGTACTCTGGGTCGTAGAGGGATTTGGAGTTTGCGGGCAAAAGATAAGTCCATAAACCCGCTACAGGCTCCGGAATCAATTATAGCGGTTGCTTGAGTATTCCCTCCTAGAAGCTGTAGAGAAATGGAGATAGCCAAATGAGTTGCACTGTTAAACACAGCAGGTAAGGAAGTAGAGGAGAGGGTAGTGTGCTTACGGGTCTTTGCGGGACAAGTCCTCACACAGTGTCCAGATTCCCTGCAATAGAGGCAGAGGTTGTTAGCCCACCGACGTTGACGTTCTTCAGGAGTCAGAGAAGGACAGATCACGCCTAGTTGCATTGGCTCAGAAGTATCAGCGGAAGTGTGAACAGGAGGATTTGGTACACGTGGTAACATCCATACTGGGCGAGAGGGACCAGCTGTACGTTCTGCTCTTTGCTCTCTTAAACGCCTGTCTATTTGGATGGACAGGTTGATGAGACCTTCAAGTGTAGCTGGTATGCCAACCCGGGCCAAGTCATCCTTTAATGGTTCGGAGAGACCCATGCGAAACTGGTAACGTAGGGTGGCGTCGTTCCAGTTTGTATCAGAACTCCAACGCCTGAACTCAGATGCATAGTCCTCCGCCGCCCTACGGCCCTGCTGGAGAGAGAATAATGCTGCTTCTGCGGTAGCTGCTTGTTGCAGATCTTCGTAGAGAAGGGCCATGGCTTGAAAGAAAGTACCCAGATGATTAAGACAGTTATCCTTCTGCTCCAAGAGGCGATGGGCCCATGCCTGGGGTTCGCCTAGTAGGAGGGAAATGATGAGCCCACCTTGGTAGTTTCAAGGGAGGGGTTGTACAACCCAGGGTTCTGGGTTGTAATGCAAAGAAAAGTTCACAGGCATTACGGAATGCCCTATACTTGCTGCGATTCCCGGAGAACCTTTCTGGTGTGGGAACTTTGGGTTCTGGAGGCAGCATGACCACTGAAGGAGCAGTGGACGAGCCAGGAGCTGGGGTAGAGAGAACTTGGACACGCTCTTCCAGTCGGTTATAACCGTCTTGTAAGTCCTTAACAGCTTGCGTAAGTCCAGCTAGATGACAGCATAAGTCCTCCATGGGCGAGGTTCCCTGCGTGGGCTCGGACATGGCTGTCCGGTACTGTCACGTACCTGGTAGGTAGAGCCCAGAATGCAGGGAACGGCCTCTTGTATACCTCTGACTCTCGTATACCTCTGACCCTGGTAGTGTTGACAGGGGCTCGAGAGTACAAAGGGGCACAAGTGCCTGACTGGAAGGCTGGAGTAGAGGGCTGGATCCTGTAATCAGCAGGGAGGTGTCCTGTAGTCCAGCAGCAGGATGCAGACAGCAGGGAGGTGCTCTGTAGTCCAGCAGCAGGATGCAGAGAGCAGGGAGGTGTTCTGTAGTCCAGCAGCAGGATGCAGACAGCAGGGAGGTGTCCTGTAGTCCAGCAGCAGGATGCAGATAGCAGGGAGGTGTTTGTAGTCCAGCAGCAGGATGCAAACAGCAGGAAGGTGTTCTGTAGTCCAGCAGCAGAATGCAGACAGCAGGGTACAGACAAGCCGGGTCAAACACAGGCGGGCAGATCAGGTACAGAAGGGCAATCCAAAAGAATAGTCAAAGTCCAAAGCCGGGATCGGGGCAGGCAGAAAACAGGGTAGTCAGGAACAGTCCAAATAGATAATAGATTCAGAGATACTGGTAACAAGGTAACAGGGCAGCAGGGGTCTTCAGGAACGCTGTAGACCGGACAGCAAGGCAGCAATGGATCAGTCCCCTTTTTATAGCACATCTTGGCACCAAGTGCTGTCACGGGGGGGCGCGCCTGTGCGCCACTATTGCGTATGCGCGTGCGCCGGACGGTTCTTCTGTGCACAGGCATCCTTCTAGTCTTTACATTACTAGAATGTTTGCTGGAAGGCTTTTCCTGATATAGACTCTGTGTTGTCCAAAAGATTTTTCTTCCCGAGGAGAAGGTTTTGAAAATTCTTCACTCTGTGCAGGCCTTCAAAGTTTCTCCCTCAGACCTCCCTTCGGCGGATCATGCAGTTGCTTGGTTTGATGACTGCGGCCATTCCAGGGGTTCCTTGGGCCCAATTGCACTCCAGACCCCTTCAGGCTTTTCTTTTACTCCATTGGGATCGCAGGAAGGATTCTCTGGATCAGCTGGTAAAACTACCAGAAGGGAATTTTCTCGATCTCGCCATGGATCACTCTAATGTAAAGGGATGAGAGGGCAACACCAATGTAAATTAGCCCTAATTTAAATACAGCTGTAGAATATAAAATACAGTCTCTAATGATGTAAACTATCCACAATGTAAAAGGCAGGTAGAGACTTTACCATCTTTTCCAAGTCTATTAAGGACATAATGGCCAGCTCCTTTTTTATTTCAAGAAAGGGGAACTTGTTTCACTAGAACAGGGGTCTCCAAACTTTTTGACAAAGGGCCAGTTTACTGTTCTTCAAACTTCAGAGGGGCTGGACTGTGGCCAGTGAGAGAAGAAAATGCCCTAGTGTCAGCGGGAGTAAACAATGCCCCATAATTGGTATTTGGAGGAGTAAGAGTGCCCCATTGTTGGTATCAGTGGGAGGAATAGTATCCCACTATTGGTGTCAATGGGAGGAATAGTGCCCCATCATTAGTGTCAGTTGGAGGAATAGTGCCCCCACCATTGTTGTCAGTGGGAGAAATAGTGCCCTATCATCGATGTCTTTGGGAGGAATAGTGCCCCATCATTGGTATCATTGGGAGGAATAGTGCCCCATCATTGGTATCAGTGGGAGGATTAGCGCCCCATCATTGGTATCAGTGAGAGGAATAGTGCCCCATTATTGATATCATTGGGAGGAATAGTGCCCCATCATTGGTATCAGTGGGAGGAATAGTGCCCCATTATTGATGTCATTGTGAGGAATGGTGCCCCATCATTGGTATCTGTGGGAGAAATGGTGCCCCAATGTTGCTGACAGTGGGGGGGAATAATGCCCCAAGGGCCAGATAAATGCAAGCAAAGGGCTTCATCCGTCCCTCAGCCCCAGTTTGGAGACCACCGCTCTAGAATATAATTTTATTTGGTAATATTAACACATAAACTGTTTTTTAATATGAGGTATGATATTTAACCACCTCAATACAGGGCACTTTCACCCCCTTCCTGCCCAAGCCATTTTTCAGCTTTCAGCGCTGTCGCACTTTGAATGACAATTGCGCGGTCATGCAACACTGCACCCTAATTAAATTTTTATCATTTTTTCCCCACAAATAGAGCTTTCTTTTGTTGGTATTTGATCACCTCTGCAGTTTTTATTTATTGCGCTATAAACAAAAGAAGAGGGACAAGTTTGAAAAAACACAATATTTTTTACTTTTTGCTATAATAAATATCCAATTTTTTTTTTTTTTTTAAACAAATTTTTTCCTCAGTTTAGGCCGATATGTATTCTTCTACATATTTTTGGTAAAAAAAATCGCAATAAGCGTATATTGATTGGTTTGCGCAAAAGTTATAGCGTCTACAAAATAGGGGATAGCATTTTTATTATTTTTTTTTTTTAACTAGTCATGGCCGTGATCCGCGATTATTATTGTGACTACGATATTGAGGCGGACATATTGGACACTTTTGACACATTTTTGGGACCATTCACATTTATACAGCGATCCGTGCTATAAAAATGCATGGATTACTGTGTAAATGTGACTGGCAGGGAAGGGGTTAACACTAGGGGGTGATCGAGGGGTTAAATGTGTGTCCTAGGGAGGTGATTCTAACTGTGGTTGGAGGGGACTGACTGGGGGAGGTGACCGATCGGTGTCCCTATGTAGAAGGGACACACCATCGATCTCCTCTCCTCTGATAGGACGTGGATCTGTGTGTTTACACACACAGATCCACGGTCCTGCTCATTTACTGGGCAATCGCGGGTGCCTGGCAGACATCGCGGCCGCCGGGCACGTGCATCGGGTCCCCAGTGACGCGGTGGCATGCGCGTGCCCCCTAGTGGCTCAGGAAGGCGATCAAGTCATATGACGTCCGCCCAGAACGAGAGCTGCCTCGCCCCACCATCATATGACAGTGGGCGGGCAGCTAGTGGTTAAAGTGTACCGTATCTATGGTTAAAATGTAAAATCATATATTCATTTCTACATTGTTCAATTATTTTCAGCCTTATCCTATTACTCCGAACAGTCTTAACCCCTTCATGACAGAGAAAACAAATCCTAATGCCTGAACACAAATTTGCAACTTTGACATGTGTTAGTAAAATTGCACATATCATTAAACTACTTTGTGTATCCAGGTGAATTATACTTTGTTTTATTGAGAATAAATTGGGCTTTCATTTGGAGGCACATGGTAATGGATATTTCCTAAATTTTCTTTATTATCAGGTAAACTGGTATAAAATGGTAGAAAAAAAATGAAAGCGTAACTCCACTTTTGTTGAGAAAAAAAACATTCCCCTCTGGTTAATCTATGTACATTGCAAGCATTATAACATCCTTTGTTGCAGATTCCTACTTTTTGTTTTTCTGAAGAAATCCTGTACCCATGTGGGAAAATAAATCCAATGGGAGTGTTTTCATAATTATCAATCAGCTGCAGCAGCTGCAGAGCTCTAATAAGGAAAGCTGCTGGGACTGCATCCCTTTAGATGTGTTTTTATTGGGAGTATCTCACCAAAATGACATTTTTGTTGCAGGGGATGCCTGAAATCTGACTTGTATCTTAGTGTGGACTTCTGGGAAAATCAGTGAGCCAATCACACAGGCAGGAAATTATGTCTCTGGGGGGCGTTCTGTACACATTGTGTGTACAGAACACCTCCAGATAGCCATATTGCATTGCATTTTCAGAAAATTTACAGCAGCTGCAGATTGAAAAGGAAGGGTAGTTTTTAATAACATTCAATTACAATATGACTTGTGTAGCAGTTTAATATAGACTTTCACCATGTCAGATAGTATAGTGAGTTTGCCACATCCCTGTATATGTAGAAAGGTTGTTTGCAACCCCCCCAAGAAAGGAATTGGGACTTTAAATTGGCAAAGACACTAGAATTTGATTAAAAACCTGATTTGTTATTTTTTTTTTTTTTTTTTTCTTTTTTTCACCACTCAGTGGTATATTTTCTCTCTGGGGATCATTTTTCAGTTGTCAATAATTCAAACTGTGTCCCATTTTTATTCACATCATCGTGGTGGCAAAAAGTTACAATTTTTATACACCTCAAGACCTAGTTAGGTGGAATTTCGTTAGTCTATTTACCTTTTACCTATAACCTTCCTCCCCCCCCTTCCCTCCCCCCCCCCCCCCCCCGAGACCGTACCTCCCCACTGCTCCTCCCCTCCCATTGTTGTCTTTCCTTCCTCCCTTCTTTTGCTTACCAGGCCCTCTTTACCTTTTATCTTGAGATCTCTCTTGCTTCCTACCTAGGATGCCCATATCTCGGCCGCTCTCAGGGATCTTTTGAATTCTAACCACCTTCTCCATTTTGTCTCAAAGGCTCCCATTTTTGTCCCCTCACTGTACCTTAGATACTCTAAACTGTATATTTCGTTAATTTTATCATACCAGTCCCTCATTGCAGGTCTTTCTGTCCTTCTCCAGTACTTGGGTATCAAGCTTTTAGCCGCATCCATGAGATGCGGTATTAGAGTTCTCTGATAGGCTTTATTGGGCATTTCGCTCATGTGAAATAAACAAACCCAAGGGTCATCTTGAACATTTATCCCTGTTATATCTTTAATAAGTCCCCTCACTTCGCTCCAGAATATTTTAATTGTCGGGCATTGCCACCAGATATGAGCCATTGACCCCATCTCCTTACATCCCCTCCAGCAATATCGTGGAGGTCCGTTTTGAAATTTGTTCAAGCGTTCTGGGGTCAAATACATCCTGGTCAAACATCTGAAGTTCAACTCCAAAATTTTACTGTTGACCGACGTGGTTGCTGTTCTGCTTAGGATCAATGACCCTTCCGGGGCAGTAAGTTTTCTTCCTAGCTCCTTCTCCCATTTCTGTATAAACGATGGGGCTTCTGTGCTCCCCAGGCCTATCAACATTCTATACGTCTGGGAGAACCCCCCTTTGTTATCTTTGTCCATACACATTTTCTCTAGTGGGCGTAAGTTGTCCCTCGATCTAATTGGTTGTGGGAGGGTTCTAATGAACTGATTCAATTGGCTGTACCGCCAAGTATTTATAACTAGCAGATTTTTTTTTTCCTTTAGCTCCCGATAAGTGCATATTTTATTATGTTGCATTACGTCCTTTAATTGTATGTTCTCGTCCCGTAACCAACCCCCAAACCACTCCCCTACCCCTGGTGCGAAATAGTCTGAATCCTTGAGTGACATTAGGGGAGAGTTGTACCCCCACTGCTCCCTTTTGTGAACGTTATCCCAAATTCTGAGTGCGTGTTTAGTGATCTCGTGTGTTTCTTTACCTAGTTTCCTTAGGTGTGGTGGAATCCAAATTATTTTATTCAGCTTAGTGTCGCTAATTTCCTTTTCCATTTTTACCCAGTGTTTATCTGCTTTACTTTTTGCCCAATCAACTACTCTGGCAAGAGCTATGGCCTCGTAGTATTTTCGGACATCTGGTGCTCCCCATCCCCCCTTACCCTTAGCCTTTGCTAATTGTGCAAACTTCAATCGAGGTGTTTTCTCTCTCCAAATAAATCTTAAAAAAATCGAGTGCAATTTTCTAAGGTACGCCTGCGGGAGCGCCACTGGCAACATCTGCATTTTGTAAGTTATTCTTGGCAATACAATCATTTTAAAGATATTAATTCTCCCTCCCCACGACAGTTGTCCTAAGTGTAATCTCTTAAGTTCTTGCTTTATTTCGTTGAGAAGTGGTAGGAAATTGACATGATAGAGCGTCTCTTGTGAAGTCGTGATTTTTATCCCTAGGTATTTTAATGCTTTTTGCCCCCATATAAAGGGGAAGTGCTTTTGATATGAGTGGTCTTTGGTTTTACTGGTGTTAAGGGTTAATGTTTCAGATTTATTTGGATTTATTTTAAAATTAGAAAGCTTTCCGTACTCTAGTAGGGCTGTCATTATGTTCGGGAGAGATATCCTTGGGCGCGTAATATAAAGCAGGATATCGTCCGCAAATGCGGCTATTTTATATTCATCCCGACCTATCGTTACCCCGCTGATGTACGGGCACTTCCTGATCTTTTCTAGTAATGGTTCTAGCGTCAGCACAAATAGGACAGGGGAAAGCGGGCACCCTTGTCTGGTCCCATTGTACATTTCAAAGGACTCCGACATGATTCCATTTATTCTTACTCTCGCTGTAGGTCCAGAATATAGTGCCCCTATCCTTCTGCGGATTTTAGTCCCAAAACCCATCTCCTCTAGTGTGCCCATCATGAAGTCCCAATCGACTCTATCGAACGCTTTTTCAGCGTCTATTGATAAGAGTAGGCCTGGAGCTCCACTTTTCTTCATGTATTGCACCATTAGGAGGGTCTTAATGCTGTTATCCCTCCCTTGTCGCCCTGGTACAAACCCTACCTGATCTGGGTGTATGATTCTTTCTATTATTGGTTTTAATCTATCCGCAATTACTTTCGCGTAAATTTTCGTGTCCACGTTTAAGAGGGATATCGGCCGGTAGCTTGAACATAGTGTGCTATCTTTGCCTTCCTTTGGAATGATAGCAATATTAGCTGCCAAAGCTTCTTTTCTCATTACTCCCTTATCACCGGCGTCATTCATATAAGAGCACATTTTTGGTATCAGGTAATCCTGATTTTTTTTTTGTAATAGAGCACCGTCAGTCCATCTGGACCTGGACTTTTCCCCATTTGCATACCTTTAAGCGCTTTCCTCACTTCAAGTTCCATGTATGGGGCTTCGAGGCTGGCTTGTTCAGTTTCTGTGAGATTGGTTAAACCACTATCTTTTAGGTAATTTTTAATTTTCTCTTGTTTTTCTTCTCTTTCTTTGGTACTGATGTTTTTATTTATGGCATACAACTCTCCGAAAAACTCCTGGAAGGTCCCTGCAATATCTTTATCTTTGTAAACAATCTCACCTGTTTTAGTTCTTATTTTATCAATATAATTATTGTTTTTCTTTTTGCTTAGGGCCCTGGCCAGTAGCTTTCCGGGTCTGTTTCCTCCTATATATCTTTCTTTTTTGACCTGATTGTATATCTTACGGTTCTCCAGTTCTATCAACTCACGCATGGCCTCTCTGCTCTTGTATAAGTCCATCATTATCTCCTTTTCCCCTGTTTGCTTGTGCTGTTGTTCTAACTTCTGAATGTTTTCCTGTAGGGCAAGTCTTTCCTTGGCCTCCTTTTTTTTCCTTTCTGTGCCCGCCTTTATTAAAATACCTCTAATGTATACTTTATGGGCCTCCCATACTACGGCCTCTGATGTTTCCCCCACCAAATTAGTTTTAAAGTAGAATTCAATTTCCTCCTTAATGCGCTGATCAATAACTCTATCATGTAGTAAGTCCTCATTTAGTTTCCAGCCGCTAAAGGGGAGATTTTTTTTACCTAGTTTCCACTTGATACTTACTGGTGCATGGTCGGAAAATGTTATAGACCCTATTCTTGTGCTTTCTATTTCCTCTATATACCTGTGTTCTACCAAAAAAAAATCTAATCTAGAGTACGTCAAGTGTACGTGGGAGTAGTAGGAATAGTCTCTCACATTTGGATGTTGTAGTCTCCAGATGTCTAACAGTTGACATTGGTGCAGTTTCTTTTTGAGCTGGTTCATCCAAATCCCTCCAGTCCCACGGACACTCGACGTACTATCTTTACCTGGGTCCAGACACATATTAAAGTCTCCTGCAATGATGGCCCTCCCTTTCTTGAAGCTTTCAAATTTTGAGAGAATGCCCAGCAGATACCTTCCTGGGTTGACATTTGGGCAGTAGATATTTGCTAACGTACATTCCGTCCCATTGAGATTGCCCCTGATAAACAGGAACCGTCCCTCGGGATCTATCATTCTCTCTTCTACCCTAAATCTAACATCCTTAGCAAACCCTATAGCTATGCCTTTTGAGCCTTTAGTTGGAGAGTCCCCGTATTCCCATTTAGGAAAGTCCCTCGAGCGTATTCTCTGGTTCTTGCCCACATAGAAGTGTGTCTCCTGCAAAAAGATGACCTCTGCTTTGAGAAGTTTCAATTCTCTCGTTATATTTGCACACTTTATGGGAGAGCCCATCCCCCTCACGTTATATGAAAAAAAAAAAAAAAAAAAAAAAAACCTGATTTGTTATTATACAAATAACATGTAGATTCTATAAAAAATCATCTAAGCATGATGATTGTAATAACAGACATAGTCAAAGACATGATTACTATAAAAATAGAAAATAAAAAAGCAAAGAAAACAAAAATATATATTATCTTGCAATAAATTGTAGAATACATATATATATACAGTGGGGACGGAAAGTATTCAGACCCCCCTAAATTTTTCACTCTTTGTTATATTGCAGCCATTTGCTAAAAAATGTATTTTTAAATACAGCTTACCTGTAAAATCCTTTTCTTGAATTACATCACGGGACACAGAGCAGCATAATAATGACTAATTGGGTTATACGCTACCTTTAGGTGATTGGACACTGGCAACCAATAGTAAGACGGTTCCTCCCATATAACCCCTCCTATACAGGAAGTACCTCAGTTTTGTAGCAAGCAATGACAATCCCAGAAAAGAGGGGAGGGACCTCTGTGTCGCGTGATGTACTTCAAGAAGGATTTTACAGGTAAGCTGTATTTAAAAATCAATTTTTCTTTATCGTACATCACGGGACACAGAGCAGCATAATAATGACTAATTGGGATGTCCTAAAGCAATGGACCTGAGGGGGGGGGGGTAACACCATATCTCTAAGCCCAACGGGCCAGAGACTTACAAAGCTGCCTGCAACACGCTGTGGCCAAAAACAGTCTTCTTCTGAGATCTGACATCCACCTGGTAAAACCTGATGAACGTATGAACAGAAGACAAGTGGCCGCTTTGCAAACCTGAGCCATAGACACCTGCTGGCGTACTGCCCATGGTGCACTAACCCCTCTAGTGGAGTGTGCTTTTAAGTCCGAAGGCGGAGCCTTGTGCCTTAATCCATACGCCTGGATAATAGTCTGACGAATCCACCTGGATATAGTTGAACTTGTTGCCGGCTGTCCTTTTTTAGGACCTTCCGGCAGGACAAAAAGGCAGTCAGTTTTCCAAAAGAAGCCGACATCTTTAAATAAACCTTGATCGCCCTCACATCGAGCGAGTGAAGTGACCTTTCCTCCCTGGATTTAGGGTTTGGAAAAAAGGAAGGTAGAATGATGTCCTGATTCAAATGAAATTTGGAAACTACTGTAGGTAAAAAATCAGGACGAGGACACATGACCACTCTGTCCTGATGAAGAATCAAAAAAGGTTCTTTGCAAGAAAGGGCGGCTAATTCTGATACCCTCCTAGCTGAAGTTATAGCCACCAAAAAGACCAATTTCCTAGTTAATAGGACAAACGGGATATGCCCAATAGGTTCAAACGGTTGACGCCGTAAAACCGACAGAACCAAATTTAGATCCCAGGGACACAAAGGCGACTTAACCGGCAGCCTTAGGTGCGTTAATCCCTTAACAAAGGTACGTACCAAAGAATGGGATGCAATTGGTCTTTGGAAAAAAAACGATAAGGCTGAAATCTGTCCTTTAATTGTCCCTAAAGCCAGCTTCAAGTCTACTCCTGCTTGAAGAAAGGCCAGGACTCTTCCTATCGTATATCTACGAGGGTTCCATTTCCTTTCTTCTCACCAAGAAATGTATGACTTCCAGACTCTGTAATAGATAGCTCTAGAAACTGACTTTCTAGCATTTATCAGAGTAGACAAGACTGACCCCATGACACCACGGTCTTTTATTATTTTGGTCTCAATAGCCATGCCATCAAATTTAGCAACCGTAAAGAAAGATGGAATATAGGTCCCTGAGACAACAGGTCTGGAAGGCACGGAAGGACCAATGGGTCCCCCACTGCTAATTTCACAATCTCCGAGTACCAGGATCTCCGAGGCCATGCTGGGGCCACTAGGATCACTGGCTTTCGTTCTTCCTGTGTTCTGCGTAGTAAGTGCGGCAGAATTTGGATTGGGGGGAAAGCATATATCAGAGAATACTGATTCCAAGGAACTACTAACGCGTCTATGCCGACAGCAAGCGGATCCTTGGTCCCGGATACAAACCTGTCCAGTTTGGCATTGAATCTGGATGCCAGCAGATCCACATCTGGGGTCCCCCAGTGTTGACAGATCTGTAGAAACACTTCGGGATGTAGGGACCATTCCCCTGGCAACAATTTCTGGCGTCTTAAGAAGTGTGCCTGCCAATTGTCCACCCCCGGTATAAATACTGCCGAGAGAAATGGCACATGCTTTTCTTCCCAAGTCAGTATGTAGTTTACCTCTCTTTGGGCTGCCCGACTCCTGGTACCTCCCTCGTGGTTGATATATGCCACCACTGTGGAGTTGTCGGACTGGACTCAAACAGGGAGACCCCGTAACCTGGACATCCAGAAACGTAGAGCCAGACGAGCTGCCCGAATCTGCAATAGATTGATGGGCAAAGTCCTTTTTGCCTGAGACCATATTCCGTGAACAGACGCCTCCTACAGTACTGCTCCCCAACCCAGGCGACTGGCGTCTGTAGTTACTACCCTCCAGACTGCTGGTGGAAAGGATTTCCCTTTTCTCAAATTGCCCGTTTTTAACCACCAAGAGAGGCTCCATTGTACCTGTGGAGATAGAACCATAGGATAATCTAAGGTTTGAGCAGACCTGTCCCAGGTTCCCAGAATGCTGCTCTGGAACACCCTGGAGTGGAACTGTGCATATGGAATTGCATTGAAGGATGATACCATTTTGCCCAGCAACCTCATGCACAGCCGAATAGAAGGTCTTGGTTCCTTCTTCACCTTCTGGACGAATTCCACTATGGAAGCGACCTTTAAGGGGGGTAAAAACACCCTTTCTTGGACGGTATTCAAGACCAGACCCAGATACACCAAGGTCTGGGTTGGGCAAAGGGATGATTTGTTCACATTTAGAATCCACCCCAGGCGTTGCAAAGTCCGCACTCTTTTTGACACGTTTTGGATCAGGATGGTGCATGAGCAATCCCTCAAGAGAAGATTGTCCAGATAACCTACCACGGAGATCTTCTGAGACCTTAGGAACGCCAATACCGGGGTCAGAATCTTTGTGAAAACCCTCGGAGCCGTGGCTAGACCGAACGCCAGTGCCACAAATTGAAAATGATGGCCCGCCACTGCGAAACGCAGAAACCTTTGATGTGGACCGAATATCGGTACATGAAGATATGCGTCCTTGATGTCTATGGACGCCAAATAATCTTCCTTTCTCAGAGATTTTATTACTGGACGAACCGACTCCATACGGAAGGATCGAACGTTTACAAAAAGGTTGAGAGCCTTGAGATCCAAAATGGGCCTTAGTTCCCCATTTGGTTTCGGCACGGTAAAAAGGTTTGAGTAAAACCCCTTGAATCTTTCTTCGTGCGGAACCTTGATGATTACCCCCTGCTTCAGAAGATGCTGTAAGGCTAGGAATAGGCATTTCTTTCTCTCTCAATCTGACGGGACCCTTGAGTACAGAAAACCGTTTGGAGGGATCTCCCGGAACTCTATTCTGTAACCCCGTGTTATGGTGGAAATAACCCATCTGTCTTGGACCAGATCTTCCCATGCATCCAGAAATAGCCGAAGCCTGCCCCCCACCTGTGAGAGCAGGGGGCGTCCCTTCATAAGGTTGACTTGGAGTTGGCTGGCTTTTGGTTCCAGGGCTTCCTCTGACCCTGAGGTTTTTTAAAACCTAGCGGCTGAGGCCGTCGATACCGCTTGGGGGAAGAGACACTAGGACCTGGAGCATTGGGAATCTTATAAGAGGGTTGCTTACCTCTCCTCTTAGAAGGGAGGAGAGCACTTTTTCCTGCAGAGATCTTTTGGATATATTTATCCAGATCTTCGCCAAACAAGCGTTCTCCATGAAAAGGAAAAGCTGCAAGTAGCCTCTTGCATGGCGTCTCAGCAGACCCTGCGCATATGTACGGACAGTAACGCCAAACGAGACATCTGTTGAATTGAGTCTTTGAATGCATCTACTGCAAAACATAAGGCATGAGGAAGTTCCGACAATTCCTCGGAAGGTTCCTCCTGACAAGGCAGGTCTTTTAATAACCTTTTAACACGGTCCTTTAGGGATTGACAAATCCCAATGGCTGCAACTGCTGGTTGAACTGCTGCACCAGCAACCGCAAAGGAGGCTTTAAACAAGGATTCTAGCTTTTTATCGGCCGAAACCTTAAATACCTGGGCATTGTCCACTGGACAGGTTAAATTCTTATTCACTGAAGAAATGGCGAAGTCCACCAAAGGTGTACCCCATCTCTTCCTGAACTTTTCCTCCATAGGATATAAAATAGAAAATCTTTTTGGAGGCAAGAATATCCTGTCAGGATGATCCCAGTCTGCGTAGATCACCTGCTCCAATAATGGATGCAAGGGAAACGCCTGGGAATCTTGCTGAGGTTGCAAAGATCCCAAAGTAGAGCAGGAAAGTCCCGACTCCTGAACCGGAGTTAACTTAAACCCGACTCGTACCATCTCAGTCAGAGATTGGATAAACAATTTCTGGGAATGGGAGGCTGAAATTGTTTTTTCTGAACCTGAGTCCTCAGCTGAGGATTCATCAGCCTCTCCCTTCCCGGTCTTTCATGGCCACCTCCTCCAAATCCTCTGCCCACTCTGGATCCAGATCACCTGGACCCATTTGGCTACAAGAGTCCTGGTGCTCTAGTGATTCTCCACTTGGCCCCTGCTCAGGAGAGGGAGATCTATTACGTTTCTTTCATCCCTGTGTTACAGAAGCAATCATGCCAGCTATCTTGCCTTCAAGGCCTGCTAATGCCGATGCCAAATCATCCTTAGTAACATAAGCTGAGGCAGGAATATTGGTGGTGGCCACGATGCCTGACAGATGCAATGGCTCAGCCAGGCCAGATGCCGCAGGTCTTTCAGGGGAGACTGAGGCTGCATCAGCATGGGGCTGGTCTCCTGTTTTTAAGGAAGGTCGTTTTCTGGAAGGAGGCATGTTTTCTGGAAGACATCGCTTACATACGTGGAAAAAGTACTCCCCACAAGCTGAGACCAGTGTAAAACCTATTGCAACTGTGTCCAAAAACCTCCAGACTCACGTGCCCAAGTATTGCTCTGTGTTGTCCCAGCACATGCCAGGAGCACCTGCTCCTTATAAAGTCTGCATTGGACTGATTGCATAGCACGCCGCACGGCGCCTCTGCCATGCCCAGACGCACGCCGCGCACCCGCGATGCGCACCACAACGGCGCACGCACACCCCTACGGCGTGCCTGCGCACTACGGTGGAGCGCACGCAGCGCATGCGCACAGCCGTGCACGCGCGCCATACCTGCCATTCTGTAATCCTCAGACACAGACAAAAAAGGCCACACCAGAAACAGAGGGAATATAGCTACAGTAACACATAGAAATTTCCATAGGGAGTACTCACCATCCCAAGCAGCAGGGCCTGCATCAGGTCCAATCTTCCCCCATCATGGCGGGTAGCGCCTCTGAGGACCTTCAAGGACCGGGTTCCCCATTTTTTGGGGGCCACACCCTTGGACCTGTAAAGCACCCTTCTGGTTTGCCTTGGGCAAGTTATGACCAGGAATACCAATTTAACAAGGGTCCAGTGCCATATAGGACACATTACAAGCAAAACCTCGCTCTTGAAACCGAGGCTCGGGTACCATCCACTTTAGCTTTCTTATGCCAACTGAATGGATCCGATTATAATATCCTCACTGGGACATTATTTGAAGAATTTGAAGAGCTTCAACAGCCATGACCATCACCTTCAAGACACTGGCGAAAAAACTGAAGTACTGCCTGTATAGGAGGGGTTATATGGGAGAAACCGTCTTACTATTGGTTGCCAGTGTCCAATCACCTAAAAGGTAGCGTAAAACCCAATTAGTCATTATTATGCTGCTCTGTGTCCCGTGATGTACGATAAAGAAATCATTTTTTCTTCATTTAATGTACACACAGCACCCCATATTGATAGAAAAACACAGAATTGTTGACATTTTTGCAGATTTATTAAAAAAGAAAAACTGAAATATCACATGGTCCTAAGTATTCAGACCCTTTGCTCAGTATTTAGTAGAAGAACCCTTTTGAACTAATACAGCCATGAGTCTTTTTGGGAAAGATGCAACAAGTTTTTCACACCTGGATTTGGGGATCCTCTGCCATTCCTCCTTGCAGATCCTCTCCAGTTCTGTCAGGTTGGATGGTAAACGTTGGTGGACAGCCATTTTTTATGTCTATTCAGAGATGCTCAATTGGGTTTAAGTCAGGGCTCTGGCTGGGCCATTCAAGAACAGTCATGGAGTTGTTGTGAAGCCACTCCTTCGTTATTTTAGCTGTGTGCTTAGGGTCATTGTCTTGTTGGAAGGTAAACCTTTGGCCCAGTCTGAGGTCCTGAGCACTCTGGAGAAGGTTTTCGTCCAGGATATCCCTGTACTTGGCCGCATTCATCTTTCCCTTGATTGCAACCAGTCGTCCTGTCCCTGCAGCTGAAAAACACCCCCACAGCATGATGCTGCCATTACCATGCTTCACTGTTGGGACTGTATTGGACAGGTGATGAGCATTGCCTGGTTTTCTCCACGCATACCGCTTAGAATTAAGGCCAAAAAGTTCTATCTTGGTCTCATCAGACCAGAGAATCTTATTTCTCACCATCTTGGAGTCCTTCAGGTGTTTTTTTAGCAAATTCTATGCGGGCTTTCATGTGTCTTGCACTGAGGAGAGGCTTCCGTCGGGCCACTCTGCCATAAGGCCCTGACTGGTGGAGGGCTGCAGTGATGGTTGACTTTCTACAACTTTCTCCCATCTCCCGACTGCATCTCTGGAGCTCAGCCACAGTGATCTTTGGGTTCTTCTTTACCTCTCTCACCAAGGTTCTTCTCCCCTGATAGCTCAGTTTGGCTGGATGGCCAGTTCTAGGAAGGGTTCTGGTCATCCCAAACGTCTTCCGTTTAAGGATTATGGAGGCCACTGTGCTCTTAGGAACCTTAAGTGCAGCAGAAATTTTTTTGTAACCTTGGCCAGATCTGTGCCTTGCATCAATTCTGTCTCTGAGCTCTTCAGGCAGTTCCTTTGACCTCATGATTCTCATTTGCTCTGACATACAATGTGAGCTGTAAGGTCTTATATAGACAGGGGTGTGGCTTTCTTAATCAAGTCCACTCAGTATAATCAAACACAGCTGGACTCAAATGAAGGTGTAGAACCATCTCAAGGATGATCAGAAGAAATGGACAGCACCTGAGTTAAATATATGAGTGTCATAGCAAAGGGTCTGAATACTTAGGACCATGTGATATTTCAGTTTTTCTTTTTTAATGAATCTGCAAAAATGTCAACAAATCTGTGTTTTTCTGTCAATATGATGTGCCGTGTGTACATTAATGAGGAAAACAATGAACTTAAATGATTTTAGCGAATGGCTGCAATATAACAAAGAGTGAAAAATTTAAGGGGGTCTGAATACTTTCCATCCCCACTGTAGTAGGCATCACTCCATTGTCCGTTAGTACTTTCCGGTGTCTGACATCCGGGATAAGTTCTAGCGGTACCCAACGTGTTTCAGGTTTTAAATTCCTTTCATCAGGGGTAATTTATATATAGGAGAATTTGTATTCAAAAGTGGGGTGAGTGGCATCATATTCAAGCAAAGGTGGCGATATTGCAGCAAGAGTGACTGATGGCGCTGTCAGAGGATGTTCCCTGAGAAGGTTTGGATTAAACCTAGGGGGTTCAAATATTAATCCCCCCACACAGGGTGGATATATAGTCCTAAACCCTCCGATTAGTGGTTTTAAGTCAGTATGGATATCAGACTGCATGAGAAGTTGGGAGAGAAAAAAATACAAATATGTTCGCAAAGTGAGCTCATCATTCATTTTAAATGTCCCAGTTTTTTCCCAGTAGTCCCCATGCACCAGTCATTATTTACCTTCCAGTCATAAACAAAAGATCTCGCAGTGTCAATAGATTCAGAATTCAAGTCAAAATCCTCTATTCATAGTATAGCTGCAGTAGGAGATCCACTGTCAATTGTTCTGACTGAAAAATAGAGAAAGGAGATTCTAATTGCATTGTTTACAATGTTTTTTATAATCAAAACCTTCCACAGATAAAAACTCTGTGTGGGGTTCTCGATTAAACACCAGTGGATATCCCAGTAAATACCAGTCTTCAGGGGGTCCATAAGGCACACCATCTGTCATGACAAGGTCCGCAGTCACTATGGATTCGCCTAGTCTATTTAAGATGGTGCCGGAAGCTCGCGTATGCTCCCGCTTGTCCATCGCGCATGCATGAGACCTCAGTGGTCCGAGGCCTATGTGTCTATCGCACATGCGCAAGGCTATGACAGTCCGAAATTGGTAGACAGGAAGCACCAATCGCTGATACATAAGGACTTAACTGGTAATTGGATATGAGTGGAGAGCATGGTCCGCCCATCTCTGTCGATTTGGCGTCACCATGCGTTCCACACATCAGAAACACCTCCCCTAGATCCGAAAGGGGGAAGAGGGCATCAGTTACTAGGGGGAGAATCCGCTATTAAAGCCTCGCCATGTAGATTAAAGGGGTTGTAAAGGTAAAAGTTTTTTCACCTTAATGCTTATGCATTAAGGTGAAAAAACATCTGACAATACCGGCCCCCCCAGCCCCCCGTTTTACTTACCTGACCCCTCGAAAGTCCCACGCTCACCCCGACATCCTCTTCGCTGCTCAGCCTGGCCGTTGATTGGTTACAGTGGATGGATTGAAAGCAGCGAAGCCATAGACTAGTGCTGCTGTCAATCACGTCCAATGACGCGGCACCGGGGGGCGGGGCCGAGTGATACAGTGAGCGGCTATGGCCGCCGGCTGTATCACGGGAGCACGCCCGCAAGCACTCAACACCATGCAAGGGAGCTTGCATGAAGGTGTTGAATCCTTGTGGGGGGGAGCTGAGACAGCCACCGAGGGCCCCCAAAGACCAGGTTCGGGGCCACTCTGTACAAAACGAGCTGCACAGTGGAGGCAAGTATAACATGTTTGTTATTTAAAATAAATAAATAAATATCTTTAGTGATCCTTTAAATTTGAGAGGCAGCTTTCCCCTATTCTCTCTCAGTGTGATGGTACTAATTGTATGTTACTCACCAATATTGCTCCGCAGATATCGCCACCTAATGTCCAAATGGTAGATTGCCTCACTCATCACAGTGAATGGAAAAGGCAAGCTATTGCAGTTCAAAAATTGCCAGCTATTAAATAAAGAGGAAGGGCATAGATAAAACAAAACAAAAAAAAAGTTTACGGGTGTTCCCTTGGTGGACATCCCGTACATGTCGCCCCAGAGGCAGGTCAGGGTTGCAGGTTTGCGTACTGTGAATATGTCTATAGGCCCGTTTCTGGAATTCTAGCATGGTCTTTCCCACATAAAAGCACCCACATGGGCAAATGAGTAAGTATACCACCCCAGCTGCCCTGCAATTGGCACATCTAAAAGTTCCCTTCCGTTTACATGGATCTCTTCTAAATTCTCCAGCAATATTCACTTTTTACTAGGTAATCTTTGAGTGACCTTGTTCTTTTGTATGTAATTGGACGTGCCTTCGCTATCAGGGGACTCAATGTCGGATCTATCTTTAAAATGTGCCAGTATTTTATTAGGATCTTTCTAATATTTTTATGTTGTTTGGTGTATCTCGCGATGATCCTAGTTTGATTCTTTCTGCCTTGTTTGTCTCTACCTGTATTTTTGATTCCAAATTGCCTAGTTTGATTTTTTGCACGTTTAAATGCCTTTTTAAGGCACGTCATGGAATAACCTCTCTCTCTGAGTCTTATTTTTCAATTTTCTGCTTCTAATTGGAATGTTACTTCATCTGAACAGTTTCTGCGAATCCGCAGGTATTGGCTGTAGGGTATAGACTGTATTAGAGGTCAAGGATGGGAACTATTGGCACGTAGGATTGTATTTCCTGCTGTCTCCTTCCGGCAGGCAGACCTTGTCATGACGGATGGTGTGCCTTATGGACCCCCTGAATACAGTCGGAACAATTGACAGTGGATCTCCTATTGCAGTTATACTATGAATAGAGGATTTTGACTTGAATCCTGAATCTATTTACACTGCAAGATCTTTTGTTTATGACTGGAAGTCTGATATCCATACTTACTTAAAACCACTATTCGGAGGGTTTAGGACTATACAGTCATGGCTGAAATTGTTGGCACCCCAGAAATTTTTCCAGAAAATTAAGTATTTCTCACAGAAAAGTATTTAAGTAACACATGCTTTGCTATACACATGGTTATTCCCTTTTGTGTGTATTGGAACAAAACAAAAAAGGGAGGAAAAAAAAAACAAATTGGACATAATGTCACACAAAATTCCAAATATGGGCTGGTCAAAATTATTGGCACCCTTTTAAAATTGTGGATAAATAAGATTGTTTCAAGCATGTGATATTCCTTTAAAGTCACCTGAGGCAAGTAACAGGTGTGGCCAATATAAAAATCACACCTGAAAGCAGATAAAAATGAGAGAAGTTCACTTAGTCTTGGCATTGTGTGTCTGTGTGTACCACACTAAGCATGGACAACAGAAAGAGGACTTGAGAACCAAACTTGTGGAAAAATATCAACAATCTCAAGGTTACAAGTCCATCTCCAGAGATCTAGATTGGCCTTTGTCCACAGTGCGCAACATTATCAAGAAGTTTCAGCCCATGGCACTGTAGCTAATCTCTCTGGGCATGGACGGAACAGAAAAATTGATGAAAGGTTGCAACGCAGGATAGTCCAGATGGTGGATAAGCAGCCCCAAACAAGTTCCAAAGAAATTCAAGCTGTCCTGCAGGCTCAGGGAGCATCAGTGTCAGCACGAACTGTCGACATTTAAATGAAATGAAATGCTATGGCAGGAGACCCAGGAGGACCCCACTGCTGACACAGAGACATAAAAAAGCAAGACTACAGTTTGCCAAAATGTACTTGAGTAAGCCAAAATCCTTCTGGGAAAACATCTTGTTGACAGATGAGACCAAGATAGAGCTTTTTGGTAAAGCACATCTTTCTACTGTTTACCGAAAACGGAATGAGGCCTACAAAGAAAAGAACACAGTACCTACAGTGAAATATGATGGAGGTTCAATGGTGTTTTGGGGTTGTTTTGCTGCCTCTGGTACTGGGTGCCTTGAATGTGTGCAAGGCATCATGAAATCTGAGGATTACCAAAGGATTTTGGGTCGCACTGTAGAGCCCAGTGTCAGAAAGCTGGGTTTGCGACCGAGATCTTGGGTCTTCCAGCAGGACAATTACCCCAAACATACGTCAAAAAGCACCCAGAAATGGATGGCAACAAAGCGCTGGAGAGTTCTAAAGTGGCCAGCAATGAGTCCAAATCTAAATCCCATTGATCACCTGTGGAGAGATCTTAAAATTGCTGTTGGGAAAAGGCGCCCTTCCAATAAGAGAGACCTGGAGCAGTTTGCAAAGGAAGAGTGGTCCAAAATTCCGGGTGAGAGGTGTAAGAAGCTTATTGATGGTTATAGGAAGAGACTGATTTCAGTTATTTTCTCCAAAGGGTGTGCAACCAAATATTAAGTTAAGGGTGCCAAGAATTTTGACCAGCTCATTTTTGGAGTTTTGTGTGACATTATGTCCAGTTTGCTTTTTCTCCTCCATTTTTTTGTTTTGTTCCAATACACACAAAGGTAATAAACATGTGTATAGCAAAACGTGTTACTGCAATACTTTTCTGTGAGAAATACTTGATTTTCTGGAAAAATTTCTGGGGTGCCAACAATTTTGGCCATGACTGTATATCCGCCCTGTGTGAGGGGGGATTAATATTTAAACTGCCAAGGTTTAATCCAAACCTTCTAAGGGACCACCCTGTGACAGCGCCATCAGTCACTCTTGCTGCAATATCGCCAGCTTTGCTTGAATATGATGCCACTCACCCCACTTTTGAATACAAATCCTCCTATATAAATTATCCCTGAAGCCATTTAAAACCTGAAACGCGTTGGGTAACGCTAGAACTTATCCCGGACGTCGGACACCGTAAAGTACTAACGGACAATGGAGTGATACTTACTATATACATGTATCATACAATTTATTGCAAGATAATATATATTTTTGTGTTCTTTGTTTTTTTTTACTTTCTATTTTAATAGTAATCATGTCTTTGTCTATGTCTGTTTCTACAATCATCATGCTTAGATGATTTGTTATAGAATCTACATGTTATTTGTATAATTCAGATTTTTAATCAAATTCTAGTGTCTTTCCAAATTTAAAGTCCCAATTCCTTTCTTGGGGGGGTACAAACTACCTTCCTGTGTAGCAATTGTATACGCTATATTATTTTTTCTTTATTTGCTATTTTTTCCCCACAAAAGTGGAATTACCCTTTAAATTTAGCTGCATTTCTCTTGCAACTATCATAACCTACCATCAAAGAACAACCCAAAATAAATTCTCCTACTCCTGATAATTGCAGCCATACCTCATACTGTATGTGTACATTATTTGTTGTTTGTATACTTAGTAGGGCCTAGAAAAAGTGGTGCACATTTTCCTTTTTTTTAATCCTACCTAAAACACACTGACACAATTTTAAAAAATGCTCAGTGAGAGCCTGGTCCCTGTGGTGGGAGCACACTGTACAGCTTGTATGCATGCATATATGCAGCCTCATGGAAGAGGACCCACTTCCGTGAGTCTGCATATATGTGTATACTCAACGGCAAGGGGTTAAAGTTTGTAAATTTACTTTGTGAAGATGTCTACCCATTTACTTCCTTGAATTCTGTGACACGTGTTCAGTATGACCTTTTAGTAGGCACTGCTGTGACACACATTTCAGAGAGCCTGCCTTTTGAACTACAGAGTTGCTGAGAGGAGGTGTTTCAGGGGGCGGAGTCAGTACAGGAATCACTGCTTGCACATGGGACGTGTAGTCCTTAGAAATTGAAAGTAAACAGCAGAGCAAGCTGTGGAAAGAGATGGCCTGCAGACAGACACAACATGAAAGAAGATTTTTCAAGAAAGCTTATATTGGATTGTCAAAAATAAATATTGTTTGTACTGTTATTACAATGCTGATTTTATAAAATAAAAGTGAATGCTTCGACTATAGATCTCCTTTAACCTCTTCACGATGAAGGTAACACAAAGCTTACAGTGATTGTAAAGTCTAGTTCTTTTTTTTTTAACCACTTAAGCCCTGGACCATTTGGCTGGCCAAAGACCAGAGTGCTTTTGCGATTTGGCACTGCGTCGCTTTAACTGACAATTGCACGGTTGTGGGACATGGCTCCCAAACAAAATTGACGTCCTTTTTTTCCCCACAAATAGAGCTTTCTTTTGGTGGTTTTTAATCACCTCTGCGGTTTTTATTTTTTGCGCTATAAACAAAAAAAGAGCGACAATATTGAAAAAAAGTTTGCGCAAAAGTTATAGCGTCTACAAAATTGGGGATAGTTTTATAGCATTTTTATTAATAATTTTTTTTACTAGTAATGGCGGCAATCAGCAATTTTTGTCGTGACTGCGACATTATGGCGGACAGATCGGACATACGTGCTATTTTGGGACCATTCACATTTATACAGCGATCAGTGCGATTAAAAATGCATTGATTACTGTGTAAATGTGACTGGCAGTGAAGGGGTTAACCACTAGGTGGCGCTGTAGGGGTTAAGTGTGTCTTAGGGAGTGATTCTAACTGTGGGGGGATGGGCTATGTGTGACATGACTCTGATCACCGCTCCCAATCACATGGAGCGGTGATCAGTGTCAGTGTCATTAGGCAGAACGGGGTAATGCTTGTTTACAAATGCTTGTTTACATTAGCATTTCCCCGTTCTTCCTCTCCGTGAGATGATCGCGGGCATCCCCACAGACATCGAGTCTGCGGGACCCACGATTACGCTGAAGGAGCTCCCGGCAGGCACGCGCGCCCACAAGCCGCCTCTTAAAGGGCAACGTACAGGTACATTAATCTGCCTGTACATGCCCTTCTGCCGTAGTATACCTGCGTGAGGCAGGAAGCAGTTAAATAACAAACATGTTATACTTACCTCCTCTGTGAGTGGTTTTGCACAGAGCAGCCCGGATCCTCCTCTTCTCGGGTTCCTCTTTGCTGCTCCTGGCCCCTCCCTCCTATCGAGTGCCCCCTCAGCCAGCAGCTCTCTATGGGCACACCGAGCCAAATCGGAGCTCTGTGTATCCATTCAGACACGGAGCCCCGACCTGACCCTGCCCCCTCTCTCCCCTGATTGTCTGACTGACTTTGATTGACAGCCAATGGCACTGTTGCTGTGTCTCAGCCAGTCAGGAGGAGTTTCCCAGAACGGCTTAGACACTCGTGGACATTGCTGGAGAGAGATGGGGCTCAAGTAAGTAATTTGGGGGTACTGAGGGGCCTACTACACACAAAAGGTTTTTTTTTTATCTTAATGCATAGAATGCATTAAGATAAAAATACCTTCTGCCTTTACAACCCCTTTAATGTCTGAACCCAGTTTTGCAACTTTGAGATGTGTTAGTAGAACTACATATCATTGCAACTATTTGGTATCTGCAGGTGAATTATACCTTGTTTTTTTTTCAAGATCAATTGGGTTTCATTTGTTGGTAATGAATAACTCCATTACTCTGACATTTGGCCCTAGCATTTCACCTTGATCATGACCTTTGATCCCTACACTGACCTAGTTCAAACCTTTATCTAACTATTTTGTCTTTTCTAACACCTTTGTCTTTTTTTAAAATCTCTTCTAACAGGAAAAAAAGATATAATGTATCTTTTCCTCCATTCAAGAGGAGAAGGAATACAGGGGTGGTCTGTACAGTAACTGATTGCTGTGGTAGCCATTCACAGACTGTAACAGCCATGGGTCTCAGAGTGCAGCACACTCCTAGTATAAACATATACAGTGCCCTGAAAAAGTATTCATAACCCTTGAAATTTTCCACATTTTGTCATGTTACAACCAAGAATGTAAATGTATTTTATTGGGATTTTATGTGATAGACCAACACTAAGTGGCACATAATTATGAAGTGGAAGGAAAATGATAAATGGTTTTCAATTTTTTTTTTTACAAATAAATGTAGCACGACCCCCTTGGGGCCTGCTTGGATTTACCTGCTCATCTGCACCGCCATGACCCTGGGAACATTCCAACCCACCTGACACTCTGGGTTCATATATCTTTGCACCACCTTAGAGTAATAAATCAAACAACTCAGTGCGTTTACATTCTATTAACGTTTCAAACAGAAGTGCTTTAAAATGTTTCCCCAGGGTAAAGCTGTTTGTACACAGTGTCCCAGTGAAACAACAAAGAAAGATTTGCAAAGGTGGGCAATTGACCTCTCACCAATGACCAGACCGATTCAACATCTTCTGAACAGCACCTCCCGAAGAGGCGCCCTTGCAGCAGAGGCGCTTGTGATGATCATCTGATGCGAAGAAGAAAGTGTGGGTTGTGAGACGGTCGAGGCGGTGCTGGATAGATGTCTGACGAACAGTAAGCAGTGCTAGGCCCTTCTCGGCTGGGTTGGAATGTTGTACACCGCATAGTAGGTTGCGACCTCACCCCTCCTGTATGGGAGAGGTTCGTCACACCCAAGGCTCAGGAAGGAGAGAGCGCGGGGTGGGTCTCTGGTCTCTTTTATAGCTTCTCCCAGCAATCTCTCTGATGGTAGCAAAGATCCCTTGGATATGTAATCTGGGTGTATGATCATGCGGAGCAATTGCCATTCTGAGGAACTACCAATCCCACAATCTCTTTAGTTTGGCTCACAGATATAATGTCACTTAGTGACGCTGAGCACTAGAGAGACAATACAGTACATAGAAATGACAGGGGAATCGCTGTACTTTGCAATTGTAGTCCACATTGCTACATCCTCCCCCACTTGAAAGTCTTATGTCTCCGAAGACAGAACACAACCTGTGAGATCACATTACTGTATTAAAAGAAAGAGAATGGTTAATTATATGACAAACCAGAAGTTGCAACAGCCAATAACTGATCCAAAGAAGGATCTTCTAATAGTAAATGATATACATTGTCAGGCAAAGTCATGTTAATCTTGTGACAGGCCACGAACAAGTCAGTGGCCCACCCAGTAGTGTCATGGGGTGCATCAAGGTCATCCTTTACTAAAGGTTCAATAAAGGAGGCAAGTGCTTGACTAGAACATTGAGCGGAAGGGATAAGTTCATCAGAATTCTCTCCAAAGGTATCATACATCAGTCTTTTTGGAGGGCATATTTTCCATCTCAACCTGGAGTAGATATTCAGGCTCAGGATCTGAGTCAGACTCTGGCTGAGGCCCTGGTTCAGGCTCGGGTTCAAGAACAGTCTCTCTCTCTGCTTCATTAGTAGGGGGAGTGGGAGTTTCCAACACATCAGATACTTCATTGGATTCCATCTTGGCTTCCTCGTCTACTCTTAGATCTGGTGCTTCAACTTCCTGCAATGGAGGACACGCCTTCCTCATAAAGGGTGTCCCCTGACTGTCTTCCTCCCCAGTCCCATGAGAAGAGGGATTGTCTTCAAGAGGGGGAACCCACAACCAATCCAGAGTTAATTCTTCTTCATCGCTCTCCTCTTCAGGTGGTATGGGTGGGCAGGTCTTTCCAGCCCTAGGCTTCAGTGTAGGGGGCTGGTAAGTCTCTAAGCAAGAGGATGGGGGTACTTGGACAGCCTCAGATATAGGCAACAAATGGTTTCCATGCCAAGTCTTCAAAGAGCCAGTTTTCCCTTCAGGCCGGATCTGATACACAGGGAGCCCAGGTAATCGCTTACAGACAATGTAGGGTTGAGAGCGCTATCGATCAGCTAGCTTATGTTTCCCAGGCACCCCTAGATTGAGCAACAACACTCGATCTCCAGGTTGTTGATCCAGAACCCTTACTCTGAGATCAAAGTTTTTCTTGTTCCTCTGCTCTCTGAGGATAGAGGCTTCCTTGGCTTTCTCATAGGCCACTTTTAGATTATTCCGAAGTCTATCAACATACCCCCCCAGTAGGAGCCTTGAGATCTAATGACGTTCCAAAAGCCAGGTCCACTGGTAAACAAGCTTCTCTTCCGAACATTAATCTATAGCTGGAGTATCCAGTAGAATCATTCGAGGCACTGTTATTAGCATGAAACCACTGCAGCTATATGGTCTCCCCAATTATTATTATTATTATTATACAGGATTTATATAGCGCCAACAGTTTATGCAGCACTTTACAATATAAAAGGGAGGCAATACAGTTATAATACAATAAAATACAAGAGGATTAAGAGGGCCCTGCTCAGAAGAGCTTACAATCTAATAGAGTGGGGCAGGTGTACAAGGTTGTAACTGTGGGGAATGAGCTGATAGAAGTGGTAAAAGATTAGTTAGAGATATGATAGGCTTTCCTGAAGAGATGAGTTTTCGGGGATCGCCTGAAGGTAGCTAGAGTAGGGGATAGCCGGACAGGTGGAGGTAGCAAATTCCAGAGGATGGGAGAGGCTCTGGAGAAATCCTGGAGACGAGCATGAGAGGAGGAGAAGAGAGAGCTTGAGAGTAGGAGATCTTGAGAAGAGCGGAGAGGACGATTTGGGTGATATTTGGAGACAAGATTGGTGATGTAGCTCGGGGCAGAGTTGTGAATGGCTTTGTATGCTGTGGTTAGTATTTTGAATTTAATTTGCTGGGTGATTGGGAGCCAGTGTAGGGATTGGAGGAGAGGGTTGGCAGACACTGAGCGGTTGGTAAGGTGTATAAGTCTGGCAGCAGCATTCATGATAGACCGAAGAGGGGATAGCCTATGGAGAGGCAGGCCAATGAGAAGGGAGTTGCAATAGTCAAGGCGAGAGATAACAAGGGAGGGAATGAGGAGCTTGGTGGTTTCATTTGTTAAAAAGGAGCGAATTTTAGAGATGTTACGGAGGTGAATTCTACAAACTTTTGACAACGCTGTTTCTTCTCCAAAGGTAGGGTTTCCAACATGTTCAGCAGGGTGCGGTTGAAACGCTCAGGTTGTGGATCCCCTTGAGGGTGGTAAGGAGTAGTCCTGGATTTCTTTATATTTAAGAGTTCACACAATCTTCAGATCAGCTTGCTCTCAAAATCCTGACCTTGATCCAAGTGTAAGCGCTGAGGCAGCCCGTAATAAACGAAAAATGTCTCCACTAGAGTTTTTGCTACAGTACTGGCTTGTTGGTCCCTAGTGGGGAAAGCTTGAGCATAACCGGTGAAATGATCTGTCACAACCAGGACATTACTCCATCCACTCAGGTCAGGTTCCAAACACAAGAAATCAATGCACACCAACTCCATTGGTCCCTGGCTTTGAAGATGGCCGATTGGGGCTGCCCTTGCTGGTAGTCTTTCTCTGAATACATCTGATGCAAAAGCAGCAGTCGCTTTCCACTTCAGCTCTCATGAAAGGCCAATAAAATCGATCCCTGACTAACTTGAAGGTTATATCTGGGCCTAAGTAACCATGATCATCATGAAGAGCGGTCAACACTATTAGTCGGTGTTTCTCAGGGAGGAACAGTTGATGAACACCCTCTGGTTCCTCAGCTGGACCTCTCCGGTATATGACTCCATTTTCCAACCGCATTAATTTCCACTCTCTATAGATGACTTTTGCTCCCTCAATGGGGCTATTCAACAGTATTTGAGGGTCCTGATGCGTTTTGGCATTTAGCCTTGTTCATCAGTGCTGTGAACAAGGCTAAGTGCCGAAACGCATCAGCTGTCACATTTTAATGGTCATGTTATATTAAAAGATTACAGAAGAATTTCCAGAGTTGCTGGCATTTTGTTTTTTATTCTCAAGTATCTTAGTTGGACGGAAGGAGGACATCCCAAGCCTGAGCACCTGGAGTGTCAGTCTTCTATTTTCTCTTTCATGAAAAGTCTTATCTTCAGTTAGCCGAATTCGGTGTTGGGCAATCCTAGCAGAGCCCACATCAAAATCCTTCTTGGAGAACATTTTCTATTTGAGCTTGGATCCTCTCCTCCCATCTAGAGGGTATATTTGGGTAGTGGATGATAGTTTCTCTTCCATCTCCCTTCTGGCCTAGCTCATCCCCCATCACTGGGGTGGAAGCACATACTTTTCTAATCACAATCTGAGGCTTTAGGCTGATTGGGTGACCAGTGACGTTCCTCACACTGACAGGAATTCGCCCCTGCTTCTCAGTAATGCCCTAGTGGGTATGATCTCCGGGACCACTTCTATTCCAACTTCCTCCTCTGTTGAATCAGGTTCTACCACCACATAAGAACCTGGCTAGTTCCAGGACAGTTTAACTGTAGCCTTCAGGCAGACTCTCTCACCCGGCTGCAACACCCTTTCACGGGTATCCAAACGCCACAGTCTTCCTAATCCCTTCCTCGGGGGGTCTTCTTCTCTTGCAACCCTCGCTGAAAAGCCTGCCACAGCTGTGGATGGATCTTCCCTACTGGAGCACCCTCCAGTGCGAGGGGAGTGAGTAGTCTCTGCACCAGATTGGTATTGGTGCCTATCAACAAGGAATTTTGGCCTGCCCCAGGGGGTCGGGGACAGACAACAACCAATGTGTCAAAGGTCTCTGGTTTTCCAGCCAAGGCAGTATCAAAGGCTATCTTGATGGGTATGTATCCTTCGTACGGGCAATTCTGGGTCCCTATGCCCCAAATCTCTAACTCCTCCAGTTTGCACAAAGGGATATGCCTCAAGTACTTGTGATAAAAGTCTTGGTACAGCTATGTCACTTGGGCTCCAGTATCTAGTAGGGCTTGAGTATAGATGCCCTCTACTTGTATCGAGCCTATAGGGGAGGGCCCCATTAGGTTCTTTGGCAGTTTCCCAGCGGGTGACTCTATAGTTTGTGCTCTAATCAGCCTCTTTGAAGGCAGTGGAGTTGGATTAACTACCCGCTCGGAAAGGTGTGCATTTGATTTCTTGCCCCTGTCTTTCCTTCCCTGAGGGTCTAGTTTCTTTTGTTTTCCTTGGTAAAGAAGGGTAAAGGACAACAGGTGATCTGTGTCCTGTTTTCTTCTTAGATCTTTTCCTGACCTTGGAGCGCATTTTTTTCCCAGGACTCTCAACTAGCTCCTTCACTGAGGTCCCCTGAAGTTTCCTGCTTAGGGAAAAGTAACTTCTGTAAGGCTTTCAGAACTTCCGTGAGTAATTGAGGGCTGATGCTAGTCTTGGGGCACTCAGCCTGGAAGTGTCCACCTTCTCCACACCCATAACATGTCTTGCCCAGTCCTGCCGGTTGAGATTCAGTTTCACTATGCTCATCCGAGAAACCCATTTCCGCATGAACAGCTCGAGCCACCACTTTCTCTCTATTTCCAGCAATAGAGCTTGATTCTTTCGATCTTTGGCTTTTCTCTTCTAATAGAGCCTCCTCCTCTCGTATTTCTCTTATCAGTTCAGGGTACGCAGGTACCACCTTGGTTCTCTTCAGCAACAACTTTAATAGAATAGGATGGTTTGGCTGACCCCCTTGCAAAACCCAGTCTAGATGAGCTTGATCGACATCCTTGGGGTCGATACCCCTCTTGAGGATAATTTGATGCAGCATTCTGTCTACTCGAGATATGTATTCGGGCAGACTCTCCACTTTTTGTTGGTGAGTGTGGTTGAATTTGTACATCAGGTCTGCGGTACTTTCAACCCTCTCAAATACAGCATACAGAGCATCTATGTAGTCCATGGCAACACAAGTTTTCTTTCCCATCCTCAGATTGCACATCACATCACCCGTCGGGCCTCGAAGGCTCTCACTAAGCCATTGCAATTTCACAGCCTCTGAAACACTCCACTCTTCCATGACCTGACTCATCCAGGTTTCAAACTCATCTTCCCCCACAGGAGTCAGCAACTGCCCTGAAATAAACCTGAGTCTTCGATAGCTCTGGTTGGCATTTCCAGACCCGTTCTTCACTAAGCTATCAACTAGCCGGCTCATATCCGTGTAGAAAGAGAGGGGGGCATTGGCCCTTTATGAGTTGGCTCCCACAGATACAGAGCCCTTCTCTTGAGCCCTGGTCAATGGTTGCTTCTCAGCATGCTCTCCCCCCTCTTTAAGTGGGATCACTCTAACAATCACCCCTTCGGCCAGACGTACCACTTCCTCCTGAAAGCACACAGGTATCTCTTCCTGCCACTCCAATAGCACCCTTCTGGCAATAACCACATGTAAAAATTTGGAATGTTGGTTGTATCAGGGATGTGCAGTCAGGGGAGGCAGGTGAGGCAGGGCCATGAACAGAATTTTTTTTTTTAAAAATGGAGCTTCGAGGGTCGTAGCTCGGCGACCTGGGGTCATAGAGACCCCAAATTTGGGGGGGTATGTAGCCTAAGTCCTACCTCACCACTGGGGCTCCTACAACCTACGGTTCTAGAGATATTGAGCTCCTTGCGCAGCCTGTCAGAAGCTAAATACAGAGCGGCCACTTTAAATACAAGCTGACACACTCTGTTTGCAGCAGACCGAGAGGATGAGCTCACAGTGCCTCTCCTCACTTCTTGTCGGAGGCACTGAGCTCAATGAACAGCTTGGAGTCTTGGGTCAATGGTAAAGTACCATTGGTCCCAGCTGTCCAATAAAAATACTGCAGTGGAGGCTGGCCTCTCACTGCAGTGTCATAAAAGAAGCATGTATCTAAAAGGCATATGCTCCCTTCCAGCCCAGCCCTCTTAACTACAAGGAAAAAACGTGTTTATGGGTATAAGATTTAGCCACAATCCCATGTTTTTCCCACACAGTTAAGAAACTGATTCTGTTAAAAAGGTACTGTTTTATATTCAAGCTAAATCATATATTTATATGCTATATGTGTTGGGGTGTAAGGTGTTCTAGAAGCAAGTGAACCCTCGTATGATATCCTGCCTAGTGTGTTCCTTCAAACCCATCAGGCCTGGAAACCACTCTGATAGAAATTATATGACACGCAGTCAATACATGCAGTTCTCAGAATGATCTGAGGATTGTATTTCCGGACTTCAACTTATATAAGCAAAATGACATCACAACAAAGGTCCAACCCTTACATTAATATATGGTAAAGATACAGACATACAGGATATTTTAAAACAAGCAAAAATAGAACATTACTGAGTACATGCAGAAAACAATATAAAGCCCTAATAACACATATAGAGACTAATAACAGGAAGAGGCTAACCGGAAAAGGGCTAGCACATCATTTCGTCATTTCGGGGAAATCAAACCATTTACAAGAACATAAAACTTAACTTCTCATAAGCATTAGGTATACCTATTTATTCTAAAACGGATACACATTTTTACAGGGGTATATAGCTAAAATGGTGGACAGCAAGCTAAAATATCCCTTCAATCCCCTCTTAGATCATAAATGTATGATCTCACTTCCTTATCATGGTGGTATTCTCAGCCTGCTTCTGATGATACATACTGAGATAAGTTTTATTGGGTGATGAGGGATCTGAAATGCGAGTGGCTCTATTAATAAGGCACATTATAAGCTTATACACAAGATAGAGGAAAAGGAAAAAAAAAACACAATCATGATTAAAATGATGGCAATATCTCTTATTCAAGAGAATATCCCTCCAAATCCAAAATCAACATTTCCAAAAGGACTCCAGGTCTGGGCTATGTTGCGAGCCTCTTGTTGCAGCTTGGGCACCTCTTTCCTATGCTGAGCTATCACATCTTAATAGTCTGGTACCTCTATACTAGTATTGTGTACCCAAGTACAACATTCATAATCCTCAGTCATTTCACATAATCCTGTAAGGGCTGAACTCATGCTTTCAATGCCTAAGTCATGCAATTCTAGCTGTTTTCTAATAGCCCTAGTTTCAACATTAAGTTTAGAAATGTCATCAGAGTTCTTTTCCATCATCTCATCAATAATTCTTGAGTAATTATTTAACCTTTTCATCAAATCTATTCCCCATCCTTTCCAGGAAGGGAACCATGCCCAGGCCATGTCCTTTTCAAGGAATAACTCTCTCTTATTACAATGTTTTAATGGATACCTTGGGTGTATGCTAGCTTCAAGTAAATGACTCCCATCACTATCGCCTACCACCCCCATTATGGGCACCAGTGAGGCCAGGTAACACCAGCCTTGGGCCTCTTGTGGAATCCAGGGATAACAAGTCTTTCCACAACTACATAAG
Source organism: Aquarana catesbeiana (assembly GCF_042186555.1). Classification (NCBI taxonomy): domain Eukaryota; kingdom Metazoa; phylum Chordata; class Amphibia; order Anura; family Ranidae; genus Aquarana; species Aquarana catesbeiana. Next base: position 148,165,087 of record NC_133335.1, on the reverse strand, counting down.
TGTGGTTACCAAACGAGAAGGGCATCTTCAAAGCAGTCTATTGATCTACTGCTGTAACTATTGCCAGAACCTGAAACAACTGCTGTACAGGTTTACTACTATCGTTTTTAGAGGCAAGAGTTTTATTTAAGTCTGTTTTTACTCCAGTCTTACTTGGATGAGCCTGATATAAGGAACAGGATTCACAACTAGGGGCATAGCAGTCAGAGATGTTCAAAACCGATTGACTACAGGTATGAGCATTTCTAGTAGAATTCCCTAAATTAAAACATCAGGTAGGATTATGGCTTCTATTGATGATGTGAAAGGAAATGGTGTCATTAGTTCTTCTACTGACATTCAAAAGGTCAAGGGGAATCTTTCCTCTCAATAGGGGGGTAATATTTAAAGGTATAGCCATTAGGGGTATCCTAACGGTGCTAGGGTGCAGTTTACTACAGATCCAACATTTCAGAAATCCTGATTTCTGAGCATCAGCATATTTTAATTTTAGCAAAAGCATTTTATCAGCAAAATTATCTTCAATGTCTCTCTTATTTCTAACTTGTATCACTGTAACGTTCTCCTGTGTATGTGTGTTCCCACAAATACTTTTAATGTCACCCAAATCTTCAGGGTGGTAAATACAGTTAGAGATGATCCATGTGGGCAGAAACACTGTCAGAGAAATCAGGATCAGGAGGCAAGCGGTGAAATAAGCGAGGTCATCTTCTCTGGCCGGACCTGTTTTTCTAGGAACTCCTCTTTCGTCTTCTTGGACTTCTGCTTGAGGGCCTCCTGTGTCCAAGATCTCCTTCTTGCTTTCGGGTCTCTGGATAACCTTTTTCACTCGGCTGGCATGGATCCAGGACTGGCAATTTTCCACCAGAACAGCCGTTCTGGTCACTGCAACCACCGTAGTAGGAGGTCCAAAAGGATATTCCCGCTTCTTGCTTCTATTCAACTGCTGGACCACCACCGTGTCTCCTACTTTAAAAGGATGGGTAGGTTACTGTGAAGAAAAAGGAGAGGTGCGAGCGACATTTCTCTCAACTGTATCCAAAGTTTTGATTAGTTTCCTCACATACTCTGACTGTACCAGATCCAGATCCCCCTGCTCTATCATAAGAGGTGCTCTGGCCCAGGGAGTGGCGAAGGGACGACCCATCAGCACTTCAAAAGGAGAGTAGCCTGTAGTTTTGGAAGGAATACTTTTTATCTCTGCCAAGACCGCTGGGAGAACCTTCTTCCAATGGACAAAAAATCCTCCTGTGGCTTTCCTTATTTTATCTTTTACGGTCCTATTTACCCTTTCCACTATCCCTGAACTTTGGGGATGGTATGGAATGTGAAACTTCCATTCTATTTGGAGCGAGTGTACCAAGTCCTGACATACTTTTGAGGTGAATGCAGGACCTCTGTCTGAGTTTATTTGAAGTGGGCATCCCCATCGAGGAATAATTTCCTGTGTGAGAATTTTCACTACTGCTTGTGTGTCTTCCTTTGTAGTTACAAAAAGTTCAACCCATCTTGAGAACATGTCCACAATTACCAAAAGATATTCCTGTCTTTTTCCTAACTTGGGCATGTGAGTGAAATCTATTTGAAGGTGGGTGAAAGGTGCACTGGGATATATCAAATGTTTATGTTTCGCTTTGTTTGGGATGTTTAGGTTGTTCTAATGCAGGTAATACACCTGGACACATAATCCCTTGTCAACCAGGGAAGATCTGAAATGTAAAAATCCTTGCCTAGTAATTCACAAGTTAACTTGCCTTCCAGCCTCTGTGACCTATTCCATGATACTGGGCAATAAAATGTGATGCACTTGCCATTGGTATACATACCTTCCCCTCTTTGCACAAAAGTCCTGTTTTCGGATCTATTTGTAAGGAAGGTATGTAAGGTGGAGGTGGCGGGGCACAGGGAACTGGGGCAAGAGCTAGTGCACATGGAACTAGGGAAGGGAAACCTGATTTAGGTCTCTTCTCACAAGCATGTAACCCTGGGGCTTCCTTGTCCCTTGGATTTGGACTTTTCTTTCTTATTTTCTTATCCACTCTCTCTCATACCAGTAGGGGGCATATAATAACCAATTTTCCCTGCCTTTCCTCATATATTCCTTATCCCATTGGGCATCTATTTGGGGATCTCCCATGTAATATGGGAAAGCTTCCTTATCTCTCAAACAAAGACCCTTGATCATATCCATATGGAATGTATCGTTTTCACCCTGTCGGGGAAACGGGTTACTACTCCTCATGGTTTCAGTCCATCCCACCAGATTATCTACCCAAGGGTTAATATACACATAATCAGTTCCACATATTCAGGCTACATAACATTTACATGTCTCTCCTACATCTGGAGGGAGAATCTTCTTCCCCGAAAGCTGACCCATAATAACACCGTGGTGGACGCTACCTTACCTTGCGGCGTCCGACAAAATCCACACAATACACGTACAGATTATCTTATTTACTATCTTATTCACTTCTAGGCAAAAGGAAAGACAAGCAAAGAGGTTGGGTTTTTCTGGAACTCTCTTATCAAATTTCTTACAGTACTGTACTATATTACTTTGGGGCTTCTCAGAACCCCGGAACTATCTCATAAATGTTTTTAACACTACTCCTTCTGTTAACCCCAGCTTCTGCTAACCCCATACCTCTTTTAACTAAAGAGTCACGGCAAGAGAAATAATAATTATTAGATCAGACTTACCGAACTTAGATATGACCATCCCACCGCTGCCACCAAAAGCTGTTGGGGTGTAAGGTGTTCTAGAAGCAAGTGAACCCTCGTATGATATCCTGCCTAGTGTGTTCCTTCAAACCCATCAGGCCTGGAGACCACTCTGATAGAAATGATATGACACGCAGTCAATACATGCAGTTCTCAGAATGATCTGAGGATTGTATTTCCAGACTTCAACTTATATAAGCAAAATTACATCACCACAAAGGTCCAACCCTTACATTAATATATAGCAAAGATACAGACATACAGGATGTTTTAAAACAAGCAAAAATAGAACATTACTGAGTACATGCAGAAAACAATATAAAGCCCTAATAACACATATAGAGACTAATAACAGGAAGAGGCTAACCGGAAAAGGGCTAGCACATCATTTCGTCATTTCGGGGAAATCAAACCATTTACAAGAACATAAAACTTAACTTCTCATAAGCATTACGTATACCTATTTATTCTAAAATGGATACACTTTTTTACAGGGGTGTATAGCTAAAATGGTGGACAGCAAGCTAAAATATCCCTTCAATATGTTATAACATAATCATTTATTATTTATTTATATACTGTGAAATTACTGGTTGTAACTTCAAATTTCAGTAATTTGTCCATTAAGCCACCTGCTTGAGTACAGATTTTGAAAATATAGTAAATTACCTTAAAAACAATATATAATAATTATTTGTATATTACTCACCCAGGCCAATTCTGACACTTCTCTCTTACATGTAAAAATCATATTTTTTTTGCTAAAAAATTACTCAGAACCCCCAAACATTATATATATTGTTTTAGCAGACACCTTGGGAAATAAAATGGTGGTCGTTGCAACTTTTTATGTCACATTTTAAACACATTTTTTTTTTTGGAAAAAAAACTGTTTCATGAAAAAAAAAAAAAACAAAACACTAACGTTAGCCCAATTTTTTTGTATAATATGAAAGATGATGTAACGCCGAGTAAATAGATACCTAACATGTCACACTTTAAAATTGCGCACACTTGTGGAATGGCGCCAAACTTCAGTACTTATAAATCTCCATAGGTGACGGTTTAAAAAAATTTACAGGTTACATGTTTAGAGTTACAGCAGAGGTCTAGTGCTAGAATTATTGCTCTCACTCTAATGATCATGGCGTATGTAACCTGTGTTTATCTGGCTCTGAAACTAGCCAGTGCCTCACCAGCCACTGACCTCACTGCACATTCCTGGGTTGTACTGCTGGACTTGGGTACAATTAGCCTGCCAATAGATGGTTTGAATCAAGGCCAACCCCCACTAAACCAGCTGAGATTCTAACCATCTAGGGCCTTAACTCACAATCATATACTAAAGCCAATTTAGACAGGAGTCAACCAGCATATTTTCAGAGGGTGGGAGGAAACCCACACAGGAACAGTGAGAACATACAAGCTCCAGGCAGGTAGCGCCGTGGTTAGGATTCAAACCAACAACTCTAGTACTGCTAATTGGAAGTGCAATCCACTTAACCACTGCCACGCACATTTATTTTTCTATTGGTTGAACTAGATGGCTTTGAGTTCTTTTTAACCTGAGTAACTACAGTCAGGTCCATAAATATTGGGACATCCACACAATTCTAATCTTTTTGGCTCTATATACCACCACAATGGATTTGAAATGAAACGAACAAGATATGCTTTAACTGCAGACTTTCAGCTTTTAATTTTATTTACATCCAAATCAGATGAACGGTGTAGGAATTACAACAGTTTGTATATGTGCCTCCCACTTTTTAAGGGACCAAAAGTAATGGGACAATTGGCTGCTCAGCTGTTCCATGGCCAGGTGTATGTTATTCCCTCATTATCCCATTTACAAGGAGCAGATAAAAGGTCCAAAGTTTATTTCAAATGTGCTATTTGCATTTGGAATCTGTTGCTGTCAACTCTCAATATGAGATCCAAAGAGCTGTCACTATCAGTGAAGCAAGCCATCATTAGGCTGAAAAAACAAAACAAACCCATCAGAGAGATAGCAAAAACATTAGGTGTGGCCAAATCAACTGTTAGGAACATCCTTAAAAAGAAAGAATGCAGCGGTGAGCTCAGCAACACCAAAAGACCCAGAAGACCATGGAAAACAACTGTGGTGGATGACCGAAGAATTCTTTCCCTGGTGAAGAAAACACCCTTCACAACAGTTGGCCAGATCAAGAACACTCTCCAGGAGGTAGGTGTATGTGTGTCAAAGTCAACGATCAAGAGAAGACTTCACCAGAGTGAATACAGAGGGTTCACCACAAAATGTAAACCATTGGTGAGCTTCAAAAACAGGAATGCCAGATTAGAGTTTGCCAAACAACATCTAAAAAAGCCTTCACAGTTCTGGAACAACATCCTATGGACAAATGAGACAAAGATCAACTTGTACTAGAGTGATGGGAAGAGAAGAGTATGGAGAAGGAAAGGAACTGCTCATGATCCAAAGCATAGCACCTCATCAGTGAAGCATGGTGGTGGTAGTGTCATGGCGTGGGCATGTATGGCTGACAATGGAATTACTCTTGTATTTATTGATGATGTGACTGCTGACAAAAGCAGCAGGATGAATTCTGAAGTATTTCGGGCAATATTATCTGCTCATATTCAGCAAAATGCTTCAGAACTCATTGGACGGTGCTTCACAGTGCAGATGGACAATGACCCGAAGCATACTGCGAAAGCAACCAAAGACTTTTTAAGGGAAAGAAGTGGAATGTTATGCAATGGCCAAGTCAATCACCTGACCTGAATACGATTGAGCATGCATTTCACTTGCTGAAGACAAAACTGAAGGGGAAATGCCCCAAGAACAAGCAGGAACTGAAGACAGTTGCAGTAGAGGCCTGGCAGAGCATCACCAGGGATGAAACCCAGCGTCTGGTGATGTCTATGCGTTCCAGACTTCAGGCTGTGATTGACTGCAAAGGATTTGCAACCAAGTAATAAAAAAGTGAAAGTTTAAAGGATGATTGTTAATCTGTCCCATTACTTTTGGTCCCTTAAAAAGTGGGAGGCACATATACAAACTGTTGTTAGCCCTACACCGTTCACCTGATTTGGATGTAAATACCCTCAAATTAAAGCTGAAAGTCTGCAGTTAAAGCACATCTTGCTTGTTTAATTTCAAATCCATTGTGGTGGTGTATAGAGCCAAAAAGATTAGAATTGTCAATGTCCCAATACTTATGGACCTGACTGTATGCAACTATGTACTAGTCTGCATAACAGGATGTAGCAGGGGTGCGTCCATTGCCTACATACATTGTGCTAGAAGATGTTGCTCTTTCTCATCTCAGAAAGTTGGAAGGTATGTATGTGGTCTGCTCTGGTAGTAAACCTGACATTGGCATTCAAAGTACCTAAAGGATCTAACTTGACCGCAGCTGAAAATGGCCATTCAAATAAATAATAATTTACTAATTTAAAATTAGGAATGATAAAACTGTTGACATAGTGTCAGTTTAGAGCATACAGTTTCCTTGTTATGCAACTGAATAGTACTACACTAATATTTGTATGTGTTTTAAGCAGTTACCAAAACAAAAACACCCTAATTATGAGGTTCTTAATTGACTTAATTTACGGTGGCAGTGAACAATTTGTATTTGCTAAGCCTTACATGCATTATTCTGTTGATATGCAGCCAAATGTACAAAAATAAACTCCAGGTTAGGAGTCTGGAATATACATATAACACCTAATTGCTGGTTCTGTGTTTTTTTAGGATGAGCTCTGGCGTGTTCAGATATTAGTCCAAACCCACATGAGCTATATCACCAGAAAGCTGTCACTGCGGCTCACTAACATAAGTGGCCGAGGCATTTCCCCTCCTACAGCCGCACATATACAATGGGCATGTATACATTTTGGCTGTGGGGCGGGGAATGCTTTGGCCACTTATGATTGGCAATCCGCAGTGACAGCTTCCTTATGGGATAGCTCAGGCCATTCAGAATAGTATGAGCTCATACCTGGTGCTTTTAGGAATACTGCTATGTTTTGTCACAGTAAAACCTGCAAGTTGCGGTCCCACAGCAGTAGATTTATGTGATTGCCACTCTGGTGTGCAGTTCAACTAGCACAGATCTACAGTGCATTGCTGACACAAATTGCAGTGTTTTTTTATTCTCAATTTTTTTTCTCTAAACTTCAATGTTATCCTTATGTGCCATAGCACGTAGCAATGAGTTGCATCGCTTCGGAACGTGCTGCATTGTGAAAAAACACATGTCCTTCTTTCTTTTACTTTCTTTTAAGCCATAGGACACAATTTAAATTGCCTTGTTCCTGCATTGTGATTGCAGTGTGACTGAGCCCTCTGTAAGCACAGAACAATGTAAAGTGTGCCAAATCTGTTCTATGCTTTTGGAAGTTAGACCACCATCAGAAATGTTGACACCCTCAATCAACCTGAAGTCCACCAACCCAGGCTGTGCTTGTGTCTCGATACAGTGCTTATCCCCACCATCTCCACTTTTTCTTTTGGTCCTTTATCCCTGCTAAATACAGTTCTCTCTCTTGGTCAATACCAACTAAAACCAGCTCAACTGTGCAACTAGCTGCCTGCAAAATGGGTGGCAAGCTCTATTAGGAGAACAGGCCTATAATTCTATTGCTATATACACAAAGCAATACATCTGTTTTCTAGACATTTCTGGTTTAGTAGGCCATAGCCCCTTTAAATCTGTGGGCCATGATGCGCAGAGCCTCGTGGTAACAGTGATATCTGCAGTGTTCCAGTATTTAGACCCCCTGTTAATTAACCCCTTCGCTGCCGAACCCTGTGCTCCATTTTGTACACTCAGGTGGCCAGACCATTTTTGCTTTTTTATTTTTCACTTATAGCTTTTAGAGTTTGTAAAAGACACCCTTAAACCATATATTTTCTGAAAGCAGATGACCAGTAGAATAAAAAGAAGGTGCTACTGATTTCTAAGGTCCCATGATATTTGCGCAAATGTTTATCAAAACAATATTTTTGCTAAAAATCCACTAAAATCATGATTAGCAGATAAATACACAGCAAATTTTATAAAATTCCTACTGAATATAGAAGCTTAACCTTTATTGAGTAAATAAATAACAAATATTTGTAACTTTTAAATTGCGCCTTTTTGCGAAATGGTAAAAATTGAACAGACACAAAAGTCCAAATTTCTCAAAAAATCTGAAGGTTTTCATTTTTCCCTTACAGCTTTCAGAATTTGTGAAAGACCCCAAAACCATACATTTTCTGAAAGCATATTATGACCTCTAGAACTAAAAGAAGGTGCTACTGATTTTTTAGACCCCACGGTATTTGTGCAAATGTTTATCAAACCAATATATATTCGCAAAAAATACACTAAAACCATTATTAGCAGATAAAAGCACAGCTAATTTTCCAAAATTCCTGCTAAATCCCTACTTAATATAAAAGTTTAACTTATATGGAGTTAATAAATAACAAAAAATTTAAATTTTTACATTGAGCCTTTTTGCAAAATGGGGAAAATCGACTGTACGCAAAAATGTAAATATACAAATTTCACTAAAAATCTGAAGGTTTTCATTTTTTCCTTACAGTATTCAGACCCCCCAAACCATATTTTTTCTGAAAGCATAGGACCAGTAGAATATAAAGAAGGTTCTACTGATTTTTAAGCCCCCACGATATTTGCACAAATGTTTACCAAAGCAATATTTTTGCTTAAAATACACTAGAATCATTATTAGCAGATACAAACACAGCAGATTTTACAAAATGCCTGCTAAATTCCTACTAAATATAAAAGCTTAACCTGTATTGAGTTAATATATAACAAATATTTCTAAATTTAAATTGCGCCTTTTTGAGAAATAGTAAAAATCGGATGTACGCAAAAGTTTCTTAGAAAATCTGGAGGTTTTCCTTTTTCACTTACAGCTTTTAGAATTTGTAAAAGACCCCCCAAACTATACATTTTCTGAAAGCACATGGCCAGTAGAATAAAAAGAAGGTGCTACTGATTTTTAAGGCAGCGCGATATTTGCTCAAATGTTTATCAAAACAATATTTTCGCTAAAAATACACTAATATCATCATCAACCACCTCAATACAGGGTTTTTCCTGCCCAGACCAATTTTCAGCTTTCAGCACTCTCGCACTTTGAATGACAATTACTCTGTCATGCAACACTGTACCCATATGAAATTTGTGTCCTTTTTTTCACACATATAGAGCTTTCTTTTGGTGGTATTTAATCACTAGTGGGGGTTTTTTGTGCTATAAATAAAAAAGTCAGTAAATTTTGTGAAAAAAAGGCCTTTTTCTTTGTTTCTGTCATACAATTTAGCAAAGTAGTAATTTTCTTCATAAATTTTGGCCAAAATTTATACTGCTACATAGCTTTGGTAAAAATAACCCAAATTAGTGTATATTATTTGGTTTTTGTGAAAGTTATAGAGTCTACAAACTATGGTGCCAATCACTGAAAATTGATCACATCTGATCAGGCCTTCAGTACATCAGGTGTATCTCAATTCTTGAAACACTAACAAATCAGGAAAGTACAAATACCCCCAAATGACCCCTTTTTAGAAAGTAGACATTCCAAGGTATTAAGTAATTAGCATGGTGAGTTGTTTTAAGTTGTATTTTTTTTCCACAATTCTTTGCAAAATGACGATTATTTATTTATTTTATTTTTTTACAAAATTGTCATATTATCAGGTTATTTCTCACACACAGCATATGCATACAACAAATTACTCTCCAAAATACATTCTTCAACTCTTCCCGAGTATGGCGATACCACATGTGTGAGACTTTTACACAGCCTCGCCACATACAAAGGCCCAATACTGAAGTAGCACATTCAGGCGTTCTACAAGCATAAATGACACATCTCATTTCTGAACCACCTATTACACTTTTGAAGGCCCTGGAGCACCAGGACGATGGAATTGCCCCCAAAATGACCCCATTTTGGAAAGCAAACACCCCAACGTATAATCTATGAGGCATAATGAGTTCATTTTTTGGAGTTCAGAAGTTTTTGGAAAATGTGGAAAAAAAAATGAAAATGCATTTTTTTTTACACAAAGTTGTCAATTTATAAGATATTTCTAACACTTAGCATGTATATAGCAATAATTACACCCCAAAATACATTCTGCTACTCTTCCCGAGTATGGCGATACCACATGTGTGAGACTTTTGCACAGCCTGGCCACATACAGAGGCCCAACACTGAAGTAGTACATTCAGGCGTTCTACGAGCATAAATTGCACATCTGATTTCATTCCTACCTATCACACTTTTGAAGCAGTATAGTCAGTGTTTATCTGGCGCTCCAGATGGAGTAATCCTTAGGGGTATAGTCTGTGGCTGTAATAGCTGGATGGTGATGTATCCATAGAAAGGGATATTAAGGGTTAAAAAGGAAGGCAGTCATCCTTCAGAGTGTGTCCAGAACTCTGCAAGACATGTAAGAAACTCTGCAAGACACTACACTCAGGTCGGCACCTCCCCCTCCCTGTTTTTTCCTATTACAATTTTGAAGGTCCTTGAGCACCAGGACAATGGAATTACCCACAAAATGACCCCATTTTGGAAAGCAAACACCCCAATGTATATTCTATGAGTCATGGGCTGCAGATAGGTACTCGGGTACTCTGATGGGCTGGAGACAGGTACTGGGTTACTCTGATGGGCTGGTGACAGGTACTCAGGCACTCTGATGGGCTGGTGACAGGTACTCGGGTACTCTGATGGGCTACAGATAGGTACTCGGGTACTCTGATGGCCTGGTGACAGTTACTTGGGTACTCTGATGGCCTGGTGACAGGTACTCGGGTACTCTGATGGGCTACAGATGGGTATTCGGGTACTCTGATGGGATGGTAACTGGTATTCGGGTACTCTGAAGGGCTGTGACAGGTACTCAGGTACTCGGTACTCATATGAACTGTGACAGGTACTCAGGTACTAAGATGAACTGTGACAGGTACTCAGATGGACTTAACAGGTACTCAGATACTCGGTGAAATAAATGGCTTAATATTGTATAAAAAGCCTTCAATAATGATGTTTTGTTGTGAGACGAATTTTGGAATTATTTCTGCTTGAGTCAGCTTAAATCAAAACCGTGTGTTTTATTGTACACACATAAACTTGGAAAATACTTACAAAAATAGTACATTCATATTCAGAATTAGTGTTGTTTCATATATGCAAAAAATGTTCAAATATAGTTAATTTGTTTTAATGATCTGAAAAGAGTTCTTAAAATCATTAGACCATGTGCTTTCTCTTTGTCTTGGTGTTTTAAAGATGGCCGTTTAACTTCTTGTATCCTGGAAGGAATTAGGAGAGCTGTGTGTCTTGGAGAGGAAGATGTAGCTTGGAGCAAAAGATGTATGCAAAGAGACAGGATGCTGTTTAACCTTTGAATATATGAACTCAGTCTTTCAAATTCGCGCCCAAACACAAATCCCTCCCATACACTCCCCTTTCTCCTCCTTCCAAAAAGTGGGGGCTAACAGAGAGCAACATCTGTTTTTAACTGAACCAAACCTTTTAAACATGAAACCAGATATATGTGAGAGAGCCTATAAGACCACTTAAAACATAAACGCATAAATCAAACAGAGTATCGGTTACATAGGAAGATTTTCAACCCATACATATATTATTTACAAAATCCATCAAATTCTGACAGGGTCTTGACCTGCATTTTCAGTCAATGAGTCGTCATCTGAATATCATTAGCTCAAAGTCCTATCATTCACACAAATATGGAATGCATATTCTTTTTAATAAAGCCAATTAAAATTTAGATATTAAGAATATAACACTCGGGTACTCAGATGAACCATGACAGGTACTCAGATACTTGGGTACTCAGATGAACTGTGACAGGTACTCGGGTACTCAGATGAACTGTGACAGGTACTTTGATGGGTGGTGACAGGTCCTATTTATTGTGGGGCAATCAGTGTGATTGGTGTACACTGTAAATGGTAACGAGATGTTACTGCAATCTCCTTCTCAAACACGATCGGTGTGTGAGGAGGAGAACCCGGTAACATCTCATTACCGCTCTGTGTTTACATTTAGTGATCGGATCACATGGTAAACAGACGCCTGCCAATGGCTGTTTACCAGCGTTTGGTGATGAGCAGTGTTCCCGGTAACATGCTGCCACCAAAGTGCACGCGCAGTGTGCTCGCGTGCATGCAGAGGGGGTCGCAATCACATGCATGGGAGGTACCATCTGTGATCACCTGGTAAACAGCCATGCCCAATGGCTGTTCACCCCCCTCGAGCAGGTCCAGGGCTGTGCACACACGATCGCGCACATGCCCTATTTAAATGGACGGACATCATATGACACCCGCCCAGAACAAGAGCCACGTCACCTGGCCGTCATATGACAGCCGGCGGGCGGCAAGCGGTTTATAGTGCACATAAACACAACATGACTTACAAAATTCCTGCTAAATTGCTACTAAAGCATTGTTCACATGTTGCATACTAAAGTGTACACCCACAGAGGGCCATGTTTACCCACACAGGGATGCACAGGTGTTCCATTCATCCCCGTACAGGCAGTCCCATTTATGTCAATTGGGATGCAACGGCTGCACAGGCATAGCTGCTGTTCCCAATCTGACATCCGTGTGGGTGTGGGTACATGACCCCGAATGCAGACAATGTGAGCTCAGGGATATGCATGCGGACCTACTTGGATGTAAAATTGGAAGAAACGGCTCTGTTCGTACAGTTGTTACATCCCAAATGACATCACTGGGACTGCCTGCACAGAGATGTACAGAACATCTGTGCGTCCCTGTAAAGGTACGCTGTGTATACCCTGTGTGAACAAGGCCTTAGACCCCTTTCACACAAGCAGACTGATCGGGTCTGCCTGTCCGTTTTTCTGGCGGACCCTATCGGACCACCCATTGTTCTCTTTGGAGAGGGTGATGTAAATGGACATGTGTCCGTTTACACCCGCCTGCATCCGATCCAGTCCAGTCCGCTAAAAACAGAGGGATGGTGATCCCATTCCCCATCCATCTAGCAGATCGGATCAGATAGCATCCAATGGAAATGGACAGGCGGTCCGTTTCCATCCGACCACCCCATAGAGAACAGCGGGCTGTTTCCGTGTCCGTGTCTTCAGTTCACCTGCTCTTACCTATTCATCAGAATGCATGTGTCTCCACTGTGGGGACACTTATAAATTAGTGTTAGGTACCACAGATACCAGGGTGCCTTGACGAGGCTCTGTGGCTTACGCATGCATTTGCAAATGTGTGCAGACTAATCCCCTGCTTTTAACGCATACTGTTAGACAGGTTATTTGGTTGTCTGTGGGCTGGTGGTAAGTTAAGCTTGGTTTTTCCCTTGGATTTATCTTGGGCCATGTTTGTACCTGTTTCCGTGTCCGCTCTGCATCAGCAGAGAGGACGCTGACCTGTCATCCGCCTGCTCAGCAGGGATCAGCAGACAGATCCCCCGCTGAGCAGGTGGATCTGCTTGACAGGGGTCTTACCATGGGTGTCCGGTCCATTAGGGACGCTGGGGCATTGCCCCCATACAGGGTGCCAGACTCATACATTTGCATGAGTTTTTTTTTTTTTCAAACCACATGGTTAGAGCCTGAGGCTCTAATTGGCTTGAAAAAAGTTGGGCTCGGGGAGCAGAGCATCGCATCCTGAACCCACCCACTTGTGACAATAGCAAATTAATATTCACCATTGTCTTTCGGCTTCTCCTTCTGGTCAATCAGGATGGATCAGATTGGTCAAGAGGAGAAGCTGAGGAAGCCGTGGAGGGGCTTGGGGGGGCTTGATAAAAATGTGTTTACCAAGCTCCCCCCTGTAGTACAGTGGACACAGGCAGCTATCACTCCTATATCCACTGACAGTCTGATTCAAAACCATTTCCTTTTTATGTTGCATTAACATTTTTTATCATTATAAAATATGCACTACGAAATATATTGCCATAAATACAGTAAGGTATGAAAGTGAAATAGGATGTTGAATCTGAACTTAAAGGAGAAGTTCAGCCAAAGCTTGTTTGGCTGTACTTCTCTTATGGATCACAGGAGTGCAATTCGTTTTGCAGTCCTGTGACCCATTTTCAGCAGAGAGCGGGCTGAAGTCCGCTCTCTGCTGACGTCACGGAAATCAGTCCAGGCACCGCGTCATCCCAACAATAAAGTCTGGATCCGCCAGATGCCTGGACTGACACCCATCTCAGCAAGCCGCTGGGAGCCTGAGATGGCTGCTCCCCGCCCCTCCACAGCCCAGCGCTCCAATGAGCGAGGAGGAAGAAGAGTGGAGAGCTGTGACTGACAGTCTACAGCTCACTGCTCACAGAGCTCTAATAAACCGAGTGATCGGCGGTGTTCGATCGCTTGGTTCTCAGTGCAGAGGCGCCAGGGGTCAGATGCAGCATCAGACTGATGCTACATCCATCTAGGTAAGTATAAATAGGGAACAAAAAAATCCTTTACTTCTCTTTTAATTTTGTTTCTTTATGTTACTTTTGTTCATTATGTTAATACTACTATTTACTATTACTGTCACATTTAAGACCAGGCCAAATTTTGCCCAGATTTTTCTATGGACTACATACAGATGTATTTATTGTACTGATGGCACCCTGGCAGATATAATTTAACTTCTGCATACACTACATGTTAATACATACACATTTATAATATGCATTTTGCATGTTTTTTGCATTTTTTTTCATACATAGCAGTATATTAGTAATGCATTTGCATCCCATCCCAATGTGTAGGAGTTTTTAAGGTTTATGGCCAGGTACAGACGGTCCCCTAGTTACAAACATCCGACTTACAAACGACTCCTACTTACAAACAGAGGGGGACAACAGGAAGTGAGAGGAATTCTACCCCTAGGAAGCGAAATTCACTCCTGTAAGAGTTATTATGGGAATAAGGTACCCCCACTGATGCTCTATCACCAAGGCTTGTTTCCACAACAACCCAACATTTTCAAAATCCAATTGTCATTGGGACAGAAAGTGAGGTGAAATCTTCTGAACAGGGGCACACACAGCAAAACAAATGTTACAGGGGTGTTAACCCTTCCCTATGCTATCCAAAAAAGTTTTTTGGGCTGAAGCTACACTTAAAAAATGTACCTGTTCCAACTTACAAACAAATTCAACTTAAGAACAAACCTACAGACCCTATCTTGTGTGTAACCCAGGGACCGCCCGTACTTGCTTCTGATATACTACCTCTCCACATCTGTGTCTTTAATAGCAGCTTCAGAATCAGGTGGGAGACTTTCCACCCCCCCCCCCCCCCCCATTGCACAATGTTCAACTTAAGAGTGATATGCACCTATGATGCACCCATGGGACAGTAAGCAGCTAAATTTATTTTCCAGACAATCAATTGAATAAATACACCCAAACAACATATTTGGATTATTAAAATATTTTATTTTATTGGCCGCGGCTTTATTTATTGGTTTACCATATTCAAATTAACTCTTATTAAACAACTCTATAAATAATTCTTCCATCAGAATTCATCAATAACTTTTTTCATCATAAATACCAAGATTAAACTGAACAACTCAGCTTTTATAGCTCGAGTTGTATAACAATCGTAAATTTAATAATAAATTGTCCCCCTTCTCATTAGAAAAGGTGACCCAAACCACATTAGCCCAGTGTTGCCAACTGTCAGTGTTTTTACTGGCAGCCAGTAAAAAACAGGCACTTTCCCCCTGCCAGTAAATGCCAGTGAAAGGAAAAGGTTGCCAGTAAAACATATGGCTGTGATGCTCGGCTTGGAACTGCCAGCAAAAAAAGGGGCATGACAACCCAAGATGGTACATTTTGGAGATTTTTTTGACAGCCAGTGAAGGCATAATGGGAAATACCTAAATCATGCAGCCAGCAGAGTCAATTCCAGAGTCAATTTCACATGTGTGCTTGCCCATTCTAATTTCTTGCCCTCCTAAGCCCTGTCCCTGACCTACTTACTTATATTCAAAATAAAATAATAAATATGTTTTATGCCTTAATATCTACGATATATCACATTCTAATTGCATATTGTACTAGTTTGTAGCCTAAATACTAAAATTTGCTCTTACCGTAAAACTGTAATTTTGTAACTTTTGGAAATGCCAGTAAAAACGTGGCTGTGCCAGTAAATTTTGGGTGTCATGTCAGTAAATTTCAATCTGGTAGGTTGGTAACACTGCATTAGCTGTGACAGTCCAGGGAGGGTGGGAGGGGAGCTCTGCCGCTGAGGTGACTGGCAGTTAGTCTCTGACAGAACCCCCTTTATATAGGGGTCCACTAGGCTTCTAGAAGCTTCCATGGCCATTTTCCAGGTTTCAAGGATCCCTCCTTTCACCTGTTTCAAGGTACCCTGACCTACTTTCTAAGGGGAGCATTGAAACCCCTTAGCTGCCACTGTCCCATTAGAAAAGGGGCCGGGGGAATTTGAAACCCCCTATCCCTTTTCTTTCACATGGGACAGTAAGCAGCTAAATTTATTTTCCAGACAATCAGTTGAATAAATACACTCAGGCAACATATTTGGATTAATAAAATATTTTATTTTATTGGCCGCGGCTTTATTCATTGGTTTACCATATTCAAATTAACTCTTATTAAACAACTCTATAAATAATTCTTCCATCAGAATTCATCAATAACTTTTTTCATCATAAATACCAAGATTAAACTGAACAACTCAGCTTTTATAGCTCGAGTTGTATAACAATCATAAATTTAATAATAAATTGTCCCCAATAAGGCAAGAGCCATAACAAGCCTCCTGCCAACCTCCCCCAAACCGCGGCCTGTTCAATGATTGTCTGGAAATTCAAGTTCAAGATATCCAGGCCTACATCAGAAAGATGTATGCCATCCCTCCGATATAGCCCCGGAAGCCCTCCTTCTAGATCCACATGTCTAAAGGATATACCATAACCTAATGACATAAACTTTTCTATTCTTCTATTAATACGCTTCCTTACTTTGTCAAAAACTGAAAACCCATCTTCTTGTAACCAAACTAAGCGAGGAATAACTTCCAAGAAAGCAGTGAAGGTCCTGGGAGATGCCGATTTTCAATTCCTGAATGGCTGACCTGATTTGAAATATATTCAAGGTTTTTAATTTGCCAGTATTGTTACCTCCCAGATGTATAATCAGAATATCAGGTAAAGGCCATCCATAAGTCAATCGCCCCAACACCAACATCAATTTACCCCAAACCATCTCTTTTTTACCAAACCAATAAATCTGAAAAATGTTCGGATCCAAATCCAAATTCATAAACCCTTTTCAATGCTTGCTTATTGGCCCAGAACACAAAGGAGTGTCCGATGATCCATATAATTTCTGGAGTACCTGAAATTCAAAACTGGACATTAGGCCTCACATAAGAAAAATAAGCATTAGATTTCCATCTGCCAATTTGTTTAATCTTAGTCTTATCTAATTCAAGACTGGCCGCTTCTTTTGCATCACCTATTCTAAACGAATGACAGGACAGACGTAGTTTGTCCAATTTAAGAGCGTGCAGACATTTAACACTCTACTGAATTTAAATCTCATCAATGGTTCTCATGAACAAATAACAATTCGTGACCAAAAGGTCGAACACTAAGATACTTATTTAAAAGTTGCACTGGGCAAATTACCGGATTATTACAATTATATAATGTGATCCATGAACCTTTGCCTAATTGATCGTTTTTGATCGATGTAGTAAAATACGATCGCAATGTTCACTATTTTTCACCGTTTCAAACTGAAGGCCATTTGAGACTTTCTTGTTGTTTGTTCAAAGCGGCTTTTTCCATTTGTTTTTTTGCAGCCTTGAAAATTTCTGAATTGATAACAAACAAGCCTTATATTTAGAAAAGCAAACACTATCTGCAATTAAACAAAGCTTTTCCAATAACTCTGACGAAATTGGATGTCTGTTATCAACTGAAAAGTTCGCTTTTTTGTAACCTTTCAGTGCTTGACATAAAGAGAAAAAACTAAAAAGCGAAGGAAAACCGTTCAATTTCAGAAAAAATTAAATTCCACATATTATTTTGTTAATATGTGACCACGAAAATTTATTTTCCATCAAACTATTAAGAAAAGAAAGAGCCATATTTTTGTTAAAATTTGACCAAGGTACATCCTGTGAGTTAAAGTTAGATATCCAGGAAAACCAGGCTGAAGAATATCCTAACCAAGTCTTCGGTGCTAATGAATTTTTAATATTGTCATAGATTACACTATGTCCCAAAGATTGCATGAGCATACCATACCTATCTTGTCCGCCTCCGGGAGCAGCTTGAAAAATCGTGTCATCTGTAACCGAGAGAGAGCATCCGCTACCATGTTATCCTTACCTGGAATGTATTTTGCTTTCAACCAAAAGCACCCCAGTGTGAAAGGGGTCTATGAGTAACTCAGAAATAACTTGGGGGAGCCCAAATTCCATAAGGGATGTATCAATTGTAATTCCCAAAAATTCTAGGCAATTGATGGGTAATGCCCCGTACACACGGTCGGATATTCTGACGGAAAATGTTAGATGGGAGCCTTTTGTCAGAAATTCCGACCGTGTGTGGACTCCATCGGACAGTTTCCATCGGAATTTCTGTCACACAAAATTTGAGATCTGGTTCTCAAATTTTCCGACAACAAAATCTGCGTAAATTCCGATCATGTGTACACAATTCCGACACACAAAGTGTCATGCATGCTCAGAATAAATTACGAGACGGAAGCGTTTGGTCTGGTAAAACTACCGTTTGTAATGGAGATAGCACATTCGTCATGCTGCAATTTTTAAAATAATTTAATGCAGCACATTCTCTTCTTCTTTAGAATGCTAGAAGAATGAAGTTGTTTTGCTGCTCATATTCACACAGAGTTCTCACAAACTGATTTCTTTATTATTTCTCATGATCTCATGAATAATATTAATTTTGTTTTTCTTCACATCTCCATAATAATGTCTTTTTTTTTTTTATCAAGATCTGCATTTTTTTTTCTAGTACTCTCCATAATATTATTTCTCGTTTTGTGTGTCAAGTTACAACACCATTATTATCTTGCATTTTTTTACCTCATGGAGGTTGGTTGGTGTCCCTTGTTAATTTGACCTTGTATTTTTGAAATGTACCTGCCTACTCACAAACAAACTGTCCTTTTTGAACTAAAACACATAGCCAAGTATTTGTGCAAAAGTAATAGCCATTTATTCTGGGTCATAACAAAATAAAGAGGAAGGCAATGCTGGAGAAACTGCTGAAATTTGCGAAGCCTTTGTACCCCAGGGCACACATCAATTATTTTACAGTCAAAATTGGTGGCCTGTGGAGTCCATATAATAGTGAGCACAATCCGCTCCAGGACTACAAGAGATCAGGATCAGCAGCAGATTACATATCTGTCCCCAGGCTGTGGTCATACACAGCCTGTGTCTTTTGCCAGACCAGACTGAACCCAGGCCATCACTCTCTTGTCTTCCTTAGATGCTTCCTTCCAGGCTGTGGCTCTGGTGTTGGAGGTGTGGCAGGAGGTAGAAGAGGAGGACCTGGAGGAGGAGGAGAAGGACCATGATTGAACTCACAAACGTGGCTTTGGATTGTGAGTTCACCCCTCAACCCCCTATTTAGGGCTTGTAACATAAGTTAGTCACATAAGAGGCGTTGGACCTCCTCCATTTCCAGCATTTTGCAGGCTGTCATGTAGGCAAAGTCCTCTTGAACACTGGGGGGGGTTTCTGAGGGCTGCAGTAGCCTTCAGAAATAGGCCAATTGCTGCCTCCTTCAAGTTACTCCTCTTCCTGGCACTTTTTTCTTGTGGAAGGCCGAGGGGAGGGACCTGGGATTCGGGCAGGCTACTGGGTCCGGCCACCTTCTGGCTGAGACTTTCCTGTGTATGAAAAAGGGACATAGTTTTAGTTTTTGGTTCATCAATCACACACAATTTTCAGCTCATGAATGTTGCAAATTGAATATTAATCAAATAGAAAAGACTATCATTCTGACCCCAGCATTTTTCATTCTTGTCCCAATCATTTGTGGCCACTACTGTCTATTAATATGTAAAACACTTTGTGAAATCAGTTATCAATTAGTTATCAAAACTAACATACATTTAAAATCATTAATTTGACAAACAAAAATATTTTAAAGAATGCTATACCTGACTCAAGCTGGGCTCCTCCACATGTTGCTGCCTGGAAGGCCCAGGTTGGTCATTGTAAGCCTCAGCTGGGGGGGAAGGAAGTCTTGAAGGAAGACTGGAGAGTGCTGGCCTGGGTTCAGTCTGACCTGCTAGAAAATGCAGTCTGTCATAGTACCACAGCCTGGGTACATAAATGTCATCTGCTACAGCTCCTGATCTCAGGGAATCCTGGACCTTCTTGTGCTCCCTATTATAAGTGCTCCTCATGCCACCAATTAAGGCCTTCAAATAGGGGATGTCTGCTGTGTACAACACACGCGGACCGGAAGTGACGTAGCGGGGATTGAAACCACGTTGTTTCTTACTGCTGCCCAGCGCAATTTTTTGTTTTTAATGTAAGCAGTTATTATTTTTTAAATCTTTGGTCATACGGTATTATACTATTGGAGTCCCCTCCTTTTGATTATTCCCCA
Source organism: Aquarana catesbeiana (assembly GCF_042186555.1). Taxonomy (NCBI): domain Eukaryota; kingdom Metazoa; phylum Chordata; class Amphibia; order Anura; family Ranidae; genus Aquarana; species Aquarana catesbeiana. The sequence continues at coordinate 148,144,697 of NC_133335.1, read as the reverse complement.
TGTGGAGCCCATTCATTGGAGGGAACACCGCCGATCGCCTACCCATAGGCACACCAGAGTGCCAGTATTGATCCAAACGAAAGGAGCACAACATCCAACGGATTCTAACAGGCACTTTTATTGTGTCATCAAGGTGAGAGTTCTGGGAGCCCCGAGTGGGGATCCAACACCACGAAAGTCACCAGATCTCCTATCAACGCACTTGCACTTTGTTTAGTCACTTTATATTTATGCATCAGTCACTTCACTTTATGTACCAGCACTGAAGTCACTTTAGATGTTTGTATGCTATATTTTACATAGAGTATTATTTTTTGTAGATTCACATATTGATATTATTTATTGCTCACATTTTATTAGTGGAGAGGTTTTGCGCAGAATCACAGACACATTTAATGGTTGTGCAATTTGTAGATTTTAAGTAGTGGAGTGGTGTTCACTATTTGATTTTGCAGCAATACACAGAGCATTCCTTAATCACTTTAGTAGCGCAGAAGTCCATCGCAAGATACCTCACAAGACAAACCCTAATGTCAGGCGAAACTCTCCTAATCTTGACCCAATATAGGCCTCAATCTATAAGCAGTATAGGCCACTGATGCACCAACTTTAAATGGTACCTTCCTTATAACGATCGTCGCTTCCGTTACTTCATCCTCCTCTCACAGATCCTACGTATGACACACGCGTGTTACTTTTTATATACACTGCGCATGAGTGAAACTCTGCCCGCCCTTGAGTTCTTTGTAGTCTATTCCCCGCCACTTCTCTTTCGGCGCAGTGGGAGAGCACATGGCGGAGAGACAACAGGTGCATGTAGAGAGAGCAGCAACAACGAAAGGCCGGAGCCCCAAACCTCATGATCCAGGAGGAGATTGAAGGCCTCAAATATGTCCTTTGTAGAGATGGTGGAGATGGTGGACATCTTGAAGAGGGCTGACTATGACGGGAAGCATGGACCTTACCCAAACCCAAATGTGAGAGAGGCCAAGATCATGCCTAAGTTGTGAAGAGTCTGCACAGGAATTTTGGGGTATGGCGATCCAAGGATCAACTGAGGAAATGATTGTCAGACCTCAAATTGAGGGAGCAGGATCAATACAGAAGAATCAAGAGAGTGCTGCAAAAAAGTAAGTATTTCGTCGTGTGTTCCTATTCTTCTCCTTAACGTTCGTACTGCCCCATGTGCTTTTCTTTACTGTTGTACATTTTAAAATGGCTACTTTCATGTTCATGGGCATAGTAATTGGTCGGGGGAAACATTGTTCGTTCACCCACTTTAAGATGTTTTTGGCAGATACAGGTTAACTACATTTGTTCATGTCTATTTGTATTAAAATAAGTTTGTTGTCTAGATGGGTTTGTAACTACAATGAAATGTAAACTTGATTCTGTGTAAGGAGAGATCACTCAGCAGCTATTTACACATCTGGACACAGGAGCACTAGTGTGGGACACCAGAACAAACTTTTTAGGGTGTCCCACACAGGTGCTCCAGTGGATACAATAGGGGTGTCTCCATGTGTGATACTTTAACAAAAAAGGGAAGTATTTAGAAAGGAAATAAAATGTTCTTCAGCTTGGAACTCTGCCAAAACAGACAACTGTACGACACTTTCAAGCATTGTTTCATATTCCTATTCCTGCCCTCCAATATCTGTGTGCTAAGTATACGTATTTTTTATTCACATAGGGGAGAAAAGACTCGGGACATCTGAGGACACCAGGGACCCACCACCTCCTAAAGAAGGGGAAATCCCCACACCACAAGCAGAGGATGTGGAGGGAGAGGTTTATGAAGTGGGCGAAATTGTCACCACAACAGGTGAGTGTCTCAGACCACAGCTTCAGGTAAGAGATCTATGCCTGCATATCTATAATACATGGTGTGTTTTTTTCTTTTAGGTGATGTGGATGTTGTGGAAGAAGAATCTCATTTCACCAGTGAAAGTGCCCAGATCCTCATTGGGGAGAGAATGGGGTGCAATCATGATTTAGAAAATATAAAGGAAAACATCAATGATGTTAAAAAAAAAATGAACATCATTGATGTTTTAGGGAGAATATAAAAACAACAAAATTGTACCGTTTTATTGTGTATTTTTGAATTAAAAAAAAAGTTGTAAAGTATTCGAAAAGCCAAATTCTGAAGATGCACACAGTGTGTCAACATGTGCTATCTGCCATCAGGGGATATCAGTGTACGCGTTTTGTGGGTACAACCCCTTCCTCCCAACTCAATAAGGTGAGAGGAAGGGGCTGCACCCCCAAAAACACGTCCATTGATCCCCCATGATGGGAGCTAGCACATGTTGACATTAGGCATGGGATCAGGAGGGACATCCGCAGTTTGAATCCCAATTTGTGTGCATCTTCAAAATTTGGCTTTTACAGGGGTAACATCACCCCATCTGATGAAGGGCAATATCAACACATTTTGGACATACTAATGTCTGATATTGCCTTCACTTTATCAAAGTTGAACTTTGTAAGTTCCTGAGTTGTGTATGTCATGCTTTGAAACATGCCTGTTTAACCAAAAAAAGGATCTTTACAATGTGAAAAAAAAAATTACACCAAAGATGTTGGTTTGTTCAAAAACATTTTTCTAACACACATGTGAATGTGCTTTAAGTAAAATGTTTTCTACTCAAAAATGTGTGGCTTCTTCTTTCAATGATCAATAGCAATTTTTGTAGTAAGTTTTTTGCTTAAGTTGGTGTTTACAGTGCCAATAGGGATTATTTACTAAAGGCAAATCCACTTTGCACTACAACTGCAGTTTCAGTGCAGTTTCAGGTGCACTTGTAAGTGTTGGAGTGCAAAGTAGATTTGCCTTTAGTAAATAACTCCCACAGTGCTTTGTAATTTGCCACAATCACGCCATTTTCATGACTCCACAAAATTCATTCATGGTGCTGAAAATGATGAATATTTTAGTCAGTAATGCATTACATACATTAACAACAAAAACAAGGTGTGTGTAGCAGACCCACAACATAATAATAGTTTTCTGAAGAAGAGTTTGTCACCTCATGTATCATATAAATTACATTTGCACTATTGAAGAAAATGTCCAAAAAGAAAAGCCCATTGGAGAACCTAGGAGGCAGCTAAAAGAAACCCAGGCAGTAAATCAAAGGAAATCTTCTTTCAGTTTAAGTTCAAAAATTGTTGATAAAATGTTTCTTAAACCGTTTCTGGCATATCAATGGCCCCCCATACTTCTGCCTTACTTTGCGGGCGCAAGCCAGGACAGCCAGCTTCAAGCGCCGTCAGGGTTTCTTCTTGAAGTCCGGCCTCAGGCACAACTGAGGCCACATAGTTCATTGAATTTATCCTTAAATAGTTGTGTAGAATGCAGCATGCAAGGATTATCTGGTTAAGTTTATATTCCGCCATGTTGACTGGCGTAAGGAATAGGCGGAACCGGCTTGCCATTATCCCGAAAACGTTCTCCACCCCTCTTCTGGCTCTAGCCAGACGGTAGTTATAAACCCTCTGGTCCGGGGTGAGGGTCCTCATGGCTTCAAAACGGTCGGCTGGTCAGAACGAACTAACAGAAAGCACTGAAAAACAGAAAGGCCGGAGCTGAATATCAGAAATGAGTGGACAAGAACGCACTGAAAATCAAATACGTAATAGAAATACGAACCCACAAGCACAAACCGAAGAGCAGTAACGATCGGAAAAGCAGGAGGCTGAAAAGCGCAAATCATCTGTCACCAAACTTCTACTAACACTTGGTATTGAACTTCCTCTTTCTAGTGCCGTTGTACGTGTTGTACGTCACCGCGTTCTTGACATTTGGAATTTCCAACCAACTTTGTGTGACCATGTGTATGCAAGACACGTTTGAGCCAACATCCATCGGGTTAAAAACATGGATTTTGTTGTCGGAATGTTCGATCGTGTGTACGAGGCATAAGACTGTCTTTTCTGTTACTAAAGGAATTCCAAAATCTTCACATATTAAAAAAAATATATAACCTAAGAAGGTTCATGCACTTTTACGACCCATATGCTCCAAGTAATAAAAAAAAACATCTAAATAATGTAAAATATATGGGGATCCTGAAATTTCTCTTACTACCCATTCCACAAAACTTGAAAATGCCTCAAAATACCGACAGGAAAGGGAACACCCCATCGGTAAGCATTTATCAACAGAATCATTTGCAACAGCCATGTTGGAATGCAATTGATCTGGAACATTCCAAACACTAGAAACATCTTTAATACTAGAAGTATTACCCATTGACATATCTTTTATAAATGGTAAAGAAGAAGCTAATTGAGAAATTGAATTATACAAGGTAGTAATCATACTAATATTGCCCAACTCACCTTTTATTGCAGCAGAAGGCAATGGTATCTCATTGCTGCTGGTAAATTCATTGCCTCCCCCTGCTGCTGCTTGAAAAGATCTATGTATGCTTTCATGTCTTCTGGGCATATCGCTGCTGCAGCTACTGCTTGCCCTTGTGTCTTGTTTACTTGGTTGCCTAGGTGACCTCCCTGCAGAGATCGTCTTTTGACTCCGGCTCCTCCTCGTCTTGATCATGCCTCTATCGACTTCACTCACATTCAGCCGCACCCCCCAGGGAAGCTGACCTTTCCGCTGTGCTCCCGTTCCTTTCCACAGGGGGCTATACGGCCGCCGAGCTTCCCCCTTCATCTTCTTCAGATCTTCCTGCTGCCTCTTGACCGCACTGCTACGGAACCCGAAGGGGGGCATCTTCTTCCTGCACAATGTCCGCCGATACAGCTTGCATCACGCCGCAGTCACCGCTTCTCTCTGAACTAACGCCGCTCGCTTTAGGGGCCAGTTCTACAGCCTCTAGCCCAGACGATAAGACGAGGCACAGGCGCAGCCACTCTTCTCCTCCTTCGGTCTTCGCTCGCTCAGCTGGCGTAGTAGAGTCTTCATGTCACCTCAGGAGTTAGCGGTAAAGAGCTTAGTATTATAGCTCTTCTGCAGAGCTCTGCCGCTGACGACTTCCTGAGGTGACTGGCAGTTAGTCTCTGACGGATAGGGATGAGCCGAACACCCCCCTGTTCGGTTCGCACCAGAACTTGCGAACAGGCAAAAAATTTGTTCGAACACGTGAACACCGTTAAAGTCTATGGGACACGAACATGAATAATCAAAAGTGCTAATTTTAAAGGCTTATATGCAAGTTATTGTCATAAAAAGTGTTTGGGGACCTGGGTCCTGCCCCAGGGGACATGGATCAATGCAAAAAAAAGTTTTAAAAACGGCCATTTTTTCGGGAGCAGTGATTTTAATAATGTTTAAAGTGAAACAATAAAAGTGTAATATCCCTTTCAATTTCGTACCTGGGGGGTGCCTATAGTATGCCTGTAAAGAACAGTCTGACAGCAAAATGACATTTCAAAGGAAAAAAAGTCATTTAAAACTACTCGCGGCTATTAATGAATTGCCGGTCCGACAATACACATAAAAGTTCATTGATAAAAACGGCATGGGAATTCCCCACAGGGGAACCCCGAACCAAAATTTTAAAAAAAAATGACGTGGGGGTCCCCCTAAATTCCATACCAGGCCTGGTATGGATATTAAGGGGAACCCCGGCCAAAATTAAAAAAAAAACATGGTGTGGAGTCCCCCTCAAAATCTGTACCAGACCCTTCAGGTCTGGTATGGATTTTAAGGGGAACCCTGCGCCAAAATTTAAAAAAAAATGGCATGGGTCCCCCCAAAAATCCATACCAGACCCTTATCCGAGCAAGCAACCTGGCAGGCTGCAGGAAAAGAGGGGGGGACGAGAGAGCGCCCCCCCTCCTGAACCGTACCAGGCCACATGCCCTCAACATTGGGAGGGTGCTTTGGGGTAGCCCCCCAAAACACCTTGTCCCCATGTTGATGGGGACAAGGGCCTCACCCCCACAACCCTTGCCCGGTGGAAGTGGGGGTCTGCGGGTGGGGGCTTATCGGAATCTGGATTCCCCTTTAACAAAAGTACCCCTACCATTTCACAAAAAAACTGTCAAAGATGTTAAAAATGACAAGAGTTTTTGACAATTCCTTTATTTAAATGCTTCTTCTTTCTTCTATCTTCCTTCTTCTATCTTCCTTCGGTTTCTTCCTCCATCTTCTTCTTCTTCTGGTTCTTCTGGTTCTTCTGGTTCTTCCTCCGGTGTTCTCGTCCGGCATCTTCCTCCGCGGCTTCTTCTTATCTTCTTCTCCTCGGGCCGCTCCGTGTCCATGATGGCATGAAGGAAGGCTCCCGCTGTGTGACGCTTCTCTCTTCATCTTTTTCACTTCATCTTTTTCTCTTCATCTTTTCTCTTCATCTTTTCTCTTCATCTTCTTTTCGGGCTGCTCCGCATCCATGATGGCATGGAGGGAAGCTCCCGCTGTGTGACGCTTCTCCTCTTCTGACGGTTCTTAAATAACGGGGGGCAGGGCCACCCGGTGACCCCGCCCCCATCTGATGCACAGGGACTTGACGGGGAATTCCCTGTGGCATTCAGGAAAAAAAGAGCAGCGCTGCTCTAAGGGTAGTAGTGCGTATAAAAGACTTTAATAATGTTTAAAATATGCACTCACATTTAGGCTGATAAAAACAGGCATGTAGTGTTACTCTTTAACATCATGAGATCACATCCGGTGGACTGCTGGGCTGTGGAGGAGTCATTCCCTGGCCGCTTCCGGTGGTGTCCGAAGCTCCGAGGTATGTAGTTCCGTCAGACAGTGCGTCAGCTGGTCCATGGGTGGAGATGACAGATGCTGGAGAGCCGGGGGGCATGGCCGTAGCACTCGCGTTTGGAGCATGCGTGCTCCTTCATCAGGCGTGTGTGACGGCCATGACAAGTCCTGATTATATAGAGAAAAGGGGAGGGGAAGGGGCGGGGTGTAGAGTTGGATTGATCTGTCAAGCAGCGTTAGTGTGTGTGTCAGACACACGCAGGCGGATGCAATCGTAGTAAGGCAAAGGGAGTTGTAATGAGGTAAACAAATGGAATGATCATGTGGCTCGCTAGGGAGTGTAAAAGAGGATTGTATGGCAGGATGGTTGTGCAAATAAATAAATAAATTGTGAAAAAAAGATATAAAAGATATAAAAAAAAAAAAAAAAATTTTATTAAAAAATTTATTAGAATATATGAAAAAATATATAGAAAAAATAGTATTAAAAAAGTATTAAAAAGTAAAAAATGCAAAAAAAAATAAATAAATAAAATAATAATAATAAAAACAGAGGAATATATATATAAAAAAGGTGTAAAAAATGTAAAAAAATTTTATGTGCAGTGGGAGATAATGGAAAAAATGAAATAGTTAATAGATTATAGGTGACAGATGGGTGAAAAATATGAATGAGTGGAAGGAATAAATGATAAATGCATGGAGGAAATATTATGGGGAAATAAATATGGTAAGGAATATAAATGGCAAGGATGATGAGAATGAAGTGAGAAATGGGGAGGGGTATAAAGCATGTGGAACGCATGCAGCAAGCATCAAAAACGCATGAGTGCAAGCGCATGTGCACACGAATGCATGCACATATGCAGCGGATTAATTATAGAGTATAGTGAAGAAGTACGGGGGCAGGTGGTAATTAGACTATGATATCGTCGGAGGGCAATGTTAAGGGTGGGGTAACTTTGGGGAAAGAAGGTTGTATGTATGGTGTTTACAACAGGGGGTTTGGGGGGGTGTAAAGGTGATATGGCCGTGGGAGAATGCAGATGATACGGAAGTATCTACGAGTTTATAGAATGGAATGGGTTTCGATCTCTTCGTTAAGGCCTCCTGGCTTTAGGCAGTCTAGGGTGTATATCCAGAAGGTCTCCCTCTTGCACAGACGTTTGATGCGTTCAGCTCGAGGGAGATTGTTCGGGATGGCTTCTATAATCCAGACCCGCAGCCCATTGGTGGAGCCTTGATGGAACTCCGTGAAATGTCTGGGGATCGTTAAGTTCTTGTTATCTTCAATGGATCGTCTGTGTTCTCCAAATCTCTTGCGTAATGTCCTGGTGGTGCGGCCTACATAAAGTAGGTTGCATGGGCATGAGAGGCAGTATACCACGAATTCAGTGGAACAGTTGAAGAATTGGCCAAGTTGAAATGTTTTATCCTTAGTAGTGAAATGTTTTTGTTTGTGCTGTACGAATTTGCAGGTTAGGCAGTTGAGCTTGCGGCATTGGTACATGCCCTTGATATCGAGGAAAGTAGGGTTTGTTATGCCAGATTGAGCATTGTTCCCAGAGCCCCATAGTCAAGTTGGCATAGCTGGGGGCAAAGTTGGCACCCATGACAGTGCCTTGGGTTTGTAGGTAGTATTGGTTCTCGAAGGAAAAATAGTTGTGGTTAAGGCAGAATTTTGTGGATTCAACAATAAATTCTGCTTGTCTGGAGTTGATTTTGGGCTCTTGGGAGAGAAAATATTCTATTGCTTCTAGACCGATTTCATGTGGGATCGATGTGTATAGTGAGCAAACATCGAGTGAGAGCCATAGATAGGTAATTACGTAAAGTATTAAGTAGATGGGTGCCATCCCGGATGTATGCCGGTAGGTTCTGGGCCAGAGGTTGCAGGAAATGATCGATGTACATGGAGAAGGGGTTGGTAATACTGTTCATGGCGGCCACAATGGGACGTCCAGGGGGCTCGGTAAGACTTTTATGAATTTTGGGAAGGTGGTAGAAGTAGGGGGTGTTGTAGTTATCACGTTTGAGGAATGCGGCTTCGGTTTTTGTGACGATTCCCTCCATTGTTGCCTTGTTCACCAGTGCGTGGGCTTCAGGTATGAACTTGGATAAAGAGTCACAAGACAGTTTTTTGTAGGTGTTGTCATCTGACAGAAGTCTGTGGTCCTCGTTGACATATGCGTCCCTGTTTTGGATGAAAATTCCGCCTCCTTTGTCAGCTGTTTTTATAATGTAGTCTGTATTGTTGGATAGGGCCTTGAGACAAGCCCTTTCAGGGAATGAGAGATTGTGGTTATGTGTGGGGGTCGGGGCCTGGTTACACAGGCGTTTGATTTCAGAGAAGACTACTTGATAAAACCTTTGTAAATAAGGGCCTTTAACATGGGTAGGGTTAAAGATGGATTTGGGGCGAAAGGAGGTATGTTGGATGGGTGGGGAGGTGGAAGGAAGTTGAGTGAAGTATGGTGAAAAGGCATCTGTTTCGCCATCTCCGATGTATAGGTCTTCAAGGAGAGCTAGGCAGGAAGCATCCATTGTGTTGTCAGCGGTGGGGTCATCACAGGATTCAATGGATGTAGTGTCTGTGATGGGATTTTCTGTGGCTTTAATGTTGAAAAACCTTTTCACAGTTAGGTCTCGGATGAATTTATTGAGGTCTCTGAACAAGGTAAAGGGGTTTGGACCGGCTGAGGGGGCAAAATTGAGGCCTTTGCTAAGTAGTGATGTATCTTCACGGCTGAGGATAAATTGTAGATTTTTATCATTTGGCTAGCTTCCCTTTTTTCCATATGTCTTGTTCTCCCACCTCTTCTGCCTCTTCTCCTAATTTTCTTTTTTGGGCAGGTTGGGGGGGTTTGGCTAAAAAAGAAGGCTCAAGGGTGAATGAAGGGTCTGTGGTGTCTGAGTTGACTGGTGAGCTTGTGTGGTTGTCGGGGGTGAGCTTATGGTACAGCAATGGCACTGGTGTCTGGTGGAGAAGGGTTGCGTGGAGTGATGGGGGTAACTGAATGATTTATGGTTGTGCTGGGGGGCATTGCAGTCCTGGTGGTATTTGTACGTTTGTGGTTTCCATGTCTTATTTGCTTAGGTTGGGTGGTCGAGGGTTTTTTATTGAAATGAAAAATGGGACAGTGGTGTGGATCAGGAAGTGTGGTGTTTGCAAGAGGCAAACCGTTGAGGTGGTCGTTAGACCTACAGTACTGGGTTCAGATGGATGGGGTAGGCGGCAGCTGACTTCTCAGAGCAGAAGGGACTCTGTGGGGAAGACAAGCAGAAAAAAAGAGCAGCGCCGCTCTAAGGGTAGTAGTGTGTATAAAAGACTTTAATAATGTTTAAAATATGCACTCACATTTAGGCTGATAAAAACAGGCATGTAGTGTTACTCTTTAACATCATGAGATCACATCCGGTGGACCGCTGGGCTGTGGAGGAGTCATTCCCTGGCCCCTTCCGGTGGCATTCGAAGCTCCGAGGTATGTAGTTCCATCAGACAGTGCGTCAGCTGGTCCGTGGGTGGAGATGACAGATGCTGGAGTGCCGGGGGGCGTGGCCATAGCGCTCGCGTTCGGAGCATGCGTGCTCCAGAAAAGGGGAGGGGGAAGGGGCGGGGTGCAGAGTTGGATTGATCTGTCAAGCAGCGTTAGTGTGTGTCAGACACACGCAGGTGGATGCAATCGTAGTAAGGCAAAGGGAGTTGTAATGAGGTAGACAAATGGAATGATCATGTGGCTCGCAAGGGAGTGAAGGAGCACGCATGCTCCCCCAGAATGCGAGCGCTACGGCCACGCCCCCCGGCTCTCCAGCATCTGTCATCTCCACCCACAGACCAGCTGACGCACTGTCTGACTGAACTACATACCTCGGAGCTTCGGACGCCACCGGAAGCGGCCAGGGAATGACTCCTCCACAGCCCAGCGGTCCACCGGATGTGATCTCATGATGTTAAAGAGTAACACTACATGCCTGTTTTTATCAGCCTAAATATGAGTGCATAGTTTAAACATTAAAGTCTTTTATACACACTACTACCCTTAGAGCGGCGCTGCTCTTTTTTTCTGCTTGTATTCCCCACAGAGTCCCTTCTGCTCTGAGAAGCCGGCTGCCGCCTACCCCATCCATCTGAACCCAGTACTGTAGGTCTAACAACCACCTCAACGGTTTGCCTCTTGCAAACACCACACTTCCTGATCCACACTACTGTCCTATTTTTCATTTTAATAGTAGCACCTGTCAGCGCTCCATTTCCCATTTGTTCCCTGTGGCATTCCCCGTAACGTCAGAAGGGGGCGGGGTTACGTAAGGGGTGACCCCGCCCCCTCTGACATCACAGATAATTCCACAGGGAAGTCCCCGTCAAGTCCTCGTGCGTCAGAGGGGGTGGGGTCACCGGGTGACCCCGCCCCCCAGTATTTAGGAACCCTCAGAAGAGGAGAAGCGTCACAACGGGAGCCTCCCTCCATGCCATCATGGATGCGGAGCGGCCCAAAAAGAAGATGAAGACAAGAAGATGAAGAGAAGAAGATGAAGAGAGAAGCGTCACACAGCGGGAGCCTCCCTCCATGCCATCATGGATGCGGAGCGGCCCGAGGAGAAGAAGATAAGAAGACGCCGTGGAGGAAGATGCCGGACGAGAACACCGGAGGCAGAACCAGAAGAACCAGAAGAAGAAGATGGAGGAAGAAACCGAAGGAAGATAGAAGATAGAAGATAGAAGAAGCATTTAAATAAAGGAATTGTTAAAAACTGTCTCTTGTCATTTTTAACATTTTTGGCAGTTTTTTTGTGAAATGGTAGGGGTGCGGGCTTCCAGATTCCGATAAGCCCCTCGCCCGCAGACCCCCACAACCACCGGGCAAGGGTTGTGGGGATGAGGCCCTTGTCCCCATCACCATGGGGACAAGGTGTTTTGGGGGGCTACCCCAAAGCACCCTCCCAATGTTGAGGGCATGTGGCCTGGTACAGTTCAGGAGGGGGGGCGCTCTCTCGTCCCCCCTCTTTTCCTGCGGCCTGCCAGGTTGCGTGCTTGGATAAGGGTCTGGTATGGATTTTTGGGGGGACCCCACGCCGTTTTTTTTTTAAATTTTGGCGCGGGGTTCCCCTTAAAATCCATACCAGACCTGAAGGGTCTGGTTTAGATTTTGAGGGGGACGACACGCCATTTTTTTTTTTTTAATTTTGGCTGGGGTTCCCCTTAATATCCATACCAGACCTGAAGGGCCTGGTATGGAATTTAGGGGGTCCCCCACATCATTTTTTTTTTTTTTTTTTAATTTTGGTTCGGGGTTCCCCTGTGGGGAATTCCCATGCCGTTTTTATCAATGAACTTTTATGTGTATTGTCGGACCGGCAATTCATTAATAGCCGCGAGTAGTTTTAAATGACTTTTTTTTCCTTTGAAATGTCATTTTGCTGTCAGACTGTTCTAAACACGGGAAACATGCGCCCCTTTACAGGCATACTATGGACACCCCCCAGGTACGAAATTTAAAGGGATATTACACTTTTATTGTTTCACTTTAAGCATTATTAAAATCACTGCTCCCGAAAAAACGTCCGTTTTTAAAACTTTTTTTTGCATTGATCCATGTCCCCTGGGGCAGGACCCGGGTCCCCAAACACTTTTTATGACAATACCATGCATATAAGTCTTTTAAATTAGCACTTTTGATTTCTCCCATAGACTTTTAAAGGGTGTTTTGCGGCATTCGAATTTGCCGTGAACACCCCAAATTGTTCGTTGTTAGGCGAACTGGCGAACAGCCGATGTTCGAGTCGAACATGAGTTCGACTCAAACTCAAAGCTCATCCCTACTGATGGACTTCTAGGCTTCTAGAAGCTTCCATGCCAGTTTTCAAGGATCCCCCCTTTCACCTGTTTCAAGGTACCCTGACCTACTTTCTAGGGGGAGCCTTGAAACCCCTTAGCTGCCACTGTTCCAATAGAAAAGGGCCGGGGGAACTTGAAACCCCGTATCCCTTTTCTTTCACATTCCCTGTGTTGTAGAAGCCGGGTATGGGCATATTATACATGGGAGTGGCGGCTGCTGCTCAATTTTCTTGGGGGGGGGGCGGCCCGCGGCCTCCCCAGCCAGAGAGCCACCCACTGCCCCCCCCAGCTGGCCAGCCAGCCAACCAAATACCCCCCACCTCCCCAACCCCCCGGTGCTCATTTGCCGCTTCCCCCATCACTCGATCACTGCATCGCTGGTCCGTCGCCCACCAGGCCCCCCGTCAGCCCCTGCACTCAAACGTGACCCCCCCCCCCCCGCGTCTCCTCCCGATTCTTGGTGGTCACTTCTCCTCCCGGCCAATCAGGACTTAGGATGTGTGGCCAATTGGGTCTTAGGACTCCCAGCCAATCGGGTCTCATTGACCGGGAAGAGAAACAAACACATTTGCAGGTATTAATTTGCTAATGTCAAACAACTGGGTGGGCTCTGCGCCCGGATCCCACTCTTATTGAAGCCAATTAGAGCCTCTGGCTCTAATCATGTGCTTCTAAAAATAAAAAAAAAAACATTAGAATCCATGCATCCGGCGCCCTGCATGTAGATTAGGGCACAAAGGGACCTTACAGTATGATGCCCGTATTCCTCCCACCTTTTTGGAGTAACTAGATCTTCATTGGAGGGAATTTTCCTCCACTAAGCATGTACTGTTTAGCAAAAGTGCCACTCATAGCTGCTGTTACATTTAGCCATTCAGTAGGGCCCACCCTGTACTGCATGACTGTTTTGGCTACGGGTAAAAACATGAGGCAAAAATACTTATTCCCTGCTCCCTTGGGCTTCCTCCTTTTGTGCGACCTGTCCCTGGACACCACTTCACTTCATTGCCTGGCCGGTTGCAGCTCTCTGACATTATCAAGTGCAATGCATTGCAATTAGTTCGTACTTATACTATGTGCTGAATGCAATGCAGGACCAGCAGTCCTAGCATTGTACTAGAGGACGATAGGGGCCACCCTCTACCCAGGTCTTTGGACAGTGGAAGAAAATGCCAGTGGCCAGGGAGCGAGAAACAATGTAATTATTTGTACTTAATCCTTCCTACTTAGCCAAATGAACGTTTAACCCATGAGGGGTAGACCCCACAGCATGGGTAAATTTAAGTTCACACAGGCATTCAAAAGAAATAAATGTTATAACACTTTTGGATTGCACATAGCACTGCAAAGCATTTTTTGGAAGGAAATTCATTACAATCAAAATCTTCCCAAATGCCATACAAGCTTGTAATATACATTAGACATGCATTTATAGAGCACAATCATCAATTTAAAATGTTTGACTTTGCGGCTCCATGCACACTGGAGCTCATAAACGGCTGGTTTTTTGGAGTTTGGGCATTTTTTTAACAGCCCATAAACTCCACTCTATGTTATCCTATGGGGTTGATTTACTAAAGGCAAAAAGACTGTGCACTTTGAAAAGTGCAGTTGCCCTCTGCAAGTGCAGTTGCTCCAGAGCTTAGTAAATGAGGTAAGGCTTCATGTTGCAAAGAGTACCCAATCACATGCAAGGGAAATTTAAAAAAAACAGCATTTTTGCTTGCACATGATTAGATGATAGAATTCAGCAGAGTTTCTGCTCATTTACTAAGCCCTGGAGCAACTTCTCTTGCAGAGTGCAACTGCATTTTGCAAAGTGCACAGTCTATTTGCTTTTAGTAAATCAACCCCTATGTGTCCATACACACATGAACGTTTTTTAGCTTTTATCAGCAGTGGAGTTTATGGGCTGTTCTCTTAACGCCATAAAATTGTGTTCAAAGTGCCGTTTTTCTGGCCACAAAAAACGCTAAAAAACGGCAAATGTGATAAACGTGTATAAACGCGTGTTAATTAGCGTTAGGCATTCTATTTTTTCAATGTATTGTGGGAGTTTGGGAATGCATTGTGGGATTTTTGGTGTCCAATGTGTATTTTTATTAAAAATGCCCATAAACGTGCATAAACGCTAGTACAAAGCGCTGTTAAAAGTGCGTTTTTCAACCAGCGTTTTCTGCCGGCAGTCCTGTGTCCAGAAAAAGCTTTTTTGAGCTCCAGTGTGCATGGAGCCTGCAAGTTACCAATGCCTTCCAAACAATGCTGGTGAGGACAAAAACAACAGGAAAGCAAAGCAAAGCAAAGACTGTTTACGTTTCATGTGTGCACTAGACTTTTTTGTTACAAACAGGCATTGGCTTTACAAAGCCTGCCATTTATCTCAATTTAAAGTAAACTATAGCACTCCCCAAATGCATGCCTAATGCACCTTACACTCTCATGAATCGTTTGCTTTAAAAAAAATGTCCTTAACAAAAATTAAAGCAAATGGCTATTCTTTAGTCCGAGTATGGCCTGACATCTCTGCACTACAAAAAACTGAGATTTTTAGCAGATGATGATCTATGGCATGGGGATGCGTCTTAAAAGAGGAACTACACTCTCCTATTACTTACAGCCAAGAAAGCTGCCATCTTGGCCTCCGTTTGCTCTGGAGTTGCCATGGTGCTGCACCAGGATACCATGTGATCAGTTATGACGCCAACCTGTGGCAGTTATCAACCAAGGCATGCTTTGAATGTCATTGTTTTGGGAAACCATTGAACAGGAACTAAAATCATTGATTTAACAGTTTCCGAAAACAGTTACAATAAGGGCATGCCATCAATGATAACTGTTACTTCTCAACCTAATTGTCAAGCCATCAAATGGCTGGTGTCATAACTGATCACATGTACAGCACCATGGAAACTGCAGATCAAACAGAAGCTAAGATGGCAGCTTCCTTGGCTGTAAAGTATATAGAAGGATTGCCCAGCTTTAGAGCAGAACTTTACCGATAACAAATTGATAAACAATAATGTTCTTTAGCAAGGAACATACAGTACATTCAGGGCCTATCCTAGGCGGGTGCACGGGGTGCAGTTCACCCAGGTGCCACAGAGGTGGGGGCGCTCAAGCGCCAGAGTGCTCCCCTCCCTCCTCCTCCTCTTCTTGGTGTCCACAGGCCGCTCTCTCCGCCGCCGCTGTGTTTCCTGCTTAAGTCCCTCCCCGCCCGCTCCATCCTCCTGTCAGAGGAGATCGGAGCGGCTCTCTCCGTTGGGAGAGGGACCCGCGCAGTGACGTCGTTGGGGGGGCGGGGCGGTCCGTGCCGCGCGACGTACAGTGCCTGTCATTTATTTTTCTCCTCTCCGTCACGATCTTCTCCACCCAGGTGGCGCGGCTGCACGCCCGGGTGGGGTTTGTCCTGGGGGGGGTCTGTGGGGGGACTCGGGGAGTCTGTACTAATAGAGGAGGGGGGGTTTGTGGGGGGGAGTCTGTACTAATAGAGGAGGGGGGGTTTGTGGGGGGGAGTCTGTACTAATAGAGGAGGGGGGGTTTGTAGGGGGGAGTCTGTACTAATAGAGGAGGGGGGGTTTGTGGGGGGGAGTCTGTACTAATAGAGGAGGGGGGTTTGTGGGGGGGAGTCTGTACTAATAGAGGAGGGGGGTTTGTGGGGGGGAGTCTGTACTAATAGAGGAGGGGGGGTTTGTGGGGGGAGTCTGTACTAATAGAGGAGGGGGGTTTGTGGGGGGGAGTCTGTACTAATAGAGGAGGGGGGGTTTGTGGGGGGGAGTCTGTACTAATAGAGGAGGGGGGGGTTTGTGGGGGGGTCTGTACTAATAGAGGAGGGGGGTTTGTGGGGGGGAGTCTGTACCAATAGAGAAGGGGGGGTTGTGGGGGGGGAGTCTGTACTAATGGAGGGGGTTAGTTTGTCCTGAAAGGGGTCTGTACTAATGGGGGTTAGTTTATCAGGAGTCTGTACTAATGGCGGGGGGGTTTGTCCTGAGGGGGGGTCTGTACTTATGGAGGGGGAGTCTGTACTAATGGAGGGGGGTGGTTTTTTGGGGGGGTCTACTCTGTACTAATGGAGGAGAGTGGTTGGTGGGGGGGATCTGTACTAATGGAGGGGGGGTGGTTTGTCCTGAGGGGGGGTCTGTACTAATGGGTGGGTGGTTTGTCGGGAGGTCTGTACTAATGGAGGGGGGAGGTTTGTCCTGAGGAGGGGGGTCTGTACTAACGGACGGGGTGGTTTATGGGGGGTCTGTACTAATGGAGGGGGGTCTGTACTAATGGATGGGGGGGTCTGTACTAATGGAGAGGGGGTCTGTCCTGGGGGGTCTGTACTAATGGAGGGGGGGTCTGTACTAATGGGGGGTCTGTCCTGGGGGGTCTGTACTGTGGGGGTCTGTACTAATGGGGGGGTCTGTACTAATGGAGGGGTGGTTTGTCCTGTGGGGGTCTGTACTAATGGAGAGGGAGATCTGTCCTGGGGGGTCTGTACTAATGGAGGGGGGTTTACCTGGGGGGGGATCTGTACTGAGTAAGGTCTGTACTGAGGGAGGGGTTTATTCTTAGTGCGGGTTCTGCACTGCCGGAGGGGGGTCTATATGTAGTGGAGGGGGGTCTGTACTGAGGGGCAACTATAGTTGGTGGAAGGGGGGGTGACCCCAACCCTAGTGAAGCCAATGCAGCTGCGGGCTCTCCTTTCCCCCCTCCCTCTCCTTTCCCCCCTCCCTCTCCACCTGTGTGCTGCTGTACTAGTGAGCAGCGCTGGCCAGCACAGCTGCCCACTATGTTTCTTCCCCCGCCTTCATATCAGCCAGGGAGAAAACAGAATAGAAAAAGGAGCAGAGAAGAGGATTGTGGGACATATAGTCCCGAGGACTGGCAGCCCCACTGTAACACGGAAACTGCAGCTCACACAGCATGCTCAGCTGAATGGGAAAGAGAGAGCCAGGAGCCGGGAAAGCTTTCAGGGAAGTACACCCAGGACTCCAGAGGGAGAGGACAGTGCTGAGGGAACACCATAAGAGAGAGAACCCCACTGCCCTGCGCCACCAGAGGGAAATTCACACAGCCTAGCGCCATCCCTGGAGGAGAAAGGAATGGAGTCATTGCAGGAATACAGATCTGAGTGCTACCCAGCGAAGTCACCATGGGCAATTCAGAGTGAGCTGACTCCTGATCAGAGGAACCGTTGCTGTATCGCTGGGTCAGGTGAGAGGGCCGATCGGCCATTATGTACTAATGTCCATAGGAACTGCAGTCTCTGACCATCTCTTGTAACATGTCCGCAGTCTCTGACCATCTCCTGTATTATGTCTGCAGTCTCTGATCATCTCCTGTATTATGTCTGCAGTCTCTGACCATTGCCTGTAGTATGTCTGCAGTCTCTGACCATCTCCTGTAGTATGTCTGCAGTCTCTGACCATCTCCTGTATTATGTCTGCAGTCTCTGACCATCTCCTGTATTATGTCTACAATCTCTGACCATCTCCTGCACTATGTCTGCAGTCTCTGACCATCTCCTGTACTGTCTGCAGTCTCTGACCATTGCCTGTAGTATGTCTGCAGTCTCTGACCATCTCCTGTATTATGTCTGCAGTCTCTGACCATCTCCTGTATTATGTCTGCAATCTCTGATCATCTCCTGTACTATGTCTGCAGTCTCTGACCATCTCCTGTACTATGTCTGCAGTCTCTGACCATCGCCTGTAGTATGTCTGCAGTCTCTGACCATCTCCTGTATTATGTCTGCAGTCTCTGATCATCTCCAGTACTATGTCTGCAGTCTCTGACCATCTCCTGTACTATGTCTGCAGTCTCTGACCATCTCCTGTATTATGTCTGCAATCTCTGAGCATCTCCTGTACTATGTCTGCAGTCTCTGACCATCTCCTGTACTATGTCTACAGTCTCTGACCATCTCCTGTACTATGTCTGCAGTCTCTGATCATCTCCTGTATTATGTCTGAAGTCTCTGATCATCTCCTGTATTATGTCTGCAGTCTCTGATCATCTCCTGTATTATGTCTGCAGTCTCTGACCATCTCCTGTAGTATTTCTGCAGTCTCTGACCATCGCCTGTATTATGTCTGCAGTCTTTGACCATCTCCTGTATTATGTCTGCAATCTCTGATCATCTCCTGTATTATGTCTGCAGTCTCTGACCATCTCCTGTTCTATGATTGCAGTCTCTGACCATCTCCTGTTCTATGATTGCAGTCTCTGACTGTCTCTTGTATCATAACTACAGTCTCTGACCATCTCCTGTATCATGTCTGCAGTCTCTGATCATCTCTTGTATTATGTCTGCAGTCTACGACCATCTCCTGTACTATGTCTGCAGTCTGATCATCTCTTGTATTATGTCTGCAGTCTCTGATCATCTCCTGTCGTATGTCTGCAGTCTCTGACCATCTCCTGTACTATATCTGCAGTCATTAGTAAAAATGTCAAAATTGTCAGTATTTTTTTGTTTATAGCGCAAAAAACCCCCAAAAAGGCCGAAGTGATCAAATACCACCAAAATAAAGCTCTATTTGTGGGAAAAAAGGACATAAATGTTATTTGGGTACAGTGTCACATGACCGCGCAATTGTCAGTTAAAGTAACGCAGTGCCGTATCGCAAAAAAATGGCATGGTCGCGAAGGGGGGGTAAACCTTCCGGAGCTGACGTGGTTAATAATTATGCTACCAAAATTAGTGTGCGCTGTAAATTGCCTCCAGCAGTGTAGCTGTTTCTTCTTGCCGAAGGCTGCTGTTTTACTGAATCCCAGAGCCTGTGAACAGCAGTAAATCATAAAGCGGAACTAAACCCATCGATTTAATGGTTTCAAAAACAGTTACAGTACATTCCTGGAAAGCCGGGATTGCTAACTGTCACATTTGTTTGTGTCCTCAACCAAGCTGTCAAACCATCAAATGGCTGGTGTCATAACTGATCACATGTGCAGCACCATGTCAGTTGCAGATCAAACAGAAGCAGATTCCTTGGCTGTAAGACCCCTTTCACACTGGGGCGCTACAGCAATAAAAATAGAGACTGCAAAGCGCCCTGAAAGAGCCGCTCCTGTCTCTTCAGTGCGAAATCCCGAGGGCTTTCACACTGGAGAGGTGCGCTGGCAGGATGGTAAAAAAAAGTCCTGCTAGCAGCATCTTTGGAGCGGTGAAGGAGCGGTGTGTATACCGCTCCTCCACCGCTCCTGCCCATTGAAATCAATGTCCAGCGCGGCTATACCGCAGGCAAAGCGCTGGAGCAGCAGCACTTTGCGGGTGGTTTTAACACCTTTTAGACCGCTAGCGAGGGTTAGAGGAGCCCCGCTAGCGGCCGAATACCTCCACAAATACGACGGTAAAGCACCGCTAAAAATAGCAATGCTTTACCGCCGATGCCACCCCCGCCCCAGTGTGAAAGGGGCCTAAAGGATAGGAGGGTTTATTTCCGCTTTAAGGCTGTCAGCAGGTTGACCGCTACAAACTTGGCAGTGCCAAAAAAATTACAAAAAATAGAGAGCAACTGACCATGTACAGAGCAGGGTGAAACCGTGTTTTACTGGATTTTAAACAGTATAGGCACTTATTTTTAATATTTTACATAACCTGCAAAAGCAGCCAGCCTGAAGTGATCTAGCAGGACTTAATTTTCTGACTAAAGTTCCACTTTAAATAGGTTTAGCTCCGCTTTAAATTTTCAGTTAAAAAAAAACAAACAAAAAAAACAGCCCATATCCCACTTTACAAACCAGAGATAACAGCTGACACACAGGGGTTGATTTACTAAAGGCCAACAGACTGTGCACCTTGGAAAGTGCAATTGCACTCTGCAAGTGCAGTTGCTCCAGAGCTTAGTAAATGAGGTAAAGCTTCACTTTGCAAAGAATACCCAATCACATGCAAGGAAAATAATAAAAAACAGCATTTTTGCTTGCACATGATTGGTTGATGAAAGTCATCAGAGCTTCTGCTCATTTACTAAACTCTGTAGCAACTGCTCTTGACATGTGCAACTGCACTTTCCAAAGTGCACAGCCTTTTTCCCTTTAGTAAATCAACCTCACAGTGTTATAGTTCACTAAAGTGGAACAAATAAATGTTGGCAGGTAGCCTTTTTTTATGATAGAAGAGACTATGGGGTTTATTTGCTAAGGGCAAATCCACTGTCCACTACATGTGCACTTGAAAGTGCAGTCGCTGTAAATCTGAGGGGGACATGCAAGGAAAACAAAAAACAGCATTTTTGCTTGCACATAATTCGATGATAGAAATCAGCAGAGCTTCCCCTCATTTCAGATCTTCCCCCGAGAGCTATAGCAACTGCACTTCCAAGTGCACTTGCAGTGCACAGTGGATTTGAAGGCCTCTTGAGCCCCTCCCTAGGGAAAGAGAGCCTTGACTGATGGGGGCATAGCTAGGTACATGACAAGGGGAACGATTGGTTGGGACATGTGGGATGGAATGGCCTGAGTTCAGGAAATCGTGTGCCCCAGGGAAGTCTGGGTCTTTCGGAAGAGTCATTGGAAGAGCTGCGGTGGACCCTGCACGCCTGCTATGGACACTGAATTTCTGCTAGCCAGGGTCCACGAGCTGCCCTCCAAGGAAATGGTGACTGATATTCTTACCCCTGAAACGTCCCCCACCCCCAGTTTCACCTCCTCCCGTGGGGCCCCAGGCTGCTAGGGCCAGGAGACGTACCCGTCCTCCCTCCCTCCTCAGCCCCAGTCCTTCGAGGCCTTCCTACATGCCACCC
The DNA here is from genome assembly GCF_042186555.1 of Aquarana catesbeiana. Lineage (NCBI taxonomy): Eukaryota > Metazoa > Chordata > Amphibia > Anura > Ranidae > Aquarana > Aquarana catesbeiana. Next base: position 148,123,456 of record NC_133335.1, on the reverse strand, counting down.
CCACCTTCCCCTGGAAATCCAGTTGCCATGGCCCCCCCCCCCTGCCACCCCCTGCTTCTCCCCTCCACCAGATCTCCACCCAGCGGGTCCCCCCCCATCGCAGGCCAGGATTCCTCTCGCCCCGGCCTACTCCAGGACTCCACAGCCTGTCCCCCCCTCTAGCTCCTGCTCGTCAGTTCGGGCGAGTGCCGCTTCACTCCCTGCCTCTCACCTCTGGGAACCACAGCCTGTTGCCATCCCTGGTCCCCCCACTGCTCCGCCGGCACTTGGCGGAGCGGGGGGTGAGGGCGCACGTAGAGTGTCCCGCGGTGTCAGATGCCGTGCACGTCAGTCCGGAGCTCTGGCACTGGCCGCCCGTCCTCCTCCCTTCTCCATGCAGCATGACTCGGCCGGAATTCAAATTCAGCTCCATGCCTCACAGCCTCTGAGAGGTCCCCTGTGCATCCACATCCCCCTGCACTGGGCTGGGTGGGGGATGGTGGAACTGCACAGGCTGCTCACACCCCGCTGATCCCTGCCTTCATGCACCCCCTGCACCCAGCTGGGTGGGGGATGGTGGGGGATGGCGGGTCAGCGTATTTTCAAACTTCTTGCCCCCTGCGTCGGACCCCTGCCGTCTCACATCTCTATGCACCCGGCCGGGCGGGGGATGGCCAACGGTCGCCTGCTCCCATCCCCTTATCACTGATCTCTGACCATCAGCAGCTCCCTGCGCCCGGCTGGGCTGGAGCTTCCTTCCGGACGCCCGCTGCCACAGCCTCGCCCCACCATCTCCCTGCGTCCGGCAGGACGGGAGATTCCCATTGGGGGCCTGCCGATGCGACCTTGCACCTGCCTGCTGGGTGGCACCATCTCCCTGTGCCCGGTAGGGCGGGGATGTAGGCTGTGCCCGCTGCGAGCCCTCCATCCTGGGTCTCCTGCTGCTCCATAGGCTGCTCGGCTGCCGTCCTCGGCCCCTCGGGCCCCTCAGCATTGGGGGCCGGACCACCCCCCTGGACTTATCCTTCCGCCAGCATCCTTCGACCTCGCCAGCCGTCGACATCCTTCAAGGTGATGGACGTCGTGGCCTCCTGACGGCTCCTCCCACGGACGATCCTGTACTGGGTGTTCCTCCTGGACCTGCTGTTGGTCGCCCTTTAACTGCACACCCGCGACTCTGAGTATGATGGTGATTTGATTTGGGATAGGTCCGGTGATGCTGCCGTATCAGGTCCACCGGACGAACGTATTGTCACGGTTGTCCGGCCTCTTCCGCGGGAGGCGCTTAGTGGGAGGTTTCGTCTACCGGCACGCACCTGTCAGAAGACATCAAGGATAAAATCTGGCGACGTAAATTCATGGATTTCCTCGCCTTAGTCCCCCCCGACCGTGAAATGATCGACAAATCCCGTCTGGTTGACGTGGCGGCGCAGTGCGAAAATTCTAAGCAGCTTCCTTGGACATTCAGGAACTGGCTGCAGGGGGTTCGGTGCTTACGCCGGAGTGCTTTGCGAGCGTTTCTAGGAGTTGGCTGCATCACTTTTTTGCTATCTTGATCTCATTTGGGGTGCCTGTAAAGCATACTGGGCCAGTGTTGGTTCCACTACGACACACAGTTTCGCCAAAAAGAGGCATCAAGGAAGGAGTTCCGCTTTGATTGCCAGAATGGTAGCCTGTGCTTATGCTTATGTGCCCCCACAGGCCTTCGTCCTTCCAGTCCCCTCTGGAGCGTCGGATGCCTCCAAAAAAGGCCTATGCTGGCTGTTGAATGAGAGCCACTGCAAGTGGTACACCATGTGTCGTTTTAAATGCTCACTTTGCGGGGGCGCTCACCTAGCAAGCCTGTGCTTCCAAAAGGGAAAACAACCTCTTTACCCAGCTGGGGGCCAAGCCTGACAATTCTAAACCGGAGGACCCCAGTGATCGTCTCTGAGATGCTTCCCTGACTAAGTACCCCCTTCATAGAGAAGCCTTGATCTTGAGGGATGTTTTAGACCGTTGTTTTTGGATCCCCTTTACTCCTTTGGATGTGCCGACTATGGCACCTAATTTAATAGCGGCCGTTCAATTCGAGTCCGTGGTGGCCAACAAAAAAACTCCAGAAGGAATTGGACTTGGGGCGCATGGAGGGTCGGTTTGATCTCCCCCTTTCCACCACCTGAGAGTTTCCCCCCCCTCGGTGTGGTCCCAAGAGGGCTGAGGAAAAATTCTGCCTTGTCCACCACTTGTCCTATCCTTCTGGCTCCTCGATCAATGACGGCATCGACAAGGAGGAATCCAGAGTGCACTACTCCTCATTTGACAAGGCGCTCCACTTGATCAGGACGGCTGGTCCTTCAGCCTTGCTGGCCAAGGCGGACATTGAGTCCGCCTTCCGCCTCCTCCACCCGGAATGCTTCCATCTGCTGGGATAGTACTTTTAGGGAAGCTACTTTTTTGACTTTTTTGACATGTGCCTTCCCATGGGCTGTGCCATTTCTTGTTATTTCTTTGAACTCCCCAGTAGTTTTCTTGAATGGGTAGTTGTCCAAGCGGCTGGTTTGCAGTCCGTGTTACACTATTTGGATGACTTCCTCTTCGTGGGCCCAGCTGACAGCTGTGAGTGCCATCCCGCTATCAGCCAACAAGACCGAGGGCCCTGTGATGGTTCTGGCCTTCTTGGGTATTGAAATCGACAAGATGGAGATGGTTTTCCAACTGCCCTGTGACAAGCTGGCCAGGCTACTCTTCCTGGTTGCTTGGCAAAAGGGGCAAAAAAAAAAACTGCAGTTGAAACAACTTCAGTCTTTGCTGGGTCACTTGGTCTTTGTCTGCCGCATCATCCGCATGGGAAGGGCTTTCTGTAGACATCTGGCGTGGGCCACAAAGGGGGTGGCTGCCCCCCACCATTATATCCGTATCACCAAGCCCATGCGGGATGACTTGGGGATGTGGCTATCCTTTCTCCAGTCCTATAATGGCCAATCACGTTGGTTGCTGGAGGAGGTACCAAACCCACATCTGGAGCTATACACTGATGCGGCAGGCTCCTGTGGTTTCGGTGCTTTTTTCCAAGGGAAGTGGTCTGCTGAATGTTGTCTGGCCTCATGGGCCCGCGGGTTTCAGGTTCTTCGGGTTTCACGGTTTCTTCGGCCATGTCTTCTTTGTTCTTCTGGTTTTAGCTACTTGGGTGGGAGGACATAAAAAAAAAAAAAAAAAGTGTTCCCGATCCCTCGGGTCCTGCAGGGTTGGAGGTGTGAGACTTTCCCCCCCCCGATTCCCAAGGTCCGGTTTCCCTCCCTATTCTCTCCGGTATGCTTTCCCTGTTGCCGTCCATTTGTTTTTTCCCCATTCGAGACCCTTCTCTTCTGGATCGTGGGAGATTCTACTTAGAGTTTCCTGGGCCGCTTGTCGGGCGGCAGTTCGGAGCCATGGGAAGAATTTGGGTTTTACCTATGATCTCGCCAGGATCCGCTGGCTTGGGCTTCACGGTTTACGCTGGCCCCAAGTCCTTCCAGAGTGTTTGCACCTTCGGTCCCACGTGTCAAGTGGGACATTGCTCAGTGCTATGCATTTTATACCAATTTGGTGCCCATCTGGTCGGAAATTGTGACTCACCTGCTGTGGGCCAGGGAAGTACCTGGCCCCCTGCTAGAATGCTTCTGTCGGAAAGTGAACGCTCAGGTCGCCAAGTTTGTTCGGCAAATAGGGGGGTTCATCATCCATCACAAGGGTCTGGAGGGTACTAATGATTATCTGTTGAGACCGGATGGCGTTCACGTTAATGACATTGGGTTGGACATATTCAACTTTGGCCTGCAGCGAGGTGTGGAACAGGCGCTGGCTGCGGTGGGGCGCACATCAGTTATTAACTGGCGGGCGGTTGGCGGTTTTCTTGATCTTGCCAGCAGTTAAAGTTGCTGTAATGGGCTATGCCCTTGAATGGAAAATTGGAAGTAGGCTGTCTGTCCAGCACTTATGGTAAGGACAGGCCCCACTTCCCTCTTTTGGTTAAGTGCTAACAATACGACTGTGACTGGCACTGGTTAAATATGTTAACATGTTATGTGTTGGAATTTATTAAAGCTGTGGCCTTGCCCTTTCCAACCTAATGGTTGTAAGTGTTGTTTTTAAAGCTTTTTTTTGCATTGATACATGTTCTCTTTGACAGGACCCGGGTCCCCAAACACTTTTTATGGCAATAACTTAGATATAAGTAGGGATGAGCTTCGAGTTCGAGTCCAACTCATGTTCGACTCGAACATTGGCTGTTCGCAAGTTCGCCGAACAGCAAACAATTTGGGGTGTTCGCGGCAAATTCGAATGCCGTGGAACACCCTTTAAAAGTCTATGGGAGAAATCAAAAGTGCTAATTTTAAAGGCTAATATGCAAGTTATTACCCTACAAAGTGTTTGGGGACCTGGGTCCTGCCCCAGGGGACATGGATCAATGCAAAAAAAAGTTTTAAAAACGGCCGTTTTTTCAGGAGCAGTGATTTTAATAATGCTTAAAGTCAAACAATAAAAGTGTAATATCCCTTTAAATTTCGTACCTGGGGGGTGTCTATAGTATGCCTGTAAAGGGGCGCATGTTTCCTGTGTTTAGAACAGTCTGACAGCAAAATGACATTTTGAAGGAAAAAACTAATTTAAAACTACCCGCGGCTATTGCATTGCCGACAATACACATAGAAGTTCATTGATAAAAACGGCATGGGAATTCCCCAAAGGGGAACCCCGAACCAAAATAAAAAAAAAAAAAAATGACGTAGGAGTCCCCCTAAATTCCATACCAGGGCTTTCAGGTCTGATATGGATATTACAGTTTTTCTCCATTGTTTTGGCTCATTTCTTGAAACAGAAATGACATTCTCAAAACAACATGGACAAATCTCCAAACCACTTGGCAATTGTTCACAACTGAATTGAATTTCTCACTCATTTCATCAAAATTGCAAATGTCTCAGTACATGTCTCAATGTCTCAGTAAATCTTTCAAATGATTAAGTACAAGTAGCCTACATTTAGCACAATTTCCAAGTGAATAGTAGGGATGAGCCGAACACCCCCCTGTTCGGTTCGCACCAGAACATGCGAACAGGAAAAAAGTTCGTTCGAACATGCGAACACCGTTAAAGTCTATGGGACACGAACATGAATAATCAAAAGTGCTAATTTTAAAGGCTTATATGCAAGTTATTGTCATAAAAAGTGTTTGGGGACCTGGGTCCTGCCCCAGGGGACATGGATCAATGCAAAAAAAAGTTTTAAAAACGGCCGTTTTTTCAGGAGCAGTGATTTTAATAATGCTTAAAGTCAAACAATAAAAGTGTAATATCCCTTTAAATTTCGTACCTGGGGGGTGTCTATAGTATGCCTGTAAAGGGGCGCATGTTTCCTGTGTTTAGAACAGTCTGACAGCAAAATGACATTTTGAAGGAAAAAACTCATTTAAAACTACCCGCGGCTATTGCATTGCCGACAATACACATAGAAGTTCATTGATAAAAACGGCATGGGAATTCCCCAAAGGGGAACCCCGAACCAAAATTTAAAAAAAAAAATGACGTGGGAGTCCTCCTAAATTCCATACCAGGCCCTTCAGGTCTGGTATGGATATTAAGGGGAACCCCGGCCAAAATTAAAAAAAAAAAATGACGTGGGGTTCCCCCTAAATTCCATACCAGACCCTTCAGGTCTGGTATGGATTTTAAGGGGAACCCCGCGCCAAAAAAAAAAAAAAAAACGGCGTGGGGTCCCCCCAAAAATCCATACCAGACCCTTATCCGAGCACGCAACCTGGCAGGCCGCAGGAAAAGAGGGGGGGACGAGAGTGCGGCCCCCCCTCCCTCCTGAACCGTACCAGGCCACATGCCCTCAACATTGGTAGGGTGCTTTGGGGTAGCCCCCCAAAACACCTTGTCCCCATGTTGATGAGGACAAGGGCCTCATCCCCACAACCCTGGCCGGTGGTTGTGGGGGTCTGCAGGCGGGGGGCTTATCGGAATCTGGAAGCCCCCTTTAACAAGGTGACCCCCAGATCCCGCCCCCCCCCCCCGTGTGAAATGGTAAGGGGGTACATAAGTACCCCTACCATTTCACGAAAAAAGTGTCAAAAATGTTAAAAATGACAAGAGACAGTTTTTGACAATTCCTTTATTTAAATGCTTCTTCTTTCTTCTATCTTCCTTCATCTTCTGGTTCTTCTGGCTCTTCTGGTTCTTCTGGTTCTTCCTCCGGCGTTCTCGTCCAGCATCTCCTCCGCGGCGTCTTCTGTCTTCTTCTCCTCGGGCCGCTCCGCACCCATGGCATGGGGGGGAGGCTCCCGCTCTTCTCTTCTTCTCTTCTTCTCTTCTTCTCTTCTTCTCTTCTTCTCTTCTTCATTTTCTTCTCCGGGCCGCTCCGCAATCCATGCTGGCATGGAGGGAGGCTCCCGCTGTGTGACGGCGCTCCTCGTCTGACAGTTCTTAAATAACGGGGGGCGGGGCCACCCGGTGACCCCGCCCCCCTCTGATGCACGGTGACTTGACGGGACTTCCCTGTGGCATTCCCCGTGACGTCACAGGGAAGTCCCGTCAAGTCACCGTGTGTCAGAGGGGGGCGGGGTCACCGGGTGGCCCCGCCCCCCCCGTTATTTAAGAACTGTCAGACGAGGAGCGCCGTCACACAGCGGGAGCCTCCCTCCATGCCAGCATGGATTGCGGAGCGGCCCGGAGAAGAAAATGAAGAAGAGAAGAAGAGAAGAAAAGAAGAAGAGAAGAAGAGAAGAGCGGGAGCCTCCCCCCCATGCCATGGGTGCGGAGCGGCCCGAGGAGAAGAAGACGCCGCGGAGGAGATGCTGGACGAGAACGCCGGAGGAAGAACCAGAAGAGCCAGAAGAGCCAGAAGAACCAGAAGATGAAGGAAGATAGAAGAAGCATTTAAATAAAGGAATTGTCAAAAACTGTCTCTTGTCATTTTTAACATTTTTGACACTTTTTTTGTGAAATGGTAGGGGTACTTATGTACCCCCTTACCATTTCACACAGGGGGGGGCCGGGATCTGGGGGTCACCTTGTTAAAGGGGGCTTCCAGATTCCGATAAGCCCCCGGCCCGCAGACCCCCACAACCACCGGCCAGGGTTGTGGGGATGAGGCCCTTGTCCTCATCAACATGGGGACAAGGTGTTTTGGGGGGCTACCCCAAAGCACCCTCCCAATGTTGAGGGCATGTGGCCTGGTACGGTTCAGGAGGGAGGGGGGGCCGCACTCTCGTCCCCCCCTCTTTTCCTGCGGCCTGCCAGGTTGCGTGCTCGGATAAGGGTCTGGTATGGATTTTTGGGGGGACCCCACGCCGTTTTTTTTTTTTTTTTTTTGGCGCGGGGTTCCCCTTAAAATCCATACCAGACCTGAAGGGTCTGGTATGGAATTTAGGGGGAACCCCACGTCATTTTTTTTTTTTTAATTTTGGCCGGGGTTCCCCTTAATATCCATACCAGACCTGAAGGGCCTGGTATGGAATTTAGGGGGACCCCCACGTCATTTTTTTTTTAAATTTTGGTTCGGGGTTCCCCTTTGGGGAATTCCCATGCTGTTTTTATCAATGAACTTCTATGTGTATTGTCGGCAATGCAATAGCCGCGGGTAGTTTTAAATGAGTTTTTTCCTTCAAAATGTCATTTTGCTGTCAGACTGTTCTAAACACAGGAAACATGCGCCCCTTTACAGGCACACTATAGACACCCCCCAGGTACGAAATTTAAAGGGATATTACACTTTTATTGATTGACTTTAAGCATTATTAAAATCACTGCTCCTGAAAAAACGTCCGTTTTTAAAACTTTTTTTTGCATTGATCCATGTCCCCTGGGGCAGGACCCAGGTCCCCAAACACTTTTTATGACAATAACTTGCATATTAGCCTTTAAAATTAGCACTTTTGATTTCTCCCATAGACTTTTAAAGGGTGTTCCGCGGCATTCGAATTTGCCGCGAACACCCCAAATTGTTCGCTGTTCGGTGAACTTGCGAACAGCCAATGTTCGAGTCGAACATGAGTTCGACTCGAACTCGAAGCTCATCCCTAGTGAATAGATCTTGTTGATCTAAACTGATTGTCAATTCTCAGTCTAATGGTTGTTCTCTCCAAAACGTGTCAGCGTCATTTCATTGTTTAAGTCATCACATGCACAATAGTCTGTTCAATTGTCAAAATTATTCAGGAACATAATACCATGAATACCATATATGAATCTCTTGGAACATTTGATAAAATGATTACAGCAATTGACAGTCAGGTGCAACTAGAACTTGACTAAGGGTCCTTTCACACTGGGGCGGTTTGCAGGCGCTATTGCGCTAATAATAGCGCCTGCAAACCGACCCAAAAGTGCCGCTGCTTTCATTCCAGTGTGAAAGCCCTCGATGCGCTGGCAGGACGGTAAAAAAAGTCCTGCCAGCAGCATCTTCGGAGCGGTGAAGGAGCGGTGTGTATACCGCTCCTTTACCGCTCCTGCCCAATGGGACGGCGTGGCTATACCACCGGCAAAGCGCCTCTGCGGTGGTTTTAACCCTTTCTCGGCCGCTAGCAGGGGGTAAAACCGCCCCGCTAGCGGCCGCATACCGATGGTAAATTGCCGCTTACAATAGCGGCGCTTTACCGCCGACAACGCTCCCGCCCCAGTGTGAAAGGAGCCTAACAAAGGAGGAGTCGGAGTTGGTCTCAGATGACCAATCAAACAGTATGTTTAGTTACCTGACAGGTGCTGTCCATGATTGTAAATGCTGCCAAACATGTATATATAGAGCTTGACCATGCAGGACCAGTACAATTTCTGAACATGGAGGCACCTGGCCAAGTAAATGAACAAGGGAAACTGCCTGCTCGAGGAAGAGGAAGAAGAAGAGGAGTAAGGGTGAGTGGCAGTGGAATAGGGGGAAGAGGCAGAGGAGCACGAAGACACCATGCTGTCCCTGATGAAATTTGGGCCACAATTATAGATCATGTCATCAACCATGGCCTCACAATGGCGGAGGAAGGTCGCCGAGTGCAACCTAATGTGCCTCGCTATACAGTCTTCTCTATCATCCAAACCTTTCGCAGGGAAAACAGGTATGTAGTCAATCAATGATGGAATTATATAATGTATAGGACAGGACACTGTGCATAGAGCAACAAATATGTTTATTTACTCATTTACGTATTCATTTAGTGTGTATGTGTGTGTGATAGGCCTACAGTATTACAGTATCTTACCTCAGTGGGATGTTACGTATGATACTAACAATGACAAGAAAAATATTGTAGAAAATAAACTATGGAATAGTATGGAATAGTTTATTTTCTACAATATTGATGATACAGTTTACAGTAGTATTCCAGTCACTGTGCAGTGATGCATTGGAATTGTGGTAAAGTTACTGTAAGTAAAACAACAATACGATTACATTGGTAACTCATTCTGTACGGAATACATAAGGTATAAATTACGAATGGAGTGTTGTCCTTTGAATTCTATGTTTAGGATTGGACGACAACCTGGCACGGGTGGCTGAGGAAAACTTCTCAATGAACAACAAGAACAAGAGATCTGTAACATGGTGTTGGCAAATAATGCCATCACATTGAGTCAGATCCGCACTGCAAGACAATGCCATATTCCAAAATGTCACTCTATAAGCATCTCCACAATAGCCCGCATATTGAAGAAGCATCAGATGACAATGAAGCAAATTTACAGGGTACCATTTGAGAGGAAATCTGACAGAGTGAAAGAGCTGCGGTACCAGTATGTACATGTAAGTCAGTCACTGGTTGTCCATCAAGATAACCTTTTTACGAGTACCATAAGCAGTGGTTCCCAAAATGTATTGGTTTCAGTACCCACTTTACCTGATTTCTGAATCTAGGTAATCCAGGTATGAAAGTATTTGATTTACGTATCTGATTTATAAACATTTTGTCTAAAAACTGCAGCTTACTGTATGATGAAATTATCATTATAATCCTTATTTTGAAGAATATAACATACAATACAGTAAGAAAAAGGGCCAAAGAGCTGCAATTACTCCCATGTAAATCTATCTAATACTGTGGGTTTTACTGTAACATTTTACTGTAACATTTCAGTAAGTCTACTCATTGATAATTTTTCCCCTCCCCTTTCTGTCAAATACCCCCTGTAGTACCTCTGCATAGGGTACATGTACCCCAGGTTTGGAACCACTGGAATACTGGCCAGTAATATATTGAACTTGTTTAGAACATTCCTATGTAACTGTCTGTAACTGTAGTGTATGACTCTTCTGTATGACTGATTTGATGTTTTCTTTTTTTACTCTATTGTAGAGAATAATGGCATTGGAAGGAAATGAGACCTCTCACATACTCGTGTTTGTGGATGAGGCTGGCTTCAACCTGGCCAAGGGGCGAAGACGTGGCCGAAATTTTATTGGCCACCGGGCCACGGTGGATGTCCCAGGCCAGCGAGGGGGCAATATAAATGTGTGCTGCCATTTCTGAGAATGGTGTGGCCACTCACATCCCCAGTCTTGGCCCATAGAATACACAGAAGCTCCTTATCTTCTTGGACAGCCTTCATTTGGATTTGATCCCTGAAAATAAGAGAGGTCTCATAGGGCCTCACCTACCACAATATATAATTGTATGGGACTATGTGAATTTCCACCGTGGCCTGCTTATGAGGGCCTGGTTCACTGCTCATCCAAGGATGGATATGGTGTTCCTACCACCTTACTCTCCTTTCCTCAACCCTATTGAGGAGTTTTTCTCTGCCTGGAGGTGGAGAGTGTATGAGCATCGAGCTCAAGATCAGAGGTCCCTGCTCCATTCAGTGGATGCTGCCTGTGAGGATATTACAGGAGATCAGTGTAGGGGATGCTCTGATGAAATCCGATTGGCGGATGAAACGCGTCAGCATGATGCCATCACGCTACCCATAGCATTCCCACAGACCTCCAGATCCACCCACCAGCCCAGGCATCACTGGCCTGTAATTACAGTAACATGGCCATTTGAAACTTCCCGGGAAACGGAACGAGCGGAGGACTGAACGCTTTAGAAAACCCTACTTTATTCACCGCATCTCCCTGGGCGTACACCTTCTACTTACCCTCAGTATGCCATCAAAGGATATGCACAGTTGAGGACCCGGCGGAGGATGAGAGACAACTCAACTAGCCAGCTGGAGACAGCATGAGCCTGAACTCGGTCCGGTGATGTGTCCTGATGCACCACAGAGTCAACACTGGGTGAGATCTAATCTGTTTGTGTCCTGGACAGGGGACAGTTGTCTCAATCAGTGCATCCACCCAGTATGTATGATTCACTAAATGAGTTACACTGCTCAGCCTGATTCAATCCGCTACGGCTCACCATATCCTGCAAACAGGAACTCCCATTCCCTGTCATCAGCGCTGCGAAATATTGATGGCCCAGGGTGATCTTACAGTAACTGACCAGGACTGCAGTATCCAGTGACCACGCTACTGTTGAGTCAGTACAGGGTCTTCCCATTTCCGTTCCCCCCCATCTTCCCCTCCTATCCCCCTGGTTCTTCTTGTTCCTACATCTATGAGGACCTGATATCTAGGGCTACTGCAATACCATCCACAACCCCACATATCTCTCCTTTCACTTACCATCTGCTGTTATCATTTGATTTACCAGGACTTTCAGTTATCCAGCAGATGAAAATTTAGTATCTAATCTGAATTCATTCTTGTATATCTATCTTGAATGAATTCACATGAGGTGTGTGTGCAGGGGCGGACTGACCATTGAGCCACTCGGGCACTGCCCAAAGGCCCTGGGCCACTAGGGGGCCCCATCAGGGTTGCCAGCCTCAGTAAAACCAGGGACAGTATGTATAAATCTGTGTTTTTTTTACATCTGTCTGTGTATACTGTGTGGCCCCATAATCTCTGATTGCCTGGGGGCCCCATAATCTCCTATTGCCCGGGGGCCCCATGAGTTATCAGTCCGCCCCTGTGTGTGTGGTATATGTGAGTGGTGGCCATCTGTGTCTGTCAATGACAACATTGTCATTTTTATATTGGTGATGGTACCTGTTTTTACAGTATATTATTAGATTGGTGTTTATAGTGTACTTTCAATAAAAAGCATTTCATATACGTTTTGACCATTGCATGTTCCTCCTTGATGAATTACCTTTCCCTTTGTTTTTTGTAGGGGATGGTTGCGACATGCACGCAGCTTCTTCCCTCGTTGCAACGCAAGGGAGGATATACACTGCAATGTTGATGAGAATCTGTGGCCAGACAGACAGCAGCGTGTGGATGGGCAGGAGGGTGAGGACGGTGGCCAGTGAAGAGATGTTACAGTAGTTGTGAAACTCCAGCTTTATTTACAGCATTGTAGGCTAAATGTAATTTTCCTTGTTTTTTGTTTGTGTGTTTATATTTCCGTATATTATGCTGTATACATTTTCTTTTTACTCTGATGTATGGAAGTTACTTTGTGTGTGAATGATAATGGTTACAATACTGTAAAGTAATTTTTCCTTGGCAGTATGAGTGCAATGTGTGATGTAAAACCTTGGAGGCTACTCTTACCCTAAAATCTTTTCTTTTTTTTCAGTTTTATACACAATTGTATTCAGTTAGCTAGACAAAAACTGTACAGTAACCATTGTCAATGAAGGACTGGGCTAAGACTGAAAGGTGGACATGAGGGATATTTCAATGGTCCTCTGCCTTAGAGACAAAACATCTAAACATTTTGACTTGCAGTGCTTACACAATGCCAAAGGGATGAAGCATTTTGGGGGCACTGACTATTTGAATGAGAAAGAAATTTATTTTTGACACATGAGTGAACTGTTTTGGGAAAGATATGAGCTTTTGAAGGTGAACCATGGTGTTGTGCTGAACCATCCAGGTTATTTTGGCAAAAGCACCAAGATAGTTGAGAATGTCTGGTCTGTTTCAAGAAATGAGCCAAAGCAATTGAGAAGAATCTTTGCCATTTTGGTAGCACTGACTCTTTATATGGGAAAGGAATATGGTTTTGAACCATGAGTGAACAGTTTTGGGAGAGATATGAGCTTTTGCACGTGAGTTATAGAGTTGTGCTGAACTGTAAGACTGTTTTGCCAAATGAACTTAGAGTTTTGAGAATGTCATTTCTGTTTCAAGAAATGAGCCAAAACAATGGAGAAAAACTGTAAGGGGAACCCCGGCCAAAATGTAAAAAAAAAATGACGTGGGGTTCCCCCTAAATTCCATACCAGACCCTTCAGGTCTGGTATGGATTTTAAGGGGAACCCCGCGCCAAAAAAAAAAAAAAAAAACGGCGTGGGGTCCCCCCAAAAATCCATACCAGGCCCTTATCCGAGCACGCAACCTGGCAGGCCGCAGGAAAAGAGGGGGGACGAGAGCGCGGCCCCCCCCCTCCTGAACCGTACCAGGCCACATGCCCTCAACATTGGGAGGGTGCTTTGGGGTAGCCCCCCAAAACACCTTGTCCCCATGTTAATCATCCCCACAACCCTGGCCGGTGGTTGTGGGGGTCTGCGGGCGGGGGGCTTATCGGAATCTGGAAGCCCCCTTTAACAAGGGGACCCCCAGATCCCGGCCCCCCCCCTGTGTGAAATGGTAAGGGGGTACTTACCCCCGTACTCCCGCCCCCCTCTGACGCACGGGACATGATGGGACTTTCCTGTGGCATTCCCCGTGACGTCACAGGGAAGTCCCGTCAAGTCACCGTGCGTCAGAGGGGGGCGGGGTCCCCGGTGGCCCCGCCCCCCATTATTTAAGAACGGTCAGACGAGGAGCGCCGTCACACAGCGGGAGCCTCCCTCCATGCCAGCATGGGTGCGGAGCGGCCCGGAGAAGAAAATGAAGAAGAGAAGAAAAGAAGAAGAAGAGAAGAGCGGGAGCCTCCCCCCCATGCCATGGGTGCGGAGCGGCCCGAGGAGAAGAAGATAGAAGACGCTGCAGAGGAGGAGATGCTGGACGAGAACGCCGGAGGAAGAACCAAAAGAGCCAGAAGAACCAGAAGAACCAGAAGATGAAGGAAGATAGAAGAAAGAAGAAGCATTTAAATAAAGGAATTGTCAAAAACTGTCTCTTGTCATTTTTAACATTTCTGACAGTTTTTTAGTGAAATGGTAGGGGTAAGTACCCCCTTACCATTTCACACAGGGGGGGGGCCGGGATCTGGGGGTCCCCTTGTTAAAGGGGGCTTCCAGATTCCGATAAGCCCCCCGCCCGCAGACCCCCACAACCACCGGCCAGGGTTGTGGGGATGAGGCCCTTGTCCTCATTAACATGGGGACAAGGTGTTTTGGGGGGCTACCCCAAAGCACCCTCCCAATGTTGAGGGCATGTGGCCTGGTACGGTTCAGGGGGGGGGCCCGCACTCTCGTCCCCCCCTCTTTTCCTGCGGCCTGCCAGGTTGCGTGCATGGATAAGGGTCTGGTATGGATTTTTGGGGGGACCCCACGCCTTTTTTTTTTTTTTTTGGCGCGGGGTTCCCCTTAAAATCCACACCAGACCTGAAGGGTCTGGTATGGAATTTAGGGGGAACCCCACGTCATTTTTTTTTTTTTAATTTTGGCCGGGGTTCCCCTTAATATCCATACCAGACCTGAAGGGCCTGGTATTGAATTTAGGGGGACTCCCACGTCATTTTTTTTTTAAATTTTGGTTCGGGGTCCCCCTTCGGGGAATTCCCATGCCGTTTTTATCAATGAACTTCTATGTGTATTGTCGGCAATGCAATAGCCACAGGTAGTTTTAAATGAGTTTTTTCCTTCAAAATATCATTTTGCTGTCAGACTGTTCTAAACACAGGAAACATGCGCCCCTTTACAGGCATACTATAGACACCCCCCAGGTACGAAATTTAAAGGGATATTACACTTTTATTGTTTGACTTTAAGCATTATTAAAATCACTGCTCCTGATAAAACGGCCGTTTTTAAAACTTTTTTTTGCATTGATCCATGTCCCCTGGGGCAGGACCCAGGTCCCCAAACACTTTTTATGACAATAACTTGCATATTAGCCTTTAAAATTAGCACTTTTGATTATTCATGTTCGTGTCCCATAGACTTTAATGGTGTTCGCGTGTTCGAACGAACTTTTTTCCTGTTCGCATGTTCTGGTGCGAACCGAACAGGGGGGTGTTCGGCTCATCCCTACATATAAGCCTTTAAAATGAGCACTTTTGATTTTTCATGTTTGTGCCCCATAGACTTTAACAGTGTTTGCGTGTTCATCCAAATTTTTTGCCTATTCGCAAGTTCTGGTGCGCATGGAACCGAGGGGTGTTCGGCTCATCCTTAACCACTTGCCGACCGCCGCACAACGATGTACGTCAGCAGAATGGCACAGGCAGGCATTAGGGCTTACCTGTACGTCCCTGCCTGCCCGCGGGCGGGGGGTCCGATCGGACCCCCCCCGGTGCCTGCGGCGGTCGGCTTCGTTACAGGAGTGATCTGTGCTGAGGGGGAGGCCATCTATTCGTGGCCACCCCCTCGCGATCGCTCATGATGAATGAAATGCTTCCTCTGCCTCTGTAATGTAAACAGCGGCAGAGGAAGTGATGTCATCTCTCCTCGTGAAGCCTTTTCGTTCTGTCTTCCGAGGAGAGAAGACATCCAAGTAAGTGCACCAAACACAACACTTACAGTAGAACACTCTAGGCACACATTTCACCCCCCGATCACCCCCCTGATCACCCCCCTGATCACCCCCTGTCACAGTGACACCAATAGCAGTTTTTTTTTTTTACTGATTACTGCATTGGTGTCATTTTGTGATAGTTATAAGTGGTAGGGCAGTTAGTGGTAGGCCCCTTTAGGTCTAGGGTACCCCGCTAACCCCCCCTGATAAAGGTTTAACCCCCTGATCACCCCCCGTCGTCAGTGTCACTAAGTGATCATTTTTCTGATCGCTGTATTAGTGTCACAGGTGACGATAGTTAGGGAGGTAAGTATTTAGGTTCGCCGTCAGTGTTTTATAGCGTCAGGGACCCCCATATACTACCTAATAAACGTTTTAACCCCCTGATTGCCCCCTAGTTAACCCTTTCACCAGTGATCACCGTATAACTGTTACGGGTGACGCTGGTTAGTTAGTTTGTTTTTTATAGTTTCAGGACACCCACCGTTTATTACCTAATAAAGGTTTAACCCCCTGATCACCCGGCGGTGATATAAGTTAAGCTTTAGGGTCAAATAGGGTCTGCGTCGCCCCAGGTAGCGTCAGGTTAGTGCCAGTACGGCTAACACCCACGCACGCAGCATACACCTCCCTTAGTGGTATAGTATCTGAACGGATCAATATCTGATCTGATCAGATCTATACTAGCGTCCCCAGCAGTTTAGGGTTCCCAAAAACTTAGTGTTAGCGGGATCAGCCCAGATACCTGCTAGCACCTGCATTTTGTCCCTCCGCCCAGCCCAGCCCACCCAAGTGCAGTATCGATCGATCACTGTCACTTAAAAAACACCAAACAGGTTGCAGGTTTGGTAAGTCTTACTGTTATACCGTAATGTTACTTTGTTTTATTGTTAACCATCATTTGCTTAGCAGGTATGCCATTCAGCTGCAGCGCGGATTTATGTATCTTGACAGCAACAGCGTTTGCTCCCACGATACATAAAGCCGTGACTCCAGCGCTGTAGGAGGTGATTTCACCACCACAGTTAAAAAAAAGAGCATATATGCCGAAGCATGGGGGCAGAAGGGACGGAGGAGCAATTTGCTCCTAACTTTTGGGGCGGATGCCCCCATGCTTCGGCATATATAAACTGTGCATGTATGCCCATCATTAGAAGTGTGTGGATGAAGGGAGGTATTCTAATGGTGGGCATACCCACCGATCAATCTCCTTTTTTTGTTCAGCCCACAGGCTGCATGAAAAAAAAGATTACAATATATGCCCAACAAGGACAAGCAACGTACTGGTATGTTGCTGGATTTTGAGTGGTTATACCAGAATGATGCCTGCAGGTTTAGGTATCATCTTGGTATCATTCTTTTCAGCCAGCGGTCAGCTTTCATGTAAAAGCAATGCTAGTGGCTAATTAGCCTCTAGACTGCTTTTACAAGCAGTGGGAGGGAATGTCCCCCCCTCCTCCCTCTGTCTTCCATGGTTTTCTCTGGCTCTTCTGTCCCAACAGGGAACCTGAGAATGCAGCCGGTGGTTCCGCCAGCTGACCATAGAGCTGATCAGAGACCAGAATGGCTCCAATCATCTCTATGTCCTAAGAAACCAGAAGCTACAAGCATTTCATGACTTAGATTTTGCCGGATATAAACAGCGCCATTGAGAAATTGGGAAAGCATTTTATCACACCGATCTTGGTGTGGTCAGATGCTTTGAGGGCAGAGGAGAGATCTAGGGTCTAATAGACCCCAATTTTTTCAAAAAAGAGTACCTGTCACTACCTATTGCTGTCATAGGGGATATTTACATTCCCTGAGATAACAATAAAAATGATTTTAAAAAATCTAAATGAAAGGAGCAGTTTAAAAATTTAAATAAAAAAGCAAAATAAATAATTAAAAAAAAAACAAAAAAAAAAAAACACCCCTGTCCCCCCCTGCTCTCGCGCAAAGGCGAACGCAAGCGTTGGTCTGGCGTCATATGTAAACAGCAATTGCACCATGCATGTGAGGTATCTCCACAAAGGTCAAATCGAGGGCAGTAATTTTAGCAGTAGACCTCCTCCATAAATCTAAAGTGGTAACCTGTAAAGGCATTTAAAGGCTCTTAAAAATGTATGTAGTTTGTCGCCACTGCACGTTTGTGTGCAATTTTAAAGCATGTCGTGTTTGGTATCCATGATCATCTAAGATCATCTATTTTATAACATAAAACATTCGGGCAATATAGTGTGTTTTAGTGTATTAAAATTTAAAAAAGTGCCTTTTTTTCTAAAAAAGTGCCTTTTTTTCCAAAAAAATGCGTTTGAAAAATCGCTGCGCAAATACTGTGTGAAAAAAAAAAAATTTAACACCCACCATTTTAATCTGTAGGTCCTTTGCTTTAAAAAATATAATGTTTGGGGGTTCAAAGTAATTTTCTTGCAAAAAAAAAAAATTTTTTTCATGTAAACAAAAAGTGTCAGGGCTTTGTCTTCAAGTGGTTAGAAGAGTGGGTGATGTGTGACATAAGATGGGGTCATTTGGGGGGGTTTTGTGCTATCTTGGCATTGTATGGCCTTCGAAACTGTGATAGTTAGTGAGGAGTGAAATCAAAAATTTATGTCCTTAGAAATCCTGAAGGCGGTGATTGGTTTTTGGGGCCCCATACGCGGCTAGGCTCCCAAAGAGTCCCATACTCAGGAGAAGCAGCAGAATTTATTTTGGGGTGTAATTCCACATATGCCCATGGCATGTTTGAGCAACATATCATTTAGTGACAACTAAAAAAATAAAATATTCAATGGGCTCAACATGCCTCTCAATTTCCTTACGGTGTCTACTTTCCAAAATGGGGTCATTTGGGGGGGGGGGGGTTGTACTGCCCTGCCATTTTAGCACCTCAAGAAATGAGATAGGCAGTCATAAACTAAAGGCTGCGTAAATTCCAGAAAATGTACCTTAATTTGTAGACGCTATAACTTTTGCGCAAACCAATAAATATACGCTTATTGACATTTTTTTTTATCAAAGACATGTGGCTGAATACATTTTGGCCTAAATGTATGACTAAAATTGAGTTTATTGGGTTTTTCTTATAACAAAAAGTAGAAAATATCATTTTTTTTCAAAATTTTTGGTCTTTTTCCATGTTGTACATGGACTTTAAATCTTAAAGAAAGCTATTGGTGGGCATCAAAATGATGAAGCTATGTTACTTTAACTGAATAACTTAATTGTTAAACAATTGCATTTATAATTTAAAAAAAAAAACCACTTAGACCCCTTTCACACTGGGGCATTTTTCAAGCACTTTAGCGCTAAAAATAGCACCTGTAAAGTGCCTGCAAAATGCCTCTTCTGCAGTCCCAGTGTGAAAGCCCGAGTGCTTTCACACTGGGGTGGTGCTCTTGCATGACGTTAGAAAATGTCCTGCAAGCGGTATCCTTGGGGCGGTTTTTGAGCGGTGTATACACCGCTCCTCCTCCGCCCCTGCCCAATGGCCTGCAAAGCGCTTTGGCAGCGGCACTACACAGGAGCTTGTAACCCGTTTTAACCCCTTCTAGGGTATTAAATGCTCCCCGCTCTCACCCGAATAGCAGTAAAGTGCCACTAAAACTACCACTACTTTACTGCTACCGCCCTCACCATCCCAGTGTGAAAGGGCACTTAAAGTAGTTTTAAAGGGTGCAGCGGGCTTTAAATAGTTACTGAGGGTAAGCTAAGCTCCTTTCAACTATCCTAGATCTATTCTTCTACCAAAAGACAACCCCTTATTAGCTAGGGACATGCCATTATCGCATCATTTACTGAGAAACTGAGAATTAGTGATGAGCCAAACATATTTCAGCAAACGTTACTAAAGTTTGGGTGCTGAATCCTAACGCCATTAAAGTCCAGGGGAGTTGAATATTAAACAATAGTAACATCCACTTGTAGGCTAATAGGCAAGGGTTTGTGAAACAAATGGCATGGGTGCTGGGCATTACCCTGGGAAGCATGTAACGAGCAAAAAAATAAATTGTAAAGTGTAATAATGTGTAACGTGAAAAATTAAAAATGCAAAATCCCATTAAATAACATGCCTGGGGTGGGGGTTCCCTAACACTGCCTGTGAAGTGGAGCATGTGTACCGAAAAAAAAAGTGTGTTTACATTGTTGACAAAATGTCAACTACCAGCCACTTCATTTTGTTTGTAAACAAAACAGCCAGGGATTCCCTTTATCTATACCAGACCCTTATTCTAGATGAGGGTCTGATATAGATGGTAGTGGGGGACACTTCCACACAAAAGGGAAATATTTAATGTTCACTAAAATATGGAGTTAGGCTTTAATAAAAAAAATGTAAAAATAAAACAAAAAATGTTCCACATTTACCTTTCATCAGCAATGTCGATCCATGCCCGATGCCCACTGGCTCACCAAAACTCCAGCCGAATGACAGCTGATATAAAGGAAGGGGCAGGTCTCCCTGGTGATGACATTGACCACACATGGACATTACAATACATGGCTAACAACACCACCCAGGAGACCTTGCTCCTTTATATCAGTTGTCATCCATCAGACCTATCATTCAGCAGGAGTCAAGTGGCAGGAATAGACAAGTACCAGCGGACGTTTTTTTTTTTCGGCAAGTGTTGAGCATCATGATTAATCAGTATCTACATCATTCAACAACCTGATGGACAGTGGGTGTACATCATGGGACATATTTTATTTAACTAAAGGGCTTTTCTTTTTACTGCTTACATTTTTATGTGACTGTGTCCTCATTGGCAAGGGACCTCCCCCATTTGGGGGCGTGCAGCTTGGTGTGGTTCAGAAAGAGGGAGCAGCATGCTCAGGCTTGTCAGGCAGCATGCTCAGATAAGGGTCTGGTAAAGATTTTGTAGGGGGATCTCACACATTTTTCTTCTTGATTTTGGTGTGGGGTTCCCCTTCGCTTGCCGACCAGCGCATGCCGATTTACGTCGGCAGAATGGCACTGGTAGGCAAAAGGGCGTGCAGGTACGTCCCCTTTAAAACGCAGTGTTGCAGGCGCGTGCCCGCCGTGGTCTCTGTGACCGTGACCGCGGGTGACACGGACTCGATGTCTGTCGGGTGCCCGCGATTGCGTCACAGAGAGGAAGAACGGGGAGATGCTTTTGTAAACAAAGCATTTCCCAGTTCTGCCTAGTGACAGGACAGAGATCACTGCTCTCTGTCATCGAGAGCAGTGATCACTGTCCTGTGTGTTGAAGCCCAGCCCCCTCACAGTTGGAATCACTCCCTAGGACACACTTAACCCCTTCACCGCCTCCTAGTGGTTAACCAATTCACTGCCAGTGTCATTTACACAGTAATCAATGCATTTTTTAGCACTGATCGCTGTATAAATGACAATGGTCCCAAAATAGTGTCAAAAGTGTCCAATCTGTCCGCCATAATGTCGCAGTCCCGATAAAAATCGCAGATCGCCGCCATTATTAATAAAAAAAAAAAATTAAAAATAAAAATGCCATAATACTATCCCCTATTTTGTAGACGCTATAAATTTTGCGCAAACCAATCAATATACGCTTATTGCGATTTTTTTTATGTAAAAATAATATATGTAGAAGAATACATATCGGCCTAAACTGAGGGAAAAAAATTAGTTTTTTTTATATATTTTGGGGGATATTTATTATAGCAAAAAGTAAAAAATATTGCGTTTTTTTCAAAATTGACGCTCTTTTTTTGTTTATAGCACAAAAAATAAAAACGACAGAGGCGATCAAATACCACCAAAAGAAAGCTCTATTTGTGGGAAAAAAATGACGTAAATTTTGTTTGGGTGCAACGTCACATGACCGCGCAATTGTCAGTTAAAGCGACGCAGTGCCGAATCGCAAAAAGTGCTCTGGTCAGGAAGGGGGTAAAATCTTCCAGGGCTGAAGCAGATAAAATACATACCAGACCAAAGTGTCTGGTATAGGATTTGGGGGAGACTTCACACCGTTTGGTTCCCACTGAATGGATAAATGTTTGGGCCTTTGTCTGAATGACCACACAGCCATGGTTCAGTCTTAGGCCCCTTTCATACGAACGGACCGTCTATCCGTTTTTCTTCCATCTGTCAACGGACGTCAATGCACTCCTATGGGCATCCGTCACGATACGTTAAAAAAAACTGATAAAATCAGAAGTGGAGGTTAACGTACAAGGCTCCGTCGAGATCCATGATATTACAGTTTTTCTTGTTTTGGCTCATTTCTTGAAACAGAAATGACATTCTCAAAACTCTAAGATCATTTGGCAAAACAGTCTTACAGTTCAGCACAACACTATAACTCACGTGCAAAAGCTCATATCTCTCCCAAAACTGTTCACTCATGCTTCAAAACCATATTCCTTTCCCATATAAAGAGTCAGTGCTACCAAAATGGCAAAGATTCTTCTCAATTGCTTTGGCTCATTTCTTCAAACAGACCAGACGTTCTCAACTCTCTTGGTGCTTTTGCTAAAATAACCTGGATGGTTTGGCACAACACCATGGTTTACCTTCAAAAGCTCATATCTTTCCCAAAACAGTTCACTCATGTGTCAAAAATAAACTTCTTTCTCATTCAAATAGTCAGTGCCCCCAAAATGCTTCATCCCTTTGGCATTGTGTAAACACTGCAAGTCAAAATGTTTAGATGTTTTGTCTCTATGGCAGAGGACCATTGAAATATCCCTCATGTCCACCTTTCAGTCTTAGCCCAATTGTGTATAAAACTGAAAAAAAAGAAAAGATTTTAGGGTAAGAGTAGCCTCCAAGGTTTGACATCACACATTGCACTCATACTGCCAAGGAAAAATTACTTTACAGTATTGTAACCATTATCATTCACACACAAAGTAACTTCCATACATCAGAGTAAAAAGAAAATGTATACAGCATAATATATGGAAATATAAACACACAAACAAAAAACAAGGAAAATTACATTAGCCTACAATGCTGTAAATAAAGCTGGAGTTTCACAACTACTGTAACATCTCTTCACTGGCCACCGTCCTCACCCTCCTGCCCATCCACACGCTGCTGTCTGTCTGGCCACAGATTCTCGTCAACATTGCAGCGTATATCCTCCCTTGCGATGCAATGAGGGAAGAGAGGGTGTGCATGTCGCAACCATCCCCTACACTGATATCCTGTAATATCCTCACAGGCAGGGTCCATAGCATGGAGCAGGGACCTCTGATCTTGAGCCCGATGCTCATACACTCTCCACCTCCAAGTGGAGAAAAACTCCTCACTAGGATTGAGGAAAGGAGAGTAAGGTGGTAGGAACACCATGTCCATCCTTGGATAAGCAGTGAACCAGGCCCTGATAAGCGGGCCACAATGGAAATGCACATTGTCCCATACAATTATATATTGTGGTAGGTGAGGCCATATGAGACCTCTCTCATTTTCAGGGATCAAATCCAAATGAAGGCAGTCCAAGAAGATGAGAAGCTTCTGTGTATTGTATGGGCCAAGACTGGGGATGTGAGTGGCCACACCATTCTCAGAAATGGCAGCACACATAGTTATATTACCCCCTCGCTGGCCTGGGACATCCGCCGTGGCCCGGTGGCCAATAAAATTACGGCCTCTTCTTCGGCCCTTGGCCAGGTTGAAGCCAGCCTCATCCACATACGCGAGTATGTGAGAGGTCTTGTTTCCTTCCAATGCCATTATTCTCTACAATAGAGTAAAAAAAGAAAACATCAAATCAGTCATACAGAAGAGTCATACACTACAGTTACAGACAGTTACATAGGAATGTTCTATGTTCTACACAAGTTCAATATATTACTGGCCAGTATTCCAGTGGTTCCAGACCTGGGGTACATGTACCCTATGCAGAGGTACTACAGGGGGTATTTGACAGAAAGGGGAGGGGAAAAATTATCAATGAGTAGACTTACTGAAATGTTACAGTAAAACCCACAGTATTAGATAGATTTACATGGGAGGCACTACTGTAATTGCAGCTCTTTGACCCTTTTTCTTACTGTATTGTATGTTATATTCTTCAAAATAAGGATTATAATGATAATTGCATCATACAGTAAGCTGCAGTTTTTAGACAAAATGTTTATAAATCAGATACGTAAATCAAATACTTTCATACCTGGATTACCTGGATTCAGAAATCAGGTAAAGTGGGTACTGAAACCAATACATTTCGGGAACCACTGCTTATGGTAATTGTAAAAAGGTTATCTTGATGGACAACCAGTGACTGACGTACATGTAAATACTGGTACCGCAGCTCTTTCACTCTGTCAGACTTCCTCTCAAATGGTACCCTGTAAATTTGCTTCATTGTCATCTGATGCTTCTTCAATATGCAGGCTATTGTGGAGATGCTTATAGAGTTGACATTTTGGAATATGGCTTTGTCTTGTAGGATTGCAGTGCGGATCTGTCTCAATGTGATGGCATTATTTGCAAACAACATGTTACAGATCTCTTGTTCATTGAGAAGTTTTCCTCGGCCACCCATGCCAGGTTGTCTTCCAATCCTAGACATAGAATTCAAAGGACAACACTCCATTCGTGATTTATACCTTATGTATTCCGTACAGAATGAGTTACCAATGTAATTGTATTGTTTTACTTACAGTAACTTTACCACAATTCTAATGCATCACTGCACAGTGACTGGAATACTACTGTAAACTGTATCATCAAGATAGTAGAAAATAAACTATTCCATACTATTCCATAGTTTATTTTCTACAATATTTTTCTTGTCATTGTTAGTATCATACGTAACATCCAACTGAGGTAAGATACTGTAATACTGTAGGCCTATCACACACACACACATACACACACACTAAATGAATACGTAAATGAGTAAATAAACATATTTGTTGCTCTGTGCACAGTGTCCTGTCCTATACATTATATAATTCCATCATTGACTGACTACATACCTGTTTTCCCTGCGAAAGGTTTGGATGATAGATAAGACTGTAGAGCGAGGCACATTAGGCTGCACTCGGCGACCTTCCTCCGCCATTGTGAGGCCATGGTTGACGACATGATCCATAATTGTGGCCCGAATTTCATCAGGGACAGCATAGTGTCTTCGTGCTCCTGGGTTCTTCCCCCTATTCCAGCACCACTCACCCTTACTCCTCTTCTTCTTCCTCTTCTTCTTCCTCTTCCTCGAGCAGGCAGTTTCCCTTGTTCATTTACTTGGCCAGGTGCCTCCATGTTCAGAAATTGTACTGGTCCTGCATGGTCAAGCTCTCTATATACATGTTTGGCAGCATTTACAATCATGGACAGCACCTATCAGGTAACTAAACATACTGTTTGATTGGTCATCTGAGACCAACTCCAACTCCTCCTTCGTTAGTCAAGTCCTAGTTACACCTGACTGTCAATTGCTGTAATCATTTTATCAAATGTTCCAAGAGATTCATATATGGTATTCATGGTATTATGTTCCTGAATAATTTTGACAATTGAACAGACTATTGTGCATGTGATGACTTAAACAATGAAATGACGCTGACACGTTTTGGAGAGAGCAACCATTAGACTGAGAATTGACAATCAGTTTAGATCAACAAGATCTATTCACTTGGAAATTGTGCTAAATGTAGGCTACTTGTACTTAATCATTTGAAAGATGTACTGAGACATTGAGACATGTACTGAGACATTTGCAATTTTGATGAAATGAATGACAAATTCAATTCAGTTGTGAACAATTGCCAAGTGGTTTGGAGATTTGTCCATGTTGTTTTGAGAATGTCATTTCTGTTTCAAGAAATGAGCCAAAACAATGGAGAAAAACTGTAACTGACGTTAACGGACAATGTACTTCAACGTCCGATCATTTAAGATACATTTTGAAGAAATCTTTTTTTTTTTGTTTATTTGTGAACTCAACCTATGACCCAGGCAGTAGTTGGACAATAGGAGGTACATCCACAGTACATCCCCAAGGAGAAACATGGCCAGAGATGTCTCCCAGGAGGAACTAATAAACCTGGTGCATGAGAAGGCCAGGCTTGTGGGACTCAATCTGTCGGGACCACAGTGACAGAGTAAGAACACAGCAACTATGGGATGAAATCTCTAAGCTTGTGACACCAAATTGGTCCACCATGGCTCCCAAACAACGTGATCAACGTGGTAAGTGTTGCCCAACTGCAGCATTCTCTCTTGTCAGTGTTTTTATGTAATCATGAGAAACATGTGAGTAATGTACTGTTCAGTCTCTCGCTGCAGCAGAGCCAAACCATGTGGCACTCTGCTTTGTATGTATTGTTGTTTACCGTTTGTAGTAATGCATGTGAATTTGAGGTCAGTGCACATCCTTTCTGGCCTCTGAAGTGTGCGCACCTTGTCCTAGAAAGACATCATTTTTGTGTCCATTGCTGTCCTTGTGGCACGCTCAATTTGTGGTGACCTAAGCATAAAAATATTGCTGTCCATCTGAATATGTTGATAGCAATCTGTGCACATGATGTTTAATATTGTGAATAGGCAAGGACATGCTGACTCCTCCACAGACTATGGAGTCCTATTGGTTATAGGTTTTTTCTTAGCCACTTTTTTAAAAAATCTAAATCTTTACTCAAATTCTTTCTCAATGTGTGTTTACAGAAAAAGAAAAGCCCCGAAGGTGAAGCTGCGCTAGAAAAAAATAATTTGTGATAAAGAAACAAGATATTGAATCAATAAAAAGCTGCCAGCACCTTAAAGTCTAGTACCAAACTTAAAATATCAAAATTAACCAAAGTAGATGCAGCGCTTTTAAAGGTTATATGACAAACAACAAGTGAAAAAAACATCAAGTGAAAAAAATCTTTTGTGAAAAAAGATTTTTTGGTAAGTGAAAAATGAAAACTAAGGCAGAGTCCCAATAGTATTTCAATCCATATGTGATAAAAAAACAGAAAACGTGACCATAATTTCCTGTGAAGAAATAATTGGTAACAAATAAAAAGTGAAAACTAAGGCAGAGTCCCGTTAATATTTCAGTCAATGAACTGGCAAGGTAAAAACACCAATCCGTGTAGATAGATGAAAATTTGCAGGGAAGGTATAACGTGCAATTCCACAACCAGATGAGCCAAAAGATGGCCTGCTTACCAGATGACGATGACTGTTAACAGCAGTCTCGCCCAGCGTAGGGAAATCGGTCTCCCCTAAACCTATGCAATCTCTGGAACAGCCGCTAATCTATAGTGATACTCGGAACAAAAAAAGAAAACCTTCCATGGTGTAGTACGTTTGATAAAAGTGAATTTAATAAAGGAATCACTCTTACAGAGTAGAAGTCAATCCACAGCAATAAATATAAAACGGCGAGGCTGCTGTGTCTTCATTGGCTACACTTCATTTCCTAGTTAGTTTGCCCATCCACTTCCTCCTCTGCTGCCAGTTCCAGTCTCCACTCTACTTCCTCTCAACTCACCTCTGAATTCAAAATTGACAGAAGGTGGCGTTCTCTGAGAGACCATTTTTGAAGAGATTTGAATGATGAGGCAGAGGGGGTTATTTACGAAAGGCAAATCCACTTTGCACTGAAAGTGCACTTGGAAGTGCAGTCGCTCTAAATCTAAGGGGTAGATCTGAAATGAGTGGAAGCTCTGCTGGTTTTATCATCCAATCATGTGCAAGCTAAAATGCTGTTTTTTATTTTCCTTGCATGTCCCCCTTGGATCTGCAGCGACTTTACTTCCAGGTGCACTTTCAGTGCACTTTCACGTGCACTTGCAGTGCAAAGTGGATTTTCCTTTAGTAAATAACCCCCAGAGTGTGCAAGTGGTTCTGGAGCTACCACAAAGAAAAAATCAGTCTTCTTTGAAATGTTGTCCTTCCTAAGGAAAGTCATGGACGTTAGACCATAAGTGACGTTTGGATGTTCCATCTAGAAAGTGAAAAAAGTAGGTCTCCATATAGTAAGGTTTTGTGACCAAATGCTCCTCCTTTTTATTATAGTACATCATCAAATGTCTCAGAGTGTGAGGAGAACACTGCAAATAATGAGACAGAAGCAGTGCAGGAAGGTGAGCAAGCCACACAAGAGGGAGAAGGCCAGTCCCAGTCTGTGGATGAGACAGTACGTCCGAGTGCACGTCCAAGCTCTTTGCAAAGATCCTTACATGTAAGCATACTATTGATTACTAAGCTTTATCTGATGTACACCAAGGCATCATTGCATTTCTCAATCGGCATATTATTCTCTACAGGTTAGTCATGACAGGTCAACAACATCACGATCCTCGCAGCGTGGCAAAAAGCCTGAAAATCCAGAGATGGACAAAGCCATAAAGTCCTTCATGGATGAGATGACCTCCATTAACCTCCTTGGCGGTATGATTATTTCAGATATTTGATGCTAAAAGTGGTACAATTCTTTTGTATAGAAATTTGGCGTTTTATATTGTAGGCCTGTAATTCTTAGGAATAACTCACTTAAATCTGTCCAAACAAGAGTGTAGTAGACATCCCGGGTATGATAAAGTTTGAAACACAAAATCATAAATTATAATATAAAAAATAACTATAAATAATTATAACAAATAATAAAAATTATTCAATGATGTAATCAAATCAAAAACACTGAAATTTGCTCAGTTGCAGAATTGTCGCTGTCATTACTTTCAGTGTTTGATGACGAATTTCCCCACAAATCACTATCGCTCAATTCTGCAAGTGATTCTAATTTATTATCGCTGTTTTGTAGCTGGTCTAAAACCGCTTTTGATGTAAAGGGACGGTTTTGGTTGCTATGGACAATCTCAAGTTTCCAGGCAGAAAAAAAACAGTATTTTTAATATAAAACAAAAGAGATGTGAAATAATTTCATACAGTAATGTAATAAGATTACAGTGTACTGTATGTATAGTGTGCGTTTCACTTTTTGAATTTGGCGCCGTGCTCCGTCCCCATGCGTCGCAACACTCGCAGGGAACGGAGCTTGGCTTTGTGATAAATCAAGCTGAGACACAGCCGCCACACACTGCGGGGAGACATCGCAGGATCCTGGGAACAAGGTAAGTAAACTGTACCTGCATTCTGGGATGCAATCCCCGGATGTGGGTCCGGGTTACTGCTTTTGGTACTGAAAATCCACCCCGAACCACACTCGGGAATACCGTCAGGGAGGTTAAAAGACAGGAGAGTAAGGATCCATTCTGTGATCCAAATAACTCAAATGCATCCTTCTTGAGGACAATTTATCATACACTTCAAAAAGCACCAGCAGAGAGGCAGATGGAGATACATATGAGTATATTTAATTATGTGGGGGGTGAATTAGAGCTGGCGAGTCAGGAATGCCATTGCACACTATTAGCCAGTATGAACCCCCTCAGAGGTCATACCGTCAATATTCCTATGAGTCTCCATGCCTTCCGACCCAGCCATATCTCCCGCCCTATCCGTTCATACAGCTCAATGCACAATACCCAGAGACCTTCTTATGCTTACTCTCTTGCTCATTCCTAACAGGGAACATATCCTCTGAGTGTAAACACTAGCTCAATTTCTGCCGATGTTTCTCAAGCTAATAGCCAAACCAGCTCTGGTTCTTCTTCCCAAACTTCTACTTCATATTCCCCATCCCCCACCTCTTTTTTTATCAGGTTTTTATGTTAAACTAAGAACTTTTTTAAAGTTTTGCATATTTATGCTTTGTTCAAATTTTGACAAATAAAAAAAAAGTTAAGTGAAAAAACCTTTATTTTAAAACGGGTTATGCAGAATAATAAAGCTAAAACCGTTTTGAACATATCATGTGCCTTTGTGTCTTTTTCTGCTATCAAAACACAATGAAATAACCAAAAATAGCAAACATTACACAAGTTATTTTCATATGGCATTTTAGGACATATTTGTACAATTATTGAAATTTGCACTGCATTATTTACATATATTGATATTGCCATGGAACATCTCCGGAGGGAGATAGAAAGTAGTCGGCGAATTGTTCCCACATGGCAATGTAGGACCTCCTTGCACATACTCTGCTGTACTGTACGGAGGGCAGGTGGAACTCTTCCTCAACGTGGATGCCCTCCTTATCCCAGACAATATTATGCAGAATGCAGCAGGCCTGAATTACTAACTCAGCATTTTCAAGACTGTGTTGCAAGGGTGTTTGGAAAACACACCATTTACTGGACAATATGCCAAATGTACATTCAACGAAGCGTCTTGCGCAGCTCAGCCGATAATTGAAGATCCTCTTCTTGTCGTCCAGATTACGTCTGGCATAAGGCCTAAGCAGATATTGACATAGTGTGAAGCCTCATCTGCAACAAGCACGAAAAGGCAGGTCTGGTCCTTCAGTTCCAGGCAGAGGCTGATCAGATGGTATGTTGAACCGCCCTTCTCGCAGGCTTCGTCCCATTACAGACTCTCGGAACACTCTGGAATCAGAACTGCTGCCATATGCCCCATTGTCCACAGCGATAAATTTATAATTGCTATCACGGATAGCCAGGAGGACCAATGAAAAGTATTTCTTGTAGTTACGAAATCTGGACCCAGAATGTGGAGGCTTTTGGATACGGATATGCTTTCCATCAAGAGCTCAGATACAATTTGGAAAGTTTGCTCAATTCCAAAATCCATCTGCTATTCTTCACCACATTTTTCCATCTGGTAATGGCATCACTGCTGGACACAGCTCTTCCCATATGACTATGCAAGTATCATGCACTATCTCCGAAATTGCTTGAAATGCCCAGTAAAAAATAATGGTTTAAAGAGGTATAAGACTGGCCAGTTGCAAGAATTCTAGAAAAAAATTGAACATCTTTTTAGCTTTTTAAGTAAAACAACATTCTACTAGCACATTATTGGATACAATATTTATTATCTATACATACTGTATATACACACACAAACACACAGTAGACCAGGGGTAAGCAACCTCGGCACTAGGCATGTGCATTTCGTTTCGTTCCGAATCTAAATTCGGACGAATTTTTCATTATTCGGAAATTCGGATGCATCCGAATTTCCGAATGACAAAAGTAAAGAATTTAAACGAATCCGAAAAAAAAAAACGAACGAATTCGAATCGAATTCGAAAACATATTCGAATCGAATTCGAAAACATATTCGAATCGAATTCGAAAACATATTCGAATTGAATTCGAAAACATAATCAAATAAAAAAAAAATAGAAAACGTTTTTCTAAAAAAAACAATAAGGTAGAATATAAAATAATAAAGCAATAGAATATGTTTTCTATTCAAATTCGAATTCATTCTATACGAAATTCCACTTTCAGAAGCCATCTTCCGAAATTCGAATTTCGTATAGAATGAATTCAAATTAATAATAAAAAAAATTATATATATAATTTTTTTTTTATTATTCTCTTCTATTGTTTTTTTATGCTTTTCTTTTCTATTATTTTATATTCTATAATAGTATTTTCAATTCAAATTCAAATTCATTCTATATGAAATTCGAATTTCGGAACATGGCTTCTGAAGTTTGAATTTCGTATAAAATGAATTCGAATTTGAATAGAAAAAATTAGAACAGAAAATAATAGAAACGTATAGACTATAAAAACAATAGAACAGAATAGAAGAAAATATAATATATATATTATATTTTCTTCTATTCTGTTCTATTGTTTTTCTAGTCTATTCTTTTCTATTATTTTCTATTCTATTCTAATCTTTTACATTAAAATTTGATTTCGGTCTATATGAAATTCGAATTTTGGAAGATGTTTATATATATATATATATATATATATATAATTTTCTATTCTGTTTCATTGTTTTTCTATGCTATTCTTTTCTATTCTATTCTAAACTTTTCTATTCGAATTTGAATTC
The DNA here is from genome assembly GCF_042186555.1 of Aquarana catesbeiana. NCBI lineage: Eukaryota > Metazoa > Chordata > Amphibia > Anura > Ranidae > Aquarana > Aquarana catesbeiana. Next base: position 148,092,045 of record NC_133335.1, on the reverse strand, counting down.
ATTCTATACGAAATTCGAATTTCGGAAGATGGCTTCTGAAAGTGGAATTTCGTATAGAATGAATTCGAATTTGAATAGAAAAGATTAGAATAGAAAATAATAGACTAGACAAACAATAGAACAGAACAGAATAAAATATAATATATATAATTTATTCTATTCTGTTCTATTGTTTTTCTAGTCTTTTCTCTTCTACTCTATTCTAATCTTTTCTATTCAAATTCATTTTATAAGAAATTCAAATTTCGGAAGATGGTTTTTTATATATATATATATATATATATATATATATATATATATATATATATATATATATATATATATATATATATATATATATATATATATATATATATATATATATATATATATAAAACCATCTTCCGAAATTTGAATTTCTTATAAAATGAATTCGAATTTGAATAGAAAAGATTAGAACAGAGTAGAAGAGAAAAGACTAGAAAAACAATAGAACAGAATACAAAAAATTATATATATTATATTTTATTCTGTTCTATTGTTTGTCTAGTCTATTATTTTCTATTCTAATCTTTTCTATTCAAATTCGAATTCATTCTATACGAAATTCCACTTTCAGAAGCCATCTTCCGAAATTCGAATTTCGTATAGAATGAATTCAAATTCGAATAGAAAAGTTAAGAATAGAATAGAAAAGAATAGCATAAAAAAACAATGAAACAGAATAGAAAATTTTATATATATATATATATATATATATATATATATATATATATATATATATATATATATATATATATATATATATATATATATATATAAAACATCTTCCAAAATTCGAATTTCATATAGACCAAAATCAAATTTGAATATAAAAGATGAGAATAGAATAGAAAAGAATAGACTAGAAAAACAATAGAACAGAATAGAAGAAAATATAATATATAATATATATATATATTATATTTTCTTCTATTCTGTTCTATTGTTTTTCTAGTCTTTTCTTTTCTATTATTTTCTGTTCTAATCTTTTCTATTCAAATTCGAATTCATTCTATAAGAAATTCAAACTTCAGAAGCCATGTTCCGAAATTCGAATTTCGTATAGAATGAATTCGAATTGAAAAGACTATTATAGAATATAAAATAATAGAAAAGAAAAGCATAAAAAAACAATAGAAGAGAATAATAAAAAAAAAATTACCGTATTTATAACACGCACAGGCGTATAACACGCACCCCAAGTTTAGGAGGGATTTTTAAGGAAAAAAAAAAAACTTTTAGGAGGGAAGTTTAAGGGAAAAAAACTTACATTTAAATGCCCATCATTGCAGCCTTCTCAGTGCAGCCTTGCCCCAGTGCAGCCATGTCAGCGCAGCCTTGTCAGTGCAGCCTTGTCAGTGCAGCCTTGTCAGTGCAGCCTTGTCAGTGCAGCCTTCCCAGTGTCCATTGCAGCCTTATCCCAGTGCAGCCTTGCCCCAGTGCAGCCTTGCCCCAGTGCAGCCTTGCAGCTCACAGTTTGAAAATCCTGTGATCCCCTGCGATCCTGAGCTTCAAAATCGCCGACTGCGATTTGAAAATGGTGCCGCCGGCGCCAAAATACACAGAGCCAGTCCTCGGCTCTTCTCGGCGGCTCTCGTTCACTTTCGGCTCCACTCGTAGTCCCGCCCGGGATGGGCGTGACTGTGAGCGGAGCTATCCGAACCTAGCCGAGTACACTCGGCTAGGTTCGGGCGGCGCTCGAGTGAAGCCGAAAGTGGCCGAGAAGAGCCGAGGACCGGCTCTGTGTATTTCAGCGCCATTTTCAAATCGCGGTCGGCGATTTTGAAGATCTGTCAGCTCAGGATCGCAAGGGATCGGCGTATAACACGCACCCATGATTTTCCCCTGATTTTAAGGGGAAAAAAGTGCGTGTTATATGCCGATAAATACGGTATATATATTTATATATATATATATATATTTTTTTTTTTTTCTATGCTGGTCTATTGTTTTTCTATTCTTTTCTATTCTTTTCTATTTTATTCTAATCTTTTCTATTTGAATGCGAAATCATTCTATACGAAATTTGAATTTCCGAAAATGGTTATACAGAAACAGAATGAAATAGAATGAAATCGAATTCTAATAGAAAAGACTAGAACAGAAAAACAATAGAACAGAATAGAAAAAAAAAAAAAAAAAAAATATATATATATATATATATATATATATATATATATATATATATATATATATATAGACACACATCTTCCGAAATTGGAATTTGGTACAGAATGAATTCAAATAGAAAAGATTAGAATAGAACAGAAAATAATATAAAAGAATAGCATAGAAAAACAATAGAACAGAATAGAAAAAAATATAAAATATTCTATTCTAATCTTTTCTATTCGAATTCATTCTGTACCAAATTCCAATTTCGGAAGATGATTTTATATATATATATATATATATATATATATATATATATATATATATATATATATATATATATATATAAAATATTTCTTTCTATTCTGTTCTATTGTTTTTCTATTCTATTCTTTTCGAATTTGATTTCATTCTATTTCTATATAACTATTTTCTGAAATTCGAATTTTGTATAGAATGAATTTGAATTCAAATAGAAAAGATCAGAATATAATAGAACAGAATAGAAAAAATATTTTATATATATATATATATATATATATATATATATATATATATATATATATATATATATATATATATATATATATATATATATATATATATATATATATATATATATATATAAAATATTTCTTTCTATTCTGTTCTATTGTTTTTCTATTCTATTCTTTTCGAATTTGATTTCATTCTATTTCTATATAACTATTTTCTGAAATTCGAATTTTGTATAGAATGAATTTGAATTCAAATAGAAAAGATCAGAATATAATAGAACAGAATAGAAAAAATATTTTATATATATATATATATATATATATATATATATATATATATATATATATATATATATATATATATATATATATATATATATATATATAACCATCTTCCAAAATTCGAATTTCGTATAAAATTAATTTGAATAGAAAAGATTAAAATAGAGTAGAAAGAATAGACTAGAAAAACAATAGAACAGAAAAGAATAAGATATAATATATTTATGGTTGGAGCCCTATGTCCGGTATGTACATGGATACCACTTACAGTAAAGATAGGACTTACCATCGGAAATAGACCTGAAAGTGTGGACTTACCATATGAAATGGACCTGAAAGTGTGCCTTGGTCTAATGGCCGGTATGCCAAAATAAGGGGGCATACCCTGGTTTAAGAAATGATTATTCTGTAAGAGAAATGAATGAAATGAATAGTTTGAGAAATGCTGTGAAATGGGGATGGGAGGGTGGGTATCGCGCACAGGAAACCGACAAGCACCACAGGTGAGCGGGCTGCTTAAGTACCCCCCCGGGCTCCTCCCATAAATTCAGGCCACCATACTGGCCTTCCTACTTATGGTTGGAGCCCTATGTCCGGTATGTACATGGATACCACTTACAGTAAAGATAGGACTTACCATCGGAAATAGACCTGAAAGTGTGGACTTACCATATGAAATGGACCTGAAAGTGTGCCTTGGTCTAATGGCCGGTATGCCAAAATAAGGGGGCAAAAACATTCAGGTAGGGTTATGATTTTATTGATTTTTAATTACTTATTGAGCCAATTTGGAGAACGCCTGTGCCATCTCTGTTTGTGGGTTAGGGATATACCGGGCGAAGCAGGCTGACTTCCACCTGCCCAGTCTTTTAATGATGTGGTCTGGAACTCCGTGGCGGGATGCCGCGGAGGCTGCTCCGATGCGAAAAGAGTGTCCTGAATATTGACTAGGGTTAAGATGAAGATTGCGGAGAAGTATTCTTATGTGTTCCACAAACTGAGAGGCGTTTAAGGGTTTAACTGGGAACGGTAGAAGGGGACTGCTGTCTGGTTGTTCAGGCAGGAGTGACAGGAGCCGGTTGAGTACGGCGACTGGACACCAGCTGTTGTCGGTTTTGTAGAGGTGAATGTTCGCTCCTGAGCCCGTTTGCTGGGTTTTAGAGACCTCGAGGTGCAGGATGAAGTGGTCTTGGTATCTAAGTAAGTGTCGTCTGCATAGTACTGGGTCTGTGGATTTGTTATAGGTGAATTCTCCAGGGCGCAAGAACCCATAGTACGCTAGATATATCGTTGCTTGTAAGACGATGCTACGGAGCAGACCGAACGGCGAGGTAGCCAGCATAGTTGACATGTCCCTAAAGATGGGTCCCGTAATGGGCAAGCGCTTAGTGCTGACGACTGGTTGTTGTTTCTGAATTCCCCTTAGAACGGCTCGTATAGCGTGAGATGAGAATAGTGAAGGTTTCGTGGGGTCTTCAAGCGCCATAAAATGTTGAATGCCGGCTAGGTATAGCCGGATGGTGTTGTAGGATAAGGCCAGCTGCGTGTGGCAGTGTGCAGTGAAGGCCAGTACCTGCTTGATACCTGTTGGTCCTTTACGGCAGGACGTGAGGAATTTGTTAAAGGCCTTCCAAGCTGTCTGGTAGGCTTTAAGTGTGTTGTAGGAGAGGGAATGATTTATAAGTTGTGTAGCTCCGTGTAAATGTTGAACTAGTCCAGGGTCAGTTGTGACCAGACAGGGATAGGGGCCGACATCGGATCGGCATCGGGAACCTGCTCGAAAAAGGAGGAATAATTGAAACGTGACAGTGCGTCAGCTGCTGAGTTGTATCTGCCGGGAATAAATGTACAGTGTATATTGAACTGATGTTGTAAAGACAGTTGTACCAACCTGCGCAGGAAGGACATGACTGCTAGGGACTTGGACCTGCCTTTGTTGATGATGTCTGCCGTGGCCTGGTTGTCGGTGCTAAAGACTACAGTTTGTCCTGTCCAGTGGTGGCCCCAGAGTTGTGCGGCTGCCACTATGGGGTAAAGCTCAAAGAGGGCAGATGTTTGGGAAAAGCCGGGTATGATTAGTATCTGTTGAGGCCATGGTCCTGAAAACCAATGATGGCCAAAAATTGCCGCGAAACCTGTGGAGGCTGCGGCGTCCGTAACCACCTGGGGTGAATGGAGCGAAACTATAGGTATGAATAGAGATATGCCATTCCAGGCGGACAAGAATTCCTCCCACATGGATAGGTCCGCTATGGCTGCGGAGTCTAAATTCAAAATCTGATCAGGGTCTTGAGTTTCCGACAGAAATCTGAGTAGGCGTGATACAAATGTGCGGCCTTGTGGAATAATTCGCATAGCGAAGTTGAGCATACCCAGGAGGGACTGCAACTGTTTTTTGGTACAGTCCTTGGTGTGTGTAAACTCGTGAAGGACTGCCCTAATGCGTGTTAGTTTGTCGAGGGGGAGTCTGGCTTGCATTGCGCAGGTATCCAAGGTGACCCCGAGAAAAGTGATGCTATTTGCTGGGCCATCGACTTTGTGCTCAGCAATAGGAACATTGAGGTTTCCAAAAATTACCCTAAGTTTGTCGAGATCTCCTGGGGGCTTGCTGGGTGGTTCTATCAGTAGGAAGTCATCTAGATAATGGATGACTTCATGGCATTGACCCTTGTGTAATAGTATCCAACCGAGGGACTGGGCGAACGTGTCGAAGAGCCACGGGCTACTCTTCGAACCGAAGGTGAGCTTTGTAGCAAAATAATATGTTTCCTTCCACTTGATGCCATGCCAGCACCAAAGGGATGGGTGGATGGGCAGGAGCTTGAAGGCATCCGAGATGTCGGCTTTGGAGAGCCAGGCGCCTGTGCCTGCTTTGATGATCGCCTGTATTGCCATGTCCACGGAAGAATATTTTAGGGAAAACTCCTCGGAGGGGATCAGGGAATTGAGACTGGGTATGTGGGAAGAATGAGGCGCAGACAAGTCGTACACCAAACGCAATTTATTTGAAAACTTGCCCTTGACAAGCCCAATAGGGCTGACTCTCCATGTGTTGAAAGGGGGGCAACTGAAAGGGCCTATCACGTAACCTCGATCCACCTCTGCCTGTAAGAGCTGATCTATGGCTTGCTCGTCAATGGCTGCCGAACGAAGATTGGCACATTCGTGGGTAGTGTGGGGTAGTGAAATGAGGCCGGTGTGAAAGCCTGCTGTGAAGCCTTGGATAAGGAAGGTGGCCAGGGAAGGGGTGGGATGTGAAGTGAGATACCATCCTAACCATAAGAGGTTGATCCGGCTTAGTCACGCCTTCTTGTGTTGCTTGACTTCACACAAAATCCTGGGGTGTGCTCTATGACATAAGGTGCAGAGGTGAAGTAGACGGCACTGGCTGAAGTTGCAGGACCCCTGATTAAAGTTATTACAGATGGCTGCCCCTCCCACGGTTCGGACTGGGCGTCCGAGTTTGTCCACCTGAGGCGTTGGTTCAGGGATCGGCTGACCCTGTACTGAACCTGAGGTAGAGGGAAACTCGAAAGGCCGTCTGTTTGCCGTATTGGCGCACCAGGTGGCAGTGTGGGTGGAAGACTGGCAAATCGCACACAGAGGTGAGCGTAAGCCGGCAAAGTGGCGGCAGAAGAGCTCTGTGTCCATGAGACTCCAATCTGTCGTGATCTGGAACTGTATGAGTCTGGCCGCGGCCTTGGCTGAAAAGGAACGGTGGTAGTCGTAAAAGGCAAAACCACCGTACTTGTGGCCTAAGTCTACCACAGTATGGAGATATAAGTCCAGCTCTTCCCGCCTGCTAGGGGTGGCTGAGCACAGGACATCTCTGAGCATGCCAAAGGCCAGTGTAAACTCTGAGACTGTTAACTTGCGGTTCAATCTGGGGTCTTTAGATTTAAGGACCACTGATATGTCGCCCCAGGAGTAGGCTTTATTTTCTGCCAAATCATGCACGGAAATGAGGAGAGAGGCCAGGTTGACGTCCTTGCCGTCCAAGATGTCCTTCCTGATACTGGTTGGGACCAGGTGGGAGGGGTAGACAATGTGGCTTGAGCCTGAGGTACCTGCAGGAAGAGGTGTCAAGCTTTGAGTTGCCGTTGGGTCGGGGACAGCCGTGGCCGGTCGGGCCTCCAGAAGTGCAACCCTGGTTTGGACGTCTGCGACTGAGGTGGATAGAGATGACACCATCGTGTGTAATTGTGAAATGGCCGATGATATCGACTGAAGGGATGCCTGTTGGGTACTGGGTCCTGCTGCTGGTGGGGGAAAGAGGAGTTTGAAAAGCTCGCCTTTCCTTGCTGTGGCGGGGAAGGGGACACCTCTGCGTCTGAGCTCTGCCGTCAGTTTGGGGATAGTCCATCCCCTAAGGGATTGCACGCTGCCGCTTTCTGAGACCGGAGAAGGTGACAGCGGGGCCGCGAGGTCTTCGCTGCCGGTCTGAGACATGGTTGCTCTGGAGAGGATTATCTTGAGCTTTTGTTTCCTGGTTGACTGTAACCTATTAGGGGTGAGATGAATTTCAAGTTTTTCTTTGATCCGCTGAGTCATACTTACCCGACTTATTCTCCCATTCCCCCTTTTTTTTTTTTTTTTTTTATCTGGGGGGATATCGTCCAACCTGGTGCAGGGTGGACCTACTGAACTTTGACTGACCTGAGAAAAACGAAAAGGTGACAATTCGTGAAGGGATTGCTAACTGGTTTTTTGAAGCAACGATTTGTATGACAATGAAATGATTCGAAATGTTTGCCTTGATTATGAATGGACTCCATGACAGAGGTCCGGCCTGGTCGTCATCATTGATTCGACCGAGAACCGGGCTCTGGAGCATGTATTGAAATGAGGCAAGTGAAAACATTGGTGCACCCGGGACGATCTGGTGCTTATTTGATGCATCTGGATTCGAATCGGAGCACCGTATGAAATGAAATGAGAGAAATGATTATTAGACCGAGGCTTGAATTGGTTGTGCCGTGTTTGCGACTGGCAACCATCCGAGCTCTGGTATAGGTATGAAATGCTGTTTGGTACCAGCAAGGCATTCCGTAAAGAATCGGTGCATGTCAGATGCGACTGGTTCCGGAACGGTGATGCGTTGTGGGAGCGAAATGGTAGTAAGCTGCATGGCAGAGACATGGATCCATCCCCCGATGTCTGCGATTAGCTATGATCCGGACTTTGAAGCATGTATCAGAAATGAGCCGAGCCCTGGGGTACGCCACAATGAATCGGTGCATTTCCATGCGACTGGATTCATGTGTGAACGTGATACGTGGAAATGAAATGATAACCATGACAGAAGGTACGAATTACTGATAAACGTAACTCTGGAGCATGTATAGAAATGAGGCCAGTCCTGGGGCACGTCGAGACGAATCGGTGCATTGCCATGCGACTGGATTCATGTCGGAACGTGATAGGTGGAAATGAAATGATAACCATGACAGAAGGTACGAATTACTGATAAACGTAACTCTGGAGCATGTATAGAAATGAGGCCAGTCCTGGGGCACGTCGAGACGAATCGGTGCATTGCCATGCGACTGGATTCATGTCGGAACGTGATAGGTGGAAATGAAATGATAACCATGACAGAGATATGAATGACTGAAAACGTAACTCTGGAGCATGTATAGAAATGAGGCCAATCCTGGGGCACGCCGGGACGAATCGGTGCATTACCATGCGCCTGGATTCATGTCGGAACGTGATAGGTGAAAAATGAAATGATAACCATGACAGAGGTATGAATGACTGAAAACGTAACTCTGGAGCATGTATAGAAATGAGGCCAGTCCTGGGGCACGCCGAGACGAATCGGTGCATTACCATGCGACTGGATTCATGCCGGAACGTGATACGTGGGAATGAAATGATAACCATGACAGAGGTACTAATGACAGACCATAACGTAACTCTGGAGCATGTATAGAAATGAGGCCAAATAACTGGGGCACACCGGAACGAATCGGTGCATCTTTTTGATGCGACTGGATTCGAATCGGAGCGCGGTAGGTGACTGAAATGAGAAATGTTTTGAAATGATTTGAAATGTCAGAAATGAGTTCTAGAATGTTTCAGAAATGAGAAATGATTGGTATCGAACTGACTTGATCCGATAACTTGCAAATTGCGACTTGCTATGGCTGTTTACTGATGCATATTTTTAACACCGACATGCTAGAAATGAAGCGACGTCTGCGTCGCGGTGCTGTCGAAATGGTAACATATCGAAAGTACGAGCGATACACATTACAATAGTGAAGTGCGAGTAGCGAAATTTGAAAGTACGGTTTAGTGACATGACATGAAACGAAAAATTCGATATACATTGCAGTTTATGAAAAGCGAGTGAAACGAAATTTTTGAAATTACGGTTTAGTGACCTGATATGAAAACGAAAAGTCCGACGGGACCTTACCTGCGACAGCCAAGCCAGCCGCGTGGTACAAACTACGAACGAAAAACGCAGACTTCGAAAGTTTTGAGAACGGTATCGAATCCGGAATTTTTGCGAGGCAAGAACTTGCGGACGCTGGTATATCGAATAGTCGGCCTAGTGACGTATATCGCGCACAGGAAACCGACAAGCACCACAGGTGAGCGGGCTGCTTAAGTACCCCCCCGGGCTCCTCCCATAAATTCAGGCCACCATACTGGCCTTCCTACATATTATATTTTATTCTGTTCTGTTCTATTGTTTTTCTAGTCTATTCTTTTCTATTCAAATTCAAATTCATTCTATACGAAATTCGAATTTCAGAAGCCATCTTCCGAAATTCGAATTTCGTATAGAATGAATTCAAATTCGAATAGAAAAGTTTAGAATAGAATAAAAAAGAATAGCATAGAAAAACAATGAAACAGAATAGAAAAAAATATAAATATATTATATTTTATTCTCTTCTGTTCTATTGTTTTTCTAGTCTATTCTATTTCTATTCTAATCTTTTCTATTCAAATTCGAATTCATTCTATACGAAATTCTAATTTTAGAAGCCATCTTCCGAAATTCGAATTTCGCATAGAATTAATTCAAATTCGAATAGAAAAGTTTAGAATAGAATAGAAAAAAATAGCATAGAAAAACAATGGAACAGAATAGAAAAAAAAATATAATATATATATTTAACCATCTTCCAAAATTGGAATTTGGTACAGAATGAATTCGAATTCAAATAGAAAAGCTTAGAATACAATATATTATATTTTTTTCTATTCTGATCTATTGTTTTTCTATGCTATTCTTTTATACTTTCTATTCTATCCTAATCTTTTCTATTGGAATTCGATTTCATTCTATACGAATTTCAAATTTTGCAAAATGGTTATATATAGTTTACTTTTTCAAATTCAGTTATTGTTTTTTTCGAATCTTATAGTTTTTTTCGAATGTGGTAGAAATTTTTCGAATTTGACAGTTTTTTTCGAATGTGGTAGAATTTTTTCGAATTTGACAGTTTTTTTCGAATGTGGTAGAATTTTTTCGAATTTGATAGTTTTTTTCGAATGTGGTAGAATTTTTTCGAATTTGATAGTTTTTTTCGAATGTGGTAGAATTTTTTCGAATTTGATAGTTTTTTTCGAATGTGGTAGAATTTTTTCGAATTTGACAGTTTTTTTCGAATGTGGTAGAATTTTTTCGAATTTGATAGTTTTTTTCGAATGTGGTAGAATTTTTTCGAATTTGACAGTTTTTTTCGAATGTGTTAGAATTTTTTCGAATTTGATAGTTTTTTTCGAATACGGTCGAATTTTTTCGAATGCGGTCGAATTTTTTCGAATGCGGTCGAATTTTTTCGAATGCGGTCGAATTTTTTCGAATTCGAATACGAAACGAAACGAATTCCGAAAACGAATGTAATGAATGCAATGAATTTAACTAAACGAATTAAGTTAAATAACGTATCGAAACGAAACGAAACTAAACAAATTTTTTCATCCTGCACATGTCTACTCGGCACTTCAGCGGTTTTGAAACTACAAATCCCATCATGCCTCTGCCTGTAGGAGTCATGCCTGTAATTGTCAGGGTCTTGCAATGTTTCATGTGACTTGTAGTTTCGCCACAGCTGGAGGGCCGAGGTTGCCAACCCCTGCAGTAGACCTACAAAAAAATTACACTTGATAAATGAATTACTTCTTACCTCAAGGTCACTAAGAGACTTTCATCTGCAGGTACACACCTTCTCATGTTGGTATGTCTTCGCTGCAACCGTGGATGCAGCTGGTCCAGTAAGTAGTCGAATGTGGCTATGGTCATCCTGGTGAAGTTGAAAAACTTAGTGGGATACTGTCGGAGATGAGCGTAGTGCAGAGCCACAAAACCTTCAGAAAGCTGCTTCAGTAGCATGGGGTGGGTCCAAAATCGGTGTCTCCTAGCCACAATCTGCTTTTTCTTGCTCTCCATTCTCCTCATATAGGCAAATACGACAATGTCACGCTGTCCCAAAAATTGTTGTAATCCATCGCACAATGCAGATAGCACACACAAGGACAAAGGAAGGACACAGCAATGACAAATCACTCACTGAAAACTGCAATGCAGCATGGAAGGAGCAATGCTTTCTGGGTAATGTCATCAAAGCGACAGAAACTGCTGTAAACGACTCAAAATGGATGTAAACGGGTACATTAACGGATGTAAGCGGATGTTAATGAAACGGAAGACGGATGAAGACGGATAAAGCAACGGATAAGAACTGATACGTTCTTAACGTGGCTAAACTGACGGTGCCCGTGTGAATGAGGCCTAAAGCTCATTCCTATATATAATCCGATTAACAATATACTATATATATATATATAGTGCAATGGTGGTGGATCTTTCATATAGTCCATGTGCAGTATCTACATCTCCATTATTTGGTCCCTATATGTTTCATAAACCAGTAGAGTTTTGCCTTTCATAGGGTGCCTGTTTTTTTCTTCAATCATTTGAACCTTGACAACACCCCTACCCAAGGGTGGGGAACATCTGCCCAAGAAGCAGTGTTTTAATGTTGGAGGGTTATTATTTTTACAGCCAATTGCTGATGGGGTGACATTATTGTTACAGCATACTCCTAACCACCAGTGCTGGTGGGAGTTATTGTTCCAGTAGGCCACTCACCACCAGTGATGGGGGGGATTATCAGTTCCAGCTAGCCACTATAAAAAAATATTTTGAGGGGGTTATTTTTAGAGCTGAGCATCAATGCTGGGGTTAGTAGGGGTTATTATTACTGCCAATGACACAAATGCTTGGGTATATTTTATTTCCACACTACAAGCTGCGCAATGACACTGAGACAAGCCTGGTGGCAGCTGGTCAGGCAGGCAAGGTGTAGAAAGAGGTGCAGTTTTGCAGCTTGACCACAGTGGCGGCTGGTGCTCCATTTTTTTTAGGGGGGTGCAAACAAAATCTCAACCAACCCCCCCCCCCCCACGTCACTCGCCCGTGATGGGGCCGATAGATATATATAAATAGATAGATAGATATACAGTTATACAGATAGATAGATAGACAGATAGATAGACATACAGTTATATAGACAGATATACAGTTATATAGACAGATATACAGTTATATAGACAGATATACATAGACAGATAGATATACAGATAGATATATATACAGTTATATAGATAGATATACAGATAGATATACAGTTATATAGATATACAGTTATACAGATAGAAATACAGATAGACAGATATACAGATAGATAGATATACAGTTAGATAGATATACAGTTATACAGATAGATATACAGTTATACAGATAGAAATACAGATAGACAGATAGACAGATAGACAGATAGACAGATAGATAGATATACAGTTAGATAGATATACAGTTAGATAGATATACAGTTAGATAGATATACAGTTAGATAGATATACAGTTAGATAGATATACAGTTATACAGATAGATATACAGATATACAGATAGAAATACAGATAGACAGATATACAGATAGACAGATAGATAGATATACAGATAGATATACAGATATACAGTTAGATAGATATACAGTTAGATAGATATACAGTTAGATAGATATACAGATATACATAGACAGATATACATAGACAGATATACATAGACAGATATACATAGACAGATATACAGTTACATAGATAGATAGAGATACAGTTATACAGATAGATATACAGTTATACAGATAGATATACAGATAGATATATAGACAGTTATATAGATAGATATACAGATAGATAGATACTTAGATAGAGAGAGAGATATGCAGTTATACAGATAGAATAGAGAGAGATGAGATGATCAAATGCACAGCATGACTGTAGGACGCAGTGCTGGGAGCCCCTGTGATGTACACATACAGGAGATGTGTAATTAAGGCTCCAGCAGATTGTCAGGTGAAGGGCTGGAGCAGAGGTTGATTCCAGGCAGGGCAGAGGTGAAGCATGGTTCCCTCCACCCTCCGATCACAGACTAAGAAGAGTATAACACGGTGGACAGACAAAGGCTGTTAGTAACACATTAACTTACCTTGCTTCTCCATTCACACCAGCCGAAACAGGAAGCGACACGCCGCCCAGTGACAGCACCTCCCAGAAATGAAGACATGAAGGAGAATGCCCCAATCAGCATCTAGAGGTGCACTGCACAGCGCCACAGGGCAACAAAAAAAACAGCAAATGAAGCATTTTGCCTGCAATCACGGGATTGCATTGGCATGACGCTTCCATAGTGCACTGTGTCCGGTGCCTGCCCGGAACACAGTGCACTTCTTAAAGAAACTTTTTTTTTTTTTTTTTAAAGGGACATTTTTTTTTTTTTTTTGACTGGCTTTGGGGGGGCTATGGACAGGCCGCCACTGCTTGATCAGATACATCACAGTGGTAATCTGACAAGTGAAAAAATCCTTGAAACCCTAAAATGTTGAAGCATAAACTAGGATGTGTTATGGACTACCTCCTAATGACAGCAGTGGAGTTCACCTGGAAAGGGGCTATTTTAAAAGTACATAACATATTCTAATCTGCTTCATAACAATCACCCAATCATAAGGTCACAAATGATTCTCTACTCCACCTGCAAAAAATGTGGAAAAAAATTTTTATGAGTCTAATGCAACCAGATCCATTTTTAATTTCATCTTATTTAATCAAATATTGAAATACAAGCAAACAATTCATAAGCCTATTTCTCTCTCCTATCATGAGTTTTAAGCTTACGCTATGTATTTCCTGGACTGCATTGGCCATCTGTTCATTTCTATACAGTGGGGCAAAAAAGTATTTAGTCAGCCGCCAATTGTGCTAGTTCACCCACTTAAGATGAGAGAGGCCTGTAATTGTTATCATAGGTATACCTCAACTATGAGAGACAAAATGTGGAAACAAATCCAATCACATTGTCTGATTTTTGAAATAATTTATTTGCAAATTATGGTGGAAAATAAGTATTTTGTCATTATCAAAAGTTCATCTCAATACTTTTTTTATATATCCTTTGTTGGCAATGGACAAGGTTGTCACACACTGTTGCTGGTATGTTCCTCCATGCAGATCTCCTCTAGAGCAGTGATGTTTTGGGGCTCCAAATGTTCTCTAGCAAACCTCAGACGGGCCCGGACATGTACTGGATTTTTGCTCACCGTTCTTGTGATCATTTTGACCCCACGGGGTGAGATCTTGCATGGAGCCCCAGATCGAGGGAGATTATTAGTGGTCTTGTATGTCTTCCATTTTCTAATTGCTCCCACAGTTGATTTCTTCTCACCATGCTTCTTGCCTATTGCAGATTCAGTCTTCCCAGCCTGGTGCAGGTCTACAATTTTGTTTCTGGTGTCCTTCGACAGCTCTTTGGTCTTCACCATAGTGGAGTTTGGAGTGTGACTGTTTTAGGTTGTGGACAGGTTCAAACAGGTGCCATTAATACAGATAATGAGTGGAGGACAGAGGAGCCTATTAAAGAAGAAGATACAGGTCTGTGAGAGCCAGAAATCTTGCTTGTTTGTAGGTGACCAAATACTTATTTTCTACCATAATTTGCAAATAAATTCTTTCAAAAATCAGACAATTTGATTGTCTGGATTTGTTTCCACATTTTGTCTCTCATAGTTGAGGTATACCTATGATGACAATTACAGGCCTCTCTCATCTTTTTAAGTGGGAGAACTTGCAAAATTGGTGGCTGACTAAATACTTTTTGCCCCACTGTATGTGTTATAAAAACATCTCAAAAAACATTCAAACAAATAGAACAAATCAGTTTGCCTTGGGCCCAAGGCCAGTTGGCTGACCACACCTAGGGTCATTTCAAAGTGTGAACTTTTCTTTGCTTCATTACCAATTGTGCATTAGGTTGGGTTGGAAAGCAAGAGCAGACAGCACTGTCTATTGATGTTGTCAATTTATTTATTACTCTTTTCCTACTTATCAGGTAGCCTTGAATTATGCAAAACCCATGGGGCACTTGATACTCAGATCAAACCCTCAAACACCCTTTGAGCCAGGCAGGGTCTTTCTATCAGGAGGCCTACAAAAGCTGATACCAAACACTGAGCTTTAAAACTCAATTGGTCTAAATACCACATACTGTACTTTTCATTAGGTCAAGTCCACATACTGTACAGTATATTGTTTCTCATCTTCCAGGCCTGGTGTATTTTTTGGCCCCCAACATGTATTGAGGTTTACATCTTGGATCCTATCATACATTGGAATAAATTTGTATCTGTACACTTGACTTTTGTTGAGGCATGTGTGTAGAAGTTACCAGCCCAAAATCCAGATACCCTGTCCAAATACCACCGCAACACCATAAGTAACACCAATAGGATATTCTATGGGTTCCAGTGCTATTGATTCATTTTCTGACATTTCAGATGACTGCCCACTCTGTGCATTCACTTCTCTGAATTTGCCTCTCCTGTGCATAACATACACCTGATACCTGCATGCACATAGTTGCCAACATTGTAAAAAAATGTATAGGGATACTTTTTTGCCTGTAGGCGGAGTGTTATTGTAATTAGGGGGTGGGGCATTTGTTTGTAGGCGTGACATAGTGGGGAAAGAAAAATATGGCGCGTGGTTTAAAGGGGCATGGCTCAAAGGGGTGTGGCTAGAGTCTGAGATGAATGAGGGATGGAGGGAGAAAGAGGATGGAGAGAGAGGGAGAAGGAAAGAGATGGAGGGACAGAAGGCCCAGATTCTACACCACAATAGAAATATGTGTATTCCAGAAAGTTTAACAATCAGCAGATAAAGATACTCCAAACACCTGGTGTTAGCGCTTCAATCATCCCGGCACCATGGTTGTTATGGTGTCAGGATGATTGAAGCACATTATTTCTATTATTACATTGTAACATAAAATGTAATCATTCAACTCACCATAATGCAGAATCAGTGGGATCCCTGAGCGTGTCACCTGCCACGTTGCCTGCCACCAGATGCCATCAGGTGGCCCCAGCAGAGTCCGTCCTTACATCAGGTGCCCCCAGCGGAGCCCCTCCTCACATCTAGTGTCCCCAGCAGTGGAGCCCCTCCTCACATCAGGTGTCCCCAGCAGCAGAGCCCTCCTCACATCTGGTGTCCCCAGCAGCAGAGCCCTCCTCACATCTGGTGTCCCCAGCAGCGGAACCCTCCTTACATCTGGTGTCCCCAGCAGCGGAGCCCCTCCTTACATCTGGTGTCCCCAGCAGCGGAGCCCTCTTCACAGCTGGTGTCTCCAGTGCAGCAGAGCCGGCCTCCTCACATCAGCGTCCCCAGCAGCGGCAATCTCCTTCATGTGTATGTCCCCAGCAGCTACAGTTCCCGGCTCTCACGTGTGTTCAGTGGAGGGGGGAGGCGTCTCCGATCGATCCGTGCAGCCAATAGGCTTCAGTGTACAAGAGAATTGGCTACTTGTATACTGAAGAGACAAGCTGATTGGTTGCCCCTCCACCTCTCCACTGAACACAAGGGGAAATGTACTCGCAGAGGCAGCCATCTTTTTGTAGCCCGCCGGCCGTTTTTGCCTAAAACATTCCCAATTTCCTGGGACAAAGGCAAAATCCCAGGAAATTAATCGGGACGAGCTCCGATCGGGACGAGGGTCCCAAAATTGTGATTGTCCCAGGAAAAATCGGGGCTGTTGGCAAGTATACATGCAGCACATTATGTACTCCTAGCTCCTGCATTCCTGATTACTGCACTGTTACTTACTGTGCATGTTACTGTACACTCCTTTTCACTGCAACCTGTACACTGGGCTCTGTGTTATTTAAACTAACCCCTGCACTCTACTTTATATTACATATTCCTAACAAAAGTAAATATCATAATCATTGCTGGGGGGTGCACATTGCAGGGGCTTCTATCCTTATGGCTTCTATCTCTAAGTGATTCTTTCTACAAGTGATATGCACTTCATTCTCTGCCTCACGTGATCATTCCTTCTGTCTCTTTACAGGTATGTGTCAGCTCATCCACATCTTCCACCGTTAACTGAAATTGGAATCTGCCTGCTGTCTCTGTGTGTGTGTGTCTCTGGTATGTGTCAGCTCATCCACATCTTCCACCGTTAACTGAAATTGGAATCTGCCTGCTGTCTCTGTGTGTGTGTGTCTCTGGTATGTGTCAGCTCATCCACATCTTCCACCGTTAACTGAAATTGGAATCTGCCTGCTGTCTCTGTGTGTGTGTGTCTCTGGTATGTGTCAGCTCATCCACATCTTCCACCGTTAACTGAAATTGGAATCTGCCTGCTGTCTCTGTGTGTGTGTGTCTCTGGTATGTGTCAGCTCATCCACATCTTCCACCGTTAACTGAAATTGGAATCTGCCTGCTGTCTCTGTGTGTGTGTGTCTCTGGTATGTGTCAGCTCATCCACATCTTCCACCGTTAACTGAAATTGGAATCTGCCTGCTGTCTCTGTGTGTGTGTGTCTCTGGTATGTGTCAGCTCATCCACATCTTCCACCGTTAACTGAAATTGGAATCTGCCTGCTGTCTCTGTGTGTGTGTGTCTCTGGTATGTGTCAGCTCATCCACATCTTCCACCGTTAACTGAAATTGGAATCTGCCTGCTGTCTCTGTGTGTGTGTGTCTCTGGTATGTGTCAGCTCATCCACATCTTCCACCGTTAACTGAAATTGGAATCTGCCTGCTGTCTCTGTGTGTGTGTGTCTCTGGTATGTGTCAGCTCATCCACATCTTCCACCGTTAACTGAAATTGGAATCTGCCTGCTGTCTCTGTGTGTGTGTGTCTCTGGTATGTGTCAGCTCATCCACATCTTCCACCGTTAACTGAAATTGGAATCTGCCTGCTGTCTCTGTGTGTGTGTGTGTCTCTGGTATGTGTCAGCTCATCCACATCTTCCACCGTTAACTGAAATTGGAATCTGCCTGCTGTCTCTGTGTGTGTGTGTCTCTGGTATGTGTCAGCTCATCCACATCTTCCACCGTTAACTGAAATTGGAATCTGCCTGCTGTCTCTGTGTGTGTGTGTCTCTGGTATGTGGCCTTCTCTATCTGTTGCCCTGTGCGAACAACCATGACATTATTTGTTTTTCTGGACTGTCTTACCTAAGTTTTATGTGTTGATCTTGTCTTGGCCTCTTGCTATTCTGACTTTTGAAGCAAAAAGTTCACTTTGATTGCCAGGCACTCTTATAGTCACTCATGATTAATTAACGAACTTCAACCCCACCCCTATAACAGTATATATTTGAGCATCCTTAAGGGGTCAGCACATTGCTGGGGGGTGCACATTGCAGGGGCTTCTATCCTTATGGCTTCTATCTCTAAGTGATTCTTTCTACAAGTGATATGCACTTCATTCTCTGCCTCACGTGATCATTCCTTCTGTCTCTTTACAGGTATGTGTCAGCTCATCCACATCTTCCACCGTTAACTGAAATTGGAATCTGCCTGCTGTCTCTGTGTGTGTGTGTCTCTGGTATGTGTCAGCTCATCCACATCTTCCACCGTTAACTGAAATTGGAATCTGCCTGCTGTCTCTGTGTGTGTGTGTCTCTGGTATGTGGCCTTCTCTATCTGTTGCCCTGTGCGAACAACCATGACATTATTTGTTTTTCTGGACTGTCTTACCTAAGTTTTATGTGTTGATCTTGTCTTGGCCTCTTGCTATTCTGACTTTTGAAGCAAAAAGTTCACTTTGATTGCCAGGCACTCTTATAGTCACTCATGATTAATTAACGAACTTCAACCCCACCCCTATAACAGTATATATTTGAGCATCCTTAAGGGGTCAGCACATTGCTGGGGGGTGCACATTGCAGGGGCTTCTATCCTTATGGCTTCTATCTCTAAGTGATTCTTTCTACAAGTGATATGCACTTCATTCTCTGCCTCACGTGATCATTCCTTCTGTCTCTTTACAGGTATGTGTCAGCTCATCCACATCTTCCACCGTTAACTGAAATTGGAATCTGCCTGCTGTCTCTGTGTGTGTGTGTCTCTGGTATGTGTCAGCTCATCCACATCTTCCACCGTTAACTGAAATTGGAATCTGCCTGCTGTCTCTGTGTGTGTGTGTGTCTCTGGTATGTGTCAGCTCATCCACATCTTCCACCGTTAACTGAAATTGGAATCTGCCTGCTGTCTCTGTGTGTGTGTGTGTCTCTGGTATGTGTCAGCTCATCCACATCTTCCACCGTTAACTGAAATTGGAATCTGCCTGCTGTCTCTGTGTGTGTGTGTCTCTGGTATGTGTCAGCTTATCCACATCTTCCACCGTTAACTGAAATTGGAATCTGCTTGCTGTCTCTGTGTGTGTGTGTCTCTGGTATGTGTCAGCTCATCCACATCTTCCACCGTTAACTGAAATTGGAATCTGCCTGCTGTCTCTGTGTGTGTGTGTCTCTGGTATGTGGCCTTCTCTATCTGTTGCCCTGTGCGAACAACCATGACATTATTTGTTTTTCTGGACTGTCTTACCTAAGTTTTATGTGTTGATCTTGTCTTGGCCTCTTGCTATTCTGACTTTTGAAGCAAAAAGTTCACTTTGATTGCCAGGCACTCTTATAGTCACTCATGATTAATTAACGAACTTCAACCCCACCCCTATAACAGTATATATTTGAGCATCCTTAAGGGGTCAGCACATTGCTGGGGGGTGCACATTGCAGGGGCTTCTATCCTTATGGCTTCTATCTCTAAGTGATTCTTTCTACAAGTGATATGCACTTCATTCTCTGCCTCACGTGATCATTCCTTCTGTCTCTTTACAGGTATGTGTCAGCTCATCCACATCTTCCACCGTTAACTGAAATTGGAATCTGCCTGCTGTCTCTGTGTGTGTGTGTCTCTGGTATGTGTCAGCTCATCCACATCTTCCACCGTTAACTGAAATTGGAATCTGCCTGCTGTCTCTGTGTGTGTGTGTCTCTGGTATGTGTCAGCTCATCCACATCTTCCACCGTTAACTGAAATTGGAATCTGCCTGCTGTCTCTGTGTGTGTGTGTGTCTCTGGTATGTGTCAGCTCATCCACATCTTCCACCGTTAACTGAAATTGGAATCTGCCTGCTGTCTCTGTGTGTGTGTGTCTCTGGTATGTGTCAGCTCATCCACATCTTCCACCGTTAACTGAAATTGGAATCTGCCTGCTGTCTCTGTGTGTGTGTGTCTCTGGTATGTGGCCTTCTCTATCTGTTGCCCTGTGCGAACAACCATGACATTATTTGTTTTTCTGGACTGTCTTACCTAAGTTTTATGTGTTGATCTTGTCTTGGCCTCTTGCTATTCTGACTTTTGAAGCAAAAAGTTCACTTTGATTGCCAGGCACTCTTATAGTCACTCATGATTAATTAACGAACTTCAACCCCACCCCTATAACAGTATATATTTGAGCATCCTTAAGGGGTCAGCACATTGCTGGGGGGTGCACATTGCAGGGGCTTCTATCCTTATGGCTTCTATCTCTAAGTGATTCTTTCTACAAGTGATATGCACTTCATTCTCTGCCTCACGTGATCATTCCTTCTGTCTCTTTACAGGTATGTGTCAGCTCATCCACATCTTCCACCGTTAACTGAAATTGGAATCTGCCTGCTGTCTCTGTGTGTGTGTGTCTCTGGTATGTGTCAGCTCATCCACATCTTCCACCGTTAACTGAAATTGGAATCTGCCTGCTGTCTCTGTGTGTGTGTGTCTCTGGTATGTGGCCTTCTCTATCTGTTGCCCTGTGCGAACAACCATGACATTATTTGTTTTTCTGGACTGTCTTACCTAAGTTTTATGTGTTGATCTTGTCTTGGCCTCTTGCTATTCTGACTTTTGAAGCAAAAAGTTCACTTTGATTGCCAGGCACTCTTATAGTCACTCATGATTAATTAACGAACTTCAACCCCACCCCTATAACAGTATATATTTGAGCATCCTTAAGGGGTCAGCACATTGCTGGGGGGTGCACATTGCAGGGGCTTCTATCCTTATGGCTTCTATCTCTAAGTGATTCTTTCTACAAGTGATATGCACTTCATTCTCTGCCTCACGTGATCATTCCTTCTGTCTCTTTACAGGTATGTGTCAGCTCATCCACATCTTCCACCGTTAACTGAAATTGGAATCTGCCTGCTGTCTCTGTGTGTGTGTGTCTCTGGTATGTGTCAGCTCATCCACATCTTCCACCGTTAACTGAAATTGGAATCTGCCTGCTGTCTCTGTGTGTGTGTGTCTCTGGTATGTGGCCTTCTCTATCTGTTGCCCTGTGCGAACAACCATGACATTATTTGTTTTTCTGGACTGTCTTACCTAAGTTTTATGTGTTGATCTTGTCTTGGCCTCTTGCTATTCTGACTTTTGAAGCAAAAAGTTCACTTTGATTGCCAGGCACTCTTATAGTCACTCATGATTAATTAACGAACTTCAACCCCACCCCTATAACAGTATATATTTGAGCATCCTTAAGGGGTCAGCACATTGCTGGGGGGTGCACATTGCAGGGGCTTCTATCCTTATGGCTTCTATCTCTAAGTGATTCTTTCTACAAGTGATATGCACTTCATTCTCTGCCTCACGTGATCATTCCTTCTGTCTCTTTACAGGTATGTGTCAGCTCATCCACATCTTCCACCGTTAACTGAAATTGGAATCTGCCTGCTGTCTGTGTGTGTGTGTGTCTCTGGTATGTGTCAGCTCATCCACATCTTCCACCGTTAACTGAAATTGGAATCTGCCTGCTGTCTCTGTGTGTGTGTGTCTCTGGTATGTGGCCTTCTCTATCTGTTGCCCTGTGCGAACAACCATGACATTATTTGTTTTTCTGGACTGTCTTACCTAAGTTTTATGTGTTGATCTTGTCTTGGCCTCTTGCTATTCTGACTTTTGAAGCAAAAAGTTCACTTTGATTGCCAGGCACTCTTATAGTCACTCATGATTAATTAACGAACTTCAACCCCACCCCTATAACAGTATATATTTGAGCATCCTTAAGGGGTCAGCACATTGCTGGGGGGTGCACATTGCAGGGGCTTCTATCCTTATGGCTTCTATCTCTAAGTGATTCTTTCTACAAGTGATATGCACTTCATTCTCTGCCTCACGTGATCATTCCTTCTGTCTCTTTACAGGTATGTGTCAGCTCATCCACATCTTCCACCGTTAACTGAAATTGGAATCTGCCTGCTGTCTCTGTGTGTGTGTGTCTCTGGTATGTGTCAGCTCATCCACATCTTCCACCGTTAACTGAAATTGGAATCTGCCTGCTGTCTCTGTGTGTGTGTGTCTCTGGTATGTGGCCTTCTCTATCTGTTGCCCTGTGCGAACAACCATGACATTATTTGTTTTTCTGGACTGTCTTACCTAAGTTTTATGTGTTGATCTTGTCTTGGCCTCTTGCTATTCTGACTTTTGAAGCAAAAAGTTCACTTTGATTGCCAGGCACTCTTATAGTCACTCATGATTAATTAATGAACTTCAACCCCACCCCTATAACAGTATATATTTGAGCATCCTTAAGGGGTCAGCACATTGCTGGGGGTGCACATTGCAGGGGCTTCTATCCTTATGGCTTCTATCTCTAAGTGATTCTTTCTACAAGTGATATGCACTTCATTCTCTGCCTCACGTGATCATTCCTTCTGTCTCTTTACAGGTATGTGTCAGCTCATCCACATCTTCCACCGTTAACTGAAATTGGAATCTGCCTGCTGTCTCTGTGTGTGTGTGTCTCTGGTATGTGTCAGCTCATCCACATCTTCCACCGTTAACTGAAATTGGAATCTGCCTGCTGTCTCTGTGTGTGTGTGTCTCTGGTATGTGTCAGCTCATCCACATCTTCCACCGTTAACTGAAATTGGAATCTGCCTGCTGTCTCTGTGTGTGTGTGTCTCTGGTATGTGGCCTTCTCTATCTGTTGCCCTGTGCGAACAACCATGACATTATTTGTTTTTCTGGACTGTCTTACCTAAGTTTTATGTGTTGATCTTGTCTTGGCCTCTTGCTATTCTGACTTTTGAAGCAAAAAGTTCACTTTGATTGCCAGGCACTCTTATAGTCACTCATGATTAATTAACGAACTTCAACCCCACCCCTATAACAGTATATATTTGAGCATCCTTAAGGGGTCAGCACATTGCTGGGGGGTGCACATTGCAGGGGCTTCTATCCTTATGGCTTCTATCTCTAAGTGATTCTTTCTACAAGTGATATGCACTTCATTCTCTGCCTCACGTGATCATTCCTTCTGTCTCTTTACAGGTATGTGTCAGCTCATCCACATCTTCCACCGTTAACTGAAATTGGAATCTGCCTGCTGTCTCTGTGTGTGTGTGTCTCTGGTATGTGTCAGCTCATCCACATCTTCCACCGTTAACTGAAATTGGAATCTGCCTGCTGTCTCTGTGTGTGTGTGTGTCTCTGGTATGTGTCAGCTCATCCACATCTTCCACCGTTAACTGAAATTGGAATCTGCCTGCTGTCTCTGTGTGTGTGTGTGTCTCTGGTATGTGTCAGCTCATCCACATCTTCCACCGTTAACTGAAATTGGAATCTGCCTGCTGTCTCTGTGTGTGTGTGTCTCTGGTATGTGTCAGCTTATCCACATCTTCCACCGTTAACTGAAATTGGAATCTGCTTGCTGTCTCTGTGTGTGTGTGTCTCTGGTATGTGTCAGCTCATCCACATCTTCCACCGTTAACTGAAATTGGAATCTGCCTGCTGTCTCTGTGTGTGTGTGTCTCTGGTATGTGGCCTTCTCTATCTGTTGCCCTGTGCGAACAACCATGACATTATTTGTTTTTCTGGACTGTCTTACCTAAGTTTTATGTGTTGATCTTGTCTTGGCCTCTTGCTATTCTGACTTTTGAAGCAAAAAGTTCACTTTGATTGCCAGGCACTCTTATAGTCACTCATGATTAATTAACGAACTTCAACCCCACCCCTATAACAGTATATATTTGAGCATCCTTAAGGGGTCAGCACATTGCTGGGGGGTGCACATTGCAGGGGCTTCTATCCTTATGGCTTCTATCTCTAAGTGATTCTTTCTACAAGTGATATGCACTTCATTCTCTGCCTCACGTGATCATTCCTTCTGTCTCTTTACAGGTATGTGTCAGCTCATCCACATCTTCCACCGTTAACTGAAATTGGAATCTGCCTGCTGTCTCTGTGTGTGTGTGTCTCTGGTATGTGTCAGCTCATCCACATCTTCCACCGTTAACTGAAATTGGAATCTGCCTGCTGTCTCTGTGTGTGTGTGTGTCTCTGGTATGTGGCCTTCTCTATCTGTTGCCCTGTGCGAACAACCATGACATTATTTGTTTTTCTGGACTGTCTTACCTAAGTTTTATGTGTTGATCTTGTCTTGGCCTCTTGCTATTCTGACTTTTGAAGCAAAAAGTTCACTTTGATTGCCAGGCACTCTTATAGTCACTCATGATTAATTAACGAACTTCAACCCCACCCCTATAACAGTATATATTTGAGCATCCTTAAGGGGTCAGCACATTGCTGGGGGGTGCACATTGCAGGGGCTTCTATCCTTATGGCTTCTATCTCTAAGTGATTCTTTCTACAAGTGATATGCACTTCATTCTCTGCCTCACGTGATCATTCCTTCTGTCTCTTTACAGGTATGTGTCAGCTCATCCACATCTTCCACCGTTAACTGAAATTGGAATCTGCCTGCTGTCTCTGTGTGTGTGTGTCTCTGGTATGTGTCAGCTCATCCACATCTTCCACCGTTAACTGAAATTGGAATCTGCCTGCTGTCTCTGTGTGTGTGTGTCTCTGGTATGTGGCCTTCTCTATCTGTTGCCCTGTGCGAACAACCATGACATTATTTGTTTTTCTGGACTGTCTTACCTAAGTTTTATGTGTTGATCTTGTCTTGGCCTCTTGCTATTCTGACTTTTGAAGCAAAAAGTTCACTTTGATTGCCAGGCACTCTTATAGTCACTCATGATTAATTAACGAACTTCAACCCCACCCCTATAACAGTATATATTTGAGCATCCTTAAGGGGTCAGCACATTGCTGGGGGGTGCACATTGCAGGGGCTTCTATCCTTATGGCTTCTATCTCTAAGTGATTCTTTCTACAAGTGATATGCACTTCATTCTCTGCCTCACGTGATCATTCCTTCTGTCTCTTTACAGGTATGTGTCAGCTCATCCACATCTTCCACCGTTAACTGAAATTGGAATCTGCCTGCTGTCTCTGTGTGTGTGTGTCTCTGGTATGTGTCAGCTCATCCACATCTTCCACCGTTAACTGAAATTGGAATCTGCCTGCTGTCTCTGTGTGTGTGTGTCTCTGGTATGTGGCCTTCTCTATCTGTTGCCCTGTGCGAACAACCATGACATTATTTGTTTTTCTGGACTGTCTTACCTAAGTTTTATGTGTTGATCTTGTCTTGGCCTCTTGCTATTCTGACTTTTGAAGCAAAAAGTTCACTTTGATTGCCAGGCACTCTTATAGTCACTCATGATTAATTAACGAACTTCAACCCCACCCCTATAACAGTATATATTTGAGCATCCTTAAGGGGTCAGCACATTGCTGGGGGGTGCACATTGCAGGGGCTTCTATCCTTATGGCTTCTATCTCTAAGTGATTCTTTCTACAAGTGATATGCACTTCATTCTCTGCCTCACGTGATCATTCCTTCTGTCTCTTTACAGGTATGTGTCAGCTCATCCACATCTTCCACCGTTAACTGAAATTGGAATCTGCCTGCTGTCTCTGTGTGTGTGTGTCTCTGGTATGTGTCAGCTCATCCACATCTTCCACCGTTAACTGAAATTGGAATCTGCCTGCTGTCTCTGTGTGTGTGTGTGTCTCTGGTATGTGGCCTTCTCTATCTGTTGCCCTGTGCGAACAACCATGACATTATTTGTTTTTCTGGACTGTCTTACCTAAGTTTTATGTGTTGATCTT
The DNA here is from genome assembly GCF_042186555.1 of Aquarana catesbeiana. Taxonomy (NCBI): domain Eukaryota; kingdom Metazoa; phylum Chordata; class Amphibia; order Anura; family Ranidae; genus Aquarana; species Aquarana catesbeiana. The sequence goes on along the minus strand of NC_133335.1, from coordinate 148,065,770 downwards.
GTCTTGGCCTCTTGCTATTCTGACTTTTGAAGCAAAAAGTTCACTTTGATTGCCAGGCACTCTTATAGTCACTCATGATTAATTAACGAACTTCAACCCCACCCCTATAACAGTATATATTTGAGCATCCTTAAGGGGTCAGCACATTGCTGGGGGGTGCACATTGCAGGGGCTTCTATCCTTATGGCTTCTATCTCTAAGTGATTCTTTCTACAAGTGATATGCACTTCATTCTCTGCCTCACGTGATCATTCCTTCTGTCTCTTTACAGGTATGTGTCAGCTCATCCACATCTTCCACCGTTAACTGAAATTGGAATCTGCCTGCTGTCTCTGTGTGTGTGTGTCTCTGGTATGTGTCAGCTCATCCACATCTTCCACCGTTAACTGAAATTGGAATCTGCCTGCTGTCTCTGTGTGTGTGTGTCTCTGGTATGTGGCCTTCTCTATCTGTTGCCCTGTGCGAACAACCATGACATTATTTGTTTTTCTGGACTGTCTTACCTAAGTTTTATGTGTTGATCTTGTCTTGGCCTCTTGCTATTCTGACTTTTGAAGCAAAAAGTTCACTTTGATTGCCAGGCACTCTTATAGTCACTCATGATTAATTAACGAACTTCAACCCCACCCCTATAACAGTATATATTTGAGCATCCTTAAGGGGTCAGCACATTGCTGGGGGGTGCACATTGCAGGGGCTTCTATCCTTATGGCTTCTATCTCTAAGTGATTCTTTCTACAAGTGATATGCACTTCATTCTCTGCCTCACGTGATCATTCCTTCTGTCTCTTTACAGGTATGTGTCAGCTCATCCACATCTTCCACCGTTAACTGAAATTGGAATCTGCCTGCTGTCTCTGTGTGTGTGTGTCTCTGGTATGTGTCAGCTCATCCACATCTTCCACCGTTAACTGAAATTGGAATCTGCCTGCTGTCTCTGTGTGTGTGTGTGTCTCTGGTATGTGGCCTTCTCTATCTGTTGCCCTGTGCGAACAACCATGACATTATTTGTTTTTCTGGACTGTCTTACCTAAGTTTTATGTGTTGATCTTGTCTTGGCCTCTTGCTATTCTGACTTTTGAAGCAAAAAGTTCACTTTGATTGCCAGGCACTCTTATAGTCACTCATGATTAATTAACGAACTTCAACCCCACCCCTATAACAGTATATATTTGAGCATCCTTAAGGGGTCAGCACATTGCTGGGGGGTGCACATTGCAGGGGCTTCTATCCTTATGGCTTCTATCTCTAAGTGATTCTTTCTACAAGTGATATGCACTTCATTCTCTGCCTCACGTGATCATTCCTTCTGTCTCTTTACAGGTATGTGTCAGCTCATCCACATCTTCCACCGTTAACTGAAATTGGAATCTGCCTGCTGTCTCTGTGTGTGTGTGTCTCTGGTATGTGTCAGCTCATCCACATCTTCCACCGTTAACTGAAATTGGAATCTGCCTGCTGTCTCTGTGTGTGTGTGTCTCTGGTATGTGTCAGCTCATCCACATCTTCCACCGTTAACTGAAATTGGAATCTGCCTGCTGTCTCTGTGTGTGTGTGTCTCTGGTATGTGGCCTTCTCTATCTGTTGCCCTGTGCGAACAACCATGACATTATTTGTTTTTCTGGACTGTCTTACCTAAGTTTTATGTGTTGATCTTGTCTTGGCCTCTTGCTATTCTGACTTTTGAAGCAAAAAGTTCACTTTGATTGCCAGGCACTCTTATAGTCACTCATGATTAATTAACGAACTTCAACCCCACCCCTATAACAGTATATATTTGAGCATCCTTAAGGGGTCAGCACATTGCTGGGGGGTGCACATTGCAGGGGCTTCTATCCTTATGGCTTCTATCTCTAAGTGATTCTTTCTACAAGTGATATGCACTTCATTCTCTGCCTCACGTGATCATTCCTTCTGTCTCTTTACAGGTATGTGTCAGCTCATCCACATCTTCCACCGTTAACTGAAATTGGAATCTGCCTGCTGTCTCTGTGTGTGTGTGTCTCTGGTATGTGGCCTTCTCTATCTGTTGCCCTGTGCGAACAACCATGACATTATTTGTTTTTCTGGACTGTCTTACCTAAGTTTTATGTGTTGATCTTGTCTTGGCCTCTTGCTATTCTGACTTTTGAAGCAAAAAGTTCACTTTGATTGCCAGGCACTCTTATAGTCACTCATGATTAATTAACGAACTTCAACCCCACCCCTATAACAGTATATATTTGAGCATCCTTAAGGGGTCAGCACATTGCTGGGGGGTGCACATTGCAGGGGCTTCTATCCTTATGGCTTCTATCTCTAAGTGATTCTTTCTACAAGTGATATGCACTTCATTCTCTGCCTCACGTGATCATTCCTTCTGTCTCTTTACAGGTATGTGTCAGCTCATCCACATCTTCCACCGTTAACTGAAATTGGAATCTGCCTGCTGTCTCTGTGTGTGTGTGTCTCTGGTATGTGGCCTTCTCTATCTGTTGCCCTGTGCGAACAACCATGACATTATTTGTTTTTCTGGACTGTCTTACCTAAGTTTTATGTGTTGATCTTGTCTTGGCCTCTTGCTATTCTGACTTTTGAAGCAAAAAGTTCACTTTGATTGCCAGGCACTCTTATAGTCACTCATGATTAATTAACGAACTTCAACCCCACCCCTATAACAGTATATATTTGAGCATCCTTAAGGGGTCAGCACATTGCTGGGGGGTGCACATTGCAGGGGCTTCTATCCTTATGGCTTCTATCTCTAAGTGATTCTTTCTACAAGTGATATGCACTTCATTCTCTGCCTCACGTGATCATTCCTTCTGTCTCTTTACAGGTATGTGTCAGCTCATCCACATCTTCCACCGTTAACTGAAATTGGAATCTGCCTGCTGTCTCTGTGTGTGTGTGTCTCTGGTATGTGGCCTTCTCTATCTGTTGCCCTGTGCGAACAACCATGACATTATTTGTTTTTCTGGACTGTCTTACCTAAGTTTTATGTGTTGATCTTGTCTTGGCCTCTTGCTATTCTGACTTTTGAAGCAAAAAGTTCACTTTGATTGCCAGGCACTCTTATAGTCACTCATGATTAATTAACGAACTTCAACCCCACCCCTATAACAGTATATATTTGAGCATCCTTAAGGGGTCAGCACATTGCTGGGGGGTGCACATTGCAGGGGCTTCTATCCTTATGGCTTCTATCTCTAAGTGATTCTTTCTACAAGTGATATGCACTTCATTCTCTGCCTCACGTGATCATTCCTTCTGTCTCTTTACAGGTATGTGTCAGCTCATCCACATCTTCCACCGTTAACTGAAATTGGAATCTGCCTGCTGTCTCTGTGTGTGTGTCTCTGGTATGTGGCCTTCTCTATCTGTTGCCCTGTGCGAACAACCATGACATTATTTGTTTTTCTGGACTGTCTTACCTAAGTTTTATGTGTTGATCTTGTCTTGGCCTCTTGCTATTCTGACTTTTGAAGCAAAAAGTTCACTTTGATTGCCAGGCACTCTTATAGTCACTCATGATTAATTAACGAACTTCAACCCCACCCCTATAACAGTATATATTTGAGCATCCTTAAGGGGTCAGCACATTGCTGGGGGGTGCACATTGCAGGGGCTTCTATCCTTATGGCTTCTATCTCTAAGTGATTCTTTCTACAAGTGATATGCACTTCATTCTCTGCCTCACGTGATCATTCCTTCTGTCTCTTTACAGGTATGTGTCAGCTCATCCACATCTTCCACCGTTAACTGAAATTGGAATCTGCCTGCTGTCTCTGTGTGTGTGTGTCTCTGGTATGTGTCAGCTCATCCACATCTTCCACCGTTAACTGAAATTGGAATCTGCCTGCTGTCTCTGTGTGTGTGTGTCTCTGGTATGTGGCCTTCTCTATCTGTTGCCCTGTGCGAACAACCATGACATTATTTGTTTTTCTGGACTGTCTTACCTAAGTTTTATGTGTTGATCTTGTCTTGGCCTCTTGCTATTCTGACTTTTGAAGCAAAAAGTTCACTTTGATTGCCAGGCACTCTTATAGTCACTCATGATTAATTAACGAACTTCAACCCCACCCCTATAACAGTATATATTTGAGCATCCTTAAGGGGTCAGCACATTGCTGGGGGGTGCACATTGCAGGGGCTTCTATCCTTATGGCTTCTATCTCTAAGTGATTCTTTCTACAAGTGATATGCACTTCATTCTCTGCCTCACGTGATCATTCCTTCTGTCTCTTTACAGGTATGTGTCAGCTCATCCACATCTTCCACCGTTAACTGAAATTGGAATCTGCCTGCTGTCTCTGTGTGTGTGTGTCTCTGGTATGTGGCCTTCTCTATCTGTTGCCCTGTGCGAACAACCATGACATTATTTGTTTTTCTGGACTGTCTTACCTAAGTTTTATGTGTTGATCTTGTCTTGGCCTCTTGCTATTCTGACTTTTGAAGCAAAAAGTTCACTTTGATTGCCAGGCACTCTTATAGTCACTCATGATTAATTAACGAACTTCAACCCCACCCCTATAACAGTATATATTTGAGCATCCTTAAGGGGTCAGCACATTGCTGGGGGGTGCACATTGCAGGGGCTTCTATCCTTATGGCTTCTATCTCTAAGTGATTCTTTCTACAAGTGATATGCACTTCATTCTCTGCCTCACGTGATCATTCCTTCTGTCTCTTTACAGGTATGTGTCAGCTCATCCACATCTTCCACCGTTAACTGAAATTGGAATCTGCCTGCTGTCTCTGTGTGTGTGTGTCTCTGGTATGTGTCAGCTCATCCACATCTTCCACCGTTAACTGAAATTGGAATCTGCCTGCTGTCTCTGTGTGTGTGTGTCTCTGGTATGTGTCAGCTCATCCACATCTTCCACCGTTAACTGAAATTGGAATCTGCCTGCTGTCTCTGTGTGTGTGTGTGTCTCTGGTATGTGGCCTTCTCTATCTGTTGCCCTGTGCGAACAACCATGACATTATTTGTTTTTCTGGACTGTCTTACCTAAGTTTTATGTGTTGATCTTGTCTTGGCCTCTTGCTATTCTGACTTTTGAAGCAAAAAGTTCACTTTGATTGCCAGGCACTCTTATAGTCACTCATGATTAATTAACGAACTTCAACCCCACCCCTATAACAGTATATATTTGAGCATCCTTAAGGGGTCAGCACATTGCTGGGGGGTGCACATTGCAGGGGCTTCTATCCTTATGGCTTCTATCTCTAAGTGATTCTTTCTACAAGTGATATGCACTTCATTCTCTGCCTCACGTGATCATTCCTTCTGTCTCTTTACAGGTATGTGTCAGCTCATCCACATCTTCCACCGTTAACTGAAATTGGAATCTGCCTGCTGTCTCTGTGTGTGTGTGTCTCTGGTATGTGTCAGCTCATCCACATCTTCCACCGTTAACTGAAATTGGAATCTGCCTGCTGTCTCTGTGTGTGTGTGTGTGTCTCTGGTATGTGGCCTTCTCTATCTGTTGCCCTGTGCGAACAACCATGACATTATTTGTTTTTCTGGACTGTCTTACCTAAGTTTTATGTGTTGATCTTGTCTTGGCCTCTTGCTATTCTGACTTTTGAAGCAAAAAGTTCACTTTGATTGCCAGGCACTCTTATAGTCACTCATGATTAATTAACGAACTTCAACCCCACCCCTATAACAGTATATATTTGAGCATCCTTAAGGGGTCAGCACATTGCTGGGGGGTGCACATTGCAGGGGCTTCTATCCTTATGGCTTCTATCTCTAAGTGATTCTTTCTACAAGTGATATGCACTTCATTCTCTGCCTCACGTGATCATTCCTTCTGTCTCTTTACAGGTATGTGTCAGCTCATCCACATCTTCCACCGTTAACTGAAATTGGAATCTGCCTGCTGTCTCTGTGTGTGTGTGTCTCTGGTATGTGTCAGCTCATCCACATCTTCCACCGTTAACTGAAATTGGAATCTGCCTGCTGTCTCTGTGTGTGTGTGTGTGTCTCTGGTATGTGGCCTTCTCTATCTGTTGCCCTGTGCGAACAACCATGACATTATTTGTTTTTCTGGACTGTCTTACCTAAGTTTTATGTGTTGATCTTGTCTTGGCCTCTTGCTATTCTGACTTTTGAAGCAAAAAGTTCACTTTGATTGCCAGGCACTCTTATAGTCACTCATGATTAATTAACGAACTTCAACCCCACCCCTATAACAGTATATATTTGAGCATCCTTAAGGGGTCAGCACATTGCTGGGGGGTGCACATTGCAGGGGCTTCTATCCTTATGGCTTCTATCTCTAAGTGATTCTTTCTACAAGTGATATGCACTTCATTCTCTGCCTCACGTGATCATTCCTTCTGTCTCTTTACAGGTATGTGTCAGCTCATCCACATCTTCCACCGTTAACTGAAATTGGAATCTGCCTGCTGTCTCTGTGTGTGTGTGTCTCTGGTATGTGTCAGCTCATCCACATCTTCCACCGTTAACTGAAATTGGAATCTGCCTGCTGTCTCTGTGTGTGTGTGTCTCTGGTATGTGGCCTTCTCTATCTGTTGCCCTGTGCGAACAACCATGACATTATTTGTTTTTCTGGACTGTCTTACCTAAGTTTTATGTGTTGATCTTGTCTTGGCCTCTTGCTATTCTGACTTTTGAAGCAAAAAGTTCACTTTGATTGCCAGGCACTCTTATAGTCACTCATGATTAATTAACGAACTTCAACCCCACCCCTATAACAGTATATATTTGAGCATCCTTAAGGGGTCAGCACATTGCTGGGGGGTGCACATTGCAGGGGCTTCTATCCTTATGGCTTCTATCTCTAAGTGATTCTTTCTACAAGTGATATGCACTTCATTCTCTGCCTCACGTGATCATTCCTTCTGTCTCTTTACAGGTATGTGTCAGCTCATCCACATCTTCCACCGTTAACTGAAATTGGAATCTGCCTGCTGTCTCTGTGTGTGTGTGTCTCTGGTATGTGGCCTTCTCTATCTGTTGCCCTGTGCGAACAACCATGACATTATTTGTTTTTCTGGACTGTCTTACCTAAGTTTTATGTGTTGATCTTGTCTTGGCCTCTTGCTATTCTGACTTTTGAAGCAAAAAGTTCACTTTGATTGCCAGGCACTCTTATAGTCACTCATGATTAATTAACGAACTTCAACCCCACCCCTATAACAGTATATATTTGAGCATCCTTAAGGGGTCAGCACATTGCTGGGGGGTGCACATTGCAGGGGCTTCTATCCTTATGGCTTCTATCTCTAAGTGATTCTTTCTACAAGTGATATGCACTTCATTCTCTGCCTCACGTGATCATTCCTTCTGTCTCTTTACAGGTATGTGTCAGCTCATCCACATCTTCCACCGTTAACTGAAATTGGAATCTGCCTGCTGTCTCTGTGTGTGTGTGTCTCTGGTATGTGTCAGCTCATCCACATCTTCCACCGTTAACTGAAATTGGAATCTGCCTGCTGTCTCTGTGTGTGTGTGTCTCTGGTATGTGGCCTTCTCTATCTGTTGCCCTGTGCGAACAACCATGACATTATTTGTTTTTCTGGACTGTCTTACCTAAGTTTTATGTGTTGATCTTGTCTTGGCCTCTTGCTATTCTGACTTTTGAAGCAAAAAGTTCACTTTGATTGCCAGGCACTCTTATAGTCACTCATGATTAATTAACGAACTTCAACCCCACCCCTATAACAGTATATATTTGAGCATCCTTAAGGGGTCAGCACATTGCTGGGGGGTGCACATTGCAGGGGCTTCTATCCTTATGGCTTCTATCTCTAAGTGATTCTTTCTACAAGTGATATGCACTTCATTCTCTGCCTCACGTGATCATTCCTTCTGTCTCTTTACAGGTATGTGTCAGCTCATCCACATCTTCCACCGTTAACTGAAATTGGAATCTGCCTGCTGTCTCTGTGTGTGTGTGTCTCTGGTATGTGTCAGCTCATCCACATCTTCCACCGTTAACTGAAATTGGAATCTGCCTGCTGTCTCTGTGTGTGTGTGTCTCTGGTATGTGGCCTTCTCTATCTGTTGCCCTGTGCGAACAACCATGACATTATTTGTTTTTCTGGACTGTCTTACCTAAGTTTTATGTGTTGATCTTGTCTTGGCCTCTTGCTATTCTGACTTTTGAAGCAAAAAGTTCACTTTGATTGCCAGGCACTCTTATAGTCACTCATGATTAATTAACGAACTTCAACCCCACCCCTATAACAGTATATATTTGAGCATCCTTAAGGGGTCAGCACATTGCTGGGGGGTGCACATTGCAGGGGCTTCTATCCTTATGGCTTCTATCTCTAAGTGATTCTTTCTACAAGTGATATGCACTTCATTCTCTGCCTCACGTGATCATTCCTTCTGTCTCTTTACAGGTATGTGTCAGCTCATCCACATCTTCCACCGTTAACTGAAATTGGAATCTGCCTGCTGTCTCTGTGTGTGTGTGTCTCTGGTATGTGGCCTTCTCTATCTGTTGCCCTGTGCGAACAACCATGACATTATTTGTTTTTCTGGACTGTCTTACCTAAGTTTTATGTGTTGATCTTGTCTTGGCCTCTTGCTATTCTGACTTTTGAAGCAAAAAGTTCACTTTGATTGCCAGGCACTCTTATAGTCACTCATGATTAATTAACGAACTTCAACCCCACCCCTATAACAGTATATATTTGAGCATCCTTAAGGGGTCAGCACATTGCTGGGGGGTGCACATTGCAGGGGCTTCTATCCTTATGGCTTCTATCTCTAAGTGATTCTTTCTACAAGTGATATGCACTTCATTCTCTGCCTCACGTGATCATTCCTTCTGTCTCTTTACAGGTATGTGTCAGCTCATCCACATCTTCCACCGTTAACTGAAATTGGAATCTGCCTGCTGTCTCTGTGTGTGTGTGTCTCTGGTATGTGGCCTTCTCTATCTGTTGCCCTGTGCGAACAACCATGACATTATTTGTTTTTCTGGACTGTCTTACCTAAGTTTTATGTGTTGATCTTGTCTTGGCCTCTTGCTATTCTGACTTTTGAAGCAAAAAGTTCACTTTGATTGCCAGGCACTCTTATAGTCACTCATGATTAATTAACGAACTTCAACCCCACCCCTATAACAGTATATATTTGAGCATCCTTAAGGGGTCAGCACATTGCTGGGGGGTGCACATTGCAGGGGCTTCTATCCTTATGGCTTCTATCTCTAAGTGATTCTTTCTACAAGTGATATGCACTTCATTCTCTGCCTCACGTGATCATTCCTTCTGTCTCTTTACAGGTATGTGTCAGCTCATCCACATCTTCCACCGTTAACTGAAATTGGAATCTACCTGCTGTCTCTGTGTGTGTGTGTCTCTGGTATGTGTCAGCTCATCCACATCTTCCACCGTTAACTGAAATTGGAATCTGCCTGCTGTCTCTGTGTGTGTGTGTCTCTGGTATGTGTCAGCTCATCCACATCTTCCACCGTTAACTGAAATTGGAATCTGCCTGCTGTCTCTGTGTGTGTGTGTGTCTCTGGTATGTGGCCTTCTCTATCTGTTGCCCTGTGCGAACAACCATGACATTATTTGTTTTTCTGGACTGTCTTACCTAAGTTTTATGTGTTGATCTTGTCTTGGCCTCTTGCTATTCTGACTTTTGAAGCAAAAAGTTCACTTTGATTGCCAGGCACTCTTATAGTCACTCATGATTAATTAACGAACTTCAACCCCACCCCTATAACAGTATATATTTGAGCATCCTTAAGGGGTCAGCACATTGCTGGGGGGTGCACATTGCAGGGGCTTCTATCCTTATGGCTTCTATCTCTAAGTGATTCTTTCTACAAGTGATATGCACTTCATTCTCTGCCTCACGTGATCATTCCTTCTGTCTCTTTACAGGTATGTGTCAGCTCATCCACATCTTCCACCGTTAACTGAAATTGGAATCTGCCTGCTGTCTCTGTGTGTGTGTGTCTCTGGTATGTGTCAGCTCATCCACATCTTCCACCGTTAACTGAAATTGGAATCTGCCTGCTGTCTCTGTGTGTGTGTGTCTCTGGTATGTGTCAGCTCATCCACATCTTCCACCGTTAACTGAAATTGGAATCTGCCTGCTGTCTCTGTGTGTGTGTGTCTCTGGTATGTGGCCTTCTCTATCTGTTGCCCTGTGCGAACAACCATGACATTATTTGTTTTTCTGGACTGTCTTACCTAAGTTTTATGTGTTGATCTTGTCTTGGCCTCTTGCTATTCTGACTTTTGAAGCAAAAAGTTCACTTTGATTGCCAGGCACTCTTATAGTCACTCATGATTAATTAACGAACTTCAACCCCACCCCTATAACAGTATATATTTGAGCATCCTTAAGGGGTCAGCACATTGCTGGGGGGTGCACATTGCAGGGGCTTCTATCCTTATGGCTTCTATCTCTAAGTGATTCTTTCTACAAGTGATATGCACTTCATTCTCTGCCTCACGTGATCATTCCTTCTGTCTCTTTACAGGTATGTGTCAGCTCATCCACATCTTCCACCGTTAACTGAAATTGGAATCTGCCTGCTGTCTCTGTGTGTGTGTGTCTCTGGTATGTGTCAGCTCATCCACATCTTCCACCGTTAACTGAAATTGGAATCTGCCTGCTGTCTCTGTGTGTGTGTGTCTCTGGTATGTGTCAGCTCATCCACATCTTCCACCGTTAACTGAAATTGGAATCTGCCTGCTGTCTCTGTGTGTGTGTGTCTCTGGTATGTGGCCTTCTCTATCTGTTGCCCTGTGCGAACAACCATGACATTATTTGTTTTTCTGGACTGTCTTACCTAAGTTTTATGTGTTGATCTTGTCTTGGCCTCTTGCTATTCTGACTTTTGAAGCAAAAAGTTCACTTTGATTGCCAGGCACTCTTATAGTCACTCATGATTAATTAACGAACTTCAACCCCACCCCTATAACAGTATATATTTGAGCATCCTTAAGGGGTCAGCACATTGCTGGGGGGTGCACATTGCAGGGGCTTCTATCCTTATGGCTTCTATCTCTAAGTGATTCTTTCTACAAGTGATATGCACTTCATTCTCTGCCTCACGTGATCATTCCTTCTGTCTCTTTACAGGTATGTGTCAGCTCATCCACATCTTCCACCGTTAACTGAAATTGGAATCTGCCTGCTGTCTCTGTGTGTGTGTGTCTCTGGTATGTGTCAGCTCATCCACATCTTCCACCGTTAACTGAAATTGGAATCTGCCTGCTGTCTCTGTGTGTGTGTGTCTCTGGTATGTGTCAGCTCATCCACATCTTCCACCGTTAACTGAAATTGGAATCTGCCTGCTGTCTCTGTGTGTGTGTGTCTCTGGTATGTGGCCTTCTCTATCTGTTGCCCTGTGCGAACAACCATGACATTATTTGTTTTTCTGGACTGTCTTACCTAAGTTTTATGTGTTGATCTTGTCTTGGCCTCTTGCTATTCTGACTTTTGAAGCAAAAAGTTCACTTTGATTGCCAGGCACTCTTATAGTCACTCATGATTAATTAACGAACTTCAACCCCACCCCTATAACAGTATATATTTGAGCATCCTTAAGGGGTCAGCACATTGCTGGGGGGTGCACATTGCAGGGGCTTCTATCCTTATGGCTTCTATCTCTAAGTGATTCTTTCTACAAGTGATATGCACTTCATTCTCTGCCTCACGTGATCATTCCTTCTGTCTCTTTACAGGTATGTGTCAGCTCATCCACATCTTCCACCGTTAACTGAAATTGGAATCTGCCTGCTGTCTCTGTGTGTGTGTGTGTCTCTGGTATGTGGCCTTCTCTATCTGTTGCCCTGTGCGAACAACCATGACATTATTTGTTTTTCTGGACTGTCTTACCTAAGTTTTATGTGTTGATCTTGTCTTGGCCTCTTGCTATTCTGACTTTTGAAGCAAAAAGTTCACTTTGATTGCCAGGCACTCTTATAGTCACTCATGATTAATTAACGAACTTCAACCCCACCCCTATAACAGTATATATTTGAGCATCCTTAAGGGGTCAGCACATTGCTGGGGGGTGCACATTGCAGGGGCTTCTATCCTTATGGCTTCTATCTCTAAGTGATTCTTTCTACAAGTGATATGCACTTCATTCTCTGCCTCACGTGATCATTCCTTCTGTCTCTTTACAGGTATGTGTCAGCTCATCCACATCTTCCACCGTTAACTGAAATTGGAATCTGCCTGCTGTCTCTGTGTGTGTGTGTCTCTGGTATGTGTCAGCTCATCCACATCTTCCACCGTTAACTGAAATTGGAATCTGCCTGCTGTCTCTGTGTGTGTGTGTCTCTGGTATGTGGCCTTCTCTATCTGTTGCCCTGTGCGAACAACCATGACATTATTTGTTTTTCTGGACTGTCTTACCTAAGTTTTATGTGTTGATCTTGTCTTGGCCTCTTGCTATTCTGACTTTTGAAGCAAAAAGTTCACTTTGATTGCCAGGCACTCTTATAGTCACTCATGATTAATTAACGAACTTCAACCCCACCCCTATAACAGTATATATTTGAGCATCCTTAAGGGGTCAGCACATTGCTGGGGGGTGCACATTGCAGGGGCTTCTATCCTTATGGCTTCTATCTCTAAGTGATTCTTTCTACAAGTGATATGCACTTCATTCTCTGCCTCACGTGATCATTCCTTCTGTCTCTTTACAGGTATGTGTCAGCTCATCCACATCTTCCACCGTTAACTGAAATTGGAATCTGCCTGCTGTCTCTGTGTGTGTGTGTCTCTGGTATGTGTCAGCTCATCCACATCTTCCACCGTTAACTGAAATTGGAATCTGCCTGCTGTCTCTGTGTGTGTGTGTCTCTGGTATGTGTCAGCTCATCCACATCTTCCACCGTTAACTGAAATTGGAATCTGCCTGCTGTCTCTGTGTGTGTGTGTCTCTGGTATGTGGCCTTCTCTATCTGTTGCCCTGTGCGAACAACCATGACATTATTTGTTTTTCTGGACTGTCTTACCTAAGTTTTATGTGTTGATCTTGTCTTGGCCTCTTGCTATTCTGACTTTTGAAGCAAAAAGTTCACTTTGATTGCCAGGCACTCTTATAGTCACTCATGATTAATTAACGAACTTCAACCCCACCCCTATAACAGTATATATTTGAGCATCCTTAAGGGGTCAGCACATTGCTGGGGGGTGCACATTGCAGGGGCTTCTATCCTTATGGCTTCTATCTCTAAGTGATTCTTTCTACAAGTGATATGCACTTCATTCTCTGCCTCACGTGATCATTCCTTCTGTCTCTTTACAGGTATGTGTCAGCTCATCCACATCTTCCACCGTTAACTGAAATTGGAATCTGCCTGCTGTCTCTGTGTGTGTGTGTCTCTGGTATGTGTCAGCTCATCCACATCTTCCACCGTTAACTGAAATTGGAATCTGCCTGCTGTCTCTGTGTGTGTGTGTGTGTGTGTCTCTGGTATGTGTCAGCTCATCCACATCTTCCACCGTTAACTGAAATTGGAATCTGCCTGCTGTCTCTGTGTGTGTGTGTCTCTGGTATGTGGCCTTCTCTATCTGTTGCCCTGTGCGAACAACCATGACATTATTTGTTTTTCTGGACTGTCTTACCTAAGTTTTATGTGTTGATCTTGTCTTGGCCTCTTGCTATTCTGACTTTTGAAGCAAAAAGTTCACTTTGATTGCCAGGCACTCTTATAGTCACTCATGATTAATTAACGAACTTCAACCCCACCCCTATAACAGTATATATTTGAGCATCCTTAAGGGGTCAGCACATTGCTGGGGGGTGCACATTGCAGGGGCTTCTATCCTTATGGCTTCTATCTCTAAGTGATTCTTTCTACAAGTGATATGCACTTCATTCTCTGCCTCACGTGATCATTCCTTCTGTCTCTTTACAGGTATGTGTCAGCTCATCCACATCTTCCACCGTTAACTGAAATTGGAATCTGCCTGCTGTCTCTGTGTGTGTGTGTCTCTGGTATGTGTCAGCTCATCCACATCTTCCACCGTTAACTGAAATTGGAATCTGCCTGCTGTCTCTGTGTGTGTGTGTCTCTGGTATGTGGCCTTCTCTATCTGTTGCCCTGTGCGAACAACCATGACATTATTTGTTTTTCTGGACTGTCTTACCTAAGTTTTATGTGTTGATCTTGTCTTGGCCTCTTGCTATTCTGACTTTTGAAGCAAAAAGTTCACTTTGATTGCCAGGCACTCTTATAGTCACTCATGATTAATTAACGAACTTCAACCCCACCCCTATAACAGTATATATTTGAGCATCCTTAAGGGGTCAGCACATTGCTGGGGGGTGCACATTGCAGGGGCTTCTATCCTTATGGCTTCTATCTCTAAGTGATTCTTTCTACAAGTGATATGCACTTCATTCTCTGCCTCACGTGATCATTCCTTCTGTCTCTTTACAGGTATGTGTCAGCTCATCCACATCTTCCACCGTTAACTGAAATTGGAATCTGCCTGCTGTCTCTGTGTGTGTGTGTCTCTGGTATGTGTCAGCTCATCCACATCTTCCACCGTTAACTGAAATTGGAATCTGCCTGCTGTCTCTGTGTGTGTGTGTCTCTGGTATGTGGCCTTCTCTATCTGTTGCCCTGTGCGAACAACCATGACATTATTTGTTTTTCTGGACTGTCTTACCTAAGTTTTATGTGTTGATCTTGTCTTGGCCTCTTGCTATTCTGACTTTTGAAGCAAAAAGTTCACTTTGATTGCCAGGCACTCTTATAGTCACTCATGATTAATTAACGAACTTCAACCCCACCCCTATAACAGTATATATTTGAGCATCCTTAAGGGGTCAGCACATTGCTGGGGGGTGCACATTGCAGGGGCTTCTATCCTTATGGCTTCTATCTCTAAGTGATTCTTTCTACAAGTGATATGCACTTCATTCTCTGCCTCACGTGATCATTCCTTCTGTCTCTTTACAGGTATGTGTCAGCTCATCCACATCTTCCACCGTTAACTGAAATTGGAATCTGCCTGCTTTCTCTGTGTGTGTGTGTGTCTCTGGTATGTGTCAGCTCATCCACATCTTCCACCGTTAACTGAAATTGGAATCTGCCTGCTGTCTCTGTGTGTGTGTGTCTCTGGTATGTGGCCTTCTCTATCTGTTGCCCTGTGCGAACAACCATGACATTATTTGTTTTTCTGGACTGTCTTACCTAAGTTTTATGTGTTGATCTTGTCTTGGCCTCTTGCTATTCTGACTTTTGAAGCAAAAAGTTCACTTTGATTGCCAGGCACTCTTATAGTCACTCATGATTAATTAACGAACTTCAACCCCACCCCTATAACAGTATATATTTGAGCATCCTTAAGGGGTCAGCACATTGCTGGGGGGTGCACATTGCAGGGGCTTCTATCCTTATGGCTTCTATCTCTAAGTGATTCTTTCTACAAGTGATATGCACTTCATTCTCTGCCTCACGTGATCATTCCTTCTGTCTCTTTACAGGTATGTGTCAGCTCATCCACATCTTCCACCGTTAACTGAAATTGGAATCTGCCTGCTGTCTCTGTGTGTGTGTGTCTCTGGTATGTGGCCTTCTCTATCTGTTGCCCTGTGCGAACAACCATGACATTATTTGTTTTTCTGGACTGTCTTACCTAAGTTTTATGTGTTGATCTTGTCTTGGCCTCTTGCTATTCTGACTTTTGAAGCAAAAAGTTCACTTTGATTGCCAGGCACTCTTATAGTCACTCATGATTAATTAACGAACTTCAACCCCACCCCTATAACAGTATATATTTGAGCATCCTTAAGGGGTCAGCACATTGCTGGGGGGTGCACATTGCAGGGGCTTCTATCCTTATGGCTTCTATCTCTAAGTGATTCTTTCTACAAGTGATATGCACTTCATTCTCTGCCTCACGTGATCATTCCTTCTGTCTCTTTACAGGTATGTGTCAGCTCATCCACATCTTCCACCGTTAACTGAAATTGGAATCTGCCTGCTGTCTCTGTGTGTGTGTGTCTCTGGTATGTGTCAGCTCATCCACATCTTCCACCGTTAACTGAAATTGGAATCTGCCTGCTGTCTCTGTGTGTGTGTGTCTCTGGTATGTGGCCTTCTCTATCTGTTGCCCTGTGCGAACAACCATGACATTATTTGTTTTTCTGGACTGTCTTACCTAAGTTTTATGTGTTGATCTTGTCTTGGCCTCTTGCTATTCTGACTTTTGAAGCAAAAAGTTCACTTTGATTGCCAGGCACTCTTATAGTCACTCATGATTAATTAACGAACTTCAACCCCACCCCTATAACAGTATATATTTGAGCATCCTTAAGGGGTCAGCACATTGCTGGGGGGTGCACATTGCAGGGGCTTCTATCCTTATGGCTTCTATCTCTAAGTGATTCTTTCTACAAGTGATATGCACTTCATTCTCTGCCTCACGTGATCATTCCTTCTGTCTCTTTACAGGTATGTGTCAGCTCATCCACATCTTCCACCGTTAACTGAAATTGGAATCTGCCTGCTGTCTCTGTGTGTGTGTGTCTCTGGTATGTGGCCTTCTCTATCTGTTGCCCTGTGCGAACAACCATGACATTATTTGTTTTTCTGGACTGTCTTACCTAAGTTTTATGTGTTGATCTTGTCTTGGCCTCTTGCTATTCTGACTTTTGAAGCAAAAAGTTCACTTTGATTGCCAGGCACTCTTATAGTCACTCATGATTAATTAACGAACTTCAACCCCACCCCTATAACAGTATATATTTGAGCATCCTTAAGGGGTCAGCACATTGCTGGGGGGTGCACATTGCAGGGGCTTCTATCCTTATGGCTTCTATCTCTAAGTGATTCTTTCTACAAGTGATATGCACTTCATTCTCTGCCTCACGTGATCATTCCTTCTGTCTCTTTACAGGTATGTGTCAGCTCATCCACATCTTCCACCGTTAACTGAAATTGGAATCTGCCTGCTGTCTCTGTGTGTGTGTGTCTCTGGTATGTGGCCTTCTCTATCTGTTGCCCTGTGCGAACAACCATGACATTATTTGTTTTTCTGGACTGTCTTACCTAAGTTTTATGTGTTGATCTTGTCTTGGCCTCTTGCTATTCTGACTTTTGAAGCAAAAAGTTCACTTTGATTGCCAGGCACTCTTATAGTCACTCATGATTAATTAACGAACTTCAACCCCACCCCTATAACAGTATATATTTGAGCATCCTTAAGGGGTCAGCACATTGCTGGGGGGTGCACATTGCAGGGGCTTCTATCCTTATGGCTTCTATCTCTAAGTGATTCTTTCTACAAGTGATATGCACTTCATTCTCTGCCTCACGTGATCATTCCTTCTGTCTCTTTACAGGTATGTGTCAGCTCATCCACATCTTCCACCGTTAACTGAAATTGGAATCTGCCTGCTGTCTCTGTGTGTGTGTGTCTCTGGTATGTGTCAGCTCATCCACATCTTCCACCGTTAACTGAAATTGGAATCTGCCTGCTGTCTCTGTGTGTGTGTGTCTCTGGTATGTGTCAGCTCATCCACATCTTCCACCGTTAACTGAAATTGGAATCTGCCTGCTGTCTCTGTGTGTGTGTGTCTCTGGTATGTGGCCTTCTCTATCTGTTGCCCTGTGCGAACAACCATGACATTATTTGTTTTTCTGGACTGTCTTACCTAAGTTTTATGTGTTGATCTTGTCTTGGCCTCTTGCTATTCTGACTTTTGAAGCAAAAAGTTCACTTTGATTGCCAGGCACTCTTATAGTCACTCATGATTAATTAACGAACTTCAACCCCACCCCTATAACAGTATATATTTGAGCATCCTTAAGGGGTCAGCACATTGCTGGGGGGTGCACATTGCAGGGGCTTCTATCCTTATGGCTTCTATCTCTAAGTGATTCTTTCTACAAGTGATATGCACTTCATTCTCTGCCTCACGTGATCATTCCTTCTGTCTCTTTACAGGTATGTGTCAGCTCATCCACATCTTCCACCGTTAACTGAAATTGGAATCTGCCTGCTGTCTCTGTGTGTGTGTGTCTCTGGTATGTGGCCTTCTCTATCTGTTGCCCTGTGCGAACAACCATGACATTATTTGTTTTTCTGGACTGTCTTACCTAAGTTTTATGTGTTGATCTTGTCTTGGCCTCTTGCTATTCTGACTTTTGAAGCAAAAAGTTCACTTTGATTGCCAGGCACTCTTATAGTCACTCATGATTAATTAACGAACTTCAACCCCACCCCTATAACAGTATATATTTGAGCATCCTTAAGGGGTCAGCACATTGCTGGGGGGTGCACATTGCAGGGGCTTCTATCCTTATGGCTTCTATCTCTAAGTGATTCTTTCTACAAGTGATATGCACTTCATTCTCTGCCTCACGTGATCATTCCTTCTGTCTCTTTACAGGTATGTGTCAGCTCATCCACATCTTCCACCGTTAACTGAAATTGGAATCTGCCTGCTGTCTCTGTGTGTGTGTGTCTCTGGTATGTGGCCTTCTCTATCTGTTGCCCTGTGCGAACAACCATGACATTATTTGTTTTTCTGGACTGTCTTACCTAAGTTTTATGTGTTGATCTTGTCTTGGCCTCTTGCTATTCTGACTTTTGAAGCAAAAAGTTCACTTTGATTGCCAGGCACTCTTATAGTCACTCATGATTAATTAACGAACTTCAACCCCACCCCTATAACAGTATATATTTGAGCATCCTTAAGGGGTCAGCACATTGCTGGGGGGTGCACATTGCAGGGGCTTCTATCCTTATGGCTTCTATCTCTAAGTGATTCTTTCTACAAGTGATATGCACTTCATTCTCTGCCTCACGTGATCATTCCTTCTGTCTCTTTACAGGTATGTGTCAGCTCATCCACATCTTCCACCGTTAACTGAAATTGGAATCTGCCTGCTGTCTCTGTGTGTGTGTGTCTCTGGTATGTGTCAGCTCATCCACATCTTCCACCGTTAACTGAAATTGGAATCTGCCTGCTGTCTCTGTGTGTGTGTGTGTCTCTGGTATGTGGCCTTCTCTATCTGTTGCCCTGTGCGAACAACCATGACATTATTTGTTTTTCTGGACTGTCTTACCTAAGTTTTATGTGTTGATCTTGTCTTGGCCTCTTGCTATTCTGACTTTTGAAGCAAAAAGTTCACTTTGATTGCCAGGCACTCTTATAGTCACTCATGATTAATTAACGAACTTCAACCCCACCCCTATAACAGTATATATTTGAGCATCCTTAAGGGGTCAGCACATTGCTGGGGGGTGCACATTGCAGGGGCTTCTATCCTTATGGCTTCTATCTCTAAGTGATTCTTTCTACAAGTGATATGCACTTCATTCTCTGCCTCACGTGATCATTCCTTCTGTCTCTTTACAGGTATGTGTCAGCTCATCCACATCTTCCACCGTTAACTGAAATTGGAATCTGCCTGCTGTCTCTGTGTGTGTGTGTCTCTGGTATGTGGCCTTCTCTATCTGTTGCCCTGTGCGAACAACCATGACATTATTTGTTTTTCTGGACTGTCTTACCTAAGTTTTATGTGTTGATCTTGTCTTGGCCTCTTGCTATTCTGACTTTTGAAGCAAAAAGTTCACTTTGATTGCCAGGCACTCTTATAGTCACTCATGATTAATTAACGAACTTCAACCCCACCCCTATAACAGTATATATTTGAGCATCCTTAAGGGGTCAGCACATTGCTGGGGGGTGCACATTGCAGGGGCTTCTATCCTTATGGCTTCTATCTCTAAGTGATTCTTTCTACAAGTGATATGCACTTCATTCTCTGCCTCACGTGATCATTCCTTCTGTCTCTTTACAGGTATGTGTCAGCTCATCCACATCTTCCACCGTTAACTGAAATTGGAATCTGCCTGCTGTCTCTGTGTGTGTGTGTCTCTGGTATGTGTCAGCTCATCCACATCTTCCACCGTTAACTGAAATTGGAATCTGCCTGCTGTCTCTGTGTGTGTGTGTCTCTGGTATGTGTCAGCTCATCCACATCTTCCACCGTTAACTGAAATTGGAATCTGCCTGCTGTCTCTGTGTGTGTGTGTCTCTGGTATGTGGCCTTCTCTATCTGTTGCCCTGTGCGAACAACCATGACATTATTTGTTTTTCTGGACTGTCTTACCTAAGTTTTATGTGTTGATCTTGTCTTGGCCTCTTGCTATTCTGACTTTTGAAGCAAAAAGTTCACTTTGATTGCCAGGCACTCTTATAGTCACTCATGATTAATTAACGAACTTCAACCCCACCCCTATAACAGTATATATTTGAGCATCCTTAAGGGGTCAGCACATTGCTGGGGGGTGCACATTGCAGGGGCTTCTATCCTTATGGCTTCTATCTCTAAGTGATTCTTTCTACAAGTGATATGCACTTCATTCTCTGCCTCACGTGATCATTCCTTCTGTCTCTTTACAGGTATGTGTCAGCTCATCCACATCTTCCACCGTTAACTGAAATTGGAATCTGCCTGCTGTCTCTGTGTGTGTGTGTCTCTGGTATGTGTCAGCTCATCCACATCTTCCACCGTTAACTGAAATTGGAATCTGCCTGCTGTCTCTGTGTGTGTGTGTCTCTGGTATGTGGCCTTCTCTATCTGTTGCCCTGTGCGAACAACCATGACATTATTTGTTTTTCTGGACTGTCTTACCTAAGTTTTATGTGTTGATCTTGTCTTGGCCTCTTGCTATTCTGACTTTTGAAGCAAAAAGTTCACTTTGATTGCCAGGCACTCTTATAGTCACTCATGATTAATTAACGAACTTCAACCCCACCCCTATAACAGTATATATTTGAGCATCCTTAAGGGGTCAGCACATTGCTGGGGGGTGCACATTGCAGGGGCTTCTATCCTTATGGCTTCTATCTCTAAGTGATTCTTTCTACAAGTGATATGCACTTCATTCTCTGCCTCACGTGATCATTCCTTCTGTCTCTTTACAGGTATGTGTCAGCTCATCCACATCTTCCACCGTTAACTGAAATTGGAATCTGCCTGCTGTCTCTGTGTGTGTGTGTGTCTCTGGTATGTGGCCTTCTCTATCTGTTGCCCTGTGCGAACAACCATGACATTATTTGTTTTTCTGGACTGTCTTACCTAAGTTTTATGTGTTGATCTTGTCTTGGCCTCTTGCTATTCTGACTTTTGAAGCAAAAAGTTCACTTTGATTGCCAGGCACTCTTATAGTCACTCATGATTAATTAACGAACTTCAACCCCACCCCTATAACAGTATATATTTGAGCATCCTTAAGGGGTCAGCACATTGCTGGGGGGTGCACATTGCAGGGGCTTCTATCCTTATGGCTTCTATCTCTAAGTGATTCTTTCTACAAGTGATATGCACTTCATTCTCTGCCTCACGTGATCATTCCTTCTGTCTCTTTACAGGTATGTGTCAGCTCATCCACATCTTCCACCGTTAACTGAAATTGGAATCTGCCTGCTGTCTCTGTGTGTGTGTGTCTCTGGTATGTGTCAGCTCATCCACATCTTCCACCGTTAACTGAAATTGGAATCTGCCTGCTGTCTCTGTGTGTGTGTGTCTCTGGTATGTGTCAGCTCATCCACATCTTCCACCGTTAACTGAAATTGGAATCTGCCTGCTGTCTCTGTGTGTGTGTGTCTCTGGTATGTGTCAGCTCATCCACATCTTCCACCGTTAACTGAAATTGGAATCTGCCTGCTGTCTCTGTGTGTGTGTGTGTGTCTCTGGTATGTGGCCTTCTCTATCTGTTGCCCTGTGCGAACAACCATGACATTATTTGTTTTTCTGGACTGTCTTACCTAAGTTTTATGTGTTGATCTTGTCTTGGCCTCTTGCTATTCTGACTTTTGAAGCAAAAAGTTCACTTTGATTGCCAGGCACTCTTATAGTCACTCATGATTAATTAACGAACTTCAACCCCACCCCTATAACAGTATATATTTGAGCATCCTTAAGGGGTCAGCACATTGCTGGGGGGTGCACATTGCAGGGGCTTCTATCCTTATGGCTTCTATCTCTAAGTGATTCTTTCTACAAGTGATATGCACTTCATTCTCTGCCTCACGTGATCATTCCTTCTGTCTCTTTACAGGTATGTGTCAGCTCATCCACATCTTCCACCGTTAACTGAAATTGGAATCTGCCTGCTGTCTCTGTGTGTGTGTGTCTCTGGTATGTGGCCTTCTCTATCTGTTGCCCTGTGCGAACAACCATGACATTATTTGTTTTTCTGGACTGTCTTACCTAAGTTTTATGTGTTGATCTTGTCTTGGCCTCTTGCTATTCTGACTTTTGAAGCAAAAAGTTCACTTTGATTGCCAGGCACTCTTATAGTCACTCATGATTAATTAACGAACTTCAACCCCACCCCTATAACAGTATATATTTGAGCATCCTTAAGGGGTCAGCACATTGCTGGGGGGTGCACATTGCAGGGGCTTCTATCCTTATGGCTTCTATCTCTAAGTGATTCTTTCTACAAGTGATATGCACTTCATTCTCTGCCTCACGTGATCATTCCTTCTGTCTCTTTACAGGTATGTGTCAGCTCATCCACATCTTCCACCGTTAACTGAAATTGGAATCTGCCTGCTGTCTCTGTGTGTGTGTGTCTCTGGTATGTGTCAGCTCATCCACATCTTCCACCGTTAACTGAAATTGGAATCTGCCTGCTGTCTCTGTGTGTGTGTGTCTCTGGTATGTGTCAGCTCATCCACATCTTCCACCGTTAACTGAAATTGGAATCTGCCTGCTGTCTCTGTGTGTGTGTGTGTCTCTGGTATGTGGCCTTCTCTATCTGTTGCCCTGTGCGAACAACCATGACATTATTTGTTTTTCTGGACTGTCTTACCTAAGTTTTATGTGTTGATCTTGTCTTGGCCTCTTGCTATTCTGACTTTTGAAGCAAAAAGTTCACTTTGATTGCCAGGCACTCTTATAGTCACTCATGATTAATTAACGAACTTCAACCCCACCCCTATAACAGTATATATTTGAGCATCCTTAAGGGGTCAGCACATTGCTGGGGGGTGCACATTGCAGGGGCTTCTATCCTTATGGCTTCTATCTCTAAGTGATTCTTTCTACAAGTGATATGCACTTCATTCTCTGCCTCACGTGATCATTCCTTCTGTCTCTTTACAGGTATGTGTCAGCTCATCCACATCTTCCACCGTTAACTGAAATTGGAATCTGCCTGCTGTCTCTGTGTGTGTGTGTCTCTGGTATGTGTCAGCTCATCCACATCTTCCACCGTTAACTGAAATTGGAATCTGCCTGCTGTCTCTGTGTGTGTGTGTCTCTGGTATGTGTCAGCTCATCCACATCTTCCACCGTTAACTGAAATTGGAATCTGCCTGCTGTCTCTGTGTGTGTGTGTGTCTCTGGTATGTGGCCTTCTCTATCTGTTGCCCTGTGCGAACAACCATGACATTATTTGTTTTTCTGGACTGTCTTACCTAAGTTTTATGTGTTGATCTTGTCTTGGCCTCTTGCTATTCTGACTTTTGAAGCAAAAAGTTCACTTTGATTGCCAGGCACTCTTATAGTCACTCATGATTAATTAACGAACTTCAACCCCACCCCTATAACAGTATATATTTGAGCATCCTTAAGGGGTCAGCACATTGCTGGGGGGTGCACATTGCAGGGGCTTCTATCCTTATGGCTTCTATCTCTAAGTGATTCTTTCTACAAGTGATATGCACTTCATTCTCTGCCTCACGTGATCATTCCTTCTGTCTCTTTACAGGTATGTGTCAGCTCATCCACATCTTCCACCGTTAACTGAAATTGGAATCTGCCTGCTGTCTCTGTGTGTGTGTGTCTCTGGTATGTGTCAGCTCATCCACATCTTCCACCGTTAACTGAAATTGGAATCTGCCTGCTGTCTCTGTGTGTGTGTGTCTCTGGTATGTGTCAGCTCATCCACATCTTCCACCGTTAACTGAAATTGGAATCTGCCTGCTGTCTCTGTGTGTGTGTGTGTCTCTGGTATGTGGCCTTCTCTATCTGTTGCCCTGTGCGAACAACCATGACATTATTTGTTTTTCTGGACTGTCTTACCTAAGTTTTATGTGTTGATCTTGTCTTGGCCTCTTGCTATTCTGACTTTTGAAGCAAAAAGTTCACTTTGATTGCCAGGCACTCTTATAGTCACTCATGATTAATTAACGAACTTCAACCCCACCCCTATAACAGTATATATTTGAGCATCCTTAAGGGGTCAGCACATTGCTGGGGGGTGCACATTGCAGGGGCTTCTATCCTTATGGCTTCTATCTCTAAGTGATTCTTTCTACAAGTGATATGCACTTCATTCTCTGCCTCACGTGATCATTCCTTCTGTCTCTTTACAGGTATGTGTCAGCTCATCCACATCTTCCACCGTTAACTGAAATTGGAATCTGCCTGCTGTCTCTGTGTGTGTGTGTCTCTGGTATGTGTCAGCTCATCCACATCTTCCACCGTTAACTGAAATTGGAATCTGCCTGCTGTCTCTGTGTGTGTGTGTCTCTGGTATGTGTCAGCTCATCCACATCTTCCACCGTTAACTGAAATTGGAATCTGCCTGCTGTCTCTGTGTGTGTGTGTGTCTCTGGTATGTGGCCTTCTCTATCTGTTGCCCTGTGCGAACAACCATGACATTATTTGTTTTTCTGGACTGTCTTACCTAAGTTTTATGTGTTGATCTTGTCTTGGCCTCTTGCTATTCTGACTTTTGAAGCAAAAAGTTCACTTTGATTGCCAGGCACTCTTATAGTCACTCATGATTAATTAACGAACTTCAACCCCACCCCTATAACAGTATATATTTGAGCATCCTTAAGGGGTCAGCACATTGCTGGGGGGTGCACATTGCAGGGGCTTCTATCCTTATGGCTTCTATCTCTAAGTGATTCTTTCTACAAGTGATATGCACTTCATTCTCTGCACTTCAGCGATTGCACGAAGCAAACAATTACAGCAATCTGCACTGGAAAGCAGCTAACAGACTACAGGTGACCCTGTCTCTCTCTCTTAAGCTCTCCTTCCACTCTGTAACATGCACTCTCTACCACTACTTCTGACACTCCTGACCTCTCTCCTCAAACTCTCTTACCTTCACCCCCCCTCTCCACCCGCCTGCTTATACATATCACCCTGCCTTCTGTCTTCCCCCTACTACTGCTCTTACCAACTCTCGCTCATTCTACATCCATACACTGATAAAACCTCCAGTACTCTGAAACATGCCCCTTCACATAAATCACAGTCCCACATTACCTCCCTCACCCTCCTGCTTCTCCTAATCTCTGGTGACATATCCCCAAACCCTGGGCCACCATCATCTGTCATTGCCCATTGCTCCCATCCCCCTACACCCTCTGGCAGGAGCCGCAACCCACAGAACTTGGTCTCTATTCCTCTTTCCAATACCAGCCCCCCCTTTTCCTGTGCCCTGTGGAATGCACGTTCTGTCTGCAACAAACTCACCGCCCTCCACGACCTCTTCATCACAAATTCCTTTAACCTACTTGCCATTACTGAAACCTGGCTTCATGAATCGGATACTATTTCTCCTGCTTCCCTCTCCCATGGGGGCCTTCTCTGGACTCACTCCCCCAGACCAAGTGGACGGAAGGGAGGTGGAGTGGGAATCCTTCTAGCTCCATGCAGCACCTATCAGGTTCTTCACCCACCTCCCTCTCTGATACTCTCCTCTTTTGAGGCACACTGCTTTCGTCTTTTCTCTCCCATTTCTCTAAGAATTGCTGTCATCTACCGGCCCCCTGGACCGGTATCAGCCTTTCTTGATGACTTCTCTGCCTGGCTACCCTACTTTCTCTCTTCTGAAATCCCCACAATTATTCTTGGGGACTTCAACATCCCTGTCAACACTAACACTACTATTACTTCTAAACTTCTCAGTCTAACCTCATCGCTTGACCTGAAGCAATGGATACAGGCTCCTACCCACTCCAATGGCAACACCCTTGACCTTGCCTTCTCCTATCTGTGCACTCCGTGCAACCTTTCCAACAATCCACTCCCACTCTCTGATCACCACCTTATTAGTTTTGCTCTCTCCTTGTCTTCCACCTCTTCTCCCTCCAACCGCCTAACAGTTACACGCAGAAACCTTCGCCACCTCAACCCTTCTCTACTCTGCTACTGATCACCTCTATGACAAAATCTCCCCCCTGTCCTGTCCCAACCTAGCTACTTTCGTTTACAACAGCTCACTGTCTTCCTCCCTAGACAAGCTGGCCCCCCTCACTACACGCAGAATTAGGCCCCGACTGCTACAACCCTGGCAAACAGATGACACCAGAAGTCTCAGAAAACGTTGCCGCGCTCTTGAGCGCCTGTGGCATAAGACTAAGACCCAGGAAGACTTCACACAATATAAATCTGCCCTCCTAAAATACTACTCCTGCCTTCACACTGCCAAACAGACCTACTTTATCACACTCATCAACACCTCCTCATCCAGTCCACGTCAACTCTTCTCTACCTTCAACACTCTACTCTGTCCTCCACTGCCTCCACCCACCAACTCACTCACTGCCCAGGAGATTGCCAATCACTTCAAAACTAAGATTGATACAATTCATGAGGAGATCGCCAATGCGCAAAAACCTCCCCCATGCAACACTCCATGTCCACAGATACAATCATTACTTCCCTCATTCAACCCTGCTACTACTACTGAGGTTGCTAAACTTTTATCTAGCACTCATCTAACCACTTGCCCCCTGGATCCTGTTCCCTCGCAAATGCTACGCTCACCCTCTGACTCGATTCTACGCTCTCTAACTCACATTTTCAACCTCTCCCTCTCTTGTGGCATCTTCCCAAACTCTCTAAAACATGCGCTAGTCACCCCCATACTAAAAAAGCCCTCACTGGATCCCACCAATCTCAACAACTTACGTCCCATCTCCTTACTCTCCTTCTCCTCCAAACTTCTTGAAAGACTGGTTTACAACCGATTAAGCGACCATCTGACCATGAATAAACTTCTTGATCCCCTTCAGTCCGGTTTTCGCCCTCAACACTCCACGGAAACTGCTCTCCTTAATCTCTCAAATGACCTACTAATGGCTAAAGCCAATGGACACTATTCTGTACTACTTCTCCTGGACCTCTCTGCTGCCTTTGACACAGTGGACCACCCCCTCCTCCTCAAAAAACTCCACTCCTTTGGTCTCCGTGACTGTACTCTTCACTGGTTCTCATCCTACCTATCCCACCGCTCCTTCAGTGTCACTTACAACTCTACTTCCTCTTCTCCTCTTCCTTTTTCCGTCGGGGTCCCCCAAGGTTCTGTTCTCGGACCTCTCCTTTTCTCAATCTACACCACCTCCCTGGGTCAATTGATTGCCTCCCACGGCTTTAAATATCATCTCTACGCTGATGACACCCAAATCTATCTCTCCACCCCCCAGCTCTCTCCATCTGTCTCCTCACGCATTACCAACTTATTAGCAGACATATCAGCCTGGATGTCACATCACTTTCTCAAACTCAACCTATCCAAAACCGAGCTCATGATATTTCCTCCCTCAGGTGCCACTTCCCCTGATCTCCCTGTCAAGATCAACGGCTCAACTATCAACCCATCTCCCCACGCCAAGGTCCTAGGTGTAATCCTGGACTCTGAACTAACCTTTCGACCCCACATTCTATCACTATCCAAAGCTTGCCGCCTCTGTCTTCGCAACATCTCCAAGATACGCCCCTTCCTAACCAATGACACCACAAAGCTTCTAATCCACTCCCTGGTCATCTCCCGCCTTGACTACTGCAACTCCCTCCTCATTGGTTTACCTCTAAATAGGCTATCCCCACTTCAGTCCATCATGAACGCTGCGGCCAGGCTCATCCACCACACAAACCGCTCAGCGTCTGCTACACCCCTCTGCCAATCCCTCCATTGGCTGCCACTCAGTCACCGAATTAAATTCAAGATACTAACTATAACTTACAAAGCCATCCACAACCTGGCCCCTAGCTACATCTCTAACCTAGTCACAAAATACCAACCTAATCGTTCTCTTCGCTCCTCCCAAGACCTCCTGCTCTCAAACTCCCTTGTCACCTCATCCCATGCTCGCCTTCAGGACTTCTCCAGAGCCTCCCCCATCCTCTGGAATGCTCTTCCCCAATCCGTCCGATTTTCTCCTACCTTATCCACTTTCAGACGATCCCTGAAAACTCATCTCTTCAGAGAAGCCTATCTGGCCCCCACCTAACAACTGTACATTTATCTTCTCAATCAGCACATCACCCACAGCTATTACCTCTTGTATCTCTTAACCTTCCCTCTTAGATTGTAAGCTCTAAGTGAGCAGGGCCCTCTGATTCCTACTGTATCAAATTGTATTGTATTTGTACTGTCTACCCTCAAGTTGTAAAGCGCTACGTAAACTGTTGGCGCTATATAAATATTGTATAATAATAATAATGTATAATAATAATAATAATTGCTCCACAATATCTTTAAAAGACATTTTATACACAGTATACATACAGAGTGTGAAGTTACAGTATATAGTTCCAGTATGTACAATGCAGAGATAAGGGAGAAATAAAGGGGGGCAAAATAGGATAATAATTTGGATTTACAATATTAATTTTCTTCCATTTTTCAAGGTCAACACATTTTGTAGTAAGATTGGAATGTGGAAAGAGTTACAATATTTTCTTTGAAAAAACCATATTTTTAAAGCTAAAAATATTATGAATAGTCAAATTGTAATGGATGCAACAAAGAGGAACTTACAACTCAATTAAAATAAAATCAAATGCAGCGGGCACTTACTTTTAGGTAGGTGACCTTTCCTGGTAGTTTTCTATGTCAGGTAAATTTAAACAGGTTTGTGCTATTACAGCAGGCCTGTTGTTGTTCATTTTTCATTTGAGTGGCAGGTAGTTTGTATGCTAGTCTCGGCCAATCATTAATTTGCTTGGTAATGCCGGGGACTCTCATATAAAAGTGGGGTCACATGGTTAAGAGCAGAGTCCTGTCCTGTAGGAGCGAGAGAAGCCAGCCTGGTTCCCGGAGAGGAGAGGTTTCCCCCTCCGGGGAGCCAACAGAGCTCCCCCTTGCAAGAGTGGTGAGGAACCGGTCTCCATGGAGGAAGAGACGACATCTTACAGCATGTAATCACTGGTGTCGTTGGCCACCCCTGCGGGGAGGGGAGCTGGCCATAAAGGAGAAGAGGAACTAAGAATCATTGCGGGAGAAGTAGCAACAAAGCGGAAGAAAACTGGGCGATCGATCGTTTATGAGCGGCACATGGACTATTGATCACGTGAGTGAAAGCCCAAGGGATAGGTACTGCCAGAGACTGAGGGTTGTTGGTACGCAAGTCAGTAAGATGGGCAGTGATGGCCTGTGACTTTGGGTTCAGCAATGCCCCGGGATTCCAATCAGTCAAGCGGGAGAAGTTATTCAGAGTGACTTTTCTTTAGCTTAACTTGGAAGTACCATGCAGATGGGAAGTAGTGGTAAAAAGGTAGCGGTGAAGCTGCAAGCACACATATAGAGATACGGACTGTTCTTGAAAAGTCATGCAGATGAAGAAGTTATTCAGAGTGACTCTTTATCAATTATTCTCTATCAAATCTACTTCCATCCTACCTGGTTGAAGAAATCACACAAAGTGATTTCCCAACTATCCGCAATTGATTCTAGTTTTCCCGTAAGAAACAGTGAACGATGATAATGTAACAAAAGAGCATCTCAAAAGAAGTCCTTCTCCCATCCCAGTTCATGTTAATAAATAAAGCAAGAGAAAAGGCATTAAGGACTGTGTTTTATGAATCTATGGGCTGCGAGGGTTGGGTGGTAAACATGAATTACGGATAAAATCATTATTTAGCCGCTCCTTCGGGGGTAAGCGCTTCACAAATATAAAAAAAATATGCAACTGAATAATAAGTCATGTAGTATGTGTTTCAGTAATGTAAATAATAGAAGAAATGGTCGCACTCCATACTCGATCAAAATTATTTTTATGCAGAACATCCCAAGTGTTGACAAAAGACAGAAAGCTGGTAATTCAGTAATGTAAGACAGAGTTTAAAGAGTGAATTAAAATTGTCCATTCTATGTTTTTTCTTTTATTTCTTCTATTCTACTGTTTCTTCAATTACTGGTGCTTGATAACACTCTGTATCGCTGCTCAAGGTGAGTAGCCTCTAATGATCCCTTCACAAGTCCTCAAGTCAGATGCTAACTCGCATGCTGCACAATGGAACACAGGGAAGATCCGGACGGCTGCACTCCAACAATCCACTTTATTTGTTATAAACATTAAAACCAAATGACAGATGGAACAAGTACCATGGGTCAAATGGGTTTAATGTTTATACCAAATAAAGTGGTTGTTGGAGTGCAGCCATCCGAATCTTCCTTGTCTTCTACTGGTGCTTGGCACCTTCAGAAATGATCACATTTAATACAAATTTTAATGACATGTTGGAGGTGTAATTGGTTCAAGGCCCTTAAAAACAATACATATAAAGTTTACATGTGAAAAATTGCAGGAATATTCTCAAAATATAATTACTTATTTAATGCATCGTTTGTTTTTCCAAAAATCGAGTAATTTACATAATATATAACATCAGTTTGCCAGGGTCGAAGACAAAGAAGTACAAATTCAGAGTACATACATTTGTGGATAAGTGGATTAAAAAGCCAAGCAAAGTTGAACCTGTGCTTTTAAAGATCAACAGAAGCAGCACCCATATTTTAATCCAAACAAATTACTTTAACCACTTCAATACAGGGCACTTATACACCTTCCTGCCCAGACCAATTTTCAGCTTTCAGTGCTGTCGCAGTTTGAATGACAATTGCGCGGTCATACAACACTGTACCCAAACTAAATTTTTATCATTTTGTTCCCATAAATAGAGCTTTCTTTTGGTGGTATTTGTTCATCTCTGCGGTTATTATTTTTTGCTAAATAAAAAAAGACCGAAAATTTTGAAAAAAATAAGTTTTGCTTTTGTTTCTGTTAAAAATTTTTGTAAATAAGTAAGTTTTCTCTTTCACTGATGGGCACTGATAAGGCGGCACTGACAGACACTGATAAGACGGCACCGATGAGGTGGCACCAAAGAGCGGGCAATGACGATGGGCACTGATTTGGGGCACTGATGGGCACTGATATGCAGCACTGATGGGCATTGATAGGCGGCACTGATGGGCACTCATGGGTGGCACTGGGTGGCACTGATAGGCGACACTGGGAGCTGAAAGGCTGCAAAGATGGGTTCTTATGGGTGGCACTGATAGGCGGCACTGCTGGGCACTGATAGGCAGCACTGATAGGCATACCTGGTGTCACTGGCAGTGGTAGGCATTGTGAGTGGGCACTGATTGGCAGCTGCCTGGGCACAGATTAGTATTTCCCTGGGGGTCTAGGGGGCATACCTGGTGGTCCAGTGTGGATGGCTTCCCTGGTGGTTCTGGGCGGCTTCCCTGGTGGTCCTGGGCAGCTTCCCTGGTGGTCCTGGGCAGCTTCCCTGGTGGTCCTGGGTGGGATCCGAGGGGGGGCTGTGCTGATAAACAAGCAGCACAGACCCCCCTGTCAGGAGAGCAGCCGATCGGCTCTCTTCTACTCACGTCCGTCAGACGCGAGTGAGGAAAAGCCGATCACCGGCTCTTCCTATTTACATCGTGATCAGCCATGATTGGACACGGCTGATCACGTGGTAAAGAGTCTCCGTCAGTCTGACACCGCAACAACGATCGCCGCAAAGCGCACCCCCGGGGGCGAGCAGCGGCTTAATATCCTGAGGACGTCATATGAAATCCAGTCAGGTTATTGAAACCACTTTGCAGCCGTCATTTTGCTATAGGGCGGGCGGCAAGTGGTTACATTTGTAATATTAGCCAACACTCAATTCAAATCTTCTGTAATATTTCAGGTCTCCTTGTTTCAAAATACAGTTTTGCATTAGAACCGAGTTCTTTTTTTCCATTATTATTATGATTTAAAAACGCAAGTACATATGAGGGTCAATGAATTCCTTCAGTCTCCAGCCTGATAAATAGTAGCCTTATGATAAGCCAGAAATATTGACCTTAGGTTAAGGCATGCATATCTTTTAAGCCATATTTTCATTATGCAAATGCCATCATTGTTATAAAAACATAGAACAAACAAAGAACATATTGCAAATCAGATTGCTGCTTGGCAGGGCTAACCAACAGGTTGAAGGAGAAATGTAGGTCACAACCAGAAAACACAACAAATGTACAACATGTCGAGGTTCTGATGCTAATTGAGGGTTAGGATATGTCACAGATCTGTGAAAACTTAATTTCTGCATGCAAGGCTTGAGATTACTACTGATTATTTTTAATAAATCTTTAACATTTATAACTGAGGGGTTGATATTGTCAGCCATTCGCAAAGTTTAAAATACTATGTGTGTTGGATGGTTCAATGTTTTAATAGTTGATTAACTAGTTTGTTTCGTACTTAAATCAACCCCAGATACTCTTCGTGTATGGCCAACTTAAGACCTCCATCCCACTGTGCACAGCAAATATTAATTCAGCTGGGTTTTTTTCCTCTCTGTGTAGTAAAACCATTCAATCAGAACAATGTTAACCATTTTTTAAAATAAATATTGCTGCTTTTTATTTTTTTCAGTTTTAAAGCTGGCTAGACATTAGTGTGTGTGATATAGAACACTTTGGTCCTATCATGCACTAATTTCCCTGGTGTGAACATTTATAAAGAGAGACCTTGGCAGACAGACATTGGCATCTCTGGCCATCAGATGTTTTGGAATTTGTATCAGAACTTCAATTATTCTCTGTTGAGATAATGAATAGAAAATCTGCCCCAGACTCTAAACAGTGCATGCCATGGAAAAGAAAAATGCATGTAGGTCTGACAGTTCATTTGCCGAATAACAAGTTTCTTACACTATGATCAATTAATTAAACCCATAAATTACTGGATTTTTAATATTAGTGTGCAATTATCAGGAACCATGAATCAGACCGAGACAGAAGTAAAGTTAAATCACACTTGTTTAATAATAAAAATAATAAGGTAAACAGAGTAAGCGTAGTCAAAACAAGCCAGAGTTCAGTAACCAGATCAGGTAGTCAGCCAAGCAAATGTCAGAGAGCCAGAGATAAACGTAGTAGTACAGCAAGCAGGTTCAGGAGCCAGAAGGAACATCAGCCGAGCAAGTCTTCAACAGGAATGCAGGAGAAAGACTCTGTGATGTTTACAATGGTGAAAGCAGAGATCAAGTGAGCTGGACAGCTTTAAGTAGGCAGCACTGACGAGCAGAATCAGCAACAGCTGGGTAACTGTGGAGAGAGATGGGAGCTGGCAATTAGCCGATAGCTGAGCGGCCAGCTCAGAAAAGGAAGGGCTGAGCCCAGCCCTGACAATAATTCTGAATTCTTTCTGCTTGTAATCGGGGCCTTAGACAAGGTATCAGCTTAGGAAGAATTACACGTACATACAAGGCCTTTAACACTGTTAAAGCTTTATAGTAGTTGTTCAGATTTACAACAGTTATAATAGATGAATGTTATGGCACCAAAAAACGCTCTAAAAGCCACTAGAAGCCACATCAGGAGAAATGTTAAGCTGCTTGTGGGACTGTGGGAACATGTAGTCCCACAACTGAATTAACATTTCTCCTGCTGTGGCTTCTAGTGGCTTTTGGAGCAGCTTTTTGAGCGACTCTCCAGCATCCCTGCTTCCTACAACAGTGAACTCTTCAGGCTTTTCTGCCAGTACCACAATGTCACCTCCGGCTCCCCAAGCACGTCATTTCCAGTCTGCAGGCACATCATCTCTAAGAACCCAGCAGCCGCTGGATGTTCCGGCTCTCTCCATCTTCCTTGGGGTCACCAATGTTTACCCATTGACCAACTGGGTCCAGGAATATTTTCATCTAACAGTACTGGGAGTCATCTTTGCCCTTTCCACATGCTGGTTTTTGGCCCGGGAATTGGGTCATCTAACATTACCTGGAGTCATCTGTTGCCATTTTCACATGTTGGTTTCTGGAGTTCATGTCATCTGCAAGCACTTGCTCATGCATCTCAACTAGACATGTGCACTGCCGAAAAATTTGCTAGTTTTCGTTTCATTTGTTTTTCGGGTCATTCGTTATAAACGCAATGCATAAATTCGAAAATTCATAAATTTGTAAATTACAAAAAAATAGGTAAATTAAAAAAAAAAAAATTGTAAATTCTAAAAAATTTGCAATTTCGTAAATTCAAAACCTGAAAGTTTGAAAATCTGAAATAACTAACTAATAATAACTTAACTATTACTAACTATTAAATTATAGGTATTGGAATTTCCATTCAAATTTGGATGTTAGTGAACGTATTGAATCTACCCATAGCCACACTATATGTAATCTGCCTTAGCATTGTAAGTTTTTTAGTGTGAAAATGAACTTGGCTATGTTTTATTCCTTTATCTCTGGGCTTCTAATTATTTTCACCCAGTACTTACAGCGTTCCAACCCTGGTGACTGTCATGACGTCACATCTGGTCCCGCACCACCGTCGGTGGCTGGCCTCTCAATGGAGCTGCAAGCCACAACAAAGCTGGAACCCCCGACCATGATGATACATACAGTCACTCAAAACATGGAGTCACAAAACACAATAGAACATTATATATAATATATATGCCAAAAATGGCAAAAGGGTCAGATTCTACCCCATCTACTTCAGGATGGATACCAACAGCCATATTAAGAAGCATTATATGAAAAAAGATGCTCGGGCTATTAAATTGCAAGCTGAAAAAGAACTTAGGGCCTTAGAGCTCCGATTGCAAATTTCTCCATCTTTACCCTTACTTAAAAAGATTATATGCTTACGCATGACTCTTAATGACCTGGCACTGGGTCAGGTAGAAAAAGCTTTGGTCAGGCTGAAACAGCTATATTATGACAAGGGTAATAAGGCCCACTCTTTATTGGCTTGAAAACTATGTGACCATACCCATATGATAGCCCCGCATCAAATCATGAATAGGTCAGGCTGCTTATTATCTCATCCCCAAGACATTATAAATTCCTTAGAGGAATTTTATACTGATTTATACAATGACAAACAAATAGACAAACTTTTTGGCAACAAAAGTCTGATGGAGCAAAGTGCGATCATGTGTACACAAAGCCATTGGACTTTTGTACAAACTACAGTACCTGCCCGCGAGAATGTTCTCGGCAACAGGGTACTGTACATCTTGCGCTGGCTGCAAGGAAAAACACATGTTCCTATTGCAGCCAGCACGAGAGGGAATTCCCCTCTGGGAGCATACCAGGCCCTTAGGTCTGGTATGGATTTTAAGGGGAACCTCCTATGCCAAAAAAAAAAAAAAAGTGTGGGGGTCCCCCCCAAAATCCATACCAGACCCTTATCCGAGCACACAGCCCGGCCGGTCAGGAAAGGGGATGGGGACGAGCGAGCGCCCCCACCCTCCTGAGCTGTACCAGGCCGCATGTCCTCAACATGGGGGGTGGGCGCTTTGGGGCAGGGGGGCGCCCTGCGGCCCCCCACCCCAAAGCACCTTGTCCTCATGTTGATGAGGACAAGGGCCTCTTCCCGACAACCCTGGCCGTTGGTTGTCAGGGTCTGCGGGCGGAGGGCTTATCGGAATCTGGGAGCCCCCTTTAATAAGGGGGCCCCCAGATCCCAGCCCCCCACCCTATGTGAATGAGTATGGGGTACATCGTACCCCTACCCATTCACCTGGGGGAAAAAAAAAGTGACAATTAAAAAAAACACACTACACAGGTTTTTAAAGTAATTTATTAGGCAGCTCTGGGGGTCTTCTTCCGACTTCTCCGCTCTCTCCGGCCTCTTCTCCCAGTGTCCAGTTCTTCTTCCGCTCTCCGGCCTCTTCTCCCGGTGTCCGGGTCCTTCTCCCGGTCCCCAGTTCTTCTGCTCTTTTGCCGCTCTTTTGCTAGCGGTGGCCCGGTCTTCTCCGTCATCGTGCGAGGTGAACGAAGACTGATATAGGCATGGGGCGTGGTCACCGGGTGATGTCACCCGGTGGCCCCGCCTCTTATGACGTCACAGTTCCATCATGTCCCGGGGCTGTATCGTCATAAGGGGGCGGGGTCACCGGGTGACATCACTCGGTGACCACGCCCCAAGCCTATATAAGTCATCGCGTACCTCGGCAAAAGAGTAGAGGATAGCGGAGGAACCCAGTAGAAGAACCGGAGAGCAGGAGAAGAACCAGACACCAGGAGAAGAGGCCCGGAGAGAGTGGAGAAGTCAGAAGAAGACTCCCGAAGTTGGAAGAAGACCCCCGGAGCTGCCTAATAAATTACTTTAAAAACCTGTGTAGTGTGTTTTTTTATTGACACTTTTTTTCCCCCAGGTGAATGGGCAGGGGTACGATGTACCCCATACTCATTCACATAGGGTGAGGGGCCGGGATCTGGGGGCCCCCTTATTAAAGGGGGCTCCCGGATTCCGATAAGCCCTCCACCCGCAGACCCCGACAACCAATGGCCAGGGTTGTCGAGAAGAGGCCCTTGTCCTCATCAACATGGGGACAAGGCGCTTTGGGGTGGGGGGGCGCTGGGTGCCCCCCTACCCCAAAGCACCCACCCCTCATGTTGAGGGCATGCGGCCTGGTACGGCTCAGGAGGGGGGGCGCTCGCTTGTCCCCACCCCCTTTCCTGACCGGCTGAGCTGCATGCTCAGATAAGGGTCTGGTATGGATTATGGGGGGGAACCCCATGCCGTTTTTTTGGCAAAGGGTGTTCCCCTTAAAATCCATACCTGTCAGAGGAGATCTCGGAATGGACCCGCTATTGGGCACTCTGATGTGCGCCGGTCCGCGCTGCCGCGTGCCGGCGCGGGTGCGCGCACGGCGCTTGCCGCCAATCGCTCTATTTAGCTTGCTGGAACCTTCTGCTCGGTGCTGTCTGATCTGCAGCTCCCAGTTCCTGAGTTCCTGTTTGCTGGTTTGATCTCCGTGTGACACAGGCCTGTCTTTGGACTCCTCTCTGTTATCTGCCTGCACCTGACCCCGGCTTTCCTTGACCACGAATCTGCCTGCTCCTTTGTACCGCGTTGCCTGCCTGCTGCCAACCCTGCCTGTGACCCGGACTTTGAGCCTGCCTGTTCCTCTGTACCTTGCTGACCATTTGTTGCCAACTCTGCCTGTGACCGAACCTGCCCTCTCAGCTCCTGCTCTGCACCGGCTGCATATGCCCCTGCCTACTAAGGACTTCCAGACCATTTGCATCAGGATCTTGGGCTTACCTCCGCAAGTCACCCACCAGGCTCTCTTACCACTCTGCGCTCCTGTGCCTTCTGTTTACACTACCAGGGGCCCGGGAAACAGATACGTATGGGAGGCCTTCCCCTGCTATATCGGGTTCGTCAGTCAGGTACGTGCAAGTCTGACAGTATCGGACAGCCATATCCGAGCCCGAGCAGGGATCCTCTCCCATGGAGGAACTATGCAGACACCTGGCGGGTCTCACGCAAGCTGTAAAGAGCCTTCAGGAAGGCTATACTAGGCTGGAAGAAAGAGTCCAGGTGCTGTCCACACCTGCTAACCCTCAAGCTGCTTCTGCTGCCGGACTCTCATCTCCTCCCTCCGTGGTTATGCTTCCTCCTGAGCCAATGGTTCCTACACCCGACAGATTTTCCAGTGAGTGTAGCAAGTACCGCTCCTTCCGCAATGCCTGTGGACTTTACTTTGCTCTGCTACCACGAACCTTCTCCTTGGAAGCGACTAAGGTGGGCTTCGTGATTTCTCTTCTGTCCGGTGAACCACAGACCTGGGCCCACCGTCTCCTGGAACAAAAGTCAGCATCTCTAGACAACCTGGATGCATTCTTTGCCGCCATGTCTCAACTATATGAGGACCCCCAGTTGAAAGCCACCGCTGAACCCGCCTTGCACGCCCTACAACAAGGGCGTAGACCCGCAGAAGATTAGGTCCTGGAATTCAGGCGTTGGAGTACGGACACGGATTGGAACGACGCGGCCCTGCGTTACCAATTTCGCATGGGTCTTTCTGATTTGCTTAAAGATGATTTGGGGAGGGTTGGATTACTACAAACATTGGAGGACCTTATCAATCTGTCCGTTCAGATAGACCGGCGCCTCAGAGAGCGCCGCTCTGAAAGATCCACCAACCAGTTCCGTCCCACCTGGGTCCTCCCAAAGGTCCCTAGTGTTACCAGCTCTGTCGGCCCAAGCCCTCATGTGCCGCCTACCTCGGTCCTTGATTCCCCTGAGCCAATGCAGCTTGGCCTTCTCCGACCATCTCTCACGCCTGAAGAACGGCAGCGTCAACGGGTCAACAATCTATGTATGTACTGCAGGGAGTCAGGTCACTACGTGAGATCTTGCCCTAACAAGACACGTAAGTCTCTTTCAACCTCTACTAAGTGTGCACCTGCCTTGTGTAATCCTGCTAATCATCTTGCTCTCCCCATTGTTCTACAGCTTCCAGGACAGGATCTTACAGTCTCGGTCATAATTGACTCCGGAGCTTGCAGCTAGTTCATAGACCTAACCTTTGCCGCTAATCACCGCGTTCCTCTCCAAGCAAAATCACAGGGACTTGTGGTCCACCTCGCTGATGGTTCCACCCTTAGTTCTGGTCCTGTTACCCAGGAAACTATTCTTCTGTTGGCCATTATGAACACTCATCACCGCGAATTCCTTAGTTTGGATGCCATCTCTTCTCCACTTTTTCCTATTATTTTGGGAATGCCGTGGCTACAAGCCCATAATCCTAGTATTGATTGGGTTTCCAGAGAAATTAAGTTTTGCTCCAATTATTGTCAACAGTGCTGTTTGCACAGTACCTCTGCAGATTCCTCCCAACTCATGTGTCTGGACATGGACACCGAATCGCAGCAGGCGATTCCCACACCGTATCGGGATTTTCTTGATGTCTTCAGTAAAAAGGGGACGGAAACCCTTCCTCCTCACAGACCTTATGATTGTCCGATAGAACTTTTGCCTGGGTCTGAAGTTCCCTTTGGACGAATCTTCCCGTTAACAGAGCAGGAGCTGGGTACTCTCAAAACCTATATTGACGAGAACCTAAAGAGAGGAATTATCCGTCCATCCACCTCACCGGCCGGGGCTGGCATTTTCTTCATGGAGAAGGACCACTCTCTTCGGCCTTGTATCGACTATAGAGAACTGAATAAAATAACTATCAAGAATTGCTATCCCTTACCTCTTGTGCCCGAACTCTTCCAAAGACTAGGTTCTGCAATAATCTTTACTAAACTTGATCTCCATGGGGCCTATAACCTAATCCGCATCAGAGAGGGAGATGAATGGAAAACTGCCTTCCGTACCCGGTTCGGGCAGTTTGAATATCTTGTCATGCCCTTTGGTCTGTGCAACGCGCCTGCAACGTTTCAACACTTAGTTAACGATATTTTCCGTGACCTCCTGGACTTATACGTTATAGTATATCTAGACGACATTTTGATCTTCTCCTCCTCAGTCATTGAACATCGCAGGCATGTCTGAAATGTACTAACCCAGCTCAGGCAGCATGGACTTTATGCCAAATTAGAAAAATGTGAATTTGAACGCCAATGCATCCAGTTCCTCGGCCTAATCATTGCTAGTGATGGCATTAAAATGGATCCGCAAAAAGTGGCAGCTATCCTAGACTGGCCCGCTCCTTCCGATAAGAAAGGGGTCCAACGCTTCATTGGCTTCACCAAATTTTACCGCAAATTCATTAAAGGCTTTTCTGCAATTATTACTCCAATCACTGAACTAACCAAGCAAGGGAACCGATTTTGTTGGTCTACCGAGGCACAATCTGCTTTTGAAAAACTTAAAGAGTTATTTACCTTCGCTTCCATCCTGAAACATCCAAACCCTGCCTTACCTTTCGTCCTTGAAGTGGACGCTTCAGAGGTTGCAGTAGGGGCAGTACTCTCTCAGCGGCAAGGTGCCAAGTCCCTACTCTATCCAGTGGCCTTTTTCTCTCGGAAGCTTTCCACTGCTGAAAAAAACTATGATGTTGGAGATTGAGAGCTTCAAGCCATTAAGGCCGCATTGGAAGAGTGGCATTATCTCTTAGAGGGTGCTGCACACCCCATTTTGGTCTATACCGACCACAAAAAAACCCGAGTAGTTGAGAACAGCCAAGAGACTGAGACCTCGGCAGGCAAGATGGGCTCTGTTCTTCTCTAGATTCCAGTTTCACATCACGTACAGACCTGGCTCCAAGGATATTAAATCGGGCGCATTATCTCGCATGTTCCAGGATTCCAAGGAACCTTTACCTTCAGACACCATCCTTCCTGCTGGAAATTTTCTGCTGCTACAGGGGGATATCATATCCCAAATTAAACAAGCCTCCAGGAATCTGTCCCCACCTACGGGAGTCGACGTAAGTTTGCAAAATGGTTTGTTCCGGTACAAAGACAAGATCATGGTCCCAGAGAGTCAAAGAGTGGCAGTACTGGAACTCTGCCATGACCATAAATTGACTGGGCAGTTTGGCGTACTGAAGACGACAGAGCTGGTGCAACGTACATTTTGGTGGCCTCAATTGGCAAAAAAAGATCGCAAGAACTATGTGGAATCCTGCACCTTGTTCCTGTGCTCGGAACAAGAATAGTCGGACAAAGGCCTGGGGTCTACTAAAACCCTTATCCGTCCCCGAAAGACCCTGGAAGATGATTGCGATGGACTTCATCGTAGAACTCCCTCTGGCAGAAGGTTTTTCCACCATCTTCGTCATTGTGGATAGGTTGTCTAAGATGGCTCATTTTCTACCCATGAAAGGCACACCTTCTGCCGTGGAAACTGCAAAAATTTTCGTCAAAGAAATTGTGAGACTACATGGAGTACCATCAAGTATAGTCTCCGATAGAGGTGTGCAGTTCACTTCCAGGTTCTGGAATGCTCTCTGTGGGTCACTTGAAATTGAATTGGCATTCTCATCTGCCTACCATCCCCAGACAAATGGGCAGACAGAGAGAACTAATCAAACTCTGGAGCAATATCTCCGATGCTTTTCCACCTTCTCACAGGACGATTGGGTCTCCCTTCTGCCTATTGCTGAGTTTGCATATAACTCTGTGCACTCAGCTATTAAACAGACACCATGCTTCGCCAATTATGGCTTTCACCCGTCATTCCTGCCTGAATCCTTACCCGAGTGCCCTATTCCCGCAGCTTCCGAAACAATGGACTTCTTCTTCACCAACAATAAACTACTACATGAAACCATGGCTAAAACCCAAGAATATAATAAAAGGATGTTTGATAGGAAGAAGCGTGGAGAACTCATTCTGGAACCTGGCAACCAGGTTTGGCTGTCTACCCTTAACTTAAAGATGACCTGTCCCTCAAAGAAGTTGTGTCCCAAATTCTTGGGTCCCTTTCCGATCAAGAGGAAGATTAATGACGTGACCTATGAGCTGGTGCCGATCGCCCTATTTAGCTTGCTGGAACCTTCTGCTCGGTGCTGTCCGATCTGCAGCTCCCAATTCCTGAGTTCCTGTTTCCTGTTTGTTTGTTTGATCTCCTTGTGACCTCGGCCTGTCTTTGGACTCCTCTCTGTTATCTGCCTGCACCTGACCCTGGCTTTCCTTGACCATGAATCTGCCTGCTCCTTTGTACCACGTTGCCTGCCTACTGCCAACCCTGCCTGTGACCCGGACTTTTAGCCTGTCTGTTCCTCTGTACCTTGCTGACCGTTTGTTGCCAACTCTGCCTGTGACCGGACCTGCCCTCTCAGCTCCTGCTCTGCACTGGCTGCCTATGCCCCTGCCTACTAAGGACTTCCAGACCATTCTCATCAGGATCTTGGGCCTTACTTCCGCAAGTCACCCGCCAGGCTCTCTTACCACTCTGTGCTCCTGTGCCTTCTGTTTACACTACCAGGGGCCGGGAACCAGATACGTACGGGAGGCCTTCCCCTGCTATATCAGGTTCGTCAGTCAGGTACGTGCAAGTCTGACAATACCAGACCTAAGGGCCTGGTATGCTCCTGGAGGGGAACCCATGGTGGTTTTTTATTTAAAATTTGGCGTGGAGTTCCCCCTCCATGGCGTGGAGTTGGAGAGGAGGAAGTGGAGTTGTAAGTGACACTGGTGCGATGAGATAGGTAAGATTCAAACCAACAGAGAGTGCAGCCATGGAGACCAAGCAAATTGAGTTTTTTGAGGAGGAAGGGGTGGTCAACTGCATCAAAGGCAGCGGAGAGGTCCAAGAGTAAGAGTACAGAATAATGACCGTTGGTTTTGGCTGTTAGTTGTAAGTAAGTTGTTTGTGAGTTTTAGGAGGGCAGTTTCTGTGGAGTGCTGTGGGTGAAATCCAGACTGAAGGGGATCAAGAAGGTTATTCTCAATGAGGTGGTCACTCAGTCAATTGTAGACTAAACATTCAAGAAGTTTGGAGGCAAAAGGGAGTAAAGAGATGGGTCTTAGGTTAAGATTGGTGGGGTCTAGTGAGGCCTTTTTTGGTATGGGAGTGACTAGCGCATGTTTAAGAGGGTTGGGGAAGAAGCCAGTAGAGAGTCAGAGGTTGAAGATATGAGTTAAGGAGTGTAGGATTGAGTCATGAGAAGAAACAGGGTCCAGGGGGCAGGAGGTTAGGTGGGCGTTAGAAAAAAGTTTAGTGACTTCCTCTATAGTAGCTGGGTTAAAAGAGGGAAGTATTGATTGTGCAGGAGGACAAGGAGTGTAAAGTGAGGGAGATATCTATAGAGCGGAGATCTTGAGACAAATTGTCTC
The DNA here is from genome assembly GCF_042186555.1 of Aquarana catesbeiana. NCBI lineage: Eukaryota > Metazoa > Chordata > Amphibia > Anura > Ranidae > Aquarana > Aquarana catesbeiana. The sequence goes on along the minus strand of NC_133335.1, from coordinate 148,023,071 downwards.
AATCTTATTTTTGAAGTGATTAGCAATTTCCTGGGTAGTGAGTAAGTTAGTGGGTGGAGGTAATGGAGGACGAAGGAGAGTGGTAAAGGTAAAAAAAGAGTTGACGGGGACTGCGTGAGAGGGTGTTAATGAGAGTGATAAAGTAGATCTGTTTGGCAGTGTGGAGGCAGGAATGGTATTTTTGGAGGGCAGATTTATATTGGCTGAAATCTTGCTGTGACTCAGTCTTACGCCACAGACGCTCAAGAGCACGGCTACGTTTTTTGAGGCTTCTGGTATTGTCTGTCTGCCAGGCTTGTAGCAGTCGGGGCCGGATTCTGTGCGTTGTGAGGGGGGGCGAAGGTATCAGGGTGGATGACAGTGAACTGTTGTAGACAGAAGTGGCCAAGTTGGGGCAGGACAAGGATGAGATTGTGGTAGAGACAATCTGTAGCAGAAAAAAGAAGAGAAGGGTTAAGATGGCTAAGGTTTCTACGGGTAATAGTTTGGTAGTTGGAAGGCAAGGTTATAGACCTGATTGATAGACCTGATTGACGAGGCAAACAGGGAAGGCTCGGTGTCCCTCGTCCTCAGCCTGGACATGGAAAATGCTTTTGACTGCCTTAGCTGGCCTTTCCTGTTTACTACGTTGCATCATATTGAACTTAGGAGGTCTTTTCTGCATAATGTGGACAAGGTATGGTGAGAAATACTCCTGCGCTAGTGAGGCCGTTTGTTGTAAGAGAAGGGTAGTATTGTAAAAAGTGAGAGGACTGGAGGAGATAGTGAAACGTGTCCCGCTGCCTTAAATGACCAGGGGTGGTCTGGAAAAGACTGTTTAGTAGGAGGTGGATGGAGGGCGCGTGATCAGACGCTCACATCAAAACAGGTTAGGTTTAATCATGTATATGTAATACAAACATATAAAAATGAAATCATACAATTACTACGTAGCATAAAAAACAGGTAACAAAATAAGTACTAAAAAGTTAAAATTGCGGTATGCCCATGTTGAGGCAGGTAATTAAAAAAGGCTGATGCGTTTCGAGGGTAACCTCTTCATCAGAGCCAGGAGAACAGGAGCACAGTCTGTATGGGCCGGTAGGCCGACATGTGTACATGGGAAGAAGTGGCTAGTTGGAGGGTATGTCCTGTAATGGATATTTAGTTATTCTAAGTTCCATACCAGTCCCCGTCCAGGCGTTCTACAAATGTATTAGATATGTATATATTTTCCTTTGCAGTGGTGCTTGGCTGTTGGATGTGCCTGTCTCCAGTAGGTATGGAGGAGCAGCTGCAGCCTGAATGTGTCCTTAAGGGTGGGAAGCCGTTTGATCCTGGAAGTTGGAAGGGGGAGGAGGTGTCCTTTAAGGTAGCTGGAGCCGTGGATGCCTGAAAGTAAAGTAGTGTATCTTTCTGCCTGGGATAGGCCTTTTCTGCGTGCAATACAACACCTTTATACCAATCCGACATCCCAAGTGAAAACCCCTTATGCCCTTTCCTTTTTTTCAGTAACTTATGGTACTTGACAGGGATGTCCGCCTTCTCCCTTACTATTTGCAGAATGTGTTGAACCTTTGGCCGCATCTATTCGCAGAAGCTTGGATATTCGGGCATATCAGAGGAAAAGAATTTAAAATTTCATTGTTCGCGGACAATATTATCCTCACCCTGACCCAACCTAGGATCTCCCTACTGAATTTGCATGCTGAACTTGATTGTTACTAGGAATGAGCTTTATGTTCGGGTCGAACATGAGTTCTACTCGAATATTGGCTGTTCGCCCGTTCGTCGAAAACCAAACATTATGGGGCGTTTGCGTCAAATTCGAGTGCCGCGTAACACCCCATAATGCACTGTGGGAGTGCTGTGCATTGCTGTATGATGATTGGCCAAAGCATGCACCATGACCTGCAAGCTTTGGCCAATCCCAGCGCCCTCAGCTAAGAGAGCCATAATTGGCCGAAGGCAGGGTGCCACTATATAAGGCTGCCTGCACGTCGGCCCCGTGTAGTGTGTTGTTGGCGTGGATGGAGAGAGAGTGTCATTTAGATTGAGCAGGCAGGCAGATAGGTTTTTCAGTTAGCTGCAGTGTATTTAATATATATACAGCCAGTCTAATATATATGAAGATGTTTCATCCCCTGCTCCCTCTGCGAAGGCAGGATGAGTTCTGCAACCTTATCCTTGTAACGTGGATCAAGAAGGGTTGCCAGCCAGTAATGATCCCTTTCTTTGATCCCAAGGATCACATGATCCGTAACAATCTCCTCCCAGCCACGTACAACTCCTTGGGTTTCTGGGGACTGAATACCATCCCTTGAAGACTGCTGCTGAGTGTTATCCTCCCTGTCCATTCTGACACAATCCTCCTCCTCCTCTTCCTGTGTGTTTGGCAGGCCTGCAGGAATAATATCTGGATAAAGGGGGCCTTGAGAGGTAAGGAAGTCCTCCTCTTCCTCCCGCTGTTCTGCCTCAAGTGCCCTGTCCATTATTCCATGAAGCGTGTGCTCCAACAGGAAGACAAGAGGGACAGTATCACTGATGCATGCATTGTCACTGCTCACCATCCTCGTGGCCTCCTCAAATGGTGACAGGACAGTGAATGCATCCTTGATCAGTAGCCACTGGCGTGGTGAAAAGAAGCCAAGCTCCCCTGACCCTGTCCTGGTGCCACACTCACACAGATACTAATTGATGGCCCTCTGCTGCATGTGCAGCCACTGCAGCATTGCCAACGTTGAGTTACACCTGGTGGACATGTCACAAATGAGGCAGTTGGTGGGCAGGTTGCATTCCCTTTGAATGTCAGCCAGCTGAGCACTGGCATTGTATGACTGGTGGAAATGACCACATACTTTTCTGGCCTGCCTCAGGAGATCTTGTAAGCCTGGGTACCTGCTCAAGAACCGCCGCACTACCAAATTCAGGATGTGTGGCAAACATGGAACATGGGTCAAGGGTCCCTGTCGGAGGGCGGAGAGAATGTTGGTGGAAGAAGAAGAAGAAGACCCTGTCCAACAAGACAAAAACATTGCCTTCCACATGCCAGTAGAGAGCTGGAATGGCCTTCCGTGAAAAGAAATGACGTTTTGGAACCTGCAACTGAGGTACAGCACATTCCACAAATTCACGAAAGGGGGCAGAGTCTACCAGCTGAAATGGCAGTAGTTGCAGTGCTAGCAATTTGGCCAAGCCAGCATTCAGACGCTGAGCATGTGGATGGCTGGGACCGAATTTTTTTACGATTTAGCAACTGGGGTAGGGAAATTTACCTGCTAAAATCAGATGGTGTTGTACTGCTAGCAGATTGGCTGCAAGTACTTGGGACACCTATTGCTATACCTTCTTTCCTCTCAGTGCAGGTTTGAGAGGACTGGAGGTATAGTAGGGTTGGAGATCTCAGATGAGGAGCAAGGAGAAGTCCGCCTTTTTCTTTGATGTGGGTCTTTCAAGTGCTGTTGCCAACAGACTTGTTGCCTTATGCGTTTATGTGAAATCTCCATTAATAGCTGTAAAATATTGTAATTATGAATATATTTAAATTAGCTTGTATCTATGTAGGGCAGAACATTATCTTCACAGAAATCTCTGGTAGACCAGACAAGTCAGTGCCTAGGCTTGTGTATACAAATTTAAAAAAAACAAAAGTTGCGCTAATAAAAAAAGTGATATAAACTCCCAGTGTTAGGTACCACAAATCACAGTAATAATACTACATATTAAATAAGGTATTAGAATACAGAAAGGAAAACTAAAAATATTCAAAGCAAATGTAATCAAAAAAAACGTACAAGTGTGCAGAAAGTTCAATCTCAGCAAAGCAATGTGATCACCAGAAAAAACACAATGAACTCTTACAGATCGGCGAAAATGTATAGGCAAAAACAATATGAGAAAGCCGGTCGGCTTCAAAACAGCCCGTAGCTTCCCGGACTGGACGTACAGTGGTGACGTCAGGACGTTGGTCCTCCTCCCTACGTCGTTTCATCACTAGCGGACGTGGTCACGGGACATAAGTGTTCATTTGTCTTCTATTTATTACATTAAATGTTAAAGGATTTACGCTATGTGGAGCACTTTGTGTGTTTTTTTCTGGTGATTACATTGCTTTGCTGAGATTCATGGTGACGATCCCCACTGACGCTGTGGTATCCAATGCCTGCCTGTGAGATCCCGGGCTGGGGTTACAGCCATCTGCTCAGCGTGGTCCCCTGTAATAAGGGACCATCGCTTTCCGGTAAGCAGCAGTGTTTTTCTGTGGTGGAGGTTTCATCCATGCACTTGTCACTACAGTGTGGAATGTCACTATGCATCACCTTGGGATTTGCTTTACTCAACATGGACCTTTTTTTATTCATTAATTAATATTTATTACCTAAATAATTCCTTTTTTTTCATTGCACTCAATTTATGGACATTTTCAATTGAACTTTCTGCACACTTATACGTTTTTTTGATTACATTTGCTTTGAATATTTTTAGTTTTCCTTTCTGTATTCTAATACCTTATTTAATATGTAGTATTATCACTGTGATTTGTGGTACCTAACACTGGGAGTTTATATCACTTTTTTTTATTAGCGCGACTTTTGTTTTTTAAATTCTGATTGGTGTCGTATAACACTTTGTAGTTGCAGCTCCACCTATATACCTTAACCGTTAGCGCAATATTTTTATTTACTTATTGTGTATACAAACAATGGGATTCAAACCTCATTGTTTTACACATACTCATTTCAAAGGATCCCATGCTGGGATATGCAATGAAGGGAGGCCAACCCGTAATCAATACTTAACTTCCCAGGAAAATTCAAGTTATTCTCCTGCTCAGAATAGTCGTCACAAGGATTTGCATTAAAGGGGACTGAGTAATGGCAAAGTATAGGGATTGGAGATGTAGCCAGTCCTTAACCAGGAATAGGGAAGCTCCCCAATCAGAGCCACGCTATGCCAACCAATGAGGCATCAGCATGTAATGATATATACAGACTAGATGGGAGGGAAACACACACTTTTATGGGAGAGCAACCATCAGAATGGAACATTGGTGCAAAGGGTAATTATAAGAAAGATCTGCATTTTACTTGTAACTACTGTATTTATCGGCATATAACACACACTTTTTTCCCCTGAAAATCAGGGGAAAATCGTGGGTGCGTGTTATAGGCCGATCCCCCCCCCAATTGTGTGTGATCGGAGCGATCGCGGCAATTGCCGCCGACATACACAGCCGTGTGGAAATTCAAATACGGCGCCGAGACTGCAGGGACTCGGCGGAGTGGAGCTACACATAGCCGAGAGTCCTCGGGTTTTCTCGGCGCTGCTTACAGTCCTGCCCATAGGGCGGAACTGGGCGGGACTGTAAGCGGCGCCGAGAAAACCCGAGGACTCTCGGCTATGTGTATCAGCGCTCCGCCGAGTCCCTGCAGTCTCGGCGCCATATTTAAATTTACACAGGGCTGTGTATGACGGCAGGGATCGCGGCGATCCCACAAAGCTGCACGGGGGCAAGGCTGCACGGGGGGGCAAGGCTGCACTGGAGAAAAGCTGCACTGACATGGCTGCACTGACAAGGCTGCACTGGGGCAAAGCTGCACTGACAAGGCTGCAATGGACACTGGGGCAAGGCTGCACTGACAATTCTGCACTGGGGCAAAGCTGCACTGACAAGGCTGCACTGACAAGGCTGCAATGGACACTGGGGCAAGGCTGCACTGACACTGACAAGGCTGCAGATGGACACTGATAACGCTGCATTGATGGGCATTTTAATGTAAGTTTTTCTTCCTTAAACTTTACTCCTAAACGTTTTTTTCCTTAAAATTCCCTCCTTAACTTGGGTGCGTGTTATACGCCGGCGCGTGTTATACGCCGATAAATACGGTAAATATGTTTGTAGATTAATGTTTTAAGGAATATACTCTGTATTCCTTCATGTAATTCTCTTATTGTAACCTAATATTTTCTTCCTTGGTGTAGACTATAGATAGAGGGTTGTGTATTAAATAGACTTTCAACTACTCACCAATAAATGTTGTTATTGTGTTAAAGCTTTCACTCATGGTCAAAGAACTCTCATTTAACCCAAATCATATCTGAGAGATATTAAATCTCAAATATAGTATACGGGAAACAGACTGCATGGGAGGTTGTCATATGTCTGGTCAAACATGTGGTGCCCAAGCAGCTGCTGTTCTGGCCATGATTGATTCGCTGCAGACATAGGTTGCAAATAGCAACGTTGCGATCTGATGGACACGTGTCCAAAAAGGCCCACACCAAGGAACTTTTCAAAATCAGTGGGGAGTCAGCAGCGCCCTGCACCTGCGGAGCTCTGCAGTGTGATGCAGTAGGGTGGCTGCCCTTAAGTTGCCCCCTAGAGGACATCCTGCCTCGTCGGAGTTGTGCCTCCTCCTCCTCCTCTATTCTATCAGGCACCCAAGTAGAGTCAGTGACCTCATCATCCCCTCCCTCCTAGTCACTGGAGCAAACTTGGCACTATGCTGCAGCTGGGGGAACATGACTGCCAGTTTCTTGTCCTTCTTGGGCCCCCCCTCTCTCTAGGCTCACGTTACTCCCTTCCTCAACCTTGGAACCAACATCGGAGCCTTCAAATCGCTGCGCATCCTCCAGCAGCATGTACCCGACACTGGTCGAATAGTTTGGGGGATTCCTCCATGCATGATGGTGGGGCTACGGAAGGAGTGACTGTGGACAAGGAGCCGGTGCAGTAGGCCGCTTTGGCAGCTGCATAAGAAGGAAAACTACTATGAGCCTGGGTGACAGAGGATGAGGATGAGTTATCCACTCCACCAACTCTTCTGCATGTTCTGGCTCAATAGCACGGCCAGCAGCAGAAAAAGAAGGACAAGTGTGCCCCACGGCCACCTGCAGAGGATGCACCATGTCCACGTCCAGCACTGTTGACTGTAGACACAGAGCCTGCTTGCCCTCTTTTAGTGGCCTGTGAGCGTCTGCCTCTCCTTGGTGGCCTTCTGGACATGATGTATATTTTGTTTTGCAATACCGCACTACACTGTAATGTATACTAGGGGTGCGCATCTTCACTGGCCTCACGATTCGATTGCGATTATCATGTCCACGATTTGATTCCGCGATGCATCATGATGTATCAGGATTACAGCGCAAGTCCGCAAGTGCTCATGGTTTTCAACAAAAAAAAATTCAAGTAGTCAGGAGAACTCCATTTTTTTATTCTATCTGTTCTTCAGAAAAAAAGAGACTGCAGAGGAGCTCCAGGCTCTCTTCCAAAATACTAAAAGAGATGGTCAGAGACTGCAGACCTACTACAGGAGATGGTCAGAGACTGCGGACATGCCACAGGAGATGGTCAGAGACTGCGGACATGCCACAGGAGATGGTCAGAGACTGCGGACATGCCACAGGAGATGGTCAGAGACTGCGGACATGCCACAGGAGATGGTCAGAGACTGCGGACATGCCACAGGGAGATGGTCAGAGACTGCGGACATGCCACAGGGAGATGGTCAGAGACTGCGGACATGCCACAGGAGATGGTCAGAGACTGCGGACATGCCACAGGAGATGGTCAGAGACTGCGGACATGCCACAGGAGACGGTCAGAGACTGCGGACATGCCACAGGAGACGGTCAGAGACTGCGGACATGCCACAGGAGACGGTCAGAGACTGCGGACATGCCACAGGAGATGGTCAGAGACTGCGGACATGCCACAGGAGACGGTCAGAGACTGCGGACATGGCACAGGAGATGGTCAGAGACTGCGGACATGGCACAGGAGATGGTCAGAGACTGCGGACATGGCACAGGAGATGGTCAGAGACTGCGGACATGGCACAGGAGATGGTCAGAGACTGCGGACATGGCACAGGAGATGGTCAGAGACTGCGGACATGGCACAGGAGATGGTCAGAGACTGCGGACATGGCACAGGAGATGGTCAGAGACTGCGGACATGGCACAGGAGATGGTCAGAGACTGCGGACATGGCACAGGAGATGGTCAGAGACTGCGGACATGGCACAGGAGATGGTCAGAGACTGCGGACATGGCACAGGAGATGGTCAGAGACTGCGGACATGGCACAGGAGATGGTCAGAGACTGCGGACATGGCACAGGAGATGGTCAGAGACTGTGGACATGGCACAGGAGATGGTCAGAGACTGCGGACATGGCACAGGAGATGGTCAGAGACTGCGGACAATAATGTGGTGTGATGAAGGCACATAGAAGACAATTCTATGATATGGACTTGTTTTGGGTTATGTAGATCAGCTGAATGGTGATTGTGACACAACCTGACAGATGGTCAGTCTGGTAAAAGAAAGCAAAACACAGTGTGTGTCACCCCAGCACCATACTGGGAATAATAAGATCAGACATTTGTGTTTTTATTTCTGACAATCTAATGGTGTCCTGTGTCCCCTCCTGAGCTGTCATCACATTCAGAAAGATGTCACACCATTCCTCCTCCTGTCTTTATTTCTCCTCCATACAGCCCATTCCCCTGCAGTGACAATGACATTACTCATCACAGGTGACACCTCAAATTCCCACTACATGCCTGGACTCCTCCCTGTGTCCCCGGATCACAGCGCTCCCTCCCCCCTCTGTATTTGCATGCTGCTCTGCCGGTGCTGGTGGCAGCCTGTAATTAGCAGCGCGATCTGCCTGCTCACCATCCTCCCCCGATCTCCATTCCAGCCGCCGGTGTTCTCGCATCTCACGTCTCTCCTGAGGTCAGCAGGGAATTCTCCCGGGAGAGCTCTCCGTGCGTAAAGCTGTTACTTAGTGTGTGTATATGCCGCTCATGTGACTCCCGGCCCGCCTCTCTCCTCTCACGTCTCTCCCGATGTCAGCCCTGCCCACTGACTGGAGCTATCAGGTCAGAAGAGAGGCGGGCGGGGCTGACATAAGGAGAGACGTGAGAGGAGAGAGGCGGGCCGGGAGTCACATGAGCAGCATATACACACACTAAGTAACAGCTTTACGCACGGAGCGCTCTCCCGGGAGGGGCGGAGCAAGAAATCGATTTTACCGGTCGCATGCATCGATGCATTGGGGACACCCAAATCGCGATGCATCGGTGCAGCGATTAATTTCAGCACCCCTATTGTATACTGTATACACCACCAGAAGAGTAGTAGCAACTGCACTACGGCTGCACTGTATTGTGTACACCACCAGAAAAGTAGTAGCAACTGCACTACGGCTGCACTGTATTGTAATTACAATTTTTGATCTAATATTCCACAAGAGGGCCCATTCCTGCGCCCAACAAGAGTATCTGTGAGGGGTTACAGTGTTGTGGCACCACCACCACTGCCTAAGGCCCAATATTTCTGCCCCTGTTTAACACAGGCATGTAATTACAATTTTTGATCTAATATTTCACAGCAGGGCCTGTTCCTGCGTCCACCAGGAGTAACTGAGGACTTACAGTGTTGTGGCACCACCACCAAAGGCCCAATTTTTTTGCCCCTGTTTAACAGGGGCATGTAATTACAAATTTTGCTCTAATATTTCACTGCAGGGCCCGTTCCTGTACTCAACAAGAGTAACTGTGAGGCTTTACAGTGCTGTGCCACCACCACCGCCTAAGGCCCAATTTTTCTGCCCCTGTTTAACAGGGGCATGCAATTACAATTCTTGATATAATATTTCACAGCAAGGCCTGTTCCAGCACCCACCAAGAGTAACTGTGAGAGCTTACAGTGTTCTGGTACCACCAACACCTAAGGCCCAATTTTCCGCAGAGTGTATAGGGCAGGCCATATAGTATATACAGGCGGTCCCTATTTTCAAACATCCGACTTACAAACGACTTACAAATGGAGGGAGACAACAGGAAGTGAGAGGAAATCTACCCCTAGGAAGGGAAATTCTTTCCTGTAAGAGTTAATATGGGAAAAAGGTGTCTCCACTGATGCTTTATCAACAATCCTTGTTTCCCTAATAACCCAAAATTTTCTAAATCCAGTTGTCATTGGGACAGAAAGTGAGGTGAAATCTGAAAAGGGGCACAGACAGCAAAACAAACGTTACAGGGGTGATAACCCTTCCCTATGTTATCCAAAAACATTAAAAATAGATTTTTTGGCTGGAGTTACACTTATGTAAATGTACCTGTTCCAAATTACAAACAGATTCAACTTAAGAAAAAACCTACAGTCCCTATCTTGTTTGTAACCCGGGGACCGCCTGTATACTGCTGTTCAGAGACCCCCAAAGGGTCTGGTAATGGGCTGGGGGGGGGGGGGGGTGGTTTGCATTGATACATGTCCCCTGGGGCAGGACCCGGCACAAATTTTTTGTCTGTTCACATGTTCTGCCGCGAACCGAACCGGGGGGTGTTCGGCTCATCCCTAATTGTTACGGAGTCCTTTTCGGGATATAAAATAAATGCGTCTAAATCTGGAGGTCCTTCCGGTTAATATCCCTGAGGATGAAGTTAAACATTTACTGACCATGTCAGGAAAGAAGAATTAAGTCCAGGCACATAGTTATGTACAAACGGAGAATCTCTGCTAGCCAAATCCACAGATGGAGAAAACCTATTAGCCAAACTCATGCACAGAGAATTCCTATTAGCCTGACCCACGCTCGCCACTAAGTGGTGCCAAGTGGGCTATATAAACATCTATGCTGCACTAGGATTTTGCCTTATGGTCTACAGCGTTCTGCTACCTCTTTCCTGTGTTTGATCCTGTTGCCGTTCTGATCCCTCTGACCATGCTTGTGTAGAGCCTACCCCGATTTTCCAGGAGCCTGATGGTGACTACCAGAGGTAGGGAGGGCTGACATACTTCCTCAGGGTGCAGGGTACTGGGCATAGTGGGTGATGAACAAGAAAGAAAGTCGGCGCCAGTCACTTTTATGCTTAAAACAAAGAGAAATTTATTTTTCAGAACAGGAAAAATGTGGGAGAGAGGGGATAGGGCACAAGACACCCTTAATAACTGTAGCGGTACTCCGTAGAGGCTGCTAAGCGTAAGGGCTTACCTTGGTTGGAGTCCATAGTGCAGAGATGTATGCTCACCCTTGCAAATACACACAGCCCATGGTAACAAGGTAAAAGGCTACCTGGGCTGTGAATCTGTGCACAGGGGCTTGACAGGGAATTTACCAAAGGATTGTCAAGGTAAAGCCGTAGTCAGGGATTCCAGAAGTCAGAGTTTACGATGAACAAAGCCAGGGTCAGAAGCCGGGGTCAGTCTTGGAACACTGCAACTTGAAAATAAGAACACAGGAAAGCAGGAACCTTTGGCAATACAAGAGACAATGAACTGAACAGCCCTCAGAGTGAGGCAGTGTTTTATACCCAGCTGATTAGATAAATTGCCTCAGCTGAACCAGGAGTGACAGGTGCTAATTGCAAAGCAAGATCCAGAGTATAGCCCTCAGTGCTGCATGCAGGACAAGGCATAGCTGGAAACCAGGCTGAATAATGAGCTGAGGTGTGGCTCAGAGGCAAGACAGCAGGAGCAGTACACAGAAAGTCATGGGTTCAATACATTGTTGAGCCACCTGGGAGGTAGCCACGCTTGGCACAGTAGGAACCGTGACACTAAGTGATGTGGCCTATCTGTCATCCCTCCCAGCCAGGCATTCATTCCTCAGACACTCTCAGGCAGAAAACAGTCCATGTGCTTGTTTTCGTTGAGGAAATAGAACTTGGATGAGTTAGGAAATATATGGGATGCCCAGTGGAATTTTAGAATAAATAATTGGTAGATTGCTATACAATCAATTGGGACAGCTATGTACACTCTTTGTACATAGCACTTCTCCAAACTCCTCCTGCACAACTCTTACTTGCAGATTATTACTCTCGCTCTCTTCCTCCTGCACAACTCTTTACTCCCAGGAGCAACTAGCACATGGTTAGTAGGGATGGTTGAACGGTTCGGCCCGAGCATAAGTTGGGGCTGAACTTTGGTTGTTCGGATGTTCAGCGAACACCGAACAATATGCTGCGTTCAAGGCAAATTCGAAAGCCGCCAAGGGGCAATTGCTGAGGCCTGGCTGAGTCAGTGTCAGGCCTAACTATTGAGGATGAACCGAACACCCCCCTGTTCGTTTCGCACCAGAACATCCGAACATGCAAAAAATTTGGAACACACAAACACCGTTAAAGTCTATGGGACCCTAACATGAAAAATCAAAAGTGTTCATTTTGAAAGGCTTATATGCAAGTTATTGTCATAAAAAGTGTTTAGGGACCCGGGTCCTGCCCCAGGGGACATGTATCAATGCAATTCCTTTTTTTTTTAAACCTTTTTTTCGGGAGCAGTGATTTTTTAATGCTTAAAGTGAAACAATAAAAATGAAATATTCCTTTAACCACTTCAATACCAGGCACTTAGACACCTTCCCGCCCAGACCAATTTTCAGCTTTCAGCGCTGTCGCAATTTGAATGACAATTGCGCGGTCATGCTACACTGTACCCAAACAAATTTTTTATCATTTTGTTCCCACAAATAGAGCTTTCTTTTGGTGGTATTTGATCACCTCTACGGCTTTTATTTTTTGCGCAACAAATAAAAAAAGACCGAAAATTTTGAAAAAAAACAAGTTTCTTTGTTTCTGTTAAAACTTTTTTGTAAATAAGTACGTTTTCTTCTTCAATGACGGGCACTGATATGGCTGCACTGACGGGCACTGATACGGCGGCACTGATGGGCACCGATGAGGTGGCACTGATAGGCAGCACTGGTATGCGGCAGTGATGGGCACTCATAGGTGGCATTGATGGGCACTCATAGGTAGCACTGATAGTTGGCACAGATGGGCATGGATGGGCACTGACAGGTGGCATGAATGGACACTGATGGGTGGCACTGATGGCACTGCTTGTTTGCAATGATGCCCCTAAGGGTGGCATTGCTGGGCATCACTGCAACATAATGGTGCCAATCAGTGCCCATTTGTGGGCACAGATTTGGCACACTGGGCACATGTGGATGGCCATGGGGTACATACCTGGCCATCCACATGTTGCCCCTTCCCTGGTGGTCCTAGTGGCGATCCCTGGTGGTCCAGTGTGGTGATCTGCGGGGGGGCTGCGCTGATAAACAATCAGCGCAGACCCCCCCTGCCAGGAGAGCCGCCAATCGGCTCTCCTCTAATCGCGTCTGTCAGACGCGAGTGAGGAAGAGCCGATCAACGGCTCTTCCTATTGACAGCGTGATCAGCCGTGATTGGACACGGCTGATCATGTGGTAAAGAGCCTCCGCCGGAGGCTTTTTACCAAGATCAGTGTAGCGGTGTGTCAGACTGACACACCGCTCCACCGATCGCCGCGATGCGCGCCCCCGGGGGCGCGCTGCGGCATGTTATCCTGCTGGACGTCATATGACGTCCAGTCAGGATAACAGAACCACTTCCCGGACGTCAATCCGCTATAGGGCGGGCGGGAAGTGGTTAAATATCATGCCTGGGGGGGTGTCTATAGTATGCCTGTATAGTGGCGCATTTTACCGTGTTTAGAACAGTACCACAGCAAAATGACATTTGTAAAGGAAAAATTTTCATTCAAAACTGATTGCGGCTGTAATGAATTGTCGGGTCTCGGCAATATAGATAAAACTCATTGAAAAAAAAAGGGCATGGGTTCCTCCCCAGTCCATTACCAGGCCCTTTGGGTCTGGTATGAATATTAAGGGGAACCCCGAACCAAAAAAAAAAAAATTGCGTGGGGGTCCCCCCAAACCCCATACCAGGCCCGGTATGAAAATTAAGGGGAACCCTGCGCCAATTTTTTTTTAAAAATGGTGTAGGGGTCCCCCCAGAATCCATACCAAACCCTTATCCGAGCATGCAACCTGGCGGGCTGCAGGAAAAGAGGGGGAGACAAGAGAGCGCCCACCCTGAACAGTACCAGGCCACCTGCCCTCAACATGAGGAGGGTGCTTTGGGGTCTGACCCCAAAGCACCTTGTCCCCATGTTAAAGGGGACAAGGGCCTCATCCCCCCAACCCTTGCCTGGTGGTTGTGGGGGTATGCGAGCGGGGGGCTTATCGGAATCTGGAAGCCCCCTTTAACAAGGGGACCCCCAGATCCTGCCCCCCCTATGTGAATTGATAACGGGTACATTGTACCCCTACCATTTCACAAAAAAAAGTGTCAAAAATGGTAAAAACCCTGCCCCCCTCTGACGCCACGGGAAAGCCATGGGGAAGCCCCCGTGGCGTCAGAGGGGGGCGGGGTCACCTGTTTACATCACTGGGTGTCCCCACCCTCAGCTAAATAACAGCTGTCACCCAGAAGAAGCATCACTCAGCGGGAACCTCCCATGGAGATGGAACTGTTGCGGCTTTTTTTTCGGTCTGTCGGCGGCGTGGATTTACATTGCGGGACAGTTTTATAATAAAGGACTTGTCCCAAGTGGTCTCTTGTCTTTTTTATCATTATTGACATTTTTTTTGTGGAATGCTAGGGGTACAATGTACCATGTTACTAATTCCAAGGGGGGGTGGGATCTGGGGTTCCCCTTGTTAAAGTAGGCTTCCAGAAACCGATAAGCCCCCCGCCCACATACCGCCACAACCGCTGGGCAAGGGTTGTGGGGATGAGGCCCTTGTCCCTTGACCCCAAAGCACCCTCCCTATGTTTTGGGCATGTGGCCTGGTACGGTTCAGGAGGGGGGCGCTCTCTCGTCCCAGACCTGAAGGGTCTGGTATGGATTTAGGGTGGACCCCTACACCATTTTTTAAAAAAAATTGGCGCAGAGTACCCCTTCATTTCCATATCAGACCTGAAGGGCCTGGTATGGATTTTGGGGGGACCCCCACGCAATTTTTTTTTTACTGTTTGGTTCGGGGTTCCCCTTAATATCGATACCAGACCCAAAGGCCCTGGTAATGGACTGGGAGGGAACCCATGCCCTTTTTTTCAATGAGTTTTATCTATAGTGCCAAGATCCAACAAATGATTACAGCCACAATCAGTTTTATATGAAAATTTTTCCTTTAAAAATGTCATTTTGCTGTGGTACTGTTCTAAACACGGGAAAAAATGTGCCACTTTACAGGCATACTATAGACACCCCCCAGGCATGATATTTAAATGAATATTTCATTTTTATTGTTTCACTTTAAGCATTATTAAAATCACTGCTCCTGAAAAAACTGCCTTTTTAAAAAAACTTTTTTTGCATTGATACATATCCCCTGGTGCAGGACCTGGGTCCCCAAACACTTTTTATGACAATAACTTGCATATAAGTCTTTACAATGAGCTTTTTTGATTTTTCATGTTCGCGTCCCATAGACTTTAACGGTGTTTGTGTGTTCCGAATTTTTTGCATGTTCGAATGTTCTGGTGTGAACCGAACCGGGGGTGTTCGGTTCATCCTTAATGGTTAGGCCTGACACTGGCTCAGCAGTCCTCAGCAATTGCCCTTTGCAGGCAAGGACCCCTGGCCCCTATAATGTAGCAAAAATAGAACGTCTTTTGTGCTAGCTGTCCCACAGATAGACTACTGCTCCCAGTCATCCCTCCTCAGGCCCAGCCAGCCCTCCTGGCCCCAGCTGCCTGACTCCACTACCCATGACATCAACAATAAGAAAAGGAGCAAATGTTTGAGCTTTCCCGGGGGATCACTTTCACATCCCATGTAAGGAAGAAAAACAAAAAAGGAGGGTGTGCCCCAGAGGGATAATATGGACAGTGTATCACCGGGAAACCAAGTGGCTGGTGCAGAGAATCAGATATACAATTTTGTTAAAATTAATAACAACGATTTTTATTGGTTACAAAGTGTACAAAACATTCTATAATATAAAAGCAAAACAAAAAGAGGTAGAAAAGACAGTAATCAAACTGCTAAGGTGCTGTCATGCAACAACCCAGGAAATTCAAGAATTTCTTCGCTGGGGTGAAGGTATGGCAACACGTGATACTCTACATGTTTCGAAATATAGAAAGGCTCAATTCCTTCTATACTGTATATTTCCTTCTTCAGGAGTTTCAAAGTAGGAGTTTAGATACATTTCTAGGGAAAAGAAAAACAGGGATATATATGTATATGTGGGTATGTATCACAGAGTATAAGTATGATTAGCACCAGCATGGAGTATAAAACAATTGTGTCACCAAGTATAAGAGACTGTTAAACTTTAAGCAAAGCATAAGGATAAAAACAAAATCTAAGTCTGAACAGGCATGAACATTTTGGTGTACTCACTGGAAAACTTGTCTCTTCAGCATAAAAGTTGCACACACAGGCATCAAGAGATGGATTCCCACCTCCTTCAGTCCAGAGGATTGAGGTTGATTGAGTGGAAAGCCAGCAGTGAGTGTAGATGTATGGTTGGAACCCAGGAGAGGAAAGGAAAAATCTGGGGTGCTTCACACATTCCAGACTTGGCATGGATCCCCACAGAGGCGGCCGGCCAGGGCTCACAAGAGCCACTAATGTTAGGCGGTCCAAGCACACATCTATGAAATTGGAATTGAAAAGAGGAAATCAGAGGTATATTTTGCTATTTACAAGCAATGAGTATGTAGAGCAAAATGCAGGGCGCTTGGCTCTCCAAGTTCATGCCTTGGGGTGTAGGGGTGTGTAGAAGGAATAATCAATGTGTATCGTAAATGAGGTTGTAATTTCATACCTAATTTCTGGTGTTTCTCAGCATAGGCATACACTAACAGGGAAAGCAAGATCCTCTTGGCTGTGTAGCAGAGGAAAGTGTGTGTATGAGTGGTAATAAGTACCCTGTGTGGGACAGGGTGTGGAGTTAACGGGCCAATCATTAACTTCAAAGGCGTGGTAAGCTCAAATGCAAATGACACTGCTGATTAGTAGGTAAGCGAAAGCGTACCACACCAGGTGATCATCAGCTGTCTGTGTGAGTGATGTGTGGGCCGCCCACTGCGATTCCTCAGCCTAAGCAGTGGCGGACGCCAGCGCGTCAAAAGGCGCGGTGACATCATCCGCTGACAAAGGCCGCCGACACGGAAAGACAGCAGGCTGGCGGGGTAAGGATGGAAAACTACCATATGCACAGGCGCGAGACCGATCGTCGTGCGCATGTGCATCAGCGCTGCTAAGAGAATGCCTCCGTCTCCCTGAGAAAAAAGAGAGACAGAGGCCTTTCCGTGTCGGGGAGCACCGACGAGCCATCCCAGCGGGGACCCGGGCCCAAGCCGGGATCGTGGGTTCAATAATTGTGTATAGTTAGCGTAATTACTTTGAAGAAAATTCAATTGATCTCTCATGGATTAGCTGGACATGGGAGTTCCATCTTTACATTGTAATGCATCCCTGGAAATAAAGCATATACATATATAAGTACAAATTCTTGGTATTCAAGTACAAATGTATATTGAAGACAGACAAGTAAGATGACAGTTAAAGTGAATACATTTGTTTAATGTTCCTCCCTTTGGTAGGGTGGACCTTTGACTGTGTCCAAAATTGACATTTATTTAAACCCAAAGTTCAGACTGGTAGGGAGCATGATGGCGAAGAGTGTGATAAGAATGGGTTAGAGTGACAAGCAGGGAATCATAGGTGTGCGCAGCCTATTGCATTAGGGTGTGCACCCCAAGGCTCAAACACACGTGCCTTACTCTGCAGCCTCAGCTGCACAGGGCAGTGAATGAATCAGAAGTGCTCTATGCTGAGGGACCTCCTGTTCAGTCACAAACTGAAGCATAGTAAACAGTTTACTATGCTTCTGTTATGAATGGGCACAGTGAAGTGAGTGAGTATGTTTACTGTATTCCTTTAAAAAAAAGGGAGAAGAGGCTGGTAAATGATATATTCACCAGCCCCTTCCCTGGTCTCCATCCTGAAACATCCCCCACAGCACCCGGGAGGAGAGTAGGGAAGCCAGCAGCACTGCGGGGTGAGGTAACCCAGGCAGTAGGCTGTATGGGTACCGTACATAGGGATTGGGGTGTGCCCAGGTACACCTGGCACACCCACTGCGCACGCCTATGCAGGGAATTGTTGTAAGACATTAACCAAAGGGTATCGGCCAGATACCACACACTAGTAAAACCGATAAAACAGAGGTTGATGAGTATATATGGAGGATAAGAGATAGTGAGACTAGATCGCCTGGTAAAAGGAAAAAATAGGACCAGGTGACTTAATGTGGTAAGTATTTATCCTATAGTTCTTTGTCATAGCCTCCTGTGGAGAAACCAGGAAGAAAGGGTTTTAAATTAAAAGCTTCGTTTATGCCTGGTGGCATTGTCGCATCAAGGTTGGATATCCAGCGGAGTTCCCGCTGTAGGAGAGTCTTATTAAGGTCGACCCCCCGAGAACTCGGATGCAGGCAATCCAGAATTAGTACCGAAATTTTGGGGCATATACCTCCATGAACTTGGGTCACATGCCTGCCCAGGGGGAGGTCAGGATCAGCAGCTTGCATCGCTCTAAGGTGGCGATAGATGCGTTGCCATAATTTTTGTAGCGTTTTCCCCACATAAAAACAACCGCAATTGCATGTTAGCATGTATACCACTCCTGTTGTTTGGCAATTTGCGAAATGTTTTGGAACAAAACGCTTCCCGTTTGGTAGGAGTATATTCTTACGTATGTCCATGTACTTGCAGTAGGCACATGACCCACACTGGAACGTGCCTACTGCTTTACAGGGATCGCCTCTTTCCTGTCCTTTTAAACTCACTTTTGACTAGTAAGTCTCCCACAGAGGTGGAACGTCTGTATGTGATTGGAGGTCTAGGGGGCACTAACGGACCTATAGTCGGGTCTAAAGTCAATAAATGCCAGTATTTCTGGCAGATCTGTCTGATTTTATTATGATCATTTGTATATGTTGTAATTATTGTAGTTGGGGCATCAGTAATGGATTTTTGTTTGGGAATTAGTAGTTGGCATCTGTCTTTTTGGTTGGCACGTCTGAATGCTCTTTTCAGGCATTTATGGCTATATCCGTGCTGTAGTAATCGACACTTTAATTAATTGGCCTCATGTTTGAAATCTAATTGATTTGAGCAGTTTCGTTTGATTCTCAGATATTCCCCGTAGGGAAGTGAGTTAATTAAGGGTTTGGGGTGAAAGCTGGAGGAGTGGAGTACTGTGTTTCCAGCGGTGGGTTTCCTAAATAATTTGGAAGATAATACATTGGATTCATCAATTGAAATTTCAACGTCCAAAAACGTGATGGTGTTCTTGTCTGAGGTCATGGTGAATTTGAGATTAAAAAGGTTTTCATTTAATGCTTGTAGGCACTCGTTCAATAGAGACTGGGTGCCATCCCATACGATGAAGATGTCATCTATGTACCTGTGCTACACAAGGACATGGCACAGGTACATAGAGAGATCCTCATCGTTAAATATGGTTTTTTCCCATTCCCCCAGGTACAGATTGGCGTAGCCAGGGGCACAGCAAGTGCCCCTGGCTACGCCCTGCACCTGGAGGAAGAGTCCCCCGTCGAAGGAAAAGATGTTGTGGTTGAGTATAAACTCCAATGAATCAGATATAAATTCATTAAAAGATGTCTCATGATGGCTGGTCTGCGACAGCACCCTTCGAATACACGCCAACCCTTTACTGTGGGGAATAGAACTGTAGAGAGCCTCTACATCTATGGTTACAAGGGTACATTGACTTGGGATATGGATATCCTGCAATATTTGAAGAAGGTGGATTGTGTCTCGGATGTAGGAAGGGATGGTCACGACAAATGGTTTGATGTGTTCATCTATGAGTCTCGATAAATTTTCTGTCAATGAACCATTTCCTGATAGAATCGGTCTCCCTGGGGGGTCTTTTAGATTCTTATGTAATTTGGGGAGTGCATAGAAGGTTGGCACCCGGGGATATGGGGTTCGAATGAACTCCCACGTTTGTTTGGAAATGGTGTTGTTATGGAAAGCCTCATCTACAAACGTGTAGAATTTCTTATTGAAGGCCTCTACAATATCGGTGCCGACTGGGCGATTCCAGTCCCTGTTTCTAAGAATTTTAAGACACATTTTTTTATAGAGATCGTTGTCCATTAGGACAATGTTGCCCCCTTTATCACTTGGTTTGATGGTGATGTTATAATTGGTGGAAAGATTGGATAAAGCTGTTCTTTCATTTTTGGACAAATTGGGGGTATGGAGAGGTGTGGATTTGAGTGATTTCATCTCCTGAGATGTCATCTTCAAAAAGGTCACTACCCCGGGGTTAGAGCTAGGAGCTGGATAGATAGAGAGGCTTTCTTCAGAGACGATTTTTTGATTATACTAGGTGTGTCCCCATTTCCTTCTAGGAGGGTCTCCAAGTCTAAGGTGTCTATTAGGTCAGGGGTCTCACTTTCTTGTAACAGTGATTTAAGGTTATCAAGAGCTTGTCGCTCACTGAAGGTGCGACAGCCTTCATAGTCATATTTGTTTTTGTCAAACCTACTTTTTAATAATAATTTACGTGTGTACAAGTGTAGGTCCTTTATGAATGGTCTATTATAGAATGTTTGTACACTTTGTAACCAATAAAAATCGTTGTTATTAATTTTAACAAAATTGTATATCTGATTCTCTTCACCAGCTACTTGGTTTCCCAGTGATACACTGTTAATATTATCCCTCTGGGGCACACCCTCCTTTTTTGGTCCACTACCCATGACATTACAGTCCTCACTGCCGGCTCTGCACCCATCCAAGACTGCACACTCCCAGTCCTCTCAGGTGTGCCTCCCCAGACCTACCAACTGTGCCTGTCACTCACCAGCCCTCCTGGTTGCAACCGGTGGTTCCCTCCTGAAGACTTGCCCGGCAGTATTAGCTCCTACTGTCCTCTCTTGCTCCTCCTGTGCCTCCTGTCCAGAACCTTCTTTCTTGAAAGGCTCCATCCTGCACCCAAAGCCACCCGACAACTCCTCCCCAGCTGGGCTGACCCCAGGTCAGGGCTACTTAGAACACCCCAGGCAGCTCCACCTCTTCAGTTCTTCCTCTCCTTCTAGAATCCTCTAGAAGAAAGAGGCAGGTCTCAGTGTGGCTACCTGTGAGTCACCAGCTGCTAAACTCTGAGCCACTCCCAGCCCACAGAACCAAAACAAACAGGCCTAGCTTCCAGTCCATGTAGAGGGTGCTACATAACGATCAGCAAACAGGCAGATAGGCAGACTCTTTAGACAAAAATAGATGAGATAAGGTAGACAGCAGTACAGGAAAAAGAGCCTGTAAGCTGAACCAGCACATCTGTACTTTGTAGGATAGGCTGTCTCCTCTAGTAACTGAACTTTATTCACAGTTAGGGATGAGCTGAACACCCCCCCTGTTCGGTTCGCACCAGAACATGCGAACAGGCAAAAAATTCATTCGAACACGCGAACACCGTTTATGGGACACGAACATGAATAATCAAAAGTGCTAATTTTAAAGGCTTATATGCAAGTTATTGTCATAAAAAGTGTTTGGGGACCTGGGTCCTTCCCCAGGGGACATAAATCAATGCAAAAAAAGTTTTAAAAACTGCAGTTGTTTCGGGAGCAGTGATTTTAATAATGCTTAAAGTGAAACAATAAAAGTGTAATATCCCATTAAATTTTGTACCTGGGGGGTGTTTATAGTATGCCTGTAAAGGGGCGCATGTTTCCTGTGTTTAGAACAGTCTGACAGCAAAATGACATTTCAAAGGAAAAAAAGTCATTTAAAACTACTCGCGGCTATTAATGCATTGCCGGTCCGACAATACACATAGAAGTTCATTGATAAAAACGGCATTGGAATTCCCCACAGGGGAACCCCGAACCAAAATTAAAAAAAAAATGACGTGGGGGGTCCCCCTAAAATCCATACCAGGCCCTTCAGGTCTGGTATGGATATTAAGAAGAACCCCGGCCAAAATTTAAAAAAAAAAATGACGTGGGGGGGTCCCCCTAAATTCCATACCAGGCCCTTTAGGTCTGGTATGGATATTAAGGGGAACCCTGTGCCAAAATTAAAAAAAAAAACGGTGTGGGGTCCCCCCAAGAATCCATAGCAGACCCTTATCCGAGCACGCAACCTGGCAGGCTGCAGGAAAAGAGGGGGGGACGAGAGAGTGGCCCCCCTCCTGAACCATACCAGGCCACATGCCTTCAACATTGGGAGGGTGCTTTGGATGCCATGGATGCGGAGCGGCCCGAGGAGAAGAAGGGAAGAAGACGCGGCGGAGGAGATGCTGGACGAGAACACCGGAGGAAGAACCAGAAGAACCAGAAGAAGAAGAAGATGAAGGAAGTTTAGTTTTTCATTTGCCTTTTTCTGTCACTTTTTAAATAGCTTTTTTTTTTTTTTTTTTTTCTCTGGTTCCTTCAGTCTATCAATTAAGGGGGGTGGTTAATTGCTCACAGGTGCCTATTTAACTGGGTGTAGGACTCAGTCTGAGCGTGCTCAGTCTGAGGCTGTGGAACTCGGTGTAAGTGGAGCTGGTATAAGTGGGAGTTAAAAACCAGAGTTTAAAACAGGAGGTTATAACAGGGGTCATAGTACCTGTGTAGTGTGAGTATCTGAGTGTTGTCTGAGTAGTGTGTGTGGATCATTAGTACTTGTGTATTGTGTACTGTATACTTGAGTATTGCGAGTGCACGTAGGTCTGCGACTGTTCTGCGATTGCACGTAGGTCTGTGAGTACCTGTGTATTGTCTTGTTGTGTACCTGTGTATTGTCTTAAGTATTAGTGCCAGGAAGCTAGCTGTTAGGTAATTTGGACAGGGTAAAATCCCCAAATCCTCACTAAATTTAATAGGTACGATGCCCGGCGGGTGTGGAGAGGCGACTCTTTGTACATCTTGCCGCATGTATGCGTTCCTTGATCATCCGATCGAGGGCGAATACTGCTGTGCAAAATGTAAGCACATTGTTTCCCTGGAAGCCCAGGTTCTGAATCTGGGGAAGCAACTGTCAGCACTGAGAAGTCCCTCCATACTAAAGGTGAGCCAGGAACGTACACGGCAGGTGCCGGCAGGGGCCAGCACAGAGGCGGGTGGAGACAAAGAGGTGCAGGCACTAGCAAAGAGTAGATGGGTGACAGTCAGGAGGGGTAGAGGGGGAAGTGCCAGAGAGGCCAATCCAGGACTGGAGCATCCCAATAAGTACACTCCATTGAGTGACATTGGTGAAACCAGTCAGGAACCAGCACTGCTGGAGATGAGGGACTCTCCTAGCTGCCAGGGGAAGAACTCCTCCAGTGAGAGTGGGGGGGCAGCAAAGGGAAAGGAAAGACAGATTCTGGTGGTAGGGGACTCAATTCTTAGAAGGACAGAGAGGGCAATCTGTAACCAAGACCTGAAGCGCCGAACAGTATGTTGTCTACCGGGCGCTCGGGTTCGGCACATCACGGATCTTGTGGATAGATTACTGGGAGGGGCTGGGGAAGACCCGGCTGTCATGGTGCACGTTGGCACCAATGACAAAGTCAGAGGCAGATGGAGTGTCCTAAAGAACGATTTTAGGGACTTAGGTGCTAAATTGAGGAAAAGGACTTCCAAAGTAGTATTCTCAGGAATACTACCAGTACATCGAGCCACACCAGAAAGGCAGAGGGAGATTAGGGAAGTAAACAAGTGGCTGAAGAGCTGGTGCAGTAAGGAGGGGTTTGGGTTCCTGGAGGACTGGGCCGACTTCTCAGTCGGTAACCGGTACTATAGAAGGGACGGACTGCACCTAAATGAGGAGGGTGCAGATCTGCTGGGAATGAAGATGGCCAAAAAGTTAGAGGGGTTTTTAAACTAGGCGATGGGGGGGAGGGTCCAGAGACAGTGATAGCCAGCGTGGAAGATATTCCAGAGGGTAGTATTGAGGGCATTAGTGGTAGGTTAACCAAAGCACAAAAACACAAGGTGAGTATAGTAGCAAGTCCTAGTTGCAATCTTGAAACACCCAATACGAGGACAATATGCGACCGGTCTAAACTATGTGGCATGTTCACCAATGCCAGGAGCATGGCGGACAAGATGGGTGAACTTGAGATACTGTTGTACAAGGAGGATTTGGATTTTGTGGGAATTTCAGAGACCTGGTTCAACAGCTCTCATGATTGGCTGGCAAACATTCAAGGGTATACCCTATACCGCAAGGATAGAGAGGGTAAAAAAGGGGGAGGGGTATGCCTATATATCAAGAATAATGTACAAGCGAATGTGAGAGATGACATCACTGAGGGAGCTAGAGAGGAGGTAGAATCCTTATGGGTAGAGCTCCAAAGGGATGAAGCTAAGGGGAAAATAATACTGGGAGTATGCTATAGGCCCCCTAACCTGAGGGAGGAAGTGGAGACGGATCTCCTATCACAAATTGGATTAGCAGCAAGGATGGGAAGTGTTATCATAATGGGGGATTTTAATTATCCAGACATAGACTGGGCGGAGGGAACCGCGCATTCATTTAAGGCTCGCCAGTTCCTTAATGTCTTGCAGGACAATTTTATGGGTCAGATGGTAGACGCACCAACTAGAAATAAAACATTACTGGATCTACTGATTACCAACAATACAGACCTGATCAAAGATGTGGAAATACGGGGCAATTTAGGTATCAGCGATCACAGGTCAATTAGTTTCAGTATAAATCACACAAATAGGAAACATGAAGGGAACACAAAGACACTGAATTTCAAAAGAGCCAACTTCCCTAAACTACAAACCTTGCTAAAAGGCATAAATTGGGATAAAATATTAGGAACAAAGAATACGGAGGAGAGATGGGTTTGCTTTAAGAGCATATTAAATAAGGGCATTAGCCAATGTATCCCATTGGGTAATAAATTTAAAAGAGCGAACAAAAATCCTGGATGGCTTAACTCCAATGTAAAAATGCAAATAAAAGCAAAGGAGAAGGCCTTCAAAAAATACAAGGTTGAGGGATCATCCTCAGCATTCAGACTTTATAAAGAATGCAATAAGAAATGTAAGGGTGCAATTAGGACGGCTAAGATAGAACATGAAAGACACATAGCGGAGGAGAGCAAAAAAAATCCCAAGAAATTCTTTAAGTATGTAAACAGTAAAAAAGGGAGGACAGACCATATTGGCCCCATAAAGAATGAGGAAGGACATCTGGTTACAAAGGATGGGGAGATGGCAAAGGTATTGAATTTATTCTTCTCCTCAGTCTTCACGAGTGAATCGGGGGCTTCAGTAACCAAAACTGCAGTGTTTATCCTCATGACACAACACAGGAAGCACCTCCATGGTTAACAGAGGACGGAATTAAAATTAGACTTGAGAAACTTAACATTAATAAATCACCGGGACCAGATGGCTTGCATCCGAGGGTACTTAGGGAACTCAGTCAGGTGATTGCCAGACCGTTGTTCCTAATTTTTACAGACAGTCTATTGACTGGAATGGTACCAGCTGATTGGAGAAAAGCCAATGTAGCACCAATATTTAAAAAGGGCCCAAAAAACATCCCTGGGAATTACAGACCAGTTAGCCTAACATCAATAGTATGTAAACTCTTGGAGGGGATGATAAGGGACTATATACAAGATTTTAGTAATAAGAACGATATCATTAGCAGTAATCAGCATGGATTCATGAAGAATCGTTCTTGCCAAACCAATCTATTAACCTTCTATGAGGAGGTGAGTTGCCATCTAGATAAAGGAAGGCCCGTAGACGTGGTGTATCTGGATTTTGCAAAAGCATTTGACACAGTTCCCCATAAATGTTTACTGTACAAAATAAGGTCCGTTGGCATGGACCATAGGGTGAGTACATAGATTGAAAACTGGCTACAAGGGCGTGTTCAGAGGGTGGTGATAAATGGGAAGTACTCAGAATGGTCAGGGGTGGGTAGTGGGGTTCCCCAGGGTTCTGTGCTGGGACCAATCCTATTTAATTTGTTTATAAATGGCCTGGAGGATGGGATAAACAGTTCAATCTCTGTATTTGCAGACGATACTAAGCTAAGCAGGGCAATAACTTCTCCGCAGGATGTGGAAACCTTGCAAAAAGACCTGAACAAATTAATGGGGTGGGCGACTACATGGCAAATGAGGTTCAATGTAGAAAAATGTAAAATAATGCATTTGGGTGGCAAAAATATGAATGCAATCTATACACTGGGGGGAGAACCTCTGGGGGAATCTAGGATGGAAAAGGACCTGGGGGTCCTAGTAGACAATGGCATGCAATGCCAAGCTGCTGCTAATAAAGCAAACAGAATATTGGCATGCATTAAAAGGGGGATCAACTCCAGAGATAAAACGATAATTCTCCCACTCTACAAGACTCTGGTCCGGCCGCACCTGGAGTATGCTGTCCAGCTCTGGGCACCAGTCCTCAGGAAGGATGTACTGGAAATGGAGCGAGTACAAAGAAGGGCAACAAAGCTAATAAAGGGTCTGGAGGATCTTAGTTATGAGGAAAGGTTGAGAGCGCTGAACTTATTCTCTCTGGAGAAGAGACGCTTGAGAGGGGATATGATTTCAATTTACAAATACTGTACTGGTGACCCCACAATAGGGATAAAACTTTTTCGCAGAAGAGAGTTTAATAAGACTCGTGGCCACTCATTACAATTAGAAGAAAAGAGGTTTAACCTTAAACTACGTAGAGGGTTCTTTACTGTAAGAACGGCAAGGATGTGGAATTCCCTTCCACAGGCGGTGGTCTCAGCGGGGAGCATTGATAGCTTCAAGAAACTATTAGATAATCACCTGAATGACCGCAACATACAGGGATATGTAATGTAATACTGACACATAATCACACACATAGGTTGGACTTGATGGACGTGTGTCTTTTTTTCAATCTCACCTACTATGTAACTATGTAAGATAGAATATAGAAGAAAGAAGAAGCATTTAAATAAAGGAATTGTCAAAAACTGTCTCTTGTCATTTTTAACATTTTTGACAGTTTTTTAGTGAAATGGTAGGGGTACTTTTGTACCCCCCTTACCATTTCACACAGGGGGGAGGGCCGGGATCTGGGGGTCCCCTTGTTAAAGGGGGCTTCCAGATTCCGATAAGCCCCCCGCCCGCAGACCCCCACAACCACCGGCCAGGGTTGTGGGGATGAGGCCCTTGTCCTCATCAACATGGGGACAAGGTGTTTTGGGGGGCTACCCCAAAGCACCCTCCCAATGTTGAGGGCATGTGGCCTGGTATGGTTCAGGAGGGGGGGCTCTCTCATCCCCCCCTCTTTTCCTGTGGCCTGCCAGGTTGTGTGCTCCGATAAGGGTCTGGTATGGATTTTTGGGGGGACCCCACGCCGTTTTTTTTTAAAATTTTGGCGTGGAGTTCCCCTGTGGGGAATTCCCATGCCGTTTTTATCAATGAACTTCTATGTGCATTGTCGGACCGGCAATGCATTAATAGCTGCGAGTAGTTTTAAATGACTTTTTTTCCTTTGAAATGTCATTTTGCTGTCAGACTGTTCTAAACACAGGAAACATGCGCCCCTTTACAGGCATACTATAGACACCCCCAGCTATGAAATTTAAAGGGATATTACACTTTTATTGTTTCACTTTAAGCATTATTAAAATCACTGCTCCTGAAAAAACTGCTGTTTTTAAAACTTTTTTTTGCATTGATACATGTCCCCTGGGGCAGGACCCAGGTCCCCAAACACTTTTTATGACAAAACCATGCATATAAGCCTTTAAAATTAGCACTTTTGATTTCTCCCATAGACTTTTAAAGGGTGTTCCGCAGCATTCGAATTTGCCGCAAACACCCCAAATTGTTCGCTGTTCGGCGAACTTGCAAACAGCCCATGTTCTAGTCGAACATGAGTTCGACTTGAACTCGAAGCTCATCCCTATTCACAGTGTCATACACAGATTCCCTTGGACGAGTTCTCTCTTGAAGTCCTCCCAGCCACTTCATTGCCTTCAGCTCATGAAGGGTCACCCCTGGTGCATCCTTTGAACTCCATCCCTCTCAGAATTGTTTCCGGATCTTTAGCAGGCTTTTCTCTGCATAATCTTGAACACCCGGATAGGCAGGCTTGGCAGACAGGAGCTGTTCTACACACATCCACCTAGGTCGCAGCTCTGGGTGGGAAGACTAACATCACCTGACTTCTCCCAAATAAATACCTTTCCCAGCATGCAAAGCTGTCTGTCTGATTGGCTGAGAAAGTTATATTTATTCATAACCTGAACTCACTATAGCTCATCACACTAATGTCTAAACCACAGCTAAACAGGGTTAGGAAGGAAGTCGTTTGACCACTAAACACTATAAATTAGCCAGACTGGCAACCACCCAGCACAACTAAATTTACCTGTAGCCCTATTCTAGGATGAGGGTGTTACACTTGTATCTGAACTGACCCCTGAATTGCTCTTCGACCACGTCTCTGCTTGATCCTTCTGTTTGTCTGTTAGCCATTGCAAACTCCAGCCTGAACCTGACTACTCTGCTGCCTACTGCTCTGTTAGTGCTAGTGACCAACCCGGCTTGCCTGACCCTGCTCTGTGCCCAGCTGCCAAGTACCTGCTGTCTGCTACCTGCCAGCTTGCCAAGTACTCGCTCTCTGCTACCTGCCAGCCTGCCAAGAACCTGCTGTCTGCTACCTGCCAGCCTGCCAAGTACCTGCTGTCTGCTACCTGCCAGCCTGCCAAGTACCTGATGCCCTGTGTCACGGTTCAGCCTGCATACAAATACGCACAGACCTCTCATCTGCAGCCTTCACCACCCAAACTTCTAGGCACTTGTGCCACTGCAGGCCTCAGAGCCTCCGGTTTACTTTATCAGGGGTACAAGACCAGAGGTGTAAGAGATTGCCTTCCTCTCCACGTTAGGCTTCATCTCCAGGTACGAGACAGACCAGTTTCCCCTATAATTGGAAATCTGCTGGCTTAAAATACCTGGGGGTCTATAACACCCGGAAATTTACCACTCTGTACCAGGAAAACATTTTTCCTCTCTATCATTCGATTAGGTCGCTGGTACAACAGTGGAAGAAACATCATGTTTCTCTTTTAGGGCGTATTGCCTCCGTTAAAATGTCCATTCTCCCTAAGCTTTTGTATTTGTTCCAAACACTACCAATTTCTGTCCCTTACATACATCTGAGAAAACTACAAGTGGATCTACTCCAATATGTTGGGAACTACAAGAGGCATAGGATACCCCACACGGTACTTATGGCATCATGCTCAGAGGGGGGCCAAGTGTTCCCCAACCTCAAAAATGATTCCTTAGCGGCCCAATTACATGCAGTAGCCTCCTAGTTTACCCAGCGCTCCTATAATAAATGGACAAAAATAGAAAAGCTATGGTTAGCACCTGTACACCTTAATAATCTACTTTGGAATGTGAATACGAAGGTAGACCCTAGTTGTTTGTTGGGGGGCATGTCCCAGCTTAGGCTGATTTGGCGCAAACTATCTCGCCAACACGCGCTTAAGTCCAAAAAATCCCTGCTGACCTCCTTCCTCTACAATCCCAAGGTGCCGGATAGCCTACCGGATGTCCTCCCCCTAGGCATCGCAGAACCTGTTTTATTTTTGACAACTGGTAGATCCTAGATCTCGCAAATTGTTGCCATTTGCAGAACTACAGGATACATTTGATCTACCTCGCCAGGTGTTTTATGGATATCTGCAGATTTGCCATTATGTCCAAACTATAGCTTCGAATTTGCAATCCGTCCTCCGTCCTCTTTTGAATGTATAATTTTGGAAGGCTCTGCAAGAAGGGGTTTGATTTCTGATATTTACCAGATATTGAATGCCTATTCCATTCCAACCCAAGGCAAACATGCTTATATGCTCCGATGGGAGAAGGCACTAGGTGAGGAAATTCCTTTAGAGGCGTGGCATCTGATCTGGTTCCAGACAGTTAAAAGTTCCTTTTGTACTCTTTATAAGGATAGAGCCTATAAAATCCTCTACTTTTGGTACCTGACATCAGATGTGTTCCATGCCATTTAGGGAATGTATTTAGGAATTTAGGGATTTAGGGAATTTAGGGATCTCTAATTTACTAACAGATATATCAGTCTGGATGTCACACCACTTCCTCAAACTCAACCTATCCAAAACTGAACCTATCATTTTTCCTCCAGTATGTGCCCCTTCCCCTGATCTCTCTCTCAAAATTGATGGCACAACCATAAGCCCATCCCCATCCCCCAGTCCTCGACTCTGAACACTCCTTTAAGCCTCATGTTCAATCACTGTACAAATCTTGCCGCCTCAACCTCTGCAACATCTCCAAAATACGCCCCTTTCTAACCAATGACACAACAAAGCTCCTAATTCACTCCCTGGTCATCTCTCGCCTCGACTACTGTAACTCCCTTCTCATTGGCTTGCCTCTACATAGGTTATCCCTCCTTCAGTCCATCATGAATGCTGCTGCCAGACTCATCCACCTTACCAATCACTCTGTGTCTACTACTCCTCTCTGTCCATCCCTCCACTGGCTTCCGCTCACCCAACAAATTAAATTCAGAATACTAACAACTTCTTACAAAGCCATCCACACCTTAGCCCCCAGCTATATCACTAGCCTAGTCCCTAAATACCAACCTATTCATTCTCTTTGTTCCTCTCAAAACCTCCTGCACTCTAGCTCCCTCGTCACATCCTCCCATGCTCGCCTCCAGGACTTCTCCAGAGCCTCTCCAATCCTATGGAACGCCTTACCTCAATCTGTCTGATTATCTCCTACTCTATTAGCTTTTAGACGATCCCTGAAAACACTTCTCTTCATAGAAGCCTATCCTACCCACAACGAACAACTGTATTTTCATTTTCTCCATTACCTCATCCCCCACAGCTATTACCTTTTGTTTCACTTGACCCTCCCTTCTAGATTGTAAGCTCTAACGAGTAGGGCCCTCTGATTCCTCCTGTATTGATTTGTATTGTAACTGTACTGTCTTGCCCCATGTTGTAAAGCACTGTGTAAACTGTTGGCACTATATGAATCCTGAATAATAATAATATTTACCCCACCATGACTGATGTTGGAGCTGCCATAGGGATAAAGGTACCCTCCTCCATATATATTGGAGCTGTCCATTGATTACACCTTTTTGACACTCAATTCAGTTGCTGGACTGTCTTTTTGAGGTGTCTATCCCTATGAAACCAAAACTCTTCTTGCTAGGCTTCTTGCTGGGCCTTTCCCCATTAAAAATTGCCAAACCCTATAGGAAGCTGCTCCGACATGTTCTCACAGCTGTCTTGTCACCCTTAATTGGAAGCGCAGATGCCCTGTACGCTAGGGTTAAAGATGTGGAGTTGATGGAAAAAATGACTGCTAGAATGCAGGACAGAATGGAAGCCCATAATAAGATCTGGGAATTATGGCATCTCCAGGAGAATCCGTCTTGAGCCCGTAAGCAAGCTGTCATGATGTCTTCTTACTCTCTTTCCCTTTCTTTTTTTTTCCTATCCTATGACTTATCTCAAGTTGTATTGATTTTCTTTTTTCTTTTCTCATGCTGTTATTTAGCGCTATAATGTTCCAGCAGTAGGTAGTTATGACCATTGTTATTTCACAGTGTCTTTAATGTTTAAAAAGTGTGTTTATTTTGTGAACATTACACTTACATTCCCTAAACTTTGTTTTCTTGGAAAATTAATAAAAATTGTTATTTGAAAAAAAGAAAAAGCATTATACATGCACAGTTACTAAAAACATCTGCAATATAATAACATTAAATATAAATAAATAAAAAATAAAAGTGATAATATTATATATAAATGGGAGAGAGATTGGTAAATACTTGAAAAAATACATAACTAAAATGGGAATATATCACGTAAACAATTAGATAAAAATCAAGGAATGGGATTAGTTACCATTTTTCACATTGTGGTCCCTATTAGGAAATCACCGATCAGGTGATGAAACGTGTGAGGGGCGGAGCCATGTAACATCATCACACCTGAAAGCAGAAGTAGACAGTCTTTATACATACCATTAGAGTTGTTGTCTTTTCTTAAGGGGGCAATGTACCTCTGTGATAGACTCAACCGGGATAGAGGCTTTTGGAGGGGACTGAATGCTAGCCTCCTGCCTACTGATTATGGGCCCTGGATTTTAAGGGAACAATACTCTTTGTGAGGTGTATGCCTGGGGACTCTTGAATTAATGTCACTTTGGATTCAAGTCCATGTCTCCCCAAGACACACAGACTCTGGGAACCCTGTATATGCCATATTAGAAATAGTGACTGCTTTATACTGTTGGGACTCATAGCAGATGCTGATGTCATCAACTCCAGCCACCTGTCTGTCTGTTGTCTGCTATAATGCGTTTATTGTAAATAAGTCTAGTGTGGCTTCTAAAGGTCTTTCACCCATTGTTATTTGTGCTAATTAACTCTGCTATTGTGTGAAGGAGTTCTTAGTAGATATTTATGATAATATGATTGTAGTTAGGGAGCTAGGAGACGACAAGGCTGACCTGAAAGTCATCTAGTCTGGTTAAATGATTAGTTAATTAGCTCATGTTAATTAGGTTTTTGGGTACAGTTTGTATTGTCATCCTGGTATATATATTTGTGTGAGATCTCAAATAAAACAGGCTATTTTCTGGTGGACTCCAAGACTGGTGTTGTCTGGTTCTTGGGGGTTACTATAGCCAGATCCATTGGTCTCGTGTTCCAAGACTTAGGAAGTGATATACTGACGGAAGCACTCAAGCGGAGTGTGGGACGTTCTGTCACAATTGGTGGCAAGCGGTGGGAAGCTTCCTGAAGTCTGGGACATCCAAACCTCCACCGGGATCTAAGATTGGGATAGCAGACTTCAGTCACCCCAGTGGAGATATGGACCTGGCTGCTCCCGGGGCTGCTGTGGATCGTCCTTTCAGCATACACCAGGACTGTGTCTGAGGATGAATACCTGGAGCTCAGGCAGCAGATCTGGGTAGGACTCTGGATTGGAGTCCTCCAACAAGTCGGTATAAAACAGGGCAAGTGCTTTCCAACTCCAGAACAAAGGCCAGTGAACAACGGGCATCGCGGATGGCATTCCTGGTAGAGCGGCCCCAGGAGCAATGGGTGACTGAGTTGGACAGGCTGGTCCAGCAGAAGATAGAGCTGCACAATCGTTATTGGGCTCTGCAATGGCACGCAGAGCAGGGATATTTAGGGCAGACAACAGAATGCTCTCCGGAGAGTTATGACTTTGGCGACCCTGGATTGCCGTAGGAGAGCCTTACAGATCGTTTTGTGTTTGGCGATGAAGGGGAACCTACCCTTGAGGACCTGCAAGAATACAGAGAGGCTATGTTTGGTCTTGCAGGGGTCTCAGAGCTTAAACCTGAACTGGACTATTTGCTAGGGAAGGAACAGGATCTGGAAAGGGCACACAGGAAACTGCTAGAACACGTTCAGCAGCATGCCAGAGAATCGGCAATGGAAACTCCAGAGATTGCCGCAGCCGGCTCACCTCACCAATGGCAGCTACACAGTTTGGGGGGAGACGAAGGTCACCCTTCCACCCCAGCAGCAAATCCACAGTCTGGGAGTGGCCCCAACAGTTAGCCAGAGTGGATGATGTGGAGTCCCCAGCAGAAGTGCTGGCAACAGGGCAGAGTGTTACGAACCTCTGCCCAGCTCCGGCAACAACTACAGAGTTCCAGGGAGCCGAGGTAGTCAGCCCCTCTCCCCAGCGACAAGTGGATGTAGTGAAGCTTCTACTCCCAGCTGAATCGCTGGAAACTGGGCAGAGTGCCGCTGGCCTCTGCCTAGCACCTACGGTTTCTTCTCAGCTTCAGGGAAGTGGGGCAGTTGGCCCCTCTGCCCAGCAACAGGCCGAGCCATGGAATGATAAAAAAACACCCAGCTGAAGTGCTGGCAGCCAGACAGAGAGTCAATGACCTCTACCCCACACCTACTGATGACAATTATTCCTTGCAGCCAAGAATGAGGATCATGTGGACTGACTATGTGAGTTTACTCTGTTCGACTAATGCATGTCCAGACCAGGTGCAGGTCTTTGACCTTGTTAGTCGACTTTTGATGGGGGAGAAATGTGATAGACTCACCCGGGACAGAGGCTTTTGGAGGGGACTGAATGCTAGCCTCCTGCCTACTGATTATGGGCCCTGGATTTTAAGGGAACAATACTCTTTGTGAGGTGTATGCCTGAGGACCCTTGAAGTAATGTTACTTTAGATTCAAGTCCATGTCTCCCCAAGACACACAGACTCTGGGAACCCTGTATATGCCATATTAGAAATAGTGATTGCTTCATACTGTTGGGACGTATAGCAGATGCTGATGTCATCAACTCCAGCCACCTGTCTGTCTGTTGTCTGCTATAATGTGTTTATTGTAAATAAGTCTAGTGTGACTTCTAAGGGTCTTTCACCCATTGTGTTATGTGTTATTACTATTTGTGTTAATAACTCTGCTATTTTGTGAAGGAGTTCTGTGTTGATTCTTATGATAATGTGATTGTAGTTGGGAGCTAGGAGATGACAAGGCTAACCTGAAAGGTTATATCTTTGAGTCACCTAGTCTGGTTAAATGATTAGTTAATTAGCTCATGTTAATTAGGTTTCTGGTACAGTTTGTATTGTCATCCTGGTGTATATATTTGTGTGAGATCTCAAATAAAACAGGCTATTTTCTGGTGGACTCCAAGACTGGTGTTGTCTGGTTCTTGGGGGTTACTATAGCCAGATCCATTGCTCTCCTGTTCCAGGACTTAGGAAGCGATATACTGACGGAAGCACTCAAGCGGAATGTGGGACGTTCCGTCACAACTTCCATTTAAAAAGGCGATAATGCCATGTACACTGGAGCTTAGTGCATTT
This sequence comes from Aquarana catesbeiana, assembly GCF_042186555.1. NCBI lineage: Eukaryota > Metazoa > Chordata > Amphibia > Anura > Ranidae > Aquarana > Aquarana catesbeiana. The sequence continues at coordinate 147,988,394 of NC_133335.1, read as the reverse complement.
TATCTGTGAGTTTTATTCTATTATCTAGCTAAATAAAGTGGGGTTTGCCAAATTTACTACACTATGAGAGGCTTATTTCTTATTTCTTGGTAATATTGGCTGGAGTTGGAACTGAGCCTCAGCTATTAATACATCTAGTTAATTGATGCAATATATACCTACCTGTGTTACAGGGTAAAGCGTATATATTGACCTTGCCTTAGTGTGAGTCAAATATTCAGGTAAGCAGCATAATTGAGAGGTGGTGGCACACACTTTGGTCTGTCACGTTACGTCTGTCAAAGTGTTCTTTAAGATCTTTTTGAAAAAAAAGTAAAAAAAAAAAATATTGCCCATCTTGGTGAAGTCCCGGTCAGAGGCACACTCTGGACTACAGCTGCACAGTACAGGTCGTCACTGACGGTGTCACACATGCTGTAACCACTTATACACAGCCAGTGCTGCCGCTGTTCTCCCTCTTCTTGCCTGCCAGTGAACACTAAACATTTCCAGGGCTGGTAGGAACCCAGCCTTGCTGTAGAACACACACTGGCAATGTGGCAAACTTCACAGCAGATGCAGGAGCTAATGCATTTTGAGGGCCAAACCCTCTTCATCAGAACTAACCTGCCAAGTTAGTTAAGCAACATGACTAAATGGTGGATGAGAAATAGGCCCTGCCCCCTCATCCTTGGAGAGGAGGGCACAGCTTACAATATAAAAGATTAGTTAAAATACTAAAAACAATCAAATCATGATAACCAAAAAATAATGTAATACCACACAAAAAAATATACAGTAATTTTTAAGCTACAGTATACCATTTGAAAGCAGCGCTCAAGAAATGTCATGTTAATGTTCATTAAAGCATTGGAAAATATACTCAAGTGTTTGGTGCTTATATAGTCCAGAGGTAAACTCAACGGGACCCTAGACCCGGTGCTGGTGAAACAGAGGTATTGAGAGTGAAGGTAACAGCCCGCTTACCTGGTTTGTTCTTTATACAGTTGGAGATATTGAAGGACTGGGCATGCTTTGCCACAAGTGTGAAGGACTGGTCATACATCTCCGTCCATTTGTTCGCTGCTCGCAATGTGGAGAGTGTTTGTTTGTGGTGGAGCAACCTACCATGTCGCCCCGTGCTTATCGTATGGACTGGGCTACGGGTATCACCACAGTAGAAACTGCTACTACTGCTGAAAAAGAACGGCAGGCCATGATTTTGCCTGTTGTCACCGAAAGTGTTCCTGAGAGAGATACTGCGGTAACCGACTCATCAGCGGACATTACCTTGATTTCCGCGTCCACTACGCCTATCCCTGTTGCACCTGTCCAGAGCAAGGTGGGATATGTAAAGGCTTCCAGCGGCCGTGGTCGAGGCCTACCCCAGAGACTAAGATTGGGATAGCAGACTTCAGTCACCCCAGTGGAGATATGGACCTGGCTGCTCCCGGGGCTGCTGTGGATCGTCCTTTCAGCATACACCAGGACTGTGTCTGAGGATGAATACCTGGAGCTCAGGCAGCAGATCTGGGTAGGACTCTGGATTGGAGTCCTCCAACAAGTCGGTATAAAACAGGGCAAGTGCTTTCCAACTCCAGAACAAAGGCCAGTGAACAACGGGCATCGCGGATGGCATTCCTGGTAGAGCGGCCCCAGGAGCAATGGGTGACTGAGTTGGACAGGCTGGTCCAGCAGAAGATAGAGCTGCACAATCGTTATTGGGCTCTGCAATGGCACGCAGAGCAGGGATATTTAGGGCAGACAACAGAATGCTCTCCGGAGAGTTATGACTTTGGCGACCCTGGATTGCCGTAGGAGAGCCTTACAGATCGTTTTGTGTTTGGCGATGAAGGGGAACCTACCCTTGAGGACCTGCAAGAATACAGAGAGGCTATGTTTGGTCTTGCAGGGGTCTCAGAGCTTAAACCTGAACTGGACTATTTGCTAGGGAAGGAACAGGATCTGGAAAGGGCACACAGGAAACTGCTAGAACACGTTCAGCAGCATGCCAGAGAATCGGCAATGGAAACTCCAGAGATTGCCGCAGCCGGCTCACCTCACCAATGGCAGCTACACAGTTTGGGGGGAGACGAAGGTCACCCTTCCACCCCAGCAGCAAATCCACAGTCTGGGAGTGGCCCCAACAGTTAGCCAGAGTGGATGATGTGGAGTCCCCAGCAGAAGTGCTGGCAACAGGGCAGAGTGTTACGAACCTCTGCCCAGCTCCGGCAACAACTACAGAGTTCCAGGGAGCCGAGGTAGTCAGCCCCTCTCCCCAGCGACAAGTGGATGTAGTGAAGCTTCTACTCCCAGCTGAATCGCTGGAAACTGGGCAGAGTGCCGCTGGCCTCTGCCTAGCACCTACGGTTTCTTCTCAGCTTCAGGGAAGTGGGGCAGTTGGCCCCTCTGCCCAGCAACAGGCCGAGCCATGGAATGATAAAAAAACACCCAGCTGAAGTGCTGGCAGCCAGACAGAGAGTCAATGACCTCTACCCCACACCTACTGATGACAATTATTCCTTGCAGCCAAGAATGAGGATCATGTGGACTGACTATGTGAGTTTACTCTGTTCGACTAATGCATGTCCAGACCAGGTGCAGGTCTTTGACCTTGTTAGTCGACTTTTGATGGGGGAGAAATGTGATAGACTCACCCGGGACAGAGGCTTTTGGAGGGGACTGAATGCTAGCCTCCTGCCTACTGATTATGGGCCCTGGATTTTAAGGGAACAATACTCTTTGTGAGGTGTATGCCTGAGGACCCTTGAAGTAATGTTACTTTAGATTCAAGTCCATGTCTCCCCAAGACACACAGACTCTGGGAACCCTGTATATGCCATATTAGAAATAGTGATTGCTTCATACTGTTGGGACGTATAGCAGATGCTGATGTCATCAACTCCAGCCACCTGTCTGTCTGTTGTCTGCTATAATGTGTTTATTGTAAATAAGTCTAGTGTGACTTCTAAGGGTCTTTCACCCATTGTGTTATGTGTTATTACTATTTGTGTTAATAACTCTGCTATTTTGTGAAGGAGTTCTGTGTTGATTCTTATGATAATGTGATTGTAGTTGGGAGCTAGGAGATGACAAGGCTAACCTGAAAGGTTATATCTTTGAGTCACCTAGTCTGGTTAAATGATTAGTTAATTAGCTCATGTTAATTAGGTTTCTGGTACAGTTTGTATTGTCATCCTGGTGTATATATTTGTGTGAGATCTCAAATAAAACAGGCTATTTTCTGGTGGACTCCAAGACTGGTGTTGTCTGGTTCTTGGGGGTTACTATAGCCAGATCCATTGCTCTCCTGTTCCAGGACTTAGGAAGCGATATACTGACGGAAGCACTCAAGCGGAATGTGGGACGTTCCGTCACAACTTCCATTTAAAAAGGCGATAATGCCATGTACACTGGAGCTTAGTGCATTTTATCTGTGAGTTTTATTCTATTATCTAGCTAAATAAAGTGGGGTTTGCCAAATTTACTACACTATGAGAGGCTTATTTCTTATTTCTTGGTAATATTGGCTGGAGTTGGAACTGAGCCTCAGCTATTAATACATCTAGTTAATTGATGCAATATATACCTACCTGTGTTACAGGGTAAAGCGTATATATTGACCTTGCCTTAGTGTGAGTCAAATATTCAGGTAAGCAGCATAATTGAGAGGTGGTGGCACACACTTTGGTCTGTCACGTTACGTCTGTCAAAGTGTTCTTTAAGATCTTTTTGAAAAAAAAGTAAAAAAAAAAAATATTGCCCATCTTGGTGAAGTCCCGGTCAGAGGCACACTCTGGACTACAGCTGCACAGTACAGGTCGTCACTGACGGTGTCACACATGCTGTAACCACTTATACACAGCCAGTGCTGCCGCTGTTCTCCCTCTTCTTGCCTGCCAGTGAACACTAAACATTTCCAGGGCTGGTAGGAACCCAGCCTTGCTGTAGAACACACACTGGCAATGTGGCAAACTTCACAGCAGATGCAGGAGCTAATGCATTTTGAGGGCCAAACCCTCTTCATCAGAACTAACCTGCCAAGTTAGTTAAGCAACATGACTAAATGGTGGATGAGAAATAGGCCCTGCCCCCTCATCCTTGGAGAGGAGGGCACAGCTTACAATATAAAAGATTAGTTAAAATACTAAAAACAATCAAATCATGATAACCAAAAAATAATGTAATACCACACAAAAAAATATACAGTAATTTTTAAGCTACAGTATACCATTTGAAAGCAGCGCTCAAGAAATGTCATGTTAATGTTCATTAAAGCATTGGAAAATATACTCAAGTGTTTGGTGCTTATATAGTCCAGAGGTAAACTCAACGGGACCCTAGACCCGGTGCTGGTGAAACAGAGGTATTGAGAGTGAAGGTAACAGCCCGCTTACCTGGTTTGTTCTTTATACAGTTGGAGATATTGAAGGACTGGGCATGCTTTGCCACAAGTGTGAAGGACTGGTCATACATCTCCGTCCATTTGTTCGCTGCTCGCAATGTGGAGAGTGTTTGTTTGTGGTGGAGCAACCTACCATGTCGCCCCGTGCTTATCGTATGGACTGGGCTACGGGTATCACCACAGTAGAAACTGCTACTACTGCTGAAAAAGAACGGCAGGCCATGATTTTGCCTGTTGTCACCGAAAGTGTTCCTGAGAGAGATACTGCGGTAACCGACTCATCAGCGGACATTACCTTGATTTCCGCGTCCACTACGCCTATCCCTGTTGCACCTGTCCAGAGCAAGGTGGGATATGTAAAGGCTTCCAGCGGCCGTGGTCGAGGCCTACCCCAGAGACTAAGATTGGGATAGCAGACTTCAGTCACCCCAGTGGAGATATGGACCTGGCTGCTCCCGGGGCTGCTGTGGATCGTCCTTTCAGCATACACCAGGACTGTGTCTGAGGATGAATACCTGGAGCTCAGGCAGCAGATCTGGGTAGGACTCTGGATTGGAGTCCTCCAACAAGTCGGTATAAAACAGGGCAAGTGCTTTCCAACTCCAGAACAAAGGCCAGTGAACAACGGGCATCGCGGATGGCATTCCTGGTAGAGCGGCCCCAGGAGCAATGGGTGACTGAGTTGGACAGGCTGGTCCAGCAGAAGATAGAGCTGCACAATCGTTATTGGGCTCTGCAATGGCACGCAGAGCAGGGATATTTAGGGCAGACAACAGAATGCTCTCCGGAGAGTTATGACTTTGGCGACCCTGGATTGCCGTAGGAGAGCCTTACAGATCGTTTTGTGTTTGGCGATGAAGGGGAACCTACCCTTGAGGACCTGCAAGAATACAGAGAGGCTATGTTTGGTCTTGCAGGGGTCTCAGAGCTTAAACCTGAACTGGACTATTTGCTAGGGAAGGAACAGGATCTGGAAAGGGCACACAGGAAACTGCTAGAACACGTTCAGCAGCATGCCAGAGAATCGGCAATGGAAACTCCAGAGATTGCCGCAGCCGGCTCACCTCACCAATGGCAGCTACACAGTTTGGGGGGAGACGAAGGTCACCCTTCCACCCCAGCAGCAAATCCACAGTCTGGGAGTGGCCCCAACAGTTAGCCAGAGTGGATGATGTGGAGTCCCCAGCAGAAGTGCTGGCAACAGGGCAGAGTGTTACGAACCTCTGCCCAGCTCCGGCAACAACTACAGAGTTCCAGGGAGCCGAGGTAGTCAGCCCCTCTCCCCAGCGACAAGTGGATGTAGTGAAGCTTCTACTCCCAGCTGAATCGCTGGAAACTGGGCAGAGTGCCGCTGGCCTCTGCCTAGCACCTACGGTTTCTTCTCAGCTTCAGGGAAGTGGGGCAGTTGGCCCCTCTGCCCAGCAACAGGCCGAGCCATGGAATGATAAAAAAACACCCAGCTGAAGTGCTGGCAGCCAGACAGAGAGTCAATGACCTCTACCCCACACCTACTGATGACAATTATTCCTTGCAGCCAAGAATGAGGATCATGTGGACTGACTATGTGAGTTTACTCTGTTCGACTAATGCATGTCCAGACCAGGTGCAGGTCTTTGACCTTGTTAGTCGACTTTTGATGGGGGAGAAATGTGATAGACTCACCCGGGACAGAGGCTTTTGGAGGGGACTGAATGCTAGCCTCCTGCCTACTGATTATGGGCCCTGGATTTTAAGGGAACAATACTCTTTGTGAGGTGTATGCCTGAGGACCCTTGAAGTAATGTTACTTTAGATTCAAGTCCATGTCTCCCCAAGACACACAGACTCTGGGAACCCTGTATATGCCATATTAGAAATAGTGATTGCTTCATACTGTTGGGACGTATAGCAGATGCTGATGTCATCAACTCCAGCCACCTGTCTGTCTGTTGTCTGCTATAATGTGTTTATTGTAAATAAGTCTAGTGTGACTTCTAAGGGTCTTTCACCCATTGTGTTATGTGTTATTACTATTTGTGTTAATAACTCTGCTATTTTGTGAAGGAGTTCTGTGTTGATTCTTATGATAATGTGATTGTAGTTGGGAGCTAGGAGATGACAAGGCTAACCTGAAAGGTTATATCTTTGAGTCACCTAGTCTGGTTAAATGATTAGTTAATTAGCTCATGTTAATTAGGTTTCTGGTACAGTTTGTATTGTCATCCTGGTGTATATATTTGTGTGAGATCTCAAATAAAACAGGCTATTTTCTGGTGGACTCCAAGACTGGTGTTGTCTGGTTCTTGGGGGTTACTATAGCCAGATCCATTGCTCTCCTGTTCCAGGACTTAGGAAGCGATATACTGACGGAAGCACTCAAGCGGAATGTGGGACGTTCCGTCACAACTTCCATTTAAAAAGGCGATAATGCCATGTACACTGGAGCTTAGTGCATTTTATCTGTGAGTTTTATTCTATTATCTAGCTAAATAAAGTGGGGTTTGCCAAATTTACTACACTATGAGAGGCTTATTTCTTATTTCTTGGTAATATTGGCTGGAGTTGGAACTGAGCCTCAGCTATTAATACATCTAGTTAATTGATGCAATATATACCTACCTGTGTTACAGGGTAAAGCGTATATATTGACCTTGCCTTAGTGTGAGTCAAATATTCAGGTAAGCAGCATAATTGAGAGGTGGTGGCACACACTTTGGTCTGTCACGTTACGTCTGTCAAAGTGTTCTTTAAGATCTTTTTGAAAAAAAAGTAAAAAAAAAAAATATTGCCCATCTTGGTGAAGTCCCGGTCAGAGGCACACTCTGGACTACAGCTGCACAGTACAGGTCGTCACTGACGGTGTCACACATGCTGTAACCACTTATACACAGCCAGTGCTGCCGCTGTTCTCCCTCTTCTTGCCTGCCAGTGAACACTAAACATTTCCAGGGCTGGTAGGAACCCAGCCTTGCTGTAGAACACACACTGGCAATGTGGCAAACTTCACAGCAGATGCAGGAGCTAATGCATTTTGAGGGCCAAACCCTCTTCATCAGAACTAACCTGCCAAGTTAGTTAAGCAACATGACTAAATGGTGGATGAGAAATAGGCCCTGCCCCCTCATCCTTGGAGAGGAGGGCACAGCTTACAATATAAAAGATTAGTTAAAATACTAAAAACAATCAAATCATGATAACCAAAAAATAATGTAATACCACACAAAAAAATATACAGTAATTTTTAAGCTACAGTATACCATTTGAAAGCAGCGCTCAAGAAATGTCATGTTAATGTTCATTAAAGCATTGGAAAATATACTCAAGTGTTTGGTGCTTATATAGTCCAGAGGTAAACTCAACGGGACCCTAGACCCGGTGCTGGTGAAACAGAGGTATTGAGAGTGAAGGTAACAGCCCGCTTTAAACCAGCAGCTCCACCGAGAGTTAGTGCTACATGTGGGAGCGTCGTCCGGGATTTGTTGGTGTCGTCCGGGATTTGTTGGCCATCAGTTCTCGCAACCTGAAGTGTTTCACCGGGAGTTTACGGTGAGAGCTGGACTTTGTCAATTTCTCAGGAGAAGAAGAGGTTAAAAGTTGCAGGACTTTATTTCTGACTGCGTAGGCGGCGGGCACCAGTGAAAGCCCGGGAGCTACGTGATCAGAGGAACAAGTGGGAGGAGCCTAGCCTACTTGATACCGCATGGGACGTGTGTGTGTGTGTTGGCGCCAGATCAGAAGAGAGGCCTCGTGATCGTGCTGAGAAGATCAGAGTGTGGCCATGTCTTTTTCGGTGATGCAACCAACTGTGGGGCAGATGTTCACTACCAGCACCGCTGAGGGTGCTATGCTGACCGGATCCTTGCTTACAGATACCGGCATTCATCTGAAACTGCAAGGGAGGTTTGTTCTTTATACAGTTGGAGATATTGAAGGACTGGGCATGCTTTGCCACAAGTGTGAAGGACTGGTCATACATCTCCGTCCATTTGTTCGCTGCTCGCAATGTGGAGAGTGTTTGTTTGTGGTGGAGCAACCTACCATGTCGCCCCGTGCTTATCGTATGGACTGGGCTACGGGTATCACCACAGTAGAAACTGCTACTACTGCTGAAAAAGAACGGCAGGCCATGATTTTGCCTGTTGTCACCGAAAGTGTTCCTGAGAGAGATACTGCGGTAACCGACTCATCAGCGGACATTACCTTGATTTCCGCGTCCACTACGCCTATCCCTGTTGCACCTGTCCAGAGCAAGGTGGGATATGTAAAGGCTTCCAGCGGCCGTGGTCGAGGCCTACCCCAGAGACTGCCCAAACCGGAGAAGTCCACATCAGGAACGGGTGAGAGACCAAGGGGAATGTATCTGGAACTTTGTGTAAATATTTGCCGGCAGAAGAGTTGAGAGATTCGGAGATAGATTCCGTGTCGGATCTCTCCGGTGATGGTGATTTATTTGAGACAATGTCACAAGAACTGTTATGAGCTCAGGGTGATGACGTTGCTTCTGCCTTAACTTTCTCAGAATGGACAGCCCTGAATTCTGGGAGAACATCACCTTGTGTGGAGCCACACAGTACTGTCGGGGAGACATTGCCTAAAGTTACTACTTTGTTGCCGACACCCGTCGGGTCTATGGTGAGCAAGTCATTGAACTCTTGTGTGCCCCCTATTTTGGGGAAAAATAGATCATTGCCCAAACTTGCATGTTTACAGAGAATGCTTAACAAGCGTGTGGCCAGGGAATATGGTTTGGAGTTCCCATATGTTACCCAGGACATTATGCAAGAGATTGAAGCTAACCGGGAGCTGTGGTACAGTGAAGCTGTTTGGGACTATTTGTCTGTGCCTAAGCCTTTCCGGAGGACTGGATGTTCTGTCAATATGGATGAACGCTTCAGCGGATGTTTCCTACACTGGAACTATGGTCGGCACATTTATGCTGACAAAGTGGTAATTTGCAGACCAGGAAAAGATGATGTGGTGTACTTTATCACTACAATGGATAAACAAGGAAAATCACTGACATTGCCAGAACTGTGGGGTATGTAGATAGATAGTGTCAGTGTTCAGAGATCTTCGAGGTCCAGATTTGGTGTTCAGCTCTGTGTTTCTAAATCCAAGGCTCGTTTTTTCGCTAGCTGGACTTCTTTCGTTTAAAGATATGACATACCTAAATATATATAGGGATGGACTCCTCAAGTTATTCTAGTTGGTTTCTTAGTGGGAACATAAGAAAGATTATAGGAATGAGACTTTGCTCCTAAAACTGTATATATCTTGTGTGTGTGTTTAACTTTGGTTTTTTTTTAGCAGCAAGTGGACCTGCTATCAAGCTGTTAGGCTTTTCAGCTAGATAGATAGTGGGGTTGCAACAGTATTAATGTGGTTCTGTTTACGGATGTGAACATATTGTTTAAAAGAAAAATTTTAAAATTGTAATATCCCTCTACTGTCTTCTTCTCTTCTTTACTTTAATCCAAGTTTTAAGCTCAAATACCTGCTCTCAGGCTTGGGAGTTATTATTATTATTTTTTTTGACAGACGTTGAGGACAACGTCTATTGTAGTGGGGGGAGTATGTAGCGCTGGTAGATTTTTAATCTACCGCTGATAGGTAAATCTTGTGGGTTACTTGTTAGGTGAAATAGATTTGCTCTCTGTTCCAGCTTTGCTGAGTTGCGTGTGGTTCCACACTGTGCCGGTGGGTGTCGTTGTCACCATTGGCTGGTGTTGGAAAGGCAACGTGTTGAAGCATATGAGTGCTCCTCTGTCCCGGAGACAACTCAGTGGAGGTGGTCCTCCGAGTTGAATTCTGGGAGAGGGTATTTATGGGACAGATGCCATGTTTAGCGGTTCGTTTTCAGCCACCTGCTGGCCCTCCTGGCCGACAGGTATGCGTTAAGAGTACCACCTCGTGGTCATCCATTCCGGAGGCCCACGTCGCTGCGGCGTGTGGGTGGGCCCAGAAGCCTGTCTGGGGCCTACCACAGCAGCAGAGGAATGGTCCTGAGCTGTCTATCCTGAGTGAAGAAGCTGGACAACCGAGGAGATCCCAGGGGAGGACCCGTCATGGAAGGATCATGCATAGTGCTGGTCTGGAGAGGGGCCTGGTGACTCGGTTGGAGGACGTATCCTGAAGTAATCTTACTGCATAGTACTGCCGGGTTGGCTTAAAGGTTCAAGTACTTTGTCTGACATTCACCGCAAACCAATACATCCTGTTGCAGAGGATCGTACGGGTTTTATTCCAAACAAGTCTGTGGCAGAGACTTTTGTTCGTGCTATGTACTGGCTGCTAGGCAAGTGAGAGAGGCCTATCCAGGCGGACAAAGATTGAATCCCACAAGGGGAGTGCATTCAACTACAAGTGTTCAATTCCAAAGAATGTTCTAAAGAATACTAAGGAAAGGTATTTGAGCTTCCCTGCAACTTTCCTTTTACCTCTTTCCTGCTACTTCCTTTATTACTTGTTCATTAAAGCATTGGAAAATATACTCAAGTGTTTGGTGCTTATATTGTCCAGAGGTAAACTCAACGGGACCCTAGACCCTGTGCCGGTGAAACAGAGGTATCGAGAGTGAAGGTAACAGCCCGCTTTAAACCAGCAGCTCCACCGAGAGTTAGTGCTACATATATATATATAGCTATCCCCTAATCTGAGGAGGGCTGCGTTGATGAAGCATATCAGAAGGACTCTTTCACACTACCAACCTCGATGCACTGTTTAATTGGGCAACTGTATGGAAAATGAGGTTTAATGTTGATAAATGCAAAGTTAGGCACATAGGGACTAAAAATATGCATGCATCATACATACTAGGGAGCGTACAACTGGGGTATCTGGGTGTTCTGGTAGATCATAAGCTTAATAATGGCATGCAATGTCAAGCAGTGGTTTCCAAAGGGAGCAAAAACCTTTTTTGTATTAAGAGAGGTATAGACTCCAGAGAGAAAGATATAATTTTACCGCTGTACGAATCATTAGTAAGATCTCATCTGGAATATGCAGTTTAGTTTTGGACCCCAGTTCACTAAAAGGATATTGGGGAACAGGAGAAAGTACAGAGAAGAGCAAGAAAAACTGATAAGAGGCATGGAGGAGCTCAACTATGAGGAAACATTAGAGGAACTGGATTTTGAGAAGAGGAAATTAAGGGGGGGATATGATCAACATGAATAAATACATAAGTGGTCCATATAGTGAGCTCAGTGTTGAGTTATTCACTGTAAGGTCATCACAGAGGAAAAGGAGGCACTTTTTATGTCTGGAAGAAAAGACATTTAATCTCCAAATATGGAAAGGCACAGTAAGAGCGGTGAAAATGTGAAATAGACTTCCTCAAGAGCTGGTTCTGTCCAGCTCAGTAGATTGCTTTAAGAAAGACCTGGATTCTTTCCTAAATGTACATGATATAACTGGATACTAATATTTATAGGTAGCGTTGATCCAGGGAATATCTGATTTCCTCTTGGGGGATCAGAAAGGAATCTTTTTCCCCACTGGAGCAAATTTGATCATGCTTTGCTGGGTTATTTTGCCTTCCTCTGGATCAACTGTGAGTATAGGATTGTGTATATAGGATTGTCATTTTTTTCTCTCTTTAATTGGTTGAACTAGATGAACTAGCTGTGTCTTTTTTTCAACCAGATTAACTACTGTATATGTAACTATATGTGTAACTATATTTTCTGCCAAGAGTTTGTCTTACAAGCACGTTGGTCTCCATTCTTTTCCAGGTTCAATTCTATTATCTTGTATCGACCTGGATTGAGGAATGGTAAGGCCGCTGTCCTATCAAGGATGTTGTCTGAGCCTCTCCAGGAAGGTGATTCTGAATGTACAATCCTACCTCAAAAGGACTTCCTAGGGGCCACAAGTACCAAGACATTCTTGAATCTCCTCAAAGAGGACTATGAGAATGACCCACTCCTTAGTCTTCCTCCTAAGGACATTGACTTTGAATACAAGAACAGCTTTTGGACTCAAGCACATCGTCTCTAAGTTACATAGTTACATAGTAGGGGAGGTTGAAAAAAAGATCATCAAGTCCAACCTATGTGTGTGATTATATGTCAGTATTACATTGTACATCCATGTATGTTGCAGTTGTTCAGGTGCTTATCTAATAGTTTCTTGAAACGCTCAATGCCCCCTGCTGAGATCACCGCCTGTGGAAGGGAATTCCACATCCTTGCCGCTCTTACAGTAAAGATTCCTCTACATAGTTTAAGGTTAAACCTCTTTTCTTCTAATTTTAATGAATGGCCACAAGTCTTGTTAAACTCCCTTCTGCAAAAAAGTTTTATCCCTATTGTGGGGTCACCAGTATGGTATTTGTATATTGAAATCATATCCCCTCTCAAGCATCTCTTCTCCAGAGAGAAAGTTCAGTACTCGCAACCTTTCCTCATAACTAATATCCTCCAGACCCTTTATTAGCTTTGTTGCCCTTCTTTGTACCCGCTCCATTTCCAGTACATCCTTCCTGAGGACTGGTGCCCAGAACTGGACAGCATACTCTAGGTGTGGCCGGACCAGAGTCTTGTAAAGTGGGTGAATAATCGTTTTATCTCTGGAATGAATCCCTTTTTAATGCATGCCAATATTCTGTTTGCTTTGTTAGCAGCAGCTTGGCATTGCATGCCATTGCTGAGTTTATCATCTACTAGGACCACCAGATCCTTTTCCATCCTAGATTCCCGCAGAGGTTCTCCCCCAGTGTATAGATTGCATTCATATTTTTGCCACCCAAATGCATTATTTTACATTTTTCTACATTGAACCTCATTTGCCATATAGTTGCCCACCACATTAATTTGTTCACATATTTTTGCAAGGTAAGGGGAGAGACACATACTGAGAAGATATAGAGTGCTGCACACCCCGATTAATGTCAAAAAGAAAAAGAAGATATCCCCCATGGGGTTTTAAAGCAGCAAAAAATTATGAAAATAATAAGTTGTTACTTGAAGGGGTTTTTTAATTAGTGGGACTTAACCGTAATGGTTAAAATAAAAGCTGTGCTACAGGAGTTAACACAAATGAAGCTGGCACAAGTTTATACAATGATCAAGCGCTATAATAGGGTGATAATCTGACGCGTTTCGACCCCGTTGGGTCATCTTCAGAGGATTGAGGCGCTGTGACAAAATTTACGTATTAGAGTTCATGGATGTGACCATAAAAATATAATATAATATATATATGTTTGACAGTATAATTACCAATCACATTGTGTTTGAGCAATTTCTCCTGAGCTTATAATAATTCTCCGACGTCTTCCCCACCGGGTCCCGACAGGGGTCCCTGGCCGTCCACCACATCAACAGGGGAAAAGGGGGAGTTTACTCGTCCATGCGTGTCTTACAAGGAGTCACACCAAGTGGATATTTCCCAAAACTGGGGAGGAGCGTGGGGGCAAGCGAGCGACACCTGCAGCCAAAGCATCAAATAACAGACAACTGTACCATCAGTGCGTTCTGTTTAGCACGGATAGAGATATATGTATCATGTGTCACTTTTTGAAAAAAAGGATAACTCTGTTTATAATTTATCTAATATTTGTTTGATGTTGTCTGTACTTATTGGGGTCAGCGATGTATGAATATTCCCATAGTGGTGATGGTAACAAAAGGGGGGGGGGGGGGAAGGGGTTAACAAGGGTAGATAGGACTGCATGTAGATATCAGTATGTCAGAGGTTGTAATGTAATAGGTAAATGGTGGTGTCTATGTGTTGGCCGTGAAATAAGTGACAAAGTAGGGTGAGAATATAGGAATGTAAAGAAAAGAAAAAGGCGAGTGTGGGGAGAACATGTGAGGAAAGAAGGGGACGGGCAGACTAATAGGGAATGGGAAAAAAAAAAAAAAAAACCAGGGGAAAGAAAGAACGGGAAGGAGGGGGGATGGTTAAGGGGGGAATGGGAAAAAAGATTAGGGAGTGAAGGAAAAAAGCTTAAGAGGAAAAGATCCAGGGAAAAAAAAAAAAAAAGAGACAGATTGGTGAAGTGTGAGGATGGTGCAGGTGGGGTGATACATGTGAGTGAAAGGGAAGCATGGGGGTGGGGAAATGGGAAGGTGCAGTGCAAGGGGCCAAATGAAACAATCAAAAAGCAGTGAAAGCAAAAACATCAGCAAAAAACACAATCCAACCGTGTGTATGTGAGAGATGGGTGTGTGTGATGGTGTACTGAAAAATGCATAGGTGCTGGAAAAAGGGTGATGAGGTGTCAAGATGGGAAGAAAATGAGACAGAGGTGAGACAAAGAAACACACAAGGTGAAGTGCAATAAAGGTGAACGTGTATTAAGGGTGGGTAGAATCGGATGTGAATTGTACAAAATAGTGTAACTAGTCACAGTGGGAAGGAATGACGTGAAGGAGACCCACAATACAGGGTATGTCACGTCAGGTCCAACTCATCAATGTGTTCAGATACTGGTGATTACCTGTCTCCAAAGTATAGGTCAGTTGGTCAGTCTGATGAAACAGTAGGAACTAAATGCAGATCCCCCAGTCTGCTTGGTCATTATAAATAAAGTGCTGGCCGCTGATTGGATGCCTAATTGGGCTGCAGGTGCACGCAGGCTGTCCCCCCCCCCCCTCCTCCTCCTCCAGCAGGGATTAACACTCCACATGTGGCTCCCCCGGCGTTCAGGAAGATGGATATCCCGGCACAGCCGTCACATCCGTCGTAATAGCGTGATGTCATGATGTCACGCGCACGCATGCAGCATCGCGTGCCCGCAACGCCACGGCATCCGGATGTGATCCGGAACGCCGCTGGCAGGAAATGATACACTCGAGGGTGCAGAAAGGAGGCACGGACCCTTTAATTGTGCCCCCCCTCTTTTCCTGCCAGGAAGAGACGCAACGACGAAGCCCCCATCCCCAGGACGGGTCCACGGTCCATGGAACCCACATCGGGCTCCGGAAGGGGGAGAGGCGGGGTAACAACACAATGCAGACAATATGTAAAAGGATTATAAGAAACCTATAAATTTATAAATTGCATTCTAGTGTACAAAGATCTAGAAAGCTGTGGGTGGTTGGAATGCATTCGAGGCAGCCATGGGCTACCTCCATTGGATTTAACAAAAAACGTACATGTGATGCTCCAGATGGTAGGGGTTGTCATTACAGCAGAATGAAAATGCTAGCCAATGTATTGTAAACATGTTAAGTGCGCCTGAGGGGGCACACTAAAGTGTCCAGTATTATGATAGATTGGTGAAAACAGGGGAGAATAACAGATAATTTCATCCGATCTCGCCTGTTCTAAAATATTAGCGTGTAATTACATGGGGATAGTCAAATCATCACCTATACATATACATTGGCTCATCCTGTAAACAATGTAACACAATACTTATTCAGTGGAAACAGTCACAATAACAGTATTACAAGAAATGCACAATTCAACCAGAATCCTCCCACAGCTCATATCTTAACTCGAGTGTCAAAAAGTAGGGGGAGGGGTGTTTAGCCACCTAATATTCGAGAAAAGGGGAGAGACACATACTGAGAAGATATAGAGTGCTGCACACCCCGATTAATGTCAAAAAGAAAAAGAAGATATCCCCCGTGGGGCTTTAAAGCAGCAAAAAATTATGAAAATAATAAGTTGTTACTTGAAGGGGTTTTTTAATTAGTGGGACTTAACCGTAATGGTTAAAATAAAAGCTGTGCTACAGGAGTTAACACAAATGAAGCTGGCACAAGTTTATACAATGATCAAGCGCTATAATAGGGTGATAATCCTGACGTGTTTCGACCCCGTTGGGTCATCTTCAGAGGATTGAGGCGCTGTGACAAAATTTACGTATTAGAGTTCATGGATGTGACCATAAAAATATAATATAATATATATATGTTTGACAGTATAATTACCAATCACATTGTGTTTGAGCAATTTCTCCTGAGCTTATAATAATTCTCCGACGTCTTCCCCACCGGGTCCCGACAGGGGTCCCTGGCCGTCCACCACGTCAACAGGGGAAAAGGGGGGGTTTACTCGTCCATGCGTGTCTTACAAGGAGTCACACCAAGTGGATATTTCCCAAAACTGGGGAGGAGCATGGGGGCAAGCGAGCGACACCTGCAGCCAAAGCATCAAATAACAGACAACTGTACCATCAGTGCGTTCTGTTTAGCACGGATAGAGATATATGTATCATGTGTCACTTTTTGAAAAAAAGGATAACTCTGTTTATAATTTATCTAATATTTGTTTGATGTTGTCTGTACTTATTGGGGTCAGCGATGTATGAATATTCCCATAGTGGTGATGGTAACAAAAGGGGGGGGGGGGGAGGGGTTAACAAGGGTAGATAGGACTGCATGTAGATATCAGTATGTCAGAGTTTGTAATGTAATAGGTAAATGGTGGTGTCTATGTGTTGGCCGTGAAATAAGTGACAAAGTAGGGTGAGAATATAGGAATGTAAAGAAAAGAAAAAGGCGAGTGTGGGGAGAACATGTGAGGAAAGAAGGGGACGGGCAGACTAATAGGGAATGGGAAAAAAAAAAAAAAAAAAAACAGGGGAAAGAAAGAACGGGAAGGAGGGGGGATGGTTAAGGGGGGAATGGGAAAAAAGATTAGGGAGTGAAGGAAAAAAGCTTAAGAGGAAAAGATCCAGGGGAAAAAAAAAAAAAAGAGACAGATTGGTGAAGTGTGAGGATGGTGCAGGTGGGGTGATACATGTGAGTGAAAGGGAAGCATGGGGGTGGGGAAATGGGAAGGTGCAGTGCAAGGGGCCAAATGAAACAATCAAAAAGCAGTGAAAGCAAAAACATCAGCAAAAAACACAATCCAACCGTGTGTATGTGAGAGCTTTTTTCCTTCACTCCCTAATCTTTTTTCCCATTCCCCCTTAACCATCCCCCCTCCTTCCCGTTCTTTCTTTCCCCTGGTTTTTTTTTTTTTTTTCCCATTCCCTATTAGTCTACCCATCCCCTTCTTTCCTCACATGTTCTCCCCACACTCGCCTTTTTCTTTTCTTTACATTCCTATATTCTCACCCTACTTTGTCACTTATTTCACGGCCAACACATAGACACCACCATTTACCTATTACATTACAAACTCTGACATACTGATATCTACATGCAGTCCTATCTACTCTTGTTAACCCCTTCCCCCCCCCCCTTTTGTTACCATCACCACTATGGGAATATTCATACATCGCTGACCCCAATAAGTGCAGACAACATCAAACAAATATTAGATAAATTATAAACAGAGTTATCCTTTTTTTCAAAAAGTGACACATGATACATATATCTCTATCCGTGCTAAACAGAACGCACTGATGGTACAGTTGTCTGTTATTTGATGCTTTGGCTGCAGGTGTCGCTCGCTTGCCCCCATGCTCCTCCCCAGTTTTGGGAAATATCCACTTGGTGAGACTCCTTGTAAGACACGCATGGACGAGTAAACCCCCCCTTTTCCCCTGTTGACGTGGTGGACGGCCAGGGACCCCTGTCGGGACTCGGTGGGGAAGACGTCGGAGAATTATTATAAGCTCAGGAGAAATTGCTCAAACACAATGTGATTGGTAATTATACTGTCAAACATATATATATATATATATATATATATATATATATATATATATATATATATTATATTATATTTTTATGGTCACATCCATGAACTCTAATACGTAAATTTTGTCACAGCGCCTCAGTCCTCTGAAGATGACCCAACGGGGTCAAAACGCGTCAGGATTATCACCCTATTATAGCGCTTGATCATTGTATAAACTTGTGCCAGCTTCATTTGTGTTAACTCCTGTAGCACAGCTTTTATTTTAACCATTACGGTTAAGTCCCACTAATTAAAAAACCCCTTCAAGTAACAACTTATTATTTTCATAATTTTTTGCTGCTTTAAAGCCCCACGGGGGATATCTTCTTTTTATTTTTGCAAGGTTTCCACATCCTGCAGAGAAGCTATTGCCCTGCTTAGCTTAGTATTGTCCACAAATACAGAGCTTGAACTGTTTAAGTACCTGACTCTGCTCAGGTTGAAGCCCTAAGGTTACTTCATGACTACAAAATAGGGGATAGTTTTATGGCATTTTTATTAATAATTTTTTTTTTAATAGCAATGATCAGCGATTTTTATCGTGTCTGAGACATTATGGCAGACAGATCGGACACTTTTGGCGCTATTTTGGGACCATTCACATTTATACAGCGATCAGTGTGATTAAAAATGCATTGATTACTATGTAAATGTGACTGGCAGTGAAAGGGTTAAAAAGGAGGGGGCGCTACAGGGGTTAAGTGTGTCCTAGGAATGTGTTCTAACTGTGGGGGGGATGGGCTATGTGAGACATGACACTGATCACCGCTCCCAATTACAGGGGGCGGTGATCAGTGTCAGTGTCATTAGGCAGAACGGGGAAAAGCTTGTTTACATCAGCATTTCCGCATTCTTCCTCTCCGTGAGACGATCGCGGGTATCCCCACGGACATCTAGTCTGCGGGACCCGCGATCACACTCACGGAGCTTGCGGCAGGGTCGCGCGCCAACGCCGGCTTGCACGCGACCACGCGGCGGAAAATTTAAAGGGACCTACCTGTACGCCCATTTGCCTGTCCGTGCCATTGCGTCGACGTATATGTACATGCGGCGGTCGGCAAGTGGTTAAATTACATGGAATTCATGATTATGTGGTGTCTCACAGAGGAGTACAGTTTACTTTGAAATTTTGGAAACCTTTTGTTTAACTTTAGGTGTAACAATTAATCTGTCCTCTGCATTTCATCCGCAGTCTAATGGTCAGACCGAGAGAACAAATCAAACATTGGAGCAATACCTTGAATGTTTTGTCAGTTATCTTCAGGATGTCTGGGAGGACTATCTTCCTATGGCAGAGTTTGCTTATAACAATTGTAAACATAGCTCCACTTCTTAAAGTCCTTTTTACTTAAGCACCGGGTATCATCCAGTTTTTATTCCTGATCTCTCTATCTCAACTCCATTTCCCGCTGTTACCAATAGACTAACTATATTACAGGAAATTTGGGAAAAGTTGATTGATACTCTGAAGGAGGTTCAGGACTGTTAAAAGGAGGCTGCTGAGAGACATCGCAGATCACTTCCTGCATTTCATTTGGGAGACAAAGTTTAGTTATCTTCCAAAAATTTTAAGGTCTATCTTCCATCTGCTAAACTAGGCCAAAAGTTTGTAGGACCTTTCCAGATACCTGCTCAAATCTGCTCAGATCAATCCGGTCACCTTTCCTTTAAAACTTCCTGATAGTATGAAGATTCACCCTGTTTTTCACCTATCACTACTCTACTACCATTTTGTGAAAATCCTTTTTCAGGAGGAATTCTTCCACCTACTCCACCTGTTGAGGTTCATGGTGAAGAAGAATTTGTGGTGGAGAGAATTCTTGATTCCAGGATCTTTAGGAACAAATTACAATATCTGGTCAAATGGGAAGGATATGGGCCAAAATACATTTATTGGAAACCTGAGGAAAACGTTCATGCCCCAAGAGAATTCCATTAGAGGGTCCCTCACAAACTGAGCCCTAAGATGTTCTGGGAGGAGAGAAATACTGTCAGGGCCTGGATTTGAACCCAAAACCTCTGCTGTGTCAGGCAACGTCTCTTCTGGCTGAGCCACCTGGAATGCTGGAAAGCTTCCTGGATAATTCCTTGAATGGTTCTGCCTTGAACCTTGTGTGTCCTGAACCTTGAACTCTTTGCTCCTCCCATGAACTTCCTGATTTAAGCCATGTCTCTGCACATCCTGGTTGTCAGATTATTGTGCTCTCTCCAGCCAGTACTACACTTTGCCTTTCCTGCTGCCATCCGTAGCTTTACTACCACTTGTTACTGACCCATGGATTGTTTCTCGACTACACTTGAGCTTGATTCCAACCTGCAACTACTTGTTCCCGACCTTTGGCTTGTTTACTGACTGCTCTTCTTGATCCTTACCTGCTATTTCACTTTATCCCAGCTTGCTCACCTCCTGGTTGGATGATCCTGAGAACCACGACCTGGTACTAACATGCAGCTAAACCCATCTCCACCATCAGGAGCTCTGGTGAACACCAGTTAGTACTTAGACTCCGCACCTCAGGTGAGCCTTTGTTATTTGCCAGGGTGACCTGCTGGTATACCAATCCTGCTTGTTTGTGGAAGTACCTCTACTGCTATAGCTACTGGTTTCTGAGCCTAACCCTGACTGTGACAGGCTTCTTTACAGTAAGAGCTGTGAAAATGTGGAATAGACTCCCCCAAGAGCTGATTTTGGCCAGCTCAGTAGATTATTTTAAGAAAGGTCTGCATTCTTTCCTAAAAACACATAATAAAACCAGCTATTTTTTATAGGAAAAATTGATCCAGGGAATATCCGATTGCCTCTTGGGGGATCAGGAAGGAAATTTTTTCCCCCACTGGAGCAAATTGGATCACACTTTATTGGGTTTTTTTCCTCCCTCTGGAACTATAACTATTGGATTGGTTTTCTATTTATGTATTTGTGTGTTTGTTTGTTCTTTTCTCTGTTGGTTGAACTGGATGTCTTTTTTCAACTAGATTAACTATGTAACTACAGTTGATGGTCTACTTAACATTGGGACCTAATAGCAGAGGTGTTTGTCCTGTGCTGTAGACACCAAACATGACTATATTACAGGGTTTAGCAGGCTAATGGAAAGCATTAGATCTCCTAAATGGTATATGCACCTGATTTATATTATATGTGGTGAATCATAAGTTCATTTTGTGTAATAATATGTTGTTTTTTAGGTTTTTAGGTTGCCAGATCGACCATTGACACAGATAAATATACAGTAGAAGTATTTAGTGGTATCGGCATAATGCCCCGTACACACGGTCGGACTTTGTTCGGACATTCCGACAACAAAATCCTAGGATTTTTTCCGATGGATGTTGGCTCAAACTTGTTTTGTGTACACACGGTTGCACAAAGTTGTTGGAATTTCCGATCGCTAAGAACGCGGTGACGTCAAGCACGTATGACGAGACTAGAAAAGGCCAGGTCAGAACCAAGCGCGGCACCCTTTGGGCTCCTTTTGCTAATCTTGTGTTAGTAAAAGTTTGGTGAGAGACGATTCGCGCTTTTTCAGACTCGTGGTTTTCAGTTCGTTTTCTGCCGTTCAGTTTGTGCTTGTGGGTTTGTATCTGCTCTTCAGTGCGTGCAAGCAAGTTCCGCGTGACTTTAATTAGTCATTGTATTCTTGTTCATTCGTTACTGTTTTTCAGGTCGCTCTTCACAGGCCTTGCTGTTCTTCAGTGCGTTCTGTTACTTTGTTCTGAGCAGCCGACCGTTTTCTAGCCATGTTGCGTATGCGTACTCCTCGTAGAGTTCGTGCTGTGCGGGGGCTTGGTGTTGGGGTCCTGACCTTGACACAAGTCCAGTCCATGAACAGGGTGGGGAGGAGTTCATGGACCAAGAATTGTTTGCTTCAGCATGACCAGTTCTCTCATATGCCTTTGCTCCGTGAGATCCGTGAGAATAATCCTGATGATTTCAGGAACTTTCTCAGGATGACGGACCCCGTGTTTCACCGTCTGTTGACTTTGCTGACCCCCTATATCAGCAGGCAGGATACCTGCATGAGGCAAGCCATCACTCCGGAGCAGAGGCTCGTTGCTACCCTGCAGTATTTGGCGACAGGGAGAAGTCTGCAGGACTTGAAGTTCTCGACAGGCATCTCCCCCCAGGCTCTGGGTATCATCATCCCAGAGACCTGTTCTGCCATCATACAGGTCCTGCAGAAGGAGTATATGAAGGTAAGATTTTTATCCTTTAATATCACATTTTATTGTATTTAAAGCGGGGGTCCACCTATCTATCGTTTTTTTTTTTTTTTTTTGAGTTCATTCACAAACTTTTCTTCTCAGCATTACATACTCACATATTGTGTGTAATATGTCCGCCTGTGTCAGATTTCGTCGGAAAGAATAACTTATATTATTCACTGCAGGCGGTTTCCATCTTCATTGTGGGCATTTGAAGCCCACAAGCATTTATTTCCTGGATGTGGTGAATGCTGTGCTCCCAGCATTCACCGCTTGTTCCCGCACATGCTCAGTGGCATCCTGGGAAGCCTGAGACTAGCTCCCAGGAGACTGTGCGGAGTCTGGGAGAGGCTAGAAACACGCCTACTCCCACGGGAGGAGAACCAGGAAGTGCAAAGAAGAATAGAAAAATAAAAGGTAATTACGGCGATTTAAATGGCATGTCAGCATCTAGGCAAGGAAGAGAATACATACAGATATTGTTCAAAATTTGGGTGGAACCCCGCTTTAATGTTTGATAATATATTGTATTTCTTTCCTCATTCCCTAATTACCATGATTGGAATATGCTGTGAATGTCCCCTTTGTTCTCATGCATGCTGGATTTTTATGTCATTATTTTTTTAGGTCCTTCATACAGATTGGCCTTCAATAACCTCCCCAACATGTTCTCTCCTGGCCCTATATTCACCTCATGTAGTCACTTAACAATGTATTTTATCAGCTCCATAGTAGTGCTTTACCCCAAACTCCCCCTAAAATGTTTAGAAATGCTATTTTAGCTTTAAATTCAGGCAGAGTGCCAGAGGCTTTTTTTTTGTGGTGTCCCCAAATCATTTTTAGTAACCCTCCCTCCCCCAACTGGTAAGTCAGCTGATCCCAATTCTCTATCTATCCTCAATCATCTATCTGCTGACTTTGCCAAACCCATACACACTATACCCATCTGTTTTTTGCTCTGATTTATGGATGAAGTACCCAAAGCATGTAGTGCAAGGGCCTGCCTGTATACTTTCAAATGGTACTGTTTCAAGTTTTTGTATCCTATTATTATCTTGACAGATAATAGCAGAATGTTCAAATGTGCTCAAATGTGTACAGTGTGTATTTATATCTTTTTATTATGACACTTCTTACCTGTCCAGTGGGCTGCCAATAGTGTAACTAAGGAGGGGCTGTTCCAAGTAATACCCTGTATTTAGGCATTCATCTCTCAATGAAGTGAAGAGGGTTACCTGTCCAAGATTTCCACACCCCCCATAATGTTAGAAATGGCCCATGAGAGGGGGGGAGGGGGAATATGATAGGTGTACCTTATACTTTGACGTTGTTAAATTCCCCTTAATAAATGCTATCTGGAGGTTGCCCCATAATGTTTGTGCCTAATCTGCTTGCCATGTTTCTGAGCAAAAATAGTAATTATTTTTTTTTCCCTCAACAGTTTCCTTCCACGCCACAGGAATGGCAGACTGTGGCCTCCCACTTTGCCCAGGGGTGGGACTTTCCTAACTGCAGAGGGGCAATTGATGGGAAACACGTCCACATCGTCCCACCACCCAACTCGGGGTCGTACTATTTCAACTATAAGGGGTTCAATAGTATTGTGATGTTGGCGATGGTGTCAGCTAATTACGACTTCTTGTATGTGGACATGGGGAAGAATGGCCGGATGTCCGATGGTGGAGTCATTGCCCAGACGGAGTTCTACAGGCGTCTCCAGAATGGCAGCTTGGACTTGCCAGCTCCAGAGGACAATGTGGAAGGACTCCCATTTGTGTTCGTGGCTGATGAAGCGTTTGCGCTGGGGGACCACCTGATGCGGCCATTCCCAATGAGGACACTCACCCTGGAACAGAGGGTTTTTAATTACTGGCTGGCCAGAGCCCAAAGAGTGGTGGAGAACACATTTGGGATCCTGGCCAGCCGGTTCCGCCTATTTCTGACACCTATCCATATGGCGGAGTATAAACTGAACCATATTATACTGGCGTGCTGTATTCTCCATAACTTTTTAAGGAAACATTCGGCCAACTATGCTGGCTCAGTTGGGCCTGAGGCCGGAACGATGTATGAAACCACACGGACGGCGCTTGAAAGCGGCCGTCCTGGCTTGCCCTCCCTGAGTGCCCGTGATGTCCGGTTACGATACCTGGAGTTCTTTGCGGGTAGGGGGGCCATCAATATGCCAGCAAATATGTGAAGCCTTTTTATAATAAAAAAAAAAACAAAAAAACATTCTTTGTGGACATTTACTGCTTGTGTTTGTTTTAGCTGACCCTGACAGAAATGTGTTTATTCCAGAAAATGGCGTGATTGTGTAACCTTATACAAAGCACTGTTGGCTGTTATTTACTAAATGCAAAGACACATTTCACTACAAGTGCACTTGCAACTGCACTAAAACTGCACTTGTAGTGCCAAGAGGATTTGCCCTTAGTAAATAACCCCCATTTTCTCTGAAAACAGCAATGACATCACCCAAAAAGTGTTGTAGCGTTGAGACAATAATCCACACATTCTTGATTAACAAACTTTTTTATACCTGCACAATCACATGTGCATTTACCAAAGGTTTTTCAAACAAACCAACATGTTTGTTGTATACCAATTTTTGGGGTAGCATTATCAAAAATAGAAATGTCCATTTACGATAAAACAGACCTGTATAAAACCAACAAGAAAGACACAAATCTTGAACTTACAAACTGTAGAACTTGAAGGCAATATCACACATGAGTATTTAGGAACTGTGTTTGATATTGCGTTCAGATGGTGTGAAGTCACCCCAGGAAAAGCCAAATTTGGAAGATGCACAGCAATTTACGAATTTCAACATGTGCTAGCTGCCATCATGGGGGATCAAGGGACGTGTTTGGGATGAGAAACCCCTTCCTCTCAGCTACTTTATTATTGAGGAAGGGGTTGCACCCCCAAAACGCGTCCATTGATCTCCCATGATGGCAGATAGCACATGTTGACACACTGTGTGCATCCTCCAAATTTGGCTTTTGGAAAAATCACAAAAACATTTTGCACGTTGTAGCACACCAAAAAATAAAGGGATTTGGAGGGGTTTTAAACTCGCCCCAAAACATCAATGATGTTTTTAGTTTTTCCAACAACATCATTGATGTTTTTCTTGATGTTTTCCAATTGTAAATTACACCCCATGATCTCCCTGATCAGGATCTGGGCACTTTCGGCTGTGAAAGGATCTGGATCCACAACATCACGATCACCTAAAAAGAGAGGAACCCCCCAAAAAAATTAGGTCTCAAAAATATGCCGGCATCCATCTCTTACCTGAGCCTGTGGTCGCAGACACTCACCTGTTGTGGTGACTAGTTCCACCATGTCTTCTTCCTCCTGCTCAGCTTGTGTTGGGTGGATTTCCCCTTCTTCCAGAGGGGGGTGGGCTCTGGTCTCCTCAGATGAGGGGTGTCCTCCGAGTCTTTTCTCCCCTATGTAAAACAAAAAGGTATAATTAGCACACAGATATTTGATGGCAGAACTATAAATAGGAAACATTGCTTGGAAGTGGGGAACAATGGACAAGTTTTGCAGAGTTCCAAAATGTAGCATTTTCAGTGTCCTTTGTCAAGCTTCAATACTTTACCTGTTTTGTCCAAGCTTCACAGATGGAGACCCCCCTATAGTATACACTGGAGCACCTGTGTGGGCCCCCTAATAAAAATGGTGTTGTTGTGTCCCACACTAGAGCTCCAGCATCCAGATGTGAAAACAGCTGCTGAGTGTCCTCTCCTTATACAGAATCTAGTTTGCATTTCATTCTAGTAAAGCCATCTACACAACCAAATTCTTTTAAGACAAGTATAGGGCGTAAAAATGGTGGCCAAATGCATATGGCCTAAACAATGGTGTTTTATAGGCCGAAAGAAAAATGTTTGATACGAACGAATAATGTGCCCATGAACATGAAAGTTGCCATTTTAAACTGTACAACAGTTCCTAAAAGCACATGGAGCAGCACGAACGTACTAAACATCAAAAGAATAGGAACACAGCACAACTACTTACTTTTTTGCAGCACTCTCCAGATCTTTCTGTACTGTTCATGTTCTCTTAATTTGAGGTCCAACCACCGCTTCCTGAGCTGATCTTTCGATCGTCGTACCCCGAATTTCTGGTGCAGACTCCTGACCACTTTCGCAATGATCTTGGCCTTTCTGACATTGGGGTTGGGGTAAGGCCCATACTTTCCATCATAGTCGGCCTTCTTCAGGATGTCCACCATCTCCAACATCTCCCCAAAGGACATATTTGAGGCCTTAAATCTCCTTCTGGATCGGGACGTCTCCGGATCCGGGCTTTCCTCCTCCTCGTTGCTACAATTATCACGATCCTGCTGTGTATCCGCCATGTGCTCTTCCCCCACTGCGCCGAATGAAAAGGGGCGGGGAATAGACTAGAAAGAACGTCAGGGGCGAGCGGAGTTACACGCATGCGCAGTGTGTATAAAGCGTAACACGTGTGCGTCTTACATACGATCTGTGAGCGAAGGAAGGAGCATCGGAGGCGCCGATCGTGATAACGAAGGTAGGATCTAAACTTGGGCCTATACTGCTTCGAAATGGAAGCCTATATTGTAACAAGATTAGGGGAGTTTGGCCTGACATTAGGGTTTGTCTTGTGTTGTGTCTTGCAGAGAAAATGGATGGCTTCAACGACCACAATTTCCTCCCCCTGTTCATAGACAAGTAAAGGGAGCTGCCCTGTCTGTGGCAGGTGAGACACCCCCATTACAATAATAAACAAAATAAGCAGGCAGCGCTGGAGACACTGCTGGAGTTGGTGAAGCCGGTGGTCCCCACAGGAACCATCCCCTATTTAGAAAACAAAATTGGTGGCCTGAGGAGCACTTATCTTAGGGAGTGCAAGAAGGTCACGGATTCCCAGAGATTTGGAGCTGCAGCAGATGACGTTTATGTCCCCAGACTGTGGTACTATGAGAGACTGCGATTTCTGTCAGACCACACTGAAGTCAGGGAATCCCTCTCCACTCTTCCTTCCAGGCTTCCTTCCACCCCAGCTGAGGCTTCCGATGTCCAACCTGGGCCTTCCTGCCAGGAAGAAGTGGAGGAGCCCAGCTGGAGTCAGGTATAGCATTCTTCTACAGATTTCTGGTCAATAAATAAATTATGTTTATTAGATGTTATTATTGATCACTAATTGGTGATTTCAAAAAGTGTTTTTTATATCAATAGACAGTAGTGGGCACCCAAAATTGGGACAAGAATGAAAAATGCTGGGCTCAGAATGATAGTCTGTTATATTTGGTAACAGTCAATTTGCATCAGTCATGAGATGAAAATTGTGTGTGATTGATGAATAAAAAACTAAAACTATGTCCCTTATTCATACACAGGAAGACCTCAGCCAGGACGAGGTTGTGGAATGTGGCAGTCAGGAGGAGGTGGGGATTAGTGGCAGCCAGGAGGAGGCGGGGCTAAGTGTCAGCCAAGAGAAGCCTGGGACCAGTCGCAGCCTGACTGAATCACAGGTTCCTCCCCTCCGCCTTCCATACAAAAGGGCGAGGAAGATGACTCCCGTGCATGATTCTGCGCTCAGGCTGATTCAGGAGGCTTCTGCATCCCTCCGAGCCTTACCCACTCCTGAAGAGGCCTTTGCCTGCATGGCTGCCACAAAACTGCAGGGCATGCAGGAGGGTCAACGCAAGCTCTGTGAGGACCTTCTGTATAAAGTCCTAAGTAAGGGGGTGAGTGGGGAACTAACACCCAAGACCGACGTGATTGAGTTGGACCATCCTCCTCCTGCTGCCACAACTCCACCACCAGAGCCACCGCGTGGAAGGAAGCGTGGAAGGAAGACCTGAGAGTGATGGCCCTGGGTTCAGTCTGGTATGACAAAAGCTGCAGTCTCTCGTATGACCACAGCCTGGGGACACAGATGTCATCTGCTGATTTCCGGATCTCTGGGACTTCTGGACCAGACTGCACTCCCTTAGATAAGGACTCCTCAGGCCACCAATTTAGCTTGAAAATAGTTGATGTCTGCCCTGGGGGTCCAAGGCTTCACCCATTTCTGCAGTTTCTCCAGCGTTGCCTCCCTCTTTGTTTAGTTGTGACCCCTTTTAATAAAATTTTTTTAGAGAAATTCTACTCTCCTGTGTGTGTTTTAATCCAAAAAGGACAGTTTGTTGGTGACGATTCAGGTACATTTCTAACATAAAATGTGAAATTAACAAGGGACACCAACACCAAACAATCTCCTACAGATTAAATAGAACAACATATCAATGGTGTTGTGGTAACTTGACACAAAAAAACACACACACAAACATTTTCGGGAGTACAAATAAAAATCCAAAAAAAAAATAACACCCTTTAAAAAAATACAAACACAAAAAAAGAATCTACATTAAAGCCAAACCAAAAAAAAAAAATACTACAAAATTATGTTGTCAGATGTGAGAAATCAAAATATATTGAGGGAATCCCGATAAATAGTAAATAAATAAGTTTGTGAGAAGTGTGTGTGAATATGAGCAGCAAAACTACTTAATTCTTGTCACATTATAAAGAAGAAGAGAGTGCGCTGTATTAAACCATTTTTAACATTGCAGCGTGACGAAAGTGCTGTATCCATTGCGAACGCTAAGTTTACCAGAACAAGCTGTTCCGTGTCGGAATTTCTTCTGAGCATGCGTGGCACTTTGTGCGTCGGAACAGGCCACACACGGTCGGAATTGACGCAATCTGATTTTGTTGTCGGAAAATTTTATCTCCTGCTCTCCAACTTTGTGTGTCGGAAAATCCGATGGAAAATGTCCGATAGAGCCCACACACGGTCGGAATTTCTGACAACATGCTCCGATCGGACATTTTCCATCGGAAAATCCGACCGTGTGTACGGGGCATTAGAGGTGTGCCTGTTAGAGCATAATAAAACACACCTTTTACACCTCAGACACCTTTTGATTGGTTGTATTATTTCTGTAATGGCCCTCTCCAGGGACCAGAAAAAAATGGCTATATTTGTAGCTCGGCAGCTTACCATCAGAACTATGGTGCTATTGGTCCCGTATGAGAGCTGTTGATTCTGAAATACCAGATTGGACTACTCTGCAGGATAACAAAGACCAGACAAACATTGCTAACTATTATTCACTTTAATCACATTTGTCTTACTGTTGCTTATTATTATTATTATTATAACAATATTTCAAAAATGCTAAAGCATATCTATCTGTCAAAATGTAAAATCATATATTCATTTCCGCCTACTTCTATTATTCTGAACAATGGAAAGAGATGACCAGCAGGAAGGCAGCTCTAACTACAGGATTTTTTTCAAGTAAGCTTATATTGGATTGTCAAAAATAACTACTGTTCATTAGGGATGGGCTGAACGGACCCCTGTTCGGTTCGCACCATAACTTTCAAACACCACAAAAGTTCGGACCCCAATAGCGAACCCCATTAAAGTCAATGGGGCCCGAACGTCAAAAATCAAAAGTTCCCATTTTGAAGGCTTATGTGCAGGTAATTGGGCATACAATGGTTATAGGGGTTCAGGTCCTGCCCTGGGGGACATGTATCAATAAAAAAAAAAAAGTTTGTGAAAAACATCATTTTTAAATGAGCAGTGATTTTTTTGATTTTTAAAGTGAAAGCATAAAAATGAAAAAATCCTTCCAATATAGTTCCTTGGTGGGTCCCCTTAGTCTACCTGTAAAGTGGAAGATTTGTACCATGTCTAGAATCTGCTGCAGCAATAATTGCATTTATAAAGACAAACAATGACATTTTTTCTGCAAGCTGCCTTTATTTTGCTCTGCAACAGCTGGGGAGCCAGTGCGTATGATGAGGCCACAATGTAGTGCACTGGGAACAAGATTAGAGATTTTTTGGATACATAGTTACATAGTTACATGGTTAGTAAGGTTGAATAAAGACACCAGTCCATCCAGTTCAACCTGAATGAGTGTGGGTGCCTGTCTACAATTGTCCCTATCCCTGTACATTGTGTCTCATTAAGATGCTCATCTATTATATTATTATTTTATTTAAGGTACCCATATAGCACTGTCAATTTTACGCAGCGCTCCACCCATACATCACACACTCACATCGGTCCATACCCTCAAGGAGCCCACAATCCAAGATCCCCAACTCGCATTCATATACTAGGGCCAATTTACCTATCAGCATGTCTTTGGAGTGTGGGAGGAAACCGGAGCACCCGCAGGAAACCCACGACAGGTGCAGAAAAATTGGTCTTTGAGTGTCGGTGGTGCCTTCCTACCGTAACCCTATAGAGGTACTCTTGATGAAAGCAAGAATTGGCCTTGCTGTAAAAAATTTCAATGATATGCACCTGTCAAACAGGTGCAGAAAAATTACTCTTTGGGTGTCGGGGGGGACTTTCCATCGTAACCCTATAGAGGTGCTCTTGATGAAGGCAAAATAAATTGCAATGATATGCACCTGTCAAATAGGTGCTGAAAAATTGATCTTTGGGTGTTAATTGTGCCCATGAAACCTATACCAAAAACATTCTTCCAGATGAAATGATTGAACACCCTCAAAGCTAGGCAGCCTTGAAGTCCTGCAGAGATTCCACATCCCAAAAAGACTTAATCAGTGACATCGACATTAAGGGCATCATAGCTGGTAATCCAGGACTGATTCATTTTTATAAAAGTCAAGCGGTCCACGAAGTCTGTGGATAGATGCGTTCTATGATCAGTAACGAAACCTCCTGCAGCACTGAATGCCCATTCTGAAAGAACGCTGGATGCAAGGCAGCCCAACAACTCAATAGTATACTGGGCAAGTTCTGGCCAGTAGTCTATTCTCATGACCCAGTACGTCAGTGGATCATAAGCTGGAAAGCTCTCCATCTCTGTTTTGGCCCCGAGGTAATCGTCCAACATTTGATGCAAGCGCTGCTGATGGGATGTGGAAGCTGACAGCCCTGGGCGGAGAGGACTAAAACGATTCCAAAACAGACCTGGGCAGGGAGCTCTCTTTAGTGGATTGGCAATAATCATTCCACTTTACGCATAAATCCTCTATATCCTGCTATACCCAGGAAAAAAAATGTAAACTCCTCTCCCAATGGTACAGGGACCCTCAAATTCTTCATAAAATATTTCCGTCTGTATCTCCCTTATACTGGAGGTGTGGCATAGCGGAAGGAAGCTATCTACACGTCTGGTGGGACTGTGCAGCAATACAACCCCTATGGTTGCAGGTTTTTGCTATATATAACGGCCTATATGACCAAAAATTATCGCCCACCCCAGAAATAGCCTTACTGTCCATGCTCCCGGGGTCGATAGCCTCCCAAAAGCGCTCCCTGTTGCGTTTTTCCTATCAGCCGCTAGACAACTTATGTTAGATAAATAGATAGGGGGCGCTACAAACTGAGATATAATATTTAAGGTGCAGACAAAATTATGCTTAATTAAATACCGTAATTAATAAAAAATAAAAAAAAAATATTGGCAGTAGAGTTAGTGCATAACCAACCAAAAACAGTACATTGATAACAATGCCAATGATAAATTTTCACAATACGGTGAATAATAATTCTAAAGTGAAGTGATATCTTCCAACATGTGCCAATTTCTTGCCGCTGATATAAAAAGTTCCGTCACCAAAAGAAAGAAGAAAATACACCTTGAAGTAATAGATATCTGCTTACCAGATACCAATGACCCCTTTAATTAAAAAGAGAGTCACTAGCGCTTATGCAGGATTGTGCCTGCTCACATGGACGGCTGGACAACTTGATGATGGTTTAGGCATGAACCCCTCCGGTCCCAATCGTTCAAGCAATGGATATATAGGAAACAAACAAAGTCTCCATAGTGTAAAACCATTTATTAAAATGTTAAAGTAACATTAAAAAGCCAAATGGCCGCTTACATTTGTAGGTGCCTACCCGGCACTGGGGCTGCTCGTTTGACAGGGTAAGGTTGGTGTCAGAGACCCATCGCATCGCATCAAGGACGGCGTGCGTCACCATAAATGGTTTTACACTATGGATACGGATTTTACACTACGGATACACTATTATATACTGCAATATAATGTGCCAAACATACAGTGATGCACAGAACTATATAGCGTTATACTGGCAGTAATGCACACAGAACTATATGGCGTTAAACTGGCAGTAACGCACACAAAACTATATGGTGTTAAACTGGCAGTAACTCACAGAACTATATGGCGTTAAACTGGAAGTAACACACACAGAAGTGAATGGCATTAAACTTGCAGTAACACACAAAACTATATGGCGTTAAACTGGCAGTAACATACACAAAACTATATGGCATTAAACTGGCAGTAACACACACAGAAGTAAATGGCATTAAATTGGCAGTAATGCACACAGAACTATATGGCGTTAAACTTGCAGTAACACACACGGAACTATATGGCGTTAAACTGGCAGTAACACACACACCTATATGGCGTTAAACTGGCAGTAACGCACACAGAAGTAAACTGCGTTAAACTGGCAGTAACGCAATCAAATAGAAGGAATTCAACCGCCACTACACTGACGCTATCTGAACTGTCCCTACTCTAGCTATACACTAATGTAAAGATTACTGACACGGTTTTACTACACTACACTGAAACTATCTGAGCTGTCCTTACTCTACACTAATGTATGTATGAATGACACGGTCACACTACACTACAGTGAAACTATCTGAGCTGTCCCTACTCTAGCTGCACACTATGCAAAGCTGAATGATGGTCTTCCTCACTACACTCACACTATCCCTAGACTGACACTAAACTAATATTCTACACTGACAATTGAAGCAAAATAGCACAGTATAGCACACTAACTAACTAATAGCACTGAACAGAGCCCTATTCTATCTCTCTCCATGCCAAAATCACACTGAAAATGGCTGCCATTGAAAGAATACTTTTATACTGTGGGGCGGGAATGAGCCATGATTGGATAAAGTCATGATGACAGTGTCCAATCATGACTCTGACAGTGCTCTGTCCCCTGATTTGGCTGAAGCTTTCACTGCTTCAGCCAGTCAGGACTTGCAATGCACTGTTCAGCACTGCAATGCATTGTGGTCGGTTTGGGGGGGCGGACAAACAGTCGAACGACCGTTTGTTCAGATGTTCACTGAAACGACAGAACAGCGAAAGTTCGGCCTGAACTTATGCTCGGGCCGAAACCTTCGCCCATCTATCTAATGCTATCTATCTGCTAGAATAATGAAGTTGTTTTGCTGCTCATATTCACACAGAGTTCTCACAAACTGATTTCTTTATTATTTCTCATGATCTCCTGAATAATATTTTTTATTTTTTTTCGTCAGATCTCCATAATAATAATGCTTTGATTTTATTTTTATAGTGATCTTTTTTAAATTATTTTTTCATCAAGATCTCCCTTTTTTTTTTTCCTGGTGATCTCCATAATATTTTTTTGTCGTTTTAAGTGTCACGTTACCACAACACCATTATTATCTTGTATTTTTTAACCTCAAGGACGTTGGTTGGTGTTGGTGTCCCTTGTTAATTTGACATTGTATTTTTGAAATCTACCTGCCTACTCATAAACAAACTGTCCTTTTTTAATTAAAACACATAGCCAATGATTTTTGTAAATAAATAAACATTTATTAAGGGGTCATAACAAAATAAAGAGGAAGGCAACACTGGATAAACTGGTGAAATTAGCAAAGCCTTTGTACCCCAGGGCACACATCAACTATTTGACATGCAAAATTGGTAGCCTGAGGAGTCCATCTAATAGGGAGCACAATCCGGTCCAGAGATCAGGAACAGCAGCAGGTGACAAATGTCCCCAGGCTGTGGTCTTACAACAGCCTGTGTCTTTTGCCAGACCAGACCAGACCCAGGCCATCACTCTCTTGTCTTCCTTACACGCTTCCTTCCATGCTTGCTTCCAGGGTATGGCTCTGGTGTTGGAGTTGTGGCAGGAGGTGGAGGAGGTGGAGGAGAAGGAGGATGGTCCAATTCACACAGGTTGGTTTTTGCTTGTGAGTTTGCCCCTCAACCCCTTATTTAGGGCCATATATATCACTTCCTCACAAAAGAGGCATTGGCCCTCCTCCATTTTCTGAATTTTGTTTGCAGCCATGCAGGCATAGGCCTCAAGAAGACTGGGGGGGTTTCTGAGGGCCGCAGAAGCCTGTCAAATTAACCCAAGTGCTGACTCCTCCATGCTCCTCCCCTTCCTGGGCCTTTTTTGTTGAAGGCGGAGGGGAGGGACCTGGGACTCGGTCAGGCTACTGGGCATGGCCACCTCCTGGCTGCCACTTACCCCCGCCACCTCCTGGCTGCCACTTTCCCCTGCCACCTCCTGGCTGCCACTTTCCCCTGCCACCTCCTGGCTGACACTTTCCACGGCCTCCTCCTGGCTGAGGCTTTCCTGTGTATGAAAAAGGGACATAGTTTTAGTTTATTGTTCATCAATCACGCTATACCTGACTCAATCTGGGCTCCTCCACATCTTCTTCCTGGGTGGAAAGCCCAGCTTGGACGTCATACGCCTCAGCTGGGGTGGAAGGAAGAGTGGAAGGAAGGGTTGAGAGTGATGGCCTGATTTCAGTCTGGTCTGACAGAAATTGCAGTCTGTCGTAGTACCACAGCCTGGGTACATAAATATAATCTGCTACAGCTCCTGATCTCTGGGAATCCTGGACCTTCTTGAGCTCCCTATTATAAGTGCTCCTCAGGCCACCAATTTTGCACTTCAAATAGTTGATGTCTGCCATGGGGATTTGCGGCTTTACAAATTCCAGCAATTTATCCAGTGCTGCCTTCCTCTTTAGTCGATTTGTATAAAAGGGGTGTTTTGTCTGCCACAGACAGGGCAGCTCTCTGTACAAATTAATGAATTGGGGGAGGAAATCATGATTGTTGAATCGATCCATTTTACCTGCAAGTCACAACACAAGACAAACCCTAATGTCAGGCTAAACTCTCCCAGTCTTGTCCAAATATAGGCCTCAATCTATAGGCAGTATAGGCCACTGATGCCCCAAGTTAAAATTGTACCTTCGTTAGAACGATCAGCGCTTCCGCTACTCCTTCCTCTGCTCACAGATCGTATGTACGACGAACGTGTGTTACACTTTATATACACTGAGCATGCGTGAAACTCCGCCCGCCCTGACCTTCTTTCTAGTATTTTCCCTGCCCCTTCTTTTTCAGTGCAGTGGGAGAGCACATGACAGAGAAAGAATAAGTGCATGAAGACAGCAGCAACGACGAAAGCCTGGAGCCATGAACGTCCTGATCCCGGAGGAGATTTAAGGCCTCAAATATGTCTTTTGTAGAGATGGTGGAGATGGTGGACATCTTGAAGAGGGCCGACTATGATGGGAAGCATGGACCTTACCCAGACCCAAATGTGAGAAAGGTCAAGATCATGACTAAAGTTGTGAAAAGTCTGCACAGGAATTTTGGGGTACAAAGATCCAAGGATCAATTGAGGAAACGCTGGTCACACCTAAAATTGAGGGAGCACGATCAGTACAGAAGGATCAAGAGAGTTCTTCAAAAAAGTAAGTATTTGTCGTGTGTTCCTATTATTATTATTACTTGCATGCTGCTCCATGTGCTTTTCTTTACTGTTGTACTGTTTAAAATGGCAGCTTTCAGGTTCGTGGGCACAGTAATCATTCGTAGTAAACATTGTTTGTTCGCCCACTAATACAATGTTTTTGGCAGATGCAGGGTAACTACATTTGTTCAGGCCTATTTGTCTTAAAAGAAGTTTAGTACATTGTTGTCTAGATGGGTTTGTAACTAGAATGAAATGCAAACTTGATTCAGTGTAAGGGGAGGACACTCAGCAGCTGTTTACACATCTGGACGCAGGAGCACTAGTGTGGGACACCAGAACAAACTTTTTAGGGTGTCCCACACAGGTGCTCCAGTGGATACCAGGGGTGTCTCCATGTGTAAAACTTTACCAAAAAAGGTAAGTATTCCAGCTTTAAGAAAGGGAAAAAATCATGTCTTCTGCTTGGAACTCTGCCAAAACAGACAATTGTACAACACTTCCAAGCAATGTTTCATATTACTATTGCTGCCCTCAAATATCTGTGTACTAAGTATACCTTTTTTTTAGTCACATAGGGGAGAAAAGAATCGGAACATCAGAGGACACCAGGGACCCCCAAGCTCCTAATGAAGGGGAAATCCCCACACCACAACCTGAGGATGTGGAGGAAGAAGAGGTTTATGAAGTGGGTGAAATAGTGACTTCGACAGGTGAGTGTCTGAGACCACAGCTTCAGGCAATATATGTATGCCTGCATAATTATAATACATGGTGTGTTTTTTATTTTGGGTGTTGTGGAAGAAGAAACACATTTCACAAGTGCAAGTGCACACATCCTCATCAGGGAGATCATGGTGTGCAATAGGGATTTACAGAAGATCAAGGAAGACATCAATGATGTGGAAAAAAGACTCAAAAACATCATCAATGTTTTAGGCAGAATCTAATGCTGCATACACACGACCGGACTTTACGGCATACTTAGTTCGGCAGACCGGAGTCCGTCAGACAATTCGATCGTGTGTGGGCTCCAGCGGACTTTTTTTCCCAAAAGTTTGACGGACCTAGAAAGGAAACATGTTTCAAATCTTTTCGACGGACTCGAGTTCGGTCGAAAAGACCACTCGTCTGTATGCTAGTCCGACGGACAAAAACCGACGCTAGGGCAGCTATGAACTTCCTTGTTTTAGTCCGGTCGTACGTTATCACTTACGAATCCGTCGGACTTTGGTTGATCGTGTGTGGGCAAGTCCATTCATTCGGAAAGTCCGTCGTAAAGTCTGTCGAAAAGTCTGCAGGACAAAGTCTACCGTAAAGTCCGCTCATGTGTACGCGGCATAAAACACGCCAAAATTTATCAAATTGTTTTTTTTTAACTTTTCTTTAAAAATTTGAAAGCCAAATTTTGAAGATGCACACAGTGTGTCAACATGTGCTATCTACCATCACGGGATATCAAGGTACGCGTTTTGTGGGTGCAACCCCTTCCTCGCAACTAAAGTAGATGAGAGGAAGGGGTTGTACCCCCGAAACATGTCCATTGATCCCCCATGATGGGAGCTAGCACATGTTGACATTAGGCATGGGATCAGGAGGAAAATCCCCATTTTGACTCTCAATTTGTGTGCATCTTCAAAATTTGGCTTTCACAGGGGTGAGATCACCCCATCTGATGAAGGCAATATCAACACAGTTTGGACATACTAATGTCTGATATTGCCTTCAATTTATCAAAATTGAACTTTGTAAGTTCCTGAGTTGTGTATTGTTTTATGGTTTTAAAAACATGCCTGTTTACCTCAAAAAAGGATATCTCTACTGTCCACAAATAAAAAAAATTCAAAAAAAATGTTGGTTTGTTCAAAAACCCTTTTCTAAACGCACATGTGAATGTACACAGAGTAAACATTTTTGCGTGGCTTCTTCTTTCAATGCTCAATAGCAGTTTTTTGCTTAAGTTGGTGTTTACAGCGACAATGGGGGTCATTTACTAAAGGCAAATCCACTTTGCACTACAAGTGCACTTTCAGTGCAGTTTCAGTGCACTTTCAAGTGCACTTTTGCAGTGCACTTGAAGTGCAAAGTGGATTTTCCTTTAGTAAATAACACCCACAGTGCTTTATAATTTGCAGGCCATTTTCGTGACTTCAAAAATTTATTTCATGGTGCTGAAAATGATGAATATTTTTATCCTTAATGCATTACATACATCAACAACAATCAAGCAGACCCACAACATAATAGTTAGCTGAAGAAGAGATTGTCACCTCATGTATCAAATAAATTACATTTGCACTATTGAAGAAAATGGCCAAAAAGAAAAGCCCATTGGAGAACCTAGGAGACAGCTAAAAGAAACACAAGCAGTAAATCATAGGAAATATTTTTCAGTTTAAAATACAATTTTTTTTAAAAAAGGTTTCTTAAACCTTTTCTGGCATATCAATGACCCCCCTACCCGCAAAGTACTCCATATATTTTAGACAGACCTCGCATGCGCTTTGGGGGGGCAAGCCAGGATGGCCAGCTTCAAGCGCCGTCAAGGTTTGGTCTTGAAATCCGGCCTCAGGCCCAACTGATGCCACATAGTTCATAGAATTTCTCCTTTAAAAGTTGTGGAGAATGCAGTATGCAAGAATTATATGGTTAAGTTTATATTCCGCCATGCTGATTGGCGTAAGGAATAGGCTGAACTGGCTGGCCATTATCCCGAAAGCATTCTCCACCATTCTTCTGGCTCTGGCCAGCCAGTAGTTAAAAACCCTCTGGTTCGGGGTGAGGGTCCTCATGGGGAACGGCCGCATCAGGTGATCACCCAGCCCAAATGCTTCATCAGTGACAAAGACAAACGGCAGACCAGCCACGTTGTCTTCCGAAGGTGGCAATCCCAAGCCAATATTCTGGAGCTGTCCGTAGAACTCGGTCTGGGCGATGACTCCACCATCCGACATCCGGTCATTCTTCCCCATGTCCACATAGAGAAACTTGTATGTCGCCGACACCACTGCCAACATCACTATAATATTAAACCCCTTATAGTTGTAATAGTATGACCCCGAGTTCGGGGGTGGGACTATGTGGATGTGTTTCCCATCTTTTGCCCCTCTGCAGTTGGGAAAGTCCCACCGCTGGGCAAATTGGGAAGCCACAGTCTGCCATTCCTCTGGGATTGAAGGAAACTGTGGAGTCAAACAAGAAAAATCAAAATTAGTACTTTTGCACATAACATTGCGAGCAGATTAGACACAAACATTCTTGGCCAACGTCAGTATAACAATGATTTTAAGAAGTATTTAAAGAAAAAAAAATCTAAGGTCCACTTATCAGATTCCTACAACCCTCTGATGGCCCATTGTACAAATTTTAGGGGGGGAGATGTTTTGGACAGGTAACCCTCTCCACTTCATTGAGAGCTAAATGCATAAATAATGTGTGTTACTTTGGCCAGCCCCTCCTTACTTACACTATTGGCAGCCCACTGGACAGTAGGGATGAGCTTCGTGTTCGAGTCGAACCCATGTTCGACTCGAACATCGGCTGTTCGATCGTTCGCCGAATTGCGAACGTTATGGGCCGTTCGCGCTAAATTCGTGTGGCGCGTCACGGCCCATAATTCACTGCGGCATCGCAGTGCATTGCTGGCTGATGATTGGCCAAGCATGCACTATGACCCGCATGCTTGGCCAATCACAGCGCCGTCAGTAGAGAGAGCTGTAATTGGCCAAAGCCAGGGTGGCTTTGGCCAATTATGGCTCAGGGGATTTAGTACACACCCCACACTATATAAGGCCGCCTGCACGGCGGCCCTGTGTAGTGTGTGTTCCGGTGTGCTGAGAGATAGAGAGAGAGAGAGACAGTGTCATTTGATTTGAGTTAGATAGATTAGGCAGAACAGTCAGTCAGTTAGCTGCACTTACAGTGTATTGTGTGTATATATGCATCCCAGGTGTTGCATATATATATATACACTGTATTCAGTTTAGCTAGATCCGTTCCTGTTATCTTCTATCTAGACTATTTACATTTAATGCAGTGCGTCCTGCTCACAGTGTTCAGCTAGATCCGTTCCTGCTATTTACATTTAGTGCAGTGCGTCCTGCTCACAGTGTTCAGCTAGATCCGTTCCTGTTATCTTCTAGACTATTTACATTTAGTGCAGTGCGTCCTGCTCACAGTGTTCAGCTAGATCCGTTCCTGCAATTTACCTTTAGTGCAGTGCGTCCTGCTCACAGTGTTCAGCTAGATCCGTTCCTGCTATTTACATTTAGTGCAGTGCGTCCTGCTCACAGTGTTCAGCTAGATCCGTTCCTGCTATTTACATTTAGTGCAGTGCGTCCTGCTCACAGTGTTCAGCTAGATCCGTTCCTGCTATTTACATTTAGTGCAGTGCGTCCTGCTCACAGTGTTCAGCTAGATCCGTTCCTGCTATTTACATTTAGTGCAGTGCGTCCTGCTCACAGTGTTCAGCTAGATCCGTTCCTGCTATTTACATTTAGTGCAGTGAGTCCTGCTCACAGTGTTCAGCTAGATCCGTTCCTGCTATTTACATTTAGTGCAGTGCGTCCTGCGCACAGTGTTCAGCTAGAGCCGTTCCTGCTATTTACATTTAGTGCAGTGCGTCCTGCTCACAGTGTTCAGCTAGATCCGTTCCTGTTATCTTCTAGACTATTTACATTTAGTGCAGTGCGTCCTGCTCACAGTGTTCAGCTAGATCCGTTCCTGCTATTTACATTTAGTGCAGTGCGTCCTGCTCACAGTGTTTAGCTAGATCCGTTCCTGTTATCTTCTAGACTATTTACATTTAGTGCAGTGCGTCCTGCTCACAGTGTTCAGCTAGATCCGTTCCTGTTATCTTCTAGACGATTTACATTTAGTGCAGTGCGTCCTGCTCACAGTGTTCAGCTAGATCCGTTCCTGTTAAATTCCTACTGACAGGCAGGCTTGTCTGGTTACAGTATATAAAGCTACCTGAAGAAAATTACAGGTGTTCTATTTGATCCTATTAGTACCACGGTCAGGCAGCTAGACTATTTACATTTAGTACAGTGCGTCCTGCTCACAGTGTTCAGCTAGATCCGTTCCTGTTATCTTCCTACTGACAGGCAGGCTTGTCTGGTTACAGTATATAAAGCTACCTGAAGAAAATTACAGGTGTTCTATTTGATCCTATTAGTACCACGGTCAGGCAGCTAGACTATTTACATTTAGTACAGTGCGTCCTGCTCACAGTGTACAGCTAGATCCGTTCCTGTTATCTTCCTACTGACAGGCAGGCTTGTCTGGTTACAGTATATAAAGCTACCTGAAGAAAATTACAGGTGTTCTATTTGATCCTATTAGTACCACGGTCAGGCAGCTAGACTATTTACATTTAGTACAGTGCGTCCTGCTCACAGTGTTCAGCTAGATCCGTTCCTGTTATCTTCCTACTGACAGGCAGGCTTGTCTGGTTACAGTATATAAAGCTACTTGAAGAAAATTACAGGTGTTCTATCCCAGCTTAGTGCAGCTACAGGCCATTAGTATGTCTGGAAGGCCAAGAAGGAGAGGCAGACAGTCACAAGCCAATAAGAGAGGGCAAGCAGGCTCTGTGTCTAGTGCTGGTCGTGGAGACGGTGCATCCTCATCAGCACGT
Organism: Aquarana catesbeiana; assembly: GCF_042186555.1. Taxonomy (NCBI): domain Eukaryota; kingdom Metazoa; phylum Chordata; class Amphibia; order Anura; family Ranidae; genus Aquarana; species Aquarana catesbeiana. The sequence goes on along the minus strand of NC_133335.1, from coordinate 147,947,037 downwards.
GGCCATGGGACACGCTTGGCCTTTTTTTCGGCAGCTGGCCGTGTTGAGCCGCAACATGCGGAAGACTTGGTCGAGTGGATGACCAAGCCGTCCTCATCCTCCTCATCCTCTCTCACCCATGCCCAGGGTGCTTTGTCTGGCAAAGCAGCGGCCTCTTCCCTCAGCTCAATGTCATCAGTGACTCCTTCCCTAGCTCCACCATGTCCTCATGAGGATTCCCTCGAACTGTTTGACCACAGTGTTGGGTACATGCTCCAGGAGGATGCCCAGCGTTTGGAAGGCTCTGATGACGATACTGAGCTCGATGAAGGCAGTAACATGAGCGCGGACAGAGGGGGTGCCCAAGAAGGACAGCAATCTGGCAGTCATGCTCCCCCTGCTGCAGCATACTGCCAGGTTTGCTCCAGTGATGAGGAGGGAGGGGATGATGAGGTCACTGACTCAACGTGGGTGCCTGATAGGAGAGAGGAGGAGGAGGAGGAGGAGGAGGCGGCAGCACATCACCAACGAGGCAGGATGCCCTCCAGGGGCCAGCCTATAGGCAGCACATTGACTGCATCACACCCCAAAGCTCCACATGTGCAGGGCGCTGCAGTCTCTGCGCGTTATTCAAAAAGTTCTTTGGTGTGGGCCTTTTTTGAGACGAGTGCATCAGATCGCACCGCTGCTATTTGCAACATATGTCTCAAGCGTATCTCGCGTGGCCAAAACATCTCCCGCTTGGGTACCACATGCTTGACCAGACATATGTTGACCTGCCATGCAGTTCGTTGGCAAGCGTATCTAAAAGACCCACACCAAAGAACAAAGAGGATCTCTCCTTGCTCCTCATCAGCTGAGATTTCCAACCCCACTAGACCTTCAGTCCTCTCTGAGACCTGCAGTGAGAGGAATGAAGGTGTAGAATTAGGTATGTCACAGCCAAGTACTTGTGGGCATTCTGCTTTTGGTACACCGACGTCAGATTGTACCAGGCAAATTTCCCTGCCCCAGCTGCTGCACCGCCGAAAGAAGTTTGCTCCCAGCCATCCACATGCCCAGCGGTTGAATGCTAGCTTGGCAAAATTGCTAGCACTTCAACTGCTGCCTTTTCAGTTGGTAGACTCTGCCCCCTTCCGTGAGTTTGTGGAATGTGCGGTTCCTCAGTGGCAGGTACCCAAACGCCACTTTTTCTCACGGAAGGCGATTCCGGCTCTCTACCGGCATGTGGAAGGCAATGTCCATGCCTCGCTGGACAGGGCGGTCAGCGGTAAGGTGCATATTACCGCTGACTCATGGTCCAGCAGGCATGGACAGGGACGTTACCTAATGCCGCGTACACACGGTCGGACTTTCCGGCATACTTGGTCCGGCGGACCAGAGTGTGCCGGACAATCCGCCCGTGTGTAGGCACCGGCGGACTTTTCCGGCGGACTTTTTCCCAAAAGCCCGCCGGACCTAGATTTGAAGAAAGTTCTAAATCTTTCCGCCGGACTCAGTTTCGGGCGGAAAGTCCGCTCGTGTGTGTGCTGGTCCGACGGAAAGCCCGCTCGTGTGTAGGCTGGTCCGACGGACCAGATACAACACGAGGGCAGGGTATTGCATCTCACGCTCGCTGCAATAGGAAAAACACATTTTCCTATTGCGGCGAGCGCGGGGCATACCAGGCCCTTAGGTCTGGTATGGATTATAAAGGGGAACCCCGCTACGCCGAAAAAACGGCGTGGGGTCCCCCTAAAATCCATACCAGACCCCGATCCGAGCACGCAGCCTGGCCGGTCAGGAAAGGGGGTGGGGACGAGCGAGCGCCCCCCCCCTCCTGAACCGTACCAGGCCGCATGCCCTCAACATGGGGGTGGGTGCTTTGGGGGAGGGGGGCGCCCTGCGCCCCCCCCCCCCCAAAGCACCTTGTCCCCATGTTGATGAGGACAAGGGCCTCTTCCCGACAACCCTGGCCGTTGGTTGTCGGGGTCTGCGGGTGGGGGCTTATCGGAATCTGGGAGCCCCCTTTAATAAGGGGGCCCCCAGATCCCGGCCCCCCACCCTATGTAAATGAGTATGGGGTACATGGTACCCCTACCCATTTACCTAGGAAAAAAGTGTAAGTAATAAAACACACTACACAGGTTTTTAAAATATTTTATTAAACAGCTCCGGGGGGGGGGATCTTCCTCCGGCTTCGGGGGTCTTCTTCCGGCTTCGGGGGTCCCTCCGCTTCATCTTCTCCCGGCGTCCGGTTGGTTCTTCTCCGCTCTCTTCTCCCGGTGTTCCTGTTCTTCGGCCGGCTCCTCTGCTGTCTTCAATTAGCTCTCTTGCCAGCAGAGGTCCGGACTTCTGGGCTTCTGGGCTTCTGGGCTTCTGGGCTTCTCTTCCCCAGATGTTGACACGACGCTCTCTCCTGCTGGACTGCTCTCCGAGGGCTGCGTTGTGACTTATATAGGTGGAGACCCCGCCCCCTTTTGATGTCACAGTCCCTGGGCATGCTGGGACTGTGACGTTTTAGGGGGCGTGGTCAACATCACCCAGTGACCACGCCCCCTAAAACGTCACAGTCCCAGCATGCCCAGGGACTGTGACATCAAAAGGGGGCGGGGTCTCCACCTATATAAGTCACAACGCAGCCCTCGGAGAGCAGTCCAGCAGGAGAGAGCGTCGTGTCAACATCTGGGGAAGAGAAGCCCAGAAGCCCAGAAGCCCAGAAGCCCAGAAGTCCGGACCTCTGCTGGCAAGAGAGCTAATTGAAGACAGCAGAGGAGCCGGCCGAAGAACAGGAACACCGGGAGAAGAGAGCGGAGAAGAACCAACCGGACGCCGGGAGAAGATGAAGCGGAGGGACCCCCGAAGCCGGAAGAAGACCCCCGAAGCCGGAGGAAGATCCCCCCCCCCGGAGCTGTTTAATAAAATATTTTAAAAACCTGTGTAGTGTGTTTTATTACTTACACTTTTTTCCTAGGTAAATGGGTAGGGGTACCATGTACCCCATACTCATTTACATAGGGTGGGGGGCCGGGATCTGGGGGCCCCCTTATTAAAGGGGGCTCCCAGATTCCGATAAGCCCCCGCCCGCAGACCCCGACAACCAACGGCCAGGGTTGTCGGGAAGAGGCCCTTGTCCTCATCAACATGGGGACAAGGTGCTTTGGGGGGGGGGCGCAGGGCGCCCCCCTCCCCCAAAGCACCCACCCCCATGTTGAGGGCATGCGGCCTGGTACGGTTCAGGAGGGGGGGGGCGCTCGCTCGTCCCCACCCCCTTTCCTGACCGGCCAGGCTGCGTGCTCGGATCGGGGTCTGGTATGGATTTTAGGGGGACCCCACGCCGTTTTTTCGGCGTAGCGGGGTTCCCCTTTATAATCCATACCAGACCTAAGGGCCTGGTATGCCCCGATAAAAGCGGCAAGATTGACATCCTTTTCTAGTCCCGTCGCACCTGAGTCACGTTCAAAATGAACGGACTTGTCCGTGTGTGGGCAAGTCCGTTCATTCTGAAAGTCCGCCGGAACTCCGGCGAAAGTCCGTCGGAAAGACGGGCGGACTTAGCCCGCCGGAAAGTCCCGGCGTGTGTGGGCAAGTCCGTCCGTTTTAAAGTCCGGCGCACCTGGCGGACAAAGTCCGTCGGAAAGTGTGCCGGACCAAGTAGGATAGAAAGTCCGCTCGTGTGTACGCGGCATTAGTTTCACGGCGCATTGGGTGACTCTGCTGGCAGCTGGGAAGGATGCAGGACAAGGTGCAGTAGTGTTGGAGGTTGTTCCGCCACCACGCCTCCAAAATGCTGATTGTGACACACCTCTCTCCTCCACCCCCTCCTCTTCTTCTTCCTCCATGGCCTCTTCCTCGGAACCAGCGGTGCTCCGTAGGCGTTCAAGGGGCTACGCAAGTACGCAGGCCAAAAGATGCCATGCGGTGCTTGAGCTGGTGTACTTGGGGGACAGGAGCCACACTGGGGCAGAGGTTCTGTCAGCTCTGCAGGGGCAGGTTCAGAGGTGGTTGACGCCACGCCAACTTAAGGCAGGAATGGTGGTTTGCGACAATGGCACCAACCTCCTCTCTGCCCTCCGACAGGGACAAATGACCCATGTGCCCTGTTTGGCTCACGTCCTTAACTTGGTGGTGCAGCGGTTCTTGGGCAGGTACCCGGGCTTACAGGATGTCCTGAGGTAGGCCAGGAAAGTCTGTGTGCATTTCCGCCGGTCATATAATGCCAGTGCTCGGCTGACGGACCTCCAAAAGGAGTTTAACCTGCCCAAGAACCGCCTAATCTGTGACATGCCCACCAGGTGGAACTCAACGTTGGCCATGCTGCAGCGGCTGCACACGCAGCAGAGGGCCATCAATGAGTACCTGTGCGACTATGGCACCAGGACAGGGTCAGGGGAGCTTGGTTTTTTTTCCCCACGCCAGTGGGCCATGATCAGGGATGCATGCACTGTCCTGTCACCATTCGAGGAGGCCACGAGGATGGTGAGCAGTGACAGTGCATGCATCAGTGACACTGTCCCCCTTGTCCACCTGTTGGAGCACACGCTGCGTGGAATAATGGACAGGGCACTTGAGGCAGAACAGAGGCAGGAAGAGGAGGACTTCCTTAGCTCTCAAGGCCCCCTTTATCCAGACAGTGTTCCTGCGTGCCCGCCGATCACACAGGAAGAGGACGAGGAGGAAGAGGAGGAGGAGGAAGATTGTGTCAGTATGGAGGTGGAGCCTGGCACTCAGCATCAGCAGCAGTCTTTAAGGGATCAGTCCCAAGAAACACATGGACTTGTACGTGGCTGGGAGGAGGTGGCTGCGGACCATGTCGTTCTTAGTGACCCAGAGGACTCCGGACCGAATGCCTCAGCAAACCTACGCTGCATGGCCTCCCTGATCCTGCAAAGCCTGCGTAAGGATCCTCGTATTCGTGGTATCAAGGAGAAGGACCAATACTGGCTGGCAACCCTCCTTGATCCACGTTACAAGGGTAAGGTTGCGGACCTTATCTTGCCATCACAGAGGGAGCAGAGGATGAAACATCTTCGGGAGGCCTTGCAGAAAGGTCTGTGCAACGCGTTCCCAGAGACTGGGAGGTTACAAACTCCTGTTTCTGGACAACGTGTTGCTGAGGCTTCGGTCAGTCAAAGAAGGAGCGGTGGAGAAGGTGGCCGTCTGACCGATGCGTTCAGACAATTTTTTGGTCCGCAGCCCCAAGGTATGATCGGTTCCAGCAACCATCGCCAGCGTCTGTTTTACATGGTGCAGGAATACCTAGGGGCAAGATCAGACTTGGACACCTTTCCCACCGAAAATCCTCTGGGTTACTGGGTCTTGAGGATGGATCACTGGCCAGAGCTTGCACAGTATGCAATTGAGCTACTGGCCTGTCCTGCATCCAGCGTTCTTTCGGAACGCACATTCAGTGCTGCTGGAGGCGTGGTAACCGATCACAGGGTGCGTCTGTCCACCGACTCGGTCGATCGGCTGACCTTCATAAAAATGAATGAGTCTTGGATCACCACCAGCTACCAAGCACCTGATGCTGATGTAACCGAATAATTTTTTTTTAAATCTCAGATCCCTTCAAAGACTGCCTATGCTGATGCTGAGTGACTATCCCTGAGTAATTATCCTCTTCCTCCTCAATCATCACGCTGATAGCTTGTAAGAACATTTTTGGTTCTGGGCGCCACCACCAGTGCCTAAGGCACAATTTTTCAGCCCCTGTTTAACAGGGGCGTGTAATTACAATTTTTGATGTAATACTTTGCAGCAGGGCTCGTTCCTGCATTCCAACTAGAGTGTCTGTGAGGGGTTGCAGTGTTGTGGCACCAGCACCAGTGCCTAGGGCCCAATTTTTCTGCCCCTGTCTAACAGGGGCGTGTAATTACAATTTTTGATGCAATACTTTGCAGCAGGGCTCGTTCCTGCGTTCCAACTAGAGTGTCTGTGAGGGGTTGCAGTGTTGTGGCACCAGCACCAGTGCCTAAGGCCCAATTTTTCTGCCCCTGTCTAACAGGGGCGTGTAATTACAATTTTTGATGCAATACTTTGCAGCAGGGCTCGTTCCTGCGTTCCAACTAGAGTGTCTGTGAGGGGTTGCAGTGTTGTGGCACCAGCACCAGTGCCTAAGGCCCAATTTTTCTGCCCCTGTCTAACAGGGGCGTGTAATTACAATTTTTGATGCAATACTTTGCAGCAGGGCTCGTTCCTGCGTTCCAACTAGAGTGTCTGTGAGGGGTTGCAGTGTTGTGGCACCAGCACCAGTGCCTAAGGCCCAATTTTTCTGCCCCTGTCTAACAGGGGCGTGTAATTACAATTTTTGAAGCAATAATTTGCAGCAGGGCTCGTTCCTGCGTTCCAACTAGAGTGTCTGTGAGGGGTTGCAGTGTTGTGGCACCAGCACCAGTGCCTAAGGCCTAATTTTTCAGCTCCTGTTCAACAGGGGCATGTAATTACAATTCTTGATCTAATATTTCACAGCAGGGCCCTGTGAGGGCTTACAGTGTTGTGGCCACAGCAACACCTAAGGCCCAAATTTCTGCTGAGTATATAGGGCAGGACCCTACTTTCAAACATCTAACTTACAAACGACTCCTACTTGCAAACGGAAGGAGACAACAGGAAGTGAGATGAAATCTACCCCTAGGAAGGGAAATTCTCTCCTGTAAGAGTTAATATGGGAAAACAATTTCTCCTTTCCACTGATGCTTTCCAATCCTTGTTCCACAAAAAAACCCAAATTTTCAAAAAACATTTTTCATTGGGACAAAAAAGTGAGGTGAAATCTTCTGAAGAGGAGGAAAGACAGCAAAACAAATGTCACAGGGGTGATAACCCTTCCCTATGTTTTCCAAAAAGCTTAGAAAAGATTTTTTGGCTGGAGCTAAACACGTTAAAAATGTTCAAAATTACAAACAGATTCTACTTAACAACAAACCTACAGTCCCTGTCTTGTTTGCACCGCCTGTATACTGCTGTTCAGAGTATATAGGGCCTGGTGGCCCCACACCTTTCCTTATTTTAATTTGGGTGCGGGGTTCCCCTTAATATCCATACAAGACCCAAAGGGCCTGGTAATGGACTGGGGGGTACCCATGCCGTTTGTCTCACTGATTTTCATCCATATTGCCATGACCCGACATGACATTAAACCCGCAAGCAGTTTTAAATGAGATTTTTTCCTTTAAAAATGACATTTGGTGCAGGGACTGTTCTAAACATGGGAAACACGCGTCACTTTACAGGCATACTATAGACACCCCCCAGGTACGATATTTAAAGGAATATTTCACTTTTTTTTTTTTACTTTAAGCATCATTAAAATCACTGCTCCCGAAAAAACGGCCGTTTTTAAAAGTTTTTTTTGCATTGATACATGTCCCCTGGGGTAGGACCCGGGTCCCCAAACCCTTTTTAGGACAATACCATGCAAATTAGCCTTTAAAATGAGCACTTTTGATTTCGAACGTTCGAGTCCCATAGACGTCAATGGGGTTCTAACGTTCGTGCGAACTTTCGGTCCGTTCGCAGGTTCTGGTGCGAACCGAACCGGGGGGTGTTCGGCTCATCCCTACTGGACAGGTAAGAAGTGTCATAATACAAAAATATAAATACACACTGTACAAATTGAAGCACATTTTTACATTCTGCAATTACCTATCAAGATAATAGGAGAACAAAACTTTAAACAGTACCATTTAAAAGTATTCAGGTAGGCCCTTTCACTACATGCTTTGGTGAATTCATCCATAAATATGAACACAAAAGAGGTAGGTATAGTGTGTATGGGTTTGGCAAAGTCAGCAGATAGAGGATTGGTATCGGTTGACTTAGCAGTTGGGGGAGGGAGGGTTCCAAATGATTTTGGGACCCCCAAAAAAAGCCTCTGGCACTCTGCCTGAATTTAAGGACACAAATAACATTTGTACACATTTTAGGGGGTGTTTAGGGTAAAGCACTACTATGGAGCTGACAAAATACATTCTTAAGTGACTAGGCTAGGTGTGTATGGGCCCAGGATAGCATGCTGGGGAAGTTGGTGAAGGCAAATATGCATGAAGGACAAAAAACTTAAAAAACTTCCAGCATGCATGAGGATAAGGAGGACATTCACAGCATATTACAATCATGGTAATTAGGGAATGATGAAAGAAATACTATACATTAGCAAATATTAAATACATAGAATGTGATGTAAAGAAGAAATCTTACCTTAATATAGTCCTTCTGCAGGACCTGAATGATGGCAGAACAGGTATCTGGAATAATGATCCCCAGAGCCTGGGGGAGATGCCTGTCGAGAACTTGATGTCCTGCAGACTTCTCCCCGTCGCCAAGTACCGCAACATGGTGACTAGCCTCTGTTCAGGAGTGATGGCTTGCTGCATGCAGGTGTCCTGCTTCGTAATATAAGGAGACAGCAAAGCCAACAAATGGTGAAAAACGGGGTCCGTCATCAGGAGATAATTCCTGAAATCATCAGGATTATTCACACGCAACTCCCGCAACAAAGGCATGTGAGAGAATTGGTCATGCTGGAGCAACCAATTCTTCGTCCATGAACTCCTCCCTGCCCTGTTCATGGACTGGGCTTGGGTCAAAGTAAGAACCCCAACACCAAGCCCCTGCACAGCACGAACTCTACGATGAGTACGTTACCGCAACATGGCTTCAAAACGGCTGGTCAGAACGAACTAACAGAACACACTAAAAATCAGAAAGGCCTGAGAAGAGCGTGCTGAAAATCAGAAACGAGCGGACAAGAACGCACTGAAGATCAAATACGTAATATAAAAATACGCACTGAAAACCAGATATGAACTGACTACATGCACTGAAAACCAGATACAAACTCACAAACACAAACCGAAGAGCAGTAACCATCTGAAAAGCACTAGGCTGAAAAGTGCGAATCGTCTCTCACCAAACTTCTACTAACACGAGATTAGCAGAAGGAGCCCAAAGGGTGGTGCACTGGCTATTGAACTTCCTCTTTATAGTGCCGTTGTATGTGTTGTACGTCAGCGCGTTCTTGACGATTGGAATTTCCGACAACATTTGTGAGACCGTGTGTATGCAAGACAAGTTTGAGCCAACATCCGTCAGAAATAAATAACAGGATTTCATTGTCAGAATGTCTGATCGTGTGTACGCGGCATAAGTGTGTTCGTTCGAGCACTAATACACCGCCCAACAAGAATCCTCTTGCCTTTGTGGCTGTGTGTGAGTAAAGAGATGAGCTCAGGCATGTTATTTGGATATACCGTTTATTGGCGTATAACACGCACTTTCACTTTAAGAGGGAAGTTTCAGGAAAAAACTTACATAAAGAACTGTGAAGCAAAATAAGGGTCAGTGCCTATCCGCAGCCTCACAAGTGCCATGAATGCAGCACCACCATTGCCATGAAGGCAGCCCCACCATTGTCATGAATACAGCACTCCCATTGCCATCAGTGCAGTACCCCCATTTCCATCAGTGCAGCACCCCCATTGCCAGGAATGCAGCACCCACCATTGCCAAGAATGCAGCCCCACCATCGCCAGGAATGCAGCACCCACCACTGCCAGGAATGCAGCCCCACCATTGCCAGGAATGCAGCACCCACCATTGTCAGGAATGCAGCACCCAGTATTGCCAGGAATGCAGCACCCAGTATTGCCAGGAATGCAGCACCTCATTGCCAGGACTGCAGCACCCAGTATTCCCAGGAATGCAGCACCCACCATTGCCAGGAATGCAGCACCCACCATTGCCAAGAATGCAGCACCCACCATTGCCAGGAATGCAGCACCCACCATTGCCAGGAATGCAGCACCGAGTATTGCCAGGAATGCAGCACTCACCACTGCCAGGAATGCAGACTCACCATTGCCATCAGTGCAGCCTGATTGATGCCCATCCATCTGCAGCCTCGGAGGGGACAGGAAGGGGGCAGGATCAGAGCCAAAAGATTACATACAGGAAAATCTCCTGTTTTCTCGGTGGCCTCTTTAATAGAAAGTCCCGCCTCCTTTGATGGACAGAACAGTCGTCCAATGGCAGCTCCGGAGATGGGGCTTCCTATTTCAGAGGCTGCCGTGTAAACAGGAAATACTCCTGTGTGTACAGCACTCGTCCCACCTCTTCCCTGTCCCCTCCAAGGCAGCTAGAATATATATCTTTTGTGGCCTTGGTGCTGGGAGATCATTGGGGGCCACAAAAGATATATATATATTCAATACCGGCAAGCGGGCCAGACTTTGGACATGCCTGATATAGGCAGTGATCCTAAAAAGTACCAAAGTTCCAGGAAAACCAAAAATGATCCCCTTCAATTTGGAAAATAAATAATCTTCCTTCTTCCTCCAAAAAGTGTCCACCGTGCCCACCACTGGGAACAATTTCACATCTGGACCAACAATCCCTTTCGGTTTGCACCAGAACTTTCGAACATCACAAAAGTTCAGCCCAAACCCTGAACCCCATTGAAGTTTTTGGGACCCGAATTTAAAAAATCAAAAGTCATTTTGAAGGCTTATATGCAAGTTATTGACAATAAAAAAGGATATGGGGGCCCGGGTACTGCCCTGGGGGACATGAACCAATGCAAAAAAAAATGTTTAAAAAAGATCGTTTTTAAAGGAGCAGTGATTTTAATGATGTTTGACGTGAAACAATAAAAATGAACATTTTCTTTAAATAAAGTGGTGCATATGTACCGTGTATAGAACCTGCTGCAGAAAAACTGATATTTATAAAGAAAAAAAAGACATTTAAATTGCCAGCAACATAAAAAATGTTACAAAAATGTTGTGGGGTCCCCCCCCAATCCATACCAGGCTCTTTGAGTCTGGTATGGATTTTAAAGGAAACCCCATGCCAAAATAAAAAAATGGCATGGGGTCCCCCCAAAATCCATACCAGATCTTTATCTGAGCATGCAGGTCAGTTAAAGGTTGATGTGGACAAGCTTTGCCTGCTCTGCCATCTGACAGTTCTTAAATAGGTAAGGGGCAGAGGCACCTGGCGACAGCACCTGGTGGCAGCGCCCCATGTGACATCACCGATCAGTGCATGCTGGGTTGGTGACATAGTTACATAGTTAGGTTGAAAAAAGACACAAGTCAATCTAGTTCAACCAAAAAAAAATTATAAATAAAATAATAATAATATAATCCCATATTCACAAACCTATAACAAAAGTTGATCCAGAGGAAGGCAAAAAAACAGCAAAGCATGCTCCAAATTGCTACTGCAGGTAAAAAAAATTCCTTTCTGATCCCCCAAGAGGCAATCAGATTTTCCTTAGATCAACTTTACCTATAAATGTTAGAACCCAGTTATATTCTGTACATTTAGGAAAGAATCCAGGCCTTTTTTAAAGCAATCTACTGAGCTTGCCAGAACCACCTCTGGAGGGAGTCTATTCCACATTTTCACAGCTCTTACTGTGAAGAAACCTTTCTGTATTTGGAGATGGAATCTTTTTTTCTCTAGACGTAAACAGTGGCCCCTTGTCCTCTGTGATGACCTTAAAGCGAATAACTCAACACCAAGTTCACTATATGGACCACTTATGTATTTGTACATGTTGATCATATCCCCCTTAATCTCCTTTTCTCAAGAGGGAACAGATTCAGTTGTTTTAGGCTACTTTCACACTGATGCATTTTTCAGGAGGTATAGCGCCTGTAAAGACACTGAAAACTGCTTCGCCTGCAGCCCCAGTGTGAAAGCCCAAGTGCTTTCACACTGGGGCAGTGCGCTTGCAGGACGAGAAAAAAAGTCCTCCAAGCAGCATCTTTGGGGCGTTGCGAGAGCGGTGTATACACCGCTCCTTAACCGCTCTGCCCATTAAAATCATTGGGCTGCGCTGCTGAAGCACCTGCAAAGCTCTTCGGCATCGGTGCTTTTAACCCCTTTTTAATCGCTTGGGGGGGGCGTCAAAAGCGCACCACTAGCGGTGGGAAAGCGTTGCTTAAACAGCGGTAAAGTGCTGCTGAAACTAGCGGCGCTTTACTGCTACCACCCTCACCACCTTAGTGTGAACGTACCCTAAATCTTTCCTCATAGCTGAGCTCCTCCATGCCTCTTATTAGTTTGGTTGCCTTTCTCTGCACTTTCTCCAGTTCCCTGATATTCTTTTTGAGAACCAGTGCCCAAAACTGAACTGCATATTCCAGATGAGGTCTTACTAATGATTTGCACAGGGGCAAAATGATATCTCTCTCTTTGAAGTCCATACCTCTCTTAATACAAGAAAGGACTTTGCTCGCTTTGGAAACTGCAGCTTGACACAAGTATTTGATCCGCTGCTGATTTTGTATGTTTGCCCACTGATAAAGAAATGATCAATCTATAATTTTAATGGTAGGTTTATTTCAACAGTGAGAGGCAGAATAACACCAAAAATATCCAGAAAAATGCATTTCAAGAAAGTTTTCTCATCATCATTGAAACGCCACTAGGTGAGATCTTGCAATGAAGCCCAAGACCGAGGGAGATTGACAGTTATTACGTGTTTCTTCCATTTGTGAATAATCGCACCAACTGTTGTCACCCTCTCATTAAGCTACTTGGCGATGGTCTTGTAGCCCATTCCGGCCTTGTGTAGGTCTACAATCTTGTCCCTAACATCCTTGGACAGCTCTTTGGTCTTGGCCATGGTGGAGAGATTGGAATCTGATTGATTGATTGCTTCTGTGGACAGGTGTCTTTTATACAGGTAACAAGCTGAGATTAGGAGCACTCCCTTTAAGAGAGAGTGCTCCTAATTTCAGCCCGTTACCCATATAGAAGACACCTGGGAATCAGAAATCTTGCTGATTGATAGGGGATCAAATACTTATTTCACTCATTAAAATGCAAATCAATTTTTAACGTTTTTGAAATGAGTTTTTTCTGGATATTTTTGTTCTGTTTCTCACTGTTAAAATAAACCGACCATTAAAATTATAGACTGATTATTTCTTTGTCAGTGGGCAAACGTACAAAATCAGCAAGGGGTCAAATACTTTTTTCCCTCACTATATTAAGTTTATGATCTACCAGAACCCCAGATTCTTCTCCACCATTGATTCCCCCAGTTGTACTCCCCCTAGTATGTATGATGCATGCATATTCTTAGCCCCAAGTGCATAACTTTACATTTATCAACATTAAACCTCATTTGCCACTTAGTTGCCCAATTAGACATTGCATTGAGACAGTGTTGCCAACCGTCCGTTAATTTACGGGCAGCCCATAAATTTCACCCCGTTTTCAGGCCGCCTGTAAATGCCCGTTACGGGCAACTTTGCTCGTAAAAAAGATGGCTGCTGGGCGACAGCGTAACTGCGCATGCGCTTTTCTGAAGCCGGCCGAGCTCGGGAAATCTCGTACATTCTCGGCAGGGCGGGCGCATGCACAGTGAATTGACAGCGCCGCCTGGAGCCATTTTTGAATGTCAGGCGCCACGCTCCATTCTTGTTCATCTCGCAGCGCACCACAGTGACAGCAGAGGAGGAGGTGGTCGAGGAGGTCGTTCCGTCTCTGCCTGGAATGAAGGGACTCGGGAGTGCTGAACAGAGCGCGCTGCGCTGGCCTGACAATCTCCACTCCAGGTCAGTCAGAATGAATTGTGCTTATCAGCCTGAGCTCAGGAGGGAGAGGACACCTAGAGCAGAGCTGAGCCATTCAATAGACACTACTACGCACGCAGCCTCTGGCTCCTCCCTGTGCCATGTCCAAGCAGCCACTGTCTCCCCCCTGTACCATGTCCAAGCAGCCTCTGACCCCCCCTGTGCCATGTCCAAGCAGCCTCTGACTCCCCCCTGTGCCATGTCCAAGCAGCCTCTGACCCCCCCTGTGCCATGTCCAAGCAGCCTCTGACCCCCACGTGCCATGTCCAAGCAGCCTCTGACCCGCCCTGTGCCATGTCCAAGCAGCCTCTGACCCCCCCTGTGCCATGTCCAAGCAGCCTCTGACCCCCCGTGCCATGTCCAAGCAGCCTCTGACCCCCCTGTGCCATGTCCAAGCAGCCTCTGACCCCCCCCTGTGCCATGTCCAAGCAGCCTCCGACCCCCCCCCCCCGTGCCATGTCCACCCAGCCTCTGACCCCCATACCATGTCCACACAGCCTCTGACCGCGTAGCTTCTGACCCCCCTATACCATGTCCACGCGGCCTCTGACCCCCTCCTGTTGCATGTAAATGGAGAAATATGGTTGTTGACTTTTGTTTAACTTAAACACATTACAAATAGCACTAGCAACATGTTTATATTTAAATATTAATATTTGCACTTTTTAGCACTAAAAACAGGCATTTTAGGAACTTTTTTGCAGTGTCAGTAAAAAATGCAGCTCTGTCAGTAAATGTCATGTTTTTTGCCAGTAAAAAATTGGTGCTATTTGTAAATTTTGGCGTCCTGCCAGTAAATTTCACTTCGGGGGGGTTGACAACACTGCATTGAGGTTGGCTTGTAAATTGGAGACAACATGTAAGGACGTTATTCCAATGCATAGCTTGGTGTCATCTGCAAAGACAGAAATGTTACTTTTAATCCCAGACCCTATATCATTTATAAAGGTATTAAAAAGTAAGGGTCCCAACACTGGACCTTGGTGTACACCACTGATAACCTTAGACCATTCAGAGTAAGAGTCATTAACCACTGCTCTCTGAATTCTGTCTTTTAGCCAGTTTTCTATCTATTTACAAATTGATCTTTCCAAGCCTGTAGACTTTACCTTACACATTAGATGGGAAAGTGTGTAAAACACTTTTGCAAAATCCAGGTATACCACATCCACAGCCACTCATCTGTTCAAGGTTATACATACCTCCTCATAAAAATAAATCAGGTTTGTTTGATGCTTCATGCTGTCTGTTGCTTAAAATATTTTTTTCCAGCAAGAACTCATCTATGTGGTCTTTTATTAAACTCTCCAGTATCTTCCTGACTATAGAAGTTAAACTAACAGGTCTATAGTTACTTGGTAAAGACTTTGATCCCTTTTTAAATATGGGCACCACATTGGCTCCACATCAATCCAGTGGTACCATTCCTTGTCAAAAGATTTTGTTAAATGTACAGCAAATAACAGGTAAGTCAATTACGCTGATAGAAATAGAGAAAATAAAGCTCTTTACTATACAACGTTATGCAAACATTAACAATTAAATAAAAGTATATTTCAAGTGGAATGTATTTAAACACAACCTGAGGAGTTGGTGAGAAGTCATGTGACAATATAATCACTTCTATAATATTAGCAGAATCAAGGGTAATTATAGATTAATGAATTTTGAGGGTACAGGTCATATGCATTTAAAAAGTGAGCTGTAAAGTGAGAATAAGAAGGGAGAAAAAGCAGAAGAGGAGGAGGGTAGAAAGTTGGAGAAGTCCACAAGGTCGATCCAAGTGCCAGTGCAAGAAATGGTTTGGTTGAGTAAATGAATGAATGGATGAAACAGCTACTATGGTAAGAGGACCGATTCATCAAAGGTTGGCGGTAGGTAATATTTTAACCATGGGTGCCATATCTTTTCAAACTTGGGGATTTGGTCTCGTTCGATAGCCATCATTTTGGCGTGGGACATGGTGACATTCATTCTATGCTTCGTTTCAGCCATTACCAATGCAGGGGACTTCCATGTCTTTGTCATCATTTGTTTTGCGGCCGTGAGGAGTTGAACAAAAAGTTTGAGTTGGGAATGTGTGAAACAATCTGGTTTCAAATTAAGTAGTGCAGTGACGGGTCTGGTCACACCAAAATCAGAAACATTTTGGAGACAATGTCAAAGATTTCTTTCCAAAAGGTTTGGGCTATCGGACATGTCCACCAAATATGTAGATGCGTACCTACTTCCTAAAACAGAGAGGAGAGTAATTAGGTGCGTATTTGGCTACTCTGGAAGGTACAAGGTACCATCGGGCTAGAACTTTATAATTAGCTTCCATCGCTATAATGTTAGGTGAGGCTGACTTTGTTATCGACCAGATCCCCGACCAATCTGCCGTTTCAAGGGTTCGCCCCAGGTCCTCCTCCCATTTCCGGACGTAAGTAGGTTTATCTAGATTAGGGTTTACTAGAAGTTGAGTGTAGAGGGATGAAATCATACCTTTAGAATGGGGTATACGTGATTTGGAGGAACCCCAAATAAATGTCGTCACCCTTCTCTGTACTAGTCTCAAATAATAGGAAGGAATTGGGATCGGTAGGACTCTGAACAAATATAGTTTGGGCAGAATAGTCATTTTTGTTGCATTAATCTTACCCATCCATGATAATGGAAGGTGTCACCATTGTTTCAATAGGCCTGTGACCTGTCTCAATAGCAGAGGATAGTTGGCTGTGAATAGGTCTGTATTAGAAGCTGTCAGGTGTATTCCAAGATACAGAATTGATTTCTCCGCCCAGGTAAAGAGGAGACCATTCTTAGCTGCAAACAATTCCATATTACAGAGGGATATATTAAGAGCCAGGCATTTCTTAGGATTAATTACGAGGCTGGAAAAGTCCGCAAACCTACTGAGAATTGGTAGAAGATTGGGGCCCAAGACTTGTGGAGACGATAGAAACAGCAGGATATTATCTGCAAACATACAAAGTTTGTGCTGATATCCCCCTATCTCTATACCCGTTATCGTAGGGTTTGTTCTTATTTGTTGGGCTAGGGGTTCTATTAGAAGAGCAAATAGGAGGGGGGATAGTGGGCAACCCTGACGTGTACCCCTTTCTATATTGAAGGAGTCTGACTTGTATCCTGCATATTTTATATATGCTTTAGGTTTATTATAAAGTGCTGCAATCCATTTTTAAAAGAGAGATGGGGTGATAATTTGTACAAGAAGTTTCATCTGACTGGGCCTTAGGTATCATGCACACAACCGCCGTTAAAGATTCCTGTCTAAAGGAATGCCAGTCCAGTAATACATTAAAGGCCTCAGCTAAGATGGGTGAAAGAATTATTGTGAACAATCGATAATATAAAGCCGAATATCCATCTGGACCTCGTGTTTTATTTTATTTCTAATTCTTTAATGGTATTCGCTACCTCTTCTGTAGTGATAGATTATTTTGGTAGACTCTTTTGGGCGTGAGATAATTCTGGCAGAGTTATGTGGGAAAAGAAGGCTTCAGTAGGATTGAAATCATTTGTTGCCTCATACAAGAAGGCTAGGTGGGAGTGAAATTTATGGACAATTTTGACAGGGTTACTAGTGTAGTTATTTTTTGATAATTTTAAACAGATTGGTTTGAATGATTTGTTTACTGACTTCAGTGCACGTGCCAGATATGTGCCTGGTTTGTTGTATTTCGTGTAAAAGTTATGTTTGGAACGGTTGAAAGATTTGTCAATGGATTCCGTGAGAAACAGGTCATATTCCAAGCGAGTTTTTTCCAATTTATTTTTAGTATTCAGAGACGGACTTTCTTGAAAGGATATAAAGGCTGCATTAAATTCAGATTTAAGTTTACGAGCAAGAATTTTGTGTTCACGTTTGAACATAGCCATTTGTCTCTAGAATACTCCATGCAATACAGGCTTGTGAGCTTCCCAAAGTGTTAATGGAGAGATGTCTGGGCTGGTGTTAAGTGTTAAATATTCCTTTAACGCTTGTTCTATTTTTAGGCAATGGGGCGGGTGTTTAAGCATTATATCTGGAAGGTACCAGTTGGAGTCATGTGCCTTGGGTATAGTGGAGGCGATAGTTGTGTAAACTGCACTGTGGTCAGACCATGGGGTAGGAATTATATCGGATGTGATTATTTCTGGTAACATATCAATTGTTAGGAATATATGGTCAATACGAGTGAATGACTGATGGGGATGTGAGTAATAGGTAAATCTTCTTTTTGTCGGGTTGCTTTCTCTCCAAGAGTCAACCAAATTATATCTAGAGAGGAGTAGAGAAAGTGATAGCTTAATTGGGTTTCGGGGTGGGGTGTAGGGAGATTTATCAAGAAATGGGAGGAGGACCTGGTTGGAATCCCCACACGTGATAACTGTACCCATTTTATGTGTGGTCACCACCTGTAAAAGATGTGAGAGGAAAGGCGTGGGCTGTCTGTTGGGAGCATAACATGAGATCACTGTAATCGCTGTATCCATAATATGTTCCATAAGGATTAAGTATCTTCCTTCAGGGTCTTTGATTTCGGTTTGGAGAGTGAATGGAGTGGAGCGGCGGAATGCTATAAGAGTACCCCATTGTTTGGTGGTGGCTGAAGCTGTATATATTTGTGGGTAAATGGGGGACTCAAATTTGGGAGTGGAACTTTCGGTGAAATGTGTTTCTTGTAAACATACAATATGCTCTTTTCGTGAATGAAAAGTTTGGAATGCTTTGGTCTGTTTCTGTGGTGTGCGAATCGACCTGTGTGGACTTAGAAGAGAAGAAAGAAGAGAAGAATCCAGTGGAGTCTGGAGTGGGGAAAACATTTATAACATATAAGGTTAGATAATGCAATATTTGAATTATCATAAAAAGAATTATAAAAGTTTTCCATGATAAGGGATAAAAATCCCTATCAGGGAAAAAAAACGCCTTCATCGTACTCCCACATACCAAGGGTGGGAGAACGAGGGAAGTAAAGTAGGGCACACGGATCACCTGCATGTAGGAGAAAAGCCCTGAAAAGAGCGCATCAAAAAGATGCATATGCTTATTCCGGTGTTACTACAAAGGGGTTATACTAAAAGGTGCATACAAGATCAGTCACTGCACAATCTAATAAATCTAGGGTAGGGAAGGGATCTGGAGGTGGGGGGGGGGTATGGGGAATGGTTAGTATTGTATAAGGCTATGATGGTGTGGAAGAGGATCAGGGTCCATGACTGCAGGGAAGTATTAAGACTAACCGAACTGAAGCAGTCAGAGTAGTAAAACCATTGTCATACCTTAAAGTATCATAGGAACAAATTAACTGCAGAGTCAGTTTACTTACTACCTTAGTAACATATGTTATAAACGTTTGAACATTAACTTTGACCATGACCTTTGAAAGAGGTCTGCTATAGTTCAGAAAATTTTAAAGAAAATTTGAGACTAGGTTGAACAGTGATTAGGAAAAATTGGTCTTTAGGTAGTTGGTCTTCTGATAACCCCAAATATGCTAGGCTCATTTTCTATGTGTGGGCCATCCTCATTACTACCAGCAAGCACTATAACCAGACATAGAAAATGATTGGTATTCAATACCTATGAGGCATTAGAGGACCTAAAAAAGAAAAAAAAAACACACTGTTTCAGCATGGAATTTTGGAGATGGGCCCCATTAGGCCACATGGCTATTTTGAGACCAATCACAGAACAAGTACGTAGGAGTGAGTTCTTTGGAACCACAGCGAATGGAATCCTATGTTGTCAGTCCCTGGAGTCCTCCTGGTCCAGTGGGGGAGAGACATAACGACCTCTCTTGTGGGAGTGCTGGTTTGCATTTTTCCCAGAGATCTGAAAGGTGCTGTTTGGAGATGAGGAGGAGGCTGTTCTTTTGCGTGATGGAGAGATGTTAGATGAGGTTTCCACCAGGTGCAATTTTAGGAGGGATTGTTGAAGCTCTTCTGCAGATCTGCATGTGTATGTAGAGCCTTGATAGACAAAATGAATGGAGAAAGGGAAAACCCACTGGTATGTAATGTTATGACGCTGTAGCTCAATTAGCTGCGGTTTCATTGCACGCCTTTTGGCTATGGTAAGTTGGGATAAGTCGGCGAACAGTTGATAGTTGTTGACCTGGAAGTTTAAAGCTTTTTTTATCTCTGGCAGCCACTATGAGTTGTTCTTTTGTCCGGCAGTAATGGCATTTTGCGATTATATCGCGTGGGGGACCGTCTGCTTTTTTGGCTGTGAGGGCCCAGTGTACTCTGTCCAATTCCAAGCGTTCAATTGGAATAGCCAGTTGAAGTTCTTGAAATAATGCTGTAATAGCAGATTGCAGATCAAGGACTGTTTCAGGGATACCCTGATGCGCAGATTGGAACGTCTGGCTCGGTTTTCATACTCTTCCAGTCTAGTTAGGAGTGTTAAGTTTTCCTCTTTTAAATTCTCCATTTCAGTCATATAGTCCTGTGCAGAGATTTCAATATTATCTACTCTGAGCTCTAATGCAGCTGTACGGTTGCCCAGCTCTCTTATTTCTTTAGTGAGGCTGTTAGTGATTTGCTCTGATGTCTGCTTTAGTGCTTTATGAAGAGCAGGGGAAGCAGTGGAAACCTGTGTGGAATCCTGTGAGAGATTCAGTTCACTGTCTGACTTCCAGTCATTAATGAGTCCCTAAATAATAGAAACAATGGCCTTGAAATGACAGAGCTCAATTCTTTTAGGATCCATGGGTGGATGCCATCTGGTCCAGGTGCTTAATCCACCTTTATTCTGTCTAAATGTTTCTGGATCCTATTACATTTGAGCCATTGTGGATCATTTGGGGCTGTTTCACTACCACCCCCATTATGGACATGAGCTCCCCATGCTCCTTTGTATACACAGAGCTGAAGAAAGTATTTAATAAATGTGCCTTCTCTTTGTCCCCAATCACCCACTCTATATTATTTTGTAAAGGGCCTACATGCTCAGACCTGACCTTTTTACTATTAATATATTTGAAGAATTTTTGGGGGTTTGTCATACTATCTTTTGCAACCTGTCGTTGGTTTTGAATTTTTGCATCCTTGATTTCCTTTTTACATATTCTGTTATATTCTTTGTAACATTTAAACGATGATAACGTTTCTTCATTTTTATATTTTTTTAAAAGCTCTTTTTTTAGTATTTATAGCCATTTTAACTTTGGCTGTGAGCCACATAGGTTTTATTTTTAGCCTTTTAAACTTATCGCCCATGGGAATATACTTTTCAGTGAGTTTACATACTGTCACTTTGAAGAATTCCCATTTCTGTCCTGTGTCCATTGATGCCAATATTCCCTCCCAGTCTAAGTCCTCATCCTAAATTTTGCTCTCTTAATGTTTGGTGTTTTTATCTTACTTGTATGGGGCAGTGCCACCAAGTGATGTCACAAGGTGGCTCCGTCTCTTACCTATTTAAGAATTGTCAGATGACGGTTAGCCTTCATCGTGGGTAGAGCATTTTTTTTATTTACTTCGGGTGTGTTGTTTTTTATTTTTAATAATGGAATAATCAAAAATCGTATGTGTGTTTTTATTTCTTTTCAATACTTTTTTGGTGAATGGTAGGGGTACCATGTACCCCATATTAATTTACATGGGGGGGCGGGATTTGGGGGCCCCCTTGTTAAAGCCCCCACCTGCAGACCTCCACAACTACAGGCCAGGGTGTTGGGGAATGGGGTTGATGGGGTTTTGTCCCCATCAAAACGGCATGAGCTATCCCCGTCCCAAAGCAACCCCCCATGTTGAGGGCGTGTGGCCTGGTGTGGTTCAGGAGGGGGGCTTTCCTGGCCTGCCAGGCTCAGATAAGGGTCTGGTATGGATTTTGGAGAGGACCTGCATGCCGTTTTTCTTTTTATTTCTGTATTGCCGGAAATGGTATTGTATTGCAGGCAATTTAAATGTCATTTTTTTTTATATAAATGTCAGTTTTGCTGCAGCAGGTTCTATACATGGTACAGATGTGCCACTTTACAGACATACTAAGGGGACATCCAGGCACTATATTAAAAGGAATATTTCATTTTTATTGTTTTACTGGAAACATTGCTTAACCACTTAGGGACCGGAAGGATATATATTTTCCTTTTCTTTCTTCATTTTCAAAAACAAATGAGAGCTGCAAAATACTCACCATGCCTCTTAGCAAATACCTTGGAGTGTCTACTTTCCAAAATGGGGTCATTTGGGGAGGGGATTGTGCTATCTTGACATTTCAGGGCCTCCGAAACTGTGATAGGTAGTGAGGAGTAAAATCACAATTTTACGCCCTTAGAAAGCCTGAAGGCGGTGATTGGTTTTCGGGGTGTGGTACGCAGCTAAGCTCCCAAAAAGTCTCACACAAGTGGCATCCCCGTACTCAGGAGAAGCAGCAGGATGTATTTTGGGGTGTAATTCCACATATACCCATGGCATGTGTGAGCAATATATCATTTAGTGACAACTTTGTGTAAAAAAAAAAAATTTTAATTTTACCGAAACTTGTGGCAAAATATAAAATATTCCATGGACTCAACATGCCTATCAACAAATAGCTGGGGGTGTCTACTTTCCAAAAAGGGGTCATTTGGAGGGGATAATAACCACTTGAAGACAAAGCCCTTTCTGACACTTTTTGTTTACATGAAAACATTTTTTTTTTGCTAGAAAATTACTTTGAACCCCAAATGCAATTTTTTGGGAAAAAAAACACTTTTTTGAATTTGAATGCACAAAAACACACTATATTGTCCAAATGTTTGGTGAAATATAAAAGATGATCTTATGCTGAGTACAAAGATACCAAACACAATATGCTTTAAAATTGCGAACAACCGTGCATCGGCGACAAACTACATACATTTTTAAAAGCCTTTAAAAGCCTTTACAGGTTACCACTTTAGATTTACAGAGGAGGTCTACTGCTAAAATTACTGCCCTTGATCTGATGTTTGCGGTGACATGCACGTTGCAATTGCTGTTTACATATGACACGAGACAGACGCTTGCCTGCGCCTTTGCGCGCGAGCATGCGGGGACAGGGATACTTTATTTATTTCTCAAACAGGCTTTCTCCCCTCCCGTCTAAGTCGGGAATCTTCAAGCCGTTGGGGGAAGCCCCGACGATTAGATCACACGGTGTCACGTGTGCCAATTCCCAATCAAAAAGGTGGCTAAAAAGTGGCACGCTTGCGTAATAATTGTCCACGTACCCTTTTCCGAATAAGGGTGACACCAAGTCCCAAACAATCTTGCCAGCGCTCCCTATGTAGTCTGGGCAGTTGGGGGGCTCCACAGTGCTGTCTTTTCCCTCGTAAACCCTAAAACTATATGTATAGCCTGTTGTCCTGTCACAGAGCTTATAAAATTTGTCCCCATATTTGGCATGCTGGGGAGATACTATTTGAAAGACAGGCGGCCAGAAAATTTAATCAGGGACTCATCAACGCAGAAAACTTGATCGGGAAGAAACAAGGCTGCGAATTGTTGGTTGAAGTGGTTTACGAGGGGCCGCATTTTGTGGAGACGATCATATCCAGGGTCACCCCAAAGACAACAGAGTTCATTGTTATTAAAATGCATGAACCGCAAGATCTGCTCGTATCTAGTCCTGGCCATTGTAGCAGAGAATGGGTATATGATGAATTGGGTCAGTGGACCAATATGACCACAGCCCACTCCTTTTAGTAATGCCCATGAGGAGGCATAGGCCCAGAAAGGTCTTAAATTCGGAAACCGTAATAGGTTTCCATTCTCTGGCAAGGGTCAAATGGGGATTAGCGGTGATGAATTGACTAGCATACAAATTGCTTTGGTCCACAATAGATCTAAAGAGATCTTCCGTGAAGAAAAGTGAATAAAAATCAAGTGACGTAAAATAAACTGTTTCTACCTGAATCCTGGCTTGGCCAGTAAATGTGGAAGTACGGGCGCTGCAGAAGTAGTGGGCTCCCAATCAGGATTGGCATATGCAGCAGGAAGGGCACTATGGGCTCTACGGGCCTGTGTTCGAACCCTTGGTGGCTGCAGGGCACTACTTGAACTGCACTTATGGGACTCATCACGTCACCAAATGTTACTGCAAAGCTGGTTTTTCTACGACCTGTGGTTCTTGCACCTCAACAACAGAAGAATGGGGTCAGGTACGTCTGACCTTAGCAGGGACCACTACTCCATTGTCAGAGCTGTCGGAGTGCTGCTGCTCTATACTGGTTCATATACTGATACTGAATCTGACAGTGAGGCTCCCCCTTCGCTCTCATGTGTCATGCTCAGCAACATGTAGGCCTCTTCACTATTGTTCCTCTGTTTGGACATTTTGGCCTCTAAATTTGCAGGTTCTACTAGTGTGACTCATAGGCAACAAAAGCACCTGGTTGTCAGAGACTGCTTCAATCGCTACCAAAAAAATTAACTGTTAGCGTTCACAGGGATCAGGCATGACTTTGCTATTGCTGCAGTTTTGTGTGTTGTGTTTTGTAAATGACAGTGATCTATTGATACTGCACTTGGGTGGGCTGGGCTGGGTGAATGGGCTAAACGCAGGTGCTAGCAGGTGTCTGGGCTTATCCTGCTTACGCCACGTTTTTGAGAACACTATACTACTGGGGACACTAATATAGTTCTGATCAGATCAAAAATATTGATCCGTTCAAACACAATGCTAGTAAGTGAGGTGTATGGTGTGTGCGTGGGTGTTAGCGCTACTGGCACTAATCTGATGCTGCCTGGGATTGACGCTGACCCAAACTGACACTAAAACCTGTCCCTGACACTGGTGACAGGGGGTGAAAGGGGTTAAACCTTTATTAGGGGGTTAATGGGGAGTACCCCAAACCTACCTGGGCATACTACTAACTGCCATAACACTGATTAGTGTCACAAGTGACACCAGTACAGTGATCAGTGAAAAATCTGAAAACTGCACTTGGTGATACTGTGACAATGAGTGTAAGGGTTAACTGGGGGGGGGGCAATCAGGGGGTGACAAGTGTGCCTTTGTGTTCTGGTGTTAGTGTAGTATTGGTGCAACTCATGGTTAGATGTCCTCTCTCCTCTCACTGGAACTGAAAAGGGCTCCATGATGGGAGGTGACATCACTTCCTCTGCCTGTGTTTACATTACACAGGCAGAGGACAGTCTCTCATTTGCCAGAAACGATCACTAGGT
Organism: Aquarana catesbeiana; assembly: GCF_042186555.1. NCBI lineage: Eukaryota > Metazoa > Chordata > Amphibia > Anura > Ranidae > Aquarana > Aquarana catesbeiana. The sequence continues at coordinate 147,922,342 of NC_133335.1, read as the reverse complement.
CCAGGGCAGAAATCATTGGCCTGGGCCTGGAGACAGATCGGTTCTGGAACAAATCAGATCACCGACGTAAAATGACAGCGATTCGCCCAGGAGAGCCGACCTGCTGCAGTACAACTGCGGCGGGTGGTCCTTAACTGGTTAAAGTGAAATGATAAAATGAAAACTTTATGCTTTGGTTAAAGTGAAACTATAAACTTGAGGGGGGCGCATGGACATGAGAGCGAGGATGATGGCCCCTGATCCCCTTGCTCCACACCATCGGAACATTAAATCTCGGCGTGTAAAGCACAGCCCACATCCCGGCACCACTTATCCACCCCCCACTGCTCCGGATCACTTCAGGCTCCTGGTGGTTATGTACCGCTCGAAAAAAAAAAAAACATCAGAAGAAGCAGTCCAAGGCCTCCCCAGCCACAGGGAAGGGCAAACGAAAAATGGCGCTCGAACCTCCAGAGCCAGACGACTCCACACAGCTATCAGCGTCGGATCCGGCTTCCCCAGCTGACAGCCTGCATCAGTTTCCCAGGGTCTTGGTAAGTCCTCTAACTATAGACTCTGATGCTATGCTAGCTAAATTCCGCTCCATTGTGCAGGACGAGATTACTGTGGCCTCCAGCAAACTGTCCTCTGACCTTGTGAAAGGTCTTAAAGAAATAGGCCACCGCACAAATCAATTGGAGCAGCGTATGGATTTGGCAACCACTGTTCTTGAGGGTCATAAGGAAGAAGTAGATAAAATGTTTGCTGAATTGGAGGCCATGCGGGACAAGTTAGAGGATGCTGAAATAGTGTCCTCAGGGATAATCCTCACAGTCCCTGAAGCCATCACTGATCTGCAGGGTACAGCGACTGCTTTTTTTTCAAGAACTGGCACACGAGATACCTCTAGAGAGGTTGGAATTTGACCGTATCCACAGATCTCTCACCCCCAAGCCATCAGAGGGCCCTCCGAGGGATATAATTATCAAATTCCATTACTATCGCACTAAAGAGCGACTCCTCCAGTCTGCAAGGGAACAGCAAAATCTTTCCTTTCAAGACAGCCACTTTCAGCTATTTGCGGACCTCTCCCGGTTACTATTGCCAGATGCCGAGGTTTGAAACCCTATCTTCAGGTTCTGCAAACTCAAGGGATTAAATACAGATGGGGTTTTCCCTTTAAACTCTCATTCTCACATCGGGGCCGCCAGTTCCATGCTTCTTCTCCATCCGATCTGAGGCACCACTTCCAAGAATTGCAATTCGACTTACCTCCTTCCCAAGGGGGAGACTTCATCTTCATCCTCTCTACCCAGATCTTCTTAGCCTCTTCGCCAGTTGTCCCAACCCTCTCAATGATCCCAACCTGGCTTGCAAGCCCTGCGTGACCTACAAGCCCAATGCTTTAAGACCTTTCCCACGGGCTGATGAAAATTGCTAAGACCCTGAAGACATCATGGGGCTGCCTCTGTGCCTTTTATTGCCCCCTGATACAATCCCTGTGTTGCATTTGTTGGAAATCAACCCACTGTTATCAAGTTAACAATGGACCAAACTGGGTTCATCAGTGCTTGTTTCCTGCTCATCAGATCCTTTACTTTGAACATTGATAAGTGTCTGTGGGTCGGTGCCCCGCCTTGAGCCCCGTTTGTGAGATGGTGGCTCCGGGTGGTGGTAACTTGCGTTGCAGGTGTAGGTTGTTTTCACTTGTTATATATTTTGCTGGTCGTCTCAGCTCTCTTGCAGCTTCCCATGAACTGCAGACTGCTGACTGTGGTCCCCCATCCCAGTATGGGGATGGGGCAGTTCTTGAATGTATCGTCATTCTCTTATCTTGTTGGTTAATTAACACATTTTATTTTGAATATTATATTTTCCTCCTTTTTGGGTTATATGGTTCAATTAGGTTGCCTTAGTATTTCCTGGTCGCTCGTTAGCCCCAGGGTGCCCTGAAAGTGGGGGGTGGCTGAGAGACCTATTTTTACCTGAAACTATATACCCTTTTTGTAAAGGTGTGGAAAGGAGGAAAGTGGTGCTGCCCCTCAACTTAAGAGTGACCCTCAGAAGTGAATCACATTTCACATCAGTACGTGCAAGTGTTAAATTAATCCACAATAGTGTAGTGTATTAAACCACTAAAAATGTATTTGATAACAAATAAACTATAAAGTGCAATGTGCTAATATATAAACCACCACTAGGTGCATAACACAGACTACCATAACTGTGCAGAAATATCCAAATATGCAAATCCTCCAGAGCCAAAACTGTGAATATATAAAAAAATCCTTTAAAAAATATTTGTGCATAAATTGTAAATAATAGAATTAATCATTATAGAAAAAAGGAAAAAAACACCAAAACTAATGAACCAAAAAAAGAGAGTGTCCTCATGTGAACTTAAAACATATATAATCAATGATTCAGTCTATAATATGAATATATGCTATTTTTTCCAAAATGACTTGTGCAGATGTTCAAAGTGCTTCGTGCATACACGTATTCGTGACTCCAGTGCAACAGAATGATGAAGTGACAGTGATGCTCCCCTTCAGTTCCACATTCACCAGATCTTTGTACCCCTACAGGGCTAAAGCACATGTAATGGGGTTTGCTTTAATGGTAGTACCTGGACCGTTCACCCCATCCGTGGTACACCAAGCCGTAGGATATCCTCATATAGGTGGACACAAAAAATGGGTACTCATAGTGTAACTCCGATTAATAAAATATTTATTTAGCCACACAATTAAAAAGCAGGGCAGACCATATGCCTGACCGGAATTTTTTTTTTAGAAGAATAGAACACAACAGAGCTGTGCGAGAAGGCGTGTGTTCCACAGACCGGAAGTGACGTGGGTGCGTACTAGGCTCCAACGCTTTTCGACATAGGATGTCGTCTGAGGCAGTCGATATATACCCTTTTTAATATTGGAGCTCCTCCTAATGCCTTAAGTGGTGCACTAGGCTTTGTGCTCATAACTCTATAGTCCACGTGGTGGGTGCGCAGTGATGGTCTTTGGTTTGCCTTCCTTGTACCATGACACTGATATGGTTGTCCCTAAATGTTCAGGGAATGAACTCCCCCCAAAAAAGGGTGAAGGTTTTTAAATATCTTAAAAAGCAAAAAGTGGATATAGCGTGTTTACAAGAGACCCATTTTTCATCTTCCTCCTGCCCTAAATATTTAAATAACCTGTACCCTCAAGTTTTTCTGGCTAATGGTCCAACTAAACAAAGGGGTGGGCTCATAGCTCTAAGCAAATGGGTTTCCCTCAGTTGGGAGATTGCAGATCCAAATGGTAGGTACCTTTTGCTACAGGGTACCATTCAGGATACTTAGGTTACTATCCTCACTTACTATGCTCCAAATATAAACTTGGGCCTTTCATGACCCACATCTGCTCTTTGTCAAAGTCCCATCATAATGTCGAGTACGTAGGGTGATAGGGGTGTATTTTGGAATGAAGGTAGGTAGCCTATTAGCCAGAATTGAGTTGGGTTTTTTTGCCTTGGCACACCATGACTGGTGAGCCCAACACAGTGTACGTTCTGCCTCTTGTGGTCATGATCCGACCAGGGCGCAGCTAGGATAGAGGCGAACACAGCTAAGGGGATGTTTTCACAGGACAAACCTATGGTCAGTACTGGAATGAGAGTGGTGGGGGTGGGAATAATGGGTATAGTCTTTATCAAGGGATGGAGCTCTCTCCAGATATCTACCGATGCTGGCTAATAGGCTACCTACCTTCACTCCAAAATACACCCCTATCACCCTATGTACTCGACATAATGTTCTTACAGGCAATCCGCTGTGGGTCTTAGACGAATTTCGTCATCGCTTCACCACTCTTTCCTCCCCCAATCAGTCTTCCACTTAGGGCCTGGACTCCTTTCTGAACGGTTTGACATTGCCAACGATGTCTGAAACCCATACATCTTTAATGGACTGAGCTATACAGACAACTGAAGTTCTACAATGTATAAAAGAACTGAAAGTAGGCAAGAGGCCAGGCCCGGATGGTTTTACGGCGCTTTATTATAGAAAAATGGCAAATGTTTTGGCTCCCCATCTGATGGCTATGTACAACGCGGTAAAGGTGTCAGGGCTGGGCTCAGCCCCTCCTTCTCTGAGCTGGCCGCTCAGCTGTCGGCTAATTGCCAGCTCCTATCTCTCCACAGTGACTCACCGGTTGATGATATCCTGCTTGTCAGTCCTGCCTACTTAAGCCGTCCAGCCCAGATGATCTCTGCCTTCGCCCTGGTCACATCTCTAGAGACACGCTCCTGTGTTTCTGTAAAAGACTTGCTTGGCTGACATTCCTTCTGGCTCCATATCTTGCTTGCTGTTCTACTACGCTCATCTCTGGCTCCTTGGCCTTTTGGCTTGTCTGACTATCCGTTCCGGTTCCTGAACTCTGGCTATGTTTTGACTATGTTTACTCTGTTTACCTTTTTATTACTATTAAACTAGTGAGATTTACTTCTGTTCCAGTCTGATTCAAGGTTTCTGACAAAAGGATGACCAGGCCTTTACTTCAAATCTCTTAACTGCCAACATAGTGATGATTCCAAAACCTGATCATGATCATTCCTCTTGGGCCAACTTTAGGCCCATCTCGCTTATTAATGCAGACATGAAAATTTTGACTAAAATCTTGGCCAATTGCTTAAATTCCTTTTTACCTCACCTGATCAAGAAAGACCAGGTAGAGTTTGTGTCAGGGCTGGGCTCAGCCCTTCCGTCTCTGAGCTAGCCACTCAGCTGTCAGTTAATTGCCAGCTCCTATCTCTCCACAGTGACTCACCTGTTGAGGATATCCTGCTCATCAGTCCTGCTTACTTACTGTAAGCTGTCCAGCACAGATCTTCTCTGCCTTCGCCTGGTCAACATCACAGAGACTCTCTCCTGCGTGCCTGTTAAAGACTTGCTTGGCTGACGTCCCTTCTACTTCCAGATCCTGCTTTCTGTTCCACTATGCTGAATCTCTGGTTTCTTGATATCCTGGCCTGTTCTGAAGTACGCTGATCCCTGGCTTCCTGACTTCCTGGCTTATCTGACAATCCATTCCGGTTTCTGAACTTTGGCTATGTTATGACTACGTTTGTTCTATGTACTTTTATTATTATTAAACAAGTGTGAATTAACTGTACTTCTGTCTCAGTCCGATTCATGGTTTCTGACAGTAGGCGAAGGCCATGAATTCAAAACATGCTGACACGTACCTTGTATGTGAGCCTGACGTGCAGAGGGAGACCTCTCGTACAGCCCTGGTTCCCAGATCACTGGAGTTGAGGACAGTGACCGTAGGATAACAGTGGGGTATGAGTGCCTGGTGGATTCTCTGGAACTGGAGATGATGTCCACTGGGAGACACTGGAACTGGCTGGAGTGCCGGGTGCAGGTAAGCTGGATACAAGTCAGCAGGCTGCAGGTAAGCTGGATGCAGGTCAGCAGGATGCAGGTAAGCTGGATGCAGGTCAGCAGGGTGCAGGTGAGCTGGATGCAGGTCAGCAGGATGCAGGTAAGCTGGATGCAGGTCAGCAGGGTGCACACAGCAGGCAGATGCAAGGTCAGACTGTGGATCAGTTCAACAGAATCGGCAGGCAAGGAATGGTCAAGTTCAGGCTGGTTTCTGGTAACAGGAGATCAGGCAGGCAGGTAAACAGGATCAGAGTCAGGGAAAGCCAAGGTTCAGGATTGGAGATAGCAGTGTGGTCAGAGAGCCAGGTCAGGTGATCGGATGCAGGTTACAGGAACAGGTCACAGGTGAAGCTGCAGATCAAACAGCAAGAGCTGAATGGTGGAAGCCCCTCTTAAAGGCCACTGGGTGCCAAAGCCGTGTCACTGTGCGTGCGATCTCCGCGATCGGTGCACGCGCATTGGCGCATGCCTGTTCGTTACTGGGAACCTGTTGGTGGGGATGTGCCTGAGCCCTGTTGCAGGTCTGGAAGTAGTATGTCCATGACATTGCCCCCCCTTAAGGGCAGCCTTCGGGTGCCCAAAAGAGCTCTTTTCTGAGGATGTCTGTGGAAGAAGGCCTGGATCAGTTCTAGAGCATGCACATTTTGCTTAGGTTCCCATGAGTTTTCCTCTGGTCCATAACCCTTCCATTTGATTAAAAATTGAAGTTGGTTACCTCTCCTCCTGCAGTCTATGACAGCCTCCACCTCATACTCCTCGTCCTTATTAATAATAACGGGTCCGGGTGGCCCCGATCCTCTGTCCGGGAAAGGGTCGGGTACTGTGGGTTTAAGCAGAGACACGTGAAACACTGGGTGCACTTTGAGCGACTCAGGCAGGGTAAGTTCATAGGAGACCTCATTCAATTTCCTTTTAACTGGGAAAGGGCCAATGAATCTGGGTGCCAGCTTCTTTGAAGGGCAAGCCATCTTGAGGTTGGTGGTAGATAACCACACCTGATCACCTGGTTGGAGACGTAATTCACCTCTTCTCTTCCTGTCATAAAGCCTCTTGTTGGTTGCCTGCGCCTTGGCCATAGCTTCTTGCAACAACTTGTTGTTGCGACCCAAGAACTCGACAGTACTTTGTACTGCTGGAACAGGAGATTCCGGAATAATGTTAGGCAGGAAGGCAGGATTGAACCCATAGTTCGCAAAGAACGGTGACTGACCTGTGGTTGAATGGCTGGCATTGTTGAAAGCAAATTCCGCTAGAGGCAAAAGTGCTACCCAATCATCTTGGACAAATGAGGTAAAGCAACGGATGTACTGTTCCAGGGTTTGGTTCGTCCTTTCAGTTTGTCCGTTAGTCTGGGGGTGGAAAGCAGATGACATGGAAAGTTCAATTTTCAGAATTTGGCATAGTGACCTCCAGAATCGGGAGGTAAACTGGACTCCCCTGTCAGATACAATGTTGGTTGGTACCCCGTGCAGCCTTCTGATCTCCCTGATGAACACCCGGGCGGTTTCCAAAGCAGACGGCCTACTCTTTAGGGGTATGAAGTGGGCCATCTTAGACAGACGGTCAACCACTACAAAGATAGCTGTATGTCCTTCAGAAGGGGGTAGTTCCACTACAAAGTCCATGGCAATCATGCTCCAGGGTCTGTCAGGAATTGGTAGTGGTCTGAGGAGGCCCCAGGACTTGGTCCTGGCAGACTTGCTTTGGGTACAGATGACACATGACTTAACATAGTCCTTGCAATCTCCCTCAAGCTTCGGCCACCAAAACATGCGCTGGATTAGTTCACGAGTCTTGTGAACCCCAAAATGTCTGGCCAGAGGGTGGTCGTGACACAGGCTCAGCACTTCTGTCCAGCAACTTTCTGGCACAAAAATGTTGCTGTCCTTCCAAAGCATCCCATCCCTGGGTATCAAGATTGATCCTGGAGGACCGGACACCCCCTCTGAGGCTTGTTTTAGACCGGACATCAGGTCTGTCTGGAAAAGCAGAAAGTTGCCCTCAGATAAGATGGTGTCCGGAACTGAAGTTTCCTTGGGGTCATCGTACATCCGAGAGAGAGCGTCAGGCTTGATGTTCTTTGATCCTGGCCGGTAGGTGATGTGAAATGAAAATCTGGAAAAGAATAACGCCCATCGTGCCTGACGCGGCTTCAAACGTTTGGCAGTTCGTAAATATTCCAGATTTTTATGATCCATGTAGATAAGTATGGGATGTGCTGCTCCCTCTAGCAGGTATCGCCATACTTCGAGTGCGGCTTTAATGGCCAAAAGTTCACGGTCCCCCACATCGTAATTCTTCTCTGCAGGCGAAAGCTTCCGAGAGAAGAAAGCTATGGGGTGCATGAGATCCTTGAGTCCTTGGCGCTGAGAAATAACTGCCCCCACAGCTGTTTCTGAGGCATCAACCTCGAGTAGGTAAGGAAGAGACGGATCCGGATGGCTCAAGATGGGGGCAGAGGTAAAGAGTCCCTTTAGGGTAGAAAAGGCAGCTTGAGCCTGGGGATTCCACTGGAATCGGACGTTTTGTCTTGTTAGCTGGGTGATCGGAGAGATAATTGCAGAAAATCCTTTGATGAACCTTCTGTAAAAATTGGCGAAGCCAACAAAACGTTGCACCCCCTTTTTATCTGAGGGTGCAGGCCAGTCCAGAAAAGCTGTGACCTTTTGTGGGTCCATCTTGAACCCTTCTGTGGAAATTACCAGGCCCAGAAATTGGAAACTCTGCCGCTCGAATTCGCATTTTTCTGGTTTGGCGTATAAGCCATGCTGACGGAGTCGGCAGAGTACCATCTTGACATGTTTCCGGTGCTGATTCAAGGATGAGGAAAAGATCAGGATATCGTCTAAGTAGGCTATGACGAAAATGTCCAGATAGTCTCTGAAGATATCATTTATCAGGTGCTGGAAGGTAGCAGGGGCATTACACAGGCCGAAGGGCATCACCAGATATTCATAGTAGCCAAACCTGGTACTGAAGGCCGTTTTCCACTCGTCCCCTGCACGAATGCGAACCAAATTGTAGGCCCCATGAAGATCGAGTTTGGTGAACACAACAGTAGTTCTTAATCTTTGAAAAAGCTCAGGTACCAGGGGTAAGGGATACCAGTTCTTGACCGTGACCTTGTTCAGCTCCCGGGAATCCACACAAGGACGCAATGAGTGGTCCTTCTTCTCCACAAAAAAGATCCCTGCCCCAGCCGGAGAGGTGGATGGCCGGATGAACCCCCTCTTAAGGTTTTCGTCAACATATTCCTTTAAAACCTCCAGCTCCCGCTCAGACAGAGGGAAAATTCGGGCAAAGGGGATTTTAGCTCCGGGCAGTAACTCAATCGGGCAATCGTAGGAACGATGAGGAGGAAGTGTCTCTGCCCCTCGTTTACTAAAAACGTCTAAGAACTCGTGATACTGTTCAGGTACTGCTGAGCGTAATTCTGAGTCAGCTTCCAGTCACAGCAAAGGGCCAGATATCTTAGAAGGTAAGGGCAGACAATGTTGTTGACAGTAGAGGGACTGAAACCTGCTTTCTCCGGAGCCCCAGTCGATTTGCTGGTTGTGGGCCTGAAGCCACGGTAGACCCAAGATGATCGGGAACAGAGGGGAAGCAATAGCATCAAACTTAAGCAGTTCCTTGTGGTTCGAGACAGTAATTACAGGCAGTGGGGGAGTCTCTTGAGTCACCTGGCCAGATTTAATACGGGATCCATCTGCCAAGAAAACGGAAAGTCCTTGAGCCCTGTGCTGGAGTGGAATGCGTTGTTGGTTGGCAAAGTTCAAATCAATAAAACAACTGCATGCACCAGAGTCTATTATTGCAGTAACAGACACAGTCTTTCCAGAAAACTGAAGGGTGATGGGAATAGCCAGGTGAGTAGAGAGAGCTGGGTGACTGTGTGGTGGGATGGATGAAGATCTACGGTACTTGGCAGGACACGAATGTACATAATGGCCCAGTCCCCCGCAGTACAAACACAGGTTGAGCTGTTGCCGACGTAGACGTTCCTCGGCAGACAATGCTTGGTTGGTGCAGGATTAACTGGGACCGGTCTAAGGGGAACAGGACGAGAGGTCGTAGGCACTTTGGGTAACATCCAAGTTGGTTGAGTCTGCTGGGTCACCCTCTCCATCCTGCGTTCCCGAAGACGACGGTCTATCTGAATAGTTAGGGTCATCAAGGATTCCAGGGAATTTGGTACACCGACCCGAGCCAGTTCATCCTTTAGTCCTTCTGACAAGCCTAGGCGAAACTGGTGCCGTAAAGCTGCATGGTTCCACTGGGTATCTGCGCTCCAGCGTCTAAAGTCCGTTATATAATCTTCGACCACTCTGCGGCCCTGCTGGAGCGTGCTAAGAGCAGCTTCAGCAGTGGAAGTTCGTTGGGGGTCATCATATAAGAGTGACAGCAGAAGTGAGACAACAAACCCCACCTTGGTGTTTTCCCGTGAAAAGGTTAAGGGTAGTAAGGAAAAGTACAGCTCACATGCATTACGGAAAGTCCGAAACTTGCTTCGATCCCCAGAAAACTTCTCCGGAATTGGGACCCTGGGTTCTGGAGATAACCTCATTACAAGGAGTGCGGGGGAAGCCTCTGATGACAACCCACTGGAAGAAAGGTTTGTAATACTCGTCCGGGACTGCACTTGTCTCACCAGGTGTTCATAGCTGTCCTGAAGGGATTTCACCTCTTGAGTGAGGACGAAGAGTAATTGGCAGATTTCATCAGTAGCGGAGGTCCCTCTTGCAGGCTCAGGCATGGCTGTTTGATACTGACACGTACCTCGTATGTGAGCCTGACGTGCAGAGGGAGACCTCTTGTACAGCCCTGGTTCCCAGATCACTGGAGTTGAGGACAGTGACCGTAGGATCACAGTGGGGTATGAGTGCCTGGTGGATTCTCTGGAACTGGAGATGATGTCCACTAGGAGACACTGGAACTGGCTGGAGTGCCGGGTGCAGGTAAGCTGGATACAAGTCAGCAGGCTGCAGGTAAGCTGAATGCAGGTCAGCAGGGTGCAGCTGAGCTGGATGCAGGTCAGCAGGATGCAGGTAAGCTGGATGCAGGTCAGCAGGGTGCACACAGCAGGCAGAAGTAAGGTCAGACAAGCCAGGACATACACAGTGGATCAGTTCAACAGAATCGGCAGGCAAGGAACGGTCAAGTTCAGGCTGGTTTCTGGTAACAGGAGATCAGGCAGGCAGGTAAACAGGATCAGAGTCAGGGAAAGCCAAGGTTCAGGATTGGAGACAGCAGCGTGGTCAGAGAGCCAGGTCAGGTGATCGGATGCAGATTACAGGAACAGGTCACAGGTGAAGCTGCAGATCAAACAGCAAGAGCTGAATGGTGGAAGCCCCTCTTGAAGGCCACTGGGCGCCAAAGCCGCATCACTGTGCGTGCGATCTCCGCGATCGGCGCACGCGCATTAGCGCATGCCTGTTCGTTACTGGGAACCTGTTGGTGGGGATCCGCATGAGCCCTGTTGCAGGTCTGGAAGTAGTATGTCCATGACACATGCAGTTAATCCACTTGCTGGTAATATTTTTTCCAGATTGGATGACCAAGATCACCACATGGATCAGTTTGCCATAGCATTACAGACACTCCTGAGCCGCACGACTCACCTGGAATCTCCCACTGTGGCTGCTCCAGTACAACCTGTGTTGCAGGCCAAATCTGCTGCTGCTCCAGTCTCTGTGCAGGCACCAGCCTCGAGTATTACCTCTGTAAGAGGTATATCTGGTTTCACTCTGCTTCTCCAGCAATTTGGGGGCAATCCTATTCAATGCAGAGGGTTTCTCAACCAGGTTGAGATATACTTTGAGATGCTGCCCTAGGCATTTCCCACGGACAGAAGCAAAGTAGGTTTTGTGATATCTTTGCTTTCTGAGAGAGCCTTGGCCTGGGCAAACCCTCTATGGGAGACGCAAAAACCCATTGTCCTGGTTTACCCAGAGTTTGTGGCTTCCTTTAAAGCGGTATTTGATGCTCCAGCATGCTCCACTTCTGCTGCCAAAAGCCTCATGTCCATCAAACAACGTACAAGAACTGTTGCCGATTACGCCATTGACTTCCGTGCTCTGGCAGCAGAAGTTGCGTGGAACAATGAGGCCCTAATGGCTGCTTTTTCTCATGGTCTCTCGGATAACATTAAAGATGAGATAGCAGCCCGAGACATACCCACTGAGCTGGAGAAGTTGATCTTGTTTGCCATTCTTATTGGCTCCAGACTCCGAGAGAGACCTTCCTTTAAGGAGTGCTTGCGGAAGCCTCCTGTACCTTTGGCTCCGAGCTTTGCAGTCCCACCCTTGCCTCCCTCACCTCCCATGGCTCCTGGTACCGAGTCGGTCAGTGAAGGTGAACCCATGCACTTGGGCTTCACATGTCTCTCTGCGGATGAGAGAGCCCTTAGGAGGAGGGAGAGATTGTGCCTTTATTCTGGCCAGGCAGGTCACTTTTTGAAGTCTTGTCCTACCCGTCCAGGTAACGCCTGAACCTTAAGGTCCTGTCACGGACAGACCTTAGGTCGCGTTGTTTCATCCCCAGTTATCCAGAAGGATAAGCTCCTGGTATCAGTTACCCTTTTTTGGGCTGAGTTGTCCATCTAGATTCAGGCTCTAATCGACTCTGGGGCTGCAGGCCTGTTCATTGATGCTGCCTTTGTATCGAAGCACTCAATTCTGCTGCAGCTGCGTGCCACTCCACTTGCCATGGGGGCTCTTGACGGGAGACCGCTACAGTCTGCCGATGTGACTCATGAGATTGCTCCATTGTCCATGGCTGTAGGAGCTCTTCACCATGACATAATCAAATCCAAGTTATTTTTCTCTCCTAAATTTCCGCTGGTTATTGGTTATCCTTGGTTACAGAGGCACCCCTCTTTCAATTGGCTTCATGCTGAGGTTCTCTCCTGGTCGCCACAATGCAGTAAGACATGCTTTCAGAAGGTGGCTAAGGTCCTGTACACCTCTTCACTCTCCTCCCTGCCGGAGGAGTACTGCGATATTAGCTATGTCTTTGACAGAGGTCAAGCCGGTAGTTTGCCTCCACACCGGTTTTATGAATGCGCAATTGACCTTCAACCTGGTGTCATACCCCCTCGTGGCCGGGTTTACCCTTTGTCGTCTCGGAGGATAAGGTCATGGAGGAATATGTTGCAGACGCACTTTCTCAAGGTTTCATTCGCAAATCCTCATCTCCTGCTGGTGCTGGTTTCTTCTTTGTGAAGAAGAAGTGTGGTGAACTGAGATCTTGTATTGATTATAGGGGTCTCAATCGTTTCACGATCAAGAATCCTTATCCGATTCCGTTGATTACGGAGTTATTTGACCGCCTCAAGGAAGCAACGATTTTTATGAAGCTTGATTTAAGAGGGGCATACAATCTTTTGAGGGCGACTAATGGAAGACTGCATTTAATACAAGAACAGGCCATTATGAGGACCTCGTAATGCCATTTGGCCTTTGTAATGCTCCGACAGTTTTCCAGGAATTTATTAACGATGTCCTCTGAGATTTGTTGCAGTTACAGTATGTGTTGATTTATCTCAACGATATCCTCATATTTTCCAAGTTCCTAGAGAGACACCACACAGATGTCTGTCGTGTGCTTCAGAAACTAAGAGAGAACAAATTCTATTGTAAATTGGAGAAGTGTGAGTTCCATCGTGAACAGGTTAAATTCCTGGGTTATGTCATTTCCACTGCTGGTTTTTTGATGGACCCAGAGAAACTTTTAGCAGTCCTACAGTGGCCCCAACCCATGGGGTTACATCCTCTGCAACGTTTTCTTGGCTTTGCCAATTATTATCAGAAGTTTATTTGTAACTTTTCGGCTCTGGTCAAGCCCCTGACTGATATGACAAGATAGGACGGTAACTCACAGAGTTGGTCTCCGGAGTCCATTAAGGCCTTTAAGAGTCTCAGAGCTGTCTTTGTTTTTGCTCCTGTGTTGGCACATACTGAACCTACATTACCCTTTATCCTTGATGTTGATGCTTCTGAGACTAGGGTTGGCGACCTTCTGTCTCAACGTCCTACCTCTGAGAGCGCTATGCATCCTTGTGGCTACTTTTCCAAGAAATTGTCACCTGTGGAATGTAATTTTGAGATTGGGGACAGAGAGCTGTTAGCCATCATTTTACCCCTGAATGAATGGAGACATCCCCTCAAAGGTACCACTGTGTCGGTTCTCATTCTTACTGACAATAAGAATCTCACATTCTTGTCTGAGGCTAAACACCTCTCTCCCAGAAGGGCGCGATGGGCTCTTTTCTTGTCAAGTTTAAATTACATTGTCTCATTCTTACCCGGTACTAAGAATGTAAGGGCTGACACTTTGTCGCGACAATTTTCCTCCACTTCCAAGATGGAGTCGGTTCCGGTTCCTGTGATTCCTCCTGATCGTATTCTGGCTACGGTTCGCAATTTCTCCTTTGGGTGACAAAATTCTTGCCGCTCAGGTCCATGCTCCTCCTGAGAAACCTTATGACCGCTGCTATGTCCCTGAGAGTCTCTGTATTGCCATGCTCCAGACTTACCATTCTCCCAAGGCGGCTGGTCACCCTGGGAAGAATCAACTCTTTTGGGCCATTTCTCAACAGTTCTGGTGGCCTAGTCTACGTGCTGATGTAGCTGCCGTATTAGCTGCTTGTTCTGTGTGTGCTCAGAGTAAGACTCCATGACACCTTCCAGTGGGTCTCCTACAACCCATACCCAATGGAGAGAGGCCTTGGACCCACCTGTCTATGGATTTCATTGTGGAGTTACCCAACTCCCAGGGAAACATAGTTATCCTTATGGTGGTTGACCGTCTCTCGAAAATGTCTCATTGTATTCCACTTAAGAAGTTGCCCACATCTAAGGAACTGACTTCCATTTTTACTTGGGAGATCTTTTGCTTGCATGGGCTACCCAAGGTGATCGTCTCAGACAGGGGTAGTCAGTTTGTGTCCCGGTTCTGGCGAGCCTTTTGTGCACAGTTGGGAATTCAGCTTGCTTTCTCCTCTGCGTATCACCTGCAGTCTAATGGGGCCCCAGAATGAGCCAACCAGTCCTTGGAGCAGTTCCTACGTTGCTATATTTCTGACTATCATAACAACTGGTCAGACCCCTTACCTTGGGCAGAGTTTCCTCAAAATAGTGCCTTGAATTCTGCTTCCCAATTGTCCCCGTTTATGGCGAACTATAGTTTCCAACCTTCCATGTTGCCTGACTCATTTGTTCCGGCAGAGCATTCCTGGGTTAGAGGAGCATCTCCATGGTCTTCGCTCCACTTGGGAACAAGTCCAGGAGGCTTTGTGACATGCCAGTAAAAGGTACAGACTCCATGCTGACCGCAGACGCCTGCCTGCAACTTCCTACCAGGTTGGGGACAGGGTCTGGCTGTTATCTCATGACCTCCGACTCAGTGTTCCCTCTCTGAAGTTGGCACCTCGGTTTATTGGGCCTTTCCGTATTCTCCACAGGATTAACCCAGTGGCTTACGCTTTAGACCTTCCTTCTAATATGCGTATCTCAAATGTATTCCATGTCTCCTTATTAAAACCTTTGGTCTGCAACCGCTTTACCATCTCGGTGCCACGTCCTCACCCTGTATATGTTGAGAACCACGAGGAGTATGAAGTACAGTCCATTCTTGACACCCGTAGGTTCCGTGGGTGCATACAGTGCATTGGAAAGGGTACGGTCTGGAGGAACGCTCTTGGGTCTCATCCTCGGAGGTACATGCCCCTGTCCTCCTCCATGATTTCCATAGACATTTTCCCCTCAAGCCTGGTGGTCCTCTGAGGGGGAGGGGTCGTTGAGGAGGGGGTACTGTCAGGGCTGGGCTCAGCCCTTCCTTTTCTGAGCTGGCCACATAGATGCCAGTTAATTGCCAGCTCCTATCTCTCCACAGTGACTCACCTGTTCATATCCTGCTCCTCAGTCCTGCTTACTTAAGCCGTCCCGCATAGATCTTCTTTGCCTTCTTCTGGTCAACATCACAGAGACTTTCTCCTGCATGACTGTTAAAGACTTGCTTGGCTGACAACCCTTCTGGTTCCAGATCCTGCTTGCTCTTCCACTACGCTGAATCTCTGGTTTCCTGATATCCTGGCCTGTTCTGAAGTACGCTGATCCCTGGCTGCCTGACTTCCTTGCTTGTCTAACTATCCGTTCCGGTTACCGAACTTTGGCTATGTTTTGACTACTTTTGTTATATTTACTTGTATTATTATTGAACAAGTATAATTTAACTGTACTTCTGACTCGGTCTGATTCATGGTTTCTGACAGTTTGTCCCAAGGTGACAAGCGAGTGACGCTTTTAGATGAATATTACAAATACAGTATTCCGCTCATAGTCGATCCTTGGAGACCATGTTCTTGTCTCTCGATGTGAATAAGGCCTTTGACACCTTGTCCTGGCCCTACCTAACAACAGTGCCATTACAGTGCCATTACAGTTTTAGAGCCTCATTTTTTAGATGGATATCGGCACTACTGTATATGATTCCCCTCAGGCTAAAGTCAAATACTATGGTTTTGAATTGTCTCTTTTTCCAATTAGGAGGGAAACTCGACAAGGTTGTCCACTCTCCCGGCTTTTCTTTATCTTGGCCTAGGAGCCTCTGGCGGAGGCGGTTCTTTCTCATCCAGACAGGTATCAAGGTAGCGGGCTCTTCCCATAAGATATCACTGTTCACAGATGATATCCTGATGACCCTAACTAAACCTAGAATCACGCTATCTATTTTGTTTTCCCTCTTGGATACTTTTGCATCTTTTTCTGGTCTTTCCATCAACCCTACCTAATCGAAAGCCATGTCGCTTAATCTTCCACCCTTGGAACTGGCAACCTTACAAAGCACTTTCCCGTTTCAATGGCTACCCTCTTTGCCTTATTTGGGGATCCGGCCTACTCCGACATATGCAGGACTCTATCAGGCCAACTTCCCTTCTGTATTCAGAAAACTGACGGACGTGTTGTCCTCCTGGACTCATCTCTCATTATCTTGGTTTGGGAAGGATTGTGGCGATTCGTATGACCTATTCCGAAATTGCTTTACTTTTTTCGAGTCTTGCCGGTTCCAGTCCCCTTACATGTTTTGCGGATCCATCAACGCAAAATCCTGAGATTCATCTGGGGCTCCACCCGATCTAGGATTAATAAGCAAATCTTATATGCCTGTGAGAACAACGGAGGGCTTTTGGTCCCCAATTTGCAAGCCTACTATATAGCATAGAATATAGCCCCATTATCTCATCTTCACGATAAATATCAAATGCCACTATGGGCCACTATTGACTTAGTGGATTCATATCCAATACCAGTCTCCTCTCTGCCCTGGCTTCCCTTATACATTGTCCTACTATGATCGAACCATGCCTTGCTCATTCCCTTCGTCTATGCGATTTGTTCAAATTGTCTTCGGGTCTGATTTCTCCTCAACTCTCATTATTTCCGCCGGGTGTGATAATCCTCACCAGTTATCCTGGTGGATGGCTAATGGTTTTGTGGATGTTCACTCTTTGTTTTTCCCCACTAGGATAATGGCATTTGAGGCTCTACATTCCTCTCATGATATTCCCTTATAAGAACACTTTAGCTACCTACAGCTTCGGCATTTCCTCCAACAGCTTATAAAATCTAGGCCTACCCCCTACACCTTGACTCCCTTTGAAAGCCTCTGTAGGGCCCGACCTCAAACCTCTGGCTTGATATCATTAATTTACTCCTCTATCATCTCCTCTAAAAAAACACCTTTGTGGGGGCGTGTCCAAGATGGCGATGAGTGCAGACGCTTGTTAACTGCGCTCCTCTCACCGGCTTTCTATCCTGCATGAATCCTGGTGTAAAAGACCCCATCCATAGCCATCTTCCAGCGGGGACGTGCGGGGAAGCTCGGGCCATGCCCGCGGGCAGAAAAGGTGGGACCAAATCGAACACTGCGACCCCGGTGAGCACCAGACAAAAGCCGCGGCCTACTCCCCACGAGGCCCTAAACATGGCGACCCAGATGGACCCTAATGGAGCCATAGAAGCGGGCTCAGCAGCGTTTGAAGCCCTTATGACAGCGATCTCTACATGCCAGGCCACGCTGACTACAAAAATTGAGCATGTACAAACCGAAACAGCACTGATCCGCAGAGACATGGACAAATTCCGCGAGCGAGTGACGGAGGTGGAAAGAAGAGTCTCAAACACGGAAGACACCCTGAGGGAACACCATACAGATATCCGGGCCCTACAGGTAAAAGTAAAAACCCTAGAGACCAGAGCCGAGGACGCTGAGAACCGTAACAGGCGTAACAACCTGCGGGTCCTCAGCCTCCCGGAGGGAGCGGAGGGGGAAGACCTGGTAGGCTTTATGGAGGCCCTGTTACCTACACTACTCCCCAGGGCTAAATTCTCCCAGCACTTCTCCATAGAGAGAGCTCACCGTATTCCAGCAACTAGAGGCCCCCAGGGAGCTCCGCCACGCACCTTTATATTCAAGCTGTTACATTACAGGGATCGGGATGCAGTTCTGCGGGCGGCCTGACTCCAAGGAGAGCTAAAATTTGAAAATACAAAAATCCTCATATTTCCGGATTACACCGTGGAGACCCAGCGCCAAAGGAAGGCTTTTGACCACGTTAGAGGAATGCTACGTCAGAAGGGCCTAAAATATAACATGCTTTTTCCAGCCAAGCTGCGGGTCCAGGATGGGGAACGGGCCCAGTTCTTTACTTCACCAAGAGACGCCGCGGCCTGGGTTGAATCGCTCACTATTTGACCCCTTGAATGCTATGCTGTGAACTCTGTATCCTGGCTTGCTATTTCTTTGACACCATCTATTTGCATTCCTGCATTAAGTTAAAGCTCCCATTGCCTATGGAAGATTCGTTGTGACTATGAAAGAGAGAGGTGCGCACCCAGGGAGCATTTGCTATGCATTCCCCTTTTGAGTGATAACCACACTACTGAGGCTAGATGCTGATATGGGGAACGACGCAAATAAGGAATCTAGAGAACTGAGATGTCTGAGGCCTATCCCTTCCCACCTTGACAGGGACTGCTTAGGAAGGTAGGAGTTGAACTGCAAGCACCACTGAGTACTCCTACTTGAACGTGCAGGACAACTCACCCTCAGATTACATATGACTGAACTCACAATGTCCTTGATCATCGTTACAAGAATCGACTTCCAGGGAGGGCTCTCGCCTCGGAGAGGGTTGGCGGGGGAGAAACAGGAGCTATTGGTGCACCTTTCCCCACTAGTTTTAAACTTATTTGCCGCCCATGTCCTCCGGCGGCCTCTGGAGTAGAGGAGACTTGCACGGGTTGTCCCTTCTTAATATCATAGATTTGTCTATTCCGTATACTTCTGGAGGGGCGATGGGGACAATGTGCTCTGGGTGCATAGCTATAGCGTGTCAAGTGACTGTTTGTTTTTTTTTGTTTTTTTTCCCTCATTTCTTTGTTTTATCATTTATGAGTAACGGGGGCTTGGATTTGCCTTACTTCTTAGTTGAATCCCCCCGAGTTTGAAGCATGTACCCCCGGGGAACCGGGTGATATACACACAATATCCTTGCCGGATGGTTCTATGAACGTTTAGTAGAGAGGTTGAGTACCTCTTGCACATTGCCCTCATGTTGAGCTGGTTAGCTCAATTCTTTTTGGGGAGAGATGCCCTCCTGCCGAGATGGTGGGTGGGCGGGGTGGGGGGGGGTTAGTTGGTTGGTCTGGTCTACCGTTGTGGGCCTTATGTTCTTATTGTTATTGTTTTTTTTTACTTTTATTTTTCTCTGTAAGGTATATGACAATGTCAATGGCGCTGGTTTACAGTGATACCCTATGGTTCTCATTGTCCCATCAATGCTTCTGTGGGTCTGGCTGCCTCACCGGGGGAAGTCGCCTCCATATTTCTCACCCCCCACTATTGATTCAATCTATAAATGTCCTCCCTTAGGATAATCTCCTGGAACACCAGGGGTCTCAATTCACCTATTAAACGATCCCTTGTGTTTCAATTTGTCAAGTCATACCATCCTCATATCTGTGTGTTCCAGGAGACGCATCTAGTGGGAAAGAAGACCCTGAGCCTTAAAAAACCGTGGGTGGGATATCACTACCATTCCACATATTCCACTTTTTCTAGAGGAGTGAGCATTTTGATCCTCAAGACTCTCCCTTTTAGACTCCTCGATCTGGCACTAGACCCTAATGGCAGGTTTGTTGTGATACACGCATTAATACAACATATCCCTTGGGTAATGGTCGGTCTATACCTCCCACCTCCAGCTTCTCTCCAGGTCCTAAACCAAATAACGGCGAAAATTGCCGAATTTTCCACTGAGAATGTAGTTATCTTAGGAGACTTTAATCTAGTTCCGGACGCAGGGATTGACAGGATGACCCCTTCGGGTACGTCCCGTGGAGGACTGGCTGATTGGGCCGACATCTATGGTCTCTTTGATTTGTGGCGCTGGAAATTCCCTCACGCTAGAGAGTACACGTGCCATTCTTCCTCTCACAGAACCTTCTCCCGCATCGACCTTGTCTATGCGGGGGGACCGGTTCTCCCTAAAGTGAGAGACGTTAGAATCCTCCCACGAGGTATTTCGGACCACGCTCCGCTCTTATTAGATTTAGATCTCTCAATGGACCCATCAGATAAAATCTGGCGTTTGTCCAGATACTGGGTCTCAGACATGGAGGTAGAGCCGAGATACAGGGAGGAGATGGACTCATATTGGACGATAAACACAGATACAGCATCGGCCTCTTCTGTATGGGATGCCTTTAAGGCATTTTCTAGGGGACAATACCAGCATATAATCTCAAAGGTCCGTGGGGAGCGTAGAAGGGAGCTTACCAACTTGGAAACGGAAACAACAAGGCAGGAGGCATTATATATTAGATCGCCGGACCCACAATCCTACGCCCGGTTGCAGTCCCTTTTGCGAGAGACTCTCCTATTAAGGACAGCTTTGACGCAAAAGAAAATCCTACATCAAACCCAGAGGATATTTGAGCAAGGAGAGCGGACAGGCCACTTGTTAGCTTGGCTCTCCAGGGAACAAACCATGGGAATGTCCATAGGGCAGATTAGGGCGGCGGATGGTTCACTCCTCTCCACTCCAGCCGAAATTAACCGCGAATTTCTTTCCTTTTACCAAACGCTATATACATCCAGGGTGTCCTACGTACCCGACGAACTTGAAGCCTACCTAGGGAGTATAGACATCCCTGTACTCACTCCAACATATGCCGATAAACTAGATGCCCCTATAAAAATTGAGGAAATTCAAAAAGCGCTAAAAATGATGCAAACAGGCAAGACACGGGGGACCGGACGGTTTCCCGGTAGAGTTCTACAAACTTTATGCAGAACAACTAGCCCCTAAGCTCCAAAACTTATTTTCCAAATCTATGGAGGAGGGCCATCTTCCAAATTCCATGCACGAGGCTGTGATAGTCGTTATCCCCAAGCCGGGGAAGGACCCGACCCTCTGCTCCTCATATAGACCCATATCTCTACTCAATGTAGACACAAAAGTTCTCTCCAAGGTCCTAGCAAATAGACTGAACACAGTAATCACGGCCTTAGTACACCCAGACCAGACGGGGTTTATGCCCGGGAGGGGTACGGATATAAACATCCGCCGCCTACACACACACATAGCAATCGCCTCCTCGGGGGAGCGGGGCGTGGTGGCCTCACTCGACGCCGAGAAGGCATTCGACTCGGTGGAGTGGGGCTACTTATGGGGGGTCCTTGGCAGATTTGGGTTTGGTCCCAGATTTCTGGCTTGGATCCGTTTGCTGTACTCCCATCCAACGGCCAGGGTCCGCACCAACGGGTCCCTCTCTGGGGCGTTCGCGCTGGGGAGGGGCACGAGGCAGGGGTGTCCGCTGTCCCCGGCGCTGTTCGCCCTAGCGCTGGAGCCTCTGGCCACCCTTTTGAGGGCGGATGACTCAGTCAGGGGGATCCGAGTGGGTCCTTTGGTAGAAAAGCTCTCCCTGTATGCCGATGACTCCCTCCTCTACTTGGCAGACGCCTCTGCCTCTCTAAAAGCAGCCTTAGAAATTATTAACAAATTTGGTCACTTCTCCGGTATTAAAATTAATTGGAACAAATTGGTCCTTTTTCCCCTTAACCCAACAATGCCCCTGATAGATACTGGAACTCCCTTACAATGGACGCAGGAATTCACATACTTAGGGGTGAAAGTGGGGAATGATCTTTCTGCTTACATAGAAAAGAACATTAATCCGGTACTTTCCCAGCTTCAGCAGAAATGCTCCACCTGGAAGACCCTCCCCTTGACTCCAGTAGGAAGGGGAAATCTCTTAAAAATGATCTTCCTACCCAAATTTTTATATTATTTTAGACAAACCCCAATACCAATTCCCAAATCTTTCTTCCAGTGGTTGGAAAGTATAGTGGTCTCGTTTATTTGGGCAGGCAAATCGCCGAGAATAGCGAAACGCATACTCTATCTCCCGTTATCTAGTGGTGGTTTGGCATTGCCCAATTTTCTGGTTTATTATTGGGCTGCAGTCTTAGTAACGGTGCGATGGTGGTTTTCCCAATCCCGATTCAACCCAGCAATTACACTAGAGGCGGCCCTCCTGGGGTCATATGCAGCCCTCTCCAATCTGCCATATAGGGGAGTGAGGGCTAGCAATGCGGTTACGGGCCCTATGAGGGCTACCATCCAGGTGTGGAAATCCTCTAGAGCTGCTCTCCTGGAGCGGGCCTGTATCTCTCCGCATACCCCACTCTGGGCTAATCCTATGCTCCCTCACCTACTAACTATCCCTGATCCTGCGAGCTGGGCCAAGAAAGGTATTGTTACACTGAAACAAGTCATCAAAGGGGGGACTGTGGTCCCATTTCGGGAGCTACAGTCGTCCCATGCGGTGCCAGGGTCCTTCCTATTTAGGTATCGGCAGCTGCACCATGCTCTTAAAGCCCAGTTTCCCTCCCAGGTGAAGCTTGAACCAGACCCAATCGAGCGTCTCCTGATTTCAGGTGTACTGGAGAAGCCTCTCTCATCCCTATACCTCCACCTGACAGTGGCACATGATGTAAAAACTGACAGGGCAATGGCCAAGTGGCAGGCCGATATCCCCTCCCTAGGGGAGGAGGAATGGGAAGAATGTTTAACCACCTTCGTTCCGTCTATGATTGCGGCTAGAGACAGGTTTATCCAGTTAAAATTCTTACACAGAGCCTACTACACGCCACGGAGGTTAGCAAATATTTATCCTGGACTTAGTCCCAATTGCAGCAGATGTGGCGTGGAAGTGGGCTCCTTTTTCCATGTTGTCTGGTCCTGCTCTAGGTTACGCCCATACTGGATCTCGGTAGCAGACACTCTAGGGACAATATGTGGAGTCCAAATACCGCTTGACCCCCTAACCCTGCTATTGAGCCATTTAGATGATATAGAAGGGGACCGTTATGTTAAATTATGTCTAACCTATTCACTGTTCTATGCTAGGAGGGAGATCCTTCTCAGGTGGAAGCAAACAGAACCTCCATCCATAGAGATGTGGCGGAAATCGATTAATAAGGTGTTACCCTTATACAGACTTACTTATGAAAGTAGAAACTGCCCACAAAAATATGATAAAATTTGGTCGAACTGGGTAGATGCGTGCGGATGAGTAAAAGTTAAGGATTGCTATACTGGAGAGATAATTAGAGCCCATACTTAATCTGGTGGGGTGAGGCAGGACTGAACTAGTACTGGACCTCCGAGCCTGGAGTTATCAATTCTGGTAATTTGTGGACCGAGTTGGGATCGATGCTGGCCCCCCCCTTCCCCCCCCCCCACCCCTCCTCCTCTTTCTTTATTTTCCCTATCTTTCTTCCTCTCTTCCCCCCCTCCCATCTTGCTCCCTACTTTTTCCCTCCCCCCCGCCCCCCCCCTCCTTTACTTCTGGCTAGGGAGACAGGGACCAGCCACGATCGAGCGGACTAGATTTCCGCACCCTTCTTCAACTCTATTAGATACATGAATGCATATGATATTATAACCCATCTATTGAAGGGGGAAAAAACAAAGACAAAATGAGAACTGTGGATACACTAAACACTGATAGAAGAAAACATGTAAATATATTATATATGTATATACCGCTGTAGAATTCTCGTTGATTATCTGTCACAAGATTTATGTATGACTTATGCTAAATCTGTATTGTCTTATTGCTTAATAAAAACTTTTTTCTGTTAAAAAAAAAAAAAAAACACCTTTGTGGTCTTATTACCTTCAGTGGGAGGCAGAATTGGGGAGGCAGCTGGAACCGGAAGAGGTCATGACTATCGGTGTCCGTTTATCAAACTGTGATCAGCGGCGATCCCGAGTATCGCCACTGATCACAGGTCATTAACAGTTTATGAAACTGAGGTAATCAGCGGAGAACATGTTCTCCACTCATTATCGCAGCACACAGAGAATCTGTAATTGACTGTCACAGAAACGGCCAGTTTATGAAGGTGCGATCTTGGCACCTCACTGGCGATCTGTGACAGAATTCTCCTCTCTGATTCACCAGCTCAGAGGTGGAGAATCAGAGAGAGAAGCGCAAAGCTGGATGAGTATTCTGGAGGAAGTAGGAAGTCTTTGGACTTCCTTCTTTCATCCACGAGCAGCCAGAGCACATTTTCCCCACCATTGTACACCCCAAAACGAGCAGGTTAGGAATTTATAGTGTATATATATGTATAGATATATAGCATATATAAATATATGTGTGTGTGTTTATTTCAATGTGTGTGTGTGTGTGTGTGTATATATATATATATATATATATATATATATACATACACTGTATATAGATATATATCTGTATATATAGATATCTAGATCTATCTATCTATCTATCTATCTATCTATCTATCTATCTATCTATCTATCTATCTATCTATCTATCTATCTATCTATCTATCTATCTATCTATATATAGCTATAGATGTAGATATAGATGTATAGATATATTATATATATATTTTTTTAGATGTTCACATCTCTTGCTGGGTTCACACTTGTGCGATGCGTGAACCAGCGTGATTCCAGTGCCGGTTTCCACATCGCACCTGCATTGACATCTGCGCACCACTGCGGGTGTCATTGTAAAGTTAATGACACCCACAGATCATTTCACAGACCGCAGTGTGAACTATGAAATGGTGCAGGATTCGGATCGCATGGGTGTGAACACCCATGCAATCCGATTCCAGTGCAGACCAAATAAAGGGCCCTGTACCATCTTTGTGCAAATGCAATATGATTTAAATTTACATCGCACAAACATTGCATGTGATATGCACAGCAATGCGTTACATGCAATATCTGTGATTACACAATTGTGATGCCAGCCTCTTTCTCTCTCTCTCTATCTATTTACAGTATCTCACAAAAGTTGGTACACCCTTCACATTTTTGTAAATATTTTATCATATCTTTTCATGTGACAACACTGAAGAAATGACACTTTGCTATAATGCAAAATAGTTAGTGTACAGCTTGTATAACAGTGTAAATTTGCTGTCCCCTCAAAATAACTCAACACAGCCATGTGTCTAAACCGCTGGCAACAAAAGTGAGTACACCCCCTACATGAAAATGTCCAAATTGGTCCCAATTAGCCATTTTCTCTCCCCGATGTCATGTGACTCGTTAGTGTTACAAGGTCTCAGGTGTGAATGGGGAGCAGGTGTGTTAAATTTGGCGTTATTACTCTCACTCTCTCATACTGGTCACTGGAAGTTCAACATGGCACCTCATGGCAAAGAGCTCTCTGAGGATCTGAAAAAAAAGGAATTGTTGCTCTATATAAAGATGGCCTAGGCTATAAGAAGATTTCCAAAAATAAACTCAGCTGCAGCACAGTGGCCAAGACCATACAGCAGTTTAACAGGACAGGTTTCATTCAGAGCAGGCCTCGATATGGTCAACCAAAGAAGATGTGTACACATGCTCAGCATCATATCCAGAGGATCCAGAGGTTGTCTTTGGAAAATAGACGTATGAGTGCTTCCAGCATTGAAGGGGAGGGGGGTCAGCCTGTCAGTGCTCAGACCATATGCTGCACACTGCATCAAATTGGTCTACATGGCTGTTGTCCCAGAAGATGTTGCACAAGAAAGCCCATAAACAGTTTGCTGAAGACAAAAAGGACATGGATTACTGGAACCATGTCCTGTGGTCTGATGGGACCAAGATAAACTTATTTGGTTCAGATGGTGTCAAGAGTGTGTGGCGGCAAGCAGGTGAGGAGTACAAAGACAAGTGTGTCTTGCCTACAGTCAATTATGGTGATGGGAGTGTCATGAGTGCTGCCAGCACTGAGGAGCTACAGTTCATTGAGGGAACCATGAATGCCAACATGTACTGTGACATGATCCCCTCCCTTCAGAGACTGGCCCGCAGGGCAGTATTCCAACATGATAACGACCCCAAACACACCTCCAAGACAACCACTGTCTTGCTAAAGAAGCTGATGGTAAAGGTGATTGACTGGCCAAGCATGTCTCCAGACCTAAACCCTATTGAGCATCTGTGGGGGAACTTCAAACGGGAGGTGGAGGAGGGCAAGGCCTCGAACACCCATCAGCTCTTAGGGGTGTACTCACTTTTGTTGCTAGCGGTTTAGACATTAATGGTTGTGTGTTGAGGTAATTTGAGGGGACAGAAAATTTACGCTGTTATACAAACTGTACAATCACTACTTTACATTATAGCAAAGTGTCATTTCTTCAGTGATGAAAAGATATAATAAAATATTTACAAAAATGTGAGGGTTGTACTCACTTATGCTGTTTATCTATGTATACATATGCACATACACATCTAAATTATATATCCACTTAATGGCCAGTGACATAGCAGTAAGTCGCTGTACTGCAAGTGGTTATACTGCAATAACGGCAGCTGCAGGGTTAGGTGTTTTTTTTTCAGCTGCTTGATTGCTTTTAGAAGCAGCAGGAGGGAAGGCACACATCCCCTCCAACTCCGCCACATTCCATGGCTTTCAAATCTTAATGGTAGACCTTAGCGACCAGCCAGTGCATGACCATAGGGATAAACAGAGACCCACTCTGGTCACCCCCATGGTATATGGTAGGGAAGCATTGACCATTCATCACTTATGCTTTTACCAAATGTAAAGAACAGTATTTATAAATTATAAAAACAATTGATGATACTGATTGGTGTGATTATTTGGTTTTAAGGGCAGAGGAGACAGCTGGGGATAAAATAGACCCCAGATCTCTCTATGAAGAGTACCTGTCACTGCCTAATCCTATCACAGGTGATATTTATATCTAACAAATAAAAAAATATGGTTGTGTGTTAAAATCCCAGTACATCAGCAGTTTTTTAAACACTCTGACCAGTACGTCTGCTCAGTTTGAACTTCAGCAAGTCTTCTTCACCATGTATAGGTGCTAGGGATGAGCCAAACACCCCCCTGTTTGGTTCGCGCCAGAACTTGCGAACAGGCAAAAAATTTGTTCGAACACGCGAACACCGTTAAAGTCTATGGGACACGAAAATGAATAATCAAAAGTACTAATTTTAAAGGCTTATATGCAAGTTATTGTCATAAAAAGTGTTTGGGGACCTGGGTCCTGCCCCAGGGGACATGGATCAATGCAAAAAAAAGTTTTAAAAACGGCTGTTTTTTTCGGGAGCAGTGATTTTAATAATGCTTAAAGTGAAAAAATATAAGTGTAATATTCCTTTAAATTTCGTACCTGGGGGGTGTCTATAGTGTGCCTGTACAGGGGCGTATGTTTCCCGTGTTTAGAACAGTCTGACAGCAAAATGACATTTCAAAGGAAAAAAGTCATTCAAAACTACTCCCGGCTATTAATGAATTGCCGGTCCGACAATACACATAAAAGTTCATTGATAAAAACCGCATGGGAATTCCCCACAGGGGAACCCCGAACCAAAATAAAAAAAAAAAAATGACGTGGGGGTTCCCCCTAAATTCCATAACAGGCCCCCCTGCGGGCGGGGGGCTTGTCGGAATCTGTAAGCCCCCTTTAACACGGGGACCCCCAGATCCTGACCCTCCCCCTGTGTGAAATGGTAAGGGCCTACCATTTCACAAAAAAACTGTCAAAAATGTTAAAAATGACAAGAGACAGTTTTTGACAATTCCTTTATTTAAATTCTTCTTCTTTCTTCTTTCTTCTATCTTCTATCTTCCTTCATCTTCTTCTTCCTCTGGTTCTTCTGGTTCTTCCTCCGGTGTTCTCGTCCAGCATCTCCTCCGCCGCGTCTTCTTCCCTTCTTCTCCTCGGGCCGCTCCGCATCTATGGCATGGAGGGAGGCTCTCGCTCTTCTCTTTATCTTCTTCTCTTCGTCTTCTTCTCTTCATCTTCTTGTCTTCATCTTCTTTTTGGGCCGCCCTGCATCCATGCTGGCATGGAGGGAGGCTCCCACTGTGTGACGCTTCTCCTCTTCTGACGGTTCTTAAATAACGGGGGGGCGGGGCCACCCGGTGACCCCGACCCCCTCTGACGCACGGTGACTTGATGGGACTTCCCTGTGGCGTCACGGGCGGGGGGCTTATCGGAATCTGGAAGCCCCCTTTAACAAGGGGACCCCCAGATCCCGGCCCTCCCCCTTGTGTGAAATGGTAAGGGGGTACAAAAGTACCCCTACCATTTCACAATAAAACTGTCAAAAATGTTGAAAATGACAAGAGACAGTTTTTGACAATTCCGTTATTTAAATGCTTCTTCTTTCTTCTATCTTCTCTCTTCCTTCGGTTTCTTCCTCCATCTTCTTCTTCTTCTAGTTCTTCTGGTTCTTCCTCTGGTGTTCTCGTCCTGCATCTTCAGCCACGGCGTCTTCTTATTTTCTGTCAGGTTCAGGAGGGGGGCGGGCGCTCTCTCGTCCCCCCCTCTTTTCCTGTGGCCTGCCAGGTTGCGTGCTCGGATAAGGGTCTGGTATGGATTTTTAGGGGGACCCACCGCCATTTTTTAAAAAATTTTGGAGCAGGGTTCCCCTTAAAATACATAACCGACCTGAAGGGTCTGGTATAGATTTTGAGCGGGACCCCACGCCATTTTTTTTTTTTATTTTGGCCGGGGTTACCCTTAATATCCATACCAGACCTGAAGGGCCTGTTATGGAATTTAGGGGGACCCCCCACGTCTTTTTTGTTTTAAATTATGGTTCGGGGTTCCCCTGTGGGGAACTCCCATGCTGTTTTTATCAATGAACTTTTATGTGTATTGTCGAACCGGCAATTCATTAATAGCCGCGAGTAATTTTAAATGACTTTTTTTCCTTTGAAATGTCATTTTGCTGTCAGACTGTTCTAAACACGGGAAACATGCGCCCCTTTACAGGCATACTATAGACACCCCCCAGGTACGAAATTTAAAGGAATATTACACTTTTGTTGTTTCACTTTAAGCATTATTAAAATCATTGCTCCCGAAAAAACTGCAGTTTTTAAAACTTTTTTTTGCATTGATCCTTGTCCCCTGGGGCAGGACCCAGGTCCCCAAACACTTTTTATGACAATAAAATTTCTCCCATAGACTTTTAAAGGGTGTTCCAGCGGCTTTCGAATTTGCCGCAAACACCCCAAATTGTTCGCTGTTCGGCGAACGGGCGAACAGCCAATGTTCGAGTCAAACATGAGTTCGACTCGAAGCTCATCCCTAATAGGTGCCTATATGCATTCAGTTGCTGCCATGTGATTGGCTGATTAACAATTTGTGTTACCAAGCTATTTAACTGGTGTAAAAGTGGCTGTTGAGTTTAGTTTATTAAAGGAGAGATACTTCTATGATGGATGCGAACAATGCTTTTGACTGCCATGCTGGATCACGGAGCCCAAAGCAGAATGTCAAATTCAAAACAGAAGCTAAAGAGAAGTCTGTACAAATTTATTCTGGCCATAATCCTCTTCTTGGTCTCAGGATTATACTTCCTTGTGTGGTCATGAGAATCAAAATCAGTTAACAGCATTGTAAAGCATGGAAAGGCTCTGGAAGGATCCCACAAATAATGTCGGGATCCCCTTAGTTCACTGATCAGCATATGCTCTGCCTCTCAGCGCAACGCCTGAGCCATTTACTTCCTCCCCCATTCATATTCTGGTGCATCTGTGAATGCTGGCAGGGGCAGAGCAGAGAGCACTGACTGACCGTCAGAGTTTTCTGCCTTGATTCAGACAGTGAAGTGAACAATCAGCAGTCAGTTGATTGCTCATTTCCCAGTTTTAGACACGGCGGAGGACAAATGCAACACCTGATCCATGCTACAGCAGGTAAGTAATTTTTTTATGTTTTTGCCACCAAGCTAATTTACTTTTTTCATGTTCATGGAATGGGAATGATATAGCAGTAGAAGACGTACTGCCATATAAGTTTAGGAATATATATATATATATATATATATATATATATATATATATATATATATATACACACGCACAGACATATATATATATATTTGAGAATAGAAAACAAACCAAAAATTTTTTTGTAAATATATATACAAATATATCTGTTACACCAATGTAATAAAAATTAAAAACTTATAATATGCTCTTATAATTATCTTTTCCAGATAAGGCCTAATATGGATGTGGAGACTACACTACTGCTTATACAGCTGTTGCAGCGGCAGCTGCTAGTCCAGCCCAGGATAGGATTAGAAATGTTAGGCTCAGACAGCCTCGTGTTTTCAGGACACGTACAGTCCTGGATGAGCTGTCTGACAATGGTGTTGAGTACATGTTTCGGCTGAACCGTCAGGGGATCATGGAGGTGTATAAGTTGATTAAAGATGAAATTGAGCCCCTGACTAGGAGGACCAATGCTATTTCAGCAATGGTCAGACTATTGGCCGTATTAAATTACTTAGCAACAGGAATTTTTCAGCCGTCATGTGCTCGCATCATTGGAATTAGTCATCCCAGTCTTTCTAGATCCCTGAAACCAGTTCTGAAAGCCATTAAGCGACATATAGATAGGTACATCCATTTCCCTAGAACCATGGAAGAGTGGCAAGAGGTGAAGGTCGGATTTTTACGCCAAGGAGGGATGCCAAATTGCCTGGGAGCCATAGACTGTACTCATATTGCGCTCATACCACCACATAATAGAGAGGAGCAGTTTCATAACAGGAAATGCTACCACTCTGTTAATGTTCAGGTGGTGGTTGACTCCCTGAACATTATGAGTATCAGATCTGGGTTTCCCAGAAGTTGCCATGACAGCTATATCCTGCGGCATTCAGCTCTTTGATTGATTTGAACAAGGACAAATGGGCGAGGGCTGGCTGGTGGGTAAGTACATTTAATTTTATACTAATTTTATTGCAAATGTATGTCTATATATTTTTACGATTGTTAACCACTTCAGAATGACCCTATAGCTACAATACTCTCGTTCTGGGAGAGCGTCCAAAGATGTCTTCTATGAACCCCCCCCCCCCGCCCCCCACCATGTGCCCCCTTTGGCTCGCATACAGCACGTTATGTGATTGATGTGTCCTTTGGACACAGCTGATTACACATTGCGGTAAATGTACAATCCCAGCTGATCACATATAAACAGACTTTAAGGTTATCTGCATTCCTTTCCTCACAAGCCATCACAGCATGAGGAGAGGAGAGCTGGTAACCGGTGAGTGTGAAAGGGGATATGTACACAGATAATCAGAATCTGGTAGCAATGGGGGGGGGGGGGACAAAACACGTGTTTTTCACAATTATCCTTGCCAGCAATTGTTTTGTTTACATTCAGCTGAAAATGGGGAACTCCCACTCCTTAGCACACACCTATACTCCATATTTTATGTACAGCGTCAGTCGCCCGCTCCTTTTGAAAAATGCTATTGTTCCAAAACCTGGCACAAATTACCCAAAAGCTATTAAATATTAGATTTTTTTACAAAAACATGTTCAATGGTTTTGGAGTGTCTAGTGTGTATGTAGAATTACCATATTTATTGGTGTATAACACGCATAGGTATATAACATGCACCTTAATGCACCTTAAGAGGTAACTTTCAGGAAAAAGAACGTATATTTAAAATAAAGAGCTATGAATCAAATTAAGGGTCGGATTGCCCATTAATTGCCCCCCCCCCCCCCCCCCCCGAGTCAGCCAGGTAGATAGAGACTATCTTGTCTTATTTACACTGTGTAGAGATTTAAAATAATGTCGGGATCCCCTTTTTGATGACAAAATGTTTCAAAGTTATTTTTGGATATATATATATATATACATACACACACACACACACACACACACTTCACCAAATCACAGCAGTGTGTTTGAGTTACACAAAATGGATATGGCACAATCTGGTGCCATACACACTCTCCAATTGTAGTCAATCTTCCCAAATTTAGCAGTGATAAGAAGAAAAGACAGTTATATATACATGTTTCATATGACAGGTTTCTTCCATTAATTTTGATTTTATATAGACATTTTACATTTTTAAAATGTGATCTTGATGCATCATTGAAGAAAACATTAAATCCCATCCCACATCATGTTCATTTATATATTTCATTGCATTCCCTGTTCAATCAGAGAAGAGAATTTATCATTTTAATTAACTTAATGTCATATGAAATCTTTAAAAGATAAACAATGGGCCCACCATAAATACAGCAAAAATGACTTTGATATTTGAATCTTTAATTTCTCACATGTATAAATGTATTGGCAATGTATTAATATTGAAATTATTGTTTTCATCTAACTATTCTCAATTAATATAAATTATTTAAAATATTTATTTTTTAAATTACAGGAGCCGCAGGATATGGCTGTAGGTCATGGTTGCTGACGTCTCTGGCGAATCCACAGACTGCGGCCGAGGTTAGGTATAATAGTGCACATATCCGTACCCGTGCAGTTATTGAGAGGACTTTTGGGATGTGGAAATCATTCCGATGCCTCTCAAAAACTGGTGTTTTTTTTACAGCACTCTCCGGAACTGGTGTCAGATATGCAATTCTACATAATATTGCTCTTGCAAACAATGTAGACTTGCACATCAGTAATGATCTGCTACCAGAAATACCGGCACTCCCGACTGCCTCAGAGGATTCCTCAGACCTAGGGAATCATGTTCATAAAAATCTTATTCGGTCCTATTTCAGGGTAATTATTTCTTTTTTTTTATTTATCCATACCTTTGAAGGTACAACATTTAGCAACTCACTTTGTTGATGATTTTTTTTTTTTTTAATTCTTTTTATTGATTTAAAAGACAAACATACAGTCACAGACACACTTTGATTGGCAACATACCAATCGAACCGACCTCGCAGGGCCGATAAGAAACAACTAACCAGACTTAAACTCTCCCCCTCCCCTTACCCCTCCCCCCACCCACTTCCACCCGTACAACAGCCATATAGTAGCAGATAAAAAACTGTGCATCATGAATTTCAGTTTAATCAGAACATCCTCTCTTAGCTCCCCGTGTATATTATTATTATGCATTATAGGACAGAACACACTAGATAGTTTTTATATATATTAGCGACCAACAATCAGCATGGAACGTTATTTAGATCACTTCTTACCTCCTAAACAGTGCATACCCCTCTAACTCACTGTAGCAGTAGAGTCCAGCCACGCCTGCCATACCTTCGAGAATTTCTTAGGACAACCTCTAGCGTGGTAGGTTGCCCTGTATAAAGGGATAACCGAATTTATCAATTTTTTCCAAAATAATAAAGTAGGGGCATTGGATTTTTTCCAGTTCAGTAATATAGCTTTTCTACCATAAAACCCAATATTAAGTAGGGTGTGTTGCGCACAGGAAGGGACCACCTCCTCTACCAGTCCTATCAAACATACTCTAGGTGTTAATGGAATCCTTATACTCAATACCTCTGCCAGACACTCTGTTACTTCCGACCAGAATCTTTGAATGTGTGCACAGCCCCAGAAGACATGTTCTGCGTCTGCTGGGGCATGTGAGCATCGCCAGCATTGACTACTCGCTGATGGATAAATACGGGACAACCTAGCCAGGGTGAGGTATATCCTGTGCAGGAACTTGAAATGAATTAAGCGATCCCTGGCTGAAACTAGGTGTTTGAATGGATGGTCCCACATGTCATCCCAGTCTTCCCCCTGAATATCTGCAATCTCTCCTTCCCATCTCTACCTACATTTAGTAATTCCTGGGGGAGTTATTTTAAAAAGGGATTTGTACACCGAGGATAACGGTTTGGCCAGGTCCTCCTCTGTTAACATGGACTCCATTGATGAAGGTAGATATTCCACCCTTTGCTCTCTAGTTTGTTCCCTAAAAGCATGCCTCAGTTGTAAATAACGAAAAAAGAAGGAGTTCGGAAGATCATGCCTGGCCTTTAACTGATCGAAAGTGCAAAGTTCCCCCTCACAGGTAATGTCCTTCAAAGTCTTAATGCCTTTGCATGCCCAGATCATAGGGTCAGGAAGGGAGAAAAAGTGTGGAAGCCTCGGGTTCATCCAGCTGAGGGCGTAATTCCTGTGTAACTGGGAGACATTAAAGTAGTGGCTACTTCCCAGGCCTTAATTGTCGTTTTCATAGATTCTGTCAGGGGAAGACAGGATTTCGGGCCTCTATACAAAGCCAGCTTTAAACTTTCGTACGACCCCAGATGTGCAGCCTCCACTACTGTGGCAGAATCACCAGAGTCCGCCGTCAACCATCTCCTAGCAAAAACCATCTGCCCAGCAAGAAAATATTTTTGCCAATCAGGCAGAGCCAACCCCCCCTGACCCCATGGTTCCTGTAATACTTTGATACTTATACGTGGAGAGTTTGGGGACCATATAAATGATCCAATGATACTATTTAATGTTTTAAAATATCCCTTGGGAATCCACACCGGGGAGTGCCATAGAAAATATAGGATCACTGACAGAAATTTCATTTTTATTAGGCTGACCCGCCCAATCAAGGAAAGAGGAAGGGTCTTCCATACCGCTGTTTTTTGTTTAAGTCTATTAATCAAGGGTAGGAGATTCAGAGACAGATAATCGTGGACATTGGCTGTGACTTTAACCCCCAAGTACGTGATTGAGGAGACCCACTGCAACGGCAGTGAATCGTCAGCCAATTTTTTTGCCTCTTTTCCCAATGGTAATATAGATGACTTACTCCAATTTACACGTAACCCCGAAAAAGTGGCGAATCTATCCAAAATCTGCAACGCCACTCTGAGAGACGGACCTAGGTCTCTAAGAAACAGAAGCAGATCATCGGCATATAATGCAATGCATTCGCTTATTGATCCCACCCGAATTGCCTGCACCCCCTCTGAACGCCGGAGGGCCCTAGCCAAGGGCTCCATCATCAGGGCGAAAAGGAATGGAGAGAGCGGGCAACCTTGCCTAGTGCCCCTACCTATATAAAAGAAGTCAGAAACCATGGAACCCAGCCTCACCGCCGTCCTCGGCGTACTGTAAAGTAAGCCGACCCAGCGACGAAAGCCAGGACCGAACCCCATGCCCTCCAAAACCTTGTGCATATATTGCCAATCCACAGAATCGAAGGCTTTTTCGATATCTATGGAGACAACCACTTTTGCCGGGTACTCAGCATTATCTATTTGAGTATGTGTAAATAGCCTTCTTAAATTTGTATCTGTAGACATACCAGGTATAAAACCTGTTTGATCAATGTCAACCAGGGTCGAAATGACCGTGGCCAGCCTTGTGGCTAAAATTTTAGCAAGAATTTTTAGATCCGAGTTGAGTAAAGCTATTGGGCGATAAGACGAGCACAACTGCGGGTCCTTGCCTGGCTTCAGGAGAAGTATCATATAGGCCTCCATCATTGAAGCCGGCAAGGAACCATTTTCCCAACAGTACTTGAACAGTAAAGTTAATCTAGTGGCCAGTTGTGACATGTGTACCTTGTAACAGTCCGCAGGAAAGCCATCTGGGCCCGGGGCTTTATTTGGGGGGAAGGAAAGTATGGCTGCCTCAACCTCCAGCACAGAGATATCTGCCTCTAACTGAGTGGCATCAGTATCAGTTAATTTAGGCATGGAAAGGCTCTGAAGAAGGTCCTCCAGCTCTGCCACATCATATGACTTTATTGGGGAGTATAGGGCCTTGTAAAATCTCACAAATTCCTCCAAAATTTCCCCCGGATCCGACAACAAAGTCCCTGCACTATTTTTTATTACCGGTATACTAACAGGAATCTTTTAGTCCGCCACCAGATTAGCCAGCAACTTGCCATTTTTGTCCCCCTCAGCAAAAATATTTTCGGCCCTTCTCCTTGCCTCGGTATGAGCCAATTCTGTGAAATGAACTTCTATTGCTCTTCTACTATGCAGCAAGGAGGCATAGTTAGCCTCCGAAGGGGAGTTCGCCTGAAGCTGTGCACAATCCCTCTCCCTAGCTATAAGTGTTTCCTTTTCCTTATTATGTTCAATCCTTACTGCTTTAATTGCTGATATAAATTCACCCCTTGAGACCGCTTTCAAAGCATCCCATACAATAGGCGGGTCTGCCGTATCCACATTTGTCACCCAAAAGGTTTCCATGGCAGCCTGAACAGGCGTAGTTACCTGCTCCTCCTGTAACCAACCCGGTGCCAATCTCCAACCCCCCTTGTGACCTCTGGTGGGATAAGTCAATGTGACCAACAGGGGATTATGGTCCGAGGTCCCTCCAGCTAAGTAATCAGATGCACATATACTATTCAAAAGTTGGGCATTCCCAAATGCTAAGTCTATTCTAGCTGATGATTTGTGAGTGGTAGACAAATGTGAATATGACACGATCCCCGGGTTTTTCCACCTCCATACTTCCGTCAAACCCGCTACCGAAGCCCACGTGCAGAGATCTGCTGAGGCTGTCCTAGCAACATTAGAGGTATCTAGTGTAGAATCCATTATACTATTAAAGTCACCCATAAATAACGTAGGTAGATGTAAATACGGAGCTAGCATAGTTAACAAATCATATAACATCTGTACTTTAAATGGAGGAGGTATGTAAACATTCACAAGCAGTATTTTTTGATATGCCAGATCTAACACCAATGCCACATATCCCCCTCCCGGATCAGTAAACACCTGATGGATGTTGCATGCAACCGCTTTACTGATCAAAATGGATGTGCCTCTAGCGTATGTTGAGTATGAGGAGTGAAAGGACCTCTGTATCCAGGGTCTGCGCAGTGCAAGCGATTTATTTCCATCCAGATGTGTCTCCTGGAGGAGAACAACATGCGGCTTCACTTGTTTAAGATATTGAAACACAGCCGCTCTTTTAAATTTGCTGTTCAGACCCCTAACATTCCATGAGATGATTTTTATCTTACTCTCCATCAATATTAAAAAACATATCCAAAGTACCACAGTTCCCCCATAATAACACAGTGATAGCTAAGCAAAATACGTCTAGGAATATAATTAAGTAAGGAACCACTGATGCAATCGTTATGCTACTTATATGACTGTTGTTTAACCTTTCCCCCCCTGCTGTTATACCAGAAACTAGTAACCTTAGAACAAAACAAAAACTAAAAAAAAACAAAAAAGTCCGGTATGCAGCTTTTACCCTGTAACAAAAAGCTCCAAAAGAGCTCAACCAAATGTGTCGATAGTTCGGCATAAAAAAGAATAAAAAATCCTTTTTTTCTTTGTGCTTCTAGAGACTCCTTGTTAGTTCCATGTAGAAGTACAGCCGATTAGATCTGACTTCGCTGTAAATGGTGCAAAATTGATGAAAATCATTTTGGTGTTACACAAACATCTCCAGGTAGGCCTCTCAGCTCCAACTAGTGATTACCGTGTAGAGAATGCGGCCTCACAGGCTGAGAGTAGTACAACAGGAGAATGACCCCCTAAAGCAGCTGCAAGCCTGTGTTACCATTCTCGCCTCTCCACCCTCCAGAGGACCTCCTTCCTTAAATGACCAGGGCAAGCAGATGGAAAGTCCTGCTGTATAACATACAGCAACAAAGGGAAAAAAGAAAAGAAAAATGGAGCAGGCCAGAGTATAGAACCAGGAATTATATGCTGAAGGAAAACAAAATGAACAAAAAGAAAGACTTCAGTGTAAAATATTCCAGCAAATGACGGTGTCATCACAAATTTTGATCCAACCAATCGTTAGCATCTTGCGGGGTTTCAAAAAATTTCACAGTACCTTTATGTTGTACCCGGAGACGACTGGGGTAAAGCATGCTGTATTTTAACTCTCTCTCCCTGAGCCGCCTCTTGACATCCGTAAAAGAGCGACGTCTTTTCTGGGTTTCTGCCGAGAAGTCTGGGAATAGCATAATACGGGCATTCTCAAATTTTAGCTCTTTGTGCTTCCTGGCCTCCGCTAGCAGCATGTCGCGGTCCCTATAATTAAGGAACCGTACCAGAAATGGCCTGGGTGGGGCACCTGAAGGTCTGGCTCCCGTGGGGACTCTGTGAGCCCTTTCAGCCACATAAGTGGGGGGGGAGATCACCCAGAGACAGCAATATTTTAAAAAATCCCTCTGCGAACGCTGTCGTGTCTGTGCCCTCAGCTCCTTCCGGTAGGCCGACCACCCGTACATTATTTCATCCCTGGCGGTCCTCAGAATCATCTGCACGGCGTTGTAGGGCCCCCACCATCTCCTTTAGCTCCCGCAATTGCGATCCATGACTGTGAGAGGCATCCTCCACTTCAGAAATACGGTCCTCCGCAGTGGTTAGTCTGCCCCTAATCTTATCTAAATCATGGCGGATAAGATTACATTCCGAGGCCAGTAGATCAATGCGCCCCATAAGCTCAGATTTAGAGGCCGCTATAGCCTCTATGATTGGGCCAGTTATGGCTGCCGCGTCCAGCTCAATCTCTGCCGATGGGAGGGGATTATCCTCAGATTGCGGTGCAGAGGATACATCATGCTGCGCCATCTTTACCTTGCCTGTCGTGGCGCGCTGTGTTGAATTCACAGGAGCTGCATCGGAGGAGGAGTGGGCAGGGCTAGTCGCCATGCTGCCCCTAGAGCGGAGATTTTGCCGTGCTTTCGGCGGCTGAGAACGGGACGTTCTCTGATGTTTTGATGCCGAGGATGGCATAATAAGTCACCCAGACGTCTCCGCTCACCTTGGGGCACCGTCAGCAGGGTTACAGTCCACAAAATTGGCTGCAATCAGGATAAAATGCTGGGGATATGCAGGAGCTCAGAGCACACACGTCCTGCCTCGATCACATCCCAGCCACGCCCCACTTTGTTGATGATTAAAAGAGGCACATCTAAGTATGCAGGCATCCGGGGTAAAGCTGTCCACATGGTCCGTCCTCCACACCGCCGGCTCTCACCGCTGTCAGTCTGCAATCGTGACCGTGAAGACTACCCTGCAGTAGGGCAATTAGAAAGCAAGGTACGCAGTGTGGAGGGGATGAAGACGATGGCGGTGAGGAGGGCAGTTTATGTGGACAGCTTTACCCAGAATGCTTGGATAATTAGATGTGCCTGTTTTAATCAGCAACCATGTGACTTGCTAAATGTTGTACCTTCATTAAATGTAACAATATTGCTACACTTAGATCTGTTCTGTTCTGTTTTATACTCAGTTGTGACATGACGCTACTTGTATATCAAGACATCGCTTGTATATCAAGTCAAATTTTGTTTTAAATGTGATTGATTAAATATGCAATGGCCAAGTCAATCACCTGACCTGAATCCGATTGAGCAAGCATTTCACTTGCTGAAGACAAAACTGAAGGGCAAATGCCCCAAGAACAAGCAGGAACTGAAGACAGTTGCAGTAGAGGCCTGGCAGTGCATCACCAGGGAAGAAACCCAGCGTCTCGTGATGTCTATGCGTTCCGGGCTTCAGGCTGTAATTGACTGCAAAGGATTTGCAACCAAGTATTAAAAAGTGAAAGTTTGATAGATGATTGTTAATCTGTCCCATTAATTTTGGTCCCTTAAAAAGTGGGAGGCACATATACAAACTGTTGTAAATCGTACACCGTTCACCTGATTTGGATGTAAATACCCTCAAATTAAAGCTGAAAGTCTGCAGTTAAAGCACATCTTGTTCGTTTTATTTCAAATCCATTGTGCTGGTGTATAGAGCCAAAAAGATTAGAATTGTGTCGATGTCCCAATATTTATGGACCTGACTGTATATAATGGCATGCTCTCAGCAAAGAGGCGCAGGGGAAAGTCAACAGCCAGGACAACCAAAGTCTTTAAAAATGAAGGAGAAGAGGCGTGGCCTGGAGAGCAATGGAGTAGGACGTGGATCGTGAGAGCTCCACTTGCAGACTATCCTTTAAGCCTTGTACACACAATGGGACTTCCATAGGAATTTTCTGTGGATTTTGGTCCGAAGGGCGTGGACTGTGAACTTGGTATGCATACACACTGCCCAACATTTTCAGCCAACATGCAGTAAATTTTATTGTTTTTCAGCTCTTTTCCGCCACCCTTTGGGCAACTTCTGCTATTGTTGTCTGATGTTTAGCATTGGTTCGGAGCATGCGTGTTTGTACATTGGATTCTATTTGGACGAACTTGTGTACACACGATGAGATAATCCAACGTAACAGATTAAATTGTCAGACAGTTGGTGAGCATGAATAGCCAACTTTAGTTGTTAATTCAGCCAACAATTGTATGTTGGCGCATACACACGGTTGGATTATCCGACACAACACGTCCATCAGACAATTATGGACATAAAATTGGATCGTGAACACTGGCACTGATCGCTGAACGAGGGAATATACTTACCTGCTGATGTGACTCGAAATCCTGCATATGCTTTCCCCTTCTGCTGCATACTTCTTTCCCGATGTCTCCGTTCTCCCCATGGTTGAAGTGCCCCATAACAGACCATGAGGAGAGACGATTCCTATTACAATACCCTTTTCTTGCTGCAAGCGGTCCACACAGAAGGGATCTTTGTGGGGATAAGACCTCACACCACCACCACCTTACCACGCTATTAATTGTTTAATAAAAATAAAGTTATTTTTAAAGTGTTTAATATTGGAAATTTTTTTAATTTAGTACAAATTAGGCATGTTCAAAATACATATAATAAAAATTAGAAACAGCAATGAAAACATAGATAAGTGTAAGTTTGTTATAAAGTGCAACAAAATAACTACTTCTTCAGCAATGGCTGAATAACCTCCCCCCACCCCACATAATCAACAGAACATCATATCTCTCTTTTTTTTAAGGCACTGTACATCAGAAAAAATATCCTAAATATTTGTGGCATCCATCACATTATGAGTGTCATTAGCAGGGGCCATTTGTTGACACAGTGGAGCCACAGCACCTACCTAAATAGAACAGCGCAGTGGAAATTTTTTTTTGCTCCTCCAACATATTTGCTAATTGAGTATTGATATGTTCAAGGCTGTCATTGCTTCTTATCCTTTGTGCTACCACAGCCTGTTGAAATGATTCTTGCATGTTTTGGCGATCATTTGCTTTATAAGGGCATTTAAAGTCTGCCCTAACTGATTAGCAACATTGTTTGCAGCACCCTCACGTTCTGCCAACATTTCTCTTCTTCTTCTGCCTCTTGGAGCCCGAAGCGGAATAGAAGAAGAAGAAATGTTCTGTATTGGTGCACTTTCCACCATTTCTTGTAGTCTTGCGTCTTCCTGATCTGCAAATTAAAATAATTCAAAAAATGAATAAACTTCATTATTAACATGACATTCAAAAAAGATAATTATTTTTTAGTATTCGT
The DNA here is from genome assembly GCF_042186555.1 of Aquarana catesbeiana. Classification (NCBI taxonomy): domain Eukaryota; kingdom Metazoa; phylum Chordata; class Amphibia; order Anura; family Ranidae; genus Aquarana; species Aquarana catesbeiana. The sequence continues at coordinate 147,881,242 of NC_133335.1, read as the reverse complement.
GTTTACTTGGTGGTGAAAGTTCGTCTGCTACTTCTGGATGACCAGTGACATTTTCTGTCTCAACTCCTATGAAAAATAAAAATGTGATTTTGTCAGACAATTTGGGTATTACTTGCTAAAAGAGGAGAGTGCAAAATCCATTGTTTTAGCAAATATTTTTTAAACAAGCTTTATTTAGACGCTCATAGAATACTATGCACAGATGCACCTGATTCTGAGTTAATCTCCAGCAATGATTAGCGCCTAGTACACAATAGCATTATTTTTTTCCATCAATAAAGCAGACCTAATCTAAAAAATGAAGATCTAGGAAGGAGATCATGTATTAACACTGATGTTTGTAAAACAATCGGAAAAAACTTTTTTCAGTCATGCCCCTTCAACAGAAGATGGCCGTTCAAGCGGCTTTTGTACACAGGGGCCAACTGTTGGCTGGCTTCTATTAAACTGGCTATGGAACTTCCACTCATCGGATTGCTCCCCCCTTTGGGTGCCACAATTGGCACCTTTCGGGGGGAGGGGGACAGGATACCTGTCTTTGATTGGTATCCTTTCCAAATTCTGGGAGTCCGGGCCGCGGCCTGTGACGTCACCATGGGGCTCCCCCCCGGCCGTCGGGACAGTAGGAGAGAGGAGCGGGCCTCGCGCATGTGCAGTAGGGTTCCCGGCTTGAAGGCAAGAAGACTACACTGCCGGTACCCTTACCCGCAATGGCAGCGGCAGCACCCTAACGCTGATGGAAACATCGCTGGACTCCAGGACAGGTAAGTGTCCATTTATTAAAAGCCAGCAGCTGCAGTATGTGTAGCTACTGGTTTTAATCTGTTATTTTTTGGGCGTAACACCGCTTTAAGAAAGGTGCAATTGGACAAAAACATCTTGATATTTACCGGTACAAGATGGTCCTGCTTGAGGCTCCTCATTCACTGGAGATTGAATAGGAACTTAAAAGATAGGAAGCTATTATATACTTAACATCTTCATACATTGAAACAGATCAATAATTACACATCAAATTTTTTTAGATTTTTGGACATATGTATATTCTGTACTTACCATGTATATTTTCACAGTCTTGATCAGCGACCGCATATGCCACGACAAATTGACTATTTTCTAGAAACAAAATAAAATTATTGTTAATAGATATTGTCATGTAGCAGGTCTGACAAGATAATTTTTGCTCTTGTTCTGACGTTCACTTTGCTAATTCACTGAGAAGATCAACAAGTGGGCTTCAAGATTCCAATAAGACCCCCGCCCGAAGTCCCCCACAACCACCGAGCCACGGTTGTGTGGATGAGGCCCTTGTCCTCCACAACATGGGTACAAGGTGCTTTGGGATGCCACACAGCAGCCCCCTCCCCCCAAGTTGAGAGTATGTGGTCTGGTATGGTTCAAGAAGGGGGGTGCTCGATTTCCGCCCACCCCCATTCATGCGCAGATAACGGTCTGGTATGGATTTGGGGGGGAACCAACGTCTTTATATTTTATTTTTTATAATTTTCGTGTATTTTTCATTACTTTTTCAATAACCGTGTGGCGGCAATTGTAACCACGAGTCATTTTAAATGGGATTTGCTTTTTTTTGGGGTGGGGGGGGAAATATCAGTTTTGCAGCATGTTCTATACATGGTACAGATGCGCCACTTTACAGGCAGACTAAGGGGACGCCACCAGGCACTATATTTAAAGCTGAGTTCCACCCAAAAGTTGAACTTCCGGTCAATTTACTCCTTCCCCCTCCGGTGCCAAATTTGGCACCTTTCGGGGGGGGGGGGGGGGGGGATGGGCAGGATACCTGTGTTTCACAGGTATCCTGTACCCACTTCCGGGAGCATCAGCCACGGGCATTGACTCCACCTCCTGAGCTCCCTCCTCCTCTCTCCTCTTTCCCCGTCAGGTGGGCCAATAGGATAGAGGAGCAGAGACTCGCGCATGCTCAGTAGGGTTCCCCGCGTTCACTGCTGGGTTCCCTTACTCGCAATGGAGGCGGCAGCACCCGACAGCTGATGGAAACATCAGCTGCTGTGTCGACATCGCTGGACTCCAGGACAAGTAATTATCCAGTTTTTAAAAGTCAGCAGCTGCAATATGTGCAGCTGTGGGCGGACCTCTGCTTTAAAGGAATTTTTCATTTTTTTGATTGCAAGATTATTTGTCAAAAAGTTTGTGGCATTGATACATGTCCCCCAGGGCAGTACCCAGACCACCATACCTCTTTTATGCCCAAATACTTTCATCTAAGCCTTCAATGGGGACTTTTGATTTTTTATGTTTGGCTCCCATAGACTTCAATGTGGTTCGCCATTCAGGTTATAAAATTTCCCCTGTTTGGGAGTTCTGCTGCATACCGAACAGGGGGGCATTTGGACCATGTATACTAAATACCTATTATTGTCTACTTTACAATAAGAGGTCAATTGTGGGGTGTATGTACTGTACTGGAATTTTAGGGCCTCAAGAATTGAGATTGCCCTTCAGTACATTAAAGTGATGTTAAACATTATTTTTTTTTAAAACAATATAATAAACAAGCTCTGTGCAATTGTTTGGCGCGTAGCAGCCCTAATGATCTTTTTCTGGGGTCCCCTCCAGGTGCTCCAGGACCCTACTCTTCGGAGAGTGCCCCTTCCCTGGGGCCACCCATGTGTGCTCATTCCCGAGGCACCCAGTCTGCGTCTATTGACAAAGACCAGGCGACTCAGCCACGCCCCACCAGTCACTCATCACAGCACTCAATCGACAGCAGCGGCAGCCAATTTGCACAGTGAGGAAGGAGACAGTGGAGAGAGCAGCTGCTCTGATGCACATCGCTGGATCAGATGTGGCTCAGTTAAAAATAAAGGGGGGTTTATGTGAAAAAACATTACATTAAAAATTGGAGGAATTTCATTTGGTTATAGCGTTGCATGAATTCACAATTGTCAATGAATGACTTCAGTCCCCCTTTTACCCACCTTTTTTGACCTGGCCATTTTTGGAAAATTACAATAGGCGTATATTGATTGCTTAGCTTAAAAGCTATAGCATCTACAAACTATGTGATAGATTTAGGGACCTTGAATTTTTTTCAAATTGTTTACTAGTAATAGCGGTGATAAGCGAGTTTTAGCGGGACTGTGACCTTGCGGCAGACAAATCTGACACTTAGGGAGTTATTTACTAAAGCAAAATCCACTCTGCACTATAAGTGCACTGAAAAATGCACTTGGAAGTGGGGTCACTGTAGATCTGAGGGAGACATGCAAGAAAAATCAAATACAGCATTTTTGCTTGCACATGATTGGATAATAAAATCAGCAGAGCTTCCCCTCATCTCAGAGCTTTCCCTCAGATCTACAGCGACTGCACTTACAAGTGCACTTGTAGTGCAAAGTGGAACTGCTTTGAGTAAATCAGCCCCTAAGTGATAATTTTTGGGGATCTGCAACACCAATACTACGAGTGCTAAAATAAAATGCACTGTCACTGTATAAATGACACTGGCAGAGCTGGGGTTAACAGGAGGGGCGATAAAAGGGTTAAGTGTGTCTCCAGGGGCTGCTTGCTACCTGTGTGGGGGATGGTCTGACTTGAGAAACACAGACCTCCGTGTTCCTGGCTACTTCATGGAGCGACATACAGGTAAAATGTGCGAAAGGTGGTCTGGAAAAGGTTAAAGAGGTTAAAGTAGTACAGTCTCTCAGAGCAAAAAAAGGCCTAGTCAAATCCTTATGCAGCTTAAAGTTGTTATTACCTACCTTCATCATCAAACAGCATAAGTGTCTCATCTGGTGGAACCTCAATATCAGTTGACTGGTCATCTCCATTTGTTGGATCTTGTAACACTGTAAATAGAATTGTTGGATCTTGTAACACTGTAAATAGAATTTTAAATATTAATTAGTTATTTTATAAACTTTTTGAAAAAAAAATATATTTCTTAAAATTACTTACTATAGGCATCGGAGTTGTGCTCTCCAGGTGCTCCCAAAATAGTGTCGGGTCCAAGGCACCCCTTCAGCTCCTCCTCCTTATATGGTGAAAAAGTAATATCAGGAGGTGGTCCTCCTCCAGAACCTCTCTGATACTTAGCTAAAGCGCTAAGTTTTTTTTTAATCTGCCCTTTTATGTCACTTATTCTTCGCTTGCATGTTCCTATGCATCGGGCAGTATCACCACATGCATTCACTTCCTGTATAATACTGCTCCATATGGCAGGCTTTCTGCCTTGGGACAGCATCCTGGACCGGGCACCATATAAACGGTCCCAATTACTCACTACCCTTGAGACCAGAATGCAGTTCTGCACAAAGGTAAATTTGCTAACTCTCTTTTTGTGTACACCCTCCATGCTGTCAACACTCCTACCACAACCCTCAAATGAGGAAAATGTTTCTGGGAAATGAACTTGGTAAGGACTGTGCCATTTTTAGAAGATATAGGGAGGTTTGTTTGACATACAGTGGGGATGGAAAGTATTCAGACCCCCTTAAATTTTTCAGTCTTTGTTATATTGCAGCCATTTGCTAAAATCATTTAAGTTCATTTTTTTTCCTCATTAATGTACACACTGCACCCCATATTGACAGAAAAACACAGAATTGTTGACATTTTTGCAGATTTATTAAAAAAGAAAAACTGAAATATCACATGGCCCAAAGTATTCAGACCCTTTGCTCAGTATTTAGTAGAAGCACCCTTTTGATCTAATACAGCCATGAGTCTTTTTGGGAAAGATGCAACAAGTTTTTCACACCTGGATTTGGGGATCCTCTGCCATTCCTCCTTGCAGATCCTCTCCAGTTCTGTCAGGTTGGATGGTAAACGTTGGTGGACAGCCATTTTTATGTCTATTCAGAGATGCTTAATTGGGTTTAAGTGGCTGGGCCATTCAAGAACAGTCACGGAGTTGTTGTGAAGATACTCCTTCATTATTTTAGCTATGTGCTTAGAGTCATTGTCTTGTTGGAAGGTAAACCTTCAGCCTAGTCTGAGGTCCTGAGCACTCTGGAGAAGGCTTTCGCCCAGGATATCCCTGTACTTGGCCGCATTCATCTTTCGATTGCAACCAGTCGTCCTGTCCCTGCAGCTGAAAAACACCCCCACAGCATGATGCTGCCACCACCATGCTTCATTGTTGGGACTGTATTGGACAGGTGATGAGCAGTGCCTGGTTTTCTCCACACATACCACTTAGAATTAAGGCCAAAAAGTTGTATCTTGGTCTCATCAGATCCAGAGAATCTTATTTCTCACCATCTTGGAGTCCTTCAGGTATTTTTTAGCAAACTTCATGCAGGCTTTCATGTGTCTTGCACTGAGGAGAAGCTTCTGTCAGGCCACTCTGCCATAAAGCCCCGACTGGTGGAGGGATGCAGTGATAGTTGACAGTCTACAACTTTCTCCCATCTCCCGACTGCATCTCTGGAACTCAGCCACAGTGATCTTTGGGTTCTTCTCTACCTCTGTCACCAAGGCTCTTCTCCCCTGATATCTCAGTTTGGCCGGACGGCCAGCTCAAGGAAGGGTTCTGGTCGTCCCAAACGTCTTCCATTTAAGGACTATGGAGGCCACTGTGCTCTTAGGAACCTTAAGTGCAGCAGAATTTTTTTTGTAACCTTGGCCAGATCTGTGCCTTGCCACAATTCTGTCTCTGAGCTCTTCGGGCAGTTCCTTTGACCTCATGATTCTCATTTGCTCTGACATGCACTGTGAGCTGTAAGGTCTTATATAGACAGGTGTGTGGCTTTCCTAATCAAGTCCGATCGGTATAATCAAACACAGCTGGACTCAAATGAAGGTGTAGAACCATCTCAATGATGATCAGAAGAAATGGACAGCACCTGAGTTAAATATATGAGTGTCACAGCAAAGGGTCTGAATACTTAGGACCATGTGATATTTCAGTTTTTCTTTTTTAATAAATCTGCAAAAATGTCAACAATTCTGTGTTTTTCTGTCAATATGGGGTGCTGTGTGTACATTAATGAGGAAAAAAATGAACTTAAATGATTTTAGCAAATGGCTGCAATATAACAAAGAGTGGAAATTTTAAGGTGGTCTGAATACTTTCCATCCCCAGTGTAACATATATATTTATTTTAAATCACTGTTATTAACGATTCTTTATATTTATATATATATATATATATATATATATATATATATATATATATATATATATATATATATATATATATATATATATATATATTCTACCTGCATTTAAATGCTATTATTAAAGTCATTTTTATATAATTTTTAATTTTTTAATAAAAAAGTTTTTGTAAACCCTAAAACATGGTTTTACCCATGGGCTGTTCTATTACAATTATACAATTATACGGGAGTTTATCAATTATGAAACATATTTTATATTAATTTATTAAGAAATATTTATATGTGTATACTTTATTATAATTATTTTTTAATGATTATACATTTATTTTTCATTTATATGAATGGTATATAGCTGCATTACATATGTGGATTCCATTCATTTACTATACACCATTCACATTTAAATAGGCACATGTATGATCTTTAAATATTGAGAAAAATAATGTTTTTTAATAATTAGGTTCATGTATGTTGTGTAGGGGGAATGTGACTTTATTATTTTATTAATGTGAGGTGTGTAATGTGTGGTGATTTGTGTTTAATGTTGGTATTTTTAATTAGCTATTACTGTAATCCCAGTACATCGCGCAAGATTACAGTGACAGGAACCGTTCTCAGGATTTCCCGGTGTTTGTAGATCACTTCACAACTCAACAGGAGAAGCGATCTACAAAGGTTGATAAACAGGCACTCAGAGGAGATCGCTCTCCTCTGAGAATGCCTGAGAACTAAGTAGCAGTATTTTACCGCTGAATGATAAACGGACACCTATAACACTAACTAAATGCTCACAAAATGTTCTTATTCTTAAAAATGCTTACAAGGTACTTTACAGGTGGTTGTACACACTGACTACGTTGGCTCATTTCATTCCGGCCTACTCTCCTTTGTGTTTTCAAGGATGTTCTCAGGAGGGCACTATGGCGCACATTTGGTGGACATGCCCAAAGGAATGCAGATTATGTCTACTCTCTTCTCCACAACATATTCCATACTAACCTCAAAAGGGATCCCGCTATGAAGCTCTTCTCTGCAAGCCGATATTGCATTAATGCATTAAGGTGAAAAAATGTTTACCTTTACAACCCCTTTAACTATAGCAAGGGCATGGAAGACACCTGTACTTAGTTTTGAGGTGGTTAAAAACTGTATAAACGATATAATGGTAAACGAAAAGTTGACTGCTATCCTTTTAGACCCCCATGATAAATTCCTTTGGGTTTGGCAACTCTAGGTTGATTATATTAAACCTTCTAGATTTGATACTACACTTCTCTCGATTTATTATGCTCCTGCTCCCGACCGCATGGACTCCCCCTCTTCTTTATTTCCCTGTTTTTTTCCATTCTTATGTCCCTTTTCTCCCTTCTCCCCCCTTTCTTTAGCCTTACATCCCATGCTTTCTTCTAGTTTGTTAGGCCACCAGGTGTTTGCCTAGGTGGGATGGTTACAATGCTAGCACTATTCAAAGTTATGCCCTGCTTGATATATACCTTTTGAATACATGGTTAGTAATGGGTAACGCTCAACGTAATATGTGGACGTTTTAGTTCTATACTTCACGCAACGTTCCCCAGAAAACTCAGGGTGGATGAGGACTTGCAGATTGTTTCCCGGACACATTTCAAACCATAGTCAGGGAATTCCTATCTGCATGCCCACAGCCGCCACCCAAGATTGATCAACAACTTTCCTTTTGGGCAGTTCTGTCATTTTAGGAGGACATGCACTCATGTACAGTACTATGATGAGCAGAGTAACATACTAAAGAAAGAATTCTAAGAAAAAGGTTGTGACCTTCCCCTAATTGAGGAGGCATACATCAAGTACCATGAATTATAAAATGATCAGACGGATAAAGCCTACAATGGTGACCATAGGTGCTACCTAAAGGAGATCACTGTCTCATACTGATAGACCGAACAGCAATCATCAGCATCATGATATCATGTTCTGTACCTGGTTTAACAAAAAGCTTTTGCTATCAAGCAGGTAATTAATAAATATTGGGGTATTCTGCATCATGACTCCTGTTTATTGAGTGCCAACCCCGAGCATCCCAGCATCATAATTCGGAAACCCAAAGATTTATGGGGCTATATTGCCTGCTGTAGGGTCCTTTCCTCGATAACTGTGGTCGGTTCCTAACTGTGGGGCTTGCCACTTTATGTGGCATAGGAAGAAGGGTCACAGGAAACAATGGTCAGATGTTTTTCGATCTGGCAGTTTATAAACTGCGAATCACAATTTGTGGTCTATTGCCTGATCTGCCCCTGTGGCTCGCTCTATGTTGGTCGAACGACATGCACTTTACGCATCAAGTTTGGGGAACATATCAATCCTTGAAAGTGTTTGGACTGGAGACCACCATGGAAGATGTTGACCTTGGGAGACATTTAAAGTTGTGTAAAAGGGAAACGTTTAGGATACAGACTCTCTGTTCCCCAGGGATCTGAATGTGGGTTTGGATGTTCAGGCTTTGATGCAATAGCTGTTGAATTTCCCCCGCCATGAGAACTGTTTGGTACATTTTACATTGTATACATGCACATGAATTCAGCTTCCTCTTTTTTTCTTGTCCTATGCTTGTCAGATTGATCAACCATTGTTTAATATCTGTAAAATGTGTTTGTAGGGTGTGAATTGAGATTTTTGTTGATTTATTTTTGTCTTTATTTGTACATAAGTATATGCAGTCATAAATTCCCCTATTACTAATTTTGGACATTTATCAGTTTCATCAGTTTTTATACTGTACCTTGCACTGCTTTTGTATCTTCTGGATGATCTGTTAAGTGATGTGAATGTATTACATGCATCTCCTTCTGATTTTTATCATTCTTTGATTTTATGCAGTATTATGAAGTAGAGTGTATTTATCAATTTGTTTGTTTATTTATTATCAAATAGCCAATCCATGTATTTTGTTTTTTCTGTTAACATTTTATTTCTTTAATATGCATGTGTGTGTTCATCCATTCTTGTTTACACTGGCCTCATTTGGGTTCAGGCCCCTGGACTTTTCATGTGTTTTTTTTTTTTTCCCCACAGGGCCCCCTGCATCTGACATTTTACGGCACTGGGCATGAACTCGGAGTGCAGGGAGTGTTGTGTGTGGGTCAATCCAACACTGTACCTGAGATCAGAGGTTCTTTCTGCTCTTTCTCTCTCTCACCTGCTGGAGCCACTGTCAATCACAGCCAGTAAGGAGAAAGCAGGGGGAGGAGCCAAGCCACACACTGTGTGTGTGTGTCAAAGGAGCCAGGACCTCAGAATAGGTTGATTGGGTGAGTAAGTAGGACTCGTTTATTATTTAAAAAAAAAAATTTAAAAACACTTTAACTATATATGTGTAGCGCTGGTAGATTTACAATCTACCACAGATTAGGTAAATTTAGTAAATTGTGTGTTAGGAAGGTTAAAAGTTTGCTTCTGTTCCAGCTTGGCTGACATTGTGTGCTTCCGTGCTGACCGGTGGGTGTCGCTGTTACCATTAGTCAGTGTTGGAAGGGCAACGTGTCGAAGTGTATAGATGCTCCTCTGTCTCGGAGGCAAGCTCGGTGGAGGTGGTCCTCCGAGTTGCATTTTGGGCGAGGGTATTTATTGGAACAGATGCCATGTTCTAGGGTTCGTTTTGCAGCCACCTGCTGGCCCTCCTGGCCGACAGGTATGCGTTAAGGAGCTACCTCATGGTCCTCCGATCGGGAGGCCCACAATGCTGTGGCGCAGGGGTGGGTCCAGAGGCTTGTCTGGGGCCTACCACCGTGGCCGAGGAATGGTCCTGAGCTGTCGGTCCTGTGTGACGAAGAGTATCCAAAAGAAGTAACCATACAGCATAGTGTCGCCGGTTCGGCTTAAAGGTTCAGGCACAGGGCCGGATTTCCCACAAGGCCACCGAGGCCAGGCCTCGGGGCGGCAGTGGTACAGGGGCGGCCCGGCGCTGCTCCTGCAATGACTTCTCGGCCGCCCCCCACACTAACCTAGCAGCATGCAGCGCACCCGGGCACCAGAGAGGTGGGGGCGCTGAAGCGCTAGAGTGCTCCTCTCCCTCCTCCTACTCTCTGTGTCCAGACGCGGCTTCCTCCGCTCCCACCGCCGCCGCTGCTGTTTTTTGAGGCTTCAGCCTGTCCCCCCTCCCTCCTCCTGTCAGAGAAGGAGAGCAGCCGCCGGAGATCGGAGCGGCTGGTCTCTGTGCGGGGGGCGGGGGGGCGCGTGTTCTCTTGTGTCTCTCACTCCCGCCCAAGCCTGTCTCCATCTGTTCCATCTGTTCACTTATGGAGGGGGAGTTGTCCTGGGAGGGGGGGTTGTCCTGGGGCTCTGTACTAGTGAAGGGGGGGGTTGTCCTGGGGCTCTGTACTAGTGAAGGGGGGGTTTGTCTGGGGGGGGTTGTACTAATGAAGGGGGGGGGTTGTCCTGGGGGTCTGTACTAATGGAGGGGGGGTTTGTCCTGGGGGGGTCTGTACTAATGAAGGGAGGGGTGGTTTGTCCTGGGGGGGTCTGTGCTAATGGAGGGGGTGGGGGTTGACCTGGGGGGGGGTTGTACTAATGGAGAGGGGGTTGTCCTGAGGGGGGTTTGTACTAATGGAGGGGGGTTGACCTGGGGGGGGTTTGTACTAATGGAGGGGGGTTGTCCTGGGGGGTATGTACTAATGGAGGGGGGTTGTCCTGGGGGGTTTGTACTAATGGAGGGGCGTTTGTCCTGGGGGGTCTGTACTAATGAAGGGAGGGGGGTTTGTCCTGGGGGGGTCTGTACTAAGGGAGGGGGGTTTGTCCTGGGGGGGTCTGTGCTAATGGAGGGGGTGGGGGTTGACCTGGGGGGGTTTGTACTAATGGAGACGGGGTTGTCCTGGGGGGGTTTGTACTAATGGAGGGGGGGGTTGACCTGGGGGGGTTGTACTAATGGAGGGGGGTTGTCCTGGGGGGTATGTACTAATGGAGGGGGGGTTGTCCTGGGGGGTATGTACTAATGGAAGGGGGTTGTCCTGGGGGGTTTGTACTAATGGAGGGGCGTTTGTCCTGGGGGGTCTGTACTAATGAAGGGAGGGGGGTTTGTCCTGGGGGGTCTGTACTAATGAAGGGAGGGGGGTTTGTCCTGGGGGGGTCTGTACTAATAAAGGGAGGGGGGTTTGTCCTGGGGGGGGTCTGAACTAATGAAGGGAGGGGGGTTTGTCCTAGGGGGGGTCTGTACTAAGGGAGGGGGGTTTGTCCTGGGGGGGATCTGTACTAATGAAGGGAGGGGGGTTTGTCTTAGGGGGGGTCTGTATTAAGGGAGGGGGGTTTGTCCTGGGGGGATCTGTACTAATGAAGGGAGGGGGGTTTGTCCTGGTGGGGGTCTGTACTAATGGATGGGGGTTTGTCCTGGGGGGGGGGGTCTGTACTAATGGAGGGGGGTGGTTTGTCCTGGGGGGGGTCTACACCCAGGAAAGTACACCCAGGACACCAGAGGGAGAGGGCAGTGCTGAGGGAACACCATCAGAGAGAGAACCCCGCTGCCCTGCGCCACCAGAGGGAAAGCCACACAGCCTGGCGCCATCCCTGGCGGAGAAAGGAATTGAGTCATTGCAGGAATACAGATCTGGGTGCTACTGAACAGACTCGCCACGGGCAATTCAGAGTGAGCTGACTCCTGATCAGAGGGAACCGTTGCTGTATCGCTGGGTCAGGTGAGAGGGCCGATCGGCCATTATCTACTAATGTCCATAGGAACTGCAGTCTCTGACCGTCTCCTGTATCATGTCTGCAATCTCTGACCATCTCCTGTACTATGATTGCAGTCTCTGACCATCTCTTGTATCATGTCTGCAGTCTTTGACCGTATCATGTCTGGGGGCTCTTTCTGGTGGTGTGTGTGTGTGTGTGTGTGTGTGTGTGTGTGTGTGTGTGTGTGGGGGGACGGCATTGAAGGGCCCGGCCTTGGGGCGGCAAAGGGAGTAAATCCGGCCTGTTCAGGCACTGTGACTGACTGTTCACTGCAGAAGATCTGATACATCCTGTGGCAGAGGATCGTGCAGATTTACCCCCCCAAATAGGTCTGTGGCAGAGACTTTAGATTTGTGCTGCATACTGGCTGCTAGACCGGTGAGAGAGGCCTATCCAGACGAGCAAAGAGTGCGTCCCATGAGGGGAACGCATTCCACATAATTATCTGAATTCTATCAGGACATTTGTCGCTAAGATTTTGCAAGAAGATATTTGAGTTTCTCCTGAGAGTTTCCTTTTCCGTCTCTTTCCTGCTACTTCCTAAAGTTTGACTGTTTAATAAAGCATTGAAAACGTACGCCAGTGTTGGTGCGTGTGTCGTCCAGCAGTAAACTCAACGGAACCCCTAGACCCGGTGCCGGTGAAACAGAGGGAAGCAAAGTGAAGGTAACAGACCCGCTTAAACCAGCAGCTCCACCGTGAGTTAGTGCTACATATGCGAACTATAAAAGTGCACTCCCTGTGTGACTAGCAGGAAAAAAAATGCCCAAAAAAGTCTACTTGCAAAAAACACATATATATATATATATATATATATATATATATATATATATATATATATATATATATATATATATATATTTTTGTCACTAGGGCAGCCATTCTCAACAAGGGTTGCTCCAGAGGTGGCTAGGGTTCATCGAGTTGTGGTTAACTGATCTCCCATCAGATGGTTCCATAGTTCCAGGCCTAATGCCACTTAACAGAGCCAGAAACAAGACTGAAAATTGTCTGGTTCAGCAGAGTTTGGCTGAATATCAATCTGTGTGTAGCCCTCCTGGTGCAATAGAAGCCAATTGTTAAATCAGCTTCTGCCAAACATTCCAGCTGGAAAACCTCCTTTGATCAGCAGCTACAGCCAATCAACTGTAGAGCTGATCAGTATGTGCTAATAGCAGGAGTCCCCGCTGTCAGAATATAGCACAAAAGGGCTGATTTCTGCATCCACCTCTTTCATAGTTGCCAACATTGTAAAATAAATTTTAGAGACAATTTTTTTGGCTGTAAGCGGAGTAGTATTATAATTAGGGAGTGGAGCATGCGTTTGTAGGCGTGGCATAGAAAAAAATAAAAACACGGCGTGCATAGCGCGCCACGCCGGAAAATGGGCATTTTTATGCTAAATAGTGGGCGTAGCTTAAATTGGCATGGCTCAAAGGGGGTGTGGTTACAGTCTGAGATGAATGAGGGATGTAGAGGGAAAGGGCGAAAGGGGGAAAGGGGGGAGAGAGATGGAGGGACAGCAGCCCCAGATCCTACACCAAAATAGAAATATGTGTATTCCAGAGTTTAACAATCAGCAGATAAAGATACTCCAAACACCTGGTGTTAGCGCTTCAATCATCCCAGCACCATGGTTGTTATGCTGTCAGGATAAATGAAGCGCATTATTTCTACTATTACATTGTAATATAAAATTAAATCATTCAACTCACCATAATGCAGAATCATGTGGTTGTGGCTAGGTGGGTCAATTGGATACAGCACCTCATCCCAGAGTAATTGAATAACTAGTGGGTGAAGGGACAGGGGATTATAGCGGTGCTAAGGTAACATAATGTGAACAGAAGAAGAAGATATAAAATTACAAAATTTTATTTAACAATATTAAATACATAAAGAGAGCAATAAAATGGTTAACAACCAAACAGACATATATATTGCATGTGACCGAATACAGTAGGGTGGGCCAGATGGAGACGGCCATCAAAGTAAAGGCTCGGTTTCCTACATGTTTCGCCAAGGCATTGGCTTCCTCAGGGAACAAGAGCTCTAATTCAATATACAGAAATCTGTGCATAGAGATACAAAGAACATGATGTGAACAAACAAAAATGCCAAACAATGGAATGTTTTGCACATAACTGAATATTGGAATGTTGTGGCTGGACAGTTCCACAGAGAGGCGGCACCAATGACCCCGGTATCACAAACGTACCTGAAAAACCGACACCCAGGGGAGGCATGAGAAATGTCACCCAGGGGGGAAGGGCAGGCTGCACCGTATTTGTGCTTGCAGGGGGCACGCAGTAGACCTGGCAAGGGAATATATTAAAATGATGAGTGAGTGGATATTGGGTATGTATTAAACATTACGTTAAGAGGGCACGAAGGGTGATGCGTTATACATCAATTGAATAGGGCAAAAAAGCCTCATAAAACTCACACTATTTGTTAAAAGAAAGTTGATTGGTGGAGGGGAGAAGCGCCTGTAGATAGATTCAAAGACAACCAGGGGAAATTGGCAAAATTGGCAGTTGATTAATGAGTGACCTATGTAGAAGAATATAAATGAATTAACATTATAGATAGACCTGGCAGTGATCCTAAAGGGATGGAAGAAAGGAAAGAAAAAAAATCGCAGAAAAAAGGCTTACCTAATAGGCTATATTATGGGGCAGATGACTGACTTCAGACCCCAATATTCGCATGATTTGTGTAAACATAAAAAAAATTAAAGGTGGTAACAAATCACTGAATCCTAGAAGGGGATGAGTGAGAAAGAGCTATGTTTAGAAATGAAAAGACAGTATATTTGGGGATGAAGAATTGAATAAATAGCAGGGAGTAGTTTACCTGGTAAGCCATTTATCTAAATATATGACTGTTAGGAGATCAGTATTGGTAAGCTGCCAAGAGGGTCAAGTAGTAGCCACAAATTAGTAAATCCTGAAAGGAATAAGTGAAGGCTGAGTAAGGAATAAAATATAAAAAAGCGGTTGATTAAGAGTGATAGATGCAATGGCCATCCAAGATTACCTAACTGTTGTGTGTAGGAGCACAAACAGGCACGTCCCTCGTCCCTCCAGCATGTTAGTAAGGGACTGGCCGGTTACTAAAGTACCCCCCACACCTGATCAGATAGTGATCAGGTGTGCGGATGCGAATTAGAGGCGTCCGCGCATGCGCACTGAGCAGCTCCCCGGAGACTACAAGCTCCGGCGTGCACCGCGCGCGCACGCTCAAACATTGCGGCCGTCACATGGCCAATGGGAGGACGAGGTGCCATGGAGTGGGCGGTCCAAAGGCACCGTCAACACCCATCCGCCGATGGAGTGTGGGAGGCCAGGAAGTGTGAGCGGTGCGCGGACACCAGAGGCAGACAAGTATGTACTGCCCCGGGCGTCCGTACAAGCACCAACAGCGCTAGCTCCGCCCATCCCAAAAGGGGGCAGAGCCGCGCCCCCCCGCGAGATGCAGGAGAACCAGTGAGCGAGAGCGATCCAGGGACGGAACCCCCCAATAGTGAGATGAAGAGCGGACGGGGGCGCAGGATGAGGGGATTGATCCCCAGCTATCCTGACGGTCCACAGGGGTCTCTGGGGGCAGAGGGAACATCCCTGCACCCCAGCCCGCAATGTCCAGCCTCAAAGATCACACCAAACATAGAGAACCACAGGGTCCTGGTTAAACAAAAAAATAGGTCAAACTGAAAAGTAATACAAACAAGTACGGAAAGTGTACTGATACGTATATAATGTATTTCTCACAACAAAAGACAACGGAATTAACAAGTAAGCAAATAAACAGTAGTACAATGTTATGAAAATGCGTATACAGTAGTACATGTTGACATAACCATATTGCATCAGTAGCTAGTATTATTGAAGTCAAGTATCTAGAGCTATGCAAGGGAGACACAACAGCATCCATGGCAGGAGAATTGACAAAGAGAGAAACACTGGAAAGAGAGAAAAAGAGTGGAAACTGAGAGGAAAAAGAAAGAGGGAGAGAAGAGAAGAGAGAATAGAAGAGAGAAAAGAGGAAAGAAAGGAGAAAGAGAAACTATAAATGGCGTGAGTTGAAAAAGAGCACAAGAAGTTTGAAAGATAGCGTATTATGATGAAGGAGTTGAGGATAAACTGGTAAATAAGCGAGCTCATAAAAAAGATTTAAAACTTATGTGTTCATTAAGCCCAGGGAAATTAGTAGCATGTAAGATGTGAATCCATTTTGTTTCAAGCTGTAGTAGTCTGTTGTCAATGCTCCCGCCTCTAGCATGTGAAGGAACATGCTCGAGTGCGGAAAATAAAATAACATGAGGGTCAAAGTTGTGCTGGGCGGCAATATGCCGATTGATGGCTGTGGTGGTAGTATTTTTGTGTAGCGGTTTTATGTGGTCTCGGATACGAACCTGGAAGGGACGCTTAGTTTTGCCGACGTAGTACGAGCCACATTGGCATTGTGCCAAGTATACGACTCCTACGGTGGCGCAAGTGACCCGATGTCTAATGGTGTGAATATCTCCATTAGGCAGGGTCACTGCCCTGGAATTGGTTACAAAGGCACAAACATCACATTTGCCACACTGGTATGTTCCAGTAGCAGTGGGCGCATGTGGAGTGTCGATCGAGTGGTGACTTTTGATAAGTCGGTCTCGAAGTGAGGGGGATCGACGGTATGTGATATCGGGGTACGTTTTGACATATTTGGAGATTGTGGGATCTGCCGTTAGTAGGGGCCAGAATTGATTGAGAATGTGTTTGATTTGGGTATGCTGTTTTGAGTATTGGGTAATTAAGTGTACTGGTTGTCTAGTATCTGGAGATTTGTCAGAGAAAACAAGGTCCTTTCTGTTGAATTTCTTCGCCTTGTTGAAGGCTTTTTTCAAAAGGGAATGGCTGTAGCCTCTGTCTAAGAGTCTACTATAAAGTTCTTGTGCTGCTTGAAGAAATTATTCCTCAAGAGTGCAATTTCTTTTTAATCTGAGATATTGGCTGAACGGGATGCTTCTAAGAAGGGGTTTAGGATGGGCACTGCTGGCATGCAAAATCGTATTGCCCGAAGAGGGCTTACGATAGAGAGCAGTGTGGATTTGACCATTGGAGTGTAGACTAATCTGGAGGTCCAGAAAATGGATCTGCGACTGGCTGCACTCCATGGTGAATTTAAGATTAAACACATTCTGGGTGAGATGCCGAACAAAAAGTACAAGTTCATCTTTGGTACCTGACCAAAACAGTAGTATATCGTCTATATACCTGTACCAGGATATGACCTTGGACAGATAAGGAGTGGAGTGGGCCGGATCAAATAGTTCTCTCTCCCACCTCCCCAGGTACAGGTTGGCGTAGGCAGGGGCACACTTGGTCCCCATAGCCACGCCCTGCACCTGGAGGTAGTAGGAGGAGCCGAACATGAAATAGTTACGTGTTAATATAAACCTCAGTAGTTCTAAAACAAAATCACCATATGCATCGTATTTAGGACCTCTCTCTCGAATTCGTTTTTCAATCACCAAAGTGCCTCTCTTATGTGGAATGATGTTATATAGACTTTCAACGTCTAGAGCTACCAACCAGGTGTTTTTTGGTAGGGATTGGCCATCAAGTATCCGGAGGAGATGGATAGTATCTTTTATGTAGGAAGGCAAGGAGACTACATGGGGCGCAAAATATTTGTCAATGCACTAGCAGGTTCAGTGAGGCATTGCCGTCCAGACACAATTGGGCG
Organism: Aquarana catesbeiana; assembly: GCF_042186555.1. Taxonomy (NCBI): domain Eukaryota; kingdom Metazoa; phylum Chordata; class Amphibia; order Anura; family Ranidae; genus Aquarana; species Aquarana catesbeiana. Next base: position 147,863,704 of record NC_133335.1, on the reverse strand, counting down.
GCCTGGTGGATGATCGAGAGATTTGTGAAGTTTAGGTAGGGAATAAAAGGTGGGAGTTTTAGGTTCCCTGACGTTAAGAAATTTCCATGTATTAGAGTCAATGGTGCCCTTCTGGTAAGCTGTAAATATCAGCTGATAGTATTCGGATATGTAGTGATCAATAAGTGATTTAGAAATAGGTCTGTACCAATCCCGGTTATTTAAGATATCAAGACACATTTGTTCATAAAAGGGCACATCCATCACCACCACATTGCCACCCTTGTCGGCTGGCTTTATGACTAGTTCTGGATGATTTTGGAGAGATTTTATTGCTTTGGTCAAGGCCAGGGTTAGATTTGAAGGAGAAGGAGAGGTGGGATTGAACCCTTCGATAGCTATAGTGACCTGTTGCACAAAAGCCCAGATGTTGGGGTTTGTGGACAGGTTAGGAAAATTGCTGGATTTGGGTTTAAAGGAAGTGGGAGGGGGGAAGGAGACACCAAGGGCAACGACACCCGAATCAGAGAAGTTCGGGAAATCGTCACCGTCAGTGTCGCCCTCCTCCCAAAGTGACATCAGCTCCTCAAGGGCTTGTAGTTCAGCCAAGGTAGGGACCTCTTGAGAGGAAATAGTTGGTTCGGAGGGCGCTGCACTAGAAGAGGATTTATCATAAATTACTTTGTACAGTAATTTACGTGCAAAGAGGTGAATGTCTTTATTAAGAGAGAATTTGTCAAGGTCGTGGGATGGACAGAAAGTAAGACTGAGTTGTAATACGTGAATCTGATCTGTACTTAGTGGAATCGATGATAAGTTGATTACATCAGGGGTGGATGATCTTCGTGAGTCACCAGCATTTGTGTTTGTGGATTGGGGGTTGGACTCGAAGGGGAGTCCTGACCCTGTGCTAAAAAAATGGGTGCAATTTTTGGATCTGCGGATGGTGCATTTGCTGGGAACATGGAGGTGATTGTGGGTTTACTTACCCTCCTAATAGCCGTGTGCATCTGGGAGTGAGAAAGTGCCGGTGTGACCGAAGGTGCCTTAGTGGTGGATGATTTCGGTATAGCTGACGTCTTAGATTGTGCTTTGGTGAAGGGAGTGGAAACGTGAGAGGCCTTAGAGTGGGCCGTGGATGGGTGAGAAAGAGAAGTGGGTCCAAGAGTGCGGTGCAATGATTCCGAAGACGTGGCCGACGGATCACCCTTTCTTTTCTTAGCCAGTTGTTCCTGTGTCAGATCGTGATATACAGTGGAGGTGCTGGATGAAAAAGAAGCAAAGTATTAGATTCAAGGTTATTAGAAGTAGGTACATTGGAAGTAAAGGGCTTACTTCTGGCTTTAGTTTCTTTGGTATTGTCCCACTTATAGGCATAACCGTTTTCATGAGCAGCTTGATCTCTTAAGAATTTGCTTTCCTTGTCGTTAATTGTTGTAAGTGTGTATTCCTCCAGATGGGTGCGCAGGGCCTTGTCCCGTTTGCCGTATCTGGAGGAAGACACACCTTGTGCGTGGTCTGAATACCAACGGTTAATAGCAACATCGAGTTGTTCCAACTCAATTACATATTCATTGCATAGAATGGAAAGCATGTTGAGGGAACATGACTGGAGGTTATTCTCCCAAGATGCCTTCAATGAATCATTTATTTTTTTGATATTGGGGAATAGCTGAATTCTTAATCCCCAGGGGATGATCTTGTGTTCGGCATATTTTTCTAAATAAGTTTTGTGCCAGTAAATTCTGACTTTTTTTTCCAGAAGGCGTTGTAATCTCATGAATGCCCTGTCCAGTTCAGCGTCAGTTATAGTAGAAGCATTTTGAGATGCCTGGATCCGGGTCATAAGACCTTCCCAGGCCTCTCCACAGAAATCTGCCATGGTTACAGCTGCTGGGACCTTGAACAGTACTGGATGTGCATAAAAGAAAGGAAACTTTTAGTATAATAAATAAAAGTAATAGTAGGTAGTGGTTGTTTAGGTCGCTAGACAAATTCAATATATGATAAATGTAGATAAGTGACACTACAGAATGGTAGTAATGATTGGTTAGTAGAAGGAGTAACAGAAAAGTAATTGGTGTAGATGCAAAGAAACCAGTCTAGCCAAAAGAACAGTGAGCATTAAAGCTCTAGTAATTGGAAAAATGTGGTTGTTGCTAGGTGGTTCAATTGGATACAGCACCTCATCCCAGAGTAATTGAATAACTAGTGGGTGAAGGGACAGGGGATTATAGCGGTGCTAAGGTAACATAATGTGAACAGAAGAAGCGAGAGCGATCCAGGGACGGAACCCCCCAATAGTGAGATGAAGAGCGGGCGGGGGCGCAGGATGAGGGGATTGATCCCCAGCTATCCCGACGGTCCACAGGGGTCTCTGGGGGCAGAGGGAACATCCCTGCGCCCCAGCCCGCAATGTCCAGCCACAAAGATCACACTAAACATAGAGAACCACAGGGTCCTGGTTAAACAAAAAAATAGGTCAAACTGGGAAAAGTAATACAAACAAGTACGGAAAGTGTACTGATACGTTTATAATGTATTTCTCACAACAAAAGACAACGGAATTAACAAGTAAGCAAATAAACAGTAGAGCAATGTTATGAAAATGTGTATACAGTAGTACATGTTGACATAACCATATTGCATGAGTAGCTAGTATTATTGAAGTCAAGTATCTAGAGCTATGCAAGGGAGACACAACAGCATCCATGGCAGGAGAATTGACAAAGAGAGAAACACTGGAAAGAGAGAAAAAGAGTGGAAACTGAGAGGAAAAAGAAAGAGGGAGAGAAGAGAAGAGAGAATAGAAGAGAGAAAAGAGGAAAGAAAGGAGAAAGAGAAACTATAAATGGCGTGAGTTGAAAAAGAGCACAAGAAGTTTGAATAGATAGCGTATTATGATGAAGGTACGTTTGTGATACCGGGGTCATTGGTGCCGCCTCTCTGTGGAACTGTCCAGCCACAACATTCCAATATTCAGTTATGTGCAAAACATTCCATTGTTTGGCATTTTTGTTTGTTCACATCATGTTCTTTGTATCTCTATGCACAGATTTCTGTATATTGAATTAGAGCTCTTGTTCCCTGAGGAAGCCAATGCCTTGGCGAAACATGTAGGAAACCGAGCCTTTACTTTGATGGCCGTCTCCATCTGGCCCACCCTACTGTATTCGGGTCACACGCAATATATATGTCTGTTTGGTTGTTAACCATTTTATTGCTCTCTTTATGTATTTAATATTGTTAAATAAAATTTTGTAATTTTATATCTTCTTCTTCTGTTCACATTATGTTACCTTAGCACCGCTATAATCCCCTGTCCCTTCACCCACTAATAATGCAGAATCAGTGGCACCCCTGAGAGTGTCACCCGACTTGTTGCCTGCCACCAGCAGAGTTCGTCCTTGCATCAGGTGTCCCCAGCAGAGTCTGTCCTTGCATCAGGTGTCCCCAGCAAAGTCTGTCCTTGCATCAGGTGCCCCCAGCAGAGTCCGTCCTTGCATCAGGTGCCCCCAGCAGAGTCCGTCCTTGCATCAGTTGCCCCCCGCAGAGTCCGTCCTTGCATCAGGTGCCCCCAGCAGAATCTGTCCTTGCATCAGGTTCCCCCAGCAGAGTCGGTCCTTGCATCAGGTTCCCACAGCAGAATCCGTCCTTGCATCAGGTTCCCACAGCAGAATCCGTCCTTGCATCAGTTGCCCCCAGCAGAGTCCGTCCTTGCTTCAGGTGGCCCCAGCAGAGTCCGTGTTTGCTTCAGGTGCCCCCAGCAGAGTCCGTCCTTGCTTCAGGTGCCCCCAGCATAGTCCCTCCTTACATCAGTTGTCCCCAGCAGAGTCAGTCCTTACACCAGTGTCCCCAGTCTCAGTCCTTACATCAGTGTCCCAGGCAGAGCCATAGTTACCCCCCTGTACATAGTTACCCCCCTCCCCCTGTACATAGTTAGCCCTCTCCCCCTAGTTACCCCCCTGTACATAGTTACCCCTGTGTGCATAGTTGCGCCCCCTATACATAGTAACCCCCCGTGCATAGTTACCCTCCCTGTACATAGTAACCCCTCCTGTGCAAAGTTAACCCCCCTGTGCATAGTTACCCCCCCTGTGCATAGTTACCCCCCGTGCATAGTTACCCCCCGTGCATAGTTACCCCCCTGTACATAGTAACCCGCTCTGTACATAGTAATCCCCCTGTACATAATAACCCCCCTGTACATAGTTAACCCCCCCTGTACATAGTTAACCCCCTGTACATAGTAACCTCCCCCAGTACACAGTTACTACCCTCCCCCCTGTACATTACAGTTACATCGCTGCTGTCCTGGGCTTTACACCGAGAGGGACAAGAGCAGAGTAAACTCCACGAGCGGCGCCGTGTGTTCAATGGAGAGGGGAGGGCCGATCCCTGCAGCTAACCCTGGCTTCAGAATTGTGAAGAGAGAAGCCGATTCATTGGCTGCACGGATCAAGCCCCCTCCCCTCTCCACTGAACACAAGGGGAATGATCTAGCAGCAGCCATTTTGTTGGAGCCAGCTGCTGCAGAGCCAAACATTCCAGATTGCCCTGGACAAAAAAGGCAAAATTCCGAATCGGGACGAGGGTCCCAAAATCGGGATTGTCCCGGGAAAATCAGGACTGTTGGCAACTATGCTCTTTTGTGTAGATGCAGGAATCTGCTAGTTTTTTTTTTTTTTTGTTCAGGCCATTGGGTGAAGGCCAAAAAATGTGTTATCAGCTTAAGGGTGGCATTTTGACCGCCACTATAAAAGGAATATCCTTCCCAGTGACCATTACCAATATAAGGAGCATTTTCCAAATGACCACCAATGGACAGGTCTTACCAGGAGACCTGAGAATTATTGCAAGGGTTCCTTTGGAGTAAAAAGGTTGAGAAGGGCTGTATTCTAGTATTCTGCTTCCAGCAGCATGTTCTTTTCCACATTCCTCTTGTACTTCCCCACTCTTTCTCTCTATTGGCCAGTCAAATTGTAAGAACATTTCAGTGCAATCCCTGATCAGTTACCCCCAATATGCCCTCTGCAGACCTCCTGCAATGGATCTTTGCACCCCCCTTGCACTATGATAGCCAAACGTAGGCTCTCACAGTGATTACATGTTTGATTGCTGTTCTCCCTGTCTTCCGATCTTTAGCACGAGACCCAAAGCTTCCAGCACAAATGCCGCTGCACATATACACAGCACTTCGGAAGAAGTCCCACTTCCGCAATGCTGGCAGCAGTGAGCTAATGTAAAGGACAGACTGCATCATATGTGTCATGTTTTATTTTTCCTATAGTAACACTTTAATGCAGGGGTCTCCAAACTTTTCAGTGTGAGGGTCAAACCATATATTTTAACAATTAACAGTTATTGGCACTGTTGCTCATCTGCTAAAAGTGCGTTCTGTGCATGTCAGGAAAACACGCGACTTTGCGTGTGTCCCCAACATGGACAATGTTTGGACGTACCCTAAAGGTAAAGACTGCAATAGAAACCCAAAATGTGAGTGTACTGACAATACAGTATGCATTCAATATTTTTTTATTTTAAGATTTTATTAGGTATAGTTTTAATGACCAGTTACAATCAAAAATTCCACTTGGATGTTTCAGCAATGCTTGTGGAAAAAAATCTGCAATCACAGAATATTTGCTACAAGTACAGTTACAGTCACAGAGACCAAGTACAGTTAAAATTACAGAGACCTATCCAGATATCTGCCAGGCTCTGGCTTAAGCCCACAGCTGCTGGAATCTTATATGATACAGTTTGTTCCTTTGTCATTATCCCTTAACACTTCCTCTCACGCATCCATGGACGCAGTCTCTGACTTTCTATTTCCTTCCAGTCCTCAATCACCCCACTATTCCTCTGAGTAAGCATGTTGTTCAAAAGACAATAAAGACAATTGGGCCATTGACTGGACCTTGTGGTTTGCATGGAGCCTAGACATAATTTGACAGCTTTTGCATGCAGGACACTAGATAAATTCAGTTTCCATTTGGATTGGTACTATAAATACAGTAGGAATAAATAGTGTATTGTTGCAATTTGAAGTGAAAAATGATAAACCACTTGCTGAGCTAATCATTTCTTGTCAAAACAGAACAGGGCTAACACCCAGAGTGAGGCCCATTAACCTAAATTGACCATAATATATATCAAGGCTTTCGCCGTTTGTGTATGTAGCAATTGACTTTCTAGGATTTTTAGCTCCACAGGGCTCATGTCCCTATGACCTGTGTTATACCATTATAGAATTAAATGTAGCACTGACCCCGTAGGGCTTGCTGAATGTTGACTTCATAGGTCGCTCCTTGGTTATCTGCAGTTGGTTGCCAGTGGTTCCCACTTATATGCAGAGGCCTCCTGCTATGTTGCTGAGGGTCCTGGCTTGGTTGCTGAGGATTTCCCACTATGTTGCTATGGTTCCCGCTTGGTTACTGAGGATTTACCACTTTTGTTGCTAGGTTTCTGCTTGGCTGCTGAGAGCTCCTGCCTGTTTGCTAGGAGTCCCTGCTTGTCCCTCCCTTACTCCCGCTTGCTCGTTACTCAAAGACCAGTCCAGGATATTTCGGTTTTTATATTTTATTTGGACTTGGGAGGGAGAAGGGATGAGTGTGATACTCCAACTAGAACTATTCATAATAGATGAGGACAACTCCCAATTGGCCTCATCGGATTATCTGTGGCAGCAGATGCACTGCTTTTGACCATACAGCCACATGTATGGAAGGGGTAAGTCTTCTTGCTCTCACTAGAAGCAGATCTGTACTTAGAGTAAGCAGAATCAGATCCATCCTGGTGTCCCCCTTCCAGTCAGCTCTGCAGGACCTCTGGGTTTAGCTTCTCTCTCTCTAGGCCCCTGGGTCGACCACCCAGGGCAGCACAACCTCCCCTCAGAAGAGAGGGCAGCCGCCCCTCTCCCTCCTGGGTAGGGATGAGCTTCGAGTTCGAGTCGAACTCATGTTCGACTCGAACATCGGCTGTACGCAAGTTCGTCGAACAGCGAACAATTTGGGGTGTTCGCGGCAAATTCGAATGCCGCGGAACACCCTTTAAAAGTCTATGGGAGAAATCAAAAGTGCTAATTTTAAAGGCTTATGTGCATGGTATTGTCATAAAAAGTGTTTGGGGACCTGGGTCCTGCCCCAGGGGACATGGATCAATGCAAAAGTTTTAAAAACGGCCGTTTTTTTGGGAGCAGTGATTTTAATAATGCTTAAAGTGAAACAATAAAAGAGTAATATCCCTTTAAATTTCGTAGCTGGGGGGTGTCTATAGTATACCTGTAAAGGGGCGCATGTTTCCCGTGTTTAGAACAGTCTGACAGCAAAATGATATTTCAAAGGAAAAAAAATAATTTAAAACTGTTCGCGGCTATTAATGCATTGCCGGTCCGGCAATACACATAGAAGTTCATTGATAAAAACGGCATGGGAATTCCCCACAGGGGAACCCCGAAGCAAAATTAAAAAAAAAAAAATGACGTGGGGGGATCCCCCTAAATTCCACACCAGGCTCTTCAGGTCTGGTATGGATATTAAGAGGAACCCGACCAAAATTTAAAAAAAAATGACGAGGGGGTCCCCCTAAATGCCATACCAGGCCCTTCAGGTCTGGTATGGATATTAAGGGGAACCCCGGCCAAAATTTAAAAAAAAAATGACGTGGTGGGTCCCCCTAAATTCCATACCAGACCCTTCAGGTCTGGTATGGATATAAAGGGGAACGCCGCACCAAAATAAAAAAAAGGCGTGGGGTCCCCCCAAAAATCCATACCAGATCCTTATCCGAGCACGCAACCTGGCAGGCTGCAGGAAAAGAGGGGGGGACGAGAGAGCGCCCCCCCTCCTGAACCGTACCAGGCCACATGCCCTCAACATTGGGAGGGTGCTTTGGGGTAGCCCCCCAAAACACCTTGTCCCCATGTTGATGAGGACAAGGGCCTCATCCCCACAACCCTGGCCAGTGGTTGTGGGTGTCTGCGGACGGGGGGCTTATTGGAATCTGGAAGCCCCCTTTAACAAGGGGACCCCCAGATCCCGGCCCTCCCCCCTGTGTGAAATGGTACCCCTACCATTTCACTAAAAAACTGTCAAAAATGTTAAAAATGACAAGAGACAGTTTTTGACAATTCCTTTATTTAAATGCTTCTTCTTTCTTCTTTCTTCTATCTTCCTTCATCTTCTAATCTTCTGGTTCTTCCTCCGGTGTTCTCGCCCAGCATCTCTTCCGCGGCGTCTTCTTCCCTTCTTCTCCTCGGGCCGCTCCGCATCCATGGCATGGAGGGAGGCTCCCGCTCTTCTCTTCATCTTCTTTTCTTCATCTTCTTCTCTTCTTCATCTTCTTCTCTTCTTCATCTTCTTCTCCAGGCCGCTCTGCATCCATGGCATGGAGGGAGGCTCCCGTTGTGTGACGCTTCTCCTCTTCTGACGGTTCTTAAATAACGAGGGGGCTGGGCCACCCGGTGACCCCGCCCCCCTCTGACGCACGGGACATGACGGGACTTCCCTGTGGCATTCCCCGTGACGTCACAGGGAAGTCCCGTCAAGTCACCGTGCGTCACCGGGTGGCCCCGTCCCTCGTTATTTAAGAACTGTCAGAAGAGGAGAAGCGTCACACAGTGGGAGCCTCCCTCCATGCCATGGATGCGGATCGGCCCAGAGAAGAAGATGAAAAAGAGAAGAAGATGAAGAAGAGAAGAAGATAAAGAGAAGAGCAGGAGCCTCCCTCCATGCCATGGATGCGGAGCGGACCGAGGAGAAGAAGGGAAGAAGACGCCGCGGAGGAGATGCTGGATGAGAACACCGGAGGAAGAACCAGAAGAGCCAGAAGAACCAGAAGAAGAAGAAGAAGATGAAGGAAGATAGAAAAAAGAAGAAAGAAGAAGCATTTAAATAAAGGAATTGTCAAAAACTGTCTCTTGTCATTTTTAACATTTTTGACAGTTTTTTAGTGAAATGGTAGGGGTACTACCATTTCACACGGGGGGAGGCCGGGATCTGGGGGGTCCCTTGTTAAAGGGGGCTTCCAGATTCTGATAAGACCCCCACAACCACTGGCAAGGGTTGTAGGGATAAGGCCCTTGTCCTCATCAACATGGGGACAAGGTGCAAAACACCCTCCCAATGTTGAGGGCATGTGGCCTGGTATGGTTCAGGAGGGGGGGCGCTCTCTCGCCCCCCCTCTTTTCCTGCGGCCTGCCAGGTTGCATGCTTGGATAAGGGTCTGGTATGGATCCTTGGGGGGACCCCACGCCGTTTTTTTTTAAATTTTGGCACGGGGTTCCCCTTAAAATCCATACCAGACCTGAAGGGCCTGGTATGAAATTTAGGGGGACCCCCCACGTCATTTTTTTTTTTTAATTTTGGTTCGGGGTTCCCCTGTGGGGAATTCCCATGCCGTTTTTATCAATGAACTTCTATGTGTATTGTCGGACCGGCAATGCATTAATAGCCGCGAGTAGTTTTAAATGACTTTTTTTCCTTTGAAATGTCATTTTGCTGTCAGACTGTTCTAAACACGGGAAACATGCGCCCCTTTACAGGCATACTATAGACACCCCCCAGGTACAAAATTTAAAGGGATATTACACTTTTATTGTTTCACTTTAATCATTATTAAAATCCCAAAAAAACTGCAGTTTTTAAAACTTTTTTTTGCATTGATCCATGTCCCCTGGGGCAGGACCCAGGTCTCCAAACACTTTTTATGACAATAACTTGCATATAAGCCTTTAAAATTAGTACTATTGATTATTCATGTTCGTGTCCCATAGACTTTAACGGTGTTCGCGTGTACGAACTTTTTTCCTGTTCGCATGTTCTGGTGCGAACCGAACAGGGGGGTGTTCGGCCCATCCCTACTCCTGGGCTCTGTTCCCCAGCTCAACTCCCCAATGCACATGTACCCTGAGCTTTTATACAGTATTCCACAATGCAATGCAGCACTTTCCTACTGCCAATTACCAGGGCTGTAACAAAGCCTGTGCACTCACTTGCCGGGTCCCTGTCATGATCACTTCGTGCCCCTGTTCCTCATTCCAGCACCCAGGTGTTGACTTTTGCTTTTCCTCCCTGTCTGTGTTCACCTGTTAGGTTATTGATCTGTTAAGTCACCTGATATAAGCAAACCGAACACTAGACATGTGCAGGATGAAAAAATTTGTTTAGTTTAGTTTCGTTTCGATTCCTTATTTAACTTAATTCGTTTAGTTAAATTTGTTGCATTCATTACATTCGTTTTCGGAATTCGTTTCGTTTCGTATTTGAAAAAATTCGACCGCATTCGAAAAAATTCGACCGCATTCGAAAAAATTCGACCGTATTTGAAAAAAACTATCAAATTTCGACAAAATTCTAACACATTCAAAAAAAACTGTCAAATTCGAAAAAATTCTACCACATTCGAAAAAAACTATCAAATTCGAAAAAATTCTACCACATTCGAAAAAAACTATCAAATTCGAAAAAATTCTACCACATTCGAAAAAAACTGTCAAATTCGAAAAAATTCTACCACATTCGAAAAAAACTATCAAATTCGAAAAAATTCTACCACATTCAAAAAAAACTGTCAAATTCGAAAAAATTCTACCACATTCAAAAAAACTATCAAATTAAAAAAAAATGTTACTACATTTGAAAAAAATATTAAATTCGAAAAAATTCTACCACATTCGAAAAAAACTGTCAAATTCGAAAAATTTCTACCACATTCGAAATAAACTATAAAATTCGAAAAAAACAATAACTGAATTTGAAAAAGTAAACTATATATAACCATTTTGCGAAATTTGAAATTCGTATAGAATGAAATCGAATTCCAATAGAAAAGATTAGGATAGAATAGAAAGTATAAAAGAATAGCATAGAAAAACAATAGATCAGAATAGAAAAAAATATAATATATTGTATTCTAAGCTTTTCTATTTGAATTCGAATTCATTCTGTACCAAATTCCAATTTTGGAAGATGGTTAAATATATATATTATATTTTTTTTCTATTCTGTTCCATTGTTTTTCTATGCTATTCTTTTCTATTCTATTCTAAACTTTTCTATTCGAATTTGAATTAATTCTATGCGAAATTCGAATTTCGGAAGATGGCTTCTAAAATTAGAATTTCGTATAGAATGAATTCGAATTTGAATAGAAAAGATTCGAATAGAAATAGAATAGACTAGAAAAACAATAGAACAGAAGAGAATAAAATATAATATATATATTTTTTTCTATTCTGTTTCATTGTTTTTCTATGCTATTCTTTTTTATTCTATTCTAAACTTTTCTATTCGAATTTGAATTCATTCTATACGAAATTCGAATTTCGGAAGATGGCTTCTGAAATTCGAATTTCGTATAGAATGAATTTGAATTTGAATAGAAAAGAATAGACTAGAAAAACAATAGAACAGAACAGAATAAAATATAATATATATATTATATCTTATTCTATTCTGTTCTATTGTTTTTCTAGTCTATTCTTTCTACTCTATTTTAATCTTTTCTATTCAAATTAATTTTATACGAAATTCGAATTTTGGAAGATGGTTTTATATATATATATATATATATATATATATATATATATATATAAAATATTTTTTCTATTCTGTTCTATTGTTTTTCTATTATTTTCTATTATATTCTGATCTTTTCTATTTGAATTCAAATTCATTCTATACAAAATTCGATTTTCGGAAAATAGTTATATAGAAATAGAATGAAATCAAATTCTAATAGAAAAGAATAGAATAGAAAAACAATAGAACAGAATAGAAAGAAATATTATATATATATATATATATATATATATATATATACAGTATATATATATATATATATATATATATATATATATATATATATATATAAAAATAAATAAAATCATCTTCCGAAATTGGAATTTGGTACAGAATGAATTCGAATAGAAAAGATTAGAATAGAATATTTTATATTTTTTTCTATTCTGTTCTATTGTTTTTCTATGCTATTCTTTTATATTATTTTCTGTTCTATTCTAATCTTTTCTATTTGAATTCATTCTGTACCAAATTCCAATTTCGGAAGATGTGTGTGTATATATATATATATATATATATATATTTATTTATTTTTTCTATTCTGTTCTATTGTTTTTCTGTTCTAGTCTTTTCTATTAGAATTCGATTTCATTCTATTTCATTCTGTTTCTGTATAACCATTTTCGGAAATTCAAATTTCGTTTAGAATGATTTTGCATTCAAATAGAAAAGATTAGAATAAAATAGAAAAGAATAGAAAAGAATAGAAAAACAATAGACCAGCATAGAAAAAAAATAAAAATAAAAAAAATATATATAAATATATATACCGTATTTATCGGCATATAACACGCACTTTTTTCCCCTTAAAATCAGGAGAAAATCATGGGTGCGTGTTATACGCCGATCCCTTGCGATCCTGAGCTGACAGATCTTCAAAATCGCCGACCGCGATTTGAAAATGGCGCCGAAATACACAGAGCCGTTCCTCGGCTCTTCTCGGCCACTTTCGGCTTCACTCGAGCGCCGCCCGAACCTAGCCGAGTGTACTCGGCTAGGTTCGGATAGCTCCGCTCACAGTCATGCCCATCCCGGGCGGGACTACGAGTGGAGCCGAAAGTGAATGAGAGCCACCGAGAAGAGCCGAGGACCGGCTCTGTGTATTTTGGCGCCGGCGGCACCATTTTCAAATCGCGGTCGGCGATTTTGAAGCTCAGGATCGCAGGGGATCACAGGATTTTCAAACTGCGAGCTGCAAGGCTGCACTGGGGCAAGGCTGCACTGGGATAAGGCTGCAATGGACACTGGGAAGGCTGCACTGACAAGGCTGCACTGACAAGGCTGCACTGACAAGGCTGCACTGGGGCAAGGCTGCACTGAGAAGACTGCAATGATGGGCATTTAAATGTAAGTTTTTTTCCCTTAAACTTCCCTCCTAAAAGTTTTTTTTTTCCTTAAAATTCCCTCCTAAACTTGGGGTGCGTGTTATACGCCGGTGCGTGTTATACGCCAATAAATACGGTAATTTTTTTGTATTATTCTCTTCTATTGTTTTTTTATGCTTTTCTTTTCTATTATTTTATATTCTATAATAGTCTTTTCAATTCAAATTCATTCTATGCGAAATTCGAATTTCGGAACATGGCTTCTGAAGTTTGAATTTCTTATAGAATGAATTCGAATTTGAATAGAAAAGATTAGAACAGAAAATAATAGAAAAGAATAGACTAGAAAAACAATAGAACAGAATAGAAGAAAATATAATATATATAATTTTTTTATTCTGTTCTATTGTTTTTCTAGTCTTTTCTCTTCTACTCTATTCTTTTTTTTTAACTTTAATACTTTTTATTGAAAATTTTAAAAGAACAAAGAACAAACAGTGAGACAAAATTGGTAGGCAGAGTATGCAACCTACTCCGAGGTACAATACACATATACAATACACACATATTAAGTGAGCGAGGCTCTGCCAGTTTTCACTGCGTTTCACATTATCTAACTCTTATACTCGTGATGTCGTGCAAGACCCATTTTCACTCTTTTCCAGCCCCCAGCCCCACCCTCCCGTTCCCCCCCCCTACTTCCCCCCCACTCCAAACGTTCCCCCCTCCCGCCCTCCCCCCCAGCGTTTAACGTTCGCTCACATGTTGTTGACTCTAAGGGTTGCTCTGTTTAAGTTTAAACTATACCATAGCCGATTTTATTTATTCTTTATCTGGTTGTCCGGGTCTGGGCGCCTTAAAGCCTCGTTCCCTGTAGGTTCACGGTAAGTACTAGAAGAGATGTTGGGTGCTCATCTCTTGTATCCAGGGTCTCCATATTTTAGTGAACTTATTGTAGCTGCCTTTTCTAGTGTATATGGTCTTTTCTGTCCATACCAAAGAGTTCATGGACCTAAGCCAGTCCTCTGGGGTTGGGGGTGTTGCGGATAGCCAAGATTGCGCTATAAGCTTTCTTGCTTGATATAAGCACTTTACTATAGCGGAAATTGTGTTGGGGTTCCCCGTTTCTCACACGCCCTGGCTTCTAGTTCCACTTTAACTTTGAACCTAGAATTTATAGTTCTAACAATCTCGGGCCAGTATCTCGCTAATTTTGGACATCTCCACACCATGTGAATAAGATCTCCTATCCCTGAACATCTAGGGCACTTGTCATCTGGTCTACGGCCAAACCTATACAACCTCTTAGGGGTGTAATACACCCTATGAAGCAAGAAGAGGTGCGAGGCCCTCTGCGACAGAGAGACGGAAACCTTCAGACCATGTTCCAAAATTCTTTTCCACTGGCGGTCCGTCAACTCCCCCACGTCCGCCTCCCACCTCTTCCTGATCCCTGAAGCTGTTTGCGTGGGTATCATTTTATCCACTAGCTGTGCATACACGGCTGCGATCAAACCTTTAGAGGTTTTGACTTTGACTATTTTATTGAGGAGTGGTGCCCTACACATCTCCAAGGGGCAGGACCTGAATTGTACACCCATCGCATGCCTAATCTGTAGGTAACTGTAAAATGTGCTATGCGGGACTTCGTACTCCGTTCTCAAATCTGAGAAGGATTTCACATTGTTATCCCTAACCAAATGGGCTACTCTGGTTATACCATGACGTTCCCATATAGCATTCTTCTCAACAGTTAAGAGCTCCCGCAGGGATTTATTATGCCATATGGGTGAGAACTTGGTGATACCCTTATACCCCATGATCTTCTTCACTGCCTGCCAGGTTTTAGTTACTAGCTTGTGTATTGGCAATGTTCGCTGAAGTGTGCCTGCTTCCAGTGCTTCCACAAAGGATTTGTGCGGATTACCCTCTAGCATGATTTTGTTGCTAGCGTGCATTTCTCCCGGAGTATCACACCCCCCAATATGCTGTAATTGGGCGGCCAGGTAATAGCTATAAGGGTGGGGGACTGCCATTCCCCCCTTACTAGTAGGGCCCTGCAGTGTTTGCAGGCTGATCCTAGCCTGTCCTTTTTTCCAAATTAATTCCCGGAACAGAGAATTTATTTTTGAGAACCACTTTCTCCCGATCCATATCGGGGAGTTATGGAGGGTGTACAGTAATTGCGGCAACCATATCATTCTGATCAGGTTCATTCGTCCCGCCATCGACAGGGGGAGTCTGCACCAGATGTCGCATTTTTTTTTAAGTTTTTCAAATAAAGGAACCAGGTTGTCTCGAATATATTGATTAGGATCGTTGGACATTACCACTCCCAGGTATTTTATTTTATCTACAACTTTTAACCCGGGCGTGCCCTCCGGGAGGGGGCTGACAATTGGATCAATCTGAAGGAGCACTGATTTCTCCCAGTTGGCTACAAGGCCCGAGATCCTCCCAAACCCTTCTACCAACTGCATCGTTCTTGCTAAAGATGGTCCTGTGTCCCCCAAGAAAACCAGAACGTCATCGGCGTAAAGTGCAATCTTTTCCTCCCCGTTTTTCCCATTGAAGCCCTGTATTCCGGATGTACTTCTCACAGCCTCTGCCAGTGGCTCCATTGCCAGGGCAAAGAGCAGGGGTGACAACGGGCACCCCAGCCTTATGCCCCTCTCGAACGGTAGACTTCCTGAGTATTCATTATTAATCTTGAGTCTGGCGGTTGGGCGGTTGTATAGGATTTTCACCAAGTTAATAAAAAGGGGGCCAAAACCAAATCTCTCCATTATTTCCCAAAGGTACTCCCATTCCAGGCTGTCAAATGCCTTGGCAATATCCAAGGACATGACAGCTCTGGAATCCCCGCTTTCCACTGGGGTCTGGAGGTTCAAGTATGCCCGTCTAATGTTTACACTAGTAGCTCTGTGCGGGATAAACCCTGTCTGGTCTGCATGTATCAGTTTTGCAATACATTTGCTTAATCTAGTTGCTAATACCTTTGCCAGGATCTTAATATCCGAGCAGAGCAGTGAGATCGGTCTGTATGACGATGCTTCCAGTTGGTCCTTCCCTTCTTTTTGTATAAGTACAATATTAGATTCTGTCATCGAATCAGGTAATCTACCCTCTGCTACCGCCCCCTCCAATGTCCTCAAAAGGACGGGGAGCAAAGCCTCCCCGTAGTACTTATAGATCTCAAGGGGCAACCCATCAGGGCCTGGGGATTTGTGGTTAGGCATACCTGCCACTGCATTTTTCAACTCCTCTAAAGTTATTGGGGATTCTAAGTTGGTCCTGTCAGTTGCGGATAGGGTCGGCAGTTCAACCCCCTCAAGGAATTTATCCACCTCCCCCCTCTCCACGTCCCTTTTTGATTTATAAAGAGTGCTATAGAAATCAAAGAATATCTCCTTAATCTTCACAGGGTCAGATGTTATTTCCCCATTTGGGGACCTAATCGTAGAGATCATTGAAGAAGGAGAATTAGTACTAACCAATAACGCCAGCATTCGGCCCACTCTTTCCCCTTCCTCAAAACATCTCTGTCTCTGGAAGAGTCTTCTGTTTTCAGCATTTTTAGTCATTACCTCTTTATACTCTTGTTGCTTCCTAGTCCATAACTCCCGCTTTCCTGGGCTAGGATCCAGCACATATTGTCTTTCTAGCTCCGTGACCTCATTTCTAATTTGCTCTCCCTGCGCTTTTGATCTCTTCTTTACTCTTGTTATATGTTGGATTAGAAGTCCCCTTAGAAAGGCCTTTAAAGAATCCCAAACCACCCCTGTTGATGCAGTTCCTGAATTGTAGGCCATGAACTCTTTTAGGCCAAGGGTTATTTCTTCCGCTCCCCCTATTACCTCTAGCCATACTGGATTTACTGTCCATGGTCTCTGTATTTGTTTATCGTGTATGTTCGCTACTAACTTCAGGGGTGAATGATCTGATATCCCCCTTGGGCGGTATTCTACCCTATTCACTAGCGCGTGAGCTTCTTTATTACCTATTGCTAAGTCTATACGTGATAGTGTGCAATGCGTACTTGAATAGCAAGAAAATTGCCTGTTACTTGGGTTACGGATTCTCCAGAGATCGCACCATCTGATCTCCTCCAAGAACTGAGCCAACCTTCCCTCCCTCAACCTTTCCGTCCACATTACAGAAGGAAGCCTGTCCTGACGACTATCAAGAACCGCATTGAAGTCCCCCACCACTATCATCGGGGTGCCCGCCCTGTTCTCCATATATTCTAGCAAACAATGCAGAATCTCCAACTTAAATGGGGGGGGTATATATAAGTTAGCTATTACAAATGCTCTACCTTCTATCAGGCAGTGTAAAAAAATGTAACAACCCAATGTGTCGATTTTGACATCCCTGCAGGAGAACGCCATCCCTTTTTTTACCAATATACTCACTCCCCTTGAATAGGAGGAGTAGACTGAGTGGAATTGCGTTTGGAATCTTTTATCCTTCATTAATACTTTGGACTCATTAGTCAGATGTGTCTCCTGCAAGCATATCAGCCCGGCATCGTGTGACTCCAGCTCTAGAAAAACCGCGGCTTTTTTGGCGGGATTACCCATACCCCTGATGTTCCAGGAGCTTATTACAGCTGTTCTAGGCATCAGGAAAAGAGGCAATATATATATAAAAAAGAAAACCAAAGATACGTTAGGCTAATTAAAAATTCAAGAAAGGAATAAATCGGATCTGGAAGAGGGGGTGGTCTCGCAAAATCTACCTTAAGTGATACAGTATACAAACCACCCCTTTGCCCAACCCACCCAAACAAACGTGTCAAATTTCTTGTTATGCAATTTATCAAGTGATTCATCTCTACCGTGACTTCAAGCTTACCCAGCTGTGTCATTACTATAAAGAGAGGTGAGAGGGGTGGGGGAGGGGAACATCTGTTTCCCCTCCCCCAAACCTCCCCACCCCCGTGAATTCCTCTTCTTTTCTTATACATGTGAAAGTGACTCAAAATCTTATGCATCTTTCTTCCCCTTTCCCACCCCTGCTTCAACCTAGCATAACAATTGAATCTCACGTGCAAAACAACTGACCCTGCCCCCAGTATACCCCCCTCCCTCTCCCCATGCCTACTTCGGCTAGCCCTAGGGACGTTTTTTGTGGCCTTTGTGTACCCATCATCCCATTCTAACCCATACCTCCACACCCACTCTGGCAATAACCATACCCCCCTAGTTTCCTCTATTCGCCCTTTTCTCCCTTCCCCCACCCCCCTTAAGCCCAATCTCCCAAGGAGGGGTGCCACCAAAACAACAACAACAAACAAAGAATCAACCCACAACCTCAACCGTGTGCCATCTTCCATTGAGAGCGTACCCCTTCCAGCCCCTCTCCCTCCAGCCCCTGCTGAAAAAAAAAAAAAAAAAAACCAAGAAACCAAAACAGCCCCTCTTAACATTCCCTTATTCAAACTTTTATAAGTTCCTTTTGTTTTCCTCAAGCCAGGTTGTAGCCCTGTCGACTGAATAGAAAAAAAGAACTGTCCCTGAAACCTCTATATGCAGTCGTGCTGGATATAGTAGTGCGTATGGAATGTTATATGTCCGTAGAGCACGCTTAATGTCCACAAATCCAGCCCTTCTTTTTTGTAGATCTGGGGAGTAGTATGGATATAGTGAGATCCTGGCGCCTTTATAAAAAACATCCCCCTTCTCTCTAGATTTTTGCATCAGTGCTACCTTGTCTTTATAAAAAAACAATTTAATAATCATAGGTCTGGGGCGACCCCCCCGACGCTGTAGGCCTAGTGGGAATGCGGTGTGCTCTCTCGATATCAAAGAGATGTGAGAATGTTTCAGTCCCAAAGGTCTCCTTAAGCCAGTTTTCCATGAACGTCTCAGGGCAAGGGCCCTCACTTCTCTCTGGAAGGCCCATCACCCTCACGTTACATCTGCGTGACCTGTTCTCCATTTCATCCACCTTGTGCCTATGTGCATCAAAATGCGCTTGCATACTCTTAAACTCCTTTTTTATTGGGTGTAGTATGTCTTCTACTTGGCTCAGTCTCTCCTCTATAACAGAGGTCCTCTCTACCACCCTCTGAATTTCTTGACGCATAGTGTGTAGTTCTTCCTTAAGGCCCCTTAGTTGATTACACAGGTCATTCAAGGATCCTCTACAGGAGTTCACTGCGGCTAGTACCTCTTTTAATGTAGGCTCTGGTTCGCTGGTTATACTCGAGTTAGAGGGAATTTCACTCATAGCTACAGCGCCCTTTGCCAGGGGATCTCTCTCAGGGCTATGCTTGTTTGTTATTTTAGTACTAGCTGGCAAGGTGATTGATGGTGCTGACGCTTTACCTACGCTCCTTCTATCCCCAGAGGGTCCTGCCTGTGTCTTTTCATGAGGCAGCTGATTGCCTTTAGATGGAGAGTGCAGGGGGGTATGCGCATATTTTTCTAGTTTTGCTGCCACTGCGGTTGCTAATGTTACTTGACTCCTCTTTTCCTTTGCCAAGCGGGTAGAGTGTGTTGCTGGGTTTTCTTGGGGCTGCTGCTGGGGCTGCTGCTGGGGCTCCTCACCTTTCTTCCTAGTCATAACGATAGTGCTGTGTAGTGCCTAGGCAAATAATTCCTCCGCAGAGATAAAGCAGTTCCACTTGTTACTAGTTTTACCCCCTTTTGCTCCACACTGCCAGGTACTGTAACTACTATTCTTGCCTTTCTTCCTTAGCCTTGAGTGATTACTACAATCAATAGAGTGTATCTGAAAAAAGTCCTGCTTCCCAAAGCTGAGACCAGGCGTTCACATACCTGTCTCGAGGCACACGAGGCTGGCATGTCCCCCCTCTTCTCTGACGGCGTCTGCTGTACGCTTTGATTCCCGAGCCGGCTCGCCGCCGAGTCACGCAGTTTTCCTCCGGCTCCCGCGAGACTCCCACGAGATCCCCGGACGTTGCTAGGCTACTGGACAAGGCAGAGACAGAGAGCGCAGGCGCAGTCAATACAGGATTGAACGCTTAGGAGATCCGGCGGAAAACCGGCTCCTTTACCCCGCTACTGATTTTCAGCTACGACCGCTTTCACTCAGCGCCGCTTCTTCCATCCCATCCAACGCTGTAGGGGTTGATGAGGCAAGTTTGGCTGGGCAGAGGTACTTTTGTTCAGGGCTGAGCTGCTGGTTTAGGCTGCTGGTTTAGGCTAGGCTGCTAGAGCTAACAGCATGAGGGCTGGAGCACGGAGCTGGAGCACTCTTCTACTCTATTCTAATCTTTTCTATTCAAATTCGAATTCATTTTATAAGAAATTCAAATTTCGGAAGATGGTTTTATATATATATATATATTACATATACACACACACACACACACATATATATATATATATATATATATATATATATATATATATATATATAATACACATACAAATATATATATATACATATATATATATATATATATATATATATATATATATATATGTATATAAAACCATCTTCCGAAATTTGAATTTCTTATAATATGAATTTGAATTTGAATAGAAAAGATTTGAATAGAGTAGAAGAGAAAAGACTAGAAAAACAATAGAACAGAATAGAATAAATTATATATATTATATTTTATTCTGTTCTGTTCTATTGTTTGTCTAGTCTATTATTTTCTATTCTAATCTTTTCTATTCAAATTCAAATTCATTCTATACGAAATTCCACTTTCAGAAGCCATCTTCCGAAATTCGAATTTCGTATAGAATGAATTCAAATTCGAATAGAAAAGTTTAAAATAGAATAGAAAAGAATAGCATAGAAAAACAATGAAACAGAATAGAAAATTATATATATATAACATGTTCCAAAATTTGAATTTCATATAGACCGAAATCAAATTTGAATGTAAAAGATTAGAATAGAATAGAAAATAATAGAAAAGAATAGACTAGAAAAACAATAGAACAGAATAGAAGAAAATTTAATATATATATTATATTTTCTTCTATTCTGTTCTATTGTTTTTATAGTCTATACTTTTCTATTATTTTCTGTTCTAATCTTTTCTATTCAAATTCGAATTCATTCTATACCAAATTCAAACTTCAGAAGCCATGTTCCGAAATTCGAATTTCGTATAGAATGAATTTGAATTTGAATTGAAAATACTATTATAGAATATAAAATAATAGAAAAGAAAAGCATAAAAAAACAATAGAAGAGAATAATAAAAAAAAAAAATTATATATATATATATATATATATATATATATATATATATATATATATATATATATATATATATATATATATATACATATTCTATTGCTTTATTATTTTATATTCTACCTTATTGTTTTTTTTAGAAAACAGTTTTCTATTTTTTTTTTATTTGATTATGTTTTCGAATTCGATTCGAATATGTTTTCGAATTCGTTCGTTTTTTTTCGGATTCGTTTAAATTCTTTACTTCTGTCATTCGGAAATTCGGAATAATGAAAAATTCGTCCAAATTTCGATTCGAAACGAAACGGAATGCACATGCCTACCGAACACTCCATCCTATGCTTGTGATAGAGACAGACTTACCTGCATTGTTCTAGATCAAACAAGGGATGGAGTGTTCGGTTTGCTTATATCAGGTGACTGAACAGATCAATCACCTAACAGGTGAACACAGACAGGGAGGAAAAGTAACAGCCAACACCCGGGTGATGGAATGAGGAACAGGGGCACTAAGTGATCATGACAGGGACCTGGCAAGTGAGTGCACAGGCTTTGTTACAGAAGGAAAGTGCTGCATTGCATGGTGGTGGTAGTGTCATGGCATGGGTATGTATGACTGCCAATGGAACTGGTTCTCTTGTATTTATTGATGATGTGACTGCTGACAAAAGCAGCAGGATGAATTCTGAAGTGTTTTGGGCAATATTATCTGCTCACATTCAGCAAAATGCTTCAGAACTCATTGGACGGCGCTTCACAGTGCAAATGGACAATGACCCGAAGCATACTGCAAAAGCAACCAAAGAGTTTTTAAGGGAAAGAAGTGGAATGTTATGCAATGGCCAAGTCAATCACCTGACCTGATTCCGATTGAGCATGCATTTCACTTGCTGAAGACAAAACTGAAGGGAAAATGCCCCAAGAACAAGCAGGAACTGAAGACAGTTGCAGTAGAGGCCTGGCAGAGCATCACCAGGGATGAAACCCAGTGTCTGGTGATGTCTATGCATTCCAGACTTCAAGCTGTAATTGACTGCAAAGGATTTGCAACCAAGTATTAAAAAGTGAAAGTTTGATGGATGATTGTTAATCTGTCCCATTACTTTTGGTCACTTAAAAAGTGGGAGGCACATATACAAACTGTTGTAATGCCTACACCGTTCACCTGATTTGGACGTAAATACCCTCAAATTGAACCTGAATGACTGCAGTTAAAGCACATCTTGTTCGTTTCATTTCAAATCCATTGTGGTGGTGTATAGAGCCAAAAAGATTAGAATTGTGTCGATGTCCCAATATATATGGACCTGACTGTAAGTGACACAAAACAGCCTAAATAATGTAGACTAAATCACATGTTCAACCCCAAGGGTCACATGACCCCGAAAAAGGGGTGGCAGCAAATATCAAAACATACAAAAAAGAGCACTATAAGCATACAATTGTACATAAATCATAGTTGCCAACTGTCCCGGATTTCCCGGGACATTCCCGGGACTTACACTCCATTCACAAATTTTTTGTGTCCCGGTAAATGTCCCGAAAAATCCGGTTTTTGATTTTTGCCGCCGCCGCCCGCCGCCGCCGCTAGAGGTCTGCGGCCGGTGGAGACATTGTCTCCGCCGGCCGCCATCTTGAAGAAGCTTGAAGACGGCTGGGGGGGGGCTAGACGGAGCTCCTCCGACGCCGCCCACCCTCCGCCCCGCCTCACTCCGCCCACCCTCCGCCCTGCTCCGCCCTGCTCCGCCCCGCCTCACTCCACCTACCCCCGCCCCGCTGCCAGGGAAAGGGGCGGGGGTTTTGCCATCCATGCGGAATTCGAAAAGACCAGCGGACTCTGAGGTAGGGGAGGGGGGGCGCACGCCGCTGTGGGAATTTGTAGGGGGGGCTCCACTGGGGGACACCTGATGTGAGGGGGGGCTCCACTGGGGGACACCTGATGTGAGGGAGGGCTCCACTGGGGGACACCTGATGTGAGGGGGGGCTCCACTGGGGGACACCTGATGTGAGGGGAGGCTCCACTGGGGGACACCTGATGTGAGGGGGGGCTCCACTGGGGGACACCTGATGTGAGGGGGGGCTCCACTGGGGGACACCTGATGTGAGGGGGGGCTCCACTGGGGGACTCCTGATGTGAGGGGGGCTCTGCCGGGGACTCCTGATGTGAGGGGGGGCTCTGCCGGGGACACCTGATGTGAGGGGGGGCGCCACTGGGGGACTCTTGATGTGAGGGGGGCTCCGCCAGGGACACCTGATGTGAGGGGGGCTCCGCCAGGGACACCTGATGTGAGGGGGGGCTCCGCCAGGGACACCTGATGTGAGGGGGGCTCCGCCAGGGACACCTGATGTGAGGGGGGGCTCCGCCAGGGACACCTGATGTGAGGGGGGGCTCCGCCAGGGACACCTGATGTGAGGGGGGCTCCGCCAGGGACACCTGATGTGAGGGGGGCTCCGCCAGGGACAGCTGATGTGAGGGGGGGCTCCGCCAGGGACACCTGATGTGAGGGGGATCTCCGCCAGGGACACCTGATGTGAGGGGGAGCTCCGCCAGGGACACCTGATGTGAGGGGGAGCTCCGCCAGGGACACCTGATGTGAGGGGGGGCTCCGCCAGGGACACCTGATGTGAGGGGGGGCTCCGCCAGGGACACCTGATGTGAGGGGGAGCTCCGCCAGGGACACCTGATGTGAGGGGGAGCTCCGCCAGGGACACCTGATGTGAGGGGGGCTCCACTGGGGGACACCTGATGCGAGGGGGGGCTCCGCCGGGGACACCTGATGCGAGGGGGGGCTCCGTCGGGGACACCTGATGCGAGGGGGGGCTCCGTCGGGGACACCTGATGTGAGGGGGGGCTCCACTGGGGGACACCTGATGTGAGGGGGGGCTCCGCCGGGGACACCTGATGCGAGGGGGGGCTCCGTCGGGGACACCTGATGCGAGGGGGGGCTCCGCCGGGGACACCTGATGTGAGCGGGGGCTCTGCCGGGGACACCTGATGCGAGGGGGGGCTCTGCCGGGGACACCTGATGCGAGGGGGGGGCTCTGCCGGGGACACCTGATGCGAGGGGGGGCTCTGCCGGGGACACCTGATGTGAGGACGGACTCTGCCGGGGGCAGGTGACGTGGCTAGTGACACGCTCAGGGCTCCCACTGATTCTGCATTATGGTGAGTTGAATGATTTAATTTTATATTACAATGTAATAATAGAAATACTGCACTTCAATCATCCTGACACAATAACAATCATGGTGCCGGGATGATTGAAGTGCTAACACCAGGTGTTTGGAGTATCTTTATCTGCTGATTGTTAAACTTTCTAGAATACACATATTTTTATTGTGTAGGATCTGGGGCTGCTGTCCCGTCATTTCCCTCTCCCCCTCTCCCCCTTTCCCTCTCCCCCTTTCCCTCTCCCCCTCTCCCCCTTTCCCTCTCCCCCTTTCCCTCTCCCCCTTTCCCTCTCCCCCTTTCCCTCTCCATCCCTCATTCATCTCAGACTCTAACCACACCCTCTTGAGCCACGCCCATTTAAGCCACGCCCACTGTGACACGCAAACCACGCCCATTTTTCGCGCCGCACTTACTGTTTTTACTAAGCCACGCCTACATACGAATGCCCCGCCCCCTAATTATTGTACGGCTCCGCCTACAGCCACAAAAGTGTCACACTTTTTTTTTTTTACAATGTTGGCAACTATGATAAATGTATATACAAACATGTATCACAAAAATAAAAAACACATCAGGAATATTTTCTTTGTTGCTGATAATAAAGCCTGTGGGTGCTTCTTAGTTATTTTACACTTTTCATTCAGGAAATCCTCGCTGTCTGTGTTTATTACCTGTAAACAGAATTTTATTTCAAAGAGACCCTGTTGCCTCTCTCCTTGCACACCATAGCCCCCTGCTCTGCTTGGAATGTCTACTTATACTGTGTGCTGGCCCAGCTCTTCTGCCCCTTCCCTCACCTACCTATATAATCTTTCTGTAGCTGCTAGGGGAGGAGTAAAGGGAAATGCTACAGGGTATCACTAGAGTCTGGTGGGTTGCTGACATCACATTCAAGATTGCGGTGCCCAGCAGCAGTCTCAGGGCTTTTGGATGTCAACACAAGGGTGGCTCTTACAGATGTGTGTCAACAATAAAATAAAATAAAAACTCTGCGCTTACTCAATTCAATAGCAGCTCACACAACAAAAAAGGAAATTTGTAAAGGGAACAGGTGCATATATAGTGTAGCGCTTATTGTAACCAATGGATATACAGTTGTAATATTGCATACACCGAAAACATAAAAACAGATAAATGCATATATCTCAAACTTTGCACAACACTTAGTGTAAAACACCCTAGCAATCTCCAAATGTCTATTAAATGTGAAAGAAGTTTGAAGAAGGAGGTTTTATAGTCCCATGTTATAAGTACAGTGGTTCTGTTCACCACGTGGATAGCTGGTAAGAAAACATATAGATATGGTGGCTCCCTCACGTAGAAGCAGTGCAGGCTTACCAGAAGGGTTGGACTCATACGAACATATGTTCAATGAGTCAGTAAGGCTTGTATTACCAACAGGCAATAAAGTACTGTCTTTCAGCCAGACGGTATTGAGATCCAAATTACATCAAGGACTTTAAAGGGACTCTTCTAAATGTAGCTTGGTCTTGGTGGAATAGCCCATAAAGAATAGAAAAAGGGCCACATAGCATAATAACGTTTGGTACAACAAATTTATTAAAAGGTAAAACACTTACATTTTCCGTAATAAAAAAGCACTTGTTATAAAATTATGGCAGGCAGTGGAATCTCCCGATGCATTTCGTCTAATCAGACTTCATCTGGAGTACCCTACCACTGCTGCCATACTCTTTTATAAAGGTGCTGTGACCCCCCTTGATGAGAATCCAGCTTGTGCCCATTGATTAGATGCACTTCTGGGTATCGTTTCAGGCCTCTTTCATACTGTGTGGTGTGCGTTCCAGCACTGTCACGTTAATGCTAAATAATAATATGTGTATTGTTTTCCCACATAATACAAACATTTATTAGAAGACGCCTTGTAAAAAAAAGGGATGTAAAAAGAAATGCCCAGAAAGTTATAAACAAGAAAGTGGAAGTGGTTTTTCATCACCAAGAGTAATCCGTTCCGGATCAAGCATAAGAAGTGTGACCAGCTCTGCGGATCAGGGCGGTCTGTTCCGGGTGACGTAAAGAGCGTCAAGATCAGCCGCGCCTCCCGCTTGCATGGAACGCAAGCGAAGCCGCCGTCTATCACGTGTGTGTGACGCCTCTATACAATAGTAAACGTGGCGCGATGTCGTCACAAGCGGCTCAGCGTGGCAGCGCCTCCCTGGAGGTGAGGTGACGCGTTGTCATATCAACACACCGCACTATAAGCAAAGGATGGGCATGAACTACCCCCCCAAAAATACTCTATATATGTGAAGTGATCATTTAATATTGTCTCAATATCAGAACACTGGGACAAAACAACTTAAGTGCATCAAAAAATAAAAGTAAATTAAAATTGAAGAAGGGAGTCCTTGATTCAAAGACATTCCATAGTGTAAGGGACAAGTGAATAAAAAAATATTTTATGTGCATGTATTATCAAATACAAATTATAAAGTGTACTATGTACATGTAAATGAATTCCACTGGATGTGAAATTATAAAGTGCACTATACATGTGCGTATGCATTCCCCTAAATGTGAGATAGGGTCCACACTATGCTAAGTGCAATTAGGGGATAATTAGAGTATAATACCCCACCAGAAAAGTGATCTAAACAAAATATCCATATGAGGGAGAGATGTTTGATTAAAAATTTGTGATAATTATGAGGCTATAAACTGTGAAAAAATATATATGAAGGTCCGAGAGGGATTCTCAATGGGTGATCCAGATTAATGGTAAGGTGTATATGTACAACATACAGAAAAATACAGAAAAAAACAAAAAAATACAGAAAAAAATACAGAAAAAACACAGAAAAAGGTCCCACCAACTGGTTAGATCTTATGATTCATTAATGAAAGCATTATTGTCCAATTCCATGTTCATACCCTGTGGGTGAAGGGACCGTAGTTCGTGTATCCAGAACGTTTCAAGATGAGAAACGCCTCTGGTCATGGCCCCACCCCTCCAGGGAGGAGTATATTTGTCAGTCACCAAAAATAATGAACCTACAGGACTACTGTTATGAAATTCTTTGTAGTGTCTAGGAACACTGTGTTTTGAGTCCCTATTCTTGATGAGACTAATATGTTCACTCACTCTCACAGAAAAAGTTCTAGTTGTTCGGCCGACATATTGTTTGCCACAAGGGCAAACAATTAGGTATACTACATATCTAGAATTACATGTACAGAAAGGTTTGATAGTGTACCTCTTCCCTGTAACGGTGGATGCAAATTCTGTCAGTTTGCGTCCTATTGGTGCGTTGTGTTGACAAACAACACACTTCTTACAGGGATAAAACCCTGTCCAATCATGGAAAAAAGACGGACGCAGCGGGGGGTTGACAACATTGGGTGCTACATGTCCCTGTAGGGATGGTGCTCCTCTAAAGATGATATTGGCCTGTTCCGGTAGCATCTTCCCCAAAATTTTGTCTTGTCTAAGGACACCCCAATGTTTTCTCATGATGTTCTTAATTTGTTTATGCTGTATTGAATAGGTAGTCAGCATGGCCCATTTGAATGTGGCGTCCGGTTCTCTCTCAGGTTTGGTTACAAGGAGGGAATTTCTATCAGTATTGATAACACTCTGAAGTTCGACATCTAGGTCAGCCTTGTTATATCCCTTATCCAGGAATCTTTGTCTTAAGACACCTGCTTGAGTGATGAATGTGTCCGTATCCGTACAATTCCTATGGAGTCTTAGGAATTGACTGCGGGGGACTGCGTTGAGCCAAGAACTATGATGGCAACTGTCCCTAGGGATAAAACTATTTTGATCTGTTGATTTGAAATAGGTGTTAAATTTGAATTGTCTATTGACAATCCTGATTTCCAAATCCAGAAAATGGATCTCAGTTTCGCTGGCTTCGTATGTGAGAGAAATACCTCTGTCGTTGGAATTAAGGTCCTCAAAGAACTTTTCAAAGTCTCGAAAGTCCCACTCCATAGGAGGAGGATGTCGTCTATGTACCTCGCCCACAACACCAATGAAGTGGTATGGTGGGCATAGATGACATCCTCCTCCCATTTAGCCATAAAAAGATTCGCAAGGCTTGGAGCAAACTTTGCTCCCATGGCTACGCCACGCTGCTGGAGATAGTAGCACTGGTTGAACCAAAAATAGTTGTGTTTAGTTGTGAATTCCAGAAGCTCTATCAAATATTCACCCTGAAAGGATGCCAGGGACTGTTCCTGATCCAAGAAATGTTTTACCGCCTCTATCCCTCTTTCATGTGGTATACATGTATACACAGATGTGTGCTCAGACGCTATAATTTCAAAGCGCAGCTTAAAAAATTTGTTGGGTATCCATGCATTTTCAAAGGAGAGGAAAGGGACACAGATCACAGTTTAGGCAAATTAGGCCAGGTATTTTAATTAGTTTGATCAATTGTTTTTCCTGTGTCCAATATGAAGACTCAAAGGTGAGCCTCAAATAGGATTTTTCCTCAGTCTAGCCAAGATCAGGTGTCCATCATCTCATATCTATAGAGTTTTTTTTGTCAAGTGGCTTATATTTATCCTGTTTGTTCTTGAGAGTGGACCTAGCATTAAGGGAGATGTACGGGAAATGAAGAAAACAAACATACTGTACATACTCACCTATATGCAGTAGAGGCCCGTCCATCAGGGGCACGCGGGCGCCGCCCCCTCCATCCATGCGTCCGCCCCCCTAATCTACACACAGGGCGCCGGAAGCATACATTCCAATGGGGAGGGTTTTTTTTTTTCCAAGCACAACCGACAGTGGTGGGGTTGTTTGCCGCCCCCCCCAAAAAAAACCCCACCAGCTGCCACTGCCTATATGGCTGCAGAATCAGTCCAGTGCTGCAACTGTCCCCACGCTGCCCAGGAACTGAGCGATCACGTGAATAGAATGAGAACCCTATTTTTGGCAAGTTGACTGGTATAGTTCACGTGGCCCCCTCAATGTAAAGATGTTATGTCAGATCAAAATAGTGACCAACGTTCGCTTTTTTGCCTTGCTCTTTAATAAGTTGAATTATTGAGTTTGTCTATGTACTGTTCAGTCAATCCTCATTATTAATAAACACAGAGAACAGGGAGAACAAAGCTATTTTATTTCAACTTATATTATCACGTTGTAATGAAAATGCACTGAAGAAAATTAAGACTTTTTTTATGGCACTCATACATAAATGTACTTTTACTATGCATGATTGCTTCCATTAAGTTGTTAGTCACAGGTTATGAGGTCTGTTTAACCTCCCTGGTGGTATGATTATATCAGATTTCCACAGGTTTTTCTAGTGCTCCAACCCCTTATACCCTTCCTGCCTCTTCTCTTCCATATATGGCTCGAGCCCCATGAGGGGGATTGATGTCAGCTCCAACAGCCACATACAGCAATTAGCTGGAGAATCACACTGATGGTTGGCTGTGCAGACATCAATTTCCCTGGCGTCCGGACGCTGTTGTTTGTAAAGTTTTGTTATATGTTGTTTTGTCCCCCAGTCTGTGGTTGCATTGACTGACCCATATAGGCCAGTCGGCAACTTGCAATTAGGGCAATTTAGCGTAAAGGCTAACTCTTTTATCAATGTGTTTTGAATTTTGTACCACTCCAATAAATTATTGATTGATTAATTAATTCTACGTGTTTTGCTCTTCAGTAAGCCCCATTCTTTTCTTGGTCCCCCCCTGTTTGGGACATAGTCTTGTTGCTGTTTAACCTCCCTGGTGGTATGATTATTTCAGATTTTCGATGCTCAAAGTGGTACAATGTTTTGCATGGAAATTTGGCGTTTTATATTGTAGGCCTGTAATTCTTAGGAATAACATACTTAAATCTGTCCAAACAAGAGTCTAGTAGACATCCCGGGTATTATAAAGTATGAAACAAGAAATCATAAATTATAATATAATAAATAACAATAAATAATTCACGGTGGAGCTGCTGATTTAAAGCGGGCTGTTACCGTCACCTTTTTACCTGTAGTTTCACCAATACCAGACTTAGGGTCCACATTGAGCTTATTATCTGACAATGTAGGCACCAGTCACTTTAGTACTTTTCCAATGCTTTAATGGGAGATAACTGGAAGAAGTAGCAGGAAAGAGGTAGAAGAAGAGTTGCAGGGAAGTTCAAATACCTTTTCTTGGTGTAGCACTAAGGAATTGAAATCTCAGGTATGAATGTATCTTCAGTTCAGGATTAAACCTTTGCCCGCCTGGATAGGTCTCTCTCACGGACCTAGCAGCCGGAGCGCAGCACGAACAGAAAGTCTCTGCCACAGACTTGGGTAGAACAAAACTGTATGATCCTCTGCCACAGGACGTAGTAATTTTAGATGAACAGCAACACAGTACCAGAACCTTTAAGCCGATCTGGCAGTACTATGTGGTAGGTTACCTTAAGATGCGTCTTCCAATTGAGTCACCAGGCCCCTCTCCAGGCCAGCACTCCGAAAGATCCTTCGAAGACGGGTCCTCCCCTGGATTCTACTCAATTGTCCAGCTTCTTCCCGTAGGACAGACAGCCCAGGACCATCTCTGCAGTAGTTGTAGTAGGCCCCAGACAGACTTCTGGGCCCACCCGCATGCTGCAGCAACGCAGTCCTCCGGCCCAGAGGACCACGAAGTAGGACTCCTAGCACATACCTGTCGGCCAGGAGGGCCAGCAGGTGGAAAGAAAGAGACCAAGAAATATGGCGTCTGTCCCTTAAATACCCCTTCCCAGAATGCACCGCACTGGACAACCTCTGCCGAGTGACTTCTGAGAAAGAAGAGCACTCATATACTTCAGATTGTTGCTTTCCAACACCGACCCACAGTGACAACGACACCTGCAGGCACAATGTGGAACTGCACGCAACACAGCCAAACTGGAACAGAGGCTAATTTAAAAATAGATTGAATTTGAACTATGTACAGTACAGATGACCCACTCAATTTACATATAAGCGGTAGATTAAAAAATCTACCAGCGCTACATACTCCCCCCACTACATTAGACGTTGTCCTCCTCCATCCTCAAGCTAAACATGACTCTCAAGCCTGAGAGTAGGTATTTGAACTTTGAAAACTTGGATGAGAAAGAAGAAAGGCAGTAAGAAATGTTACAGCTTCAAACATTTATACAACAACATATTCACATCAGTAATGTCACAAAACCCCACTATTAGGGATGAACTTCGAGTTCGAATCGTACTCATGTTCGACTTGCGAACATCGGCTGTTCACAAGTACGCCGAACAGCAAACAATTTGGGGTGTTCGCAGCAAATTCGAATGCCGCGGAACACCCTTTAAAAGTCTATGGGAGAAATCAAAAGTGCTAATTTTAAAGGCTTATATTCATAGTATTGTCATAAAAAGTGTTTGGGGACCTGGGTCCTGCCCCAGGGGACAAGGATCAATGCAAAAAAAAGTTTTAAAAATGGCCGTTTTTTTGGGAGCAGTGATTTTAAAAATGCTTAAAGTGAAACAATAAAAGTGTAATATCCCTTTAAATTTCGTACCTGGGGGGTGTCTATAGTATGCCTGTAAAGGGGCGCATGTTTCCCATGTTTAGAACAGTCTGACAGCAAAATGACATTTCAAAGGAAAAAAAGTGATTTAAAACTATTCGCGGCTATTAATGCATTGCCGGTCCGACAATACACATAGAAGTTCATTGATAAAAACGGCATGGGAATTCCCCACAGGGAAACCCCGAACCAAAATTAAAAAAAAAAAATTACGGTGACTTGACGGGACTTCCCTGTGGTGTCACGGGGAATGCCACAGGGAAGTCCCGTCAAGTCACCGTGCGTCAGAGGGGGCGGGGTCACCGGGTGGCCCCGCCCCCCGTTATTTAAGAACCGTCAGAAGAGGAGAAGCGTCACACAGCGGGAGCCTCCCTCCATGCCACCATGGATGCGGAGCGGCCTGAAAAGAAGATGAAGAGAAGAAGATGAAGAGAAGAAGATGAAGAGAAGAGTGGGAGCCTCCCTCCATGCCATCATGGATGCGGAGCGGCCCGGAGAAGAAGGGAAGAAGACGCCAACGCCGTGGAGGAGATGCCAGATGAGAACACCGGAGGAAGAACCAGAAGAACCAGAAGAAGAAGAAGATGAAGGAAGATAGAAGAAAGAAGAAGCATTTAAATAAAGGGATTGTCAAAAACTGTCTCTTGTCATTTTTAACATTTTTGACAGTTTTTTAGTAAAATGGTAGGGGTACAAAGTACCCCCTTACCATTTCACACAGGGGGAGGGCTGGGATCTGGGGGTTCCCTTGTTAAAGGGGGCTTCCAGATTCCGATAAGCCCCCCCGCCCACAGACCCCCACAACCCTGGCCCTTGTCCTCATCAACATGGGGAGAAGGTGTTTTGGGAGGCTACCCCAAAGCACCCTCCCAATGTTGAGGGCATGTGGCCTGGTACGGTTCAGGAGGGGGGGCGCTCTCTCGTCTCCCCCTCTTTTCCTGCGGCCTGCCAGGTTGCATGCTCGAAAAAGGGTCTGGTATGGATTTTTGGGGGGATCCCACGCCGTTTTTTTTAATTTTGGCGTGTGGTTCCCCTTAAAATCCATACCAGACCTAAACGGTCTGGTAAAGATTTTGAGGGGGACCCCACGCCATTTTAAAAAAAAATTTGGCCGGGGTTCCCCTTAATATCCATACCAGACCTGAAGGGCCTGGTATGGAATTTAGGGGGACCCCCCACGTAATTTTTTTAAAAATTTTGGTTCGGGGTTCCCCTGTGGGGAATTCCCATGCCATTTTTATCAATGAACTTCTATGTGTATTGTCGGACCGGCAATGCATTAATAGCCGCGAGTAGTTTTAAATGACTTTTTTTCCTTTGAAATGTAATTTTGCTGTCAGACTGTTCTAAACACGGGAAACATGCGCCCTTTACATGCATACTATAGACACCCCCCAGGTACGAAACTTAAAGGGATATTACACTTTTATTGTTTCACTTTAAGCATTATTAAAATCACTGCTCCCGAAAAAACGGCCGTTTTTAAAACTTTTTTTGCATTGATCCATGTCCCCTGGGGCAGGACCCAGGTCTCCAAACACTTTTTTTGACAATAACTTGCATATAAGCCTTTAAAATTAGCACTTTTGATTATTCATGTTCGTGTCCCATAGACTTTAATGGTGTTCGCGTGTTCGAACAAATTTTTTGCCTGTTCGCATGTTCTGGTGCGAACCGAACAGGGGGGTGTTCAGCTCATCCCTACCCACTATCTCTCTAGCTGAAAAGCCTAACAGCTTGATAGGAGATCTAGTTGTTCCTGAAAAAAAAAACAGAGTTAAACATACACAAAAATGTACAGTAGCATTGCTAAACAATTTAGGAGCAAAGCCTCATTCCCCAGAGAATGACACTTTCTTCCCCATATATTTTCCTTCTAATGAAAATTAACTAAAAGTAACTTGAAAAGTCCATCCCTATATCTGAACAAATTATATCTTTTCAGTAAAAGAAAATCCAGCTAGCAAAAAGTCTTTGGATATAGAAGCGCTGAGGTTAATAAAATCTCTTGACCATGGAGTTCTCTAAACCCTGACACTATCTGGCTATATACCCCAAAGTTCTTTGGGAGAGACAACAGTCTCTTTGCATAATCACCAATAAAACCGGGGATCTGGTAATGTCAGTTTCTTCCCTTGTTTATCCACGGAGGTGATAAAATAAACAATGTCATCTTTTCCGGATCTGCAAATGACCACCTTGTCAGTATAGATGTGCCCGAATTGTCACGAATTTGCACGCCCACGGCGACTAGCTAACCGCGACGTGCGTTCCATGACCGGGGTATATGAGGAACTAAGGGAATAAGGGGGAACTTATACTGCGCATGTAAGACTGGCTGTGGTACTTTCACAGCCTGCACTGCCTTTGGTCACCACTAGTGGGAGACTCCACTCCAATCCAGCTAGCTGACCACACACAGGCAGATACAATTCTTACATACAATCTGGTGCACTCTAAGGGTTGAGGAACAATCTAGCAATTACTACACACTTCTAGGGTTCCTCCAGCTATCCTGCAAGCTTGAACCCCTGTGTTAATCACTCTTCCCACTGTCCCCACACCCACACACCAGACACACAATAAACGATAGCCTGCCACCACCCAACAGTTTGTCCGCAGACTGGTCTGCTGAGCCACCACACACACAGATCTCCGTCTGACAGATCTGTTAGCTTACAATCTGCATGCAATCTGCCAACACACAGTGCAATTGCATACCGATTGGCACGTAACTTAGAC
Source organism: Aquarana catesbeiana (assembly GCF_042186555.1). Lineage (NCBI taxonomy): Eukaryota > Metazoa > Chordata > Amphibia > Anura > Ranidae > Aquarana > Aquarana catesbeiana. Next base: position 147,829,219 of record NC_133335.1, on the reverse strand, counting down.
CGAGTACTTAGGCACTAAAATACAACAACCTCTCCAGAGATATGAGTCCTAGCTTAGTACACAGAAGTCACCTATTAATTTTATCATTTAATATCCCAAAAGTGGGCAGTGCATATAAGATATACAAAGAAAAAGGATTTACCAAAAAAGATACAAAAAATGCAGAAAGACACACAAATTGGCAATTTGCTATGAAAATAAAAAGGGATAAAAACAGAAATAAACTTTACCAAAGTCTATCCATTAGTAGAAGCATACTGGAACATGTGGGAACACCCCAGTTTCGAACTGGCTTCGTGGAAGAACCATGTCCATATCTCAGGCTACCCAATTTATTGAAATATGGATGTGGGCTGGACTTTAGCCCTTGGCCAATCAACCCTGGGGGGTGTTCCTGTCTCAGCCCACAGAACGTTTGTGTTCTGAAATGACCAGAGTCAAATTGGCCCAGAACGGCGCTGATTGCTGGGTCATGGATAGGATTTCTGATACCATCAGTCCGATCGCAACAGTACCAATCACTGCCTGCCTGCTGCAATTAGGCGCCATTTAACGGTTTTGTGTGGTTCTCTAGGATTCCACACCTACTAAACATACAGAGTTACATGTACACGTAACCCATCAGGTGTACGATCAAAAGGAATTATTTTCATCTCTCTGATGCTAATATTTAGCTTTTATGAAAGATAAACTAGGTTCCTTAGATCTGTTGGTATTAATCAAAGTTTACAGACTGTCCGGAGCCTTGGGAATGCCCCCTGTGGATCAATGTAGCCAAAATGACTAGCAGTTTTCTTTGAGGCCTCAGAATGGTGGCAATCTGTTTACTCTAATGGGAACTTTTATTGGCATCTAGGTGTCACTTCGATTCTAGAAAAACTGGCTCTGTCCTTTCAAATGCATAATGAAAGAACATATGTGCATGACTCACATTGAATACTATATTTTTAATAACCCAGAATTAAACTACATCTACAATTACACTACTTCTACAGATCACACCACATCTTGTTAAGGAAAAAGTATCCTACGCTTACATTTTCGTCACACCGACCATAGTTCCAATGCAGCAAACATCCATTGAAATGTTCATCCATAGTAGCAGAATACCCAGTTCACCGGAAAGGTTTTGGTACAGACAATTAGTCCCAGACAGCTTCACGGTACCACTGTTCCCGGTTGGCCTCAGTTTCCTGCATAATTTCCTGAGTAACGTAAGGAAATTCCAGACCATATTCTGTGGCAACACGTTTGGTGAGCACTCTCTATAAACGGGCAAGTCTAGGTAAAGCTCTATTTTTCCCCAAACCAGGAGGCACAGAAGAATTTGGTGATTTACACACCATAGATCCGATGGGCATCGGCTCAAACTCAAGCAAACTAGCAACTTTAGACAATGTCTCTTTAGTAGTGCTGTGCGGCTCCACACAAGGTGATGTCTTTCCAGAATCCATGGCTATCCATTCTGACAAAGTAAGGGCAGAAGCAACATCTTCACCTTAGGCCCACAATAGTTCCTGTGACATTGTCTCAAACAAATCATCATCACCGGAGAGATTTGACATAGAATCTATCTCTGAATCTCTCAACTCTTCCTCTGGCAAATATTTACAAAGAGTCCCAGATATGTTCCCCTTTGATCTCTCACCCGTTCCTGATGTGGACTTCTCCAGATCCATATATTCCTCCGGCTCCGATTTGGGTAGTCTCTGGGGCAGACCTTGACCACGGCCGCGGGAAGCCTTCACATATCCCACCTTCCTTGGGTCAGGTGCAACGGGGATAGGTGTAGTAGAAGTAGAAATAAGAGTGATGTCTGCTGATGAAGCGGTAACAGCAACATCTTCTTCGGGAACAATCACAGTAGCAGACGAGACCACGGCCTGTTGCTCTCCAGCAGTGATGGCCGTAGTTTCCACTGTGGCGGTCCCTGTAGCCCAGTCCACATGATAAGCATGGGGTGACATTGTAGGTTGCTCCACTGTGAACAAATATTCTCCGCACTGCAAACATCGAACAAATGGACAGAGATGTATGGCCAGTCCTTCACACTTGTGGCAAAACATGACCAGCCCTTCAATATCTCCAACAGTGTATGGTACCAACCGCCCCTGCGGCTTCAAACGAATGCCGGTATCCATCAGCAGGGTTCCGGTTAGCATAGCACCCCTAGCGGCACTTGTAGGGAACATCTTGGACCCCATAGTTGACGGTATCAATGGAAAAGAAGACATTACTGCACCCTGATCCTCTCAACACGATCACGAGGCCTCTCTTCTCCTTTGGCGCCTGACACACACACACGTGTCTCGCGCAGTAACAAGCAGGTGTAGCTCCTCCCACTTGTACCAGCGCTACATAATTATAACAAATAATAATATAATAATAATAATTATTCAATGATCTAACCAAATCAAAAACACTGAAATTTGCTTAGTTGCAGAATTGTCGCTGTCATTACTTTCAGTGTTTGATGACGGATTTCCCCATGATTCACTATCGCTCAATTCTGCAAGTGATTCTAATTTATTATCGCTGTTTTCTAGCTGGTCTAAAACCACATTCGATGTAAAGGGACGCTTTTTGGTTGCTATGGACAATCTCCAGTTTCCAGGCAGAAAGAACATTATATATATAATAAAACTGCATGCAAAACCACTAGTGACAAAAGGGATGTGAAATTATTTTATACAGTAATATAATATGTAAGATTACAGTGTACTGTTTGTGTATTGTGTTTTTTTTACTTTTTGAATTTGGCACCATTCTGAGTCCCCTTGCTTCTCAACGCTCACAGGGAACAGAGCTTGGCACAGTAATAGATCCGGCGGAGACACGGCTCACACACAAAGTGGGGAGAAATCACAGGATCCTGGGGACAAGGTAAGTAACTTTGCCTGGATACTGGGATGCGATCCTGAGTGTGGCTCGGGGTTACCGTTTTTGGTACTGAAAATCCACCCCGAGCCACACTCGAGATTACCACTAAGGAGGTTAAGGGCTTAGTGATACATATGTAGCATTCACCTCTGAGATTATACTCTGGTCTTCCTTGCTAGCACAGAAGCTAGCAGCAGGCACACATTAAAGTCCCAACCAGTTCTTAAGCCCCACACACACTATTAGATTTTCTGCAGATTTTTGTCTTCAGATTTACTAAAACCATATAATATAAGGTCAAACCTTAAGAGTTTCAATTTGTATGCAACCAGGCAGGCCCTTGCACTACATGGTTTTGGTAAATCTGAAGACAAAAATCTGCAGAAAATCTAATAGTGTTTATGGGGTCTAAGTGAGGTGGATAAAAGGTCCTTCTCTAGATCAAGACATCAAAACACCAGCAAAAAAAAAAAATTCATCAGCAACCTTCTCCAGGCCCCCAGCTCAGCACCTGCAGAGGCCCAGACTGCAATCCTTGATCTTTGGTTCACACCTAAGAATTTTTTTTGTGCATTTTGCAGAAACGCACTACAGTCCATTTATAACGAGACTTTACATAGCTGGTAAGGTTGAAAAAAGACACAAGTCCATCAAGTCCAACCTGTGCGTGTGCGCTTTTATATAAATATTACATTGCATATCCCTGTATGTTGTGGTCGTTCAGGTGCTTATCTAACAGTTTTTTTTTAATTATCTATGCTCCCTGCTGAAACCACAGCTTGTGGAAGAGAATGGCACATTCTCTTACTGTAAAGAACCCTCTACGGTGTTCCCCGTTAAATCGCTTTTCCTCTAATTCTAGTGAATGGCCGTGAGTCTTTTTCAATGCCCTTTTGCAGAAAAGTTTTATCCCTATTGTGGGGTCACCAGTATGGTATTTGTACATTGAAATCATATCCCCTCTCAAGCATCTCTTCTCCAGAGAGAATACGTTCAGTGCTTGTAATCTTTCCTCATAACTAATGTCCTCCAGTCCCTTTTCTAGCTTTGTTGCCCTTCTCTGTACTCTCTCCATTTCCAGTACATCCTTCCTTAGGACTGGAGCCCAGAACTGGACTGCATACTCTAGGTGCGGCCGGACCAGAGTCTTGTAGGGTGGGAGAATTATAGTTTTATCTCTGGAGTTAATTCCCTTTTTAATGTATGCCAATATTCTATTGGCTTTGCTTGCAGCAGCTTGGCGTTACATGCCGTTGCTGAGCCTGTCATCTACTAGGACAACCAGGTCCTTTTCCATTCTAGATTCCCCTAGAGGTTCTCCCCCTAGTGAGTAGATTGCATTCATGTTTTTGCCACCTAAATGCATTTTTTTACATTTTTCCACATTAAACCTCATTTGCCATGTAGTTGCCCACCCCATTAATTTGTTCAGATCTTCTTGCAAGGTTTCCACATCCTGCGGAGAAGCATTTGCCCTGCTTAGCTTAGTATCATCCACAAATACTGAAATTGAGCTGCTTATCCCATCCTCCAGGTCATTTATGAATAAATTAAATAGGATTGGTCCCAGGGCATAAACCCTGAGGGACCCCACATTCCACATTGGACCATTCCGAGTACTCCCCATTTATCACTACCCTCTGAACTTGCCCTTGTAGCCAGGTTTCAATCCAGGTAATCACCCTTTGGTCCATGTCGACAGACCTTTGCTTGTATAGTAAACGTTTGTGGGGAACTGTATCAAATGCCTTTGCAAAATCCAGATACACCACGTCTATGGGCCTTCCTTCATCTAGATGGCAGCTCACCTCTTCATAGAAGGTTAATAGATTTGTTTGGCAAGAATGATTTTTCATGAATCCATGCTGATTACTGCTAATGATACCATTTTCGTTACTAAAATATTGTATATAGTCCCTTATCATTACTTCAAAGAGCTTGCATACTATTGATGTTAGGCTAACTGGTCTGTAGTTCCCAGGGATATATCTTGGTCCTTTTTTTAAAGATTGGTGCTACATTGGCTTTTCTCCAATCAGCTGGTACCATACCAGTCAGTAGACTGCTCGTAAAAATTAGAAACAACGGTCTGGCAATTACTTGACTGAGTTCCTTATCTGATTTTATCCTCTGTTAACCAGGGGGGTGCTTCCTGTGACGTGTCATGAGGATAAACAGTGCAGTTTTGATTACTGAAGCCCCCCATTTCCCTTGTGAAGACTGAGGAGAAGAATACATTCAAAACCTTTGCCATCTCACCATCCTTTTGTAACCAGAATCTTTTCATCATTCTTTATGGGGCCAATACGATCTGTCCTCCCTCTTTTACTATTTATGTACTTTAAAGAATTTCTTGGGATTTTTCTTACTTTCCTCCGCTATGTGTCTTTCGTGTTCTATCTTAGCCACCCTGATTACACCCTTACATTTCTTGTTGCATTCTTTGTACGGTTGAAATGCTGATGATGTTCCCTCAGCCTTGTATTTTTTGAAGACCTTCTCCTTTGCTTTTATATAAATTTTCACATTGGTGTTAAAACACCCAGGGCTTTTATTAGCTCTTTTAAATTTATTACCCTTTGGGATGAAATAGCTAATACCCTTATTTAATATGCTCCTAAAGCACACCCATTTTTCCTCTGTGTTCTTTGTTCCTAAGATTTAATTCCATTTACTATCTTCTAGCAAGGAGCGTAGTTTCTGGAAGTTGGCTCTTTTGAAATTCAGTGTCTTTGTATTCCCCTTATACCTCCTATTTGTGTGATTTATGCTGAAACTAATTGACCTGTGATTGCTGTTTCCTAAGTTGCCCTGTATTTATACATCTGCGATCAAGTCTATATTGTTAGTAATCAGTAGATCTAGTAATGCATTGTTTCTTGTTGGTGCATTTACCATCTGACCCATGAAATTGTTCTGTAAGACATTTAGGAAATGGCGAGCCGTAGATGAATGCGCAGTTCCTTCTGCCCAGTCTGTCTGGATAATTAAAATCCCCCATTATAATGACACTTCCCAACCCTGGCGCCAATCCAAACTGTGATAGGTGGTCCGTCTCCCCCTCCTCCCTCAAGTTAGGGGGCCTATAGCATACTCCTAGTATTACTTTCTCCTTGGTTTCCTCCCTTTGCAACACTACCCATAAGGATCGCACCTCGTCCCTACATAACAAGAGATTATATATATATATATCATTTACAATTAGCATCTTTTAAAAAGTAATTACCTTTTGCAGGAGCTTTTTGTATTTCTAGATTTATAATCTTTGTAAATGTAGATAAACTTCCTGGTTCCTGGAGGGGGAAGAGATGTTTCCATAGCTAAGGGGCGGCAACTTCCTCTGACACTGCTGTTGCTATGGAACTTTACCTACAACCTTTTACACTGCTCATGCTACTCTGAGCATGTGTGAGATCTGGAGGTGCATGCTGGGTAACCAGCATGCATGGAATACAGAAAGAGATACAGTCTGGCTTCAGATGCCCACACATGAGATGGCCGCGGCCTGCTGGGACTTACAAAAGTAAGAAAACAATGCTGCAAAAATACAAAACAAACCTTAGTTTACAGCATACCTTTACTAGAATACATTAAGCATGAGAATTATAGGGGTATTTTTATCTAAAAGGTAAAATTTTGGCTGGAACATCTCTTTAACATGGTTTCCTATGGGACATGTACACATCTATGTGTTTTCAGCCCCTGCATTTTTTGAAATGGGTCAGGGACTTTTTTTGCTCACAGCAGATTGTGTTTTTGGTGCAATAGACTTAAATGGAGCTGCACCATAAATGCAAGTGTTGCGATTTTGATGCATTTGTTATGCTTTTTGCTTTTTTTGGGTGGGGCAATAGGAAAGTGTATTGCGTGCAACTTTGATGTGGCTTTACTCTTTGGCACCCAAAGTCGAATCAAAGTTGCATCAAAGTATTGAAGGCACCTTTTCAAAGTCGCATTGATTTGAATGGGTTCCATTGCCATCAATGGGCTGCAACTTGTCATGCAGCTTTATGTGTCCAGAGTTACATGTAAGCATCAATGAACATCATCAATGAATTCACGCGTTTGCTGGGTTTTTTTAGGTTTGGATCTTGAAGTTGACTTTCGTGGTGGCTCCGGTGTTGTTTCTCTGATATCTTCAACATTTTCCTCTTCTGCAACTTGTGGTTCATTAGTAGTGTTGTTTTCTTCAGTAAGCTCCTCTGCCTCACTCTCACTATTGAAATTGCTTTCTGTTCTGAATAAAATATAAATGATTAGACAGTGCTACGTGATTATTGCTATTATTTCTATACATTGCTTTTAAGAAAAATGTTACTACTTACTGTCTGTCCTGCATCACTGGTTTTAAAAATTCTGATTCGTAGTAGTGACAGTAAATTCTCCCTTGTTTCCCACTGGATCCACTTCTGATTTGTTGTTGTCTGATTAACTCGCATTTGAAGTTGTCTCTTAATGTTTTCCATCGCTGCTTGATCAGTTTTACTGAAAGATAAATTAAATTTTTTATTTTACAGATATCTTGCAACTAGAAGTACATACTCATCGCTGCAATATGAATTTCGCATTGGGATATTAACCATAAGCGAAATTGTGAAGCAAACATGTGATGGAATCTGGGATCTGCGAAGTACAGTCATACCAATTCCAAACAAGGCTAAATGGGAAGATGTTGCCCAGCGATTTTTGAACAAGACCAATTTTCCAAACTGTTTAGGAGCTATTGATGGAAAGCATATTAGGCTAATAAAACCATGTCATAGTGGAAGCCAGTACTACAATTATAAAAAGTATTTTTCTGTTGTTTTAATGGCTGTTGCCGATGCTGACTATAAATTTATTTATGTAGATACTGGATCATTTGGCAGCAGTGCAGACTCCGCTGTTTTCCAGCATAGTAAATTTGGAAAACGTCTTGCCTATAATGAATTCGATTTACCAGATAACCGACCACTGCCTGGAACAGAGGGACCAGAAATGCCATTTGTGTTTGTAGCCGACGATGCTTTTGCTATTCACGAACATCTCATGAAACATTATTCGCTGAGAAATCTAGATTCACGAAAGAGGATCTTCAATTACAGGCTGTGTCGGGCACGTAGACTTGTAGAATGTGCTTTCGGTATACTGGCGAACAAGTGGCAAATTTTTCTAAAACCAATAAACCTTAATGTTGAAAACTCATGTAAGGTAATTAAGGCTGCGTGTATATTACATAATGTGGTGAGAGAGAGAGATGGAGTAAATTTTGAGGATACTCTGCCCCTGCGGCTTCAAACAAATGCCGGTATCTGTCAGCAGAGTTCCGGTTTGCATAGCACCCGCAGTGGCACTTGTAGGGAACATCTTGGACCCCATAGTTGACGGTATCAATGGAAAAGAAGACATTACTGCACCCTGATCCTCTCAACACGATCACAAGGCCTCTCTTCTCCTTTGGCGCCAGACACACACACACACATGTCTCGCACAGTAACGAGCAGGTGTAGCTCCTCCCACTTGTTCCTCTGATCACCTAGCTCCCGGGCTTTTACTTTTCACCCGCAGCCTACGCAGTCAGAAATGTAATCCTGCAATTTAACCCCTTCTTTTCCTGGAGAAAGTGACAAAGTCCAGAAACCTCTTTTAACATAGACTCTCAGTGAAATACTTCTCAGGGCTGCTTAGGGCAACAGCAAACAATCCCGGACGAGCCCCCACATGTAGCAATAACTCACGGTGGAGCTGCTGATTTAAAGCGGGCTGCTACTGTCACCTTTTTACCTGTAGTTTCACCAATACCAGACTTAGAGTCCATGTTGAGCTTATTATCTGACAATGTAGGCACCAGTCACTTTAGTACTTTTCCAATGCTTTAATGGGAGATAACTGGAAGAAGTAGCAGGAAAGAGGTAGAAGAAGAGTTGCAGGGAAGTTCAAATACCTTTTCTTGGTGTAGCAGACAGCCCAGGACCATCTCTGCAGTAGTTGTAGTAGGCCCCAGACAGACTTCTGGGCCCACCCGCACGATGCAGCAACGCAGTCCTCCGGCCCGGAGGACCACGAGGTAGAACTCCTAGCACATACCTGTCGGCCAGGATGGCCAGCAGGTGGAAAGAAAGAGACCAAGAAATATGGCATCTGTCCCTTAAATACCCCTTCCCAGAATGCACCGCAGGGGACAACCTCTGCCAAGTTACTTCTGAGAAAGAAGAGCACTCATATACTTCAGCTTGTTGCTTTCCAACACTGACCTACGGTGACAACGACACGCGCAGGCAGAATGTGGAACTGCACGCAACACAGCCAAACTGGAACAGAGGCTAATTTAACAATAGATTGAATCTGAACTATGTACAGTACAGATGACCCACTAAATTTACAATTGAAAAATCTACCAGCGCTACATAATTATAACAAATAATAATATAATAATAATAATTATTCAATGATCTAATCAAATCAAAAACACTGAAATTTGCTTAGTTGCAGAATTGTCGCTGTCGTTACTTTCAGTGTTTGATGACGGATTTCCCCATGATTCACTATCGCTCAATTCTGCAAATGATTCTAATTTATTATCGCTGTTTTCTAGCTGGTCTAAAACCACTTTCGATGTAAAGGGACGCTTTTTGGTTGCTATGGACAATCTCCAGTTTCCAGGCAGAAAGAACATTATATATATAATAAAACTGCATGCAAAACCACTAGGGACAAAAGGGATGTGAAATTATTTTATACAGTAATGTAATCTGTAAGATTACAGTGTACTGTATGTGTATTGTGTTTTTTTACTTTTTGAATTTGGCGCCATTGTGAGTCCCCTTGCGTCTCAACGCTCACAGGGAACAGAGCTCGGCACAGTAATACATCCGGCGGAGACACTGCTCACACACAGAGTGGGGAGAAATCTCAGGATCCTGGGGACAAGGGAAGTAACTTTGCCTGGATCCTGCGATGCGATCCTGAGTGTGGCTCGGGGTTACCGTTTTTGGTACTGAAAATCCACCCCGAGCCACACTCGAGATTACCACTAAGGAGGTTAAGGGCTTAGTGATACATATGTAGCATTCACCTCTGAGATTATACTCTGGTCTTCCTTTCTAGCACAGAAGCTAGCAGCAGGCACACATTAAAGTCCCAACCAGTTCTTAAGCCCCACACACACTATTAGATTTTCTGCAGATTTTTGACTTCAGATTTACCAAAACCATATAATATAAGGTCAAACCTTAAGAGTTTCAATTTGTATGCAACCAGGCAGGCCCTTGCACTACATGGTTTTGGTAAATCTGAAGACAAAAATCTGCAGAAAATCTAATAGTGTTTACGGAGTCTAAGTGAGGTGGATAAAAGGTCCTTCTCTAGATGAAGACATCAAAACACCAGCAAAAAAAAAATCCATCAGCAACCTTCTCCAGGCCCCCAGTTCAGCACCTGCAGAGGCCCAGACTGCAATCCTTGATCTTTGGTTCACACCTATGAATTTTGTTTGTGCATTTTGCAGAAACGCACTACAGTCCATTTATAACGAGACTTTACATAGCTGGTAAGGTTGAAAAAAGACACAAGTCCATCAAGTCCAACCTGTGTGTGTGCGCTTTTATATAAATATTACATTGCATATCCCTGTATGTTGTGGTCGTTCAGGTGCTTATCTAATGCCGCGTACACACGGTCGGACTTTTCGTCTACAAAAGTCCAACGGACGCTGACGGACTAAAGCTGGCTGGTAATCCGATCGTGTGTGGGCTTCTCCGGACTTTCAACGGACTTTTTTAGCCTCAAATCCGACGGACTTTAGATTTGAAACATGCTTCAAATCTTTACGTCGTAAGTACGACGGACCCCGAAATCCGCTCGTCTGTGTGCTAGTCCGACGGACAAAAACCCATGCTAGGGCAGCTATTGGCTACTGGCTATGAACTTCCTTATTTTAGTCCGGTGTACGTCATCACGTACGAATCCGTCGGACTTTTGTGTGGTCGTGTGTAGGCAAGTCCGTTCGTAAGAAAGTCTGCCGCAAGTCCGCCGAAGGTACGTCGGAAGTCTGTCGGACAGGCTGTCGGACTTTTGTAGACGAAAAGTCCGACCGTGTGTACGCGGCATAACAGTTTTTTTAAATTATCTATGCTCCCTGCTGAAACCACAGCTTGTGGAAGAGAATTGCACATTCTCTTACTGTAAAGAACCCTCTATGGTGTTCCCCGTTAAATCGCTTTTCCTCTAATTCTAGTGAATGGCCGTGAGTCTTTTTAAATGCCCTTTTGCAGAAAAGTTTTATCCCTATTGTGGGGTCACCAGTATGGTATTTGTACATTGAAATCATATCCCCTCTCAAGCATCTCTTCTCCAGAGAGAATACGTTCAGTGCTTGTAATCTTTCCTCATAACTAATGTCCTCCAGTCCCTTTTCTAGCTTTGTTGCCCTTCTCTGTACTCTCTCCATTTCCAGTACATCCTTCCTTAGGACTGGAGCCCAGAACTGGACTGCATACTCTAGGTGCGGCCGGACCAGAGTCTTGTATAGGGTTGTCCCGATACCGATACTAGTATCGGTATCGGCACCGATACCAAGCATTTGCCCAAGTACTTGTACTCGGGCAAATGCTCCCGGTGCTTCCACCGATACCTTGACTGTCAGCGGTGATCGGCGCGTGGGGGAGTTACAAGCTTCTCCCCCCGCGGCTTTCAGCTGCTTTAGTGACATACAGCGGTGATCGGTGCTTGTAACTCCCCCACACACGATCACCGCTGACTGTCACCTCATCCCCCTTAGTCCCCCTCCATTCCTCTGTCCCCCTCCGCTGTCCTCCTTCTTTGCTCTGTCCCCCTCCGTTCCTCTGTCCCCCTCCGCTGTCCTGCTCCGTTGCTTTGTCCCCCTCCGTTCCTCTGTCCCCCTCCGCTGTCCTGCTCCGTTGCTCTGTCCCCCTCCGTTCCTCTGTCCCCCTCCGCTGTCCTCCTTCTTTGCTCTGTCCCCCTCCGTTCCTCTGTCCCCCTCCGCTGTCCTGCTCCGTTGCTTTGTCCCCCTCCGTTCCTCTGTCCCCCTCCGCTGTCCTGCTCCGTTGCTCTGTCCCCCTCCGTTCCTCTGTCCCCCTCCGCTGTCCTCTTTCTTTGCTCTGTCCCCCTCCGTTCCTCTGTCCCCCTCCGCTGTCCTGCTCCGTTGCTCTGTCCCCCTCCGTTCCTCTGACCCCCTCCGCTGTCCTCCTTCTTTGCTCTGTCCCCCTCTGTTGCTCTGTCCCCCTCCGCTGTCCCCATCCGTTACGGCTTTCTGCTGTCCCCCTCTCTCTTCCTCTGTCCCCTCCGTTCTGCTGTCTCTCCGCTGTGTGAATGGACAGAGTCAGCTGACTCTGTCTATTCACATAACTGAAACATTGTAATCACCTGTGATTACGATGTGTCAGTTTATGAATGGAGAGGAGCCGCTGTCTTCTCTCCATTCATTGTCAGTGCAGCTGAGGCTACAGAGAAAGGGACTGGGGAATCTCTATCCTCAATCTCTTTCTCTGTCTCAAGGGGGAGATATCAGAGGTCTGTTAAGACCCCTGATATCTCACCAAAGCCCCCCAACAGGGCTGATTAAAAAAAAAAAAACACACACATAGTGCAATAAAGAATAAAAAAAAAAATAAATTGTAAAAAATAATAAATGTAAATGAAAAAAAAAAAAAACACACACACACCGTTCACTCCCCCCCCCCCTAAAAAAAAAAAAAAAAAAAAACACTGTCACGTGACATTAAAAAAAAGTATCGGTAATCGGTATCGGCGAGTACTTGAAAAAAAGTATCGGTACTTGTACTCGGTCCTAAAAAAGTGGTATCGGGACAACCCTAGTCTTGTAGGGTGGGAGAATTATAGTTTTATCTCTGGAGTTAATTCCCTTTTTAATGTATGCCAATATTCTATTGACTTTGCTTTGCAGCAGCTTGGCGTTACATGCCGTTGCTGAGCCTGTCATCTACTAGGACAAAAAGGTCCTTTTCCATTCTAGATTCCCCTAGAGGTTCTCCCCCTAGTGAGTAGATTGCATTCATGTTTTTGCCACCTAAATGCATTTTTTACATTTTTCCACATTAAACCTCATTTGCCATGTAGTTGCCCACCCCATTAATTTGTTCAGATCTTCTTGCAAGGTTTCCACATCCTGCGGAGAAGCATTTGCCCTGCTTAGCTTAGTATCATCCACAAATACTGAGATTGAGCTGTTTATCCCATCCTCCAGGTCATTTATGAATAAATTAAATAGGATTGGTCCCAGGACATAAACCCTGAGGGACCCCACATTCCACATTGGACCATTCTGAGTACTCCCCATTTATCACTACCCTCTGAACTTGCCCTTGTAGCCAGGTTTCAATCCAGGTACTCACCCTTTGGTCCATGTCGACAGACCTTTGCTTGTATAGTAAACGTTTGTGGAGAAATGTATCAAATGCCTTTGCAAAATCCAGATACACCACGTCTATGGGCCTTCCTTCATCTAGATGGCAGCTCACCTCCTCATAGAAGGTTAGTAGATTTGTTTGGCAAGAACGATTTTTCATGAATCCATGCTGATTACTGCTAATGATACCATTTTCATTACTAAAATATTGTATATAGTCCCTTATCATTCCTTCAAAGAGCTTGCATACTATTGATGTTAGGCTAACTGGTCTGTAGTTCCCAGGGATACATCTTGGTCCTTTTTTTAAAGATTGGTGCTACATTGGCTTTTCTCCAATCAGCTGGTACCATACCAGTCAGTAGACTGCTCGTAAAAATTAGAAACAACGGTCTGGCAATTACTTGACTGGGTATCCTCTGTTAACCAGGGGGGTGCTTCCTGTGACGTGTCATGAGGATAAACAGTGCAGTTTTGATTACTGAAGCCCCCCGTTTCCCTTGTGAAGACTGAGGAGAAGAATACATTCAAAACCTTTGCCATCTCACCATCCTTTTGTAACCAGAATCTTTTCATCATTCTTTATGGGGCCAATACGATCTGTCCTCCCTCTTTTACTATTTATGTACTTTAAAGAATTTCTTGGGATTTTTCTTACTTTCCTCCGCTATGTGCCTTTCGTGTTCTATCTTAGCCACCCTGATTACACCCTTACATTTCTTATTGCATTCTTTGTACAGTTGAAATGCTGATGATGTTCCCTCAGCCTTGTATTTTTTTGAAGACCTTCTCCTTTGCTTTTATATAAATTTTTACATTGGTGTTAAAACACCCAGGGCTTTTATTAGCTTTTTTTAAATTTATTACCCTTTGGGATGAAATAGTTAATACCCTTATTTAATATGCTCCTAAAGCACACCCATTTTTCCTCTGTGTTCTTTGTTCCTAAGATTTAATTCCATTTACTATCTTCTAGCAAGGAGCGTAGTTTTTGGAAGTTGGCTCTTTTGAAATTCAGTGTCTTTGTATTCCCCTTATACCTCCTATTTGTGTGATTTATGCTGAAACTAATTGACCTGTGATTGCTGTTTCCTAAGTTGCCCCGTATTTCTACATCTGCGATCAAGTCTGTATTGTTAGTAATCAGTTAGATCTAGTAATGCATTGTTTCTTGTTGGTGCATTTACCATCTGACCCATGAAATTGTTCTGTAAGACATTTAGGAAATGGCGAGCCTTAGATGAATGCGCAGTTCCTTCTGCCCAGTCTGTCTGGATAATTAAAATCCCCCAGCATAATGACACTTCCCAACCTTGCCGCCATTCCAAACTGTGATAGGTGGTCCGTCTCCCCCTCCTCCCTCAAGTTAGGGGGCCTATAGCATACTCCTATTATTACTTTCTCCTTGATTTCCTCCCTTTGCAACACTACCCATAAGGATCGCACCTCTTCCCTTGCTCCATTAGTGATGTCATCCCTCACATTCACCTGTATATCATTTTTTTTACCTTCAATAGCAACTCCCCCCCCCTCTCCATCACTCCTCTCCACCTCTACAAGAATCAGACAGTGTTTGCTTTTTTTTATTTACCTTTTGTTTATAAAAAACAGCATGGCCCCACCTCTCAATACACATTATTCTGCTAGACGAATGATGTGCATAGTGCTTGCTAGGCCTCTTGGGACATGCATTTCACATATCAGCATGTCTTCGTGAGGCCCCACCGGCTGAACCCAGAAGTGCTGGCAGGCCTCTCAATGATGTCACAATTAAGAAGGTTGTGTGAGACTAAACAGTGTCTGTTGACAGAACCTTTGGCTAGGTGAGTATTTGAATTGTGCCTAGAATACCACCAGGTAAGAAAGGGCAGAGATAAAAAATAAAATGGGGGAGGGGCGTGGCCAACCGGGCTCTAAGATGGACGTGTAATCCTAGAGCTCCGCTCGCCTCAGGAGATACACCACAGCCAACAGAGCTCCACGGCACTCCTACTACCTAACGGACCTACCGTCTTACAAGTAGGTGCCCGCGGCACAAACCGGGAATGACAAGACGCCGCAAAAATCCCCAACAGCCGCAGAAAATGAAAAGTTATTACGCGGACCGCGATCATCAAAATGGCGGCGGAACGGCAGCTGACAGGACGGAGCATAGGCCTAAAGTGCACAGCGACAGTCAAGAACAGGCATCTGTCTCTACCCGCTCCCCGAATCCACCCAGTGGGTCCTCCTCAAGCACATCCAGCCCCTCCACAAGGAGCCCAGCCAAATCGAAGCCGAGGAGGGACTCACCCATAAGGCAAGGAAAAGCACAGTGCATGGAGGTAAGCGGGCCTCACAGCAACCCCACACACCAGAGCAGCACTGAAGGAGATCCTATCAGGGAATTCCCTACAGCAGATAGGCCAGTATCAGACACTTTACTCAAAGAAATGCTCCTGTCACTACGCTCCTCATTACAAGCAGACATGGTCAGAGGTATAACAGAGTGTCAGAGGGAGGTTCAAGCCATAGGCCACAGAGTGCATCAAGTGGAAAACAAAATGGAGGAATATACCTCAGCATACAATGTAATGGTGGAGGCCCATACAGCCCAGGGGGAAGATATAGCCTGGCTCAAAGACAAAATGGCCGACTTAGAAGACAGGTCCAGGAGGAACAACCTTAAACTGAGAGGAATACCAGAAGATGTCCCCCCTAACCAGCTCTTACAATACGCCCAGACCCTATTCTCAACAATGGTACCCTAAGCCTCAGCTCATGACCTGCTTGTGGATAGAATACACAGGGTCCCTAAACCGTCCTTTCTCCCCGCTGAAATCCCCAGGGATGTTTTGCTCAGAATGCATTTCTACCATGTTAAGAACAGGATCCTTCAAGCCTCACGCAAACAAGAGAACGTTCCCCAGCAGTATGCGAACATCAGATTGCTTCCAGATCTTTCCAGGCATACTCTGCAACGCCGTCGCAATCTAATAACAATCACCAAAGCATTGAGGAACCATAAAATCCTCCATAAGTGGAAATACCCCGCTACACTCTCCATTACCCATAATGGAGTCACCGTCTCAATAAATACCCTGGAAGAAGGGTTGTCTGCCTTAAAGAGATGGAATATCATTCTGGACCAGCCTATGCATCAGGCTCACTCAGCAGAGCCACCTCTGCTCCAAAATGATTGGCAGGTAGTGTCTTATAGGAAGTCTAACAAAAAGCCGACAAGTGGAAGCTCATAAATTAAACCTTAGGTGTTACAGGTTTATCTCCAGGGCTGAGTTTCTATTCTAGATTCTCTCCCTTCCCCCCATATCACCGATAGCAGCTACGACTGCACGAGGATCACTTTTGAGATCCATTTTTTATGTTACTCATGTTAATTTTCCGTTTGGTTTACAGTTTTTTTTTATCTTCTTTTTTAAGTGATATATACAGATACAAAACACCGACTTCACCTCTGAGCCAGCAGCTAAATTGCTCTACTACATCGTTTCCACCAGCAACCCAGCAGCGCAGACAACTACTTATGGCCGCAGTGAGTACCCCCACGACACAGCCTCATAATCAGACCCACGTCTCTTAAATGACGATAACCTGCCTCTCAATTAATGCCAAGGGCTTAAATCACCCGGCTAAACGCTTCAGCTTGTGGAAAGAAGCTCATAAGCATAAGGCGGACATACTAAGCGTCCAAGAAACGCACTTCCAACTAGATAACGCTCCCCAATGCACCCATAGGGACTACCCATTCATCTACGTGGCATGTACGCCGCATCGCAAAACTGGAGGGGTTCTTTTAGCCTTCAAAAATTCAGTTTCCTTCGAGCCCAAAGAAATCATTATTGACGAAGCAGGAAGATACATCATTGCCACAGGGAACATTAATTCTAATCCCTATACCATAGTGTCATTGTACGCTCCAAACAGGCACCAGCTTAGATTCCTCAACAAAGTGACCCAAAAAGCAAAAGCTCTACAACATGGTAATCTCCTGATCTGTGGAGACTTTAATGTGACACCAGATCCACTCATTGATACATCTTCAGGTAAGGGATCTCTGTCCCTCCAACCACTACTACATAAGGAGGAACTATTTGACACGTGGAGATGCCAACACGGTAACGAAAAGGACTACACTTTTTTCTCCAATAGACACCGCTCATACTCCCGCATTGACTTATTCCTAACGGATAAATGGCTGCTACAAAATGTTGAAAAAACCACTATACATGATATCACGTGGTCAGACCACTCGGCTATTTCTATGTCTGTGGCTGAGAGGGGAATCTCTCCTTCACCCCCCATCTGGCGCTGTAACACACGCATATTACAAGATCCACAACTCCAATCACTAATATCGCAAAAATTGCAATTCTTTTTTGCTGAGAATGTGGGATCAGTTACTGACCCATACATTCTATGGAATGCACATAAGGCCTTCATGAGAGGTGTATTAATTCAAATAGGGGCAAGAGAAAAAAGAAGAAGGGCTCAGCAGCTACGCACTATCATGTTAGACATCCACGATGTCTCCACTCAACACAAAAAAACCCCTACACTACCACTTACCGACAAATTACATTCCCTCAGAGAAAAACTTAGGCATATTCTCTCTCAACAGTACGACATACATCTCAGACGCCTTCAACTGAACTATTATGCCAATGCTAATAGAGCAGGGAAGTATCTAGCAAATAGATTGAAAGCAGCTCGAACCAAAACGAGAATTGCTTTCCTACAACACCCTACTCAACCACACAAAATAACAAACCCTCAAGACATAGCTGATCAATTTGCGGAATACTATGGTTCACTTTATAATTTGCACTCAGATCCCAATACACATCAACCAACAATAGAACAGATTGAGATGTTTCTAAAGAACATCAATCTCCCCACTCTTTCTGCACACCAACTAGAATCATTAAACTTACCAATCACAACAAGGGAAATAACACAGATCATTAACACTCTTCCAGATGGTAAGTCTCCAGGACCCGATGGCTTCTCTAATGAATATTTTAAAACTTTCACAAACACTTTATCACCACATATGTCTCTCATATTCAACAAGGCTGCTGAGTCCGCACACCTTCCTCACGACATGTTAAAAGCTTATATAGTAACAATACCAAAACCTGGTAAAGATCCTATTACACCAGCAAATTTCAGGCCTATTTCTCTCTTGAACTCCGATATTAAAATTTATGCCAAATTGTTAGCCAAAAGATTGACAGATATAATACCACGCATTATAAAACGCGACCAGATGGGCTTTGTGAAGGGGAGACAAACTTCAGACGCCACCAGGAGAATCGTAAATGTGATGAATGTTGCTGAAAAAACTCGAACGCCTTCTCTGCTGTTGTCCATTGACGCAGAGAAGGCGTTCGACAGAGTCCACTGGACATATATGAGAATGACACTTACCAAATTTGGGTTCCAAGGCCCAATACTGCAAGCCATTATGGCCTTATACTCACAACCGTCGGCACAGGTTTACTCCACTGGGTTCTTATCTAAAACATTCCATATTACCAACGGTACAAGACAGGGGTGCCCCCTATCTCCAACAGTCTTCAACTTAATGATTGAACCCCTAGCTGAAACTATAAGATCTCATCCCCTGATTACAGGCTTCCAGTTTGGCTCCAGTCTGCATACCATAAACCTTTTCGCTGACGATGTAATCCTTCTCCTGACAAATCCTGCCACATCATTATCACAAGCCCACACAATCCTTAACACATTTGGAGAAATATCGTACTATAAAGTCAACTTTAATAAATCTTTAATACTAGACCTGGGTGTCCTACCCCACGAACGCACAATGCTCCAAACAATTCTGCCCTATACATGGAGCGCAAATGGCATAAAATACCTCGGTATCACACTCACTAATAAAACCTCCACATTGGTTAAAGCAAATATGCAAACACTGATGGCCACACTGGAAGCCCAAATCAAACACATGTCTAACAAAGAAATATCTTGGTTTGGTAGAATCACAGCATATAAGATGATGCTGCTACCTCAAATACTTTACATATTCCGTTCCTTACCAATCAACATACCTATTCACTATATTCATAAAATGTCAAAAATAAGCTGGAAATATATATGGAATGGTAAAAAAGCCAGATGCTCCAGAAACAACCTCACACTCCATAAAAAAATAGGAGGGGCAGGCCTAGTGGACCTATGTGACTACTACTGGGCAGTCAGACTAGATCAGACTAAATTATGGTTCAAAACTGAAGATCCACCGTTATGGGTGGACATGGAAAAAGCTTTAGCCCCAACAAAAGACTTAACCCTATTATTGTTAAGTGATGGTTGGTTGCCATGGAAATTATCCGCTTTTACTCCCCCTATGCAGATCTCATTGAAAGCATGGAGATTCCTTCTCAAACAAAAACACCAGGATAATCAAGCACTACCATACATTATACCTATAACGCTACTAGAAACAAAGATTCCATCACTGACAGTTACTTCCTTGATGACCAAGGGAGTACATAGCATCCTAGACCTTTATGACGGAACTCAATTGAGAACATTCGACCAGGTCAAGTTCCAATACAACCTCACCAATAACGAGAAACATTTATATACTAGGATCACGCGTTTTCTTAACTCCCACTCCAGTCCATCTATCCACGTACCGAAAGCAATATGGCAATTTTACTCGCACGCCAACAACAACACTAAAGGTATATCATTTTTCTACCACAAAATAAGGGATAAAAATACGTTCATCAAAACTACAGCAATGGCAAAATGGGAGGGTGACCTGGGCAAACAGTTTACACCAGAACAATGGAGACAGGCCTTTACAGGGATACATAAAGCTTCTCATTGCGTTAAGCACTGGAAACTAGCAATAAAACTAGCCAATAGATGGCATTACACACCTTACAGGGTGGCAAAATTCTTTCCCGGCACATCGCCTCTTTGCTGGAGAGCTTGCGGGCACACAGGTTCTTCACTACACATGTTATGGCATTGCCCCACAATTAAAAGTACGTGGAATCAAATATTTAGACTAATTTCCTCCATAACGGGAATGCTTACACCCCCGGACCCTGCATTAGCAATCTTACATTTAAACATTGACAAAATTCATAAGGACTTCAGACATGTAGTGACACACATATTACTTGAGACGAGATTAATGATTCTCTGTAATTGGAAATCCACTACGGCCTTGAATGTGACAGATATAGTCAAAGCTGTAAACAGAAACTACACCTTTGAACGCCTCATTGCACTAAACTCTTTACAGAGTGTGACTTTTGACAAATCCTGGTCTATATGGCCTTATAAGCTATGAATTAAATGATACTCGAGGTGATTATACCGTATTAACAGAACCAGTAGGTCCAGTACTGTACCTATTTATCCTTTTGTACAATTGTATCTTCTGATTGTATATCACTATGAGATGTATATCACTTACTACCTTTTTTTTTTTTTTTTTTTTTTTTTTTATTTATGTTGTACAACCCTTTTCCCTCAATTTCCCCATTTTTCTTTTTCCTTTCTGTACCCATTTCTTGAAATACTCAATAAAAACTTATTGATATAAAAAAATAAAATGGGGGTGGGGGCACTGAAGGTCCTCTTTAAAGAGGAGTTTCACCCACATTTTCAACTCCTCGGCATCCCTCACTAATCTGTGCACTGTAAACAAATGGATATATTGTAAATATATATATATATATATATATATATATATATATATAAAACAAGAGATTATATATATCTATCTATTTATATATATATATATATATATATATATATATATATATATATATATATATATATATATATATATCATTTACAATTATCATCTTTTAAAAAGTAATTACCTTTTGCAGGAGCTTTTTGGCTTTTTGTATTTTTGATTTATAATCTTTGTAAATGTAGATAAACTTCCTGGTTCCTGGAGGGGGAAGAGATGTTTCCATAGCTAAGGGGCGACAACTTCCTTTGACACTGCTGTTGCTATGGAACTTTACCTACAACCTTTTACACTGTTCGTGCTACTCTGAGCATGTGTGAGATCTGGAGGTGCATGCTGGGTAACCATCATACATGGAATACAGGAAGAGATACAGTCTGGCTTCAGATGCCCACACATGAGATGGCCGCAGCCTGCTGGGACTTACAAAAGTAAGAAAACAATGCTGCAAAAATACAAAACAAACCTTAGTTTACAGCATACCTTTACTAGAATACATTAAGCATGAGGATTATAGGGGTATTTTTATCTAAAAGGTAAAATTTTGGCTGGAACATCTCTTTAACATGGTTTCTTATGGGACATGTACACATCTATGTGTTTTCAGCCCCTGCATTTTTTGAAATGGGTCAGGGACTTTTTTTGCTCACAGCAGATCGTGTTTTCGGTGCAATAGACTTAAATGGAGCTGCACCATAAATGCAAGTGTTGCGATTTTGATGCATTTTTTATGCTTTTTGCTTTTTTTGGGGGGGGGCAATAGGAAAGTGTATTGCGTGCAACTTTGATGTGGCTTTACTCTCTGGCACCCAAAGTCGAATCAAAGTTGCATCAAAGTATTGAAGGCACCTTTTCAAAGTCGCATTGATTTGAATGGGTTCCATTGCCATCAATGGGCTGCAACTTGTCATGCAGCTTTATGTGTCCAGAGTTGCATGTAAGCATCAATGAACATCATCAATGAATTCCTGCGTTGGCTGGGTTTTTTTAGGTTTGGATCTTGAAGTTGACTTTCGTGGTGGCTCCGGTGTTGTTTCTCTGATATCTTCAACATTTTCCTCTTCTGCAACTTGTGGTTCATTAGTAGTGTTGTTTTCTTCAGTAAGCTCCTCTGCCTCACTCTCACTATTGAAATTGTTTTCTGTTCTGAATAAAATATAAATGATTAGACAGTGCTACGTGATTATTGCTATTATTTCTATACATTGCTTTTAAGAAAAATGTTACTACTTACTGTCTGTTCTAATTCGTAGTAGTGACAGTAAATTCTCCCTTGTTTCCCGCTGGATCCACTTCTGATTTGTTGTTGTCTGATTAACTCTCATTTGAAGTTGTCTCTTAATGTTTTCCATCGCTGCTTGATCAGTTTTACTGAAAGATAAATTAATTTTTTTATTTTACAGATATCTTACAACCAGAAGTACATACTCATCGCTGCAATATGAATTTCACATTGGGATATTAACCATAAGCGAAATTGTGAAGCAAACATGTGATGGAATCTGGGATCTGCGAAGTACAGTCATGCCAATTCCAAACAAGGCTAAATGGGAAGATGTTGCCCAGCGATTTTTGAACAAGACCAATTTTCCAAACTGTTTAGGAGCTATTGATGGAAAGCATATTAGGCTAATAAAACCATGTCATATTTGAAGCCAGTACTACAATTATAAAAAGTATTTTTCTGTTGTTTTAATGGCTGTTGTCGATGCTGACTATAAATTTATTTATGTAGATACTGGATCATTTGGCAGCAGTGCAGACTCTGCTGTTTTCCAGCATAGTAAATTCGGAAAACGTCTTGCCTATAATGAATTTGATTTACCAGATAACCGACCACTGCCCAGAACAGAGGGACCTGAAATGCCATTTGTGTTTGTAGCCGACGATGCTTTTGCTATTCACGAACATCTCATGAAACATTATTCGCTGAGAAATCTAGATTCACGAAAGAGGATCTTCAATTACAGGCTGTGTCGGGCACGTAGACTTGTAGAATGCGCTTTCGGTATACTGGCGAACAAGTGGCAAATTTTTCTAAAACCAATAAACCTTAATGTTGAAAACGCATGTAAGGTAATTAAGGCTGCGTGTATATTACATAATGTGGTTAGAGAGAGAGATGGAGTAAATTTTGAGGATACTCTGTCACACAATATTGAACCTGCCAATTTTCTGCATGTACGTGGACCAATAGTAGGATTTACAATTAGAGATGCTTTTGCAGACTATTTTATGAGTCCGGCTGGTTGTCAAGAAAACATGATCTAAACCTTCAATTTATTCAGACTAAATACTTCCTTTGAATAGTTTGATGTATGTTTATTAAAGCCATGTATCTATTTGCTTCTGTTACATGTTATAATAAATTCAATTGTTCATATGTTTAGTGAGTCAATAATTATATTACTACATTACATAATAAAGTTATGAATCATATTTCATAAAGCAATTAAAGTCACATTTACAATGATGGGATTAGGTAGGTGGTTGGGACTAGGTGGGGTGGGATTAGGGTTAGGATTGGGGGTTAGGGACTAGGAGGGGTGGGATTAGGGTTAGGATTGGGGGTTAGGGACTAGGAGGGGTGGGATTAGGGTTAGGATTGGGGGTTAGGGACTAGGAGGGGTGGGATTAGGGTTAGGAGTTTGGGACTAGGAGGGGTGGGATTAGGGTTAGGATTGGGGGTTAGGGACTAGGAGGGGTGGGATTAGGGTTAGGATTGGGGGTTAGGGACTAGGAGGGGTGGGATTAGGGTTAGGATTGGGGGTTAGGGACTAGGAGGGGTGGGATTAGGGTTAGGAGTTTGGGACTAGGAGGGGTGGGATTAGGGTTAGGGGTTAGGGACTAGGAGGGGTGGAATTAGTGTTAGGATTGGGGTTAGGAACTAGGAGGGATGGGATTAGGGTTATGATTGGGGGTTTGGGACTACAGAGACATGGAATAGGGTAAAGAATACCGGCATTGGGAATAGGAACTAGATTGGAATTTCAGCTTACATTTCTCAGCTTTTTGGTTTCTTGATAGTGAATTCCAGTTTTCTATATGTAGGTCGGCAACAGCATTCCATGCAGCACTTTTCTTCAAGCGGTTGGAGTACCAGCTATGTTTCTTGTCCCAAAATTCTGGGTGCCTCCGCATTGTGTCAATGAATTCCTCTGGATCTCCACTGCCAGAGGGTCTTTCTGCTATGACTTCTGCAGCTGTAGGCTGTATCTCTACAGATTCCTCTTCCATGATACTCTATATTGCTCTGTCTGGTCTCCTCTCCCCTTTTCAACAGGATTTCCTGGTATCCCAGTATCCTCCACTTTACTGCGGTCATGTGACCTTCCCCACAGCTTCTGGGTGGTTTTAAAGCGTTTTTACTGCGGTATTACCGCGGTTTTACAGCATTTCCCATTCATTTCAATTGGGATAGATGTTTTTACAGCACTATTTTATGCGCCCCAAAGATGCTCCAAAAAAGGATTGAGGGCTAGGGCTAGGGTTAAACGCTGGGGTTAAGGTTAAATATTAGGGTTAAGGGTTAATGGTTAGGGTTCTATGCTAGGATTAGGGTTAGGTTTAGCATTAAAAGTTAGGGTTAGCATCAAAGTCGCACTCAATACTTTCCTATTGGCCCCCAAAAAATGCAAAACGCATCAAAAATGTGTGTTCAAAGATGCAGAGTGCACTGCAAAACACGCTGGAAAAATGTATCAATCGCAACACGCATAGGTGTGAACCTAGCTTGACTCAACATAGCTGCCTTCCAGGGGTGGCAGCCCCAGGAGAACTGGAACCCTTCCCAAAGTGGAAAAAGTACTCTCCCAAATTGTTATCACCCCCCCCAGCCACATTCTGGACATCTCCCTTCAGGGATTGGCTGAGGCATGATAAATATTTATACTCAACATTTGACTGTCCCTGCTCTATATTCTAGAAGCTTATCCTAGAAGCAGGAGGGAAAAATCAAAAGCCCAGCTAAGAAACCCTGACCAGCCAAACCAATAGATTACTGCACCACTGACAGCAGGGAAACCAAAAACACAATATAGCCAAACAGCTTAACTAGAGGAGGGCGTTACACATACACCACCATGAAGTAGTCACTATCAGGTAGCTGGTGGTAAGTTCCATGGCTATCGACTTCTGCCTAGGGGGAGTCTTCCACTGGACAATACAAGCTCAGCTATTAAGATTTAAAAAACAACACCAGCCTCTGATTGGCTGAGTCAGAGGTTGTGACATCATCAGCCCACCTCTCTGACTCGGCCAATCAGAGGAAGCTTTGTATTCATTGATAGAATTTGGGTGGCATTTGGGTGGCAAAAATATGAATGCAATCTATACACTGGGGGGGAGAAACCATATAATAGTGAGCACAATCCGGTCTAGGACTAAGAGATCAGGAACAGCAGAAGACGACATTGTCCCCAGGCTGTGGTCATAGAACAGCCTGCGTCTTTTGTCAGACCAGACTGAACCCAGGCCATCACTCTCTGGTCTTCCTTAAATGCTTCTTTCCAGGCTGTGGCTCTGGTGTTGGAGGTGTGGCAGGAGGTGGAGGAGGAGGACCCGGAGGAGGACCATGGTTCAACTCACAAATGTTGCTTTGGCTTGTGGGTTCGGCCCTCAACCCCTTATTTAGGGCTTGTAAGATCACTTCCTCACATAAGAGGCGTTGGCGCTCCTCCATTTCCAGCATTTTGCAGGCCGTCATGTAGGCATAGTCCTCTTGAACACTGGGGGGGGTTCTGAGGGCCGCAGTAGCCTTCAGAAATAGGCCAGTTGCTGCCTCCTTCAGGTTACTCCTCTTCCTGGCACTTTTTTGTTGAAGGCCGAGGGGAGGGACCTGGGATTCTGTCAGGCTACTGGGCCCGGCCACCTCCTGGCTGCCACTTTCCACGGCCTCCTCTTGGCTGAGTATGAAAAAGAGACATAGTTTTCGTTTTTTGTTCAAATTGAATGTTAATAAATAGAAAAGACTATCATTCTGACCCCAGCATTTTTCATTCTTGGCACAATCATTTGTGGCCACTACTGTCTATTGATATGTAAAACACTTTGTGAAATCAGAAATGAGTTATCAAAACTAACATATATTTAACATCATTAATTTGACAACCAGAAATATTTAGAAGAATGCTATACCTGACTCAAGCTGGGCTCCTCCAGGTTGGTTGTCAGAAGCCTCAGCTGGGGTGGAAGGAAGCCTTAAAGGAAGACTGGAGAGTGCTGGCCTGGGTTCAGTCTGGCCTGCCAGAAAATGCAGTCTGTCATAGTACCACAGCCTGGGTACATAAATGTCATCTGCTGCAGCTCCTGATCTCAGGGAATTCTGGACCTTCTTGCGCTTCCTAATATAAGTGCTCCTCATGCCACCAATTAAGGCATTCAAATAGGGGATGTCTGCCGTGGGGATCACCGGCTTCACAAATTCCAGCAATTGATCCAGTGCTGCCTTCCTCTTTGGTTTATTGTTATAAAACGGGTGGTTTACCTGCCACAGACAGGGCAGCTCCCTGTACATATCAATGAATATGGGGATAAAGTCCCCATTGTTGAATAGATCCATTTTCTCTGCAAGACACAACACAAGACAAACCCTAATGTCAGGCAAAATTCTCCTAATCTTGACCCAATATAGGCCTCAATCTCTAAGCAGTATAGGCCACTGATGCACCAACTTAAAATTGTACCTTTGTTATAACGATCGTCGCTTCCGTTACTATGTCCCCCGCTCACAGATTGTACGTACGACGCACGTGTGTTTTTCGCTTTATATACACTGCACATGTGTGAAACTCTGACCACCCCTTATGTTCTTTCTAGTCTATTCCCCGTCCCTTGTCTTTCGACACAGTGGGAGAGAACATGGCGGAGAGACAGCATGTGCATGTAGAGGAGAGCAGAACGACAAAAGGCCATAGCCCTGAACCTCATGATCCCAGAGGAGATTGAAGGCCTCAAATATGTCCTTTGTAGAGATGGCAGAGATGGTGGACATCTTGAAGAGGGCCAACTATGATGGGAAGCATGGACCTTACCCAAACCCAAATGTGAGAAAGGCCAAGATCATGACTAAAGTTGTAAAGAGTCTGCACAGGAATTTTGGGGTATGGCGATCCAAAGATCCAAGGAGAAATTGAGGAAACGCTGGTCAGACCTGAAATTGAGGGAGCAGGATCAGTACAGAAGAATCAGAGAGTGCTGCAAAAAAGTAAGTCGTTTGTTGTGTGTTCCTATTCTTCTTCTTAACATCGTGCTGCTCCATGTGCTTTTCTTTACTGTTGTACATTTTAAATTGGCAACTTTCATGTTGATGGGCACTGTAATCGGTCGTAGGAAACATCGTTCGTTCGCCCACTTATAAGATGTTTTAGGCAGATACAGGTTAACTACATTTGTTCAGGCCTATTTGTTTTAAAAGAAGTTTGTTGTCTAGATGGGTTTGTAACTAGAATGAAATGGAAACTTGATTCAGCGTAAGGAGAGGACACTCAGCAGCTGTTTACACATCTGGATGCAGGAGCAGTAGTGTGGGACACCAGAACAAACTTTTTAGGGTGTCCCACACAGGTGCTCCAGTGGGTACTAGGGGTGTCTCCATGTGTAAAAATTGAACAAAAAAGGGAAGTATTCCAGGATTGGAAAGGAGATAAAAATGTCTTCAGCTTGGAACTCTGTCATAACAGACAATTGTACAACACTTCCATGAAGTGTTTAATATTCCTATTTCTGGCATCAAATATCTGTGTGCTAAGTATACCTTTTTTTTATTCACATAGGGGAGAAAAGACTCAGGACATCTGAGGACACCAGGGACCCCCCACCTCCGAAAGAAGGGGAAGTCACCAAAACCCAAGCAGAGGAGGAGGAGGGAGAGGTTTTGGAAGTGGGCGAAATTGTCACCACAACAGGGGAGTGTCTGAGACCACAGCTTCAGGTAAGAGATCTGTTCCTGCATATTTATAATACATGGTGTGTTATTTAGTTTTTTTAGGTGATGTGAATGTTGTGGAAGAAGAATCCCATTTCACCAGTGAAAGTGCCCAGATCCTCATTGGGGAGATAATGGGGTGCAATCTGGATTTTGAAAATGTAAAGCAAAACATCAATGATGTTCAAAAAAAAATGAAGAACATCATTGATGTTTTAGGGAGAATCTAAAACACACAAAAATTTAACCCTTTGTTTTCGTGTATTTTGGGATTTAAAAAAAAATTAATTTAAGTATTTTAAAAGCCTAATTTTGAAGATGCACACAGTGGGGGTTATTTACGAAAGGCAAATCCACTTTGCACTGCAAGTGCACTTGAAAGTACACTTGGAAGTGCAGTCGCTGTAAATCTGAGAGGTAGATCTGAAATGAGGGGAAGCTCTGCTGATTTTATCATCCAATCATGTGCAAGCTAAAATGCTGTTTTTTATTTTCCTTGCATGTCCCCCTCGAATCTACAGCGACTGCACTTCCAAATGCACTGGCAGTGCAAGGTGGATTTTCCTTTAGTAAATAACCCCCCGTGTGTCAACATGGGCTATCTGCCATCACGGGATATCAATGTACGCGTTTTGTGGGTGCAACCCCTTCCTCGCTACTAAAGTAGCTGAGAGGAAAGGGGTTGCACCCCCAAAACACGTCCATTGATCCCCCATGATGGGAGCTGTCACATGTTGACATTAGGCATGGGATCAGGAGGGAAATCCCCATTTTGAATCCCAATTTGTGTGCATCTTCAAAATTAGGCTTTTAAAGGGGTGACATCACCCCATCTGATGAAGGCAATATCAACACATTTTGGACATACTAATGTCTGATATTGCCTTCACTTTATCAAAGTAGAACTTTGTAAGTTCCTGAGTTCTGTATGTTATGTTTTGAAACATGCCTGTTTAACCAAAAAAGGCTATTTCTAATTAATGTGACAAAAAATGTAATACACCAAAGATGTTGATTTGTTCAAAAACACTTTTCTAAACGCTCATGTGAATGTGCTTTGAGTAAAAAGTTTTCTACTCAACAATGTGTGGCATCTTCTTTCAATGATCAAAAGCAGTTTTCGGAGTAAAAGTTATGCCCCGTACACACGGTCGGATTTTCCGATGGAAAATGTCCGATCGGAGCGTGTTGTCGGAAATTCCGACCGTGTGTGGGCTCCATCGGACATTTTCCATCGGATTTTCTGACACACAAAGTTGGAGAGCAGGAGATAAAATTTTCCGACAACAAAATCCGATCGCGTCAATTCCGACCGTGTGTGGCCTGTTCCGACGCACAAAGTGCCACGCATGCTCAGAAGAAATTCCGAGACGGGACAGCTCGTTCTGGTAAACTTAGCGTTCGCAATGGATACAGCACTTTCGTCACACTGCAATGTTAAAAATGGTTTAATACAGCGCACTCTCTTCTTCTTTATAATGTGACAAGAATTAAGTAGTTTTGCTGCTCATATTCACACACACTTCTCACAAAGTTTTATTTGTGTTTTTTTAGTGGGATTCTCTGAATATATTGTTATTAGTTGTCACATCTGAAAGTTTTATATTATATTTTTTTTTTTTTGGATTTTCAGCCTTTTTTTTTCTTTAATGTTTGGATTTTTTCCAAGGCTGATCTTTGTTCAATGTCATTTTTATTTTTACTCCAGAATATTTTTGTGTGTGTTTTGTGTGTCAAGTTACCCCAACACCATTGATATCTTTTATTATTTAATCTCCAGGAGATTGTTTGGTGTTGGTGTCCCTTGTTCATTTCACATTGTATATTTGAAATGTACCTGAATCCTCACAAACAAACTGTCCTTTTTGAAGTAAAACACATAGGAGAGTATAATTCAAAACAAAAATCCTTTATTAAGGGATCAGAACCAAACAAAGAGGAAGGCAACACTGGATCAACATGAGAAATTAGCGAAGCCTGTGACCCCCCACGGCAGACATCAATTCTTCAACATCAAAATTGGTGGCCTGAGGAGTCCATATGTAAGGGAGGGCAGTCTGGTCCAGAATTCGCAGAGATCCGGATAGCAGCAGATGACATGTGTGTCCCCAGGCTGTGGTACCACAAGATGCTGCATCTTTTGGCTGACCAGACTGAACCCAGGGCAATCACTGTCTGGTCTTCCTTCCACGCTTCCTTCCGGGCTGTGGCTGTGCAGTTGGAGATGTGGCAGGAGGAGGAGTAGGACCTGGAGGAGGACTGGGAGGACCTGGAGGAGGACTGGGGGGACCTGGAGGAGAGGGAGGAGGAGAAGGAGGACCTGCAGGAGGAGGACCATCCCAAAGGTGTGTCTGAGGTGTCATTTGGCCCCTCATACCTTTCTCAGGAGCCTCCAATATGAGGGCCTCACACATGACTTGTTGGCCCTCCTCCATCCTCTGCATTTTATATGCAATGAAGGCAGCAATGTTCTCCTCCATGGTGAGGGGTGCTCCCAGGACCTCTGTAGCCCTCCAAAAGAATCCTATAGCAGCCTCCTCTAGGGCACTCCTCCTACTGCCACTTTCTCTTTTCAGGGGGGGTGGAGGGACCTGCAGATCAGCCAGCCGGCTCGGCCCGGCCACCTCCTGGCTGAGACTTCCCTGTGTATGAAAAAGGGACATGGTTTTAGTTTTTGCATCATCAATCACAATCCTAAATTAGTACTCCCAACTAACATCTAGTTAACATTATTGATTGGACAAGCAGAAATATTTAGAGAAATGCTATACCTGGCTCAATCTGGGCTCCTCCACATGTGGCCTGGAAGGCCCAGGTTGGGCGTCAGAAGCCTCAGCCGGGGGGGAAGGAAGCGTGGAAGGAAGACTGGAGAGGGATGGCCTGGGTTCAGTCTGGCCTGCCAGAAAGTGCAGCCTGTCATAGTACAACATCCTGGGGACATAGATGTCATCTGCTGCTCCGGATCTCTGTGAATCCAGGACCTTCTTGCGCTCCCTTAGATATGTGCTCCTCAGGCAACCAATTAATATCTTTAAATAGGTGATGTCTGCCGTGGGGATCACCTGCGTCACAATTTCACACAATTGCTCCAGTGCTGCCTTCCTCTTTGCTTGGTTCTTGAAATGGGGGTGTTTAATCTCCCACAGACAGGGCAGCTCCCGTAACATATCTAGGAATACTGACATGAAGTCATTATCTTTGAGTAGCATATCCATGTTCACTGCAAGACACAACACAAGACAAAGCCTAATGTCAGACAAAACTCTCCTAATCTTATTACAATATAGGCCTCAATCTAGAAGCAGTATAGGCACAAGTTTGTCTCTTACCTTCGTTCTTATGATCGGCGCGTCCAATGCTCCTTCCTCCGCTCACATATCGTATGTAATACGCACGCGTGTGATGCTTTATACACACTGCGCATGCGTGTAACTCCGCCCGCCCCTGACGTTCTTTCTAGTCTATTCCCCGCCCCTTTTCGTTCGGCGCAGTGGGTGAAGAGCATGATGGCGGAGTTCGAGCAGGTGTGTGCTAATTATAGCAACGAGGAGGAGGAGGAGGAAAGCCCGGATCCAGGCACGTCCTGATCCAGAAGGAGACGTTTTAAGGCCACAAATATGTCCTTTGGGGAGATGTTGGAGATGGTCGACATCATGAGGAAGTCCGACTATGACGGAAAGTATGGGCCTTACCCCCACCCCAACATCAGAAAGGCCAAAATCATTGCTAAAGTGGTCAAAAGCCTTCACAGGAATTTCGGGGTACGAAGATCTAAAGATCAGCTCAGGAAGCGGTGGTCGGACCTGAAGTTGAGAGAGCCAGAGCAGTACTGAAAGATCCGGAGAGTGCTGCAAAAAAGTAAGTAGTTGTGCTGTGTTCCTATTCTTTCTGTCTTTTTTACGTTCGTGCTGCTCCATATGCTTTTATTAATTGTAACGTTTAAAAGGGCAACTTTAATGTTCATGGGCCCATTATTCGTTCGTATCAAACATTTTTCTTTCGGCCTCTAGAGCACCATTGTTTAGGCCATATGCATTTTCCCACATTTTTTTTGGGCCTACTTGGATGCCTAATATTTGTTTGTGTAGATGGGTTTGTTACTAGAATGAAATGCCAACTTGATTGTGTGTAAGGAGAGGACACTGAGCAGTTGTTTTCACATCTGGACACTGGAGCACTAGTGTGGGACACAAGAACACCCTTTTTATTAGGGGGGCACACAGGTGCTCCAGTGTATACTATAGGGGGGGCTACATCTGTGAAGCTTGTACCAAACAGGTAAAGTATTGCAGCTTGACAAAGGGCAATAAAAAAAATACATCTTGGAACTCGGCTAAAATAAACAATTGCACCCCACTTCCAAGCAATGTTTCCTATTTCTAGTTCTGCCATCAAATATCTGTGTGCTAATTATACCATTTTTGTTTTACATAGGGGAGAAAAGACTTGGAGGACACCCCTCATCCGAGGAGACCACAGACCCCCCACCTATGGAAGAAGGTGAAATACCCCTAAACGAAGCTGAGCAGGAGGAAGAAGAAGACGTGGTGGAGATTGGCACCACAACAGGTGAGTGTCTGCGACCACAGGCTCAGGTAAGAGATGGATGCTGGCAGATTTTTGAGACCTTTTTTTTTTTTATTTATCTCTTTTTAGGTGATCGTGAGGTTGTGGATCCTGAACGCTTTACTTCTGAAAGTGCCCAGATCCTGATCGGGGAGATCATGGGGTGTAATGCCGAACTGCAAAACATCCAGCAAAAAATCCATGATGTTATTAAAAAAAATAATAACATCATTGATGTTTTGGGGTGAATTTAAACCCCACAAAATCACTTTTTGTATTGTGGTCCAATCTTTTATATTTTTTGGCAATGTTTTGAAAAGCCAAATTTGGAGGATGCACACAGTGTGCCAACATGTGCTATCTGCCATCACGGGAGATCAATGGACGCGTTTTGGGGGTGCAACCCCTTCCTCAATTATAAAGTAGCGTTGAGGAAGGGCTTGCTCCCCCAAAACACGTCCCTTGATCCCCCCTGATGGCAGATAGCACATGTTGACATTGGGAAATTTGTGTGCATCTTACAAATTTGGCTTTTTCAGGGGTGATTTCCCCCCATCTGAACGCTATATCAAACCCAGTTCCTAAATACTGATGTCTGATATAGCCTTCAGGTTTTACCTAATGTGAACTTTGTAAGTTCAAGTTTTTTGGCTTTCTTGTTGGTTTTACACAGGCCTGTTTTATCTGAAATGGACATTTCGAATTTTGCTAATGCTACTGCAAAAATTGTTATACAACAAACATGTTGGTTTGTTTTAAAAACCTTTGGTAAATGCACATGTGATTGTGCAGGTATTAAAAAGTGGCTTACTTAAGAATGTGAGGATTATTGTCTCAACACTACAACACTTTTGGGGTGATGTAATAGCTGTTTGATGCAAAAGTGGGGGTTATTTCCTAATGGCAAATCCTCTTTGCACTACAAGTGCAGTTTCAGTGGAGTTGCAAGTGCACTTGTAGTGAAATGTGTTTTTGCATTTAGGAAATAACAGCCAACAGTGCTTTGTATAAGGTTACCAAATCACGACATTTTCTCAACTCAAAACATTTCTGTCAGGGTCAGCTAAAACAAACACAAGCAATAAATGTCCACAAAGATTTTCTTTTTTTTTTTTTTTTGAAAAAGGCTTCACATATTGTCTGGCATATTGATAGCCCCCCTACCCGCAAAGAACTCCAGGTAGCGTAACCGGACATCACGGGCACTCAGGGAGGGTAAGCCAGCCACTTTCAAGCGCCGTCAGTGTGGTTTGATGTAGGATTCCAGCCTCAGGCCCAACTGAGCCTGCATAGTTGGCCGAATGTTTCCGTAAAAAATTATGGAGAACACAGCACGCAAGTATTATATGGTTCAGTTTATACTCCGCCATATGGATAGGTGTCAGACGTAGGCGGAACCGGCTGGCCAGGATTCCAAATGTGTTCTCCACCACTCTTCGGGCTCTGGCCAGCCGGTAATTAAAAACCCTCTGTTCCGGGGTGAGGGTCCTCATCGGGAATGGCCGCATAAGATGGTCCCCCCAGCGCAAATGCTTCATCAGCAACGAACACAAATGGGAGTCCTTCCACATTGTCCTCTGGAGCTGGCAAGTCCAAGCTGCCATTCTGGAGACGCCTGTAGAACTCCGTCTGGGCAATGACTCCACCATCGGACATCCGGCCATTCTTCCCCACGTCCACATACAAGAAGTCGTAATTAGCCGACACCACCGCCAACATCACTATACTATTAAACCCCTTGTAATTATAATAGTACGACCCCGAGTTGGGTGGTGGGAAGATGTGGACGTGTTTCCCATCAATTGCCCCTCCGCAGTTAGGAAAGTCCCACCGCTGGGCAAAGTGGGAGGCCACAGTCTGCCATTCCTGTGGCGTGGAAGGAAACTGTTGAGGAAAAAACAATAAACATTACTATTTTTACTCTGAAACATGGCAAGCAGATTAGACACAAATATTATGGGGCAACCTCCAGATAGCATTTATTAAGGGGAATTTAACAAGGCCAAAGTATAAGGTACACCTATCATATTCCCCCCCCTCTCATGGGCCATTTCTAACATTATGGAGTGTGTGGAAATCTTGGACAGGTAACCCTCTTCACTTCATTGAGAGATGAATGCCTAAATAATGGGTATTACTTGGAACAGCCCCTCCTTAGTTACACTATTGGCAGACCACTGGACAGGTAAGAAGTGTCAGAATGCATAGATATAAATACACATTGTACACATTTGAGGACATTTGGACATTCTGCTAGTACCTATCAAGATAATAATAGGATACAAAAACTTTAAACATTACCATTGGAAAGTATACAGGCAGGCCCTTGCACTACATGCTTTGTGGAATTCATCCATACATCTGACCAGTAAAGAAGTGGGTATAGTGTGTATGGTTTTGGCAAAGTCATCAGATAGATGATTGAGGATAGATAGAGAATTGGGATCAGCTGACTTAGCAGTTGGGGGAGGGAGGGTTACTAAAAATTATTTGGGAACACCACAAAAAAAAGCCTCTGGCACTCTGCCTGAATTTAAATCAAAAATAACATTTCCAAACATTTTAGGGGGTGTTTGGGGTAAAGCACTACTATGGAGCTGATAAAATACATTGTTAAGTGACTACATGAGGTGAAGGGCAAATATGTATGAAGGACATAAAATAATAATTACATAAAATCCAGCATGCATGAGGACAAAGGGGACATTCACAGCATATTACAATCATGGTAATTAGGGAATGAGGAAAGAAATACAATATATTATCAAACATTTAATACAATAAAATGTGATATTAAAGGATAAAAATCTTACCTTCATATACTCCTTCTGCAGGACCTGTATGATGGCAGAACAGGTCTCTGGGATAATGATCCCCAGAGCCTGGGGGGAGATGCCTGTTGAGAACTTCAAGTCCTGCAGACTTCTCCCTGTGGCCAAATACCGCAAGGTAGCGACCAACCTCTGCTCCGGAGTAATGGCTTGCCTCATGCAGGTATCCTGCCTGCTGATATAGGGGGTCAGCGAAGCCAACAAACGGTGAAACATGGGGTCCGTCATCCTGAGAAAGTTCCTGAAATCATCAGGATTATTCTCACGGATCTCACGGAGCAAAGGCATATGAGAGAACTGGTCACGCTGAAGCAACCAATTCTTGGTCCATGAACTCCTCCCCACCCTGTTCATGGACTGGACTTGTGTCAAGGTCAGGACCTCAACACCAAGCCCCCACACAGCACGAACTCTACGAGGAGTACGCATACGAAACATGGCTGGAAAACGGTCGGCTGCTCAGAACGAAGTAACAGAACGCACTGAAGAACAGCAAGGCCTGTGAAGAGCGACCTGAAAAACAGCAACGAGCAGGCAAGATCACACAGAAAACTCCGATACGAACTGACTGCACGCACTGAAGAGCAGATACAAACCCACAAGCACAAACTGAACGGCAGAAAGTGATCTGAAAGCCACGAGTCTGAAAAAGCGCGAATCGTCTCTCACCAAACTTTTACTAACACGAGATTAGCAAAAGGAGCCCAAAGGGTGCCGCGCTTGGTTCTGAACCGGCCTTTTCTAGTCTCGTCGTACATGGTGTACGTGACCGCGTGGTTGGCGATCGGAAATTCCGACAACTTTGTGCGACCGTGTGTAGGCAAAACAAGTTTGAGCCAACATCCATCGGAAAAATCCTAGGATTTTGTTGTCGGAATGTCCGAACAAAGTCCGACTGCGTGTACGCCCTATTATGCCCCGTACACACGGTCGGATTTTCCGATGGAAAATGTCCGATCGGAGCGTGTTGTCAGAAATTCCGACCGTGTGTGGGCTCCATCGGACATTTTCCATCGGATTTTCTGACACACAAAGTTGGAGAGCAGGAGATAAAATTTCCCGACAACAAAATCCGTTGTCGGAAATTCCTATCGTGTGTACACAAATCCGACGGACAAAGTGCCACGCATGCTCAGAATAAATAAAGAGATGAAAGCTATTGGCCACTGCCCCGTTTATAGTCCCGACGTACGTGTTTTACGTCACCGCGTATAGAACGATCGGATTTTCCGACAACTTTGTGTGACCGTGTGTATGCAAGACAAGTTTGAGCCAACATCCGTCTGAAAAAATCCTAGGATTTTGTTGTCGGAATGTCCGAACAAAGTCCGACCGTGTGTACGGGGCATTAGTGTTTACAGTGACAATGGGGGTTATTTACTAAAGACAAATCCACTTTGCACTACAAGTGCAGTTTCAGTGCAGTTTTAAGTGCACTTGGAGTGCAAAGTGGAATTTCCTTTAGTAAATAACACCCACAGTGCTTTCTAATTTGCCACAATCACGCCATTTTCATGACTCCACAAAATTCAATAATGGTCCTGAAAATGATGGATATTTTTCTCAGTAATGCATTACATACATTAACAACAAAAACAAGGTGTGTGTGTGTGTGTGTGTAGCAGACCCACAACATAATAATAGTTCACTGAAGAAGAGATTGTCACCTCAATAAATTACATTTGCACTATTGAGGAAAATGTCCAAAAAGAAAAGCCCATTGAAGAACCTAGGAGACAGCTAAAAGAAACCTAGGCAGTAAATCAAAGGAAATCTTCTTTCAGTTTAAGTTAAAAAGCTAAACCGTTTCTGGCATATGGCCCCCTATCCGCAAAGTACTCTACATACTTCTGTCTTACTTTGTGGCGCTTTGAGGGGGCAAGCCAGGATGGCCAGCTTCAAGCGTCATTAGGGTTTCTTGTTGATGTCTTGTTGATGTCCGACCTCAAGCCCAACTGAGGCCACATAGTTCATTGAATAGTTGTGTAGAATGCAGCATGCAAGGATTATATGGTTAAGTTTATATTCCGCCATGTTGATTGGCGTAAGGAATAGGTGGAACCGGCTGGCCATTATCCCAAGAACGTTCTCCACTACTCTTCTGGCTCTGGCCCGGGGTGAGGGTCCTCATGGCTTCAAAACTGTCGGCTGGTCAGAACGAACTAACAGAAAGCACTGAAAAACAGAAAGGCCGGTGCTGAAAATCAGATACAAGCGGACAAGAATGCACTGAAAATCAAATACGTAATAGAAATACGAACCCACAAGCACAAACTGAAGAGCAGTAACGATCGTAAAAGCAGGAGGCTGAAAAGTGCGAATCGTCTGTCACCAAACTTCTACTAACACAAGATTAGCGGAAGGAGCCCAAAGGGTGGCACACTTGGTATTGAACTTCCCTTTTCTAGTCCCGTTGTACGTGTTGTACGTCACCGCGTTCTTGACGTTCGGGAATTCCGCCAACTTTGTGTGACCGTGTGTATGCAAGAGAAGTTTGAGCAAACATCCGTCAGAAAAAAATCCATGGATTTTGTTGTCGGAATGTCCGATCAATGTCCGATCGTGTGTACGCGGCATAAGAGTGCAAGGGTGTGGAATTCCCTTTCACAGACAGTGGTTTCAGCAGGGGGCATCGATAGTTTCAAAAAACTATTAGATAAGCACCTGAACGACCGCAACATACAGGGATTTACAATGTAATACTGACATATAATCACACACATACAGTAGGTTGGACTCGATGGATGTGTCTTTTTTCAGCCTCGCCAACTATGTAACTATGTAATTACAGTAACCAAACATCTCAATAGGAGAAAGTTTCTAGAATCTGTGAGAGAGAGAGAGAGAGAGAGAGAGTGTATAGAATCTGACAAGTCATCCACATCAGTTTATAGACACTGTTTGCAGAATAGGAGACACAGTACTTCTGTTTATTGTGTGATTTTATAGAGAATCAAGCAGAAGAGAAACAGAAGACAGGTTTTTCATTAAAAACTGGTACTAAGGTTTCAAACAGTGCTGTTTTTTAAGCAACCTGTCACCCTCGGCAATAAACCAGGGCCCCACCACACATAGTACCTTATCAGCCACAGCCTCTGAATGATACCTTAAATCCGAAGACCCGATCTCTGACCTGGCTGGTCCCCCCAGATGCAGGAACTGCAGAAATCCTAGCTAAGCACACATTACGCCTGAAATAGGGCAAGCCACTCAGCAGAACACACTCATGCAAAGGACAGTAATAAGTTACAGATAGTATGGAAAGTAAAAAAACTTAAAAATAAAATAATTCAACAGTCAAGGTTCTTGGAAAGAGTACCTCTTCATGACAGCGACTTACAAACATAAGCACAGCACAAGGGGAAACCACAGTAAGCAAAAAGTTTGCTTACCTTCTCCAGCAGAAGTGAATTCCCAGCTTGTGTTGTTCCATTTCTTAGCAATGTCTGTAGAGTTTACCATTTCCTGCATGCTGAAGGACCATTTGATAGGGAAACCCATGACTCATGGGTTTCAGTAACATTTTGACTGCTGAAGCCAGATTGAAAATAGATGTATTTAAATATACAAGCCTATAGTTTTAGCTATAGGCAGGGAGAGTAAGCACAACCACAGTACATGTTCATCCCAAAAGAATTGCTCTGACTAGCTAGAGTCTTGTAATACAATTTATACATTCTGAAGGGGGTGGCACCTGGCTAATTAAAGTTCCTTTGAAATCAAATTTTGATTCTCTGGACTAGGAGAAGATGCAGCATAAAATATACACTTCGGGTCCTCCACATTGTCACCTGTACAATT
Source organism: Aquarana catesbeiana (assembly GCF_042186555.1). NCBI lineage: Eukaryota > Metazoa > Chordata > Amphibia > Anura > Ranidae > Aquarana > Aquarana catesbeiana. The sequence goes on along the minus strand of NC_133335.1, from coordinate 147,790,109 downwards.
CTTCTAATGGGTTGTGCTGCATTTAGAAGCATAAAATTTGCAGATCTGGGTGGAGGTTTTTTTTTTTTTTTTTTTTTTTTTTTTTTTTTTTTTTTTGTACCCTGGGCATATTTTTCATTATAGATGCAGCTGTGTTACAGCCCTATTACTATAGTACTATGTTTATATATGTATGCATCTAAACAGAGTTTTAAATGCCCATGTGAATGAGCCCTTATGAAGCTGCTGATGATAAAGAAAAAAAAAAAATTGTATTTGGAACAAAATCTAGAAGAAAATGTCCCGGGAAGCATAAATTGAACAGCCACAGGAGTTTATTTACTAATGATTATTCCGCTCAAGCTTGTCTTGCATACACACGGCCACACCAAATTCTGACCGTCAAGAACGCGGTGATGTACAACATGTACGACAGGACTAGAAAAAGGAAGTTCAATAGCCGCTGCGCCACCCTTTGAGCTCCTTCTGCTAATCTCGTATTTATCTCGTGTTAGTAGAAGTTTGGTGAGAGACTATTCGCGCTTTTCAGACTCGTGCTTTTCAGATTGTTTTACTGGTGTTCAGTTTGTGCTTGTGGGTTTGTATCTGTTTTTTAGTGCGTGTAGTCAGTTCGTATCTGTTTTCCAGTGTGTTCTTGTCAGCTCGTTTCTAATTTTCAGCTCGCTCTTCTCAGGCCTCGCTGTTCTTCAGTGCGTTCTGTTAGTTCGTTCTGACCAGCCGACTGTTTTGAAGCCATGTTGCAGATACGTACTCATCATAGAGTTTGTGCTATGCGGGGGCTCCCTAGGCTCTGGGGATCATTATTCCATAGACCTGTTCTGCCATCATTCAGGTCCTGCAGAAGGACTATATTAGGGTAAGTTTTCTCCTTTAACATCACATTCTATGTATTTAATGTTTGCTAATGTATTGTATTTCTTTCATCATTCCCTAATTACCATGATTGTAATATGCTGTGAATGTCCCCTTTGTCCTCATGCATGCTAGAATCTTTTAATGCTCCTTTTTTGTCCTTCATGCATATTTGCCTTCACTAACCTCCCCAGCATGCTATCCTGAGCCCATACACACCTAGCCTGGTCAAGACTCATGGGTTTCAGTAACATTTTGACTGCTGAAGCCAGATTGAAAATAGATGTATTTAAATATACAAGCCTATAGTTTTAGCTATAGGCAGGGAGAGCAAGCACAACCACAGTACATGTTCATCCCAAAAGAATTGCTCTGACTAGCTAGAGTCTTGTAATACAATTTATACATTCTGAAGGGGGTGGCACCTGGCTAATTAAAGTTCCCTTGAAATCAAATCTTGATTCTCTGGTGACATTCTTTGATATGCGGATGGTCATTCACATGAACTTGTAAATCCTAATGCCGCGTACACACGTTCGGAATTTTGGTCGGAAAAAGCTATGATGGTTTTTCCAACGGTATTCCGCTCAATCTTGTCTTGCATACACACGGCCACACCAAATTCTGACCGTCAAGAACGCGGTGATGTACAACACGTACGACAGGACTAGAAAAAGGAAGTTCAATAGCCGCTGCGCCACCCTTTGAGCTCCTTCTGCTAATCTCGTGTTTATCTCGTGTTAGTAGAAGTTTGGTGAGAGACTATTCGCGCTTTTCAGACTCTTGCTTTTCAGATTGTTTTACTGCTGTTCAGTTTGTGCTTGTGGGTTTGCATCTGTTTTTTAGTGCGTGTAGTCAGTTCGTATCTGTTTTCCAGTGTGTTCTTGTCCGCTCGTTTCTGATTTTCAGCTCGCTCTTCTCAGGCCTTGCTGTTCTTCAGTGCGTTCTGTTAGTTCGTTCTGACCAGCTGACCATTTTGAGGCCATGTTGCAGATACGTACTCATCATAGAGTTTGTGCTATGCGGGGGCTTGGTGTTGGGGTTCTTGCTTTGACCCAAGCCCAGTCCATGAACAGGGAGAGGAGGAGTTCATGGACCAAGAATTGGTTACTCCAGGGTGACCAATTTTCTCATATGCCTTTGCTGTGTGAGATCCAGGAGAATAACCCTGACGATTTAAGGAATTTTCTCCAGATGACGGACCCCCTTTTTCACCGTCTGTTGGCTTTGCTGTCCCCTTATATTATGAAGCAGGACACCTACATGCAGCAAGCCATCACTCCGGAGCAGAGGCTAGTCACCACATTGCGGTACTTGGCGATGGGGAGAAGTCTGCAGGACCTCAAGTTCTCTACAGGCATCTACCCCTAGGCTCTGGGGATCATTATTCCAGAGACCTGTTCTGCCATCATTCAAGTCCTGCAGAAGGACTATATTAGGGTAAGTTTTCTCCTTTAACATCACATTCTATGTATTTAATGTTTGCTAATGTATTGTATTTCTTTCATCATTCCCTAATTACCATGATTGTAATATGCTGTGAATGTCCCCTTTGTCCTCATGCATGCTAGAATCTTTTAATGCTTTTTGTCCTTCATGCATATTTGCTTTCACTAACCTCCCCAGCATGCTATCCTGAGCCCATACACACCTATCCTGGTCACTTAACAATGTATTTTGTCAGCTCCATTGTAGTGCTTTACCCTAACACCCCCTAAAATGTGTACAAATGTTATTTGTGTCCTTAAATTCAGGCAGAGTGCCAGAGGCTTTTTTTTGGCTCCCAAAGTCATTGATAACCCTACCCCCACCCCAAAATGTTTACAATGGGCCATCAGAGGGGGTGAGGAATCTGATAAGTGGACCTTATACTTTTGTCTTTAAATACTCCTTAAAATAAATGTTATACTGATGTTGGCCAAGAATTTTGTGTCTAATCTGCTTGCAATGTTATGTGCAAAAGTACTAATATTTTTTTTTTTCTTTTTTGACTCCACAGTTTCCTTCAACGCCACAGGAATGGCAGACTGTGGCTTCCCAATTTGCTCATCGTTGGGACTTTTCCAACTGCGGAGGGGCAATTGATGGGAAGCACGTCCACATCATCCTACCACCCCACTCGAGGTCATACTATTTTAACTATAAGGGATTACATAGTATTGTGTTGATGGCGGTGGTGTCAGCGACATACGAGATTCTCTATGTGGACGTGGGGAATAATGGCGGGATGTCGGATGGTGGAGTCTTTTCCCAGACCGAGTTCTACCGACATCTCCAGAGTGGTGGCTTGGGATTGCCACCTGCGGAAGAGAACATGGAAGGACTCCCATTTGTTTTTATCACTGATGAAACATTTGGTCTGAGTGATCACCTGATGAGGCCATTCCCCCAGAGGACCCTCACCCCGGAGAAGAGTGTTTTTAATTACTGGCTGGCAAGAGCCAGAAGAGCCGTGGAGAATGCCTTTGGGATAATGGCCAGCCAGTTCCACCTATTTCTTACTGCAATAAATATGGTGGAGTACAAACTTAACCACATAGTTCTAGCATGCTGCATACTTCACAACTTTTTGAAGAGAAATGCTCCGAATTATGTTGCCTCAGTTGGGCCTGAGGCCAGACTTCCAGAAAATACACTGACGGCCCTGGAAACTGGCCGCCCTGGCTTGCCCCCCCAAAGTGCCCGTGAAGTGTGTCAAAAATATGTTGATTATTTTACGGGTAGGGGGGCCATTGCTATGCCAGCAAATTTGTAATTTATTTTAGATATTAAAAAAAAAATTGATCTGATTAAATCTTGATTTTGATTTACTGCTTGTGTTTCTTTTAGCTGTCTCCTAGTGCACTTGTAGTGCCAAGTGTTTTTTTCATTATTAAATAACACCCATTGTCACTGTAAACACCAACTTAATACAAAAAATGGTATTGAGCATTGAAAGAAGAAGAAGCCACACATTGTTGAGTATAAAACCTTTTACTCTGTGCACATTCACATGTGCGTTGTAAAACTTATTATTTTTTTATAAAAAACATCTTTTTTTTAAGTTTTACCTTAAAAAATATATTTTTTAAGTACATAAACAGGCATGTTTCAAAACATAACATACACAAATAAGGAACTTACAAAGTTCAACATTGAAAAACTGAAGGCAATATCAGACATTATAGTGTCAAAAATGTGTTGCTATTGCCTTCATAAGATGGGGTGACGTCCCCCTGTAAAAGCCAAATTTTGAAGATACACACAAATTGGGAATCAAACTGGAGATTTCCCTCCTGATCCTATGCCTAATGTCAACATGTGCTATTGCCTATCATGCGGGATCAATGGATGTGTTTTGGGGGGTGCAACCACTTCCTCTCATTTACTTGAGTTACGAGGAAGGGGTTACACCCACAAAACGCGTACATTGATATCCCCTGATGGCAGATAGCACATGTTGACACACTGGGGTTATTTACTAAAGGAAAATCCACTTTGCACTGCAAGGGCACTTGAAAGTGCACTGAAAGTGCACTTGGAAGTAAAGTCGCTGTGGATCCGAGGGGGACATGCAAGGAAAATAAAAAAACAGCATTTTAGCTTGCACATTATGGGATGATAAAATCAGCAGAGCTTCCACTCATTTCAGATCTACCCCTTAGATTTAGAGCGACTGCACTTCCAAGTGCACTTTCAGTGCAATGTCAAGTGCACTTGCATTGCAAAGTGGATTTATCTTTCGTAAATAACCCCCACTGTGTGCATCTTCCAAATATGGCTTTTAAAATGTGTCAAGTTTGAAAAAAATGGTCCCCAAAAATAGAAAATGGCGTTGTTGTGTTGTTCTTTAGATTCTTCCTAGTACATCAATCATGTTCTTCAGTTTTTGTTCTATGTCATTTGTTTTTTGCTTGATGAGGTCTAAATCCTGACTACAAAACATTATGTCCTGGATTAGCCTTTGTGCACTGTCACTCGTGAAATGAGGAGATTGTTCTTCCACAACATGCACATCACCTAAAAGAAAAAATACACACCATGTATTATAAATATGCAGGCATACATCTATTATCTGAATCTGTGGTGTCAGACACTCACCTGTTGTGGTGACAATCTCAACCACCTCTTCTTCCTCCACATCCTCGGGTTGTGGTGTCCTTTGTTCCCCTTCTTCCGGAGGTGGGGGTTTCCTGATGTCCTCAGACGTCTGGAGTATTTTCTCCCCTATGAGAATGAAACAAAAGGTATACTTAGCACACAGATATTTGAGGCCAGAAAGAGGAATATGAAACATTGCTTGGAAGTGGGGTACAATTGTCTGTTTTGGCAGAGTTCCAAGCTGAAGACATGATTTTTTCACTTACCAAAGCTGGAATACTTACCTTTTTTGGACAAGTTTCACACATGGAGAAACCAAGTATGCACTGGAGTACCTGTGTGGGAAAAGTTTGTTCTTGTGTCCCACACTAGTGCTCCTGAGTCCAGATGTGTAAACAGCTGCTGAGCGCCCTATCCTTACATTACACTGAATCAAGTTTGCAATTCTTTCTAGTTTCAAACACATCTAGACAACAATGTCCTAAACTTCTTTTAATACAATTTAGCATGACCAAATGTAGTTAACCCTGTAACTGCCCATAACATTGTATTTAGTTGGCAAACGAACAATGTTTCCTACGACCGATTACTGTGCCCATGAACATGAAAGTAGCCATTTTAAACTGTACAACAGTAAATAAAAGCACATGGAGCAGCATGCAAGTAATACTAATAATAGGAACACACTACAAGTACTTACTTTTTAGAAGCACTTTCTTGATCCTTCTGTACTGATCCTGCTCCCTCAATTTCAGGTCTGATAAGTGTTTCCTCAATTGCTCCTTGGATCGTTGTACCCCAAAATTCGTGTGCAGACTCTTCACAACTTTAGTAATGATTTTGGCCTTTCTCACATTTAGGTTTAGGTACGGTCCATACTTCCCGTCATAGTCGGCCCTCTTCAAATGTCCACCATCGCCACCATCTCTAAAGGCCATATTTGAGGCCTTAAATCTCCTGCGGGATCGGGACGTTTTTGGGGCTCCAGGCTTTCCTCCTCCTTGTTACTGCTATTACGCACCTGCTGTGTCTCCGCCATGTTCCTCTCCCACTGTAACGAAAGAGAAGGACCGGGGAATATTTGAGAAAGAACGTTAGGGGCGGGCGACACAGGCGGAGTTTCACGCATGCGCAGTGTATATAAAGCTAACACACGTGTGTCATACGTATGATCTGCGAGTGGAGGAAGTGCCGAACATTATAACGAAGGTAACATTTTAACTTGGGACATCAGTGGCCTATACTGATTCAAGATTGAGGCCTATATTGGGATAAGATTAGGAGAGTTTAGCCTGATATTAGTGTTTTTGTCTTGTGTTTTGTCTTGCAGCAAATATGAAACACAAAGACACTGAATTCATGGACCAATTCATAGACAGATACAGGAATATGAGAAATTTGTGGGAGATTAAAAACCCCTTATATCGAAATAAACCAGCTAGGAAGGCATCACTGGAGAAACTGCTGCAATTTGTGAAGACGCAGGTCCCCAATGCAGACATCGAGTTTGTGGATAAGAAAATTGGTAGCTTGAGAAGCACGTATAGGAAGGAGCTTAATAAGGTCCAGGCTTCCATGAAATCAGGAGCAGCAGCAAAGGATGTGTATGTACCCAGTCTGTGGTACTACAACAGGATACGGTTTCTGGAAGACCAGATTGAAGCCAGGGAAACACTTTCTACACTTCCATCCACCCTTCCCTCAACCCCAGCTGAGGCTTCCGAGGACCAACCTGGCCCTTCCATCCTGGAAGAAGTTGAGGAGCCCAGTTGGAGCCAGGTATAGTATTTTTGAACATATTTATTGTCTGAAAATTATTGTTGTTAACTAGATGTTATTATTGCTAACAAATGAATGATTGAACAAAAAGTGTTTGACATATCAATAGACAGTAGGTGCCAAAAATGATTGGGACAAGAATGAAAAATGCTGGGCTCAGAATGACAGTCTTTTCTATTTATTATATAAAAGCTGAATTTTAACTACTGGTCAATCTGGGATAATGACACAAAGTCAAAATAGCGGGGCTAAATGTTTGTGCACAAGGAGTATTAAATCCCCTAGAGTGACATGTGACTCACAATTTACAAATGAGAATATAACTGACATGTGATAACATATAATAAATGCTATAGCACTAAATTGACAAATAGCACTAAACACCCTGTGACAAGAGAAGTGATATGATGTAGCTAGTGAAGCTACAAAAAAACAAAAACATTTTTTTCCAAAATATAAAAAATAAAGTCCATAAAATATTGAAGAGGATCTATAGTCGATGTGAAGATCTCTTAATCCATTCAGCACACCAATGTGTCTGTGATTCCACTCCCCTAAAGAAACGCACTCACTGAATTCCAATGCCTACATTCTCATGTGAGATCCAGAACCAAGGAAGGGGTGAGATTCAACCTTATGCCTGCACACCTTGGGTCCGCCGTGGCCATTTTATCCGCTGCTCTGGAGGCTTTGAAAGGCTTACCTTAGTCACTTTTGCTGTCTTTTAACTTGTACCATGTGAGTTTAAATCTTGAAGGCTGTTTAGGGTTTTCATTAAAGCTTTGTTTACGGTATTACACTATTGGTACACTTTTTTATTCACATGTGGAGATTATATGAGACGCATGGCTGGAGTTCGGATGCTTGCTCCAAAACCCTATCCATGTGGTTTAAATGCGATTTAGCCTAACATGAGAATGTAGGCATTGGAATTTGGTGAGTGCGTTCCTTTAAGGGAGTGGAATCACAGACACATTGGTGTGGTGAATGGATTAAGAGATCTTCACATCGACTATAGATCCTCTTCAATATTTTATGGACTTTATTTTTTATATTTTGGAAACATTTTTTTTTTTTTTTTGTAGCTTCACTAGCTACATCATATCACTTCTCTTGTCACAGGGTGTTTAGTGCTATTTGTCAATTTAGTGCTATAGCATTTATTATATTTTAGCACATGTCAGTTATATTCTCATTTGTAAATTGTGAGTCACTTTAGGGGATTTAATACTCCTTGTGCACAAACATTTAGCGCCGCTATTTTGACTTTGTGTCATTATTCCAGATTGACCAGTAGTTAAAATTCAGCTTTTATATTTGATCTTTTTAAGTGGCAGCTTCCACATACTCTGTATCTATCCAGAGGCGCAGTGGCGGTATTTTGAGTAGTGGTGCCTTTTTCTCAATTATACCCACAGGATTACATCTTTTCTATTTATTAACATTCAATTTGCAACAGTCATGAGCTGAAAATTGGGTGTGACTGATGAACCAAAAATGAAAACTATGTCCGTGGAGGAGGCAGCACTGGGAGGAGGCAGCACTGGAGGACTAGGAGGCAGCACTGGAGGAGGAGGCAGTGGAGGAGGCAGCACTGGGCTGCGTGGAGGAGGCAGCACTGGGCCTCATTAACGTGGAGGAGGCAGCACTGGGCCTCATTAAGGACGCTAATGCGGCCCTGAAAACACTCCCCGACGCTGAAGAGGCCTATGGTTGCTATGTAGCTGCAAAATTGCAGCAAATGGAGGAGGGCCAACGCTTCATGTGTGAGAATCTTATTTTTCAGGCCCTGAAAAATAAAAAGGGGTTGAGGGGCCAAATTAGTGAGAACATGCACTTATGTGAGCTCGCCCATCCTCCTCCTCTTGCCACAAGTCCACCTCCAGAGCCACAGCCTCCAAGGAAGGCTGCAGGGAAGGCTGCAGGGAGGGCTGCAGGGAAGTGTGGAGGGAAGGTTGCAGGGAAGACAAGAAAGTGATGGTCCTGGGTTCAGTCTGGTCTGACAGAAGACGCAGGCTGTTGTAGTACCATAGCTTGGGGACATATATGTCATCTGCTACTGTTCATGATCTCTGGGAGTCTTGGACCAGATTGTGCTCCCTATTATATGGACTTCTCAAGCTACCAATTTTTAGTTACAAAGAGTTGATGTGTGCCCTGGGGTACAAAGGCTTCTCAAATTCAAGCAGTTTTTCCAGCTTTGCCTTCCTCTTTATTTTGTTATCAGCCAGAATAAATATAGATTTTGTTTATGTGAAAATACAATACTTACCTATGTGTTTTTCTTCAAAAAGGACAGTTTGTTTGTGAGTCGGCAGGTACATTTCAAAAATACAATGTCAAATTAACAAGGGACAACATTCAACCTCTTTAAGCTTTAAAAATACAAGATAATAATGTTGTTGTGGAAACTTGACACACAAAAAAATAATTATGGAGGTCACTAGAAAATAATTTAAAAATAATCAAAAAAACTTGATTAAAATTAAGATCTTGATTAAAATAAAAAAAAAAAAAAAAAGGATGACTATAAAAAATAATTCTAAACATTATTATGGAGATCTGGCTTTAAAAACAAAAAAGAACTGTGTGAATATCAGCAGCAAAACAAATTCATTCTTCTAGCATTATAAAGAACAAAAGAATACACTGCATTAAAAGATCCAAAAATTTACAGCGTGACGAATGTGCTATCTCCATTACGAACGCTCGTTTTACCAAAACGAGCGCTTCCGTCTCGTACTTGATTCTGAGCATGCGTGATTTTTTGCACGTCCAAATTGCATACAGACGATCGCATTTTCGGATAGGAACTTTTCCCGACCGAAAAATAGAGAACATGCTCTCAATCTTTTGCTGGCTTGAATTCTGCCAGCAAAAGACCGATGGAGCATACACACGGTCGCATTTTCCGACAGAAAGCTCTCATCGGAGTTTTGCTGGTGGCATTTCCGATTGTGTGTACGCGGCATTAGACTATCTTCAAAGGCTGAGATAGCAATCTTTGCAAATGAAGGCGTAAATAGTATTTGAACACAACAGCTGTTAAACAATATGACTTCTAATGCCCTGTACATACGGTCGGACATTGATCAGACATTCCGACAACAAACTCCATGGATTTTTTCCGACGGATGTTGGCTCAAACTTGTCTTGCATACACACGGTCAAACAAAGTTGTCGGAAATTCCGATTGTTCTGAATGTAGTGATGTAAAACACGTACGTCGGGACTATAAAACAGGGCAGTAGTCAATAGCTTTCGCCTCTTAATTTATTCTTAGCATGAGTGGCACTTTGTGCGTCGGATTTGTGTACACACGATCAGAATTTCCGACAACGGATTTTGTTGTCGGAAAATTTTATAGCAAGCTCTCAAACTTCGTGTGTCGGAAATTCCTATGGAAAATGTATGATGGAGCCTACACAGGGTCGGAATTTCCGACAACAAGGTCCTGTCACACATTTTCCATCGGAAAGTCTTATCGTGTGTACAGGGCATAACAGTTTGCATCAAATACAGTTGTGCTCATAAGTTTACATACCCTGCCAGAATTTATGATTTCTTGGCCATTTTTCAGAGAATATGAATGATAACACAAAAACTTTTCTTTCACTCATAGTTAGTGTTTGGCTAAAGCCATTTATTATCAATCACCTGTGTACTCTTTTTAAATCATAATGGCAACAGAAACTACTCAAATGACCCTGATCAAAAGTTTACACACCCTGGTGTTTTTGGCCTGATAACATGTACACAAGTTGACACAAAGGGGTTTGAATGGCTATTAACCACCTGCCCACCGTGCCGCGTACATTTACTGTGGCACGAGGGCTCGGCTGCGCGAGATCCCGTACCTGTATGGGGCATGTTCTCACCGCCATCGGATTCGACCCAGAACTGATCAATCTTCAGGTCCAGGCCAATGATTTATGGCCTTGACCTGCTGATCCTTTCTAGTGAATTAAATCCTCCCCTGCCTGTGTAAGTGTAAACACAGGCAGGGGAAGTGATGTCATTTTGCCTCGTGGATTCCTTTTCGTTCCAGAGAGAGGAAAGAGAACATCTTACCGTGAGTTGCACCAACACTACACTAACACCAGTGCACGTAGGTACACTTGTCACCCCTGATCACCTCCCCAGTTAACCACTCCCCTTGTCACCCCTTGTCACTGTGTCACCCAGTGCAGTTGTCAGATTTTTCACTGATCACTGTACTGGTGTCATTTGTGACACTAATCAGTGTTAGGACAGTTAGTGGTAGACCCAGGTAGGTTTAGGGTACCCCCCTAACTTCACTACCCCCTCAATAAAGGTTTAACCCCTTGATCACCCCCCATCACCAGTGATCACCATATTAGTGTTACTGGTGACGCTGGTTAGTTTTTTTTTTTTTAGCGTCAGGGTACCTGCCGTATATTACCTAAATAAAGGTATGATATCAGTTAAGTTTTAGTGTCAGATAGGCTCTGCGTCGCCCCAGACAGCATCAGATTAGTGCCAGTAGAGCTAACACCCACGTACGCACCATGCACCTCCCTTTAGTAGTATAGTGTCTGAACGGATCAATATCTGATCTGATCAGATCCATACTAGCGTCCCCAGCAGTTTAGGGTTCCCAGAAACACGGTGTTAGCGGGATCAGCCCAGATACCTGCTAGCACCTGCATTTAGCCCCTCCACCCAGCCAGCCCAGCCCACCCAAGTGCAGTATTAATCACTGTCACTTAAAAAACACTAAACACATAACTGCAGCATTCGCAGAGTCAGGCCTAACAGTTTTTTTGGTAGCATTTGAATCAGTCACTGACAGTCAGGAGCTCTTTTTCCAGTGAGTCTCACTATTGTACCAGTAAATTTAGAGACCAAAATGTCAAATCGAAGGTACACTAGTCAAGAGGCCTACACATTTCTGAGCATGACAGATAGTGAATAGGAAATCACCCATCTGTCAGATTCAGGCTCAGAATACAATCCTGTAGACAGCAGTGGCACCCTGACAGATAGCTCTGACGAGTTGTGGTCCCTGCCAAGGTCAGGCGTACCCGACCCCGTTATGCTGTTGTTGAGGTGCAAGAACCGCAGGGCTCTCATATGAAGCAGAGATCCAGTACTAGTGCCGCTCATCCCTCTGGTGAACTGGCAAACACCAGCGGCCTAGTACATTCTGGTCGTTGTCAAACCAGCACTGCAGTATCACGTGGTGACGTGACAAGTCCCATAAGTGCAGTTCAAGCTTAGCGAGGTGGCAAGCACAACTAGTGTCCCGCAGCCACCAAGAAGACAAAGACAGGCCTGTTGTGCCCATGGTGCCCTTCCTGCTGCATTTGCCAATCCAAATTGGGAGCCCACCACTTCTGCAGCATCTGTACTTCCCCCATTCACTGGTCAACCCAGAATTCAGGTGAAAACAGTTGATTTTACGTAACTTGTTGTTTTTCATGGAAGATCTCTATAGAGCTATTGTGAATCAAATCAATTTGTATGCTGGTCGTCACTAATCCCCAGTTGACCCTTGCCAGAGATTGGAAACCTATTACGGTTTCTGAATTTAAGACCTTCCTGGGCCTATCCCTCCTCATGGGCATTATTAAGAAGGTTGAGTTGTGATCATATCGGTCCACTGACCCAATTCATCATTTGCCCATGTTCTCTGCCTCCATGACCAGGACACGATACGAGCAGATCTTGCGGTTCATGCATTTCAATGACAATGAACTTTGTCGTCCTCAGGGTGACCCTGAATACGATCGCCTCTACAAAATTCGTCCCCCTCATAAACCACTTCAACCAACAGTTTGCAGCCTTGTTTACTCCCAATCAAGTTGTCTGCGTTGATGAGTCCCTGATTACATTTTCTGGCCGCTTGTCATTCAAACAGTAGGAATGAGCCGATCACCCCCCAGTTCGGTTCGCACCAGAACCTGCGAACGGATCGAAAATTTGCGTGAACTTTAGAACCCCATTGGAGTCTATGGGACTTGAACGTTCGAAATCAGAAGTAATAAATTTAAAGGCTAATTTGCATGGTATTGTCCTAAAAAGGGTTTGGGGACCCGGGTCCTGCCCCAGGGGACATGTATTAATGCAAAGAAAAGTTTTAAAAACGGCCGTTTTTTTGGGAGCAGTGATTTTAATGATGCTTAAAGTGAAAAAAAAAAAAAAAAAAAGGTGAAATATTCCTTTAAATATTGTACCTGGGGGGTGTCTATAGTATGCATGTAAAGTGGTGTGTGTTTCCCGTGCTTAGAACAGTCCCTGCACAAAATGATATTTTTAAAGGAATAAAAGTCATTTAAAACTGCTTGCAGCTTTAATGTAATGTCGGGTGCTGGCAATATGGATGAAAATCAGTGAGACAAAGGGCATGGGTACCCCCCAATCCATTACCAGGCCCTTTGGGTCTTGTATGGATATTAAGGGGAACCCTGCACCCAAATTAAAAAAAGGAAAGGCATGGGGCCCCCAGGCCCTATATACTCTGAACAGCAGTATACAGGCGGTGCAAACAAGACAGGGACTGTAGGTTTGTTGTTAAGTAGAATCTGTTTGTAATTTTGAACTGGTACATTTTTAAAGTGTATCTCCAGCCAAAAAAGCTATTTTTAAGCTTTTTGGAAAACATAGGGAAGGGTTATCACCCCTGTGACATTTGTTTTGCTGTCTGTGCACCTCTTCAGAAGATTTCACCTCACTTTCTGTCCCAATGACAAAATGTTTTTTGACAATTTGGGGTTTTTAGTGAAACAAGGATTGGTGATAAAGCATCAGTGGAGAGGAGACACATTTTTCCCATATAAACTCTTACAGGAGAGAATTTCTCTTCCTAGGGGTAGATTTCATCTCACTTCCTGTTGTTTCCTTCCGTTTGCAAGTAGGAGTCGTTTGTAAGTTGGATGTTTGAAAGTAGGGGCCTGCCATATATACTCTGAAGAAATTGGGGCCTTAGGTGTTGGTGTTGCCACAACACTGTAAGCCCTCACAGACTCTTGGTGGGCGCAGGAATGGGCTCTGTTGTGAAATATTAGATCAAGAATTGTAATTACATGCACCTGTTGAACAGGGTCAGAAAAATTGAGCCGATGGTGGTGCTGGTGCCACAACACTGTAAGTCCTCACAGTTACTCTTGGTGGGTGCAGAAAAGGGCCCTGCTGTGAAATATTAGATCAAGATTTGTAATTACATGCACCTGTTGAACAGGGGGAGAAAAATTGGGCCTTAGGCACTGGTGCCACAACACTGCAACCCCTCAGAGATACTCTAGGTGGAGCACAGGAATGAGCCCTCCTACAAAATATTGCATCAAAAATTGTAATTACACGCCCCTGTTAAACAGGGGCTGAAAAATTGGGCCTTAGGCACTGGTGCTGGTGCCACAACACTGCAACCCCTCACAAATACTCTAGTTGAGCGCAGCAACGAACCTTCCTTGCAAAATATTGCATCAAAAATTGTAATTACACGCCCCTGTTAAACAGGGGCTGAAAAATTGGGCCTTAGCCACTGGCAGCATGATCATTGAGGAGGAAGAGGATAGTCACTCAACATAACAGGATAGTCACTCAGCATCAGCATAGGCATAGTCTTGAAGGGATCTGACATTTCAAAAAAAATTATTCGGTTACATCAGCATCAGGTGCTTGGTAGCTGGTGGTGATCCAAGACTGATTCATTTTTATGAAGGTCAGTCGATCGACTGAGTCGGTGGACAGGCGCACCCTGTGATCGGTTTCAAAGCCTCCAGCAGCACTGAATGTGCATTTCCGAAAGAACACTGGATGCAGGACAGGCCAGTAGCTCAATTGCATACTGTGCAAGCTCTGGCCAGTGATCCATCCTCAACACCCAGTAACCCACAGGATTTTCGGTGGGAAAGGTGTCCAAGTCAGATCTTGCCCCAAGGTATTCCTGCACATGCAAAACAGACGCTGGCGATGGTTGCTGGAACCAATCATACCTTGGGGCTGCAGACTAAAAAATTGTCTGAACGCATCGGTCAAACGGCCACCTTCTCCACCGTTCCTTCTTTGACTGACCGAAGCCTCAGCAACACGTTGTCCAGGAACAGGAGTTTGCAACCTCCCACTCTCAGGGAACGTGTTGCACAGACCTTTCTGCAAAGCCTCCCGAAGATGTTTCATCCTCTGCTCCCTCTGCGATGGCAAGATAAGGTCCACAACCTTACGCTTGTAACGTGGATCAAGGAGGGTTGCCAGCCAGTATTGATCCCTCTCCTTGATACCACGAATACGAGGATCCTTTCGCAGGCTTTGCAGGATCAGGGAGGCCATGCAGCGTAGGTTTGCTGAGGCATTTGGTCCGGAGTCCTCTGGGTCACTAAGGACGACATGATCCGCAGCCACCTCCTCCCAGCCACGTACAAGTCCGTGGGTTTCTTGGGACTGTAAATGATCCATTAAAGACTGCTGCTGATGCTGAGTGCCAGGCTCCACCTCCATGCTGACTCTTCCTCCTCCTCCCTCCTCTTCCTGTGTGATCGGCGGGCACGCAGGAACACTGTCTGGATAAAGGGGGCCTTGAGAGGTAAGGAAGTCCTCTTCCTGCTTCTGTTCTGCCTCAAGTGCCCTGTCCATTATTCCACGCAGCGTGTGCTCCAACAGGTGGACAAGGGGGACAGTGTCACTGATGCATGCACTGTCATTGCTCACCATCCTCATGGCCTCCTCAAATGGTGACAGGACAGTGCATGCATCCCTGATCATGGCCCACTGGCATGGGGAAAAAAAACAAGCTCCCCTGACCCTGTCCTGGTGCCATAGTCGCACAGGTACTCATTGATGGCCCTCTGCTGCATATGCAGCTGCTGCAGCATTGCCAACGTTGAGTTCCACCTGGTGGGCATGTCACAGATTAGGTGGTTCTTGGGCAGGTTAAATTCCTTTTAGAGGTCAGCCAGCCAAGCACTGGCATTATATGACCTGCGGAAATGCACACAGACTTTCCTTGCCTGCCTCAGGACATCATGTAAGCCTGGGTACCTGCCCAAGAACTGCTGCACCACCAAGTACATGAGCCAAACAGGGCACATGGGTCAGTTGTCCCTGTCGGAGGGTGGAGAGGAGGTTGGTGCCATTGTCGCAAACCACCATACCTGCCTTATGCTGGCATGGCGTAAATCACTTCTGAACCTGCCCCTGCAGAGCTGACAGAATCTCTGCACCAGTGTGGCTCCTGTCCCCCAAGCACACCAGCTCAAGCACCGCATGGCATCTTTTTTCCTGCGTGCTTGCATAGCCCCTTGAAAGCCTATGGAGCACCATTGGTTCCGAAGACAAATCAGCACAGGAAGAGGCCATGGAGGAAGAAGAAGAGGAGGGGGTGAAGGAGAGAGGTGTGGCAGAATCACCACTAGTAGTATTTTGGAGGCATGGTGGCAGAACAACCTCCAACACTACTGCACCCTGTCCTGCATTCTTCCCAGCTGCCAGAAGAGTCTCCCAGTGCGCGGTGAAAGATAGGTAACGTCCCTGTCCATGCCTGCTGGACCATGAGTCAGCGGTAATATGCACCTTACCGCTGACCGCCCTGTCCAGTGAGGCCAGGACATTGCCTTCCACATGCCGGTAGAGAGCCGGAATCGCCTTCCGTGAGAAAAAGTGGCATTTGGGAACCTGCCACTGAGGAAACGCACATTCCACAAACTCACGGAAGGGGGCAGAGTCTACCAACTGAAAAGGCAGCAGTTGAAGTGCTAGCAATTTAGCCAAGCTAGAATTCAACCGCTGGGCATCTGGATGAACTTTTCGGTGGTGCAGCAGCTGGGGCAGGGAAATTTGCCTGGTACAATCTGACGTTGGTGTACCGATAGCAGATTGCCCCCAAGTACTTGGCTGTGACACACATAATTCTACACCTTCATTCCTCTCAGTGCAGGTCTCAGAGAGGACTGAAGGTATAGTGGGGTTGGAGATCCCAGCTGATGAGGAGCAAGGAGAGGTCCTCTTTGTTCTTTGGTGTGGGTCTTTTAGGTTGGCTCTTGCCAACAAACTGCATGGCAGGTTGACATATGTCTGGTCAAGCATGTGGTGCCCAAGCGGGTGATGTTTTGGCCAAGATACGCTTGAGACATATGTTGTAGCAGCGGTGGGATTTGATGCACTCGTCTCAAAAAAGGCCCACACCAAAGAACTTTTGGAATAACGCACAGAGACAGCAGCGCCCTGCACATGTGGAGCTCTGCAGTGTGATGCAGTTGGTGTGCTGCCCTTAAGCTGGCCCCTGGAGGGCATCCTGCCTCGTTGGTGATGTGCCTCCTCCTCCCCTCTCCTATCAGGCACCCACGTGGAGTCAGTGAGCTCATCATCCCCTCCCTCCTCATTACTGGAGCAAAGCTGGCAGTATGCTGCAGCTGGGGGAACACGACTGCCAGATTTCTGTCATTCTTGGGCACCCCCTCTCTCTGGGCTAACGTTACTGCCTTCCCCTAGCTGGGTTCCATCATCGGAGCCTTCAAAACGCTGGGCATCCTCCTGGAGCATGTACCCAACACTGTGGTCAAACAGTTCGGGGGACTCCTCAGGAGGACATGGTGGGGCTAGGGAAGGAGTGACTGATGCCATTGAGCCGAGGGAAGAGGCCTCGTTGGCAGCTGCTTTGCCAAACAAAGTACCCTGAGCCTGGGTGAGAGAGGATGAGGATGATGAGGATGGCTTGGTCATCCACTCGACCAAGTCTTCCGCATGTTGCGACTCAACAAGGCCAGCTGCCGAAAAAAAAGGACAAGCGTTTCCCATGGCCACGTGCTGATGAGGATGCACCGTCTCCATGACCAGCACTGTTGCCTCTAGACACAGAGCCTGCTTGCCCTCTTTTATTGGCTTGTGACTGTCTGCCTCTCCTTGTTGGCCTTCCGGACATACGAATGGCCTGCAGTGACATGTAGCTGCACAAAGCTGGGATGTATATTTATACTGATACTGCAGCTAGCAGAATCAACTGCCTGTAGTATTATTAGTATGAGAACACCAGCAATTGTCTTCAGGTAGCTTTAGGTGCACACTGTGCAGAGGACACAGTACACTAACTGTAAATACTGTAGCTGCCTGTCTGTGGTATTAATAGGAGCAGAACAACAGCAATTGTCTTCAGGTAGCTTTAGGTGCACACTGTACAGAGGACGCAGTACACTAACTGTAAATACTGTAGCTGCTTGCCTGTGGTATTAAGAGGATCAGAAGAACACCACCAATTTTATTCAGGTAGCTTTAGGTGCACACACTGCAGAGGACACAGTACACTAACTGTAAATACTGTAGCTGCCTGTCTGTGGTATTAATAGGAGCAGAACAACAGCAATTGTCTTCAGGTAGCTTTAGGTGCACACTGTACAGAGGACGCAGTTCACTAACTGTAAATACTGTAGCTGCCTGCCTGTGGTATTAATAGGATCAGAAGAACACCACCAATTTTATTCAGGTAGCTTTAGGTGCACACTGTGCAGAGGACACAGTACACTAACTGTAAATACTGTAGCTGCCTGTCTGTGGTATTAATAGGAGCAGAACAACAGCAATTGTCTTCAGGCAGCTTTAGGTGCACACTGTACAGAGGACGCAGTACACTAACTGTAAATACTGTAGCTGCCTGCCTGTGGTATTAATAGGATCAGAAGAACACCACCAATTTTATTCAGCTAGCTTTAGGTGCACACTGTGCAGAGGACACAGTACATTAACTGTAAATACTGTAGCTGCCTGTCTGTGGTATTAGTACGAGCAGAACAACAGCAATTGTCTTCAGGTAGCTTTAGGTGCACACTGTGCAGAGGATGTAGTACACTAACTGTAAATAATGTAGCTGCCTGTGGTATTAATATAGGATCAGAAGAACACCACCAATTTTATTCAGGTAGCTTTAGGTGCACACTGTGCAAAGGACGCACTACACTAACTTGTAAATACTGCAGCTGCCAGTAGTATTAATATAGGATCAGAAGAACACCATTAATTTTATTCAGGTAGCTTTAGGTGCACACTGTGCAGAGGACGCACTGCACTAACTTGTAAATACTGCAGCTGCCTGCGGTACTGTACTAATAGGATCAGAAGAACACCACTAATTTTCTTCAGGTAGCCTTAGGTGCACACTGTGCAGAGGACGCACTACACTAACTTGTAAATACTACAGCTGCCTGCGGTACTAATAGGATCAGAAGAACACCACTAATTTTCTTCAGGTAGCCTTAGGTGCACACTGTGCAGAGGACGCACTACACTAACTTGTAAATACTACAGCTGCCTGCGGTACTAATAGGATCAGAAGAACACCACAAATTTTCTTCAGGTAGCTTTAGGTGCACACTGTGCAGAGGACACAGTACACTAACTGTAAATACTGTAGCTGCCTGTCTGTGGTATTAGTACGAGCAGAACAACAGCAATTGTCTTCAGGTAGCTTTAGGTGCACACTGTGCAGAGGATGTAGTACACTAACTGTAAATAATGTAGCTGCCTGTGGTATTAATATAGGATCAGAAGAACACCACCAATTTTATTCAGGTATCTTTAGGTGCACACTGTGCAAAGGACGCACTACACTAACTTGTAAATACTGCAGCTGCCAGTAGTATTAATATAGGATCAGAAGAACACCACCAATTTTATTCAGGTAGCTTTAGGTGCACACTGTGCAGAGGACGCACTGCACTAACTTGTAAATACTGCAGCTGCCTGCGGTACTGTACTAATAGGATCAGAAGAACACCACTAATTTTCTTCAGGTAGCCTTAGGTGCACACTGTGCAGAGGATGCACTACACTAACTTGTAAATACTACAGCTGCCTGCGGTACTAATAGGATCAGAAGAACACCACTAATTTTCTTCAGGTAGCCTTAGGTGCACACTGTGCAGAGGACGCACTACACTAACTTGTAAATACTACAGCTGCCTGCGGTACTAATAGGATCAGAAGAACACCACGAATTTTCTTCAGGTAGCTTTAGGTGCACACTGTGCAGAGGACGCACTACACTAATTTGTAAATACTGCAGCTGCCTGCGGTACTGTACTAATAGGATCAGAAGAACACCACCAATTTTCTTCAGGTAGCTTTAGGTGCACACTGTGCAGAGGATGCACTACACTAACTTGTAATACTACAGCTGCCTGCGATACTAACAGGATTAGAAGAACATCAATTTTCTTCAGGTAGCTTTAGGTGCACACTGTGCAGAGGGCGCACTACAGTAACTGTAGCTAATAGGACTAATAGGATCAGAAGAACACCAGCAATTTTCTTCAGGTAGCTGTAAATACTGTAAAAACACCTGCCTGTCAGTAGGAAGAGAATAACAGGAACGGATCTAGCTAAACGGAATTATATATATATATATATATATATATATATATATATATATGCAGCTAACTGACTCGCCTGCCTACTCTATCTAACTTAAATCAAATGACACTGTCTATCTCTCGGCCTTATATAATGTGCAGTGTGTACTAAACCCCCTGAGCCATAATTGGCCAAAGCCACCCTGGCTTTGGCCAATTACGGCTCTCTGCACAAACGGCGCTGCGATTGGCCAAGCATGCGGTTCATAGTGCATGCTTGGCTAATCATCAGCCAGCAATGCACTGCGATGCCGCAGTGAATTATGGGCCATGACGCGCCACTCGAATTTGGCGCGAACAGCCCATATCGTTCGTAATTCGACGAATGGGTGAACATACAATGTTCGAGTCTAACATGGGTTTGACTCGAACATGAAGCTCATCCCTATCAAACAGTATCTTCTCAGCAAGTGTGCTCAGACTACATAGGGAGCGCTGGTTAGATTGTGTGGGACTTGGTGTAACCCTTATTCGGCAAGGGGTACCACTTGTATGTGGACAATTATTACACGAGAGTGACACTTATTATTCAGTTGCTTGATCATGGAATTGGCGCATGTGGCACCGTGTGATCTAATCTCCAGGGCTTACCCCAGCAGCTTGTAGATTCCCGTCTTAGGCTGGAGGAGAGAGCCTGCTTAAAGTGTAATAATTTGCTCGCTGTGAAGTGGAGGAATAATAAGAATGTTTGTTCTGTCCTCCCTTCACGTAGACACGACGGTCCAAATTCCTACGGCGACTGGTGTTGTGGAGAAACCCCTCTGTGTCCACAAATATAACCTTAATATAGGAGGGGTGGACCTCAACGACTAGTTGTTGGCACCATACCTAATTGCCCGTAAGGCCAGACGCTGGTACAAAAAAGTGTCTGTATATTTGTTCCAATTGGCTCTGCTGAACGCTTTTGTGCTATACAAAGCTTCGGGACGAACTGGATCCTTCCTTTAATTCCAGGAAGATCATCACAGCCCTTCTGTATCAAGACGGTGCTGTGGCCCAACTTCCCAATGTAAATGCAGTGAACCAGCTGCATGGGAGGCATTTTCCGTATGTCCTCACTGGTACCTCTACCAATCGATCACCCCAAAGAAGATGTCGTGTCTGTAGCAAGCGCGAATTTAGGCGTGACACCCGCTATTATTGTCCCTCCTGTCCTGACCATCCTGGTCTTTGCATTGGTGAATGTGTTGAATGCTACCACACACTAGTGGAGTATTAGCGTAGGGTACAGCACTGCACAGACTAGGACACACTTACACAAGGTCTCCAAAGATGCCATTGCATTTGTAGAGACCCAAACCTGGAGCTGAACCATTGCAACCACTACAACAGTTACAATCAAAAGTGTTAAAAAAAAGTGTTAAAAAAAAAAAGTTGAAAAAAAAAACAAAAAATAAAATAAAATAGAAAAGCCAAAAATAGTTGTCATTTTATTCTTTCTGTATTCTCTATATTGTTCTCTCTCTATTCTGCTCTGTTTTCCTATATTTTTTAACTGCAATGTTTTATTGTTACTATGTTTTACCATCTTTTCAGGTATGTAATTCTTTTATACTTTACTGTTTACTGCATTTTATTGTTAACCATTTTTTTATTTTCAGGTACGCCATTCAGCTGCAGCACCGATGTATTTATCTTGACAGCAACACCGTTTGCTCTCACGATACATAAATCAGCGACTCCAGTGCTGTAGGAGGTGATTTCACCACTACAGTTAAAAAAAAAAAAAAGAGCATATTTGCCGAAGCATGGGGACAGGGGTGGAGGGGCGACTTGCCCCTAACATTAGGGACGGATTGCCCCATGCTTCGGCATATATTTTTTACTCCTTTTTTTGGCACAGATTGTTGTTGTTTTATTGAGTTAATGTTTTATTGTTACCATTGTTTGCTTTTCAGGTAGGTACGCAATTCAGCTGCAGCACTGATTTATTTATCTTGACAGCAACAGTGTTTGCTCTCACGATACAAAAATCAGCGCCTTCATCGCTGTAGGAGGTGATTTCACCACCACAGTTAAAAAAAAATTGGTGCATGTATGCCCATCATTAGAAGTGGGTGGATGAAGGGTGGTATTCTAATGGTGGGCATATCCACGATCAATCTTTTTTTCATGCAGCCCATAGGCTGCATGAAAAAAAAAAGATTACAATATAGGCCCAACAAGGACCAGCAACGTACTGGTATGTTGCTGGATTTTGAGTGGTTATACCAGAATAATGCCTGCAGGTTTAGGTATCATCTTGGTATCATTCCTTTTAGCCAGCGGTCGGCTTTCATGTAAAAGCAATCCTAGCAGCTAATTAGCCTCTAGTCTGCTTTTACAAGCAGTGGGAGGGAACAACCCCCCACCGTCTTCCATGGTTTTCTCGGGCTCTCCTGTCCCAACAGGGAACCCGAGAATGCAGGCGGTGGTTCCGTCAGCTGACCATAGAGCTGATCGGAGGCCAGAACGGCTCCAATTATCTTTATGGCCTAAGAAACTGGAAGCTACGAGCATTTCATGACTTAGGTTTCGCCGGATATAAACAGCGCCACTGGGAAATTGGGAATGCATTTTATCACACTGATCTTGGTATGGTCAGATGCTTTGAGGGCAGAGGAGAGATCTAGAGTCTAATAGACGCCAATTTTTTCAAAACAGAGTACCTGTCGCCACCTATTGCTATCATAGGGGATATTTACATTCATGACAATAAAAATGATTTTAAAAAATGTAACAGTTTAAAAATAAAACAAAAAAACAAAATGAATAATAAAAATAAATAAATAAAAAGCACCCCTGTTCCCCCGTGCACCATACATGTGAGGTATTACCACAAAGGTCAGATCGAGAACAGTAATTTTAGCAGTGACCTCCTCTGTAAATCTAAAGTGGTAACCTGTAAAGGATTTTAAAGGTTTTTAAAAATGTATGTAGTTTGTCACCGCTGCACGTTTGTGCGCAATTTTAAAGCATGTCGTGTTTGGTATCCATGTACTCGGCATAAGATCATCTTTTTTACTTCATCAAACATTTGGGCAATATAGTGTGTTTTAGTGCATTAACATTTAAAAAAGTGTTTTTTCCAAAAAAATTGCGTTAAAAAAAATCGCTACGCAAATACTGTGTGAAAAAAAGTTGCAACACCCACCATTTTAATCTGTAGGGCCTTTGCTTTATGTGGGAAGAACAAAAAGACTTCTTAAAGTCCGGATAGCAGAACATCTGACAAACATCAGGATAGGTTTTCGCTATTACAATGTATCTCTACACTTTAAAGAGAAACACAATCAGGACCCCTCCTTATTACAATTCTGTGGGATAGACATTATCCACCCGTCTTGAAGGGGCTCTAACAGAGTTAGGGATCTGTCCCAAAGAGAAACCCGCTGGATTTTTTTGATGAAGTGCCTTGCACCTAGAGAGTTAAACATTGAGGTAGACCTCAATTGTTTTATTAATGATTATTGACCAACTTACAGTCTGATATTTGATTTATTTTGGGGCATTGAACACTAAGGGGGTCATTTACTAAGATGAATGCACTGCGCTGGTTCAGACCTTAATTGGTGTGCCGGATAAATCCTTAATTGAGCGTGTGAACCGGCGCACACACAGCAGTACCTACACGCGAGAATGTTTCCAGCGCAATCCCATCGCGCTGGTTCTCGGCAAGGTACATCTCGCGCTTGCTGCAATAGGAAAAACACATCTTCCTATTAAAGCAACACGAGAAAAACTGGCATGGGTTCCCCCTCCAAGGGCATACCAGGCCCTTTGGTCTGGTATGGATTTTAAGGGGAACCCCCTACACCAAAAAAACGCTGTGGGGTCCCCCTCAGAATCCATACCAGACCCTTATCCGAGCACGCAGCCCGGCCAGTCAGGAAAGGGGGGTGGGGACGAGCGAGCGCCCCCCGTACTGAACCATACTAGGCCGCATGCCCTCAACATGGGGGTTGGGTGCTTTGGGGAAGGGGGGCGCGCTGCGGCCCCCCCACCCCAAAGCACCTTGTCCCCATCTTTATGCGGACAAAGGTCTCTTCCCGACAACCCTGGCCGTTGGTTGTCGGGGTCTGCCGGCAGGAGGCTTATCAGAATCCGGGAGCCCCTTTAATAAGGGGGCCCTCAGATCTACATGGTCTACAGATCTACATGGTACCCCTACCCATTCACCTGGGGGAAAAGTGTCAAGAAAAAAAACACACTAGACAGGTTTTTAAAGTAATTTATTAGGCAGCTCGGGGGTCTTCTTCTGACTTCGGGGGGTCTCTTCCGCGCTATCCGGCCTCTTCTCCTGTTCTCCGGTTCTTCTCTGCGCTCATCCGTCATCGGATCAGGTGACGATGGACTCTACGGTCCGTCATCATCCGATCCCCCCATAGAGGAGAGCGGCACTCTGACAGGTCTATCTCTGAACAGTGTGCAGAGACAGACCTGTCATCTGCCTGCTCGGCGGGGATCAACGGAGCGATCCCCTGCTAAGCAAAGCGGGCTCCATACACAGATACGTCCGTGTGAAAGAGCCCTAAGGCCAATGCCATTTGTACAAAAATCCACGGGAAAGGTTGTACAAAGTCCCATTGTGTGTATGAGGCTTAAACACCAGAAATTCAAGTTTTCATATCTTTAATGCCCCGTACACACGGTTGGACTTTGTTTGGACATTCCGACAACAAAATCCTAGGATTTTTTCCGACGGATGTTGGCTCCAACCTGTTTTGCGTACACGCGGTCGCACAAAGTTGTCGGAATTTCCAATCGTCAACAATGCGGTGACGTCAAGCACGAACGACGAGACTAGAAAAGGCCATTTCAGAACCAAGCACGGCACCCTTTGGGCTCCTTTTGCTAATCTCGTGTTAGTAAAAGTTTGGTGAGAGAGACGATTCGCGCTTTTTCAGACTCGTGGTTTTCAGATCGTTTTCTGCCATTCAGTTTGTGCTTGTGGGTTTGTATCTGCTCTTCAGTGCGTGCAAGCAAGTTCCTACTACTAGGACTTTAAGTAGTCATTGTGTTCTTGTGCGTTCGTTACTGTTTTTCAGGTCGCTCTTCACAGGCCTTGCTGTTCTTCAGTGCGTTCTGTTACTTCATTCTGAGCAGCCGACCGTTTTCTAGCCATGTTGCGTATACGTACTCCTCGTAGAGTTCGTGCTGTGCGGGGGCTTGGTGTTGGGGTCCTGACCTTGACACAAGTCCAGTCCATGAACAGGGTTGGGAGGAGTTCATGGACCAAGAATTGGTTGCTTCAGCGTGACCAGTTCTCTCATATGCCTTTGCTGCGTAAGATCCGTGAGAATAATCCTGATGATTTCAGGAACTTTCTCAGGATGACGGACCCCGTATTTCACCGTCTGCTGGCTTCGCTGACCCCTTATATCAGCAGGCAGGATACCTGCATGAGGCAAGCCATCACTCCGGAGCAGAGATTGGTCGCTACCCTGCGGTACTTGGCGACAGGGAGAAGCCTGCAGGACCTCAAGTTTTCGACAGGCATCTCCCCCCAGGCTCTGGGGATCATTATCCCAGAGACCTGTTCTGCCATCATCCAGGTCCTGCAGAAGGAGTATATTAAGGTAACATTTTTATCCTTTAATATCACATTTTAGTGTATTTAATGTTTGATAATGTAATGTATTTCTTTCCTCATTCCCTAATTACCATGATTGTAATATGCTGTGAATGTCCCCTTTGTCCTCATGCATGCTGTTTTTTTAGGTATTTATTTTTTAAGTCCTTCATACATATCTGCCTTCAATAACCTCCCCAGCATGCTCTCCTGCCCCTATAGTCACCTCATGTAGTCACTTAACAATGTATTTTATCAGCTCCATAGTAGTGCTTTACCCCAAACACCCCCTAAAATGTTTATAAATGTGATTTGTGCTTTAAATTCAGGCAGAATACCAGAGGCTTTTTTTTGTGGTGTCCCCAAATCATTTTTCTAAACCCTCCCTCCCCCCAACTGCTAAGTCAGCTGATCCCAATTCTCTATCTATCCTCAATCATCTATCTGCTGAAAAAATAGGGAGAAGAGAAGCGGGACTTTGTATGAGGCATGTGGGTGAGTGTGTTGGGCTGAGTGGTAAATGTTGTGATATGGATAATAAGATCAGTATAGGTTGCATAAATGGAAATATAGCATAATCATGGTATAAAAGTTTTATGCTATATTTCCATTTATGCAACCTATACTGATCTTATTATCCATATCACAACATTTACCACTCAGCCCAACACACTCACCCACATGCCTCACACAAAGTCCCGCTTCTCTTCCCCCTATTTTTTCGCATATATTGGGATGGAGGCATGTTGGTGCTTGTTTGCTAAAATAATGTGGATTGGTCACAACCCCCCTTTACATCTATCTGCTGACTTTGCCAAACCCATACACACTACACCCATCTCTTTTGTGGTCAGATGTATGGATGAATTACCCAAAGCATGTAGTGCAAGGGCCTACCTGTATACTTTCCAATGGTACTGTTTAAAGTTTTTGTATACTATTATTATCTTGATAGGTAATATCAGAATGTCCAAATGTCCTCAAATGTGTACAGTGTATATTTATATCTTTGTATTATGACACTTCTTACCTGTCCAGTGGTCTGCCAATAGTGTACCTAAGGAGGGGCTGTTCCAAGTAATACCCTGTATTTAGGCATTCATCTCTCAATGAAGTGGAGAGGGTTACCTGTCCAAGATTCCTCCCCCCCTATAATGTTAGAAATGGTCCATGGGGGGGGGGGGGGGGGGGGAATATGATAGGTGTACCTTATACTTTGGTGTTAATTTCCCCTTAATAAATTCTATCTGGAGGTTGGCCAAGAATGTTTGTGCCTAATCTGCTTGCCATGTTTATGTGCAAAAATAGTAAATTATTTTTGTTTTCCTCAACAGTTTCCTTCCACGCCACAGGAATGGCAGACTGTGGCCTCCCACTTTGCCCAGCGGTGGGACTTTCTTAACTGCGGAGGGGCAATTGATGGGAAACACGTCCACATCGTCCCACCACCCAACTCGGGGTCGTACTATTTCAACTATAAGGGGTTTAATAGTATTGTGATGTTGCCGGTGGTGTCGGCTAATTACGACTTCTTGTATGTGGACGTGGGGAAGAATGGCCGGATGTCCGATGGTGGAGTCATCGCCCAGACGGAGTTCTACAGGCGTCTCCAGAATGGCAGCTTGGACTTGCCACCTCCAGAGGACAATGTGGAAGGACTCCCATTCGTCTTCTTTGCGGATGAAGCATTTGCGCTGGGGGACCATCTTATGCGGCCATTCCCGATGAGGACCCTCACCCCGGAACAGAGGGTTTTTAATTACCGGCTGGCCAGAGCCAAAAGAGAGGTGGAGAACACATTTGGAATCATGGCCAGCCGGTTCCGCCTATTTCTGACACCCATCCATATGGCGGAGTATAAACTTAATCATCTAATCCTGGTGTGCTGTGTTCTCCATAACTTTTTACACCAACATTCTGCCAACTATGCTGGCTCAGTTGGGCCTGAGGCTGGAAATCTACATGATACAACCCTGATGGCGCTTGAAAGTGGCCGTCCTGGCTTGCCCTCCCTGAGTGCCCGTGATGTCCGGTTAAGATACCTTGAGTTCTTTGCGGGTAGGGGGGCCATCAATATGCCAGACAATTTGGAAGCATTTATCAAATAAAAAAAAAATAATCTTTGGTGACATTTACTGCTTGTGTTTGTTTTATAAAATAAATGATACACTATATAATCGCCCTCACCAATAGTGTGATCAAATAACAGCGCTGAATACCTAAAACATACCCTAATTCAAAAAAATTGTATATACAGTGATTGCTCAATGTGATAACTAAAAGTGATAATATTATGTGTCCATAATAAAGAACCAAACAGTGTTTCTAATGAACACTCCTCATGCAATTAATTGGTGTATAACAGCAAAAAATCAAAAAAATCAATAAAAAAGTCCAAACATAAATAGTGACATAGTAAAGTAGTAGTGACAATATCAAAATTATAATCTTCAATGATGATATCTTCCACCACACCGCTGTGAATGTGATTCCACTCCCCTTCAGCGAGCAAACTCACCAGCTTTTTTTGCCTTACACTCTCGTGTTTGGCTTGTAGGCTTTTCCCACACAGTGGGGGTAAAGTGATCACCTCCAATCAATATCCGTATGGTAAACCGCAGTATATAAGCAAATGCTCTCAGCTTTTTTTGCCTTACACTCTCGTGTTTGGCTTGTAGGCTTTTCCCACACAGTGGGGGTAAAGTGATCACCTCCAATCAATATCCGTATGGTAAACCGCAGTATATAAGCAAATGCTCTCTCCACATGAAAGAAAGGAAAAGCGAACCAATAGTGCAGTAACGCAACACACTTTAATAAAAGTAACACTCTCCTTCACCATACAACTCACATTTTCCAATTTTCAATAACGCAAAACAGCACAGCAAAACTTGGTTATCACCAACAGCACTTCAAACGGTAACCTGGACGTATGGTGGTCACGGCGGACCCAGGTGCTCGGTGAACGTGAACGCTCTCACCCGTTCCTTAGAGCCCTCCGTAGCCACTTCCCCGCTCACTCGTATGGCGCCGCCTGTCACAGCGTCCTACGTCAAGCTTCCTCGATTGCCGTATAGCCACGCCCCGACATGTTTCGTCACACCGGACTTATTCATGATAAGTCCGGTGTGACGAAACATGTCGGGGCGTGGCTATACGGCAATCGAGGAAGCTTGACGTAGGACGCTGTGACAGGCGGCGCCATACGAGTGAGCGGGGAAGTGGCTACGGAGGGCTCTAAGGAACGGGTGAGAGTGTTCACGTTCACCGAGCACCTGGGTCCGCCGTGACCACCATACGTCCAGGTTACCGTTTGAAGTGCTGTTGGTGATAACCAAGTTTTGCTGTGCTGTTTTGCGTTATTGAAAATTGGAAAATGTGAGTTGTATGGTGAAGGAGAGTGTTACTTTTATTAAAGTGTGTTGCGTTACTGCACTATTGGTTCGCTTTTCCTTTCTTTCATGTGGAGAGAGCATTTGCTTATATACTGCGGTTTACCATACGGATATTGATTGGAGGTGATCACTTTACCCCCACTGTGTGGGAAAAGCCTACAAGCCAAACACGAGAGTGTAAGGCAAAAAAAGCTGAGAGCATTTGCTTATATACTGCGGTTTACCATACGGATATTGATTGGAGGTGATCACTTTACCCCCACTGTGGGGGAAAAGCCTACAAGCCAAACACGAGAGTGTAAGGCAAAAAAAGCTGGTGAGTTTGCTCGCTGAAGGGGAGTGGAATCACATTCACAGCGGTGTGGTGGAAGATATCATCATTGAAGATTATAATTTTGATATTGTCACTACTACTTTACTATGTCACTATTTATGTTTGGACTTTTTTATTGATTTTTTTGATTTTTTGCTGTTATACACCAATTAATTGCATGAGGAGTGTTCATTAGAAACACTGTTTGGTTCTTTATTATGGACACATAATATTATCACTTTTAGTTATCACATTGAGCAATCACTGTATATACAATTTTTTTGAATTAGGGTATGTTTTAGGTATTCAGCGCTGCTATTTGATCACACTATTGGTGAGGGCGATTATATAGTGTATCATTTATTTTATATCACATGAGTTTTTGATTTTAAGCAGCTGCTCAGAGGGAGGGGCTCACCCCATAAGCGCAGTGTTTGGCACACAGAAAGGGGCGTATCATCTGTGTTTGTTTTAGCTGACCCTGACAGCAATGTGTGGAGTCCTGAAAATGGCGTGATTGTGTAACCTTATACAAAGCACTGTTGGCTGTTATTTACTAAAGGCGTATACACTTTTTATACTACAAGTGCTTTTGAAACTGCAATGAAAATGCTCTTGTAGTGCAAAGGGGATTTGCCCTTAGGAAATAACCACCATTTTCTCAGAAAACAGCAATTACATCACCACAAAAGTGTTGTAGCGTTGAGACAATAATCCACACATTCTTGATTAACAAACTTTTTAATACATGCACAATCACATGTGCATTTAGAAACGGTTTTTAAAACAAACCAACATGTTTGTTGTATAACAATTTTTGGGGTGGCATTATCAAAAATAGAAATGTACATTTACGATAAAACAGGCCTGTGTAAAACCAACAAGAAAGACAAAAAACTTGAACTTACAAAGTTCACATATGGTAAAACTTGAAGGCAATATCAGACATGAGTATTTAGGAACTGTGTTTGATATTGCTTCAGATGGGGTGAAGTCACCCCTTGAAAAGCCATATTTGGAAGATGCACACCAATTTACGAATGTCAACAACTGGGTTTGATATAGCGTTCAGATGGGGGGAAATCACCCCTGAAAAAGCCAAATTTGTAAGATGCACACAAATTTCCCAATGTCAACATGTGCTAGCTGCCATCACGGGGGATCAAGGGATGTGTTTTGTGGGAGCAACCCCTTCCTCACAGCTACTTTATTATTGAGGAAGGGGTTGCACCCCCAAAACGCGTCCATTGATCTCTCGTGATGGCAGATAGCACATGTTGGCACACTGTGTGCATCCTCCAAATTTGGCATTTCGAAACATTGCTAAAACATTTAAAACATTGTACCACACAAAAAAAAGTGATTTTGTGGGGTTTTAAATTCGCCCCAAAACATCAATGATGTTATTATTTTTTTGAATGACATCATTGATTTTTTTCTTGATGTTTTCCAATTCTAAATTACATCCCATTATCTCTGATGTGAAAGGATCTCGATCCCTAACCTCACGATCACCTAAAAAGAGAGAAACCAAACAAAAACAGGTATCAAAAATCTGCCAGCATCCATCTCTTACCTGAGCCTGTGGTCGCAGACACTCACCTGTTGTGGTGCTAATTTCCACCACATCTTCTTCCTCCTCCTGCTCCGCTTGTGTTGGGGGTATTTCACCTTCTTCCAGAGGTGGGGGGTCTCTGGTCTCCTCGGATGAGGGGTGTCCTCCGAGTCTTTTCTCCCCTATATAAAACAAAAATGGTATAATTAGCACACAAATATTTGATGGCAGAACTATAAATAGGAAACATTGCTTGGAAGTGGGGTACAATTGTCAATTTTAGCAGAGTTCCAAGATGTCGCTTTTTTATTGTCCTTTGTTAACCTGCAATACTTTACCTGTTTTGTACAAGCTTCACAGATGGAGACCCCCCTATAGTATACACTGGAGCACCTGTGTGGGCCCCCTAATAAAAAGGGTGTTCTTGTGTCCCACACTAGTGCTCCAGTGTCCAGATGTGAAAACAGCCGCTGAGTGTTTTCTCCTTACACAGAATTGAGTTTGCATTTCATTTTAGTAACAAACCCATCTACACAACCAAATATTTTGCATCCAAGTAGGCCCTAAAAAATGTAGGAAAATGCATATGGCCTAAACAATGTGTTTTAGAGGCCGAAAAAAAAATGTTTGATACGAACGAATAATGGGCCCATGAACATTAAAATTGACATTTTAAACTGTACAATTAAGAAAAGCATATGGAGCAGCACGAACATAATAAAGACAAAAAGAATAGGAACACAGCACAACTACTTACTTTTTTGCAGCAATCTCCGGATCTTTCGGTACTGCTCGGGCTCTCTTAATTTCAGGTCCGACCACCGCTTCCTGAGCTGATCTTTCGATCGTCGTACCCCGAAATTCCGGTGCAGACTTTTGACCACTTTCACCATGATCTTGGCCTTTCTGATATTGGGGTTGGGGTAAGGCCCATACTTTCCATCATAGTCGGCCTTTTTCAGGATGTCCACCATCTCCAACATCTCCCCAAAGGACATATTTGTGGCCTTAAATCTTCTCCTTCTGGATCAGGAGGTTTCTGTCTCCGGGCTTTCCTCCTCCTCCTCCTCGTTGCTATAATTAGCACGCACCTGCTGTGACTCCGCCATGTGCTCTTCACCCACTGCGCCGAACGAAAAGGGGCGGGGAATAGACTAGAAAGAACGTCAGGGGCGGGCGGAGTTACACGCATGCGCAGTGTGTATAAAGCGTAACACACGTGCGTATTACGCACGATCTGTGAGCGGAGGAAGGAGCATTGGACGCGCCGATCGTAAGAACGAAGGTAAGAGACATACTTGTGTCTATACTGCTTCTAGATTGAGGCCTATATTGTAACAAGATTAGGAGAGTTTTGTCTGACATTAGGCTTTGTCTTGTGTTGTGTCTTGCAGTGAACATGGATATCTTATTACAAGATAATGACTTCATGTCAATATTCATTGACATGTTCAGGGAGCTGCCCTGTTTGTGGGAGATCAACCACCCACATTACAGGAACCAAACAAAGAGGAAGGCAGCGCTGGATCAATTGTTGGAAATTGTGAAGCAGGTGATCCCCACGGCAGACATCACATATTTGAAGATCTTAATTGGTGGCCTGAGGAGCACATATGTAAGGGAGCGCCAGAAAGTCCAGGATTCGCAGAGATCTGGAGCAGCAGATGACATCTATGTCCCCAGAATGTGGTACTATGACAGGCTGCATTTTCTGGCAGGCCAGACTGAACCCAGGTCATCCCTCTCCAGTCTTCCTTCCACGCTTCCTTCCCCTCCAGCTGAGGCTTCTGACGCCCAACCTGGGCCTTCCAGGCAACAACATGTGGAGGAGCCCAGTTTGAGCCAGATATAGCATTCCTCTAAATATTTCTGCTTGTCCAATCAATGATGTTAACTAGATTTTAGTTTGGAGTACTAATTTCTGATTGTGATTGATGATGCAAAAAATAAAACCATGTCCCTTTTTCATACACAGGGAAGTCTCAGCCAGGAGGTGGCCGGGCCGAGCAGGCTGCCTGATCTGCAGGTCCCTCCCCTACACCTGGAAAGAGAAAGTGGCAGGAGGAGGAGTGCCCTAGAGGAGGCTGCCATAGGCCTCTTTTGGAGGGCTACAGAGGCCCTGGGAGCACCACACACCGTGGAGGATGACTTTGCTGCCATCATTGCCTCTAAAATGCAGAGGATGGAGGAGGGACAACAACTCATGTGTGAGTGGCTCATATTGGAGGCTCTTAATAAAGGTATGAGGGCCCAAATTACATCTGGGACACACCTTTGCGAACTCACACATGGTCCTCCTCCTCCTTCTGCAGGTCCTCCTCCTCCTTCTCCTCCAGGTCCTCCCAGTCTTCCTCCTCCTCCAGGTCCTACTCCTCCTCCTGCCACATCTCCAACAGCACAGCCACAGCCCGGAATGAAGCGTGGAAGGAAGACCAGAAAGTGAGGACCCTGGATCCAGTCTGGTCGGCCAAAAGATGCAGCCTCTTGTGGTACCACAGCCTGGGGACACAGATGTCATCTGCTGCTTTCCGGATCTCTGGGACTTCTGGACCAGACTGCCCTCCCTTACATATGGACTCCTCAGGCCACCAATTTTGATGTCCAAGAATTGATGTCTGCCCTGGGTGTCCCAGGCTTCGCTAATTTCTCCTGTTTATCCAGCGTTGCCTCCCTCTTTGTTTGGTTTTGAGCCCTTAATAAAGGAATTTTGTTTTGAATTATACTTGCCTATGTGTGTTTTACTTCAAAAAGGACAGTTTGTTTGTGAGGATTCAGGTACATTTCAAAAATACAATGTGAAATTAACAAGGGACACCAACACCAAGCAATCTCCTTGAGATTAAATAATAAAATATATCAATGGTGTTGTGGTAACTTGACACACAAAACACACACAAAAATAGTCTGGAGTAAAACTAAAAATAACATTAAACAAAGATCAGCCTTGGAAAAAATACAAACTTAAAATCTAAACCAAAAATGGCTTTAAATCAAAAAAAAAAAGAAAACAAAAAAAAAAAAAATCTGTCAGATGTGACAAATAACAATATATTCAGGGAATCCCAAGAAAAAAAAAAAAAAATAAGTTTGTGAGAAGTGTGTGTGAATATGAGCAGCAAAACTACTTAATTCTTGTCACAATTTTAAAGAAGAAGAGAGTGCGCTGTATTAAACCATTTTTAACATTTGTGTGTCGGAACAGGCCACACATGATCGGAATTGACGCAATCAGATTTTGTTGTCGGAAAATTTTATCTCCTGCTCTCCAACTTTGTGTGTCGGAAAATCCGATGGAAATTGTCCGATGGAGCCCACACACGGTCGGAATTTCCGACAACACGCTCTGATCGGACATTTTCCATCGGAAAATCCGACCGTGTGTACGGGGCATAAAGGTCACCATACACTGGGCAATCAGTTAGATCTTCCATAAATTAGATTCAGTGCAAGAGCCTGTTTGATTTTCTACAATTAGAAGTAATTTTTACAGTGCATCTTCTTATTACCGCTTTAGCCTAATGCTCTCTTTCCACTATTTCAACCCCAAAGTTGCGTGATTTACTATGTGCGTTTTCGGCTTGTTTTCCACTATTGCGACTCGTCATGCCACTTGGGACTGAAAAGTTGCATCACAAGTTCTACCCCATGATTTACAATGAGTACCGTTCATATGTGTGCAACTTCGAAGTCGCAGCAACTTCAAAGTAGTCCCTGCACTACTTTGGTCCCACTTTGATGCAACTTGAGGTCCATAGACCTCAAAAATACACAGGCATTGCTTCAAGTTTCAGCAAAAAGTTGCGGGAAACTCGCTGCAAAAAACACGCGACTTTGGGCTTGCAATAGTGGAAACCGAGCCTTAATGCCATGTCATGCGACTAGTTCAAAACATCTGAGAAAAAGTCGCACTGAAGTTGGAACAAAGTAGTGCAAGAACTTTTTTTGGGTGTTGCACCATTAAGAATGGGGGAACATTGAAATACATGTGTTTTGACTTGTACTGCGACTTCACATGTGTCAAGTCGCACAACAACTCGCAGTAGTGGAAAGAGAGCCTAAGGCCACTTGGGACTGAAAAGTTGCATCACAAGTTGTACCCCATGATTTACAATGAGTACTGTTCATATGTGTGCGACTTGCTTATGACCATGCCGTATACACAGCGGGCACACATCTTTATTACAGAAATCCATATTTTGCAAGGAAATTAACCACTTGCATACTGGGCACTTAAACCCCCCTGCTGTGCAGACCAATTTTCAGTGCTGATGCACTTTGAATGACAATTGCGCGGTCATACTTAGCCAAATGTTTTTTTTTTTAATTTTCCCACAAATAGAACATTCTTTTGGTGGTATTTGATCACCTCTGTAGTTTTTTTCTTTTGTTCAAAAAAAAGAAAAAAGACAGATTTTTATAAATAATTTTGTATATTTTTGGATATTTTGATATTAAATTTTGCAAACAGGTAATTTTTCTCCTTCATTGATGTACGCAGATGAGGCGGCACTGATGGGCACTGATTGGTTGCACTGATAGGCAGCACTGCTTGGGACCACTGGTAGGCATTGATAGGTGGCACTGGCAGGTGGTACTGGCAGGTGGTACTGGTGGGCACAGATGAGGCAGAATTGCCTCTTCGGGACCAATGTCCCTTGCATCTAAGCTGGTGATCAGCTTGTATTTTTAGCCTCATGTTGTCAGCGTGAGGAGAAAAAAATAAACAATTACCAAGCTTTAGTTTACATCATGTGATCAGCTGTCATTGGCTGACATCTAATCACGTGGTAAGGATCCGGGATCGGCCCTTACTTCGATCTGTGATCACCTGAGTCTCAGGGACTCAGTGTGCGCTGCGCGCCCTGCAGGTAGCACATGGGGAGCCCGTCCTATAACAGCCTCCCAGAAATTCAGGTCCACGCTGTGGCCGTCGTTTGGCTATAGCACAGACACCAAGTGGTTAATAGAAAAACAGAGGCAGATTTCTAGAACTGGCCAAAAATAATGTTTAGAGTCAAAGGCAACTGATGACTTTCTATTAAAGGTCTAAATGGGCCATTAACATGCATCACAATTGAACTTAGGAATGTGTCTTTGGAAGGTTAAACTAATTAAAATCCTTTATTTTTGCTTGGGGATAGACTGCAGAGGGACTAGAAGTTTTGTCAGATGTCTACACCCCTGATAAGGTGAGGACACCTCCCAAATTTTGGCAATTTCTCATTCAAAATTATTCACTTCCTGTCACATAGCCAAACAGGAAATGAGGGTAAAACCCCACCAATGTATGTCCTTGGGGACACACAGGTCACTCTAAATAGTTTCCCCATACGGGAAATTGCACTCTAGCATTTTGCCATGTACATCCCAAATGATTATGTGTCTTGGGGTTTATTTACTGAAAGGTAAATCCACTTTGCACTACAAGTGCACTTAGAAGTGCAGTTGCTGGAGATCCGAGGGAGACATGCAAGGAAAAGAAAAAACAGCGTCTTTGCCTCTACATGATTGGATGAAAAAATCACCAGTGCTACCCCTCTGATTTGCATGAACTACAATTGTATTGCAGAAAGTATTTGCCTTTAATAAACCCCAAAATACCTAATAATTTGGGGTGTACACAACAAAGTCCTAGAGTGCAATTTGCATAATGGGGACACTAGTTAGATTGACCTGTGTGTCCCCAAGGAAAAATATTGTTAGGGTTTTACTCTCACTTCCTGTTTGGCTATGTGACAGGAAGCGAAGTCAGTTTTAAGAAAAGGGACCCCCAACAGGCCACGTTTGCAGGTTTTCCTTCATCTTGCACAGGTGCTTTAAATCAAAGTCAATGGCTTTGTATTTTGGGCAGCTATTTTAGATAAGATAAATTTCCTAAACATGTCCTGTCGGTGGGGTACTTGAGGATTGAGGCTGAAAACCACTGCTCAAAAAGAAAATTGAATACTTACCACTCTGAAATGTTACTTTCCTGGTCACTATCCATGGCAGCATACGCACAATCCACGCATGTGCTACCATGAAAGTAACTTAAAACTAAAAAAAAAAATAAAAAAGGGATTTGTCTAAGACATGCCAATCAGCCTAGTTAAGCAGCAGCTGGGAAATCCGTTGCATGAAAATAACACACATAAAACATACAAAATTTGAAACAATTTTATTGGTCCAAAAAAAACAGGACTTGGAAAAGAAGCAAGGAAAGCAAAATACACACATGTATGTTAATTTGAGACACTAACAGAATATGTTTGAGGTTTGACCCTTTTGCAGTGTAAATTAACAGGAGTTAAAAGGAGTGCACCCACAAATGGACATCTATTAAGAATTAAAACAACATTAGGCACAACATCTTGAGAAAGAATTTTAAAAATAATGCAGCACAGACAGTTAAATCAAAGTGAACAATGTAAAAACAACAAACATTGCCAACATAAAAAAGATTTCATGGTAAAATAACCACTACCCAAAAAAATACAACAAACCAAAGTAACAATAAATTGCATAAAAACACATCTGTTTTGCAACATAACAAACAAAATACAAAGAGAAAATACATGTGTTAGAAACTCGATAAGGACACCCAAATGTACTCTCTTGCTTTTTTTTTTTCCTTTTTATTCCACTTCAGAAAACTCTCGAGAGACTATTCAGCTTACGCTCATTCACTGTCTCCAACAAGGTCTTACATCATCGTGGTAGAGACTTAATTTTTAATCAACATCCTCCATTTTGTAAACTTCCAGATGCCTTCGGCATCCACACCCTTCTTTTTATCCAACATGAAAAAAAAGTATAGCTTGCTTAGCCATAATCCTATACATTGTTTACTGTCTAACGAAATATTTTTATATACATACAAGTTGCGTGCATCCCACAACACTTCCTTTAATGCATATAACACTAACCACAATACTCTTTATCTTTTTCCAGTTTCCCCAAGCCATACATCATCATTTTCCACTCACTCACCTTCACTCCTGTTATTTCTTTCACCAGATCTTGACTCCTATTGATCACATCTTTCGCTACACCACACCCCCAGAACACATGCTCACTGTCTTCTACACCCCCAGAATTCATTCTCAGACAAATATCAGACACACGCGAATCCCTCCTTTTCATAAATAGCCTTGTAGCTAGACATTCATGCAAACTCATCCATACTATCTGTCTCTGCACATTTGTCACCCCATATATACTAATTTCCCTCCATACTTCCCCAGCCACTGACACATTAACTCCCCTAAGGTTACACACATACTCCTTCTCTATCAACCTCTTTCTCACCTTCACTTTATCCCTCTCCCCTTCTCCTAAATCTGCCAACTTAAAATCTACCCTAAACTTTTCCAATACCCAGTAGTCGCGTGCCACCACGTAAGATACCGGTATCCTTGAATCCCTTCCCAACCACCCCCATCTCCTAAACAACCACCCACCCGAGAAAGCTATCATCCTAGCACACACTCCACCATTCCTCAAAACTTTCACCATGCAAAACCAATAATGCATTAACAAAAACACTCACATTTGGAAAACCCAACCCACCATTACATTCACGTCTACACACATATTCTCTCTTGACTCTTTCCATTTTCGACCCCCATAAAAAGGTAAACAATAACTTATTAATTTTCCTCAATCTTATCTCCCCAGGAGGGAAGATATTACTTGTATACAAAATTAAAGGTAAGATTACTGCCTTGACTACCAAAACTTTCCCATAAATGGACAATTTTCTTAGACACCAAAACCTCAACTTCTTGGCTATCTTTTCTCCCACTTCATTCCAGCACACTTCCCCTTTCATTCCATAGTCAAACACAATACCCCAAATCCTCACTCCATCCTCATCCTTCCCAATCTGATCATCCACACATTACACTTGTCTTCCATACACACCCAAACTACACTTATTCCAATTCACACTCATTCCCGCACATACACAAAAAATAGACAAAAGTAACTTCACCCTTCTTACGCCCACCACCGTCTGACACACTGCCACCATGTCATCCATATAACCTAAACATTTCACAATTTCCCCCCCCCCCACTCCCAGGCACCAAAAAGCTCCTCACCACCTTATCCCTCTGTATCATCCTTAACAGTGGATCAATAAAACAAAGATAATAGGCGACAGGGGGCACCCCTGACTCACCCCAGATTTAACCAAAAAAGCCCTCCCAAAATTCCCATTAACCAGAACCCGACTACTGATTCCCCAATACAACCCTTTTATTACATTAATGAGCAGCTCTGAGCAACCTTCCACAAAAACTCATGATTCGCTTTATCGTATGCCTTCTCAAGGTCAAATGATGTCAGAATAACCAAACTATTTCTATCTTTACAAAAATTAATTATATCCCTAACTAAAATTAAATTCTCCGAGATCATTCGACCCGGCACTGCACGGGCCTGCGTCTCGCTAACCATCCTACTAATGACTTTAGATAATCTCCTCACCACCATTTTTGCAAAGACCTTGTAATCTGAATTTAGTAAAAAGATAGGCCTCCAATTTAGAATATCCATCTTATCCCCCTTCTTATAAATTAATACCACTACCCCCTCTCTCATAGATTCGGATATAATGCCTTCCCTCATCATGTAACTAAATACCTCAACCATATATAATAATATCCCAAAACAATTTAAAAAACTCACTTGGTAAGCCATCCCCTCCCGGGGTTTTATTAGCCCCCATGCTTGTCACAGCTTCCCTCACCTCCTCCTCGTTCACCGCTTTCTGCAAAAAAGCCTCATCATCCTCATCTAAATTATCCTCTACCATATCAATCATTCTAGTATCTGACTCATCAACACACACTCCCTCATACAATCGTTCATAAAATTTAGTCATGCATTCCAGCACATTCTCTCCCTTACATTCCCTCCCTTCTTCATCATACACACCCTCAAACACTCCTTTTTATTTACAAACCTTCTTGAAAAAAAATCTAAAACATTTTTCATACTGCTCCAGGTGTTTAACTCTCGCTTGAAAAATAATTTGTTTTCCTCTTTCAGTTAATACCGCTTTAATCCTCTTCCTAACATGGTCTTTTTCATCGGCCATGTCAAAGCCATATTTCTAAATGAATATAATGTAGCCAACCTGACTTGTAACCGAGAATATCTCCTTTTCTCATTGCTACTTTTATCCCTACTCTTTTTTTGAAAAAATAATTCAATTTTCCTTTTGACTCAATCCCACCACCCCAAAATATTACTAAAATCTTTTTTCCTATTAACTCATCTACTATATACATTAGTAAAATGCAACAATAAACTATTTAACCTCCATACCCCTAAACCAAACTTAATACTATCTCCCATACTCAAATCAACATACACTGCCACATGGTCTGAAAAAATGACCGCCTGTGTTTAACATTAGCACATTTGAACGCATCAGAAAACAAACATAAATCAATTCTGGATTTGGTGCTCCCACACTTAAAAAAAAAGTAAAATATGGATCCACCAAACCCAGAACAGTATGAGCATCATTGAGATGTAAGTCCTGAATTACCCCATTCAGCATAGTGCTACCTACATCTGACTTAGTCTCCGCTACTCCTATCCGATCTTTCACAAATTGGATCGTATTAAGATCACCCATGATCACACTAGGTCTCCTTCCCACTGCATGTAACTTCAAAACTTCAAAAAACTAAAGACGTTTCTGGTTATTCACAGGAGCATATAAATTAAAAAGCCTAAACTTCTGGTTAAACAAAATTAAATCTGCCAAAATTAATTTTCCTGGCACTAACACAACATGAGACATAATGCGAATATTTCTATTTGTAATGATAATGCCTACCCCAGCAATCCTATTTTCCCCAACTGCCGACCATATGTCATCCACCACCCACTCCGGAGGCTTGGGCGGTCGATTAAAAAAACACTCCTGTAGACAGATGATGTCTCCTCCATTGACCTTCAAGTCCTCAAAAACGGCACACTGTCTAGCAGGAGACCCAAAACCTCTCACATTAAGGCACACCAGCTTGATGCTCATTCACATGAAGATGTGCATCATTCACCCCCAGACCTATCACTTAAGGCAGAAAACTGACATACATTCCTCAAGGCCATAACGATTTTATCATCCAAAAACTCCTGACTAGGCGACAATGTGGCCAGCTGAAAAATTTCTGGAGTCCCCGGACTTAGTGCTGGTGATTCTACCTCCACTCCAACATCCCCCAGGACCTCAAAGGGGTTACGTGTTTCAATTCCAGCTGTCTCTACTTTCAATTTCTTAGCCCTTCTCTTCTTAGGGCTCTCCAAAGCGTCCACCTTGGTCTTAACACCCAGTGTCTCCATCTTTTCTACCTCCTCTTCTTGGGCTTCCTGCACTTCCGGCTCCCACTGTAATGCCCCGTACACACGTCAGACATTGATCGGACATTTCGACAACAAAATCCTAGGATTTTTTCTGACGGATGTTGGCTCAAACTTGTCTTGCATACACACGGTCACACAAAGTTGTCGGAAAATCCGATCATTCTGAACGCGGTGACATAAAACACATACATCGGGACTATAAACGGGGCAGTGGCCAATAGCTTTCATCTCTTTATTTATTCTGAGCATGCGTGGCACTTTGTGTGTCGGATTTGTGTACACACGATCGGAAATTCCAACAACGGATTTTGTTGTTGGAAAATTTTATAGCCTGCTCTGTAACTTTGTGTGTCGGAAAATCCAATGGAAAAAGTCCGACGGTCGGTTTTTCCAACAACACGCTCCGATCGCACATTTTCCGTTGGAAATGTGTACGGGGCATAAGGCTGCTGCCAACTCCTCCATAGCCTCCTCCACTGCCCTCTCCACCTCTGCTCCACTCCCCGCTGTTAATGGCTCCACACTGGTGTGTAGCACTTCTACTCTTTCCTTCACTCTCTCCTCCACACCCTGGTGCCCACTTTTTTCCTCTTCCACCACCACCTCCTCCTCCTCTTCCTGTCTTTCAGGAGATTCAGACAGCACCTGTGTGGACACTGGTCATCCACTCTCAGCGGTGCGCCTGACAGCTTCAGCATAAGAAACATAGGCCCTTCTTACGTTTGGACAATTCTTCACTGTATGATCACGCTGTCCACATATATCACAGGCCCGCTTATTCAAGCAAGCCCCAGCCTCATGTCCCTTCTCCCCACACTTCCAGCAGTGCATCTCCACATTACATTCATCTCTGGTATGCCCAAACTTATGACATCTTCTGCAGTATGTCGGTTGACCAGGGTAGTAGAGAAAACCTCTATTTCCTGCTATTGAAAAATTAGCTGGTGGATGCCGCACTCCACCAATCCCTTCAGAATCCACCTTCAGCTTGCCAAAAAACTTTAATTTGCCATTAAAGATTCCCCAGGTGAATAGTCAGCTTGAAGTCTCCCTTCGCTGCAGAGCAGTATCTCTTCAAAAAGGTCACTACCAAGGCAATGTCCGTGAAGGGGTTAAACAGGTGAACAACCAATGGTTTCTCCTCCATAGCATACAAGGGTTCCACTATGAAAGGCCTTATAGACTCATGGTTAGCTTTCTCCAATTCCTTACACTTCTCAATAACTTCCATGCAAAAATTGTTATGCACAAAAGAAACATCATAGTACCTTGGTGCTGCATGGTCCTAGATACAATAGATGTGACGTGGTTCCACTGCAACTGTTTTCTCCAGCAAATCCTGAACAAGGAACTCCAAACTCACTTTATGCAGATGACCAGGCATAACCTGAAACCGCAGGGTGTTCTGAATCTCTTTTCGCTCCATTGAGCTCAGCAAAGAAAAATTCAGACCATCACACAATCTTGGCTCTTTTCAGGGCAAAGTAAAGAATGCTATCTACAAGCTTTATATAACATAGATTTGTGTGCTAATGAGGCAATTGCAAACACATGCACAGTCCATGAAACACACAAAATGCAAGTTCACCCAATGTAGAAGGAACTTCAAAGTGGGTACACCTGTTAAGGATGTCCTTAACCACCTCAATACTGGGAACTTTCACCCCCTTCCTTCCCAGACCAATTTTCAGCTTTCAGTGCTCTCTCACTTTGAATGACAATTACTCAGTCATGCTACACTATACCCAAATTAAATTTTTATCATTTTGTTCACACAAATAGAGCTTTCTTTTGGTGGTATTTATTCACCACTTCATTTTTTATTTTTTGTGATATAAGCGAAAAAAGAGCGAATATTTTGAAAAAAACCCCAAATTTTCTACTTTCTCTTTTAAAAGAAACCAAAAAAATTAAATTTTGTCGAAAATTTAGGCAAAAATGTATTCTACCACATGTCTTTGATAAAAAAAATCCTGATAATTGTATGATCATTGGTTTGTGTGAAAGTTATAGAGTCTACAAGCCATGCTACGCATTATTGAAAATGTATCAATCCTAATGCACTGATGGCCTAAGGCACTGATCTCATTTCTTGAGGCCCTAAAATGTCAGGACAGTACAATAGCCCCCCAAAAGACCCCTTTTTGGAAAGAAGACAGTCTGAGGTATTTAGTAAGAGGCATAGTGAATTTTTTGAAGTTGAAATTTTTTCCCCACAATGCTTTGGAAAATTAAGAAATATAGATTTTTTTTTTCTTCACTAAATTGTCATATTTACAAGTTATTTCTCACACACGGTGCAGGCATAATTGCAATTACACCCCAAAATACATTCTGCTACTCGTCCTGAGTATGGCGATACCCCATGTGTGAGACTTTTCCACAGCCTGGCCACATACAGAGGCCCAACATCCATATAGCACCATCAGACGTTCTAAAGGCATAAATTACACATTTCATTTCCTGAGTACCTATCACATTTTTTTGTGGCCCTGGAGCACCAGGACAATGGAATTACCCACAAAATGACCCCATTTTGGAAAGAAAACAACCCAATGTATATTCTATGAGGCATAATGAGTCTTTTGAACATGTCATTTCTTTCCACAAGTTTTTGGAAAATGTGGAAAGAAAATTAAAACCTATTTTTTTTCTCACAAAGTTGTCAATTTAGAAGATCTTTCTTACACATAGCATGTACATAGCCAAAATGACACCCCAAAATACATTCTGCTACTCGTCCTGAGTATGGCGATACCCTATGTGTGAGACTTTTCCACTACTTGGCCACATACAGAGGCCCAACATGCAAGTAGCACCTCCAGGCTTCTAACACATAGCATGTACACACCAAGAATTACACCCCAAAATACATTCTGCTGAGCAAAAGGTAAAAAAAAAAAGCTCACCTGTGGTTTTAGCAGGCAGGAATACCGTTCCAGAGCAGCCAAAGCATTTGTCCAGGCAGCCAAAGGAAATGTCCAGGAATTGTCCAGGCAGCAGACAGATATGGAAAAGTATGAACATGGTTCAGTACAGTCCAAGGTTTAGCAGGCAGTTCAGGTAACAGGCATAGGCAT
This sequence comes from Aquarana catesbeiana, assembly GCF_042186555.1. NCBI lineage: Eukaryota > Metazoa > Chordata > Amphibia > Anura > Ranidae > Aquarana > Aquarana catesbeiana. The sequence continues at coordinate 147,745,787 of NC_133335.1, read as the reverse complement.
GGCCAGTCCAGGTGGCAGGCAAAGGCATGGCCAGTCCAAGTGGCAGGCAAAGGCATGGCAAGGTCATGTGGCAGGCAAAGGCATGGCAAGGTCATGTGGCAGGCAAAGGCATGACCAGTTCAGGTGGCAGCAGGCAGCACTTTGTACATTGGGCCTTGGTCAGGTAAGACCTGAGGACAGGGGTAGAGGCTTCTTCCCACCCAAATCTCTACGAAGCCTCCGAGTCTCCAGACCCTAATCCGAGAAAACTAAAAACCCGGAGAAAAATGTTTTCTCCACTCGGAAAACCTTTTCTGGAGCCCCTCACATATGTGAGACCCCTGTGCTGTACAGTGGCAGGGCAAATGATCAGTTCAGGAGGCAGGCAAAAATCATGGTCATTTAACAGTCTGGGTCAATTCACGTTGAAGGCAGAAAGATGTTTGGCAGAGGCATAGTCGTTAACAGTCCGGGTCAATTTACGTTGAAGGCAGAAACATGTTTGGCAGAGGCATAGTCGTTAACAGTCCGGGTCATTCAAAGAAATGGCAGATAGTGGAAAAAAATCATCTTCACTGTACTAGTAGTGTAGTGAAGTATGATAGCTCCGATAGCACGTTCCAATACAGAGGCCTGGCTGGGAGGGACATTGGGGACAGTAGTATCGGGTGTCACGGCGAATTCCTCTACTTGCACATACACAACATTTTTTGGGGGGTTTGCGACCTGTTTGGGTAAGAGGGAGGATTTCGGGAAAGTGCCTTTCATGGAGTCTGGCTAACGAATCGGAGCGAGTTAGTTGAGGGGCTTGGCCTTGGGGATAGAGAAGGGCTGTGACAACGTCTTCTTGGAATTTTAGATAGGGTAGGGAACTTTGGGTGCACTTAGAAAAAATTATATAGGAATTAAATAGGGCAAGTTGCATCAAATAAATGGTGACTTTCTTGTACCAAAATAGTGATCTCCTGGTGGCCAAGTAGGGCTGCATTATCTGGTCGTTCATATCCACCCCCCCCTATGTATAGGTTGTACTCATGCACACATTTTGGCCTCTGTATGGGGCCTTCTCTTCTCTGAAGTTCCACCAAGGTGTCGTCATGTATTGTTGAAAGGATGTAGACATCTCTTTTTTTATCTCTCCACTTCACCGCTAGTACTTGTTCAGTTCGCATACTGGCCATTTCACCCTGCTTCAATTTCTTGGCGACCAATCTTTGTGGGAAGCCTTTGTGGTTGGTCCGTGCTGTCCCACAGGCCACAGTGTTCTTTAGGTACAAATGGCGGAAAAGTGGGAGACTAGTGTAGAAATTGTCTACGTAAAGGTGGTAACCTTTCCCAAGTAATGGTTGGATCAGCTGCCAGACAATTTTGCCACTTGTTCCCATGTAGGTAGGGCATCCGGGGGGGTTTAGCTGTCTGTCTTTTCCCTCATAAATGATAAAATCATATGTGTAACCCGTGGCCCTGTCACACACCTTATAAAATTTTACCCCACGTCTGGCTCTTTTACTGGGGAGGTATTGTTTTATTCCCAGTCTTCCGGTGAAGTGCACCAGGGATTCATCCACACATATGTTTCTATCAGGGGTAGGGATGAGCCGAACACCCCCCGGTTCGGTTCGCACCAGAACCTGCGAACGGACCGAAAGTTCGCACGAACGTTAGAACCCCATTGACGTCTATGGGACTCGAACGTTCGAAATCAAAAGTGCTCATTTTAAAGGCTAATTTGCATGGTATTGTCCTAAAAAGGGTTTGGGGACCCGGGTCCTACCCCAGGGGACATGTATCAATGCAAAAAAAACTTTTAAAAACGGCCGTTTTTTCGGGAGCAGTGATTTTAATGATGCTTAAAGTAAAAAAAAAAAAAGTGAAATATTCCTTTAAATATCGTACCTGAGGGGTGTCTATAGTATGCCTGTAAAGTGACGCGTGTTTCCCGTGTTTAGAACAGTCCCTGCACCAAATGTCATTTTTAAAGGAAAAAATCTCATTTAAAACTGCTTGCGGGTTTAATGTAATGTCGGGTCCTGGCAATATGGATGAAAATCAGTGAGACAAACGGCATGGGTACCCCCCAGTCCATTACCAGGCCCTTTGGGTCTTGTATGGATATTAAGGGGAACCCCGCACCCAAATTAAAATAAGGAAAGGTGTGGGGCCACCAGGCCCTATATACTCTGAACAGCAGTATACAGGCTGTAGGTTTGTTGTTAAGTAGAATCTCTTTGTAATTTTGAACGGGTACATTTTTAACGTGTTTAGCTCCAGCCAAAAAATCTTTTTTAAGCTTTTTGGAAAACATAGGGAAGAGTTATCACCCCTGTGACATTTGTTTTGCTGTCTTTCCTCCTCTTCAGAAGATTTCACCTCACTTTTTGTCCCAATGGATTGGAAAGCATCAGTGGAAAGGAGAAATGTTTTTCCCATATTAACTCTTACAGGAGAGAATTTCCCTTCCTAGGGGTAGATTTATTCTCACTTCCTGTTGTCTCCTTCTGTTTGCAAGTAGGAGTCGTTTGTAAGTTAGTTGTTTGAAAGTAGGGTCCTGCCCTATATACTCAGCAGAAATTTGGGCCTTAGGTGTTGCTGTGGCCACAACACTGTAAGCCCTCACAGGGCTCTGCTGTGAAATATTAGATCAAGAATTGTAATTACATGCCCCTGTTGAACAGGAGCTGAAAAATTAGGCCTTAGGCACTGGTGCTGGTGCCACAACACTGCAACTCCTCACAGACACTCTAGTTGGAATGCAGGAACGAGCCCTGCTGCAAAGTATTGCATCAAAAATTGTAATTACACGCCCCTGTTAAACAAGGGCTGAAAAATTGGGCCTTAGGCACTGGTTCTGGTGCCACAACACTGCAACCCCTCACAGACACTCTAGTTGGAATGCAGGAACGAGCCCTGCTGCAAAGTATTACATCAAAAATCGTAATTACACGCCCCTGTTAAACAGGGGCTGAAAAATTGTGCCTTAGGCACTGGTGGTGGCACCCAGAACCAAAAATGTTCTTACAAGCTATCAGCGTGATGATTGAGGAGGAAGAGGATAATTACTCAGGGATAGTCACTCAGCATCAGCCTAGGCAGTCTTTGAAGGGATCTGAGATTTCAAAAAAAATTATTCGGTTACATCAGCATCAGGTGCTTGGTAGCTGGTGGTGATCCAAGACTCATTCATTTTTATGAAGGTCAGTCGATCGACCGAGTCAGTGGACAGACGCACCCTGTGATCGGTTACCACGCCTCCAGCAGCACTGAATGTGCGTTCCAAAAGAACGCTGGATGCAGGACAGGCCAGTAGCTCAATTGCATACTGTGCAAGCTCTGGCCAGTGATCCATCCTCAAGACCCAGTAACCCAGAGGATTTTCGGTGGGAAAGGTGTCCAAGTCTGATCTTGCCCCTAGGTATTCCTGCACCATGTAAAACAGACGCTGGCGATGGTTGCTGGAACCGATCATACCTTGGGGCTGCGGACCAAAAAATTGTCTGAACGCATCGGTCAGACGGCCACCTTCTCCACCGCTCCTTCTTTGACTGACCGAAGCCTCAGCAACACGTTGTCCAGAAACAGGAGTTTGTAACCTCCCAGTCTCTGGGAACGCGTTGCACAGACCTTTCTGCAAGGCCTCCCGAAGATGTTTCATCCTCTGCTCCCTCTGCGATGGCAAGATAAGGTCCGCAACCTTACCCTTGTAACATGGATCAAGGAGGGTTGCCAGCCAGTATTGGTCCTTCTCCTTGATACCACGAATACGAGGATCCTTACGCAGGCTTTGCAGGATCAGGGAGGCCATGCAGCGTAGGTTTGCTGAGGCATTCGATCCGGAGTCCTCTGGGTCACTAAGGACGACATGGTCCGCAGCCACCTCCTCCCAGCCACGTACAAGTCCATGTGTTTCTTGGGACTGATCCCTTAAAGACTGCTGCTGATGCTGAGTGCCAGGCTCCACCTCCATACTGACACAATCTTCCTCCTCCTCCTCCTCCTCTTCCTCCTCGTCCTCTTCCTGTGTGATCGGCGGGCACGCAGGAACACTGTCTGGATAAAGGGGGCCTTGAGAGCTAAGGAAGTCCTCCTCTTCCTGCCTCTGTTCTGCCTCAAGTGCCCTGTCCATTATTCCACGCAGCGTGTGCTCCAACAGGTGGACAAGGGGGACAGTGTCACTGATGCATGCACTGTCACTGCTCACCATCCTCGTGGCCTCCTCAAATGGTGACAGGACAGTGCATGCATCCCTGATCATGGCCCACTGGCGTGGGGAAAAAAAACCAAGCTCCCCTGACCCTGTCCTGGTGCCATAGTCGCACAGGTACTCATTGATGGCCCTCTGCTGCGTGTGCAGCCGCTGCAGCATGGCCAACGTTGAGTTCCACCTGGTGGGCATGTCACAGATTAGGCGGTTCTTGGGCAGGTTAAACTCCTTTTGGAGGTCCGTCAGCCGAGCACTGGCATTATATGACCGGCGGAAATGCACACAGACTTTCCTGGCCTGCCTCAGGACATTCTGTAAGCCCGGGTACCTGCCCAAGAACCGCTGCACCACCAAGTTAAGGACGTGAGCCAAACAGGGCACATGGGTCATTTGTCCCTGTCGGAGGGCAGAGAGGAGGTTGGTGCCATTGTCGCAAACCACCATTCCTGCCTTAAGTTGGCGTGGCGTCAACCACCTCTGAACCTGCCCCTGCAGAGCTGACAGAACCTCTGCCCCAGTGTGGCTCCTGTCCCCCAAGCACACCAGCTCAAGCACCGCATGGCATCTTTTGGTCTGCGTACTTGCGTAGCCCCTTGAACGACTACGGAGCACCGCTGGTTCCGAGGAAGAGGCCATGGAGGAAGAAGAAGAGGAGGGGGTGGAGGAGAGAGGTGTGTCACAATCATTAGCATTTTGGAGGCGTGGTGGCGGAACAACCTCCAACACTACTGCACCTTGTCCTGCATCCTTCCCAGCTGCCAGCAGAGTCACCCAATGCGCCGTGAAACTTAGGTAACGTCCCTGTCCATGCCTGCTGGACCATGAGTCAGCGGTAATATGCACCTTACCGCTGACCGCCCTGTCCAGCGAGGCATGGACATTGCCTTCCACATGCTGGTAGAGAGCCGGAATCGCCTTCCGTGAGAAAAAGTGGCGTTTGGGTACCTGCCACTGAGAAACCACACATTCCACAAACTCACGGAAGGGGGCAGAGTCTACCAACTGAAAAGGCAGCAGTTGAAGTGCTAGCAATTTTGCCAAGCTAGCATTCAACCGTTGGGCATGTGGATGGCTGGGAGCAAACTTCTTTCGGCGGTGCAGCAGCTGGGGCAGGGAAATTTGCCTGGTACAATCTGACGTCGGTGTACCAAAATCAGATTGCCCACAAGTACGTGGCTGTGACACACCTAATTCTACACCTTCATTCCTCTCAGTGCAGGTCTCAGAGAGGACTGAAGGTCTAGTGGGGTTGGAAATCTCAGCTGATGAGGAGCAAGCAGAGGTCCTCTTTGTTCTTTGGTGTGGGTCTTTTAGATACGCTTGCCAACGAACTGCATATGTCTGGTCAAGCATGTGGTACCCAAGCTGGAGATGTTTTGGCCACGCGAGATACGCTTGAGACATATGTTGCAAATAGCAGCAGTGCGATCTGATGCACTAGTCTCAAAAAAGGCCCACACCAAAGAACTTTTTGAATAACGCGCAGAGACTGCAGCGCCCTGCACATGTGGAGCTTTGGGGTGTGATGCAGTCAATGTGCTGCCCTTAGGCTGTCCCCTGGAGGGCATCCTGCCTCGTTGGTGATGTGCCACCTCCTCCTCCTCCTCCTCTCTCCTATCAGGCACCCACGTTGAGTCAGTAACCTCATCATCCCCTCCCTCCTCATCACTGGAGCAAACCTGGCAGTATGCTGCAGCAGGGGGAGCATGACTGCCAGATTGCTGTCCTTCTTGGGCACCCCCTCTGTCCGTGCTCGTGTTACTGCCTTCATCGAGCTCAGTATCATCATCAGAGCCTTCCAAACGCTGGGCATCCTCCTGGAGCATGTACCCAACACTGTGGTCAAACAGTTCGAGGGACTCCTCAGGAGGACATGGTGGGGCTAGGGAAGGAGTCACTGATGACATTGAGCCGAGGGAAGAGGCCGCTGCTTTGCCAGACAAAGTACCCTGGGCATGGGTGAGAGAGGATGAGGAGGCTGAGGACGGCTTGGTCATCCACTCGACCAAGTCTTCCGCATGTTGCGGCTCAACATGGCCAGCTGCCGAAAAAAAGGCCAAGCGTGTCCCATGGCCACGTGCTGATGAGGATGCACCGTCTCCACGACCAGCACTAGACACAGAGCCTGCTTGCCCTCTCTTATTGGCTTGTGACTGTCTGCCTCTCCTTCTTGGCCTTCCAGACATACTAATGGCCTGTAGCTGCACTAAGCTGGGATATATATATATATATATATATATACTGATACTGCAGCTAGCAAAATCAACTGCCTGCCTGTAGTATGAGAACACCACCAACCTTCTACAGGTAGCTTTAGCTGAACACTGTGAGGTGGACGCACCCCACTAACTTGTAGGTTTAGCAGAACACTGTGAGCAGGACGCACTGCACTAACTGTAAATAGTCTAGCTGCCTGACTGTGGTACTAATAGGATCAAAAGAACACCAGCAATTTTCTTCAGGTAGCTGTATTTACTGTAACAAGACAAGCCTGCCTGTCAGTAAGAAGATAACAGAAACGGATCTAGCTGAACACTGTGAGCAGGACGCACCCCACTAGCTTGTAGGTTTAGCTGAACACTGTGAGGTGGACACACCCCACTAACTTGTAGGTTTAGCTGAACACTGTGAGCAGGACGCACCCCACTAACTTGTAGGTTTAGCAGAACACTGTGAGCAGGACGCACTGCACTAACTGTAAATAGTCTAGCTGTCTGACTGTGGTACTAATAGGATCAAAAGAACATCAGTAATTTTCTTTAAAATACTGTAACAAGACAAGCCTGCCTGTCAGTAAGAAGATAACAGGAACGGATCTAGCTGAACACTGTGAGCAGGACGCACCCCACTAGCTTGTAGGTTTAGCTGAACACTGTGAGGTGGACGCACCCCACTAACTTGTAGGTTTAGCTGAACACTGTGAGCAGGACACACCCCACTAACTTGTAGGTTTAGCAGAACACTGTGAGCAGGACGCACTGCACTAACTGTAAATAGTCTAGCTGCCTGACTGTGGTACTAATAGGATCAAAAGAACACCAGCAATTTTCTTTAAAATACTGTAACAAGACAAGCCTGCCTGTCAGTAAGAAGATAACAGGAACGGATCTAGCTGAACACTGTGAGCAGGACGCACCCCACTAGCTTGTAGGTTTAGCTGAACACTGTGAGGTGGACGCACCCCACTAACTTGTAGGTTTAGCTGAACACTGTGAGCAGGACGCACCCCACTAACTTGTAGGTTTAGCAGAACACTGTGAGCAGGACGCACTGCACTAACTGTAAATAGTCTAGCTGCCTGACTGTGGTACTAATAGGATCAAAAGAACACCAGCAATTTTCTTCAGGTAGCTGTATTTACTGTAACAAGACAAGCCTGCCTGTCAGTAAGAAGATAACAGGAACGGATCTAGCTGAACACTGTGAGCAGGACGCACCCCACTAGCTTGTAGGTTTAGCTGAACACTGTGAGGTGGACGCACCCCACTAACTTGTAGGTTTAGCTGAACACTGTGAGCAGGACGCACCCCACTAACTTGTAGGTTTAGCAGAACACTGTGAGCAGGACGCACTGCACTAACTGTAAATAGTCTAGCTGCCTGACTGTGGTACTAATAGGATCAAAAGAACACCAGCAATTTTCTTCAGGTAGCTGTATTTACTGTAACAAGACAAGCCTGCCTGTCAGTAAGAAGATAACAGAAACGGATCTAGCTGAACACTGTGAGCAGGACGCACCCCACTAGCTTGTAGGTTTAGCTGAACACTGTGAGGTGGACGCACCCCACTAACTTGTAGGTTTAGCTGAACACTGTGAGCAGGACGCACCCCACTAACTTGTAGGTTTAGCAGAACACTGTGAGCAGGACGCACTGCACTAACTGTAAATAGTCTAGCTGCCTGACTGTGGTACTAATAGGATCAAAAGAACACCAGCAATTTTCTTCAGGTAGCTGTATTTACTGTAACAAGACAAGCCTGCCTGTCAGTAAGAAGATAACAGAAATGGATCTAGCTGAACACTGTGAGCAGGACGCACCCCACTAGCTTGTAGGTTTAGCTGAACACTGTGAGGTGGACGCACCCCACTAACTTGTAGGTTTAGCTGAACACTGTGAGCAGGACGCACCCCACTTACTTGTAGGTTTAGCAAAACACTGTGGGCAGGACGCACTGCACTAACTGTAAATAGTCTAGCTGCCTGACTGTGGTACTAATAGGATCAAAAGAACACCAGTAATTTTCTTTAAAATACTGTAACAAGACAAGCCTGCCTGTCAGTAAGAAGATAACAGGAACGGATCTAGCTGAACACTGTGAGCAGGACGCACTGCACTAAATGTAAATAGTCTAGCTGCCTGACTGTGGTACTAATAGGATCAAAAGAACACCAGTAATTTTCTTCAAAATACTGTAACAAGACAAGCCTGCCTGTCAGTAGGAATATAACAGGAACGGATCTAGCTGAACACTGTGAGCAGGACGCACCCCACTAGCTTGTAGGTTTAGCTGAACACTGTGAGGTGGACGCACCCCACTAACTTGTAGGTTTAGCTGAACACTGTGAGCAGGACACACCCCACTAACTTGTAGGTTTAGCAGAACACTGTGAGCAGGACGCACTGCACTAACTGTAAATAGTCTAGCTGCCTGACTGTGGTACTAATAGGATCAAAAGAACACCAGCAATTTTCTTTAAAATACTGTAACAAGACAAGCCTGCCTGTCAGTAAGAAGATAACAGGAACGGATCTAGCTGAACACTGTGAGCAGGACGCACCCCACTAGCTTGTAGGTTTAGCTGAACACTGTGAGGTGGACGCACCCCACTAACTTGTAGGTTTAGCTGAACACTGTGAGCAGGACGCACCCCACTAACTTGTAGGTTTAGCAGAACACTGTGAGCAGGACGCACTGCACTAACTGTAAATAGTCTAGCTGCCTGACTGTGGTACTAATAGGATCAAAAGAACACCAGCAATTTTCTTCAGGTAGCTGTATTTACTGTAACAAGACAAGCCTGCCTGTCAGTAAGAAGATAACAGGAACGGATCTAGCTGAACACTGTGAGCAGGACGCACCCCACTAGCTTGTAGGTTTAGCTGAACACTGTGAGGTGGACGCACCCCACTAACTTGTAGGTTTAGCTGAACACTGTGAGCAGGACGCACCCCACTAACTTGTAGGTTTAGCAGAACACTGTGAGCAGGACGCACTGCACTAACTGTAAATAGTCTAGCTGCCTGACTGTGGTACTAATAGGATCAAAAGAACACCAGCAATTTTCTTCAGGTAGCTGTATTTACTGTAACAAGACAAGCCTGCCTGTCAGTAAGAAGATAACAGAAATGGATCTAGCTGAACACTGTGAGCAGGACGCACCCCACTAGCTTGTAGGTTTAGCTGAACACTGTGAGGTGGACGCACCCCACTAACTTGTAGGTTTAGCTGAACACTGTGAGCAGGACGCACCCCACTTACTTGTAGGTTTAGCAAAACACTGTGGGCAGGACGCACTGCACTAACTGTAAATAGTCTAGCTGCCTGACTGTGGTACTAATAGGATCAAAAGAACACCAGTAATTTTCTTTAAAATACTGTAACAAGACAAGCCTGCCTGTCAGTAAGAAGATAACAGGAACGGATCTAGCTGAACACTGTGAGCAGGACGCACTGCACTAAATGTAAATAGTCTAGCTGCCTGACTGTGGTACTAATAGGATCAAAAGAACACCAGTAATTTTCTTCAAAATACTGTAACAAGACAAGCCTGCCTGTCAGTAGGAATATAACAGGAACGGATCTAGCTGAACACTGTGAGCAGGACGCACTGCACTAAATGTAAATAGTCTAGAAGATAACAGGAACGGATCTAGCTAAACTGAATACAGTGTATATATATATATATGCAACATCTGGGATGCATATATATACACAATACACTTTAAGTGCAGCTAACTGACTGACTGTCCTGCCTAATCTAGCTAACTCAAATGAAATGACACTGTCTCTCTCTCTCTAAGCACACCGGAACACACTGCACAGGGCCGCCGTGCAGGCGGCCTTATATAGTGTGGGGCGTGTACTAAATCCCCTGAGCCATAATTGGCCAAAGCCTCCTTGGCTTTGGCCAATTATGGCTCTCTGTTAAGGCGGCGCTGTGATTGGCCAAGCATGCGGGTCATAGTGCATGCTTGGCCAATCATCAGCAAGCAATGCACTGCGATGCCGCAGTGAATTATGGGCCGTGACGCGCCACACGAATTTGGCGCGAACGGCCCATATCGTTCGCAATTCGGCGAACGATCGAACAGCCGATGTTCGAGTCGAACATGGGTTCGACTCGAACACGAAGCTCATCCCTAATCAGGGGTAAACATCTCCTTGAAGCTGGCGCAAAAAAAATTGATTAGGGGCCGAATTTTGAATAACTTATCATAACTGGAATGATTTCGAGGGAGGCATTGGGCATTGTTATTGAAGTGTAAAAATCTCATGATCATCTCATAACGGGTTCTGTGTATCAAGGACGAATAGATCGGCATGTGGTGGATAGGTTGGGTAGACCAGTAGGAATGGAGTTCATTTTTTTTTGTCAGCCCCATGTTGAGGGTTAGGCCAAGGAAAATTTTAAATTCTTCTACGGTGAGGGGTTTCCAAACAAAAGGAAGGGCATATGAGGAACTGGGATTGTTGGCTATCTGTTGGCTGGCGTATAGATTACATTGCTCCACAATGTAGGTTAGGAGATCATTGGTAAAAAATAAATGAAAATAATAAAGTGGGGTTACATTTTCCGTCTGCATCTGAGGGCCTGGCTGGGCTGTGAAAAGGGGTATTACAGGTTCTACTGATGTATCGGGCAGCCATGTTGGATACAGTAGAACATCTGGGAGGTTAGTATGGGCACTGCCTCCTTGATGGGATCCGTTGCTAGCATCTGGCCTATCTTCTAGGAAGATTGCAGAACTGCTGGTGGATGCCTGCCTATCCCGGAGTGCTGCGCTGCTGGTGGATGCCTGCTGGTGGATGCCCTGGAGTGCTGCGCTACTGGTGGATGCCTGCATATCATCCTGGAGTGCTGGGCTGCTGGTGGATGCCTGCATATCATCCTGGAGTGCTGCGCTGCTGGTGGATGCCTGCTGGTGGATGCCCTGGAGTGCTGCGCTGCTGGTGAATGCCTCCTCCTGCTCATTTCTCCTGATTCTCCTTGTTAGGATTCTATCTTCCTCTGTTTCCAACTCGGAGCCACTGCTTTCCACTGGCTCATAGTCGCTATCCGAGTCTGACGGAGAGAATTCCCCACTACTCTCGTCCGACATACTCTGGAGTATTTGGAGAGCCTCCTCTGCGCTGTAAGACCTTTTTGTCATGTTGGCGGGCAGATGTGTCAGATGGCAGGCGGCAGATGTGCCAGATGGTGGGCGGCTGTGCCAGATGGTGGGTGGCTAGATGTGCCTGATGTTGGCGGGCAGATGTGCCTGATCGTGGGCAGATGGCGGGTGGCAGATGTGCCTGATGGCGGGCGGGCGGATGTGCCTGATGATGGTGGGCGGCTGATGTGTCAGCTGTTGACGGGCTGATGTGCCAGCTGATGACAGGCTGATGTGCCAGCTGATGATGGGCTGATGTGTCAGCTGATGACGGGCTGATGTGTCAGCTGATGACGGGCTGATGTGTTAGCTGTTGACAGTGTCAGATGGCAGGCGGCAGATGTGCCTGATGGCGGGCCGGCAGATGTGCCTGATGATGGTGGGCGGGTGATGTGTCAGCTGTTGACGGGCTGATGTGTCAGCTGATGATGGGCTGATGTGTCAGCTGATGACGGGCTGATGTGTCAGCTGATGACGGGCTGATGTGTTAGCTGTTGACGGTGTCAGATGGCGGGCGGCAGATGTGCCTGATGGTGGGCGGCAGATGTGCCTGATGACTGGCGGGCAGATGTGCCTGATGACTGGCGGGCAGATGTGCCTGATGGCAGGCGGGCAGATGTGCCTGATGGCAGGCGGGCAGATGTGCCTGATGACGGGCTGATGTGCCCGCTGTTGGCGGACAGATGTGCCCGCTGTTGGCGGACAGATGTGCCAGTTGTTGATGGGCAGATGTTCACTGACAGGTGTTTTCACTGTTTTGGGGACACTGTGTTTTGGGGACACTGTGTTTTGGGGACACTAGCTGGGTGATCAGTGGGTAAACAGCAGACAAACAGCTTTATTACTCACTGATCTCCTGGCTGCAGCACAGATCTCTCTTCCTCTCCTCACTGACAGGCTCTGTTGGAGGAGAGGAAGAGATGAGAGCAGTTACTACGCTCTCTATTTACATTACATGACGACTGTGATTGGACACAGTCATCATGTGATCAGGAGGGCCAATCACAGGGCCCTCCTGTGTTGTGCTGTCTCTGGGGGACACAGGCAGATCGGGATCGCGCCGCTGCGCGGGCACATGGCGGCGCGATCTCCTGTCAACTGCCACCCCCTCCCTCTTGTTTACTATACGATGGCTGTGATTACACACAGCCATCGTGCGGATCAGGAGGGCAAATCACATTGCCCTCCTGCCGCTCTGAGATGCGGCGTGTCCGAGTGACACGCGCGCATCGGGATCGCACGGCCGCGCGGGAGCGCGCCCGCGTGATCCCGCTCCTTCTGAAGGACGTTCGGGAACGTCCAGTCAGAAGGAGGGAGCTCCCACCCGGCCGTATATGTGCAGTGGCCGGGTGGGAAGTGGTTAAATTACTAACCCAAAAAACTCACTCTGAGCATGCCCAGAAACATCCAAGTGCTGTTCACACGCAAAAAGCACCAAAAAAAAAAAAAAAACAAAGTCCCTGAGCATGCCCAGACCAACCCAAATGCATTTCACACACCAAAAGGCACAGGAAAAAAACAAAGTCCCTGAGCATGCCCAGAACTACCCAAATGCAGCTAGCACAAAATAAGCCACCCCCCTGTCCAAAATTAAGCACATCATCCAGCATGCACCAAAATTACAGATGGGACAAAATACCCCCCAGTCCAGGGGGGCAACTAAAGAGCCTAACATGTGCAAAAGTTATACAACAAATACCATTGCAATTTTACTAGTCCCCACTTGGCTGGCTTATCTTCTAGTTATTGGCCTTAAAATGGGTATGGGGGCCCAGGTTCCACCCTAAGGGACATATATCAATGTCACCAATTGGACAACCCCAAAAACGAAACAAGGAGAAATGCCTTTAAATATGCCAAATTGCTTAAGGGCCAGCTCACACCAATGCAGTCCAGTGCATATTTTATGCATCAAAAAATGCATGGAAAGTCGGTTATATGGTTTTCAATGGCATAGTTCACACCAGTGCTTGCAGTTCCAGTGCGTTTCCAGTTCGCACTGGAACGCACCTACATGCACCAAAAAATGCACTGCAACACACTTGTCCTTTTTTTTTCTTAACCTTAAATAAGGACAAGTGTGTTGCAGTGCGTTTTTGGTGCATTTAGGTGCGTTCCAGTGCGTTTTTGATGCATTTTACAACGTTCTAGTACAGTCCAGAGCATAAAAAATGCAGCATGTTCTACTTTTTTTTCGGGAACTGGAAACGCACTGGAACTGCAAGCACTGGTGTGAACTATGCCATTGGAAACCATATAACCTACTTTCCATGCGTTTTGATACAGAAAAAAAAAGCACTGGACTGCATGTGGAGTGAACTGGTCCTTAAGGAATAAAAGTTATTTAAAACTACTTGCGGCTAAAATGAAATGTCGGTCCGGCAATACACATTAAGGTTCATTGATAAAAACAGCATTAACCACTTCAGCCCCGGAAGGATTTACCCCCTTCCTGACCAGAGCACTTTTTACAATTTGGCACTGCGTCGCTTTAACTGCTAATTGCGCGGTCATGCAATGCTGTACCCAAACAAAATTTGCGTCCTTTTCTTCCCACAAATAGAGCTTTCTTTTGATGGTATTTGATCACTTCTGCCGTTTTTATTTTTTGCGCTATAAACGGAAAAAGACCGAAAATTTTGAAAAAAAATGATATTTTCTACTTTTTGTTATAAAAAAATCCAATAAACTCAATTTTAGTCATACATTTAGGCCAAAATGTATTCGGCCACATGTCTTTGGTTAAAAAAATGTCAATAAGCGTATATTTATTGGTTTGCGCAAAAGTTATAGCGTCTACAAACTAGGGTACATTTTCTGGAATTTACACAGCTTTTAGTTTATGACTGCCTATGTCATTTCATGAGGTGCTAAAATGGCAGGGCAGTACAAAACCCCCCCAAATGACCCCATTTTGGAAAGTAGACACCCCAAGGAAATTGCTGAGAGGCATGTTGAACCCATTGAATATTTATTTTTTTTGTCCCAGTTGATTGAATAATGACAAAAAAAAAAAATTACAAAAAGTTGTCACTAAATGATATATTGCTCACACAGGCCATGGGCATATGTGGAATTGCACCCCAAAATACATTCAGCTGCTTCTCCTGAGTACGGGGATACCACATGTGTGGGACTTTTTGGGAGCCTAGCCGCGTACGGGGCCCCTAAAACTAAGCACCGCCTTCAGGATTTCTAAACGCATACATTTTTTATTTCACTCCTCACTACCTATCACAGTTTTGAAGGCCATAAAATGCCAAGATGGCACAAAACCCCCCCAAATGACCCCATTTTGGAAAGTAGACACCGCAAGCTATTTGCTGAGAGGCATGTTGAGTCCATGGAATATTTTATTTTTTGACACAAGTTGTGGGAAAGTGACAATTTTTTTTTTCCCGTGGCATGTTTGAGTAATATATCATTTAGTGACAACTTTGTGCAAAAAAAAAAAAATAATTGTCTTTTTCCCGCAACTTGTGTCACAATATAAAATATTCCATGGACTCGACATGCCTCTCAGCAAATAGCTTGGGGTGTCTACTTTCCAAAATGGGGTCATTTGGGGGGTTTTGAACTGTCCTGGCATTTTATGCACAACATTTAGAAGCTTATGTCACACAATACCCACTCTTCTAACCACTTGAAGACAAAGCCCTTTCTGACACTTTTTGTTTACATGAAAAAATTATTTTTTTTTGCAAGAAAATTACTTTGAACCCCCAAAAAGCAAATGCCCTACAGATTAAAATGGTGGGTGTTTCATTTTTTTTTTCACACAGTATTTGTGCAGCGATTTTTCAAACGCATTTTTTGGGGAAAAAACACACTTTTTAAAATTTTAATGCACTAAAACACACTATATTGCCCAAATGTTTGATGAAATAAAAAAGATGATCTTAGGCCGAGTACATGGATACCAAACATGACATGCTTTAAAATTGCGCACAAACGTGCAGTGGCGACAAACTAAATACATTTTTAAAAGCCTTTACAGGTTACCACTTTAGATTTACAGAGGAGGTCTACTGCTAAAATTACTGCCCTCGATCTGACCTTCGCGGTGATACCTCACATGCATGGTGCAATTGCTGTTTACATTTGACGCCAGACCGACGCTTGCGTTCGCCTTTGCGCGAGAGCAGGGGGGGACAGGGGTGCTTTTTTTTTTTTTTTTTTTTTCTTTATTAATTTTTTGATTTTTTATCTTATTTTTAAACTGTTCCTTTCATTTTTATTTTTTTTTAATCATTTTTATTGTTATCTCAGGGAATGTAAATATCCCCTATGATAGCAATAGGTAGTGACAGGTACTCTTTTTTGAAAAAATTGGGGTCTATTAGACCCTAGATCTCTCCTCTGCCCTCAAAGCATCTGACCACACCAAGATCGGTGTGATAAAATGCTTTCCCAATTTCCCAATGGCGCTGTTTACATCCGGCGAAATCGAAGTCATGAAATGCTCGTAGCTTCCGGTTTCTTAGGCCATAGAGATGTTTGGAGCCATTCTGGTCTCTGATCAGCTCTATGGTCAGCTGGCCGAATCACCGGCTGCATTCTCAGGTTCCCTGTTGGGACAGGAGAGCCAGAGAAAAACATGGAAGACAGTGGGGGGAGGGGGGGCATTCCCTCCCACTGCTTGTAAAAGCAGTCTAGAGGCTAATTAGCCGCTAGGATTGCTTTTACATGAAAGCCGACCGCTGGCTGAAAAGAATGATACCAAGATGATACCTAAACCTGCAGGCATCATTCTGGTATAACCACTCAAAGTCCAGCAACATACCAGTACGTTGCTGGTCCTTGTTGGGCATATATTGTAAACTTTTTTTTCATGCAGGCTGTGGGCTGAACGAAAAAAAGATATTGATCGGTGGGTATGCCCACCATTAGAATACCTCCCTTCATCCACCCACTTCTAATGATGGGCATACATGCACCATTTATATATGCCGAAGCATGGGGGCATCCTCCCGCAAAAGGCAGGAGCAAATTGCTCCTCCACCCACTGCTGCCCCCACGCTTCGGCATATATGCTGAAGTATGTAACTGTGGTGGTGAAATCACCTCCGACAGCGCTGGAGTCACGGCTTTATATATCGTGGGAGCAAACGCTGTTGCTGTCAAGATAAATAAATCCGCGCTGCAACTGAATGGCGTACCTGCTAAGCAAATGATGGTTAACAAAAAAACAAAGTAACATTACAGTATAACAGTAATACTTACCATACCTGCAAAGCAAATACAAAAAAAAACATAGCAAAAAATAAAACATTTAACGCAACCTGTGCCTACCTAAAATATATATATGCCGAAGCATGGGGGCATCCTCCCGCAAAAGGCAGGAGCAAATTGCTACTCCACCCACTGCTGCCCCCACGCTTCGGCATATATGCTGAAGTATGTAACTGTGGTGGTGAAATCACCTCCGACAGCGCTGGAGTCACGGCTTTATATATCGTGGGAGCAAACGCTGTTGCTGTCAAGATAAATAAATCCACGCTGCAACTGAATGGCGTACCTGCTAAGCAAATGATGGTTAACTAAAAAACAAAGTAACATTACAGTATAACAGTAATACTTACCATACCTGCAAAGCAAATACAAAAAAAAACATAGTAAAAAATAAAACATTTAACGCAACCTGTGCCTACCTAAAATATATATATACCGAAGCATGGGGGCATCCTCCCGCAAAAGGCAGGGGCAAATTGCTCCTCCACCCACTGCTGCCCCCACGCTTCGGCATATATGCTGAAGTATGTAACTGTGGTGGTGAAATCACCTCCGACAGCGCTGGAGTCACGGCTTTATATATCGTGGGAGCAAACGCTGTTGCTGTCAAGATAAATAAATCAGCTCTGCAGCTGAATGGCGTACCTGAAAACAAAAAAGTGGTTAACAATAAAAAAACAAAGTATAAAAAAATTGCATACCTATAAAGCAAACATGATAAAAACATAACAATAAAACATTGCAGTATAGAATACAATAAAAAAGAGCAGAACAATAGAGAGAGAATAGAGAGAGAACAATAAAACAACAACTATTTTTGGTTTTTTTATTTTATATATTTTTTTTATTTTTATTTTTTTATTTTTTTTGTATTTTTTTTTTTTTTAACACTTTTTTTAGTAACTTTAACTTTTTTAACTGGTACCAGGTTTGGGTCTCTCAAAATGCGATGGCATCTTGGGAGACCCTGTGGAAGTGTGTCCTAGTCTGTGCAGTGCTGTACCCTACGCTAATACTCCACTAGTGTATGGTAGCGTTCAAAACATTCACCAATGCATAGACCAGGATTGTCAGGACAGGAGGGACAACAATACCGGGTGTCACGCCTAAATCCCGCTTGCTGCAGACACAACATCTTTTTTGGGGGGCTCGTTGGGTAGGGGTACTCTGGAGGACATAAGGAAAATGCCTCCCATGCAGCCGGCTTACTGAATTTGGATTGGGAAGGTGAGGTGGAGCACAGTCTGGAGACAGAAGGGCTCTGACGATCTCTTCCTGGAATTTAAGGAAGGATCCAGTCCGTCCTGAAGCTCTGTATAGCACATGAGCATTCAGCAAAGCCAATTGAAATAAACAGACACTTTTTTGTACCAGCGTCTGGCCTTACGGGCAATTAGGTACGGCGCCAACAACTGGTCATTGAGGTCCACCCCTCCCATATTAAGGTTATATTCGTGGACACAGAGGGGTTTCTCCACAACACCAGTCGCCGTAGTAATTTGGGTCGTCGTGTCTGCATGAAGGGAGGTAAGAACGAAAACATTCTTATTGTCCCTCCACTTCATAGCGAGCAAATTATTACACTGCAAGCAGGCTCTCTCCCCCAGCCTAAGACGGGACTCTACAAGCCGCTGGGGAAAGCCCCGGCGATTAGGTCGCACGGTGCCACATGCTCCAATCTGATGATCAAACAAGTGACTAAAAAGTGGCACGCTCGTGTAATAATTGTCCACGTACAAGTGGTACCCCTTTCCGAATAAGGGTGACACCAAGTCCCACACTATCTTGCCAGCGCTTCCTATGTAGTCAGGGCAGTTTATCGGCTCTACGTGACTATCTTTGCCCTCGTAAACCATAAATCTACATGTATAGCCTGTGGCCCTGTCACAGAGCTTATACATCTTGACCCCGTATCTGGCACGCTTGGTGCCAGATACGGGGTCAAGGTACTGTTTGAATGACAAGCGGCCAGAAAACTTAATCAGGGACTCATCAACGCAGACAACTTGATGGGGAGTAAACAAGTCTGCAAAACGTTGGTTGAAGTGGTTTACGAGGGGCCGAATTTTGTAGAGCCGATCGTATGCAGGGTCTCCACGAGGACGACAGAGTTCATTGTCGTTGAAGTGCATGAACCGCAAAATCTGCTCGTATCGTGCCCTGGTCATGGAGGCAGAGAACACGGGCATATGGTGAATTGGGTCAGTGGGCCAATATGACCGCAACTCACTCTTTTTAGTTATGCCCATGTTGAGGGAAAGGCCCAGAAAGATCTTAAATTCGGAGACCGTAATTGGTCTCCAATCTCTGGCAAGGGAGGACTGGGGAATAGTGGCGATGTGTTGACCAGCGTACAAATTGCTTTGGTCCACAATAGATCTATAGAGATCTTCGGTGAAAAACAGCGAATAAAAATCCAGTGGCGTAAAGTCAGCTGTTTCCACCTGAATTCTGGGTTGGCCAGTGAAAGGGGGAAGTACGGGTGCTGCAGAAGTGGTGGGTTCCCAATTCGGATTGGCGAATGCAGCAGGAAGGGCACTATGGGCACGACGGGCCTGTGTTCGTCTTCTTCTTGGTGGCAGCGGGACACTACTTGTGCTTGCCACCTCGCCATCTTGAACTACACTTATGGGACTCGCCACGTCACCAAGTGTTACTGCAGTGCTGGATGTACGACCAGGGTGTACTAGGCCGCTGGTGCTTGCCAGTTCACCAGAAGGAGTAGCGGCGCTAGTACTTCTCTGCTCCATACGAGAGCCCTGCGGTTCTTGCACTTCCAGGACAGAAGAAGTTCAGGGTCTGGTACGCCTGACCCTAGCAGGGAACACAACTCCGTCGTCAGAGCTATCTGTCATGGAGCCGCTGTCCTCTACAGGTTCGTATTCTGAGCCTGAACTTGACAGATGAGTGACTTCCTCTTCACTATCTGTCATACTCAGAAACGTGTAGGCCTCTTCACTAGTGTACCTTCGATTTGCCATTTTGGGCTCTAAATTTAGGGGTACACTAGTGAGACTCACAGGCAAAAAAAGTTAGCGACTGATTCAAAACGCTACCAAAAAACTGTTAGTGATCGCAGGGATCAGGCCTGACTCTGCGAACGCTGCAGTTATGTGTGCTTAGTGTTTTGTAAGTGTCAGTTATCGATCGATACTGCACTTGGGTGGGCTGGGCAGGGCTGGGCCGAGGGGCAAAATGCAGGTGCTAGCAGGTATCTGGGCTGATCCCGCTAACACTGTGTTTATGGGAACCCTAAACTGCTGGGGAGTATAGATCTGATCGGATCAGATATCGATCCGTTCAGATACTATAGCACTAAGGGAGGTGTATGCTGCGTGCGTGGGTTTTAGCGGTACTGGCGCTAACCTGACGCTGCCTGGGGCAACGCAGACCTTATCTGATCCTAAAAACTTAACTTCTATCACCGCCAGGCAATTAGGGGGTTAAACCTTTATAAGGTAATAAACGGCGGGTGCCCTAAAACTGTAATAAACTGTAATAAACTACAAAAAACAAACTATCTAACCAGCGTCACCCGTAACACTTATACGGTGATCGCTGGTGAAAGGGTTAACTAGGGGGCAATCAGGGGGTTAAAACCTTTAGCAGGTAGTATATGGGGGTCCCTGTCGCTATAAAACACTGACAGCGAACCTATATACTTACCTCCCTAACTAGCGTCACCTGTGTCACTAATACAGCGATCAGAAAAACGATCGCTTAGCGACACTGGCGACGGGGGGTAATCAAGGGGTTAACTTTTATTAGGGGGGGTTAGGGGGGTACCCTGGACCTAAAGGGGGGTACCCTAGACCTAAAGGGGGCTGACCTAACTGCCCTAACACTTATAACTGTCAAACTGACACCAATGCAAAAAAAAAAAAAACTGCTATTGGTGACAGAGTGACAGGGGGTACAGGGGGGTGATCGGGGGGTGATCGGGGGGTGACTGGGGGGTGACAAGTGTGCCTGCGTGTTCTACTGTTAGTGTAGTGTTGGTGCAACTTACTTGGATGTCTTCACTCCTTGGCGCCGGAACGAAAAGACCGGCTCGAGGAGGGATGACATCACTTCCTTTCCCTCTATTTACATTACAGAGGGAAAGGAAGCATTTTCATTCACCGGGAGCGATCGGGAGGGGGTGGCCAACAATGGATGGCCTCCCCCTCACCTCTCATTGCCCGCGAACAGGAGCCGACCGCCTATGGCACCGGGGGGGGGTCCGATCGGACCCCCCACCCGCGGGAGGCAGATCACGTATGGGTACGTGATTCTGCCTGCCTGTGCCATTCTGCCGCAGTATATCTGCGCTAGGCGGTCGGCAAGTGGTTAAGAAAAAAAGAACAAAACTAAGAAAAAAAAATGCATGGGGCCCTTCAGGTCTGGTATGGATTTTAAGGGAAACCCTGCGGTCCTGTCAGAGGAGAGGAGACCGATCTGTGTTCCCAGTACAGAGGAACACCGATCGGTCTCCTCCCCTAGTGAGTCCCCACCCCCTACAGTTAGAATCACTCCCTAGCAAACACAGTTAACCCCTCGATCACCACCTAGTGTTAACCCCTTCCCTGCCTGTCACATTTATACAGTAATCAATGCATTTTTATAGCACGGGTCGCTGTATAAATGTGAATGGTCCCAAATATGTGTCAAAAGTGTCCGATATGTCCGCCGCAATATCACAGTCACGATAAAAATCGCAGATCGCCGCCATTACTAGTAAGAAAATTAAAAAAAATTAAAATGTTATAAATCTATCCCCTATTTTGTAGACGCTATAACTTTTGCGCAAACCAATCTATATACGCTTATTGCGATATTTTTACCAAAAATATGTACAAGAATACATATCGGCCTAAACTGAGAAAAAATTTGTTTTAAAGAAAAAAAAATTGGATATTTATTATCGCAAAAGGTAAAAATTATTGTGTTCTTTTTTTTAAACTTGTCACTCTTCTTTTGTTTATAGCGCAAAAAATAAAAACCGCAGAGGTGGTCAAATACCACTAAAAGAAAGCTCTATTTGTGGGGAAAAAATGATAACAATTTTATTTGGGTACAGTGTTGTATGATCGCGCAATTGTCATTCAAATTGTGACAGCGCTGAAAGCTGAAAAATGGCTTGGGCAGGAAGGGGGCGAAAATACACTGTATTGAAGTGGTTAAATTTGAAGTCAAAGATGCTGTGCGCCATGTCTATAGTGGCGTACGGATCGCCTCCTCCCGTGCGCCGGGAAGAGAATAGTAAATGGGGAATTGCGCTGTGTTACCGGCGCAATTGTTTTGTAAATACAAAAATGCCCTTTGTGCATCGGCGTGTGCAGCAACTTATGGCGCAAATGCTTCGTAAATGAGCCCCAAAGTGTTGGACATAATTTTTGTTCTTCACCATCAGTCATAATTTCTAATGTCACTATTTCCTGCCATTTTTATTACTATTCACCAATGTTGGGATGCATGTTTTATATCCCCAATTTAACAATATATGTAAAAAACAATCATATATATTGCATCCACTTAGAATATTCATATGTAGTTTTCCTGGACCCCTATAAGAAATGTGAGAGTGATGGGACTTGCTCTCTCTTTGTCTTCTTCACATAGGTGGACCATACCAGTGGTATCTTACCGTTTATTAATATGATTTAATTTGACTGATAGGGGAATATTAGTAGTTTGTTCTCCAACTTGATTGAATTATTGTATCAGCTAATTTACCCATCAGATGTTTCTGTTGCACAGATCACTGATGTTTTACAATTTTTTATAATATTTTTATATTATTTTTTTTATTTAGCGTATTTTAATTTACACCACTATCATAATGGTGTGACTGCTCTATGTTCATTTCCAGTTCTTATGAGCAGATCATCCACTGCCATATTAAACTAAATTGAGCGGTTATTTTAATAATGAGATATGATATATTTCCTTTTCTTAAATGTGTCTTTTTAAGTTTATACACACCATCGCCTTAATAAGTGTTGGTATAAATGCTATGGTATCTTCTGTGCAACACTGTTTGATACATGGTTTACTGTTAAATGCATTAGTATCATTATATCTCCTGGTCAGATAGATTTGTATATACTATTTACCAGCGCTTTGTGATCATAGGGACATGATGTGTGCGCATGTGCGGTATCGAGAATCACATGACTAGTAGAGGGAGAATACATAAGGGATGATGGATGGGCCGTGTAGCCAATCCCGTGAGGAAGTCTTAGTGACGAAACATGTCGGGGGCGTGGCTACAGGACAATCTATCATACTGACATGAGACGCCGCTTGCTGAGCAACTATACACTGATACCGGATAGCAGGACCTTAGGAGTGGGGTGAGAGACACATCACAAGCACACACTTCAGGTCCGCTGTGACTGCAGTGCACCGCTAAGCCATCGTTTGTTTGCTTACTGTGGCTTACTTTTTTTGTTTTAAATGTGAGTGTAAACATTGAAGTGTTTTTGGTGTGATTTTATTAAACTGGTTGAAATGTTATCACGCTATGTGGAGCACTTTGTTTATTCATTTTCCACATATGGAGCTTTTCTGATTTGAGTCACGGATTATCGTTTGCAACTCAGGTGTGGTTCAACTACTATTTTTGCCAAATACGAGAGTGGGAGGCAATACAAGTTGGTGAGTGTGTTTTTTTAGAGGGAGAGGTGTCACAAACACGTTGCTGTGGTGGAAGATTAAGCGTTCAAGAAGACTGAAGTCTCTCTCTTATTTGTTTTGCCATCTTATATTTATGGACTATATTATTATATAGACATTTTTTTCACTTGTCACTGGGTGATTTTTATTATTTTTTATTATTATTCATTATTTTTTATTATTTATAACTACAGAATCATTGTTTCAGTATTTTTTTGATTCACGGTTATCTATCACTATCACGTTCATTAATGCCACTTTTCCTGTTTTTCATTCATTGCTATAGGTTTTGATTTTGTATATTTCACATTTTTTATTAAAGTGGCAGCTTTTTATACACAATTTTTTATTATACACAATTTTTATTTATTTTTTGGCGCAGTGATGGGAGAGGATATTAGGAGCAGCTATTTATATTCCTATACCAACAAACCAAAGCCTGCTGAATGGACTGAACGATCCAGGCAGCAATCGTTCTGGCTGAAGCTTGCTTCCCTCTGTTACTGCCGAAGTATAGAATGAACAGGTATTTGGAGCGTCTAAAGGAGGAAGTAGCTTGCAGGTATTCCTTCAGTACTTTGCCAATATCCAGAGGATGAACCTCGGTAGACCCTGGAGACCTGAATGTAGGCAGGACGATTTCTTGGTTTGGATTTGAGCCAAGCATAGGGATGAGGACCACCCGGCCTGGGAAAAAAGTCAGGAATGGTTCTTCATGACCCAAGGAACCGATCTCAGAAATCCTCTTGGCTGAAGTTATAGCGACCAAGAAGGCGACTTTTGCAGAAAGGTCTTTGATAGAAAGCGGGATAGATCCCATGATACTGAGTCCAGACAATGAGTCAAGAATGAGGGGAAGATTCCATTTGGGGAATCTTGGTCTTCTTTGGGGCCTGAGTCTTGACAACCCCACGAAAAAACTGCCAGATTAGTGGGTGAACAGCCCATGATGTTCCAGAGAAGGCCGATAAGGCTGAGACTTGGACTCTAAGAGAGCTGATGGATAGAGACCGATCTAGGCTGATGTTGCAGCCTGGCAAGGTCTTTGTTGTCCTGAACCACGATTTGGCGGTCTGATCTGGAAGGGCTGAAGGAAGATAAAAACAAAAGGTGGGGAACGATATCTGATGTTAAACGCATTCCCAACTAACGGAAAAGAATCTCAGCCCCTCCCCCTCAATTGCACATACCTTGTGAGTGAGGGCTGGCCACACGAAGGTGGTGACCTATCCATGACTCCTGAATGAAACGTCAAAACTTCAAAGGGAATCGCACGGGATCGTGTGATATGCAGATCTCCTAGGTTTTAGTTAACTTCCCATTTAAGACCTGCAGCTCCCCACAAGGGCTTACCTTGTCCTACCCGATCCCAGGCTCGGGGAGGCTGCCGCTAACTGCCCGCAGAGATTCCCGACTTGGCAGGGGCTGATAGCCATTTAAATCCCCCGCCCGAATGACATCAACGCCTTCCCCACTTTGCGCCTGCACCGCGGAGAGCCGCCGAGCAGCGCCTGTGTGACCAAGCCAAGCCTCGATGTCACGGAGGCCTCGCGCAGGGGATAGCTGCGGCCGCAACCCAGAAGTGCTGCGGCGTGCTGGAAAGCAGAAGCGCTCCACACGCCATGAGAGACTTTTAGGAAGTCTAGCAGGGGAAGGGGCAAATAAACAGACATATAGACGCAAACAGCTGCCATGGAAGTGGAAAAACATAGAAAAAGCAGACCTTGCCAGCCGAGTCGCTTGCCAGACATCCATCCTGAGCATACCAAGGCAACCTCCCCTCCACCACTTGGGGTATCATGTGCCTGAAAAGCTACTCGCCCGCCCATGGCTGGGCCCTGAGCTTGCACCGCAAGATGGTTTGCTGGAATCTGGAGTTATCACGACTGGATGCCAAACTGGAACAAACGAAATGTAGGTCCATAGAGGAGGACAAAAAAGGAACGCGGTCCCTAGTGGTGAGTTCAAATTTATGGGTATGGGCCCTATAGCATTGGAGAGGAGGCGGGGTTAACCCACACGTAGGCTGCCATGGAGCCTGTCAGGAAATTGTGATTTTACGTACCTTTCACAGTTACAGAGGCCCTGAAAAGTCTAAATAGCACAGACCCCCCCCACCCCTCAAATGACCCCATTTTGGAAAGTAGACACCCCAAGGTATTTGCTAAGAGGCATGGTGGTACTTTCCAAAATGGGATCATTTGAGGGGGGGGGGGGTTGTGCTATCTGGGCATTTAATGGCTTCCGAAACTGTGATAGGCAGTGAGGAGTGAAATAAAAAATGTACACCCTTAGAAAGCCTGAAGGCGGTGATTGGTTTCCGGGGTCCTGTACGTGGTTAAACTGCCAAAAAGTCCCATACTCAGGAGAAGCAGCAGAATGTATTTTGTGGTGTAATTCCACATATAACCATGCCATGTTTGAACAATATATCATTTAGTGACAACTTTGTGCAAAAAAAAAAAAAAAAAAAAAGTAATATTTCCGCAACTTGTGGCAAAATATAAAATATTCCATGGACTCAACATACCTCTCAGCAAATAGCTCGGGGTGTCTACTTTCCAAAATGGGGTAATTTGGGGGGGTTTGTGCTAGCTTGGCATTTTATGGCCTTCGAAACTGTGATAGGTAGTGAGGAGTGAAATCAAAAATTTACGCCCTTAGAAATCCTGAAGGCGGTGATTGGTTTTCTGGGTCCTGTACACAGCTAGGCTCCCAAAAAGTCTCACTCATGAGGCATCCCCATAATCAGGAGAAACAGCAGAATGTATTTTGGGGTGTAATTCCACATATGGCATGTGTGAGCAATATATCATTTAGTGACAAATTTGTGTAATTATTTTTTTTTTTTGTCATTTTTTAATCACTTGTTACAAAAAAATAAAATATTTAAATATTAAATGGGCTCAACATTCCTCTCAGCAATTTTCTTGGGGTGTCTACTTTCCAAAATGGGGTCATTTGGGGGGGGGGGGGGGGGTTGTACTGCCCTGCCATTTTAGCAAAAAATGAGATGAGGCAGTCATAAACTTAAAACTGCGTAAATTCCAGAAAATGTACCCTAGTTTGTAGACTATAACTTTTGCGCAAACCAATAAATATAGGCTTATTGACATTTTTCCACCATCAGATGTTGCAGTCTTATAATATTTATATATGGTTTTTATTTTGTTATGTAGTAATTTTTCTACATGTAAAAATGTTTTCATTCGCTCTCCCACAATCGATATATATATATATATATATATATATATATATATATATATATATATATATATATGTTCTCACTTTTATATCCAGTGGTTGCTTCTTGTGTTCTCTTTTCCAGGTTAACTAACCAATCAATGTATATTGTTTTATATTCATTTTGTTTTGGTTTTATTCCTGATTTTTTTCTAGGTACTTTTTGGGGGTCTCATTATGTATTTATATTTATATATATGTTTATGTATACTTCTTTGTTCTATCTTCATTATGTTAGTTTTTTCAAGTCTAGTTTTTACACACTTTGTGACTCAATGATTTTATCTGGTGTGTTTAATTGCTATACATGTTGGTCAGCCAATCAAACCGGGCTTTTTTTGTTGCATCACTTTTGGGTGGAGCATTTAAATAGCTCAGGTTTGGGGCTACATTTTTGTTGTGAACAAGCACGAGTTATCCGTGTGAAACCGGTCTACCGATGTTCCTGTAACGCCCTGTCTACGTCCTTTGGCACCTTGACAATATAGTAACTATTCTACAGACGTTCTTCCTTCCATTGTGTGCGACCAATTTTCTTTTTCTTCAATTACTATTGACGGTGGTGAGCCAGGGCCAGCACCCACGAGGAAATCTTTATCCACAGTCTGAGCGGTGTTATGCCGCATACACACGGTTGGATTTTCCAACGGGAAATGTTGGATGTGAGCTTGTTGTCGGTAAGTTCGACCGTGTTTATGCTCCATTGAACAATTGCTGTCGGACTTTCCGCCAACAAATGTTTGCTAGCAGGTTCTCAAATCGGAAAGTCCGATCGTGTGTACACAAGTCCGCACACAAAAGTTCATGCATGTTCGGAATCAATTGCGAGCCGGAAGCGCTCGGTCTTGTAAAACTAGCGTTCATAATGGAGAGAGCACATTCTTCATGCGGCAAATTTTGAAATCTCTCAATGCAGTGCATTCTCTTATTCTTTTCAATGCTATAATAATAAAGTTGCTTTGCTGCTGATATTCACAGAGTTCTGACAAACGTATTTTTTTATTATTTCTCATGATCTCCAGAATAATCTTTTTTTTTTTTATCTTGTGATCTCCAGAATAATCTTTTTTTTTTCCTAGTGATCTCCATATTTTTTGTTTTGTTTTGTTTTTTTCTCGTGATCCCCAGAATAATCTTTTTTTTTCTAGTGATCTCCATATTTATTTATTTTTTTCTAGTGATCTCCATAATTTTTTTTGTTGTTTTGTGTGTCACGTTACCACAACACCATTATTATCTTGTATTTTTTAACCTCAAAGATGTTGGTGTCCCTTGTTAATTTGACATTGTATTTTTGAAATATACCTGCCTACTCACAAACAAACTGTCCTTTTTGAAGTAAAACACATAGACAAGTATTTGTGAAAACAAAAATTAGAAATTTAATAGGGGTCACAACAAAATAAAGAGGAAGGCAACGCTGGAGAAACAGTTGGAATTGGTGAAGCCTTTGTACCCCAGGGCAGACATCAATTATTTGACTGTCAAAATTTGTAACCTGAGGAGTCCATTTAATAGGGAGCATAATACGGTCCAGGGCTCTAAAAGATCGGGAGCAGCAGCAGATGACATACATGTCCCAAGGCTGTGGTCTTACCACAGCCTGCATTTTTTTGCCAGACCACACTAAACCCAGGCCATCACTCTCAACACTTCCTTCCACACTTCTATCCATGCTGCTATGATGTGTTGGGTGGCTGTGATGTTGGTGGTGTTGCTAGAGGTGGTGGAGAAGTATGGTGCAACTCACACAGATGGCTTTTTTTTGTAAATTCGCCCCTCGTCCCATTGTTTAGGGCTTTCAAAATGATTGTGCATTGGCCCTCCTCCATGTGTTCGAGCTTGCTTTCTGTCACACAGCCAAATGCCTCATGGACAAGGGTCATGTTAAGTGCCGTAGTAGCCTGGTGAAGGAAAACAGTCGCTGACTCCTTCAGGTTCCTCGCCTTCCTGGTCCTTTTAGTTGGAAGGCGGTGGGGAAGACCCTGGAATTCTGTCAGGCTGCTTGCCACGGCCACTTCCTGGCTGAGACTTTCCTGTGTATGAAAATGGTACATAAAAGATATAAAAGATTATCATTCTGACCCCAGCATTTTTCATTTTTGTCCCAATCATTTTTGGCTCCTACTGTCTATTGATATGTAAACCACTTTGTTAAATCTGAAATTAGTGATCAATAACATCTAGTTAACATAATTCAATTTTTGACAAGAAATATGTTCAACAATGCTATACCTGGCTCAAGCTGGGTTCCTCCACATCTTCTTCCTGAGAGGAAGGCCCAGGTTGGACTTCAGGAGCCTCAGCTGATGTGGAAGGAAGTGTTGAAGTGTTGTAGATAATGATGGCCTGGGTTCCGTCTGGTCTGACAAAAAATGCAGTCTGTCGTAGTACCACAGCCTGGGTACATATACGTCATCTGCTGCTGCTCCGAATCTCATGGAATCCTGGATCTTCTTGCGCTCCTTATTATATGTGCTCCTCAGGCTACCAATTTTGGCCTTCAAATAGTTGCTGTCTGCCGTGGGATACACAGACTTCACCAATTCCAAAAGTTTATCCAGCGTTGCCTTCCTCTTTTGCTTGTTGGAGTAATCCCTGTTTTGGACTTGCCAGAGACATGGCTGCTTTGGGCAGGAAGTCTGGGTCAGTAAATTTATCCACCATTTTAGTTGAAAGACACAACACAAGACAAACCCTAATGTCAGGCTAAATTCTCCTAATCTTGTCCCAATACAGGCCTCAATCTATAAGCAGTATAGGCCACTAACCACTGATGCCCCAAGTTACAATTTTACCTTCAAAAAATAAAAAGACAATCCTGTGAGCCACCAATTCCTAGATGCTAAACCGTAAATAAAATACCTAAAGCTGGTAGCGTTACACACGTCACATATATCGTGCAAAAACAATTATAAATATATATACGCTGCGCTAAAAGGTATGTCTAAAAGTGCACAATGAATAATTGATCTCAAATTACATAAATAATGAACCAGTGAATTATAAATGTTAATACACATATCATACTATGGATATAGTTAAAGTGCCTAGTGCATAACTGTGTATTACAAGCCAAAAAAAAAAATATATATATATATATATATATATATATATATATATATATATATATATATATATTAAAATCAAAAAACATATATATATATATTAAAAAAGCAGCAATATATCAAAGTACTTCTGTGCTTTCATATAGTGTCCAAATAAGTCAATAATGACTGTGCTTTCATGCAGTATCCAAATATGTCAATAATGACCGTGCTGAAAACAATGCTGTAAGTGATTTAAATCATATAACAAAGTGCTCATGTGCATGTAAGTAGCGACCAATTGCGTCACTAATCATGATAAAGTCTTGATAAAGGTCCGTGTAATCCAAAAGCTGTGATCCAAGCCGTGCTAAGGTGTCGTCACTCAGGTACCCCCCTTAGGTAATAAATGCTCAACTTGGTGCGTGCGACTTTGCGATTAAGCTAAGTCAAAACACGCATGTGAACCGCCTTTGGACTCTATAATGGAATTGGGCTCCTGGATTCCTCATCATACACCAACCGGGATATGAAACAGGAAAAATTCCATAGTGCAAGTACAATTTGAACTGTTTATTAAATAAAGCAAAAAGATCCCCTTCAGGAGTACTCACACAGATTAGGTGCGTCAGTGCACCACTCTACAGTAAGCCTATACTGGTGTATACCAGTGGTGGTATCGGAATAATGTGGGCATCCTCCTCACTGCACAAGATGCCTGCTGTGCCGTCCTGACCCCTTCCCAACGTGCATCGATGCAGAGACTACATATCTTTTTTTTTTTAAAGGGTAAATTTTATTTATTTTCAGTACACAACAAACAACAAAGAAAACAAACATGTATATGGAGCAAACATCGCTCAATCCATTACATCTATTACAAAATATGGTAAACTGGTATACATTTAGTGGATACATAGTACCCTATAGGTCAAATGTCTATTTTGCTTAATTGAAACCAATCAATGATCAGGGGCTTCATTCAATGACCCAAGAGCCCCAAATCTTTAGGAATTTTTTTGGGCATCCTCTGGCTTCATACGTCAACTTATATAATGGTATAGCATGATTAATGGTAGTGAGCCAAAAGGCTATAGTGGGCGAGGATTGAAACTTCCAATGGATGGTTATCGATTTCTTAGCATAAAACAATACTATGCGCATAAAGGTTTGTACATTTTTA
The DNA here is from genome assembly GCF_042186555.1 of Aquarana catesbeiana. Lineage (NCBI taxonomy): Eukaryota > Metazoa > Chordata > Amphibia > Anura > Ranidae > Aquarana > Aquarana catesbeiana. The sequence goes on along the minus strand of NC_133335.1, from coordinate 147,714,872 downwards.
GATATACCTTCATCATCATATATCCCAGTAAACACCGTAGAGGATTACAGATATTGGATATCTGAGTTAGGGAGCTGATGAAGGCCGTGACCTCCGACCAGAACTTCCTAATCGGAGTGCACTCCCATATCAGATGAAAGAATGTGCCATCAGCCATGCTGCATCGAGAGCACAATGCAGAGGGTGATCTATTTAATTTATACAGTAAATATGGTGTAAAGTAGGATCTGTATAGCAATTTCGTCTGTATCACCTTGTCATGGGAAGAAATGACAGAGGGAACCTGGAGGGAAAGAACTTCCTGCCAGATGTCCTCTGTCAATTCAGGGATGTCAGCACTCCATTTATTGGCTGTACTGCTGAGCCTATGAGTTGTAGAATGTAAGAGGGTCCTATAATATGTTGAAACTAGTTTGGTGTGAGAAGAGTCAGTCAGTAATCGTTCTAGCAGAGAAAGTTGAACAACTATGTTACAAAGGCCAAACTGCATTGCCGCAGTGTGGCGTATCTGCAAATATAGGAAGTAGGCCGTACGGGGTAGATTATATTCTCGACGAATTTCCTCAAAAGGGCGGAACATGTTATCCGAAAATAAATGCATGATTGTTTTCACCCCCTGTTTTGACCAGAATCCCCCATCAGTTTTGCAGGTGAATTCTTGTAAATTCGGATTCCCCCACAGTGGGGTATTTGGTGAGTATATATTGCGTTCATTGGATGATAGCATTTTAGTGAGCCTAAAAATCCGTAGGGTCATTGCTAGGATAGTTGTACCCTCTCTCCCTCTAAGGGACTTACGGTGAATCAGGTTTTGAAGGGACTCATAGGAGGTAAGTATAGCTGCCTCCAGGGCAGTGGCCGCATTGTTGGCTTCAGGATAAAACCACCAGTGCGCATGGGCCAACTGCGAGGCGATATAATAGGTTTGAAGGCAGGGTAAAGCCAGCCTCCCCTCTACTACTGGCAACTGTAGGGTGTATTTAACAATCCTAACTGCCCCCCCCCCCCCCAAATAAAAGTGGTAAGGATTGAATCTATTTCCTTGTATCATAACCCCAAATATCGGAAGGAGTTAACTATTTGTAGCGGACAAGAGGGAGGTAGCACTATCATTGTTGCTTGGTCGATCATAAATAGAAGGGATTTGTCCCAGTTGACCTGGAACCCAGAGAAGTGAACCCCATGATTAAATCTTTATGATGAAACATGTCGGGGCGTAGCTACACGGCAATCTCACACGAGTGCTAGAGGAGGGAGTGAAGGGGGACAGAGCGGAGCTCCAGTGAAGGGACGAGTGCTGCGGACGGGTGAGACGAATGTGAGCACACACACCTCCTGGGTCCGCCGTGGCCTGCCTGTTGTTATTTCAGTTGCTATTGCTTGCTGTGCTGTGGGAGTTCTCCATTTGCCGTGAAGTGACTTGCTTGTGATTTTATTTTAAATGTGAGTTCATTACAAGTTGTTTTATATGTGATTAAATCTTTTAAACGAGATTGCACTATTGGAGCTTCTTTTATTTTTATGTCATACTACCAACCTGAGAAAAGCAGTGTTCCTATGGAGCAGCGGAGGTGTATGCTCGCATGTTAACCCCCATGTAAGTGGGTTAGAGGCTCTGTCAGGCCAAACACGAGAGTGGGAGGCCTTTACAGCTGGTGAGTTTGAATTTCAGCAGGGAGTGGATTCACGTCACAGAGGTGTGGTGGATGTTTGAAAACACAGCTGAGCAGTTTTGGAGTCACCCTCACTCTTTTTTTGGACTTTCTTCATATATTTTCACGATTATATTTCACGATTGATTGGTTTCTGGACTTTATAGACATTCACTGTGTTCAGTTTTTATTTTATATTTTGTCTTGGTTTTATATATTTGTATATCACTTTCACTGAGTGTTATAATTTATATTAGCTCATGTTGAATTTATTGAATAATTTATTTTATTTAATATTAATTTTTACTTTTTGGGATATTTAGCAATATATGTTTTTTTTGTTTTGTTTTTTTTTGTTTTTTTTTCACGTCTGTATTCAGCTCACTGGCTGGATAAGAGTGTCTGGCATCTCCCCACCTGGGGATTAGTGCCACTATTTCATCCATAATTTTCTTTTGGTGAATTCGGTTTATAACCCAGAGAAGTGACCAAACCTCTGAATAATTTCCAGCAGGGCTGAGAGAGACGATTGAGTATCCAACAAGAGACACCTTCTACTCCAGACCCCCAATCGTCAGTCCCACAACCTCCCCACTGGATCTTATCAGCGCCACCAGAGGTTCTATCGCCAACGCAAACAGCAGCAGCAATAGGGGACATCCCTTTCTAGTGCCTCTCTTTATCAGAAAGGGATCAGACACAGATGCGTTTACTCATAGTCTAGCGGTGGGCTTCAGATAGTTGCACCCATCTGATAAAAGTGTTGCTGAAATCAAACTTTGCTAAGACTTCCAGCAGGTATGGCCAATCGACTGAGTCAAATGCCTTGTGTGCGTCTAATGCCAAAACGGCCCGAGATCCCACATTATCATGAGTGGCTTGCAGATTAGTAAAAAGCCTGTGCAAATTGATGGAGGTCGATCGCTCAGGTATGAACCCAGTCTGGTCCGCACCAATAATAGCAGTAATATGTTCAGTCGCCGGGCGAGCACCTTGGCCAAAATCTTGACATCTGAATTAATGAGCGAGCTCGGTCTATACCCTTCGCAGAGTAGGTGATCCTTATGGGGTTTGGGAATGAGAACAATCGTCGCCTCTGACATAGAGGGCGGTAAGTAGGTGAGGTATTAGTAGATCTTTGAAGTGCATATACCACTCGATGGGCAAACCATCCAGCCCTGGCATTTTATTTCTGGCAAAGGATTGTATGGCCTCCCCAATTTCCTCAGCCGTTAGAGGAGCATCAAGAAGTAAAGCCTGATGGTCCTGAAGTCTTAGCAGCGAGATATCAGATAGATAGTTATCCAATTCCACAATTGTGTAATGAGCTCTGGTAGCGTATAATGAGGAAAAAAATGTGACAAATGCATCCATTATCTCTTTGTTTTGTTCTACCACTACTCCCTCTGAGTTCCTAATTCTTGGGATGCTGCATGGCTGCTAGTCGGGTCTGGAGAGATAAGCCAGTAAGCGACTGTTTTTGTCACCAGTCACTGATTCTGATACAGCAACTTCTTCTGGGTGCGCTCCAAAAGTACCAAGTATATTTCTCTGGCCCTGTGCTTCCAGGCAGTGTGTGTTTCTCAGGTTTGGGGGCCGCAGAATATGCGGCTTCCGCCTCCCCGAGACCTCCTTCCCCATCCACCAGTCTGGACTGAGATGCCTTGCGGGCCTGCCCAATTGCTGCAGCAAAAGAGCCACGTGTGGTGGCCTTAAAAGCTTCCCAAACCACCGGGACGCTCTGCCTGTTAGTTATCCAGTAGGATTTCATTTGGGCAGCACTCTGGTCCACAACAGTCTGATCAGCCAGCCACAAAGGGCTCAGTCTCCATACCCAATAGGAGGAGGGGGCATCCAGGGCGAGGTCCACCAGCAAAGGAGAATGATCAGACACCATCCTAGGGAGATATTTAACCTCAGTCACCATAGTTAGCAAATCCGACAAGACTAGGCAGAGATCAATACGAGACAAAGTACCGCGTGATTCAAACTGACACAAATACTCTCTCCCATCCGCATGCTTCCATCTCCAGGCCTCCACTAAATCAAATTGAGTCAGAAAAGAACCCAAAGGTGTGAGGGGCAGTGTAGAGCAGCGGAACTTATCAATAGAGTTATCAAGTACCGTATTTTAATCACCCGCTATCAATAGAGGGCCCTCCGCTATTGCCAATATGGAGCTCATCATCCGTTCAAAGAACAGTTTAGTAAAGGGTGGCGGAACATATAGACTAGTCACCGTGTATGGCTTACCCAGGAGTCCAAGCATGATAATTACAAAGCAACCATTAGGATTAAGTTTGATATGTTTAATACTGATAGGTGCTGATTTAGCTATGAGGATGGATGTGCCCCTGGCATATGGGGAGTATGTGGAATGAATAGCGTATGCAATTTTCATTCTCTTAAGGGCCATGACCCTAGATCCATGGAGGTGAGTTTCCTGGAGAAGGATCACATGCGGATTATGTCTCGCCAGATTGTCAAACATGAGGGATCGTTTCACTTTAGAGTTAAGCCCCCAAACATTCCAGGAAACTAAACGTATTCTAGACATGAGTAGGGATAAAGTATGACTAGTGAGACCCAGTTCCTAAAGCCCACTGGAAGCAACCATAGCATGGAGTCCAGCGTGCCCTGAGAAGTGCATAAGAGTGTGAGCGAATCAAACATGTGAAACCATAGTATGCCATGTAGAGATAACAGTTGTATACCAGATAGGTCGCTAGACCATTAGACAGAAGTACATAGAATGGTAGATACCAAAATTGCAGAAGAAAAGTGCCGGGATTACGCATCTACTTCAGGGGGAAATAGTATTGGACAGTGGACCTGTAAATCTTAAATAATGCCAGTGGCCATTTAGGTGAAGACCAAGGACCTTGTAATGTTTTGTCTATAGTTTCAATGCGCTTATCACATAGGAAACACTAATCAGATACAAATGATAGACGTAATTTTTTCTCATCGATTCCCATTAACTCAATTTTTCCTAAGTTCTACGGTGCCCTAATAGACCCATAATTACTGGCCACAAACGTAGTGACTAAATAGAGGGGAAAAAACCCATAAGAACAAAGCTAAGGAAAATAACCCCCAGGACGGCATCGGAGGATTTACACATCATCCCTTATAATGCAGCATAAACAAGATTTACCCCATCATAAAAAACATACATACGTTATACATAGGTATTACTGTTAAATTTAAAAAGTAGTACATTGCAGAAGAATTTAATAAAATATATACAGCAAGTGCTCAGGGCATGGTGCTAATGACAAAATCCCAGCAGTTTTAACCATCTGCCTGCTGGAAATAACCGTATCCTCCATTTCCCGTAAACAAAACACCTTACGATAAATGACCCACAAATAAACATATAATAATAATCTACTGTAACTTGTTATAAAGAATAAAATATATAAAAATTTAATTTAAAATATTAAGTGTTAAAATAGATAAATATTAAAAGATATATATAAAACCCTAATTTAAAACCAGCACAACATTAGGGAATCCTCAAAATTTACATTAGACACAGATATGATGATTAGGATTATAGAAAACACACATATATATATATATATATATATATATATATATATATATATATATATATAATTTTTTATATCTAAAAATTTCTCAGTGCTAAAATGCGGAATAAGAAGCGGTTAAGCGCCTAATAATTGCTTAAAAAACATTTTAAATCAAATTCTTTGTTAAAGCCACCATGGGCCAAGGAACCCAACTGGTGAATCCATCAGGATTCACGTTTACTAATTTCTCTTATATAATTGGAACCTCTCCAGTGGTGTTTAGGGGCCTCAATAACCCAAAATTCCATACCAGCTGTACTTTTATTATGAACATCTCTAAAATGTATAGATAAAAAATGCTTATCGAAACCCTTTTTAATATATCTGACATGTTCTTCCATGCGATCCTTTAGCGCTCTTTTTGTTCTGCCAATGTATACAAGGTTGCATGGACATTTGACTGCATAAACTACACCCACCGTGTCGCATGAGATAAAATCCTTCATAGTATATATCTGTTGGGACTGGGGGTGAGAGAAGGTTTTTACTTTTCTGACATTATTTGGAACTCTTATGCAGCTATAGCATCGACCATAGCTATGAAAGCCCTTAATATCCCAGAACTTCTTAGGTTTGGGCGGGGGTGGTTCCACAACATTATGTACCATTTTATCTCTTAGATTCGGTGTCCGTCTATGTACAATCCTTGGTCTATCTGGTAAGCTTCCTTTGAGGAGCACATCCTGCTTCAAAACATTCCAGTATTTCTGGATGATTTTTTCCACCTCTTCATTCTGTAAATTAAAATCTAGAACTATACATGTACCTATATCATTGTTAGTATCCCTATTAGTGGTTTTATTTTCTAATAAACTTTCCCTATCCATATTCCTAATTTTATCCTTCTCTGTTTCCAAGAAAGAGTTATGATACCCTTTATCTTTGAACATCTTGCTCAACATCTCTGATTGCAGCTCAGAGTCACTATCCTGTGTGCAATTTTTTCTTATTCTCATGCATTGCCCTCTGGGGATGTTATTCACCCATGGTCTGTGGTGGCAGCTCGAAGTAGGAATATACGAATTACGATCCATCGCTTTAAAGTAGGTTTTCGTTTCTATGCCCTGTGTAGTGTTGCGTATCTCCAAATCCAAAAATGTACCATTTCCTTGCTTATATTCCATGTTAGGACAATATTTTGGTCATTATCATTCATGGACCGGAGCTGGTCTTCCAGGGTTTGCATGTTCCCATTCCATGTAATTAGTAGATCATCTATAAATCGCCAGTAGAGAATAATCCTTGGGTCCCTGTTGTATAGGACTCCCTCGGCTTCCCATTTGGCCATGTATAAATTCGCAACACTCGGGGCGAACTTTGCGCCCATAGCGACTCCTTTGATTTGTAAATAAAACGTATTCTCGTACAAAAAGAAATTATGCTCTAAGCAAAATTTTAAACATTTTAAAATAACTTTCCGTTGATTTCTTTCAATATTGCTGCTATTTTTTAGAGCCCACTTCACCGCCCTCATGGCTCCACGATGGTCAATGTTGGTGTAAAGTGATGCCACATCACCCGTAGCCATCACCAAATGATCATTTTCTCTTCATTCTTTCAATAATTTTAGGGTGTGCTTAGTATCTTTAAGGAAAGCTTAAGTATTCCTAACCAGAGGTTGAAGATAGATGTCAATATATTCAACCAGTCTGGATGTTAATGATTCAATTCCACTCACTATTGGTCTCCCCGGAGGGTTAATCCTACCTTTATGTACTTTCGGTATATAATAAATGACTGGGATTCTGCTGACCATGGGTACTAGGTATTTTTCTTCATGTTTATTTAAAAGTTCCCTTTCTGCACCGTATTGTATAATGGATTGCAGTTCCAACTTGAATTGCTTGGAGGGATTGGATTTTAATATTTGGTAGGTGGTCCTATCTTCCAAAATCCTCTTCATTTCCCCTTTATACTGCTCCAGAGAGAGCACCACAATGCCTCCTCCTTTGTCGGCTGGGCGGATCACAATGTCTTTTCTACTTTCCAGAGACTTTATGCCTTTCCTAACATCTTTTTGTTCATACACTTTTTTAATTGGTAGTTGTTCTAGATCTGTGGTCACCAACTTCTTAAATAGGTCCACATATTTATTGTTTATTATATGGAGATTAAACACTTAGTTATTTCTTAACTGAGTAAAATTCTTCCCTATTGCCGCTTTTTCCATAGGATTCTGGGCGTAGTATTTCTTTACGTTGAGCTTACAGATAAACTTTTGGATCCCTATGTATGTTTCAAACTTATTTAGACCCTTTTTTGGTGCAAACTTTAAACCTCTATCTAAAGTGATCGTTTCTTCTCGGGTTAAATTGGTACCACTGAAATTGTATATACCTTCCCCTAGTCTTCCCGCCTTCTTTTTTTGTTGTACCCTTCGTCCTGCTGGTCCTCCCCTTTTCCTCCATTTCTTCCTTCTTGGGTGGATTCCACCCGTCCCTTCTCTAAAATGTTTCGAATTTTGCTTAGAGCATAATTTCTTTTGGTAAGAGAATACGTTTTATTTACAAATCAAAGGAGTCGCTATGGGCGATAAGTTCGCCCTGAGTGTTGCGAATTTATACATGGCCAAATGGGGAGCCGAGGGAGTCCTATACAACAGGGACCCAAGGATTATACCCTACTGGCGATTTATTGATGATCTACTAATTATATGGAATGGGAACATGCAAACCCTGGAAGACCAGCTCTGGTCCATGAATGATAACGACCAAAATATTGTCCTAATTTGGAATATAAGCAAGGTACATTTTTGGATTTGGAGATACGCAACACTACACAGGGCATAGAAACGAAAACCTACTTTGAAAGCGACGGATCGTAATTTGTATATTCCCACTTCGAGCTGCCACCACAGACCATGGATAGATAACATTCCCAGAGGGCCATGTTGAGCAAGATGTTCAAAGATAAAGGGTACCATAACTCTTTCTTGGAAACAGAGAAGAATAAAATTAGGAATATGGATAGGGAAAATTTATTAGAAAATAAAACCACTAATAGGGATACTAACAATGATATGGGTACATGTATAGTTATAGATTTTAATTTACAGAATAAAGAGGTGGAAAAAATCATCCAGAAATACTGGAATGTTTTGAAGCAGTATGTGCTCCTCAAAGGAAGCTTACCAGGTAGACCAAGGATTGTATATAGAAGGGCACTGAATCTAAGAGATAAAATGGTACATAATGCTGTGGAACCACCCCCGCCCAAACCTAAGAAGTTCTGGGATATTAAGGGCTTTCATAGCTGTGGGCGATGTTATAGCTGCATAAGAGTTCCAAATAATGTCAGAAAAGTAAAAACCTTCTCTCACCCCCAGTCCCAACAGATATATACTATGAAGGATTTTATCTCATGCGACACGGTGGGTGTAGTTTATGCAGTCAAATGTCCATGCAACCTTATATACATTGGCAGAACAAAAAAATCCTTAAAGGATCGCATGGAAAAAAATGTCAGAAATATAAAAAAGGGTTTCGATGAGCATTTTTTATCTATACATTTTAGGGATGTTCATAATAAAAGTACAGCTGGTATGGAATTTTGGGGTATTGAGGCCCCTAAACCCCACTGGAGAGGTTCCAATTATATAAGGGAAATTAGTAAACGTGAATCCTAGTGGATTCACCAGTTGGGTTCCTTGGCCCCCGGTGGCTTAAACAAAGAATTTGATTCAAAATGTCTCTTAAGCAATTATTAGGCGCCTAACCGCTCCTTGTTCTGCATTTTAGCACTGAGAAATTATATATATATATATATATATATATATATATATATATATATATATATATATATATATATATATATAATCATATCTGCATCTATTGTAAATTTTGAGAATTCCCTAATGTTGTGCTGGTTTTAAATTAAGATTATATATATATTTTTTTAATATCTACCTATTTTAATACTTAATATTTTAAATGAAATCTTTATATATTTTATCCTATATAATAAGTTACAGTAGATTATTATCATATGTTGATTATTTGTGGGTCAATTACGGTAAGGTGTTTACGGGAAATGGAGGATACGGTTATTTCCAGCAGGCAGATGGTTAAAACCGCTGGGATTTTGTCATTAGCACTGTGCCCTGAGCGCTTGCTGTATATATTTTTTTAAATCCTTCTGCAATGTACTACTTTTTTAATTTAATAGTAATACCTATG